>NC_134154.1:12500-1262500 GCF_033958435.1 Carettochelys insculpta
AACCCTAACCCTAACCCTAACCCTAACCCTAACCCTAACCCTAACCCTAACCCTAACCCTAACCCTAACCCTAACCCTAACCCTAACCCTAACCCTAACCCTAACCCTAACCCTAACCCTAACCCTAACCCTAACCCTAACCCTAACCCTAACCCTAACCCTAACCCTAACCCTAACCCTAACCCTAACCCTAACCCTAACCCTAACCCTAACCCTAACCCTAACCCTAACCCTAACCCTAACCCTAACCCTAACCCTAACCCTAACCCTAACCCTAACCCTAACCCTAACCCTAACCCTAACCCTAACCCTAACCCTAACCCTAACCCTAACCCTAACCCTAACCCTAACCCTAACCCTAACCCTAACCCTAACCCTAACCCTAACCCTAACCCTAACCCTAACCCTAACCCTAACCCTAACCCTAACCCTAACCCTAACCCTAACCCTAACCCTAACCCTAACCCTAACCCTAACCCTAACCCTAACCCTAACCCTAACCCTAACCCTAACCCTAACCCTAACCCTAACCCTAACCCTAACCCTAACCCTAACCCTAACCCTAACCCTAACCCTAACCCTAACCCTAACCCTAACCCTAACCCTAACCCTAACCCTAACCCTAACCCTAACCCTAACCCTAACCCTAACCCTAACCCTAACCCTAACCCTAACCCTAACCCTAACCCTAACCCTAACCCTAACCCTAACCCTAACCCTAACCCTAACCCTAACCCTAACCCTAACCCTAACCCTAACCCTAACCCTAACCCTAACCCTAACCCTAACCCTAACCCTAACCCTAACCCTAACCCTAACCCTAACCCTAACCCTAACCCTAACCCTAACCCTAACCCTAACCCTAACCCTAACCCTAACCCTAACCCTAACCCTAACCCTAACCCTAACCCTAACCCTAACCCTAACCCTAACCCTAACCCTAACCCTAACCCTAACCCTAACCCTAACCCTAACCCTAACCCTAACCCTAACCCTAACCCTAACCCTAACCCTAACCCTAACCCTAACCCTAACCCTAACCCTAACCCTAACCCTAACCCTAACCCTAACCCTAACCCTAACCCTAACCCTAACCCTAACCCTAACCCTAACCCTAACCCTAACCCTAACCCTAACCCTAACCCTAACCCTAACCCTAACCCTAACCCTAACCCTAACCCTAACCCTAACCCTAACCCTAACCCTAACCCTAACCCTAACCCTAACCCTAACCCTAACCCTAACCCTAACCCTAACCCTAACCCTAACCCTAACCCTAACCCTAACCCTAACCCTAACCCTAACCCTAACCCTAACCCTAACCCTAACCCTAACCCTAACCCTAACCCTAACCCTAACCCTAACCCTAACCCTAACCCTAACCCTAACCCTAACCCTAACCCTAACCCTAACCCTAACCCTAACCCTAACCCTAACCCTAACCCTAACCCTAACCCTAACCCTAACCCTAACCCTAACCCTAACCCTAACCCTAACCCTAACCCTAACCCTAACCCTAACCCTAACCCTAACCCTAACCCTAACCCTAACCCTAACCCTAACCCTAACCCTAACCCTAACCCTAACCCTAACCCTAACCCTAACCCTAACCCTAACCCTAACCCTAACCCTAACCCTAACCCTAACCCTAACCCTAACCCTAACCCTAACCCTAACCCTAACCCTAACCCTAACCCTAACCCTAACCCTAACCCTAACCCTAACCCTAACCCTAACCCTAACCCTAACCCTAACCCTAACCCTAACCCTAACCCTAACCCTAACCCTAACCCTAACCCTAACCCTAACCCTAACCCTAACCCTAACCCTAACCCTAACCCTAACCCTAACCCTAACCCTAACCCTAACCCTAACCCTAACCCTAACCCTAACCCTAACCCTAACCCTAACCCTAACCCTAACCCTAACCCTAACCCTAACCCTAACCCTAACCCTAACCCTAACCCTAACCCTAACCCTAACCCTAACCCTAACCCTAACCCTAACCCTAACCCTAACCCTAACCCTAACCCTAACCCTAACCCTAACCCTAACCCTAACCCTAACCCTAACCCTAACCCTAACCCTAACCCTAACCCTAACCCTAACCCTAACCCTAACCCTAACCCTAACCCTAACCCTAACCCTAACCCTAACCCTAACCCTAACCCTAACCCTAACCCTAACCCTAACCCTAACCCTAACCCTAACCCTAACCCTAACCCTAACCCTAACCCTAACCCTAACCCTAACCCTAACCCTAACCCTAACCCTAACCCTAACCCTAACCCTAACCCTAACCCTAACCCTAACCCTAACCCTAACCCTAACCCTAACCCTAACCCTAACCCTAACCCTAACCCTAACCCTAACCCTAACCCTAACCCTAACCCTAACCCTAACCCTAACCCTAACCCTAACCCTAACCCTAACCCTAACCCTAACCCTAACCCTAACCCTAACCCTAACCCTAACCCTAACCCTAACCCTAACCCTAACCCTAACCCTAACCCTAACCCTAACCCTAACCCTAACCCTAACCCTAACCCTAACCCTAACCCTAACCCTAACCCTAACCCTAACCCTAACCCTAACCCTAACCCTAACCCTAACCCTAACCCTAACCCTAACCCTAACCCTAACCCTAACCCTAACCCTAACCCTAACCCTAACCCTAACCCTAACCCTAACCCTAACCCTAACCCTAACCCTAACCCTAACCCTAACCCTAACCCTAACCCTAACCCTAACCCTAACCCTAACCCTAACCCTAACCCTAACCCTAACCCTAACCCTAACCCTAACCCTAACCCTAACCCTAACCCTAACCCTAACCCTAACCCTAACCCTAACCCTAACCCTAACCCTAACCCTAACCCTAACCCTAACCCTAACCCTAACCCTAACCCTAACCCTAACCCTAACCCTAACCCTAACCCTAACCCTAACCCTAACCCTAACCCTAACCCTAACCCTAACCCTAACCCTAACCCTAACCCTAACCCTAACCCTAACCCTAACCCTAACCCTAACCCTAACCCTAACCCTAACCCTAACCCTAACCCTAACCCTAACCCTAACCCTAACCCTAACCCTAACCCTAACCCTAACCCTAACCCTAACCCTAACCCTAACCCTAACCCTAACCCTAACCCTAACCCTAACCCTAACCCTAACCCTAACCCTAACCCTAACCCTAACCCTAACCCTAACCCTAACCCTAACCCTAACCCTAACCCTAACCCTAACCCTAACCCTAACCCTAACCCTAACCCTAACCCTAACCCTAACCCTAACCCTAACCCTAACCCTAACCCCTAACCCTAACCCTAACCCTAACCCTAACCCTAACCCTAACCCTAACCCTAACCCTAACCCTAACCCTAACCCTAACCCTAACCCTAACCCTAACCCCTAACCCTAACCCTAACCCTAACCCTAACCCTAACCCTAACCCTAACCCTAACCCTAACCCTTCTAACCCTAACCCTAACCCTAACCCTAACCCTAACCCTAACCCTAACCCTAACCCTAACCCCAACCCCAACCCCAACCCCAACCCCAACCCCAACCCCAACCCCAACCCCAACCCTAACCCTAACCCTAACCCTAACCCCAACCCCAACCCCAACCCCAACCCCAACCCCAACCCCAACCCCAACCCCAACCCTAACCCTAACCCTAACCCTAACCCTAACCCTAACCCTAACCCCAACCCCAACCCCAACCCCAACCCCAACCCCAACCCCAACCCCAACCCTAACCCTAACCCTAACCCTAACCCTAACCCTAACCCTAACCCCAACCCCAACCCCAACCCCAACCCCAACCCCAACCCCAACCCCAACCCCAACCCCAACCCTAACCCTAACCCTAACCCTAACCCTAACCCTAACCCTAACCCTAACCCTAACCCTAACCTAACCCTAACCCTAACCCTAACCCTAACCCTAACCCTAACCCTAACCCTAACCCTAACCTAACCCTAACCCTAACCCTAACCCTAACCTAACCCTAACCCTAACCCTAACCCTAACCCTAACCCTAACCCTAACCCTAACCCTAACCCTAACCTAACCCTAACCCTAACCCTAACCCTAACCCTAACCCTAACCTAACCCTAACCCTAACCCTAACCCTAACCCTAACCCTAACCCTAACCCTAACCCTAACCCCTAACCCTAACCCTAACCCTAACCCTAACCCTAACCCTAACCCTAACCCTAACCCTAAACCCTAACCCTAACCCTAACCCTAACCCTAACCCTAACCCTAACCCTAACCCTAACCCTAACCCTAACCCTAACCCTAACCCCTAACCCCTAACCCCTAACCCTAACCCTAACCCTAACCCTAACCCTAACCCTAACCCTAACCCTAACCCTAACCCTAACCCTAACCCTAACCCTAACCCTAACCCTAACCCTAACCCTAACCCCTAACCCTAACCCTAACCCTAACCCTAACCCTAACCCCTAAACCCTAACCCTAACCCTAACCCTAACCCTAACCCTAACCCTAACCCTAACCCTAACCCCTAACCCTAACCCTAACCCTAACCCTAACCCTAACCCAACCCTAACCCCTAACCCTAACCCTAACCCTAACCCTAACCCTGACCCTGACCCTGACCCTGACCCTGACCCTGAGCCTAACCCTAACCCTAACCCTAACCCTAACACTAACCCCTAACCCCTAACCCTAACCCCCTAACCCTAACCCTAACCCTAACCCTAACCCCTAATCCTAACCCTAACCCTAACCCTAATCCGACACCCCTCCAGCCGCTACCCAGGCGGCTGCAACAGAGCGCCCGGAGGAGGTGAGTCCCGGCCTCGCCCTCCTCTCACAGGAGGTCAAGGCCCTGGGCCTCACCCCGGTGGCCCTGGATATGGAGGGCCTGCTATTGGAGGCCTGTGGGCCGCCCATGGACTCTCCACTCCCCCTCCCACCCTCCCCCTCTCCTCCTACCAGCGATACCCTGACTGCCACCTCCCTCTGCCCTGAGCTGTCCCAAGGGGCAACCCCTCCCTCAACTAGGGACAACCCCCCGGCGGAGGTCGGCCAGCCCCCGGATGCCTCAGGGGAATCAGGACTCCCCTTGCACCATTCCTTCATCCCTGGAACCAAAAACCCCGACACCCTCCCCCCCGACCTGCCGGCACCTCCTGCTGAGAGTGCCGGCACCTCATCCTCCACCCTGCCATTGCCTGAGGAAGCCCCCCTCCTGGAGACCCCCTTGGCCCGTATTTCTGCCCTTGCTCCCACCTTGGCCTCACTGCTTGCCACCCCCACCATACCCTCTCCCGGCCAATGCCCCGCTCCAGTACCCGAAATCCCCCCCCTCCAAACCCTCCCCTTCCTCCCCTCCCCCCACCCCCTCCTTTCCTTCCCCCCCACGACCCCTCCCTTCCCCCACCGATCTCTACCCCCCCTTCCCCCATCCCTCCTCCTCTTTTCTACCCCTGCCCAGTCATACCTGCCCCCGAGGTCGTAACTCCTCGGGAGGCCCCTCTTGCACTGCCCTCTCCCAGCACTTCCAGGGCTGCTCTCCCTCCGCCGCCCCCATCCCTCCCAAACTCAGGCCCCAGTCCCTACCCCAACCTCTTCTCTGGCCGAGGGGCCCAAAAGAATGCGAGGCCGACGGGTTCTCAAGACCCCGAGGCCTCGGCACCCCACACACTGGTGGGTGAGATGCGCCAGTTCTTGGAGGACGTTCGCGGCTCCAAGAACAAGGTTACTCTCGCCCTCCAGCGGTGGGGAGACTTCCATTCTGCTTTAGAGTCTGTGAGGGCCCTTCTGAGGGAGGGCAAGGGGACCGGGAAGAGGGACGCTGCGGTCTACCAACGGGCCCATGGCTTCCGCGATGCCCTCGTCACCTTCGGCGTGGCTCACGGTTTGCTGCGTGGCCCCACGGGAACCACCGGCGCTCCCTCTGGCGAGGATCCTCCCCAGCCCTCCAAATGGCGCCGTTCATCTTTGCCACACTAAACGTCAGGGGCTGCGGGTCGGGTCTCCGCAGGTGCCGAGTGCTCTCCTTCCTCCGAGAGGGCGGGTACTCGGTCACCTTTCTACAGGAGACCCACACTACTCCGGCCGCTGAAGCCAAGTGGCGGCTGGAGTGGGGAGACGGGGTCCACTTTAGTCATCTCTCGGCCCAGCGGGCCGGGGTAGCAACCCTGTTCTCCCCAGACCTGCAGCCCGAGGTGCTGGGGAGCGTTGAGGTCGTGCCGGGCCGCCTGCTGTATCTCCGGGTGCGGGTGGAGGGGCTGCCTCTCCACCTTGTCAACATCTACGCCCCGACACTCGGCCCGGAGAGAACCTCCTTCTTCCGGCAGGCGGCGGCCTTCCTCGACACCATCGATCCTCGCGAGTGCCTGGTCCTCAGCAGGGATTTCAACTGCACCCTCGAGGAGCGGGACCGCACGGGGACCGAGAAGTGCCAGGCCGCTGCGGACGTCCTCAGGGAGCTCATTAACCATTGCTCCCTGGTGGATGTCTGGCGCAGCCACCACCTGGACGAGGATGCCGGTTTCACCTACGTCCGGGTGGTGGGCCATAAACCTGCACACTCCCGGTTGGACTGCATTTACATCTCGCGGCACCATCTCTCCCAGGCCCACGCCTCCAGCGTACGGCCGGCCCCCTTCTCGGACCACCACCTGGTGGCCATGAAGGCTTCCCTCTTGCCGGGGAAGCGGTGGTCGGCCTACTGGCATTTTAACAACAGCCTGCTGGAGGACGTGGGCTTCGTGGCGTCCTTCCGGGAGTTCTGGCTGGCCTGGCGCGAGCAGCGGCATGCCTTTCCCTCGGCACGGCGGTGGTGGGACCTGGCAAAGGTGCGCGCGCGGCTCTTCTGCCGTGACTATACTCGGGGGGCCAGCCGGCGGCGGGATGCGTTGATAGGGCAGCTGGAACAGGAGGTCCTTGAGCTGGAGAGGCGTCTAGCCGCCAGCCCCGGAGATCCATCCCTCTGCGGCACGTACCAAGAGAAGCGGGACGAGCTCAGGACCCTTGACGCCCACCGGGCACAGGGGGCCTTGGTGAGGTTGCAAATCCAACTCCTCCGGGAGATGGACCGCAGCTCCTGCTTCTTCTACGCCCTGGAGAAAAAGAGGGGCACCAAAAAACATATCCTCTGCCTTCTGGCGGAGGATGGCACCCCTCTTACGGATCCGGTGGAGATGCGCGAGAGGGCTCGCACCTTCTACGCCGCCCTGTTCTCCCCGGATCCGACCGACGCCGAGGCCTGCAGGGCGCTCTGGGACCAACTCCCGTCGGTCAGCATGGGCGACCGGGACCAGCTAGAGCTTCCTCTCACTCTGGCCGAGCTCTCGGAAGCCCTCCGTCTCATGCCCACCAATAAATCCCCGGGCATGGACGGGCTGACCGTGGAGTTTTACCGCGTGTTTTGGGACGTCCTCGGCCCAGACCTGCTCGGCGTCTGGGCCGAGGCCCTGCAAAGCGGGGTGCTCCCCCTCTCGTGCAGGCGTGCAGTCCTCAGCCTGCTACCCAAGAAGGGGGACCCCCGCGACCTCAAGAACTGGCGTCCCATCTCGCTCCTCAGCACGGACTACAAGATCATTGCCAAAGCCATCTCCCGTCGCTTGGGGTCCATGCTGCAGGACGTGGTCCACCCCGGCCAGACCTACACCGTCCCGGGCCGCACCATCCTGCATAATTTGTCCCTGGTCCGGGATCTCTTAGAGCTTGGGTGTAGGGACGGCCTGTCGTTCGCCCTCCTGTCCCTGGACCAGGAGAAGGCGTTCGACAGGGTGGACCACGGGTATCTCCTGGGCACCCTGCAGGCCTTAGGCTTCGGACCCTGCTTCATCGGGTTTCTCCGGGTGCTGTACGCTGCCTCGGAGTGCATGGTCAAGCTCAACTGGACCCTGACCGCTCCGGTCAGCTTCGGACGGGGAGTACGACAAGGCTGCCCGCTCTCAGGACAGCTGTACGCCCTGGCCATCGAGCCCTTCCTCTGCCTCCTTCGGCGAAGGTTGACGGGGTTGGCGCTTCCAGAGGCAGGGCTGCGGCTAGTCCTGTTGGCGCACGCCGATGACGTGCTCCTCGTGGTCCAGGACCCGGGAGACCTGGTGCGTCTGGAGGCTTGCCAAGCTATCTACTCGGCAGCCTCCTCCGCCCAGGTCAACTGGGTCAAGAGCTCTGGCCTGGTGGTCGGGACCGGATGGCAGACGAGCCGCCTCCCACCCACGCTTCAGGCCATCCAGTGGAGCGCGGGTCCGCTGCTCTATCTAGGCGTCTTTCTATCCGCCACGCATCCCTCTCCGCCGGAAAACTGGCAAGGCCTAGAGAGCAGGGTCGCTGAGCGGTTGCAGAGGTGGACAGGGCTACTCCAGTGTCTCTCCCTCCGAGGGAGAGCGCTGGTGCTGAACCAACTCATCCTGTCCATGCTCTGGCACCGCCTCAGCACCCTGGTCCCACCCCCCGGGTTCCTGGACCAGCTCCAGAGGTTAATCCTGGAGTTCTTCTGGCCAGGACTGCACTGGGTCCCTGCAGGGGTACTCCATCTTCCCCCGGAGGAGGGGGGACAGGGCCTGACCTGCACGCGCACTCAGGTCCATGTCTTCCGCCTCCAGGCCCTGCAGAGGCTTCTCGACACCAACAGTGCAGATAGTCCGGCGTGGAGCACGCTGGCGCACGCTTTCCTCCGCCGTTACCGAGGGCTCCGATACGACCAGCAGCTCCTCTATTTATCCTGCAGAGACTGTCTGCAAGGCCTCTCGGAGCTGCCGGCCTTCTACCAGGACCTCCTCCGCACTTGGCGGCTGCTCGCAGCCTCCAGGTCCTTAGGGGCCACCGTGGGAGAAGACCTCCTCTCGGAGCCCCTGTTACACAACCCCCACCTTCGTGTGCAGGCGGCGGAGTCTCACACGGTGCGCCGGAGGCTGGTCCTAGGTGGAATCACCAGGGTCGGAGACCTCCTGGACTACGAGCGGGGGGACTGGATGGAAGCCCCGGCGCTTGCCCGGCGCATGGGGCTCTCCGACCTACGCTCCCCCGGTCTCGTACTCCGGGAGGTGAAGGCTGCCCTGCCCTCCACCGCTCACAGTTACCTCGGCCGGGTCCTGCGAGAGGGTGCACCCCGCCCCCCTCCCACTCCTAGCCCTCCGGACCTCTCCGTCGGCCCCCGGCTTCGCCATCCTGCCCGCCCCCCTCCCCCCCATCACCTCAGCCGGCTGCACGCTTTCCAGCCGGTCCCCTTCCGAACCGCGCCTCGACACCTTCTGTACGCACTCGTGCTTCACACGCTCCACTTCCCCACCCTCGTGTCCCGCCCCGATCACAAATGGCGGGACCTCTTGCCGTCATCGGAGGGCGGGGAGCCCCGGTGGGCTGGCCTCTACTCCACCTTGGTCCCGTGGCCCGCTGGGGACATCAGCTGGAGAATCCTCCACAGAGCGGTGAGCACGGGCGTGTACCTGGCGCGGTTCACCCCCATCCCGGACACCTGTACCTTTTGCGGCACGAGGGAGAACCTGGCGCACATCTACATCGAGTCCGTCAGGCTGCAGCCCCTCTTCCGGCTCCTCCAGAACCTCCTCTTGAGGTTCTGGCTGCACTTCTCCCCACACCTTCTCATCCTCTCACACCCTATCCGTGGCCCCACAAAGTCGCGGGACCTCCTCGTTAGCCTCCTCCTGGCCACGGCCAAAATGGCCATTTACAAAACCAGGGAGAGGAGGCTGGCAGGGGGGGCAACCTGCGACTGTGGGGCCTACTTCCGTTCCTCCCTCCACTCACAAATCCAAGCAGAGTTCCTCTGGGCGGCGTCCACCAACTCCCTGGACGCCTTTAAGGAATGGTGGGCGCTGTCCGGGGTCCTCTGCTCGGTGTCGCCCTCCGGCTCCCTTCTTTTAAACCTTTGACCCTCACTCCCGCTCCTGGTTTTTCTTTCGTTGTCCCCCATATTTACTTGGGACCGGGCTGTTTTTAATGGGTCCCCTCTCATCGTGAGAGGGGCCTTGTAGCCGTGGGTAGACTACACCTGCCCACTCCCCCGGCATCCAATATGTAACCCTAACCCCTAACCCTAACCCCCTAACCCCCTAACCCTAGCCCTAACCCCCCAACCCTAACCCTGACCCTAACCCCTAACCCTAACCCCTAACCCCCTTACCGTAACCCTAACCCTAACCCCCCCAACCCTAACCCTAACCCCCAACCCTAACCCTCTAACCCCTAACCCTCTAACCCTAACCCCTAACCCCAACCCTAACCCTCCAACCCTAACCCCTAACCCTCTAACCCTAACCTTAAACCCTAACCCTGACCCCTAACCCCTGACCCCAACCCTCAACCCTGACCCCAACCCTAACCCCTAACCCTAAACCCTTGACCCTGACCCTGACCCCGACCCTAACCCCTAACCCCGACCCTAACCCCTATCCTTAACCCTAACCCCACCCCCCTAACCCTTTCACCCAACAACCCCAGGCCCTGACTCTAAACTCCTACCCCTAAGGTGACACTAACCCCAACACCCTGATCCCCATGGGCCCAAACCCCAACCCCAAAGCTGAACCTGAACCCTCCTCCCTAGAGTTAACCCCCAACCCCCTAACCCAACCCTAGGCCTGAGTCCTGACCCCTAAGCCTAACCCCAACCCCTCACCCAAACTCTCCACCCCTACCCCCCAGAATTTTCTCAGACAGCAATGAAGTCACATTGAGGCATGGTGGAGTTTTATTGCTGAGAGCATTTTTACACACCTGTTTCTCAAAGCTTTACAAATGTTTTATGGTTTACAGACTACAGTGCAGCACCTGTACCCTGATATTATGAATGCATACTTTGCCAGCTGAGGCAACCAAACCCTTTCTCCACACCCCTATACTTTAGGGACCAGGTAGTCAGTGCTGCATGGGGCAGATGACTGGAGAAAGGCTGCAAGAGACAGTAGAGAGGAGCTGATGGCCCCACCTCCTCCTTTTGACATGTCATCCTGGGAGAGGGGACACCCCCGTTTGCACACTCCTTCTGTATATGATGCTGTAACATTTGTCTCCATTGTGACTTTAAATATCACAGGGGCAACTAACTTATTTCCAAACGTACAAAGGCAGTCTCAGTGAATGCTTCACTGACAGCTAGCTGAACTTATCCTATCTGGGTTGCCATTTACTTAAGCATTGGTAATAATATATTAGACTGTTATAGCCTTGAGAGTAAAAGGATGAGGCACATGTTCTGGTCAATAGACTATGGAGCCTGAACTATCTTCACCGGTTTTCCTTTCAAAACCAGTTTAATTGAAGTAGCAGCTGTTTTTTCTACCCTTCCTAAGAACTAAAAGCATGGGGACCTGAAATCATTTGAGATGGCATACCATTTCAGCCCAGCCCGCACAAATATGAATAACAACAAACTGATAAGTAGCAATCACAACCAAGAGGTGGAGGACAACACATGGTGCCCCATGGCCAGCAGAAAACAAGTGCATGGTGGGATTCTGAGTCTGCTCAGAGCAAAGGCAGCAACTATGAGTGGAACATTTATGTCTATGAACACATTTAATGATCTCCCAAAATCAGCTGACTTCCCAGCTGTTAAGTTTGTTTTCTAGACTCAGACTCTTCACTTGTGAGGAAGCATTGCCTCAGATGTGTGGGGTGGTGGATACATTTCCTAGGTTACAGTGGCGGGGCTTCAGCTTGTTGTGTTGTATTGATGGAAAGGAAACCCCTGAATATTGAACCTAGCCTGAGCAGCTCCTGCCTCCACCCAGAAGAAGGGGACAGAAGTTATCATTGTAGGGTGAAAATTCCTAAGGCAAGAAATGGTTTGGCCTAAAGACCCCCTCTAGGGTTCCTAAAATCTGGAGCAGGCCTATAATCCTATATCCTTGATAACAGCCTTCAGCTTACTCAAGGGAGATTGCAAAGAGGCTGGAGAGAGGCTGTTCCACAGTGTTCACAGATGGCAGAACATGGAACAGTGGTCTCAAGTTGTGGTTGGGAAGGTCCAGGTTGAACATTAGGAAAACCTTTTTCACTAGGAGGGTGGTGAAGCATTGGCATGGTCTACCCAGGGAAGTAGTGGAGTCTCCATCCCTGGAGGTGTTTAAGTCTTGCCTTGACAAAGTCCTGGCTGATCTGATCTGATGGGTTTGGTCCTGCCTAGGGAAGGGGGCTGGACTTGCTGGCTTTTTTAGGTCTCTTCCAGCTTTATTGTTCTATAATTACAGAAACCCAGTTAGCATGAACAGAGAGATACCTTGCTGCCTCACCACCCATCTCACTCACAAGACCCAGGGAAGGTTGTCCCAGCTCGGACAGGACCTTGCAGTCTGAAGGGAGGGAGAGTTGCCTCTATAACCACATTCCACAGAGAAGCCCTACAAATGAGAACCTAATTATGGTGTTTTCTCCTCTGCTGTGCCAGACGTACTCGAAACAAATGTTATTGCTTTAGGCTGTTAATGTCTTTTGCTTCAACTCTAGATAAGCACCTCTGAATACACCAGTACGGAGGAGCCATCGTTGCCCTTGTAGATGCATCATCCCTCCTATCCAACATAAATGTTATTGTCTGTTTTGTTCTAACAACTTGTTAGGAAAAACATCTGCATTGCAGATAAGGTGTTCTATAAAGTATTGGCAAGGATACTAACGTTTTTCAGCTTATTGGCTTAGTGTGCTCATTTTGTCTTGCTGTTAGGACCTATCCAGGCTTCGGTGACACCCATGCCATACTTCCCCACACCCATGAATAATCAATTGTAATCTATTGTCTGGCAGTGCTTCACTGAGTCCTGATGGGTGAAGTGGCACTCCACCAGTGCTATGTATAATAAACCCTCCTACTTGCTTTATACAGTGTCCAACACTTTCTTCCAACATCATTGAAAACACAATTTGAAAATAAGAATCCTTAAGCTGCACTTCCTGAAGTGATGCTTCACTATTTTTTGGTAAACAGTGCTGCTAAAGCACATGTATTTGTACAAGTTTTATTATACTGCAGTTCATCATTGGTCATGAGAGACCTTGCCAGTTATTACCTAGGTAGTAGTCAGATATTTTCAGTGATTCACTGCCATGCATGTACGCCCGCTGTGTTGTGCACTGTCTCAGCACAGGTAGCCAGCACAACAGTCTCCTAGAGGACTCCCACGGACCACAGAATCAGATAATGTATGAAGATGCCAGGCTGAATGTGTCAGTGAAGCACATTGCTTCCTGTTTAACTTCCCACGTGACAGCCCCACGTTCTGTGCACGTCACAAAACTCTTCCAGGAAGTACTTCAGCCGCGTGTTCCGTGTGCTTCACAAAAACCCTTCCCTCAACTGGCCATTATGTTCCGGACCTCACCTGTCACTTTGTGCATCAACCAAATCCTTCCCCCAGAGACCGAGTGTGCATCACCCAAATCCCACCCCAGGCAAAAGGGAAATAGTAACAGAGAAGAAGCCGTGCTAGTCTCTACCCTATAAAACAAAAAGCAGTCAAGTAGCACTTTAAAGACTAGCAAAATAGTTTATTAGGTGAGCTTTCGTGGGACAGACCCACTCAGAAGTGGGTCTGTCCCACAAAAGATCACCTAATAAACTATTTTGCTAGTCTTTAAAGTGCTACTTGACTGCTTTCTGTTGTAAAAGGGAAATGTGCATTACCCAAATCCCTCCCCAAGGGAAAGTGTGCATTCCCTAAATCCTTCCCCCAAAGACCAAGGGTGCATCAGCCGAATCCTTCCCTAACGGAAGTGGGGGGAAGGTATCACCCAAATCCTTCCCCCAATGGTTTAATGTACATCGCCCAAATTCTTCCTCAATGGCGACGTGTGCCTCAGCAAAATCTTTACGCCAGCGGTGGAGTGCATGTTAACCAAAGCTTTCCTCCAAACAGCTGAATACGTACCACCCAAATCCTTTCTCCACCAGCGAATGTGCACTACGCAAATCTTTCCCCACCAATTGTGTGCATCGTCCACATCTTTCCACCACTAAGGGAATATGCATCACCCCTTTGCTTCTCCAAATCTTTTCACTCATGGCACTGTGTGAAGCATCCCTACACATCCTGCAATAGGTGGGTGATCTATGCAGTCATGGGTATGTGAAAGTCTTCCCCCAATTAACTGCAGCATACTGACAGGGTGCATCACAAAAACCATTCCCCTCAACTTGTGGGTACCTCACACCAGCTCCATGCTCTCTGTATGTATAATTCCAAATGTTCCCACCAGCTAGGTAGTGTTTCACTGCAGCAACTAGTCATCACTGTGCCTTGCTGCCTCCCTTCTGCAGTTTGATATACTGTCCTGCACACCCACGTTTACCCAGTTGCAACTGTGTGCCCTTCAAACACTCCACATGGGGACTTTGGGTGCAATAACCCTAATCCTAACTAGGTTCATCACCCTAACACTTCCCTCACCTTTACCATACTGAGTCACCCCTGTGACAGCTGTCTACATCACCCACCCTTCCCCACACACATACCAACCCTATTTACTGGGTGCATTATTAAAGCCTCTTCAACCTCACTACCTTCCTGGGGCCACTCCAACATTCACTGTATGCCTCATCCAAACTATATACCACGCTAGCTAACGTGGTACCACACCACTCCTGCAATCATAAGAACATAAGAATGGCCATACTGGGTCAGACCAAAGGTCCATCCAGACCAGTATCCCATCTGCCGACAGTGGCCAATGCCAGGTGCCCCAGAGAAGGAGAACAGAAGACAATGATCAAGTGATTTATCTCCTGCCATCCATCTCCTGCCCTTGTACTGAAGGCTAGGGCACCATACTTTACCCCTGGCTAAGAGCCATTTATGGACCTAACCTGCAAAAATTTATCGAGCTCTTTTTTAAACCCTAATAGAGTCCTGGCCTTCACAGCCTCCTCCGGCAAGGAGTTCCACAGGTTGACTGTGCGCTGTGTGAAGAAAAATTTCCTTTTATTAGTTTTGAACCTACTACCCATCAATTTCATTTGGTGTCCCCTAGTTCTTGTATTATGGGAAAAAGTAAATAATTTTTCTATGTTCACTTTCTCCACACCATTCATGATTTTATATACCTCTATCATATCACCCCTCAATCGCCTCTCTTCCAGACTGAAAAGTCCCAGTCTCTCTAGCCTCTCCCCATATGGGACCCGTTCCAAACCCCTAATCATCTTAGTCGCCCTTTTCTGTACCTTTTCTAATGCCAATATATCTTTTTTGAGGTGAGGAGACCACATCTGCACACAGCACTCAAGATGTATACCTAACAAAAACATTTCCCACCCACACCCCCAGCCTCCCACCCACGATCAGTGTACACCCTTGAAAACTGAGGCATGATGTCACATCACACTATGATGATACTGACACCAAAAACTTCCCTTGCCCCCCTGCACCTAGCAGGGCTTTTCCACACCCCAACCCCTCCCGTAAACATTGCGCACATTACCCCAACCCTTATATGAAATACTGCTATACCGATTCCCCCCACCACTCAATCATTGTGTGTGTGCATGCATCACCCAAACTCTTCCCCAGTTAGCTACTGATCACTGTCTCTCAATTTCTTTCTGGCCAGGGCAACTGAACCATGTTCAATGTGCATCAAGCCAAAACCATCTGCTGGCTGCTGGTGCATTGTCACCCCCAACAACTTCATAGTCATAAATTCCCCCCGATCATTCCAAGCATCACTCAATCCCTTCCTTCAAGCTTGGATTTGTGCCCTTGCCTACCACACTTATTCACTTTAAATCTCACCCAAACAATTCCCCCAGCCAGCTGGGCACACCATTGGCTTCCCCTCTCCATGACAACTATGTGTTTCATTCAAAGCCTTCCCCTAAGTAGTTGTATGGCACCACACTATACTGGATATTTATGCATATGATACAGTGTGGATTCACACAACCCTGCACACCATCTGCAGTAAGATGTGACTCCCAGCTAGCCAGTAGAGCAGAATGTTCATTAGAGGACAGGGAGGCCACACACAACAACATCCATATCACAGAGAGTCTGGATAGAGATCCTATCACAGCAGGTCATATGCTTTCACAAGAGCACTACTCAGTGCTTGTCAAGGAGAATGTCTACTCCGGTCAGGTCTCCTGGATGAGTCCTCTGCAAGTGTAGCAAAAGTTCAGCCTGATACATCACTACACTAAGCTCCATGAGGTGTATGATATCTTCACTTCACCTCCAATTTTCTCTCACATTTACAATTGGCTCCACATGATGAACAGAGGCTAAGTCAAAGATGACAGAGTTCCAATCTTGCATCCCCTACCTGCCACAATTTATCTTCCTTCCTACTTCCTGCTGGATCCAGAGACCTTGCCTGTGGGGATGCACACCTAAAATGTCCACCGTATGCTATAGAAGCAGACATAAAGTAGACCAGGAGAAAAAGACAGAGGAAGAAGAGGAGTGTGTTGGTCAACACAATGAAGGAGAGAGAATAAGAGGAGAGGAGGACAGAGAAACATGGTAGCATGGCAAGCAGCTCACTACCTGGACTCATCCTCCTGGATTCAACCATCTGCTGAGAATAACACTGATCAATGTGCCCAAAGAAATAAGCTGCCACTGAAAACAGGAACCTTGTCTCCATGAGAAACCACTGCTTCTAGTAAGGAATCTACATTTACATAATCTCTCTAGCTGTGGAGGCATCCTTATGTAGAACCATGTAGGCTGTGAGGACAGCCTGTGCCAAACCAGACACTTCTCAATGACAATGGCAGCTGTTCCATTCCCAGGTGGGCAGCTCTTGCTTAGCATTGATAATATGTGCAGGGTCGCTGATCTCACTTGCTTCCCCTCACGTGACATGAGTACATTGAAGGGAAAAGAAGTCAACCATCAAACTCCACACAGAACAAGAAAAAAAAACAGTTAAGATATCAGGCAGCAGTGTTGCTTAACGACCTCCTCTTGTTCCTAACATCACAGGACTATGCCACCCACTCCCATTACCACTGTAGAACTACAATGAGAAAGACACCCATTGTATGTACATCCAAAATAGTCACTCTGCACAGAAGATTTTAGTTCCTTCCCCAGGCTCAACTTCACAGGGCCTTGTGCCCAGTCAGGATGCTCATATACTATGACAAAACTTACATTAGAGTACAGATCAGGCATTTAGAAAATGACAGCTTACTCACAAGAAGGTATGCAGAAGGCACAAAACTAAGAACTGTTCAATATCTCCTTAGAATGATGGCTAGCTGCACAGATGCACTTTTTCCACCTTCACCCCTTCCCAGGGCTCCTGGATGAGTCTCCTGCTAAGTACACACACACACACACACACACCTCTGCTAGTGTCTGAAATCTTGCTTTCATCCCTCACTCCCTCTCCCATCTCTATCATGAATAGAGACCCTAACATGGTAAGAAACAGAAAAATTCTACGGATGTATGGAAGCACCACACTACCCGGAATCCTCCTGGAGCTAGCCATTTGCTGAGGACGACATTCCACTTCTGACAAGAGAAATAAGCAGTGCCAGAAAATGGGGATCTTGCCCCCTCATAACCATTCCTGATAGTTGGGAAGCTCTGCTTACAAGTCCAACCTGAGCTAACTGGGTGTTCCAACCTGAGACAGATGGGCTGTGAGGAAACCCCTTTCCAAACCAGACACTTTTCAGTGATACTGGCAGCTGCCCCACTCCAAGCTGAATGGCTCTTTCCTTGCATCAATATCACGCACATGTTCACTCTCATTCTCTTTCCATTTCATGGTGGGAAATAACGATTGACTTCTTGTTCCTTCCTATTAAATCCACAAGGTGTTGGCAGAGGGGCAAATGATAAGTTGCATCTGAGTCAGCAAGGTCCCATAACCTTGTCTTCTCATATCTAACACACTGCGGGCCATGCCCACCCCATTACTATTGTATAGCTACAACTACAAAGGGGCCTGTTGCACCTATATCCAGAACAGTCACTCTGCACTGCAGACAATTGTCCCTCCTCCAGCCTCAATACCATAAGGCCTCATACCCCTTCAGGAAACTGAGAACCTTGGAAGAAAGCTGTAGTGACTAGAGATGGGGAATTCTAAATGCTGACCACTTATTCACACTCAGTTATGCAGAAGGCAAAATGCTCCACCCTCTTATAAGATTTACGTGTCCTCCCACTTTGATGACTCCTGAGACCTTGCCTGTAGGTATGCTGCCCACATGCTATAGAAGGAGATGGCACAAGGACAGGCAAGGATAAAGGGACAGAGCAAGATAGAGATGGATTGTGTTGGCCAACACACTAGAAGAAAAAAGAAACACATGAGAGGATGACAAGCAACCAACCACCTACACGTGTGCTCCTAGATCCCTCTAGCTGCTGAAGACACAACTCTCAACAAAAGAAATGAACAGCCCCCGTGAATAGTGGCCTTGTCTCCCTTGTAATCTCCTCTTAAACCCATCTCTAATGGGATACCTGTACCTTGAGCCAAGTGGGCCACAAGAGAGCCCTCTGCAAACCTGACACTTATTTCAGCTCCCAGCTGGATGGCTCTAGTTTCATATTGATAATGTTCACAAACTTGCTGCTCTTGCTCTTTCCATCATGGGCTGGTTGTAGACTCTTAGTTAACTTTTTTCATTGCTACTAAGCCCAACAAAAAGGGGAAAAAACAAACCAGTTAGCATCCCATTGAATAATTTCTTCTGATTATTATTTAATGAAATTGAATAATTTCTTCTGGCATTTAACACACCTTGGGGTTCTGCCCATCCCTCCTGTTACTGCTATTGGATTACAATTAGCCAAGCGCTTGTTGCACCTTCAGCCAAAGTAATCACTTTGCATTGCAGACTATGGCCCCTTCCCCACACTCAGCACCACTGGGACTCACATCCAGACAGGAAACTGACCACCGGCAAAAAAGGCAGCAAATACAGATGATGAATTCAAAAACCAATTGCTTACACTAAGCCACTTTTGTGGAAGGCAAAAAGCTAAGGATTGTTCATGTCCCCTTTGAAGGTGCTGTTTGACTGCACTGCACTAGGGAGTGCGCAAAATCACTGCAGTGACTTCATATAAAAAGGAGGGAGAAAGAGTCACATATTCAGGCCCCATAGAACACAAGGAAAACATATTAGCTTCCAACACACACGTATACATAAAGTTCCCAGTGGCATGCACCCAGTGAAATCAATTTCTCATCTTCAGCATGGAACACGTATCCACATGTCTTGATCAATAACTATACTTAACTGGCATGCCCCACAGCATTTCCACATCTTCCAAACACTTAAGATACATTCAACTCCTCTCCAGAACTACAGACCTTCAGATCACAGACCAGAATAACTTCCTAAAAAAAAAAAAAATGGGAAATAAGAGTGTCAGAATTAATGCCCATACAAGACACGAGGGAGAGACAAAAAACAGCTTCTAAAACACATGTACCTGAAGCTCCCAGTGGAATCCACTTTCCATGCAACACAAACAAAGCTCCATACTGATAACTATATGTAACTTGTGAGCCTTGCAGCAAATCCACTCGCGTGAAAACAATTCCCCACCACCATACATCCAAACATCTCTTCTTGAACAAAACTGGGCATAGCAGCACAAAACCATGACAAATTTTAACACAACACACAGAAAGCAATACCCTGAATACTATCACAAACCACCTGCCATTACGCAAACACTGTACCAGTGAGGACATTAGCTACTTTTGATAACGCACACAGCACTTCACTCACATATGCCTAAATTGGGTTCCCACTCACACAACTATACCACCAGAATTTAATGAATCAACACTAATCCCCAGTGGATACTCCAATAATACAGATAGCACTACCCATATGCAGCAAACATGCTAAGCCAACCCTATTCCTAATACCCCCAGTGGCCACCTGGGTGCACTCTTGTTCCATGACTATATGGGCTCAGTGACTCCATGAAGAAAACTGAAATAGGCATTACCCCAAGAAGCCAGCTGAAGTCACTCTTACACCATCAGGAAGCCACTATCGAGACTGCCCATACCTGTTGAGACTGTTTTTCCATTGGAAATTTCTTCACACACAACCCATAGTTGCCAGCCATATCACTTTTACTCCATGAGGGAAGTGCTATTGATGTTAAGGAAATTACCCGCCTGGCACACCTCTTGCTGCATTAGGCATTTTTTCATGAGTTACTGCGAATGGCCACTTGAGGGCACTAGACCTGTGACCAAAATGCTCTGTACCTCACCCCAACTGATGAAGCCAGTCATTGCCAAAGAAAACTTATGCTCTAAAATATCTGTTAGTCTATAAGGTGCCACAGGCATGCTTGTTGATTTTGTACCTGTGAGGAAAAGTGCTAGGAGCATTATCCCACAGGCCCATCAAGTGTCACTGTGCCTGCATGACAAAATCAGTTCTCTATGATACAAGCAACGTGTGACATTACATAGACAATTGCACAGATGTTATCACCTTTTCCGCTCCTGCCTTCACCAGTCTAGTCAGGCAGCATGGAGACCAACAGGATGGACTTGCCATGGCTCACCCCCTCCACTCTGAACTCAGATCCTCCTGTATCATACAAAACAGTCTATCACCACGCTCCCTTTGCAAAAATAAGCTATCCACCATCCCCAAAACATCTTCTAATCTACAATAAAGGATCCCCTCACTGCCCCACAGAGGTGCATCATTCACTAGGGTACTCATAGGCTCTTCCGAAAACTACAAACTAGGGAGACAACAAAAGAAGGGAGCAGTGACCCATGCTGGAAACCCTACACCATGTAAGAGGACAGCTGAGCATTGCTAGTAAGGCACACAATTGTTCTCCCAACAATTACCCTTTCTCCAGAGGACGTACATGTGCCCTCCACACAATAACTTCCCACCCTCCTCTCATGAGCCTGTTAACCACGGGCATGCTTTTAGAGCAACCTGTCAAAGTTTGACTTAGACTCACAATTTATCAGACCACTCTGTTTTATTAGCAAAGCCGCTCTGCTAATACATTTAGAAGTGAGCCCCCCGAGTGGGGCTTGTGTCTCTTAATTTATACAGTTTTTTGGAGAACAAGTTACAGACAAGTTACAGACAAAAGAAGAAAAAGATTTTAGTCACCACCCTTCGAGATCCCTGAGACCAGTCATGTATCTTCAATTACCTGCCACCCTTAACAATCTCCTATAACAGCTTCCAGTTAACTTAACTAATTGCCCTTCACACCTTCCATTCTGATGCCTGCTTCTTAGACGTGCTGGCTCCATTTTAATTGCTTCTCCATTCAAAAGCTAACTGTCCCTACCTGTGCTCCCTCAGATACTTTGTAACATGTTTTGGCATGCCCTCTCATATACAATGTATCCAGCATGTCCCCTTATACAACGTTATACTTATACAATGTTATACTTCCACAATCCCCCCTTTTGGTCAAGCCTACGCCCATGACCAACGACTTACTGGATTCCATACATCAATTGTTCTTTTTCATTACTTTCACTGGTGACATTTAACAACATTAGATTAGCACTCTGGTTAGGGGTAACCTGATGGATGGTGTGTCTTGTGCAGTTTTGGATACAACAAGAAATCAATTGAAAACACACAAAGATTATTAGAATTCCAAATAGGATAGTCAGGATTCCTTGAAACAACCAGTTTCCCAGACTAGATAAATTGAATAAGTTACTTATCCATTTCCACAAGGAACTTGGTTCTTCGTGGGGAAGGTAAGCATTTTCCCCACAAACCCAATGATGTCCCATTAAAGCTGGGAAGGGTTGACTGCAACCCTTTGACATGTAAGAATTTACGAAGGAGGAATAGTATCCCCCAAAGGGCACAGGATGATTTTCACTGGGAGAAGAGGTAGCATTTACATGACATTTGTAGATGGTGCTGTTTTTCTCAGGGAGGCTGTAGGGGGAGCAAGAGATTGAATCTCTGGTTTGATCCCAGGTTGAGAGGAAGTTTATCTTTCCATACCCAGTTCGCCATTCTCCAACCTTGTTTGAATAGTCCCATGCACCACGGGACACGATGTATTGGAGACAGCTGCTCCTCCCTAGATTCAGCCCTGTCCCATTACACACCCAGCACCAGTGGCCCTTTCCTTTCACCACACTTATAAGTTTAGGAACATATGTTTTTCCCAGCCCCCAAGTGTCATTTTCCTTCCATGTCCTTTTAAGTGGATAGGGTTCTCCAGCAAGCTCTGAGGAATTCAAAGGGATTGCCATGGTGGGGATACTAGCTTGTGAGTGAGCTGGGATGTGGCTGCAGACCCAGCAATTAGAAATATTCAGGATCTGGGCTATCTGCACCTGTTGTTGGATGAAAGAATTGTCACTGTCACTCTGGATTCCCCAGACCCTCAGGACACAGTAGCTGAGGATTAAGCTTCTCAAATGACACATGTTGGAAGCAGGACCCTTTCTGGTTCCGACAACCCCTTTCGAGGGAACCGCAGTCACGGTTTTACATCCACCAGGCAGCAGGCGCTAGGCTCACTACTGCTTCTTGTTTGTTGGGTCCTGTTGTCTGCTTACCCTCTGCTTCTGGCAACCCTTACGAGAGCACAGATTGTAAGGTATTGCAGGCTGTTCCTCTTTGTCTTCTGGGGTTGAAGCTGGTTCTGCGTGGTCTTGCAGAGGTGCTTGATCCCTTGGAGGTGGCGCTGGCTTACACTGTGAGGCATGGATCCATGCAGCGATGCCGGATAATTTCACTGCTGTCTGGGTGGTGAGCAGTACCTGGTATGGACCCTTCCACCGGGGTTCCAAGGCGTGCTTCCAAAGGTGGTGCCGCAGGTAGACCCAATCACCAGGCTCAAGAGCATGACAGGCAGCAGAGGTGGGTTCCGTCGGCCAAGCTGCTCGCACCTGCGAATGGAAGGAGCTCACAGCTTGCATTAACCCTTTGCAGTACTGGAGGAGCGTGCTGTGAGTTAGGTTTAGGTCTGGGACTGGGGTAATAGTAGCCATTGTTCGCATAGGGCGTCCCATGATGATTTCAAATGGACTCAATTTGTGTCTCTGGGATGGGGATGACCGAATTTCCATAAGGGCCAGTGGTAAAGCAGCTGGCCAGTTTAACCCTGTGGAACTACAGATTTTTGCCAGCTTATTTTTAAGCACACCATTTCGCCTTTCAACTGCCCCTGCACTCTGTGGACGGTAAGGGCAGTGCAACAGGTGGGTGACATGTAATACCTGGTTTAGATGTTGAACAATTTTTCCAGTAAAATATGTTCCCCGGTCACTAGACAAAGTGGCAGGAATTTGCTGTATTTCTTTTTAGTGACAGGTCCCAGAGGTGCGATACCGTGAAGGATGAAAGACAAAGACGAACATAGACAGCAGGGGGCCAACAGTTCTATAGTCTGAAGGCCCTGAGTTTATTATTCTCACAGCTTTTATAACCAAGTGAGAGCACATTATTATGAGAAAAGCAGTCAGCTACAATAACTGGCTCAGCACTTCTATCTCTAAAAAAGCCACATCAATCCTCCCAGTCCTTGAACATGGACTCTCAAAAACACCCAATCAAAACAACACAGCTCCCGGCGGCTTGCCTACACGAGAGCAGGTGTTCCGTCTAGATGCCAAGAGCCCAGCCAGGCCTGGGAAACATGTAGGAGGGAGAAGGCAAAACTCCTTCAGGAATTCCCTTGGTAGGGATAATGTGGTTTAACAGACATTTTGCAACAGACAATGAATCAGCTTTGCGACAGGGAAATGCTTCAATCCAACCCGAAAATAGACATATTATAACTAAAATGAATTCATATTTCTGACACTTTGGCATTTGTACAAAATCAAGTTGCCAGTGTAGGAAAGGTGCTTGAGGCAAACCCCGGAACCCTTGTGTTACTTTTACAGATTTGCCTACATTGTGGCTTTGACAAGTAACACAAGCGGCACAGTGGCAGGTTGCAAAGGAGCTGAAATGGGGAGCCCACCACCCCGCCTTACTCATAGCAGAGACCATCCCCTCCTTGCCGACATGCGAAACACCATGTAGCAGGGCGGCTAGAGACAGGTAGAGTGAGAGGGGGGCTACAAAGGTACCGGTGGGCGATCGCCAAAGGGAATCAGAATGCAAAGAGCAACCCAAAGCACTCCAGGAGTCTTTCTCTGTTTCTGGGGCAGAATCCTGGAGCTGAGCGAGATGAGACAGGGATGGTGGCGTTACAGAGACAGAGAGGGGACCAAGAAACGCTTCTGGTGAAGGTTTTATAGTGGCGGCATGTTTTGCAGCAGCATCAGCAAGTGCATTACCTTTTGTCACCTCGGTGTCTGCCGCTGAGTGGCCAGTACACTTAACAATTGCCAAGGCAGACAGTAGTAAAACTGCATACAGGAGGGCGGCAATGTAGGGGCCATTCTTGATAGGGGTACCAGTACAGGTAAGAAAACCTCGAGCCTGCCAGAGGGTGCCAAAGTCATGCACAACCCCAAAGGCATACCGAGAATCAGTAAAAATAGTGGCAGAGAGCCCCTCAGCTAGAAAGCAGGCACGGGTTAGGGCAATCAGTTCAGCCACCTGGGCAGAGGTCACAGAGGGTAAAGGCACAGCTTCTATGGTTTCAGAGAGAGAGACCACAGCGTACCCTGCAAGAAGGTGGCCTTGGTCATTTCTATAACAGGACCCATCAGTGAATAATACTAAGTCAGAGTTAGGGAGAGGTACATCTGAAAGGTCGGGGCGCGGGACAGTGATAGCAGAGACAGTTGCAAGGCAGTCATGGGGTTCACCATCACTAGGTAAAGGAAGGAGGGTAGCAGGGTTTAACCGGGAGCAGTGCTTAATAGTGATATGTGAGGCTGAAAGCAGCAAAAGTTCATACCTAGTGAGGCGAGCAGAGGAGAGGTGAGCAGTGTTGCGTTGCAGAAAGAGAGTTTCCACAGAATGGGGAACCATGAGAGTGAGAGGAGAGCGGAGGACAAGGGACTCAGACATCTCGACCAGGTTCTCTTCCAGCTGGGACTCCTGGGTGACACCTCTGCAAAAGCAGCACAAAAATTAGAGCACCAACTGTCACTGGACTTGAAATCGTGATTTCTGCCTGTCTGCCTCTGCCTCTTCCTCCCATCCATATTGGGCCGACTCATTGCACAGAGACTGAGTAAACGACAGAGCTCTCTCATTCTCATTTCATATGATTTGCACCCCTTCCTATGTTCCCAGGGCTGTTGAAACCTTGCCTGTGGGGATGCACACCTAGAATGGCTGTCTGTGTCCTACAGAAGTAGACAGCACAAACAGTGGCAAGGACAGAGAGAGAAATATTGTGTTGGCCAACACGTGAGAGTAGAGAGAGAAACAGAGGAGGAAGGCAAGGAAGTCACCACCTGCAGGCATCCCCCTAGATTGATTCACCTCCTGAGAAGGACTTTCCACGTGTGCCTAGAGAAATAAGTAGTCCCTGAAAATGGTGAGCTTGTCTCCCTTATGACCACTGCTGCTCATCAGGAAGCTCTGCTTACAACCTCAGCCTTAGCTAACGCAGCGTCCCTAGCTGCAGCCAGGGAAGCTGTGAGCAGAGCCCTCTCCAAATCTGACACTTCTGTCAGTCCATGGCAGTTCTCCACTCCCAGACAAATGGCTCTCTTCTCACATCAATAACACTTGCCAGCTGGTTACTTTCACTCATTTTTCATCATGTCACAGGAGTAGAATCAGATGCTTAACTTCTCTTCCTTTGCTACTCAACACAGCACAAAGGGGAAACGCTCACCTGTTAGCATCTCAGTCAGCAAGGCTGCATTCTCTCTTCTTGCATCTAACACACCACAAAGCTCTGCCCTCCCCTTCCATTACCAGCCTAGGATTACTGCTAGAAAGGAGATAGTTTCACCTACACCCAAAATAGTCCCTCTTCACTGAAGATTATGGCCCTTCCCAGACTGAGTTCCACAGGGCCCCATGCCAAAACAGGAGGCTGACAACCTGTGAAGAAACCTACAGTGAGTACAGTTGACAAATTTAACTACAAAACCTGACAGCTCACTCACTGCATTCTGCTTTCTGAAAAACTGGCTAAGAACTGTGTGTTTCTCCTTGGATGCCCAGGCTGCTTCAGTCCACTTTTGCCAGCTTCATCTCTGGTTGGGGCTCCTGGATCATTCTCCTGCAAGGGGACCAGAAAAAGCTCAGCATGAGCCATCACTATACTAAGCTCTACTGATGTCTGAAATCTTGCCTTCATCCTTAACTCACTCTCCCATCCACATCGGCCCCACTCAATGAACTGAGGCTGAAGCAACAACCACAGTCATAGCTCAACCCATGTGCCCACTATTCCATGTGACTTATATCCATTCCTACTTCTCCATTGCTCCAAGACCCTGACTGTGGGGATGCATTCCTGGGAGACCTGCCCATTTCTTCTAGAAGCAGGTGGAACAAGCAGAGGAAAGGACAAATGTGAAGAGAGAGAGAGAAAGTGTTGGCCAATGCATTGAGGAAGAAAGAGAAACAGAGGAATGCAAGCAACACACTACCTGGAGTCATCCTGGATCTGTCAGCTGAGGAGGACATTCCACTTCTACCCAGAGAAATTAGGAGCCCCTAGAGATGGAGACTTGTCTGACTCCCTCATAGTCACTGCTGCCAGCTGGGAATAAATCCCAACCTTAGCTAACTGGGCATTCCTACCTAGCGTAAGCTAACCCATGAGGAGAGCCCTCGCCAATCCAGACACTTATCTCTGTGACAGTGGCAGCTGCTCCACTCCCAGTTGTATGGCTCTTGCCTTGCATCGATAATGCTTGTGGAGCCGCTAGTCTCACTTTCTTTCCACCGCATGATGGTAAAAGATTCTGCCTTTTGACTTTTTTGGCTTGATATTAAACCCAGAAAAAAAAGGCGGGCAGGGCAGGGAGAAACAGGATGGAGGGTTAGCATCTCAGGCAGTGATGTTGCATAAATACTTCTCCCCATCTCTAAGACACCATGTGTACAAACTCAGATTTATTTAACAGGGTGTCTCTACCTGGATCCATGTAGGCCATGAGGAGAACCCTCTACAAAGCAGACACTTATCTCAGTGAAGTGGTGACTGCTCCATTCCCATCTGGACAGCTTTGGTCTCCGACATGCTTTCAGGCTCCCGGCTCTCAATAGCTTTCCATCACCTAACAGGAGTGAACTGATTGCCTTCTCTTCCCTTACTAGTAAACCCATTACAAGCAGGGAAAAAAAACAATACTGTCAGTTGACAGTGGCATATATAAAAATCAATCATCGCAGGTCCACACTTACTGCCTCCCATTACCTCCATAGGACTACAACCAGAAAAAAGCCCACAGTACTTACATACAAAATAGTCACTATGTATAGCAGACTACTGTCCCTTCCCAGAATCAATTCCACAGGGTCCTGTGCCCAGTTAACTTACAAACTATGAAGAAACCTTCAGCAAGTGTAGGTAAGGAAAATCAAAGCACTGATCACTAAGTCACAGCCAGTTATACCGAAGGCAGAAAGCTCAACTCTATTCATGTCTTCTTAGAAAGGCATCCAGGCTGCTTGGGGTCACCTCTGTCAGTTTTTCCTCAGGATAAAATTCCTGGATGATATCTCCACAAGCACAGGTGAAAAAGCCAAGAATCAGCCATGACTATAGTTAGCTCTAATGATGTATGAAATCTTGCCCTCATCCCTGCCTCCCTCTCCCATCTACAATTCGCCCCACTTGAATGGACACCGGCTGAATAGCGAGTCAGTGCTCCACTCTCACCTACTGACCAGAATGATTTTCTTCACTTCCTGTCACCATGCCTACCAAGACCTAGCCTGTGGGTCTGCAAACCGAACACATATGCACACATTCTGTGTGAGGAGACAGCACAAGGAGAAGAAAGGATCAAGAGAAAGACACAGAGTGTTGGACAACATGTGAGAAAAGTGAAAGCGTATCAGGAACTCACCACCTGGAGTCCTCTTCCAGGATCCAACTATCTGCTGAAGGCAACATTCCTATTCTGCCCAGAGAAAGGAATAATCCCTGAAAATGGTGACTGTGATACACTTGTATTCATTGCTGCTAGTCAGGAACCTCTGCTTATAAACCCAGCCCTATCTGAGTCATCAAGTCATGTTAGCTCTTCTCACTTCTCTGGCACCTCAGGTCCCAGCCTCTATCACCTGCCCATTACTTCTTGAGCACTACAAATGAGCAGAGCCTGTTTCATCTAAACCCAAATGAGCCAAATTACAGCAAATTTTGTCCCTTCCCCAGCCAGCCTCAATAACACAGGGCCCCGTGCTCACTGAGGAAGCTGATGGCCTGTGACTAAAACCAGCGAGTTCAGATGAGGAACTCAAAAAACAGCCCTGATCACTTACTCTCATGAGGCAGGAAGAAAACTGAGTTTTGTTCATGTGTCCCTAGAATGATGTGCAGGCTGCTCAGAGCTATTTCTGAATAATCACTCTTGCAACAGCAGCAAAAAGCTCAGCATGAACCATCGGTACAGTTACCTCTACCAGTGCATGAAATTTTGCTTTTATCCCTGCTTCCCACTCCCATAAATGCTGGCTCCATTCAATTAACAGAGACTGTGGAAACAATGAAAAAGCTCTGTTCTAACATCCTCCACCCTGCACTTTCCATCCCTTCTTACTTCCCCATAGCTCCAGAGACCCTGCCTGTCAGGATGCACGTGTAGAATTCCTGCCTGTGTCCTCCACAGGAGACAGCACAAGCAGAAGCAATAACAAAAAGAGAGAGAGAGAGAGAGAGATTGTGTTGGCCAACATGCTAGAGAAGACACGGAGGAAAAAAAACCCACATGGAAGACAAGTAACTCCCCACCAGGAGTCATTCTCCTACATCCATCTACCTGCAGAGGACATCCTTCTTCCATCATGAGCAATACCTGAAAATAGTCACCTTGTCTCCCTTTTCACCACTACTGCTAGATGGGAAGCTTGGCTTACAAACCCAGCCCTAGGGTAATGGAGTGTCCCTACCAGGAGCCAGGCAGGCCATAACCAGAACCCTCTCCCAAACCATATGCTTATTTCAGTGACTGTGTTAGCTGCTTCACTCCTGGACAGATGCTTCATTCCTCCCACTGATAATGCTTGTAGACTGACTGCTCTCTCTCTCTCTCTCTCCTTCCATCGTGTCACAGTAGAGTCTAACACTTACCTTCTTTTCCCTGGCTGCTACACATGGAACAATGAGGAAAAACGAAACAGTTAACATCTCAGTCCGCAATGTCATGTATCCTCTACTTGCACCTAACATGCTGTGGGACTCTGCCCAACCCTCACATTACTGCTGCAGGAACAACAGCTAGAAAGGAGTTCATTGCCCATACACCCAAAATGGACACTATGAACAGCAGACTATGGCCCCTTCCCCAGGAGGAATTCGACAAATTCTAACAAGCAGCTCAGAACCTGTGAAGAAACCTAAACTACAGATGAGAAATTCAAAAAAAAAAAAAAAAAGATCACTTACACACAGTTATGCAGAAGGCAGACAGCTGGAAATTGTTCACTTCTCCTTAGAAGGATGCCCAGGATGCTCGAGAGCACTTCTGTCAGATTCTTCTGTGGCTGGGGAAACTGGATAATTCCTCTGCAAGCGCAGCAGAAAAACTCACCATGAACCATTATTATACTAAACTCTATCGCCCCGTGAATTTGTGCTTTCAATCCTCCCTCCTTCCTCCCACCTAATATGAGCCCCACCTCGATAAACAGAGACTGAGTCCATGATGACAGAGCTCTGCTCGTTTATCCCCTACCCTGCATCATTTACGTCCCTTCCCACATCCCCATGGCTCCTGAGATGGGGATGCGAACCTAGAATGCATTCCCATGTGCTGTAGATGAGGTAGCACAAGCAGAGGGAAGGACAAAGTTAGAGAGACACAAAGATTGTGTTGGCCAACACTCTATAGAACAGAAAAGGAGAAAGAGACAAACACGTGGGACAAAGGAACTCACCATTAGGAATTGGCCCTTTAGATCCATCTAAGAGAGAAATGGGCAGGCCCTGAAAATAGTGACCGTCTCTCACCTGCTATTACTGCTTCTGGTGAGGAAGCTCGGCTTACAAACCCAGCCCTAGTTAATGGGGTGTCCCCGCTTGAAGCCAGGGGACCATGACCAGAGCCCTCTCCAAAACACACACTTATCTCAGTCACAATAGCAGCTGCTCTGCTCGCACCCAGACAACTCTTGCTTGATGTTGGTATTGCTCCCAAGACGGTTATCCTCATATTCCTTCCATCTCATGATGCGAGTACACTCGCATGGCTGACTTCTTTCCCTGAATAATAAAATCAGCACAAGGAGACGGAGAGTTAGCATCAAAGCCATGTCACATAACCTTTACTTTTCATATCCAATGAACGGCAGAGCTCTCACTGAATCCCACCAGCTATCCCCCTCCCATTTCTGCCATAGAACTTCAACTAGAAAGGAAACCATTGCACTTACATCCAAACTAGTCAGTCTACATAGCAGACTACTGTCCCTTCTCCAGCCTCACGTCCACAGGGCCCTGCACCTAGTCAGGTAGCTCCTGGCCTGTTAAGAATACTCCTGCAAAGTCCAAAAGAAGACTTAAAGCCCATGCCCACTTACTCATAGCCTGATATCTGGAAGGCAGGAAATGAGGGACTGCTCATTTCGCTTTAGGGGGCTATCCAGGCTGCTTAGATCCATTTCCACCAGTTCTTCCTCCGAATGGGTCTAAAGGACGAATCCTCCTTAAGGTCACCAGACAAAGCCAAGCATGAGCCATCACTGTGCTAAGCTCATTATTGGTGTGTGAAAGCTTGTCTTCATCCCAAACTCTCAATGAGAGTAGACCTAGTCAATGATGAGAGTAACAGCTCTGTTCTTGCACCAACCAACTTGTTTGACTTACATCTCTTCCCACTTTCCCATGCCTTCCATGACTGTCTGTGACGATGCACACCTCAAATCCCTCCCCAACTCCCAAAGGAGACAGCACAAGCAGAGGAAAGGAAAAAGAGGATGGGTTGGCCAAGACGCTAGAAGACAGAGGGACAGGAACAAGGGGAAAAGGCAAGCAACACACCACATGGAGTGGTCATCTCCTGGATCCAACATCTGCTGCCCAAGGAAATAAGCGGAAACTGAAAATGGGGACCCTGTCTCCTTGTAAACACTGCTGTTAATCAGGAAACCTCAGCTTACAAACCCAGCCCTGGCTAATGGGTAACCCTACCTGGAGTCAGGTGGGCCATGAGAGCCCTCTGCAAATCAAACACTTACCTTCATGGCAACAGCAACTGCTGTGCTCCCTGCTGGACAATTCTTGCTTGGTATCAATAAGATGCATGGGGGCACTGCTATCACTTGTTCTGCATCATGTGACAGGAGTAGACTGACAGTTGACTTCTTTGCCCCTGGTACTCCACCGAGCACTAGGGGACAAAACAATCAGTTATCATCTCAGTGGGCAGTGTCCCATAACACATCACAGGGCTCTGCCACCACCTCCTATTACTGCTATTGGATTACCGCTAGGAAGAAGTCTAAAGGCATGTGTAGCCCAAGGACCAGTGCATTTCAGCTTACACTGGGCGAGTGAACAAGAGGGATTACATATGTATGTCCAAAAGAGTCGCTCTGCATAAAAAAAGTTTATTGGTCCTTCCCCAGATTCATTGTAACAGGACCTTGTGCCCAATCAGGATACTCACATACTTTAACAAAACTTATGTTGAGTACAGATGATGAATAAAAGAAAAAAAAAACCACAACCGCTTATTCACAGCCAGGTATGCAGAAAGCTAAGGACTGTTCATGTTTCCATAGAATGATGTCCAGGGAGCTCAGGTCCACTTCTTCCCACCCATTCTCTTGCCAGGGCTCCTGGATGATTCTCCAGAAAAGGGACCACAAACAGCCAAGCAACAACTATGACTACACTAAGCTCTACCAGTGTGCTAAATCTTGTTTTCTTACCCGACTCCCTGTCCCATCCATAATAGCCCCACTCTATGAAGAGACACTGAGTCAACAACCACAGTCAGAGCTCCACCCACATGCCCACCACTCTGTTACATCAATTTCCACTTTCCAACGTCTCCCAAGACCTTGCCTGAGGGAATGCACACCTGGACGCTTACCGGTTCCCCATCGAAGCAGTTGGAACAACGCAGGTAAAACAAAAAAAAAGAATGAAAATGTGTTGGCCAACATGCTAAAGTAGAGAGAGGAAACAAACATGCTACACGGAGTCATCCTGGATCTAACCATCTGCTGTGAAAGACATTCTGCTTCTGCCAGAAAAAATGAGGAGTTCTGGGGATTTGGGACCTTGTGACCCTCATAACCACTGCTGCTAGTTGGGAAGTTCTGCTTACAAACCCACCTCTACTGAACTGGCTGTTCCTCCTTTGATTCAGGTGGGCCTTGAGGAGAGACATCACCAAACCAAACACTTATCTCAAGGATATTGGTGGCTGTTCCTCTCCCACCTGGATGGTTCTTGCTTTGCATCAATAATGCTTGCACACTTGATATTCTCACTCTTTCTATCGCATGACAGGTGTAGACCTGGACTTAATAGCAAGAGAAAATAAGTCAGTCCATCATGGTGAAGAGGTGGCAGGGGGAAGAATAAGTCAGCATCTCAGTCATCAATATTCCTGTAAAACTTTCTTCTGGAATCTAACACCCTGAAAGTTGTGACATCAGCCACCCTCCTCCCATTACTGCTATAGGAGCCTGTTGCACCTATCTCCTAAATATTCACCCTACAGATCAGACTATTGTCCCTTCTCCAGTCTCAATTCCACAGGACCCTGCACCCAGTCAGGAAAATTACTGTAGATTTCTTCAAAAACTGCAAGTACAGATCAAGAATTTAAAAAGCTAATCACCCACTCAGTCTGTTTTGCAGAAGAGAGAAAGTGAAGGACTGTTCACATCTCCTTTGAAGGATGTCTAGGATGTCCAGGTCCATTTCTGCCAGCTTCACCTGAGGTAGAGGCTTCAGGTTCATTCCTGTGCAAGCACATTGGAAAAAGCTGCGTGTGAGCCATCACTACAGCAGGCTCTACTGGTGAGTGAAATCTTGCCTCTCTCTGCCTCCCTTGCCCATCTATACCAGCCTCTCTCGAAATATACAGGTTCAGTCAACCACCACAGTGTCAGTTCCACCCCCTCCACAATTTACCTTACCCCACCACTTCTCTTTGGCTCTTGAGACCCTGCCTATAGGTTGCATTTCTACAATACTGATCATGTGCCATAGAAGGAGATGGCCCAAGGGAAGGCAAGGACAAAAAGAGAGAGCTTGTACAGGCCAACACACTAGAGGAGAGGGTGGGGGCAGTGGAGAGAGAAACACATAGGAGGAAGATATTACGCCCTGAGCCCTAGGAATTGGGTGAGTGGGAGTTTAAATTAACTGGGTAACACCTTAAGCCCCACAGATTGGATAAAGATGTGTGTCCCTGCACATGGAAAGGATAAAGAAATTTGTGCAGGTAATACCATGACCCAATCAGTCCTCAGTGACTGCTCAGAAAGTGGCCCAGAGGTAACATACCCTGCAGCACGTGGCCAGGTACCGCCCCACTTTCCTCTCACCATCTCTTACTGTCACATGAATGTTAAGACTGTGTGAACCTGCTCAAGGCTACTGTTGCACCTCACCCACAGGCACAAGGAGAACTGGCTGACAGGTGGTGTGCTAGTCCCACAGGGTGCACCCAGCTCTGAAGAACAAGGGCCAAATACACTGCAACCCTGCCTGCAGCTAGGCCCTACCCCAAGAACAGCCCTTCCAGACACATGCAGTTATGGTTACATGGGATGCCCTTGGACAGGCCTAGCCAGCCAGTTACGGAGGTGTGAGCTGAGTTGGTCCCGGCTAAGGCCTCGGAATGAGGGTGACTGCGCAAGTCCCAGCAATGCAGGGCTCTCGTATTAGGGTGGACGGGAGGAGATGAGTTCAACCTCCCCTAGGCTGGGAGAACGGGGCTGGATCCCTGACCGCTGGGGTTACTCCCCGGCCGGGGGGCCTTCACTCCCAGCCCCGCAGAAGGGACGGGTACTGGATTTTTGGCTGAAGTATTGGGCCGATGCCCCGGCCGGGGCGCGGTTAATGCCGGGATCTCTCCCCAAACCGGCATTGCTCACCTAGACGCCGCCTTAGTCAGCAGCGGGCGCAGCCGCAGCAACAGCAAGTACCGGGCGAGCAGCCGGCGGAGCAGCGACGACGGCTTGGGGAGCGCCGGGCGCACAGCGCTGTGGCAACAGCCATGCAGGGGACAGCTACTGAGCATGCGCACTCTGGTTCCTGGCTGTTGGGGTAGGAGAATGATAAGGTAGCCGGGTAGCCATGTTAGTCTGTATCTTAGAGAACAACAAGAAGTCCTGTGGCGCCTTATAGACTAACAGATATTTTGGAGCATAAGCTTTCGTTTGACGAAACGGGTCTTTGCCCACCAAAGCTTATGCTCTTAAAGATCTGTCAGTCTATAAGGCGCCACAGGACTTCTTGTTAAAGCAACGTAGAGTCCTGCGGACTTCTTGTTCTGAGTCTCGGAAGGTGGCTCGGGGACAGGGTTATCGTTGTGGCTGGGCTAGTACCGATTGGATGTGGGGTTGGAGTGAGGGCGGGGCCTGCCTGGAGCGGGGGTGGTACGCTGCAGAGGATAATTTCTCTCCTATTGGCTCTTGGAGGGGTGTGCGCGGAGTGGGCCCTGTGATTGGCTTACCAGCGTGGACGGAACTGGGTCAGACGGCGGCCGGGAAGGGGGCGGAGTCAGGCAGATGTCGCGGGATCTGCGTGCAGCGCGGGAAATTTCGCTGACCGCCGGGGAGGGCTACTGCTAGCACCAGGATGGTGCTGAGGAATAGCGGGCGGCGCCGCGCTGAGCCGGCGGACGGGAATCCTGACACTCCCCGGTGAGCCGGCTGGGTCCCCGCGGGGCGATGTGGGGTCGGACTCTGAAGCAGTCCGCGCCGTGCCTCAGTCGGGGCCGTGCCCCTCCCCCGGGGCGAAACCGTACACCCCCCCCTCCAGCGCGCTTCCCTCTAATGGCCCCGCGTTTCTCCTGCTGAGCGATGCCATGCCCCCTCGACTGCGCTTCCCTCGAGCTGCCCCGTCCCTTCCCCCCGGGCCACTCCCCCTAGTCCACCCCTTGCCCAGACTGAAGCGCTGCTCTCTACAGGGACGAGGGCCCGGCGCTCTCCGCCCTTAAGCGGCTGCAGCGCAGTCAACGGACAGACCGTCTGGACGCTCAGTTCGGGTTTGAGCGGCTCAAGGAGCCGGGTGAGAGGACGGGCTGGCTGATCAACATGCACCCGGTAGGCGGGGCTGGGCCTGGGCTCAGCGGGCGCTGTCATGGGTGCGTGCGGGCAGTTGACTCGGGTGCGAGGAGATCCGGGAGGTATGTGCAGGGCAGGGCCTGAGCGGGAGCAGCCTCGGCGCGGGGGCGATGTGGCGGGTGCGGCGCAGTGGCGGGGTGCTTTGTTGAGGGTGGGCTGTGATGTGCTCAATTTCCCTCTCAGACCGAGGTTCTGGATGATGATAAACGCTTGGTCAGCTGTGTAGATTACTACTTTATCCAGGAGGATGGGAGCAGGTTTAAGGTGAGTCCCTGAAATATAAGGTGCTGAGGTCTGGGCGCAGATGCTGTTGGAGGGCACAGCTAGTGAGATTTGGGATACAGTTAGGAGAGCTGTAGGCTGGAAACTGCCTCCTTACTGACACTGCAGATTTAAAACCACAGGCCCCCATTAGCAGGAGGTAGAAGGGAGCTGGGTGAGTGCATTCAAGTACAGCCTCCCACAGATTGCCTTATTGTTCAGCTGACTCTTTTGCGGTTCTCTGATAATCCTTAAAAAGGTAGTGTGAATAGCACTAGGCAATCAGAGCCGGTGGATATGGTAATACCTTTCATCAAACCAACTGTCCTGGAGATTACCTCATCCATCATGTCTTTCTAATGTCCCGCTCTACCACTATATTCAGCTAAAGGAACAGTGCTCCAGTGCTGCCGGATATAGGTAGAGATGGTTGGTTGTGGTTGGGATTGTACCCTGCTGCATAAAGTTTGACTAGATTGTTGTGTTTAATGGACACCTCAGTCAGAGGCAGGTGAGGATGTATTCACAAGCGTTACTCATAATGGACAGTGATTACAGTGGTAGCAGGATGGCAGTGTGGTACCTCCCTGCTGCATGTATGGATGTTGCTATAGTCTCTTCTATATTCTTGTCTGGGAGTTCTACTTTTCCCAGCCATCTTGGTACTTTGATTCCTTCTTGATTAGGTTTTATGGGGGGCAACTGGTTCAGCCATAGAAATCTCTGCACAGGCTGGGGTAGAAAGAGCCCTGCTGGGCTCTAGTTGAGAACAGGGGGTGGGTTTTGAAGTGGGAGTGTTTGCCAGGTTTAAGCTAAAAGGTACACGGGAAGGGGGGGGTGTTAGATTATTTTAAAACTGAGAGAGACCAAGGTGCAAATATGTAGGCCTGCATATATCACACACGCTAACACATAGCAGGGGAATGTGCTGAACTATGTGCCTCTCCCCTCCTATCCAAGCATATGCCATGCTGACTGTCTCTGCTTTTTTTCTAGGTGGCCCTGCCCTATAAACCATACTTCTATATTGCAACCCGGAAGGTAGGTATGAACTTCATGGCTCTGGAGGTCCAAACAGGGCTTTGGGTAGAGTGTGGAGGCAGAACCTGGTCGTGATTCAGGGACGATGTAAGTTAGACTGGGGCAAGGTGGGGCAGCAGCACAATTACAGCCTAAGAGGTGGACTCCTGACTGATGACCCAGAAATCCACGGTTGTAGCTGAAGTTTAAAGTATTATATTTTATTGGTAAATTGTGCCTTTTGCCACACAACTACAAACCAATAAGAAACACTTCCATGGATACCCATCAACATTTACAGGTAGGCCAAATAAGAAAAATGCTTCTAGAAAATTATTAGAATCTGATGTAAGGATATTTACTTAGTGTATTTTGACGTAGGATTTTGACAGTTTGTTGTTTAACCACTCTAAAGCTTGAGCTACTTGGATTTCGATGTTTTCTGTCATTAAATTACCAGCTGGCCACCCTTGCCTAGTTTTTCATCATAATCATCATCAACAACCATGGGCTCAGCGCCCATTGGTGTCTGATACCTCTCTCTCTCTCTCTAATTCCTTCCTTCTTTCCCTGTCCAGTGAGGTGTGGCTTAGTTTCTACAGACTAGCTGTGCATCAATCTATTATATCATCTCCCTGTTCCCTGTGGGGTCTGCCTCTCCTATTCAAACCATCCATTAAGCCGAATACCAGGGTCTTGAGTTTTCATTCGTCCTTCATTCTTCAAAGATGCTGAATAGCTGTAACTTGCATTGTATAACCTTCTGCAGTAGTATCAGAGAGGTAGCCATGTTAGTCTGTAGCTTCGAGAACAACAAGAAGTCTTGTGGCACTTTATCGACTAACAGGTATTTTGGAGAATAAGCTTTCATGGGCAAAGACCCGCTTCATCAGATGCATGAGTTGGGGGAGGGGGGGGGGTTCACAGGGGTACTTAAAGAGTGGGGTCCCAGTAAAAGGGAGGGCCAGAGCTGACAAGGTCTAATCAGCAAAGTGGAAATGGCTCAGTATCAACAGTACTTAACAAAAGATATGAAGAGAAGAATATTGGCATTCAAGAGGAATTGTTATAGAAAGATCCTGAAATTAGGATGGATGCAGAAGATCACCAATGAGGAATTATAAAGGAAGATAGAGCCGAAAGAGAACCTACTGCAGAAGAGACTCTGACAAAGTCTCACATCCCCCTGTCCGATCCGATTTGTTTTTTGCTCTTTTGATATCACCCACCTCTCATAGCTTTACAACACGCTGCTGAATACAAATGTTTTCAAGATGCTGAGCTTCATTCCTAAGCTAATCACTTTGCTTTTCCATATATTATCCATCGCCTTCAAACTCACTCTTGCTATCACTATTGTACTTACTATTTCCTTCTTACAGTCTAGATCATATGTTACATTGCTCCCCAGATATGTGAACTTATCTATGTTCTCTAGTTCAATCCCATCTATAGTGATCTTCCTTCCTATTTCCTTATCTCCAAATACCACCTTTTTTTGTTTTATCAATGTTCATAATCACTCCATACTGCTTCCCTTCCTCATTTAGCACCTGCTCTGTTCTCACTAGCTTCTCCTCATCTTCCTCAATGATAACTATATCATCTGCGAACCTCAAGTTTTTAATTCATATCCTGTGCACAGATATCACTTCTACTCTCTCTAGATGCATGATGAAGATACTCGGCGATATCAGATCTCCTTGTCTTGTACCTCTACTCATTCTAAGCCAACTTCACAACTCTCCCCACATTCTCACTGCTGCCTCTGCATTGTTGTTGATATCCTTCAATAACTACATCCATCTGCTATCCACTCTGTATGACAGAATGCCCCATTCAATTAAAATGTTGACTATTAAAATTTTGGCATTCTGTCAATGACCTCAAGGTATGTGTGTTACTGAAGAGAAATTATCGCTCCGTTTTAGAAAGAGAAGTGGACGAGCTGACATTTATATTCAAATTGGGCACATTAACACATGGTTTAAATCGTGATGGGAACTTTCTGAGTCACTATAGGGACTCGTCTGCATACTTGGCTCAATCTAATTCTTGATCTTCCCCTCCACTCTCTGATTTGCTCACCTTGATTATCTTTTTCTGATTTGTCCTCCTTGCTTACTGTTTTTGGTTCTCTGTGTCTTAAATATTGAGTCTGTTCTGGTCTGGCTATGGTCTGAAGAAGTGGGTCAGTCCCACGAAAGCTCACCTAATAAGCTATTTTGCTAGTCTTTAAAGTGCTACTTGACTGCTTTTTGTTTTGATAGTGTATAGACTAGCACGGCTTAATCTCTGTTACTTTTGTATGGTAATTGTATCTTTCCTGAACCTAGCTTGCTCATCCACTAGATGTTCTTCTACCTGGCATCTTAGTCTCTCCATCAGCAGAATCATCAGCACCTTGCCTAGATGACTCATTAGGACAATTGTTGTGTAGTTCTTGCACTCCAGTGCACTTCCTTTCTTGTGTATTTTCACTAGCATGGATCTTGTCCATTCCTTAGGTGCCTTCCCTTCTTTCCATGCTATACTACATAGTTGGTGTATTTCATGAATCGTACTTTCTCCGCTGTATTTGATCATCTCTCCTGTGATCTTATTTCCAGGGCTTCTGTTGTTCTTCAGTCGTTTCACTACTCTTTCTACTTCCTCCTTCAAAATCAGTCTTGCTCTCTATGCTCCGCGGAGACACTGGGGTCCAGCTGTGCTTTGTATAGATCAGTGCAATATCTTGTCCATCGCTGCACAATCTTCTCCTTGTTCATGAGCACCTCTTCGTTCTCATCTTTGATCTCCATCTGCTTTGGCTGCCATTTCCTATTAATATTCCTAATCATCTTAAACACCTCCCTGGTCTTATATTCAACATAATACCTCTTTATGTCTTCTTACTGCTCCTCTAACCATTTCGCTATATCCTTTCTGGTCCCTTTCCTTACTACTTGCATTTCACCCTATATTGCTGCTCCACCCTCATGGAAACATCCCTTCTGATCTTCAACACTCTCTTCTCTTGGACCAATGTCAGTGTCTCCTGCATAAGCCACTTCTTAATTATCTTCTCTTCTTCTGGACCAGTCTGCTCAATTGCCTCTTCTATCGCTATGGCTATCCCTTTGACTCTCTTATCTAGGTCTTTCTCTGTGCCTGCATTCCTAATCTTCTCTTTGAGCATTGTTCTGTAGACGTTCCCTATTTCTTTCTCGTCTAGCCTCACCATGGCTCTTCTTTTCTTAAGCTGTGTCTTACACTTTCTCTTGATTTTCATCTTGACATTTGTGATCACTAAACGGTGGTCCAAGTCTATATCTGCTCCTTGGAAAGTTCGGCACTGCTGTACTGATGTTACCCATCATCATCTTTCATATTCTTGGACTTCCTCTCATTTGATCGCCATGTCCATTTCCTACAATCCTTTTGTTGGAATCTCGTGCTTTGTAGCAGGCTCTAGTAGTTCCTTGCCTCATTCGTTTCGTTCTCCATATTCAAACCTTTCCATGACTCTCTCCCAACCTTCATTATCTGTTCCTACTTTTGTGTTCCAATCTCCTGCAATGATCAACACATCTCCCTTTGGCGTCTTTGTCAAGTCTTTATAGAATGGCTCGAGGTCTTCCTCTGTACTGTCTGATGTGGGTGCATACACCTGAATGACCGGATGTTGAAATGGTTCTGCTTTGAATCATGTTTATCATCATTCTTGCACTGACCGGTTTGTATCCTAACAAAGCTTCTCTAGCTCCGTCCAAGCCAGCATCTTTTGTCATTTACTCACACTAGCATCAGATTTCATTTGTGGTGGTGTTTCATGGTCAGCGCATTGTCACTCATCTGACCAGCCCTCCTCCTTTATCCAGGCTTGGGACTGGCATGGAGCCCCCAGAGGCTTCATGGTGGAGTTGCCTAGTTTTTGGCAACACAGAAAATTTAAATAAATAAAAATTGGAAAAAATGCTTTAAAAATCTTGAAAATATTGAACTGAGCACTTGTTTTCCTGCTGTCTAACACCTACCCAGGGCTGGCTGGCTGGAAAGGTTTCTGTCATACCCAAAGGAGATGAGAAGCAGCTCTACCAAATGTACATAATCTTTTCCATGTGACTTGAGAGAGTAGCTTTTGTTTCTAAATGTGCTGCCCCTCAAAGAGCCAGACACCTGGTGCTCTTGCTCAGTGAGTCCATCAGCTCCTAAATAGCTGCCATGTTTGGCTTCTGTGTACAGTCCTGTGATGGAATACACCTTTTATTCCTCTATGTAGTAGGACAGGATGTCTGGGCACATCCAGAAAAATCAGTCCAGGGTAACTTTGCTTAAAATCCAGGCTACTCACAGCTGCAGGCTGGGATTTCCTTTTTACTAAAGCAAATCCAGTGAGCCACAAAAGCACCTCTGCCAGCCCCACTAGCCAGCCAGAAGCCACACAAGCAAACCCACAGACTTTTCAGCTGCCATACCAGCCCAGACCAAACAGCCCCAAATTAAGGTGAGTGGTTATTAAACCTGTTTCACCAAACACCGCACAGATTCTTCCAGGTGCCAAAGGGCCCAGCCACAGCCCCCTGTCAATATATACCTGGATCTTACCCAAATCAGCATGGTCTCCAATCCTTTAGATCTGCTATCTAAAGATATATTAATAAAAAAGAAGGAATAGGGTTAGAGATAAGAATTGTTAACTGAAACTGATGAAAAGTATTGCTTTATCATGCATGCCAGCAGTGTCATTTGCTGATTCTTGAAAGTCTCTGAAAGTTCATTTCAGGTTACATAGATTCAGTTATCAAAGCATTGTAGATCTGACCTGCTGTGGTCCACATGCTGGCATGTGGATCCTTAGAGGCCAAAAGACAAAGGATCCAAGATGACACTATGTTCATACCATTGTTCTCTCATAGTGGTCAGGGACCAAGCCCCTTCTTCTTCCCAAAGTCCTTTGAGTATCCGCCCCCATCTGACCCAGGTGGGCTGTTGTGGTAAACTGATCCCAGAATACAGTCTCAAATTTCTGAAATGGGACTGTTCCTTTGGTTCAGCCCAGGTCACTTGACCAGTGGGCTGCATTCCACTGACAAGTCCCAAGCATCTGGGATATGGATCGGACATCCAAGCACTTGTTTATAGTCCATTGATCCTGCCTGGGGCTGAGTTCACACATCCTATTGTGAAACTTAGCACACAAACATTTCTAATACAGCTACATAGCTAAAATCTATAACTTCACCTACATACGTGATACAGACATAAGTAGCATACATAGAGTTGAGGCATCATCAGCTTTCCTTAGACACTTCACATGCTCCCCCCCAGTATAATATTTGGTTGGCCCCAAATAGCCACCCTGGGTATTTAAAATGGCCTCCAGACCCAGTACAAGAATCCGGTCACATGACACCCTTCAGTGCTCAGTAAGAGTCTGACGGTTCACTTGTCCCCTCACTCTGCCTCTGTGCAGAATACACCTGGCTAGCTTCAAAACTGAGAGCATGTCTGACAGTTCTGGGGTTTACGTTTTAGGAAACATGTTTTTTAAAAAAAGACCCTCAACTCCCAATGTGCATGAAATTGATTTTCAGATAGATCAGTGTTAAAACTCCTGCACATTTAGAGGTGCAAGAGAGAGCCTCAGGAACCAAGTGAAACTATCTTTAAATCTCTGCTTTCATGATCATGCCTTTGTCTGGCCTCTTGAAGCTCTACTTTCTCTGTAGGGCTATGAGCGGGAAGTGTCCTCCTTCCTCTCCAAGAAGTACCAGGGGAAAATTGCAAATCTGGAAACGGTTGCCAAAGAGGATCTGGACTTGGTAAGTAGCTACTTTGCCCCCTGCCCTGTTGTTGACAGGTTGCCTGGCTCTAATGAGGGAAGAGGAGTACAAGTCTGGAGAGAGGAGGATGCTGCCAGGTCTGGGAGGCTCTGTCCTCCTAGTTCTGTACTCTGCATACAGGACATGGGGCTTGGCCATCGATCGTGAGGAATAACAGCCACTCTTGATAGGCACATTATCTCTTCCCTACCTCTTTCCCCACCCATGTACCTCCAGGCCCTTGTCCTGTAGCCTCTTCTCATTCCCCTCGTCTCCTGTCTTCCTCAGTCCAGCTCCTTTCTCATAAGTCTCTTTCCTGTACAGTTTCTTCCCCAATTCTTGCTATCTTTTCCTCATTCATCAATCTGTCCTTTTTATAGCCAAATCACCTGGTGGGTCTGAAGCAAAATTACATCAAACTCTCCTTCAGCACTGTGGATGACCTGGTGAAGGTGCGGAGGGAAATCTCTCCTGCTGTGAAGCAGAACAGGGAGAAAGACCAGGGGAGCGAAACCTACACATCCATGCTGTCCAGGTAGATGTTCTTCTCTTTGGAAGTCAGTCTTGCTGGGCCAGTCCCAGGGCCAACAAGATTCCCTTTATTTTTGTTCTGCGCTTACCAAGGTATTCTTCATGTGACCCAGACCTACGTCTTCTTTCTATTCTGGTTAGAGGGTTTAATTCCAGCTCTGTTTCCTTTGCTCAGTGCTAAGTTTACAGGTACTGATGTTACTTTATTTGGATGGAGAGGCAACTGCCTGAGTTGAGGCTTGTCCTGATGTCCACAGTAAACACCCCCGCTTTCCTTTATCCAAGTAGATCCCACTCTGAGGTGAGCACGAGCCTCATACATGCAAATCTTTCTCAAATGAGACTTATGCACATTGAGTGGGATCCACACAGACAGAACATCACGAAGAACAGCTGGAACCCTCAGTGCTGGAATAATAGGGAAGAGTTCTCACTGGTGCTAAATCTCCTACTGCCCTGTGCATGTCACACTGGCAAGAGCTGCTGCAGCATTGTTGTTTCTTGTCTTTAGCTCCTCAAGTCTAAGACCCATGCATGGACTGATTATTTAAACCATACTGTTCCCCTACTTGTTGCAGTGCTCTCATCGGTGGCAGTCTGACTATGGATGAAGAAGGGCCATCAAAGAAGACTGTCAACCAGATGGACAACGTAGTGGACATGCGGGAGTATGATGTGCCATACCATGTTCGTCTGTCCATTGACCTGAAGATCCATGTAGTAAGTGCCAGAAAGGGCTTGTAACTGGGTAGAAAGTTTCTGCTAGTTCTGTGCCCTTGAAGTGCAGAGGTGATAGAATTACTTTGCCCCCTCTCCCATCCAGGAGTCTCCATGGCAGTGAGTCAGTCTTTGTGACTGGACAATTCTTGTTAGCCCTGTCTCTCAGCTGTGGAAATTGAGGCTTTGCAGCTATATGGTTTGCCTAAGGTCACATCCTGATCCAGTAACAGAACTGACAGTAGAACCCAGGTTCCTGAACTCCCAGCCCCCTGCTCTAGCCACTTATCCTGTGCTCCTCTCACATGGCACATATTAGATGCCAGTCATCACCCACCAGAGGTGTAGAAGCCTTGCTACTGTGAGACATGTTAATGAAGCTCCTGTAATTCCTTCTTGTTGCAACAGGCTCATTGGTACAATGTCCGCTACCGGGGCAGTGCATACATGCCAGAAATCACCCGCCGAGATGACCTCGTGGAGCGTCCCGTGAGTGCTTCAATGGGGGCGGGGGGCAGTGGAAAAACTGCTCTTCTGTGTAGCTGGTCATTCTGTGCTTAAAGTTGGCTTCCACCAGTGAAATGGTGAGGCTTTGCTAGTCATGGCTTATCTTATACCACAGGCTCCAAAATGTTCATAGAATCCTAGGGCTGGAAGGGATCTCAAGAGGTCATCAAGTCCAGCCCCATACCTAAAGCAGGATCAACCATATCTAAATCATCCCAGCCAGAACTCTGACCAGTTGGGACTTAAAAACCTCTAGATGTGGAGATTCCACCACCTCTCTATGTAGTGCGTTCCAGTGCTTCACCATCCAGCTAGTGAAATAGTATTTCCTAATATCCAACCTACACATCCTGCTCTGTAATTTGAGACCATTGCTCCTTGTTCTGCATCTGTCACTACTGAGATAATCCTTTCTCCATAGTCTTTAGAGACCCACTTCATGAGTTTGAAGGCTGTTCATAGCCCAAGTTGGGGGGTGGGCTTGAGTTGGCTGCTTGGACTGAGTAGTCAGTGATGTGAGCAAGAAGTGTTTCTGGTTCAGTTCACTAGATTAGTGCATTATCTCTGCCCTCGTTATTCTGGCTGGGACCACATTGGATAGATCCAGATTCCCATGCTGACCTTCTTGTGCTGGGTCTTTTTCAGGACCCTGTTGTGCTAGCCTTTGACATTGAAACCACTAAGCTCCCCCTGAAGTTCCCTGATGCAGAGACGGACCAGATTATGATGATCTCCTACATGATTGACGGCCAGGTACAGCTGAGCTGCTTCCTCCACACACTCCAGCAGCAAAACTGTGCTCGGAGCTTGCCAGTGATTTCAGACACTTTAACTCCTCTTTATCTCACTGCTTCTTGCATAGTGTCTGCTGAATGGCTCAGGAGTTAAAATGAGATCTACAGCAGAGACTGCAGGCTTTAGTTTTATCTCTCACAGAATCTTGTGCTCCTCCCAGCTGGGGCTAGAATGAGCAGCAATACCTGGGAGGGTGTGGAGAAATTCCAGGGTTCTCCAACATTCTTTCCAACCCCCCACCCCGCACTGAGCTAGAGTTGAGGCTTCCCAACCTGTCAAGCCTGGTGATAGGGACCAGTCCATGTCTGACTAAAACAATCTGTTTGCATGTCTGATTTCCCCACCAGAATCTTCAGTCCCAGGAAATGGCTCAGTTCAGTGGAGCTCTTCCAAGTACACTACACCTGCAGTGCTCCTGTTTACTAACCTTTCTCCTTTGCTGCTACTTAGGGCTACCTGATCACAAACAGGGAGATCGTCTCAGAGGACATTGAAGATTTTGAGTTTACTCCCAAGCCAGAGTATGAGGGTTCCTTTTGCATCTTCAATGAGCCTGATGAAGTAAGTAAACTTCATTAGGAAGGCAAGAAGTTCATGCCATTATCTGTCGTCATCTCCCCTCCCCTCCCCTGGATCTAGGCAGGCCAGAGAGAGCTGGCTGCTTCCTTTGGGCATTTTATTTTGTTTCCTGTGTTAAGTCACACAAGGGTCTGTGAGAAGGAGAGCTGAGAGTGGGATTGGGTTGGGTTACATTTATAGCCACATTTCACCTTTCTCTTCAATCCAGGCCCATTTAATTCAGAGGTGGTTTGAACATGTCCAGGAGACAAAACCGACTATCATGGTCACTTATAATGGGGACTTCTTTGACTGGTAAGGATGGACGTGGAAACCATAGGATAAAAGTCAGCTGTGGGATGGGGGACAGGAGCAGGCCATGTGTCCCTCTATTTTCAGAGGATCACATGGTAACCATATGTAAGGCTGTTCTGATCTATGTTCCGTATTCAGCTATTAAATCTGCCTCAGAACACCCCTTAAGAGTTCTTCCTCTTTGCTGTGGGACTGAGCAGAGCCGATGGGTTTCAGGCACCAGACTGCAGAGCCCTGCCCTTGGTGGTGGGGCAGGAGGTGGGATGCAGAGCTATAAGCTTCTTGATAGGGAACCAGTGAACACTGGTCACTCGAGGCCAGGGGTCTACAACCAAAATAGCACAAAGAGCCATTTTTTTTTTTTTTTTTCAAATTCAGTTACAAAATCAATCCTTCAAGAGCCACAATGCACATAAATAGGAGACAGTCCTTTAATAAATAACATCAAACTGTGCTTTTTATCACCCCTATTTTAATAACAGCACAGGCGCGCGCACACACGATTATTTGTACTAGTTAGAAAGTTGTTACCCCCATCTCCAGGCTTTACCCCACATCCCATAAACCCCCAACCCCTAGGCTTATCCCCTCTGAACCCTAGCCTTGCACCCTCCCATCCCTGCTGCCCCAGGATTAACTCGCCTCAGCGCATAGTTCCACCACAGCCTTTCCCCACTGCTTGCCACCTCTTTTTCCTCTGCGGGCTGCCCGGCAGGGGCAGGCTCAGGCTCAGCTGACCCTCTCTGCAGCTCTCCTGCTGACTGATTTCCGCCAATGTGGGGCCAGCCTTCATTTCCGGGCTTCCTGCCCAGCTACTCCTGACTGCTCAGCGGCTCTGGAGCTGCCGCCACTTAAACAGAATTTATTTTTAAATCAATACATTCTGTTTAAGCAGTGGCCACCTCCAGCACCACAAGAGGAGTCAGCGGTGACAGCGCTTGGCATCACAAGTATCTCCTTAAAGACCTGCATGCGTCTCCAGAGCCACAGGTTGACAACCCTTGCTCTAGGCTTTCCACGCCCTCCTTTGAAACCTGCACAGATATGTCTTGTCTCTGCTCTAAATTTTGCTGTGTTTACATGCTGCTGATCCCAAAGCAGGCAGCACAGTGAACAGAGAGTAGACAAACTGCAGAGCATCCTGATCAGAGGAGAGCAACGGGGCCTAGGCGGCTAAGGTTGGCTGATCATTGAGTCCTGTATCCAGATTAGAATGTGCCTAAGTAGCTGTGCCCATCCTCTGCATAACACTGTGCAGAGGGGACTCTGGGCCCAAACTCTACTGTAGTCAGGAAGGGAAGGGAGGGCTGGGAGGAGATCTGGCCTATGTGGTCTTTAAAGTAAGCCAGGTTTGAAAACACTTCTCCAGGGGCTGATGGGTGAAGATTCCTGTGTTAGAGTCCCCTCTGTACTAAACTGGTCCTTCCTTCTCAGGCCCTTTGTGGAAGCCCGAGCAGCAGCGCATGGAATGACTATGTATGAAGAGATTGGATTCCAGAAGGACAGCCAAGGAGAGTACAAAGCCTCCCAGTGCATCCACATGGACTGTCTAAGGTACCAGATGCTGCTTCTGCTCTGTGCACCTGCATCTCACCCAGAGCATCCAGGAGGAGCAAAGAGAGGCCTTTTATGAGGTGCCTGTTCCTGGAGGAGCATAGGTACTGGCTGGGGCAATGCCTCTCAGGAGACATTGCTTGCTGGCTTCTTGCATAGCATCTCCTTGTATTGGTGGGTCCATCTATTATTTGACTGTCTCATGTCCAGGTCTGGCTAGTGCAACAAGTTAACGCCTAGGCCTGGGCCTGGCACCTCAGGAGAAGTCTGCTGGCACACTAGCTTGGCTGATGAGTCACAGTGGGGTTGGTCTCTGCCCATTGCTTAGCAAGTAGAAGATGACATTCCAGACTGTAGTCTGAGCTCAGGAGAGGCAGAGGAGAAGTATTTGTGCTGTGAGGCAAATCCTCTGTAGGCAGCAAGGATGGGAATGAAGCCACTTTTGTGAATTGGCAGCCAAATAACAGCCCTCCTCCTGCTGGCCACATCCCCTGCACTCCATGACTTAAATTGGAAGGGCTGAGCTGCACTGAAGCTGGGGCAGGTTTGAGGTTGCAGAGGATGGTACAGAGGCTTGGCTCCAAGTGCTTTGGACAAAGACCATGCTCCTCTCCTCCCACTTCCACTTACTTGTCTGAGTAATCAAGGTACTGTGCATGTGGCTCAGGGTTTCCTGGGCAGGGTGGCTAATGGCTCCCATTCACTGGCCAACACTCTGGTTCCTCTCCCCAGGTGGGTGAAGAGAGACAGTTACCTCCCAGTGGGAAGCCACAACCTGAAAGCAGCAGCCAAAGCAAAGCTTGGATATGACCCAGTGGAGTTGGACCCTGAGGAGATGTGCCGGATGGCTACAGAAGAGCCTCAGGTACACTCTGCTCTACAACTTCTGGCCCCAGTTATCAGGAGACAGGCCTGGGGCTCTGGGTAGCATCGCTGGTCACTTGGCTAGTTCTGAGTGAGATAAATGCCTTCAGCTGATGCAGAAGCATCGAAAGAAGCTTGAGGATCACTTTGGCTGCCTGTGTTTCTGTCAGCACTGGATGGAGTTCCTCTCTGATCAGCTGAGCCCACCTGGGCTGGGATGGGGGATCCCTCCTGTTGCTGTTGTATTGATTTCACTGTCACTAACTTCCACCTGCGAAGCACGTGGTAGTAGACTTCCTGTGACAGTGCAGCATTTGACTCCCTCTGAAGCTGTGGGGAAGGCTGTGTAACTATGGTCCGGGTGGGCTGTTTGTGAGCAGAAAGCAGTCCCTACTCCCGGCTGTATGGGCATCTCGGCAGATACGTGGCAAAAGTGGCCCTTTTCCCTTTGCCCTCTGTCCTCAAAGCTGAGGGCTCTGAGCATACAGATTGCTAACAGCTTTCACTGTCTGTGTGACCCGGGATGCCCACATTCCCCGATGTCACCAGGTTGTAGTTGGTGCAGCAGGGAACAGACATTGCTTTCTATACTCCTGTATTGAGCTTCACTGAAATAATCAAGATCATTGTTCTTCCCCCATCAGACTCTGGCCACTTATTCAGTGTCCGACGCTGTTGCTACTTACTACATGTACATGAAGTATGTTCACCCGTTCATCTTCGCTCTCTGCACCATCATCCCCATGGAGCCTGACGAGGTGAGTGCACAATGAGACAGAGCCCATGCTGCACTCTGTGGCCACACTCTAGTGTGGCCATGCTGGCAGAGAGTCCCAGTTGCTGTGGGTTTGAGGCATGAGTTGATTAGTGAGGCCCATTTCTGTCAATAGTGGCCACAGCTCTCCCTGGTCACTAAGCAGTGGAGCCTTGCAGCCTGCGTGTTTTATTCATGGTCCCCGCAGAGATTCCCTTCCAAGGTAGAGCATTCTTTGCTCCCCGCTATTGTCACAAGCTGGGCGTAGCCAAGCCAAGCACCTGATCTTGCTGAGGTGCTGCTGAGGCATGGCTAGCTCCTCTGAGTTCCTGCACGGCTTGGTCTCAGCAGTGCCCTATGTCTGTCTTCTTGCAGGTGCTACGGAAAGGCTCAGGGACACTGTGTGAGGCACTGCTTATGGTCCAGGCCTATCATGCCAACATCATCTTCCCCAACAAGCAGGAGCAGGAATTCAACAAGCTCACAGAGGATGGGCACGTGCTAGACTCGGAGACCTACGTGGGGGGCCACGTAGAGGCACTGGAGTCAGGGGTCTTCCGTAGTGACATTCCCTGCCGCTTTAAAATGGTATGAACCTAGGCATGACTTCGTCTCCTCTATTTGCAAGGTGGGGAGAAGTGGAGAGAGCCCATCTGGAGAATTGTGCCCTGCTCCCATTAATAGTTAGCTTCCCCTGGATTTTTTTGTTGTGTTGAGATCATCTGGCTCTGTGCATCTGAGTGCAGACATAGCTCAGACGGGCAAAAACCTTTTAGACTTGGAACTGTCTATCAACCAATCCAAAGGGAATGCCAAAATCTGTGACTTCACAGCTCCGGAGAGCCCTTGCAGACAGGGCCCTGCCTTTCTGCCCCCCTTAGATCTCACACAATTTCCTGGCCTTCCCCCCACTGCTTCAGGCACGCCTCTCCTTGCTTTTTCTCTTTTCACTCCCAGCTGGGAGCTGCTTTCCACAGAACTCTCTGTGCCCCTCTGCCCTGTCCTTCAGCTCCTTCCTGCAGTCCTGAATGCATGCTGCTCACTGTGTGTTCATTGGGTTTTCAGACTGTAACCCCTGGCCTCAAGGAATGTAGTGTAAAGTGCTGTGTTTGGCTTCCGTGCTGTTAAATGGTTCAGCCCTACAAAGATTGTTTCTGCTGCAGAAGATTGCATGGTACATAGGCTCATGACTAGATTTGATACTAGAGTACTCAGGACTGCAAAGTGTTCTGGGATCTGATGGCTGGATAGAATCATAGAGCTGGAAGAGACCTAAGAAAGCCATCGAGTCCAGCCCCCTGCTCTAAGCAGGACCAAACCCATCAGATCAGCCCAGCCAGGGCTTTGTCAAGGTGAGACTTAAACACCTCCAGGGATGAAGATTCCACTACTTCCCTGGGTAGACCATTCCAATGCTTCACCACCCTCCTAGTGAAAAAGTTTTTCCTAATGTTCAACCTGGACCTTCCCAACCGCAACTTGAGACCATTGTTCCGTGTTGTGCCATCCATGACCACTGTGAACAGCCTCTCTTCAGCCTCTTTGCAACCTCCCTTCAGAAAGTTGAAGGCTGTTATCAAGTCCCCCCTCAGTCTTCTCTTCTCTACCCATGTGAGGTAGGGATGTGCTCACACTCTTACCATCTTATGAGTGTGGCTTTCCGGCTGGCCTCACCTGCGGGGAAAGCATAGACAGAGAAATAGCCTTATTAGTCTGTAGTTTCTCAAATAACAAGCAGTCCTGTAGCATCTTAAAGACTAACACATTTATTTACTAGGTAATGAGCTTTGGTGGGTAAGACCCACTTCCTCTGATTTGGATTAGACAGTTAGAATCCAGGGTTTATGTAGTGGGGGCAAGGTAAGGAGGGAAAAAAGTTGGAGAAGAGGTTGGGGGGAGGGCACTATCTGATATAGGACCTGTAGAGGAAGCAAATTAAGTGGGTTTCATTCTATTCCTGTGAATATCAAAGGTGGAGAAATTGCCCTTGTAAAGTATAAGATAAATGTGATTCCTGTTAAGGCCTGATTTAGAAGTGTCAAATTTGTAAATGAATTCTAGATGTCTCCTCTAATCTTGTGGTAAAATCCTATTGTAGAAGAATAGCTACTTTTAAGTCCTTTATCGAATATCCAGGGGGGTTAAATTTTTTCCCTATAGGTATATGTGTGTTCCAGTTCTTGATGTTGGATTTGTGTCCATTCATCGTTTGGCACAGAGACAGTCCTGTTTGTCCATTGTACATGGCAAAGGGGCATTGCTGGCACATGATGGCATATGTCACGTTAGAGGAGGTGCATGTGTCTGAGCCCCTGATGGTGTGGCTGATGAGTTAGGTCCAGTGATGGTGTCATTTTTATAGATATGTGGATAGGGCTGGCAACGGGGTTTGTTGCAGGGATAGGTCCCTGGGTTAGTGTCTCTGTGATATAGTGTGTGGCTGCTGACGAGTATTTTCTTGAGGTTGGGTGGCTATCTGCAAGCAAGGACAAGCCTGTCGCTCGAGGTGTGTGAGAGTGAGGGATCATGTTCCAGGACAGGTTGTAGATTGTCAGTGATGCACTGGAGGGGTTTAAGCTGTGGATGTAGGTGATGACAAGTGGTGTTCTGTTGTTTTCCTTTTTGGGTCTATCTGAAATAGGTGATTTTTGGGTAATCATCTGGCTCTGCCAATCTGTTTCTTTATTTCCCCCGATGGGTAATTAAGCTTTACGTATGCTCAGTAAAGATCTTGTCTTTTGCCTGAGTGGATTGGAACAGATACAGTTGTATCTTAAGGTTTGGCTGTCATGTAGAAAGTGGTATTGGTGAATTGCCTGGTCACCCCCTGTTCATAGTCTGATGTATTCATGACGACTACAGCACCTGCTTTGTTTATCTCTTTGGTTATAATGTCAGAGTTGTGTTTTTGAGTCTGTAGATAGTTTTGTGTTCAGCACAGATAAGGATTAGGGTTGTTCAAAATGTTAGCTTATGCATGCTTGTGGGAGCATTCAGTGTAGAAGTGCAGATTGTCATTATGACCATCAGAAGGAGTTCACGTAGGCTCCCTCTTGTGTTGGTAGGAGGAATCTAGTGGCTCAGTGTGTTGGAAGTATTCCTTCAGATGGAGACAGCAAAAATAGGCTTCCAGGCCACCACAGAACTGTATTATGTGCATCAGGGTGGTAAGGCAGAAAGTGTGTCCCCGTGATAGGACAGTCTCTTCTGACAGACTGTCTGTAGTTGGGAAGATTAACGTTTTCCAGTGACTTGAGGCTGTCAAAGTTGTAGTTGCCCATGGCATGAAGGAGTTTAGATAATTTATTGTCCTTTTTGTTCTGTAGGGAGGGTGAACATGCCATGTAACGGTTTGTGTGGAAGCTTGGTTATCAATGAGTCTCTAGTTTGGAGAGGTGCTGTTTCATTTCAGCTTTGGGCTTTGTCCCAGTAGCAACTGCCCACAACTTCTGGCTGTTGTAGACTCTTGTAGGGAGAGGTCTGTCAAGGGTTTGCTGTTGCTATACACTGCTCAGGGTCTGCTTCTCCAAAGTTCTTAAACCCTGGGATGGAGTGAGTCTCTGTCCTCATCACAGTCAAATGTATGGGTCTTAGCCAAGGAAGGGAGAACCATGCTAGAGAAGTTGTAGGTCATAATGGAGAGTGGCTTGTTGCATGGATGCCTTCTGTTGTCCTAGGCCCATCTAAAGCATGCACAGAAATGGGCAGCTCAATAGTAATTTATAACTGCTTCCACTGTTTTCCAGCCAGGGAAGTAGGTTGGGTAACAGGGACTGGAGACTGCCTCGTTGCTACACTGTTTCCGTGTCCCCCCAGAATCCAGCTGCCTTCAACTTTCTGCTGCAGCGTGTGGAGAAGACCCTCCAACATGCCATCGAGGAAGAGGAGGGCTTGCCATTGGATCAAGTCACCAACTTCCAGGAGGTAATTTAGGCCTAGTCCTGAATCTTGCCTGCATATGGTTGGGATGTGGCTTGGTGCCCATAGGAGGCACTACGTGGATTTCCTCTAGATAAGAAAATAGATAAGAAATTGTTATTTATGCCTTCTCACAACACAAGAACTAGAGGTCACCAAACGAAATTAATAGGCAGCAGATTTAAAACAAACAATAGGAAATATTTTTTCACACAACACACAGTTAACTCCTTGCCAGAGAATGTTGTGAAGGCCAAGACTGTAGTAAAGTTTTTAAAAAACTAGATAAATTCATGGGGGGAAGGGTCCATCAATGGCTACTAGCCAGGATGGGCATGGATGGTGTCCCTAGCCTCTCTGTGAAAGAGGCAGGACGTGTGCAACAGGGAATTGATCACTTGATGATTACCTGTTCTGTTCATTCCTTCTGGGGCACCTGGCATTGACCACTGTCGGAAGATAGGATACTGGGCTTGATGGGCCTATGATCTGACCCAGTATGGCTGTTCTTAAGATCAAGCCCATCTCCTGTTCAGTGGGTGTTAGCATTGTGTATTTGCTCCCCTTCGGTTTCAATCCTGAGTTCACCTCTTCCCTTCCTTCCCCCATATCTGTGTCCTGACCCTGTTTACACTATGTTAAATAGCTGACAACAGAAGCAGTTTCGTCTGATTGAGATGAAGGGGAATCACTTCTAGTGAAGAAAACTCAACTCATTTGAAGCTTCATGCTCCATTGGCTCTCACTCTGAGGCCTCGTGCATTCTGTCGTTAGGGGATGTTTGTGTGACATACCTTCTCTCTGAAGGGGAAGCCATGCACCCTCTCTGCTCAGCTGCTTATTCATTCTGATCTGGTCTCTGCCTTTTTCCCCTCACCACAGGTGTGTGATGAAATCAAAGTTAAGCTATCCTGCCTGAAGGACATTCCAAACCGGATTGAGTGTCCCCTGATCTACCATCTGGATGTAGGGGCCATGTATCCCAACATCATACTTACAAACAGGCTGCAGGTGGGTAGGCAGCTTCCTCCTGGATTTGCATTCCAGTGGGACAGGGCTCAGAGACAGCTGGTGGGCTCTAACTCCTGCTCAGGAGGAGGGTGGTGACAGGGCTGTGTCCTGTGCCGAGTTGGGCATTTGTAAGGGCTTGCTATAAATATGTCTGCCTGCTGGTAAGACGAGAAGAGCCTCCAGTAGCTAGAGGCCTGGGCTGTAGCCCAACCCAGCTTTAGAGGCAGGCCATGTTCTGATATCTTACTGTGTCTCTCTCTCCAGCCCTCAGCAATAGTGGACGAGGCCACGTGTGCTGCCTGTGACTTTAACAAGCCAGGTGCTAATTGCCAGCGCCGGATGACCTGGCAGTGGAGAGGGGAATTCAGTGAGTGTTGCCCTGCTGCTTGCAGAAGTTCCTTTGTGGTGCCCTGCTGCAGGGTGACCCTGGCAGCTGGCCTAGAACAGTCCTGCCCTGACTCCTGCTCAGATGTGCTCATGACTGTCCTTGTCTTGCAGTGCCTGCGAGCCGCAGTGAGTACCACCGCATTCAGCAGCAGCTGGAGTCAGAGAAATTGCCCTCGCTCTATCCGGATGGACCACCTCGGGCATTTCATGAGCTTTCCCGTGAGGAGCAGGCCAAATATGAGAAGAAGCGACTGGCAGGTTAGAACCAGTTAAAATGACACTTGCCAGGATTGAAGCATGTGGCACCTTTGTGGTTCAGTTAGCTTCATCGAGCTGCTGAAGGGGAACTTCCCCTGAAAGTGTTTCTCCAGATTAGCTTCCCTTACTTGCCTCGGCCATTCTGGTGCAACCTGTGGGCTATGAGGGATTACCTATCTCAGCCTGTAATGGTAGATGCTGTCCTACACAAGCAGATCACACAAGTTATTAGACAGCCTCCTCTGCCCCTATGCTTAATGTGCTTGTAAGCTGCTGCCTCTGCTCCGCTCTTGAAGTTGGAGTTACTTTGTGTGCTGCCAGCAGGCTGTTATGCCATCTCTCTTGTAGGACCCTTTTTCTGCACAACTTTTGGCAGTGAGCTTCAACCCTTTGGGTTATGAAGAAAACCCTCTGGGCGTGAAATGAGGCACGGCTCTGTGCTATAGTGTGTGGAGAGTGCTGTGGTGTGTGAGATGTGAGCAGCCCCATTCATCTCCTATTAGTTTAGCTCAACCTGATGTTGACTAATAACATTAACACTGTGCACATTTTTACTGCTCACGAGGCATTGTCTGGCAGGCACATCCCCCTGTTCTGGAGCTACCGGCAGGGCTGGGTTTTGTGAGTGGAGCACAAATAAAGCACCATCACCTTTTTATGCCCTCCATCTTGTCCCCTGTGTGTGTTCACAGCTGCTCCTCTCCACTAATATGTCCTGCCCCAAGCAGAGCATAGTGGCTGTGCCATTCTCTTGTACTCACTTGAGGAGGGCAAGACGTCTTCTGTGGGCATGCTGGTATGAGCTGCCTCTGCTGTCTCTCTGGCACAGATTATTGCCGCAAGGCGTATAAGAAGTTGCATGTCACCAAGGTGGAGGAGCGCATCACCACCATCTGCCAGCGGGAGAACTCCTTTTACGTGGACACCGTGCGAGCCTTCCGAGACCGTCGCTATGAGTTCAAGGGACTACACAAGGTGCAGCACAGATCACTGTGCCCTGGGTATCAGTGGGAGAGCCAGGAGTGGCTCATGACTGGAGGAGCTTATCTCTGCCTGTCAAAGCCACCAGGGCTGGCTGCTAACCTCACTGAGGAGAGGGTGGCTCAGGAGCTCAGAGGCCAGATTTCCATCTCAAATGGAGACGAGCAGTCTCTGTAGCCGTTCCGAGATGGCTGAGGTGGCACGCCTGGGTCTTCCCCACTGATCCATCCAGAAGCTGTGAGGCATGAACAACTCCAGAGCCCAATTACTTGCTACTCCAATGAGCTGAGAGCTGTTTGTTTAATTTGTCCCAGATTTAGTCAGCCGTGTACCGAGGCATCCCATTTCCTGCCCTTTGGGTAGCCCTGCCCTGGGTTCAGTTTGGGGCAGCACATTTCAACAGAGAGATAGTTGTGGGGTGACAGGACTGCAGCCTTGACACGGGCTGGGTGAGGGAAAGGCTGAGAGCTAGGTGAGGGAGTGACAGGAGAGGGGCATCCTAATCACCCGAAGGACAACTCCCCTCCTACATGGAGCAGGGAGATGGTGCAATAGAGTAATTTTACTGTAGGTACTGGGGAGAGCTGGCTGTGGAATCCCAGCTACTGAATAGAGGGGCTTAGTTGTGGGTACTCATTAAAGGGATTGGCGTAAAGATGGGATCTGGGAAACAAAGCCCATTATTGGTTTTATTCCCTTTTCTGAGCTGTATGCTGCCTAAGACTCTGCAGCCCTTTGCCCCACATCATAGGGCCCAGAACTCAGCTATCAGCCTCTTGTGATTTCCCAGTGCCTGAGCCAGGCCTGTCCCAGGCCCTGCAGCAGCAGGTAGTTGGGACCTGAGGTTCCTAATGCATGTTGGGTGTGGGAAACGACAGACCCTTGAATCTGTCTCCAATACAGCTCAGCAAAGGCACAAACAATCTTTTACTTGGCAGTTTATCATCAGCCCTGACACCAGCCATAGGGGTGGGCTCAAAGGCCCTAGCCCACTTGGCTCCATTATGTAGTTTTCTCGAGACTCCTCCTACCTGTGCAGTTTGCCAGTGCCTGTACAATGAGATGGGGACACAGCTGATCTGGAGGGGCTGGGATGGCAGCTTAGCTGCTGTTGTGTGATGCCTGTGAGGAGCATGTGCTTCATAGCTGAGGGTAAAGCATGAAAGCTGAGCTCTGTCTGGCACGAGATCTTTTTCCCCAGGTCCAGGTGAACGGAGAATAGCGTTGATATGCCCTCTCCTAGCACCCATGCCATACTGGCACTTCTGTTTGGGGTCTACCGGCCACGGCTAGTGTCTAGCGGCTGGCTGGGACCATGCTAACCTGGGGGGATTGTCTGTCTGTCACAGGTGTGGAAGAAGAAGCTGTCTGCCGCTACAGAGGTGGGAGATGCTGCTGAAGTGAAGCGCTGCAAGAACATGGAGATTCTGTACGACTCCCTGCAGCTGGCGCACAAGTGTATCCTCAACTCCTTCTATGGCTACGTCATGCGCAAAGGGTGGGTGCTGCCTGCAGCCTCCTCTGAGGGGAGCTATGCACGTGCTTCTCCTACCAGCTCCCTGCTGGAAAGGCTGTGGGAAGGAGGGTCACTCCAGTGATTCTGCTCCTTCCTTCTCCAGCTTCTCGCTGGTTCCCAAGCCTGTAGGTACAGAAGATCCGTGTACCTCTCCCATATTGATACTAATGACAACACCTTGAGGCAAACTGAGAATAAGGCCCCATTGTGCTGGGCACTGAACAGAGAAAGAAACAAAGCAGTCCCAGGGGAAGGGAAAGGGGTTATGATCTGTCACAAGACGATACTCTTGCTCTTAGACTTTCTCTTCTGGGGTTCCTTGCCATGCTCTTTTCTCAAAGGTTGGTGTGGGTTACTGCCAGCTCTGTTTCAAGCCTGGCCTCTCTTGCTGACAGGGCCCGTTGGTACTCCATGGAGATGGCTGGTATTGTCTGCTTCACTGGCGCGAACATCATCACCCAGGCTAGGGAGCTGATCGAGCAGATTGGGTAAGTGTTGGAGGGGCGTAACCACCAGGCAGAGTCCTGCAGGTAGGTTGTGGAAGGGCCCTTTGCTGCAGGACTCTTGGCATGAGGGCTTGTGAATCCCTGATGGGCCTGATTATGGGTACAGAGGTTCTGCCATATCCAAGTACTTTCCAGTCCAACTGCCTGTGTTCACTGGGCATGCTCTGCAGAAAGGCCATGCCCATATCTCTTCTCAGATGTGCTATCCCTTCCTAGGAGGCCGCTGGAGCTGGACACAGATGGAATCTGGTGTGCCCTTCCCAACAGCTTCCCAGAAAACTTTGTTATCAAATCAACCAATGCAAAGAAGCCCAAAGTGACAATCTCCTATCCTGGTGCCATGCTGAACGCTCTGGTGAAGGTAAGTCCATTCCCAGCATAGGCCAGATAGAGAAGGGCAGACAGCAGTGGAGCAATCCAGTGGAGCATTGTCCCAGTGCTGAGCATAATCTTGGCTTTCACCCTTGGATGGAGCCAGTGAAGGTTGCACTGCTCGGTTTGCCAGTGCTGTCTTTGTTGGGAATTACAGCAGTTGAGGGCCATTCCAGAGAACAACTTCTCTTCTAGTGCTGTCTCGCCATGTAACAAACAGGCCCTTGTAGTCTGACTTGCTGCACTTCTGCTCGCCCAGTGCCAACCTGTAGAACAATTAGCACAAGCCTGGAACCTTGGTTGGCAGTCCCAGAACCTTGCAGAGAGAGAGTGCAGGGTTAGTATGTTCATTGCATATGCTCCCTTCAGTGTGTGCACACTGGCTGAATGGGCCTGTGACCCAAGGGACCTGTGCAATGCCTTTGACTGTCTGTCATCAGTCCCCACTAAAGTACCTGGTTTTGGCACCTACAGAGACTGGCATCCAGCACAATGAGCTATGATCCTTGCTGTAATGCAGCACTAAATCCTGTGTCAGGGCAGTGGCTGTTGCTTTAACAAGCTCTCCAGCACCTTCTCTCCTCTGGTCCAAATCCAGCACACCCTGCTCCTCTTTGTCCAGCCACCTACTAGCTGGAATCAGAGTAAGGTGCTTTGTAAAGCTTTTACTTTGTGTCCTGCTGAAGTGCTGATTAGGAGGTGAGACTCTGGCATGTCATCTGGCTTGTAGGTGGGAGCTCCATCCTAGGGCTGTGGAAGACAGGCTGGTGCCATGACCTGTGAGGGTCCAGGGAGTGTTTGAATTCCTCCCTGTTTGTTTGTGGCGCAACAGGTGCTTGGGGGAGGGGGGGGTTCACTCCAGGGGGCAGGGGAAATGTCTCCCTTTCTCCACTTGGCTTGCTGGGCCAGTGATGAGATCTCATGATGCTGTTTTTACAGGAAGGCTTTACAAATGATCAGTACCAGGAGCTGGTGGACCCAGCTTCACTCACCTATGTTACCCGCTCAGAGAACAGCATCTTCTTTGAAGTGGATGGCCCGTACCTGGCCATGATCCTCCCAGCCTCTAAGGAGGAAGGCAAGAAGCTGAAGAAAAGGTGAGCATCCGTGAAAAGGGGAGTTGCAGTGTGTACTTTTGCTGTTTGCGCTCTCCATCCATCTGAGGGCAGTGTGAGGCTAGCCAGGTCCTGCCTCCTTATCTGAGGAGCAGTCATTGCTAGTGCTGCACAGAACTTGGAAAACACAAAAGTGGAAATTCCAGCTGCAGTGTATACAAGGCTGCACAGCACCCCCAGGGGAAGTGATTCCTCAGCCATTCAGTGGCATGAGCTGGGCTGAGGGAACGCTTTCTATTAACTCTGTGGCTCACCAAAAGAGAAGTGTCAAACGTGCCAGAGGTCAGAAAAGTGCCCAGTATTGCTGGGGTAGCCTCAGCTCTGGCATTCGCTGGCAAAGATTTTAACCATACAGCTTCCATGTCACATCCACAGAATCTTTTGAATTAGGTTGGCCCCAGTTTTCCCAGACTTGCAGCCCTCAGCCCCATTGAACACTTGGAAGTGTAGGAATGGCCAAATGTGGTTAGACCAGTGGTCCCCCGGTCTAGTGTCCTTCAGAGGTCAGAGCAAGGAAACATCCACAAGGGACAGGTAGGAGATATTCCTTCCAAGCCTCCTTCACTGAGAGCTTGGCTCATATCCTTGGGCATGAGGGCTTAGATGCCTTCCTGTTGCCCGTAACTCTGCTGTTCTTCTGACCGACACAAATATCTGATCCTTGTTTGAATCCTGTTAAGCTTCTGGCCCAGCGATGTGCTCTGGCGGTTCTCTTGGATTTTCTGTCTGTCAGCCCAGCAGCAAAAGTGGGGCCAAAATAAAGTCTTTCTACTACTCTGCCTTGTGCCAGCTTCATGCTTTTGTTCATGTTTACTGCTCTCTTCTGCATCGTTCTTCCCCGTGTGTATCCAATGTGTCCTTGCCCTCTGATACAGACCATGTGAGAGATCCTCGTTGTGTCCAAACCACCATTGTTGTCTGTCTTGAGTCTTTTGTAACAGCGTTATTTCTTACCCTAATCATTTTCTTATCTGTGGTGGTCTGTGTTTTTCCCCCAGTCAGTTCCTTTTTGCGGTCAAAATCTTTTGTTCAGTGGCTCTTCTTATACTCCCTGACAGTACTGGTGTGACATGTGCCTCTGATATACTGACTTCTGCTTTTATCAATATATCCGTACCCTTCTGCAAGTCGAGTTTTCAAAATGTTTCCTTGACTAGACAGATTCTTCTTTTCATGCTGAATCTACAAAACCCAGGGCTTACTACAAACTTACCCAGGGCTTACTAGTCCTCCAAGGTGTACACACTTTTTCATTTGTTCTGATCTTTCTCTTCCCTTTGTCTTCCATATGCCATAGTGCTTGTATCTTCCCTGCTGATCTTCAGTCCAAATATTCTGCTGTCCCAATCCACCTCATCACTTATTCCATGTAAATCGTCCTAGGACAATGCTGCGTCAGAATCATATGTGAACTGAGGGCTCTGCATAATTCTGCTACATAAAGTGACTACCATTTCATCTCTCAGCGCTATCACATGCTTCCTTTACTTTTGTTACTTCTAAGAATTCCAGCTTCTGTTCTCCCACATTTGTACTGAGAAACTTCAAGATCCTTTAACCTATATGTTTTGCACCTGAACTAACTTTTCAAAATATTGTTTCCATGGCTTAGTCTTTGCTTGACATCCTCAGTTATTATTCCATACTTACCTTCTTTCCCAACACCTTCAACCCATCTGTCCCCTCATTTCTCTTACATTGCTGTGTAACTCCTGTGTTACGTTTCTTCTTTACATTGTTCTCTTATCCAGTTGCTTGTGTTCTGTTTGTCACCCTAGTCAACTTACTGCACTCAGCTCTTAAATTTGCATCCTCCTTTTTTGTTCTTTTAGCTTCTGGCACTTGAGAAAGCACTTCATCCGCTACTCTTGCATCTCAGCACTTAGTCATCCCCTCTTCTACGCTGTTCTCATGTCTCTTCACCATTAATTTCTTCCTTTAGTAGACACATGGTGGTTTTCCATGTGGCTTTTTTTTTAATTCCTTCCTGATCCTTAGCTCTTTCAGTTTGCATGTATCTAAGAATTTGCATTTTAACAGTTCTCCAGTTTCTCTGTCTCATGCTGCCATGAGTAATTTATGATCTGATAACCAACTTCATGTGATCTCCACACGTAATTTGTATCTGCAGTTAAAGTACAGCATCTGTCATGGTCTTTCTCACCTGACTTTTTTACATAGGCGGCCACATTTCTGCCTTTCTCCTCTTTCATCTTCTTCATCTACATCTGCCTGTTGCTTCAGACCAGGAATTCCAGTCCAATCCTTTAAAGTCTCTTGAAATTGCATGTGTTTTCTGTAGATCTTTAAAAATGTGTCAATTTCTTCCTAGGGCACTGCTGTGGTGGTTGCATAGTTTGCACTGTTGTAACTGCTCCAAATCTCCACATCCAAGGACAGACAAGCTAAATGCCAAAAGAACCTGGCTTGCCTTCAGCTTTAGCTCCAAAGCAAGTCCTTCCAGGTGCCTGCCATCTTCTCTTGCTGTTGGTGTCCTGTGTGCATCACAGTACAATTCCCCTTTGCCTTCTCATCTCTGTTCACATAGACTGATTTCCCACTTTCCAACTTGTGCATCATTGCTGCATGTTGTCCACCCCGCTATAGTGTTCTTTTGTTCCAGAGTCTAGTAAGTGGCTTGTTCTTGGAGTTCATTGTGTAATTATTTCCATCACCTGCTTTTGCCCCCATCCTGATTTCTAAGTGGCAGAATGATCATACAGTAATCAAGTCAGCCTACTTCTTTCTCTTTCTGTTCTTTGTTTGGTTTCTGTGGTCCAGTCTTTACCAAGTGTTTGGCTATGCCTCCTTGCCTTTGTGTTTGACTAGCACATGGCAGTCCATCTGCAGCATTGCTCTTCAAGAGCCACCAGCATGCTCCAGCATAATTTCTGCTAGGGTTCTATGCTGAAATTTACCAGCTTTGCCGCAGGAGGCATTGTGCACTTGTTGAGACAGACATGTCCTTTCTGCATCAGGTATTGCTGTCAGCCACCTTCCTGGGGTTTAACGTGTTGGCGGAGGTGAGCTCCCAGGTGTGGTGCTGTGGCACACACGCAGCTGATGGGATCCACTAGCAAGAGTTGAGTGGCTGGAAGCTAATGGCCCTTGTGGGCACTGCTGCCTGCTTTGTAGGGGTACTGCCTTTGGAACCTGGGCTGCACCGGTCATCTTCTTTCAGCTTTGCTGGCTGTCAGTGTTCCCGTTTCCCTTTCTGAGTCTATATAAGCATGGACACTTGATTCACCTCTTCTCGGCTTTCCAGTGTCTCCTGAAGGTCCAGGGAGACCTCCCATAACTGTCTCCTGCCTGGCTTTGTAATCAGTTGTCTCTGGCTCAGGGAATGGGAACCTGCTTTGCCAGAACAAAAACTTTGGGGTCTATTCCAACCTTCAAGGCATGTCCAGGGCACAGGCTACCTCAGCTGATGCCTCATTTGTCTGTGATCCTCCAGTCTGCAATACAGCATAGGTACTCCCACTCACCTCCTATGAATACTGCTTGTCAGTCTCCCATCACAGAATATCCATGAGGCCAGCACTCAAAGAAGAAAGCGGTTCCCTACCATCTCTAACCAAATTACTTAGAGCTGTGTGGTCCTTTTCTATAGTCTGCTGCTTGCCCCCATCCAACTGCAATACTAATTCATATCTGAAAAGGAACTGGAGCAAGCTGCCAGGCACCTTAACACCATATAGCTGCAGGATGGAGACAGGTGCATGTGGTTGCTGATCTGGGTGGGCACCTTGGCTTATCACACACTAAACCAACTGCTGCCTACAAGTCCTACCAATTCCCCATAGTCACTTTGAAGGCAGAGGGCCTTCCTTAGTTCTCTATGTTCACCATTCCTGGGAGGCCCCTGTGTGGGGACTGTCCCTCCTTCAGCACTTTCAGAGTACTGGGGATACTTATGAGCTCTGCTCCAGACACCCAGTTTCTCAGGAGAGCGTGACCCTTGGAGGCTCAAGCTGGTTTGGTGATTGCCTGGGGCAGGGCTGCAAACTGCAGAAAGCTGGGTTTTGGGGTGGAAGATATAATATTTCAGTCTCTCTCTTCTCTCTGAATTGCCTCAACAGCTTCCTGCCACTCAAGCAGACAGCTTTCCTCATCCTACCCTGGGAAGCAATCCAGAGCTCTGCCCTGATTTCCTCACAACCTGTCCTTCACCACCTGTTTCTCCCTGCTCCTAGGCATGGATCAGTGCCCTATTTGGTCTCTGCTCTGCTTGGCCTGTCCCACACAGTGCCCAATGGCCCTTCCTTGCCAGAAGTGTTGTAGTGAGAAATGTTCCCTGCTGGGAGCTCTGTGGAGAAGGGCTTGGCTACCCCTTACCTCCTTTTAGCTTCAGAGGCTTGGGTTTATGTTCTAGGCCTGCAGTCTTTGGTCAGGCTGGCTGCGTGGCTGGGAGTGTCCTAGAGGCTAGTGGGGCCCATCTCTACTGGCAGGGGAAGGCTTTGCCCTGGAGTGCTACACACGCCTCTCATGAGTGGTGTCTTCCAGATATGCTGTGTTCAATGAGGATGGGTCCCTGGCTGAGCTGAAAGGGTTTGAAGTGAAGCGGCGGGGTGAGCTGCAGCTGATTAAGATCTTCCAGTCATCCGTGTTTGAGGCCTTCCTGAAGGGCACCACGTTGGAGGAGGTCTATGCCTCTGTGGCCAAGGTGGCAGACTACTGGCTTGATGTGCTTTACAGCAAGGTGAGTGCCCAGCCCCTTGATTTGCTGTGCAATAACATGAGCCCTGGAGGGGACAAATCCTCTGGGTCGGAGGACAAGGGGCAGACTAAATCTCTGCTGCAAGGAGCTAAGGGAAGGGTGGATTTTTTTTTTTTCCTGAGACCTGCTTGTGCCCTCGCTTCTTCCAGGGTCATGACAGCCAAAGAACACTTATTGATGGTCTGTTTGCAGCAGTCTTAGCTGCTGTAGTCCATACTGAGCTAGCATTTGCCCCTCTCCAGCAGCTCCTGGGATGAGTATAGCCCCCTCTGTAGAGGTGGATCACTCTGCTATTCACATCCACCCAGCTGTCTCAGACAAGTAGCCAGGCAGAGCCAGGAATGGAGCCCAGGAGACTGGCTTTTCCTCTCCTATGCTGCAGGGAACCAACTCCCATGTTTGACATCAGGCAGTTATCAGGAATGTGGTGGTGTCAGGCTCCACATTGTGGCTTCTGCCTGAAGAGGAGAAAAGCCTGGTCAAAGATCACAGCTATATTATTGGGCTCAACAGGTAGTGATCAATGGCTCAGTGTCTAGTTGGCAGCTGGTATCAACGAGAGTGCCCCAGGGGTCAGTCCTGGGACTAATTTTATTCAGTATAGAATCTTAGAATACTAGGACTGGAAGGGACCTCGAGAGGCCATCGAGTCCAGCCCCCTGCCCTAATGGCAGGACCAAGTACTGTCTAAACCATCCCTGATAGACAACTATCTAACCTGTTCTTAAATATCTCCAGTGATGGAGATTCCACAACCTCCCTTGGTAATTTGTTCCACTGTTTGACCACCCTGACAGTTAGGAACTTTTTCCTAATGTCCAACCTAAACCTTTCTTGCTGTAGTTTAAACCCATTGCCTCTTGTTCTATCCTCAAAGGCCAAGAAGAACAAGTTTTCTCCCTCCTCCTTATTGACACCCTTTTTAGATACCTGAAAACCACTGTCATGTCTCCCCTCAATCTTCTCTTTTCCAAACTAAGCAAGACCAGTTCTTTCAGCCTTTCTTCATAGGTCACATTCTCTAGACCTTTAATTGTTCTTGTCATTCTTTTCTGGACCCTCTCTAATTTCTCCACATCTTTCTTGAACTGTGGTGCCCAGAACTGGACACAGTACTCCAGCTGAGGCCTAACCAGTGCAGAGTAGAGCAGAAGAATGACTTCTCATGTTTTGTTCACAATACACCTGTTAATGCATCCCAGAATCGTGTTTGCTTTTTTTGCAACAGCATCGCGCTGTTGACTCATATTTAGCTTGTGGTCCACTATAACCCCTAGATCCCGTTGTGCTGTAGTCATTCCTAGACAGTCTCTCTCCATTCTGTATGTGTGAAACTGATTGTTCCTTCCCAAGTGGAGCACTTTGCATTTGTCCTTATGAAACTTCATCCTGTCCATCTCAGGCCATTTCTCCAATTTATCCAAATCATTTTGAATTATGACCTATCCTCCAAAGCAGTTACAACGCCAGCATCTTCATTAATGATCTGGACAATGGGATGGATTGTACCCTTGGCAAGTTCACAGATGACACTAAGCTGGGGGCAGAGGTAAAGGCATTGCAGATAGAGAGAGGGTCCAGAGTGATCTATACAAATTGGAGGATTGAGCCAAAAGAAATCTGATGAGGTTCAACAAAGAGATGTGCAGAGCCCTGCACTTAGGACAGAAGACTCCCAAGTCACTGCTACATGGTGGGGACTGACGACTAAGTAGCAGGTCTGCAGAAGAGGGCCTGCCGAATACAGTAGATGAGAAGCTGGATGAGTCAACAGCGTGTCCTCATTGCCGAAAAGGCTAATAGCCTATTGGGCTGCATTAGTAGCACTGGCAGCAGTTTGAGGGAAGTGATTATTCTCTTCTATTCAACAATGGTGAGGCCACACCTGGAGTATTACGTTCAGTTTTGGGCCCCCCGCTACAGAAAGGTTGTAGACAAATTGGAGAGAGTCCAACAGAGGGCAATGAAAATGATCAGGAGCCTGGGCATATAGCTTCTGAGGAGAGGCTGAAAGAACTGGGCTTGTTTAGTCTACATAAGAGTGAGGCGGGATTTAACATCAGCCTTCAAGTACCTGAAGGGGGTTCCAAAGAGAATGGAGAGCGGCTGTTCTCAATGGTGGCAGATGGACTCAAGTTGCTGTGGAGATCATCAAGCTTGGATAGTAGTTAAAACTATTTTACCTGGAGGATGATGAAGCACCAGAAGGTGTTGCCTAAAGAGGAGGTGGAATTTCCATCTTTAGAGGTTCTTAAGGCCAGGCTTGACAAAGGCCTGACTAGGATGATTTAATTGGGATTGGTTCTGCTTTCAGCGGGGGATTGGAGTAGATGACCTCCTGTGGTCTCTTCCAACCACAATATTCTGTGATTCTGTGATGACACCTGGATTTGGCCAGCCCAGTAAGAGTCATTAGTGAAGGATGGAATCAGACAATTAAGTAGATGTCTCTTTGTAGCAGCTCTGATTCTACTGCTGGTTCTCCTGGCAGGGCAGTGCTGCTGTGCCCTTGCTGGGTTCATCTCACTGACTTTTGCAGGGCAGTGTGCTGCCCTGGTTGCATGGACTCAGTGGAGTCTGGCCACTTTTCCTGGGTTAGAATTAGAGAGCACCTACAGGCAGAGACAAGAAATTAGGGGGAGTGAGCAACGCTAGGAAACAAACGAGAGTGCAGGGTCCCCATAGGACACTTGGGAGCCACCAGTGGCTGTTCTCATGTTTGATCAGTTCTCTGTCCGAGATCCAGATGTGAAACCGGGCTCTCCCCAGAGCTCCAGTCCATTTGTTTTCAATATACCACAGATTGTAAGCGCCAGGGCAGAGAGCAGATCATGTAGCCCCCAACACTCTCTCTTCCAGACACTGTACACTCCTGCAGCACTAGCTAATAGCAGCAGCATTCTCACAGATGCTCTGTCTCTCCAGGCTGCCAACATGCCAGACTCTGAGTTGTTTGAGCTGATTTCCGAGAACCGCTCCATGTCTCGCAAGTTGGAGGATTATGGGGAGCAGAAGTCCACTTCCATCAGCACAGCTAAGCGCCTGGCTGAGTTCCTGGGGGATCAGATGGTGAAAGATGCTGGGCTGAGCTGTCGATTCATCATCTCCAAAAAACCAGAAGGGTCACCAGTCACTGAGAGGTAAATCCGTTTTGAGGGCCTGGGCTCGAAGTCTCTTCCTGGGGTGACAGACCATAATGAAGGCCTGGGGATACGATGGCCCCTGCATTTAGCTGCTGTGCTCAGCCCTAATGGGGAGCCATGAAGACTCTAGGTCTCCCTGCATGCTTGGGAAGGGGGTTCTGTGCTGCTATCACCCAGTGGGTAATGACTGCTCCCCTGTTTCCCCTAGGGCCATCCCACTGGCCATCTTCCAAGCCGAGCTCAGTGTGCGGAAGCACTACCTCCGGAAATGGCTGAAGAGCCCATCCCTGCAGGACTTCAACATTCGCACGGTGAGTCACTGGGGACCCTGAGAGCAGCTCAGAGCAGCTCCCTTGTGAGCGCTGCTATGGGGGTAACTGCCCATCACTAGTGCCCAGGAAAGGATATAGCCACTACATGGTCAAAGGGGCTGTGTAGTCCCAAATTCGATGTGGCTAGGGGACAGCCCACTGCTGTGGCACCCCCAGTGCTAACTGGCACCTTGTCCCTGTCTCCAGATCCTGGACTGGGACTACTATATTGAGAGACTGGGCAACACCATCCAGAAGATCATCACCATCCCTGCAGCACTGCAGCAGGTAAGGTGATGGCTGGCCCTGGAGGAACTGGTTCCCTGACCCCTTCCCCTGCGGCCAGTGTGACAGGCCCTGTCTCTGCAGGTGAAGAACCCCGTGCCCCGGATACGACATCCCGACTGGCTGCACAAGAAGCTCCTGGAGAAGAATGATGTGTACAAGCAGAAGAAAATCAACGAGCTCTTCACTAGTGAAGGCAAGAGACAGGTAATGGGGTGAGGCTGGGACCTGGCAGGGGACTGGCCAATGCTGTTTACCTAGGCCATGTGAGGCCCTGTGTTCCTGCACTCTGGCCACCATGGCTGAGACACCCGCCCCTTTCTTCCCACCCAGGTCACCGCCAACCAGCCCCCAGAGAGCACGCCCTGCACGCAGGTTGCTGACATGGAGGATTTTGGTGCTGCCAAGCCCCCACATCTGTTGTTTCCCATCTCCAGTAAGCGCAAGCGGATCCCAGTAGCAGGGGAGAGCCAGGAGATCTCTCAGAACCTGGAGTTGACCCAGTCCTGGCGGGAGATCCTAGGCCCCCCGCCACCCATTGGCGCTACCAAGGTAAAACAAGGTCCTGTATGAGACACTCCCTGGAAGAGCACCAGTCTGGGAAGCAGGGGGCAGCAGTAGCCTCAGGATCCCTCCATGTCCAGGATCCGAGAGGGGAAGTGTCCCCCTACCGGGGACAGCATGGGGGACCTCAGCACCCTGAGCCCAGCTGCCTAGTCTCTCCCAGAGCTGGGGCAGAACGGTAGTTGATATCCATGTCTTGGGCTTGCCCTGACCATGCTGGGTATATCTGTGGCTCCTGGGCACAGTAGCTAATGCTGTCTCCATGACCTTTGTCCCAATCTCCCCCACTGCTCTCCCATCAGGAGGAGCGCCTGGCCTGGCTCCGCTACCACAAGAAGAAATGGGAGCTGCAGGCACGGCAGCGCCAGGTGCGCCGAAAGAAGCAGCGGCTGGAGGATGGCGAGATGATTCTGAGTGGGGGCCTGATCCGGGATGGGCCCTCCAAGGGGCTCAGTAGCTACCTGCGCAGGACGGCGCGCAGCATCCTAGACCTGCCCTGGCAAATTGTGCAGGTACTAGACTTGGAGTGAGGAGTCATCACAGGCATTCAGCCTCTGGTTGGAAATCCTTCCTGCTCACTCCCTCGCTCTCCTGGAGGAGATCAGGTGTCTCTGTATGTACACAAGCTCCCCTGGCAGCAATGAGGCTTGTTCCATTGTCTCTGGACAGGATTGCTGGGCGGAAAGCCTGGCTCACCCCATTGCCAGTTACGTGCTCGCCCCCTACGTTGCTGCCATTGATCCCAGCCAACCAAGTTGGGGAGGGAAATGGCATCTGGGCTTTGGCCTGCTGCCATCTGGCCATTTGGGCAGCCAGCCTCTTGCTGGTGCAGGGCCTGTTTGTGGCTTTGGGAAGCTGCCTGCCAGCTTGGAACTGCTTGCAGCCTGTGTGTGCTAGTAGTCACACCCTTGTCCAAGCACAGAATGTTTGAATGTCTGCTAACCCTTGTTGCAGTCTGAGCCAAGGGCCCTGTGGCATGTGCAGCTCCTTTTCGAAGCAGTGGCTCAGACTGAAGTCTTCCTGGACAAGACCCCAGCAGGGATCTCCCCTGGCACAGGGCCTTTGGATTTGAGCTAGGAGGGTTTGGCCTCCATCCCCATGGGGAGACCCCCCTTGAGTGGGCAGTAACAGAGCACATGCCAGGGACTGAGGGGCGAAAGCATGGCCTGGCCAGAACTTTGCCTGCAGCCCAAAGGATGAAAGAACATCCTGTGTGGCTGGTGGCCCAGAGGGAGCAGCTTTCTCTGGCTGGTCTTAGGCAAGGTCCCAGTTAGAAGAAAGCTCTCCAAGGGGGTAGTTTGAGTAGCACTCTGCACCCTGCCTCCTGCTGGGTGACTGAGCCGCCTTCCCACCTACAGGTTGCTGAGACCAGCCAGCCAGGCCTGTTCAGGCTATGGGCTGTCATCGGGAGTGACCTGCACTGCATCAGGCTGAGCATCCTGCGGGTCTTCTATGTCAACCAGCGGGTTGCCAAGCCAGAGGAGGGAGCTGCCTACCGGAAGGTGTGGGCAGCGCGCTTGGCCATGCAGTGCACAGGCTTCTCCCTGCTCTCCAGAGAGTGAAATCCTGTCAGCGAGAGTAAAAGTGCAGGTCCCTCTCCCCAGCTCTGCCAACACCCTTTAAACCCAATCTGCAACCCCTGCCATCCTAAATTTGGTCCTCCTTCCAGCTCTGCAAACGCCCCAAGATTCAGCCCCCTGCTCTCCCCAACAAGTCTTCTGGTGCCCCTCCGTCCCAACTCACAGCCCCCTGTTATCCCAGCCAACACACTTGCTCCTCCCTCCCCAGCGAAGCCAGTGCCCCTCACTCGTACCTGCAGCTACCCATGCTAGTCAAGGCCTGGGCTCCTGAGCAGAGGCAGGCAGTTGTGCTTTTGAGATGTAAAGGTTGGATGAATCCACATGCCCCTTTTCCGCATGGGAATGGGCTAGCACTGGGAAGTGGATGGCCAATTCAGCCAGGATCAGAGCCAGCTGTGGGAGTGCTTGTAGCTACATAGGTCCCCTGGGGGAGTTTGGGGCCTCTGCCAGCCTGTGGGATGGGTGCAGAATGGCCTACAGTGCCCTCTGAGTGTGTGTCTTCCTGGCAGGTGACTAGGGTCCTGCCCCGCTCGAACCTGCTCTACAACCTGTATGAGTACTCTGTCCCTGAGGACATGTATCAAGAGCACATCAATGAGATCAATGCCAGCCTGTCCGCCCCGGACATCGAAGGAGTGTACGAGACTCAGGTGACCATGTCAGTTCTCACTGGGGCTCTGCATCCTGAGAGAAACCTGGCTCCTAAAGTGTGGATCAAACCTGTCCTCAGGGTTCTGCACCCAATAACCCCAGCCTTTGAGCCCCTTGCCTGCGGTATCACCTGTCATCAGAGCGTCTGAAGCACAGCCTTCCCACCCAGTGTCCTGGCTCAGTAGAGCTCTCCCTCCACAGAAATGAAGCTGTTGCATAAGCTGCTGTGCGCTACCCTCAGCTGTGCAGGAGGAGAAGCAGGTCTCCAAGCAAGAGCGCAAGGGGACCTGTGACAATATAACAAAACTATTGAACAAGTTGCAGATCCTCCCCTCACACCCACCCACACCATACATGTAGAATCTGTGACCAGGGCTTCCTGAGGGGGCTAACAAGCTCTACCCCTCCCCAGGTGCCATTACTGTTGCGTGCCTTGATCCATCTGGGTTGCGTGTGCATGGTCAGCAGGCAGCTGGTCAGGCATCTCAGTGGTCGGGAGGCTGAAACCTTTGCTCTGGAGCACCTGGAGATGCGCTCACTGGCCCAGTTCAGCTACCTTGAGCCAGGTGAGGCCTCCAAGCTGGATCTGTTAGCTGGAGGACTGGGGGCCTGGTAGGTGCCCAGGCCTCTGACATGTCTTCTCTGCTTTCCTAGGGAGCATCCGGCATATCTACCTCTATCATAACTCCCAGGGCAGCAAGGCGCTCTTTGGCCTCTTCATCCCCTCACAGCGGAAGGCCTCTGTCTTCGTGCTGGACACGGTAAGGCTATAGGGTGTGCAGGGAGGGGCTCAGACACTGCTTTGTAGTGCGACTCCCACAGGAGCGAGGCAGCGCTGCTCTCCAGCCCTGTCTCCACGCTGAGATGCCACCCTGAGGCCCTGCTCTGCTCTTGGCACAGGTGCGCAGTAACCAAATGCCAAACCTGGCCAACCTGTACTCAGCAGAGCGCAGCGCCATGCTGGAGAAGACAGGTGAGGAGCTGCTCCCTCCCAAGAAGCACTCCTTTGAGGTGCGAGCTGAGACTGACCTCAAAACAGTTTCCAGGGCCATCCAGCGTCTGCTACTGGGTTACAAGGTAAGAGCCAAGTGCATGAGACATGCAGTGAGGCAGCAGACTGGCAGGCACCCTGGCGCTTGGTGTCCACCCCAGATGCTGGATGAGTGCCTGCAGCACTGACTAGCCATCATCCTAGCCTTTTGCAGCCTTGCCCCAGTGCAGGGCCAGCCTTGCAGCTAGGTCCACTGACTGTTCCATGAGGTACATCTGCACAGGTTCTGCTCACAGGTGGTCATCTCCCATGATGAAGAGGTGCATGTGGAGCCTCAGAAGGCACTGAGGCCCAGCAGCTCTGCAGGATGCTCTGACCCATTTTGTGGGCAGATGTGGTCAGCCATGGCCCTTGCTGGTCCTAGTGTCAATTTCTCCAACCAGACAGAGGCCTCTGTACCCCTAATCCCCAGTGCAGCTGTTGCCTGCTCAACTCTCCTCCTCTGGTTACAGGATGAGCGAAGGGGTCCCACACTGATTGCTGTCCAGTCCAACTGGGATGTGAAGCAGCTGGCGAGTGGGATTCCCATCTTCGAAGAGTTCCCCTTGGTTCCCGTACGGGTCACTGATGACATCAGTTATGCTGTCCTGGACTGGCAGCGCCATGCTGCCCGCCGCATGATCCGCCACTACCTCAACCTGGACATGTGCCTGTCACAGGCCTTCGAGATGAGCAGGTTGTGGATTAGGCTGGGTGTGTGGGTGCAGCATGGGTTGGTGAGGGTGCCTGGTCCAACGGTAGCAGCTGTGGCTGGCTCTGCTCTGGGCCCCTGAAATGGGACAGACAAGTGTCTGTGGTCAGCCCCTTTTGGACTTGGGCTGAGCCCTGCCTTTCCCGCACCAGATACTATCACATCCCCATTGGGAATCTCCCTGATGACATCTCCACCTTTGGCTCTGACATCTTCTTCTCCCGCCACCTGCGCCGCCACAACCATCTGCTGTGGCTCTCGCCCACCGCCCGGCCAGACCTTGGAGGCAAGGAGGCTGATGACAACCGCCTGGTCATGGAGTTTGACGACAGAGCCTCAGTGGAGATCAACAACCCAGGCTGCTACTCCACTGGTGAGGGGCTGGCAGCCAGCCTGAGTGCATCACCCCGCCACCAGCCCACTCTGGGCTGCCAGCCTCTTGGCTGAGCCAGGAGCTGGGTGAGCTCATGCTGAGGGTGGTTTGTGGTGACAAGTGATATGGGCAGAGGTATGCTAGTGAAAGTGTGATACCCCTTCCTTCCTTCTCCCCTCCCACCCCCTCAACCCCAGCCTGCCACAGCCATGTGTCAGAACCCCCAGTGGACACAGGTGTGGCAATGGATGAGTGTGCAGATGTGCCCAGGGAGGATGTTCCTTGGAAACCAAGAGCCCCTCTGGCAGTGTAAGATGGTATAATCTCTGGAGACAGAAAAACCGGGAGCTGCAGGTGGTGGTAAAACTGAAGGAGGGGATTGTGGGTCCAACACCCCCAGGATTGCCCCTGGTTGTCTTCAGAAAGTGAGCCTATTAGGATGAAACATTCAGAACTAGACAAAACAAAGACTGAGTAATGTTGAACAGCCTCCTGGTTCCCTCTTTCAATGGCAGGACATAGTACATACTTGTGGCAGCTAATGACTGCTCAGCCTGCTACTGTCCTTATCTGAACCCAGGCACTTTCCTGCCTCATCAAAGGGTTTGAAATTGTTCAGGGCACTGCTTTAGATAACTGGCTCCTGCCCCCACTCCAAAAGGCTGGCGTACAAGGCCGCCCAGGGTAGCTGTACTGTGTGACAGTTGCATTGTATGTAGTTCCATACAGGGTGATACCTTGCAGGAGTTGATTGTGTTGAACCATTGACTTCAATAGGGCCTGGATTTTGCCCACAGCTGTTAACATACCAGGACTCCATGTGATGTTGCCATGGTGGCTGATGGGTGAAGCACAGCCAGCAGGTTTATGTTTTTACACTGGCAGTGCTGGTCACCTTCCCCTCTACTAATGGCTGATGCAGCACTGCTGGCTGGCCATGGGGACTTGCTGGGGCTGAGGCTTTGGGGCCTTTCACTGTCTTAAAATAAGATTGAGGAGTTTCTATGCTAGTTCCCTGGACTGTCCAATCCTGGGGCCTCATGCAGGCTGTTGGATATGGGATTCCCTTCTATGGTCAGGCCACACCAGCTGGAGCCAGTCAGGCAGCCCTCTCAGTGGTGGTGAGGCTGGCCAGTGAGCAGTGCTATTCTTGGGCATTGATGCCTTTGAGCCTTGGGAGCAGGGTGATATGCTGGTGCTGAGCTGAGAGCTTCACCCTCCTTAATCATTGTGCAGAGCAACTGGTGAGTGACTTGCCTGGGAACTGCTTGGGCACTGATCCAGCCACAGCTGGGATTTCCCTATCTCGCCTATGCGTGAGGCTCCCATACTGGGATTTGGGCTCCCCTCCCTCAGCAGATTGCAGTGATCCCAGCATCAGGAGATTTCTCTGTGTGCCATTTGGGATTTGACTTCCTTGAAAAGTCACCTCCTGAGGCTATGGGGATGGGGCTGGCCAAGCCCTGCACACAGCAGCAGACTGGCTCCTCTCCCTGACGGGGGGAGGCAACAGGACACCAATATCAGCTTTGTCGTGACTCCATTGTAGCGCTGGGGCTGCTGGGTGTACCATCGCTAGGGCTGTGCACAGCCAAGATCTGGATCATGTGTGACAAGTGTACAGGTGCTTCACAGCCGTGAGATCTGGGAGTTCACTCAGCTGGGTTTAGGTCTGGGCAGTGGGTTATGTTCCTGTGTCCTTCAGCAGCTAGAGTTAGATTTGGTTCATCCATGCAGCTTGCTAGTTTTGCTGTGCTCTGTAAGGCCACAGCTGACCTCTAGCATTCCAGCCCAGATGTGCTGGCCACAGCAATCCCTCCACAATCTGTCAAACCTGGGGGGACACCCTTGAGAGATGGGCAGAGTCTCACTGCAGGATGACATTACTGCTCTGTCTAGGCTTGGCCTGCTTGGTGCAGGGTGCTATCCCTCCTTCTGACAGGCTGTTTGTATTCAGTGTGCCTGGAGCTGGACATCCAGAGCCTGCCGGTGAACACCATCCTGCAGTCCCATCACATCAATGACATGGAAGGAGCCTCCAGCATGAGCATCAGCTTCGATGTGATCCAGCAGGCATCTCTCGAGGACATGGTTACAGGGAACCAGGCCACCAACATCCCAGCCAGCTATGATGAGACTGCCCTCTGCTCCAATGCTTTCAGGTGTGGCTATGCGGCTGGGAGCTCTGCAAAGGGACTCCTCAGACCCTCAGCCTGCTAGGGACTAGGATGCGTTGTATGCCCAGTAGGTATTTTGCAGCAGCTATTCAAAGGCCATGGCTGAGGGTAGCCACAAGCATGGCTTGTGGGGCAGGAGATGACCTCCCTCCACGCCCCCAGCCCTGCAGGTGTTGGCAGGAGGGGACCTAGAGATTTGGCCTTGGCTGTGTCGGGGAGGCATGGATACCAGAGTGCTTCCCCTTGAGCTATTAATATGGGGTTGGACTCTCTGGGTTTCTCTGGCAGCATTTGGTGGGCATCAGTCCCTGGCTGAGTGTCGGGCTGAGTTCTGCTCTCCTGGCAGGATCCTGAAGAGCATGGTGGTGGGCTGGGTGAAGGAGATCACACAGTACCGCAACATCTATGCCGACAATCAGGTGATCCACTTCTACCGCTGGCTCCAGTCACCGGCCTCGCTGCTGCACGACCCGGCGCTACACCGCACATTGCACAACATGATGAAGAAGCTCTTCCTGCAGTGCGTGAGGGCAGGGCCTGGGGAGAGTGGGGGATGCTGAAGACCATGGTGTTGGGGGGCTGCACAGCAGTGTGAGCAAACAGGAGGAGCTCTAGATGCTTTTGGATAGGGCAGGCCCCACAGTGAATCTGTTACCCACATGCTGTTCTCCTGCACTGATTCAATGGGGAGAGCTGGCTAGGCAGATGTTGCCAGCCTCTGTTGTGCCAAGGGACTACATCCCAGGTTCAGCATCACTAGGTGGCATCGCTAACGTTGTCAACAAGGGGGACCTTTGCTGGGCTCTGCAGCTCCCAAACTTAACCAGTTCATGTAGCCCCTTGAGCAAATGGTTGTGAGGTGAAGAGCTGGAAGATTCTGCTTACGTGCACCAGTCTGGGCACCCTCCCTCTGCAGTGCACTGTGACCCTTCCCTGCCCAGAGCAGGCAATCGAGGCTGGGAGGTTCAGGGGGGCTGGGCTGGGGTGGCAGAGTGCCCTGGGGCTTGCTCTTGTCAAACACAACAAGACAAGAGCACCAGGTGAGGGCAGCACCTTCATGGGGCGGTTGTGGCATTGCCCTGCCCTCCAAAGCTCAGTGCATGCACCTAGCCAGCTGGACTAGCCATACCTCAGCCAGGCCTCCTGTACCCTGCACCCTTCCTGGGAAGCCAGGGGGTCCCTTCAGATGAGGACTCAGCCCTCAGTCTCCTCCTGCGACTGCTCAGTCTGCGCATGCTCTGGGCAGGCAGCACCTCCCTCACATGTCACCTCCCCCTCCTCCTCCCAGGCTGGTGGCTGAGTTCAAGCGTCTTGGCTCTTCAGTGGTTTATGCCAACTTCAACCGCATCATCCTCTGCACCAAGAAGAGGCATGTTGAGGACGCCATTGCCTATGTGGAGTACATCATCAGCAGGTGTGGTGGGTGCCCTGGGAGAGCCGGGCTGTAGCTCTGAGCATAAGGCAGTTTCATGGCTTTGAGAGCTAGACATACCCAGCTATGCCAGGACGCTAAAGAGCAAGGTGGGCGTATAACGTCTCACGAAATCTCAAATTCTCACTCTTACTGCACCAACGAATCTAACTCCTGCTAACCCAGGCTGTTGAGCATCCCCAGAGCCAGCTACACACCCCAAACTGGCTGGCTCTCGGCAGGCCACAGCTGGCTGCATCTGAGCCGTTAGAGTATTGGGGCTCTCTGGGGGCTGCTCAGTGTAGGAGGCAGCCACATGAGTGAAGTGTGTTGGCCTTCAGTCCCGGATCAATCGTGCCCCTTCGTCCCCAGTCCTGTAGCCTCTGCAGGGCAGCTGTGGCACCTTTAGACACCTCTGGTTGGAGCAGGACCACACTCCTGTCATCTTCTGCCAGGCCTGTTCCCTGATGGGAGTCTGTGAGGGGGTGGCACTCCTGTTTGGTGTACAACTCTCCTGTGACACACAACCCCCACCACTGCTCTTCTCTCAAGCCCCTAAGGAGGGTTCTTTCCAAAGTGGGGACCAGGAGATATAGCCTGCAGTCTCCATATGTTACTAGGTGACTGCCATCTCTTCCCTTCCAGCATTCACTCTAAGGAGCTATTCCATTCCTTGACCATTTCCTTCTCTCGCTGCTGGGAGTTCCTGCTCTGGATGGACCCGGCTAACTATGGAGGCATTAAGGGCAGAGTGCCCTCTGGGGAGGTAAGAGCCTAAGGCAAACCAAGGCACACTGGAGAGGCACGGAACAGAGGAATGGATCCCTGCTGCCGGCTGTGGGGTGTGCTACCCTTTAAGAGGGGAGATGGGCCAGGAATCAGCATGTGACTCCCCCACATTTGGCCCTTTCTAGATGGACACCAGTAAAAGGCAAGCAGAGACTGAGGAAGGCAGAGAGGAGGAAGAGCAGGGGGACGGCAGCATGGAGGACTTACTGGAGAACAACTGGAACATCATGCAATACCTGCCTCAGGCAGCCTCCTGCCAGAACTACTTCCTCATGATTGTGTCGGGTGAGTGCGTCCCCTGCAGGGCTCCAAGGAGCTCCCTCTCTGTGCATTCTCAGCTGTCTCCTGCCTGGGGCAGGTGCTTCTGCAGGACCGAGGTTCAGGCTCTTACTGTTCCTTGAGATACTCGGTCCTGCTCTCTGCTCTTCAGTGGGGGCTTACCATCTGCCCATTCAGTTATGGTCCATGGATGCTGGATATTAGGATGACTGGGTGTTGTGGGATCAACTGGGAGGGCAAATTGGACCTAGTTGTGCTGGTTGCTTCACAGACCTAGCCCTTGGAAAGTACCTATGGGTGGTTAGCCCACCTGACGGGCTCCCCTGGGATAGGGTGGTACGTGTTCGTTGGGTATCCTCTTTTGACCACCCATCGGGTGGTGCTGTACCAGAATTCTGGTTGAAGCCTTGCTTCTGCCCCCTACTTCCCAGCCTACATTGTTGCTGTATACCACAGCATGAAGGAGGAGATGCAGCGCAGCGATCCTGGGAGCACCCCCGTCAGGAGGAGAGCCAGCAGCCAGACCTCCCAGGAGTCTGTGGGCGAGGCAGGCACCTTGCCTGGTAAGTTCTCTTCCCTTTGCCCTGGGGGCAGTGGTCTGCCAGAAGCTGGTGCCTGGCTGCTGCCCTGCTTCAAGTGGTAAGCTGGCTCCGTAATGCAGCAGTCTGACTCAGGGTGTCTTGTTCCTTTCCCACCCAGGGGTCATCACCTTCTCACAGGACTATGTCTCTAATGAGCTCACGCAGAGCTTCTTTACCATCACCCAGAAGATCCAGAAGAAGGTGACTGGCTCCCGCCATGTCACACTGCCCTCAGACATGTTCCCAGCTCTGCCTGGCTGCTACCTGCCACTCAACAACCCGGCACTGGAGTTTATCAACTACGTCTGTAAGGTGGGCTGTGCACTTGCTGTGTAGCCAAGCCCTGGGCCTGCAGGGTCATGGGGTTGTCTCCTTCCCCTTCCACTTGGGGTTCTTCCCCAGCCAGTGATCCCGCCAGGCTGAGGAAATCCCTTGGCAGCCTTGCTCTAATCTGTAGCCTGCCTTTGCCGCTCACTTGCTGCAGTGAGTGGAAGGACCTGGATTAGAGCTCCAGTCTGCAAGGTCCCCCAGGAAGCATATACCCCTCCCCTGCTACTGCAGTCAGTTACCCTCTCTTCCCCAGGACTCCCCTCCTCTACCCTGCAGGGCAGTGTCTGCAGTGCCAGCAGGATGCTGGATGACCGCTTTTCCATGAGGGCCATGTTGCATTGCTGCAGCCCTGTAAGAGGCACAGATCCCTCATTGCAGCAGACACCCATGTGCTGCAGCAAGCTCAGGCAGCTTTCTCCTCCGGCAGGTGCTTTCGCTGGATGCCAACATAACCAACCAGGTGAACAAGCTGAAGCGGGACCTGCTGCGTCTGGTGGATGTAGGCGAGTTCTCAGAAGAGGCCCAGTTCCGGGATCCCTGCCGCTCATACGTTCTGTCTGAGGTCATCTGCCACAACTGCAACTTCTGCAGGGACCTCGATCTCTGCAAAGATCCTGGCCCCTTCCAGGTACAAACTGCCATGGGGGCTTGCTGGGCTCCCACACTGAACTCCAGCAAGTGCCTACTCATTCTCACCTGGTCTCTGCCCACAGGATAGTGCCATGCCACCCAGCTGGGTGTGCTCCAACTGCCAGATGGAGTACGACCACAGCTGCATCGAAATGTCCCTGGTGGAGGCCCTGCAGAAGAAACTGATGGCCTTCACACTGCAGGACCTGGTGAGGAGGGGAAGGGCTGTCTCAGCAAGGCCTTCACTGTTGCTGCTGTCCAGCTGTTCTCCACATCACCCAGGGCTCGACTACCCAGGGGCCTGGGTGTGGGGCTGCTCTCTACACAGCAGTTGGGGGAACAGAGCATCTGCTCAAGGCACAGGGGCTCAGTCCTTAGCTGTGACTGTTCAGGAGGGCTGGTTTCAGCCTCAGAGACTCACACCACCCCTCTGCAGGGCCTATGCCAAAGCAAGCCTGCTGCAGAGGGACTGGGCCCAATCCCAGGCCTAGATGGCCTTGTGTCCCTGACTTCAATGAAGCTCCTCTGCTCCTAGGTGTGCATGAAGTGCAAAGGCGTGAAGGAGACACACATGCCCATCTACTGCAGCTGTGCCAGCAACTTCACCCTGATGATTCCAACCAAGGTACACACTGCCCCCACAGACCCCTAAGCCCCACTGTGCCCACCTGGGAAATGGAGACCAAGTCCTTCAAACCCCCATCCTGGCCCAGCCTCTCCTGCTCTGTGGCTGCTCATGTGCTGCCTTGTGCCTTCACTCCCTGTCCACACCACATTGCACTGCCTCCTGCTCTGAATTGTAGCCTGGTCCACCTTTCCCCTGACTGCTTCCTTTGCCTCGCAGGCCTTTGTGGAGCAGATCAACATCTTCCGCAGCATTGCCCAGCACTACAGCATGTCCCACCTGCTAGAGACCATCGAATGGCTGCTGCAGATGAACCCCCTGCTCCAGTGATGACAGAACAGCCTCTTTCCCGATGCCCTGCTGTCCTGGGCCCTGGGAGTGGGGGTGCTCTGGGCTATGCATCACCAGCTGTTACCACTGGTGGCTGGCACCCAACTACCATGCACCTTGGCTCTCCTGCTGCAGCTCAAGCCCCTGGAGCTTTGAGGCCAAGGTGCCAGCTCAGCTGTTCCTAGCAATGGAGGCTGTAAAGACATTATAGCTGTTGGTGCTGTTCTTGAGCTGGCACACTACTGATTGAATGCAGGCTCTTCCTGGCTGCTGTTGTAGAAGAGCAGTGGGAGTGACACCTGGGGCCTGGCATAGCCCCTACTCTCTGTGGATCTCCTTTCTGACCATCCACGTCCTTGGGTGCAGGCTGCTGACTGGTGTGGGGAAAGCCTGGGCCTCACCCTTTGGGGATTAATAATTTTTATTGAGATTTTTTTATAATGCTGTGAATAAACAGTTCCTCTAACAAGTGCCCTAGTGGTTGGAGGTGAGTGGGGGGCAGCATGTGCTGTGCAGCATGTACCCCTGTGGGCAGGGAGCACGTGGGAAATGAGTCCTGTTTCACCCAGCCAGCATCCACTCCCATCCCTCAGCCCAGAGGTATGGTCAGCCTTACCCCGACCCACTTGGCCTGGCAGTACACTGGAGAAAATCAGGGGCAGGGTCAGTTCATCCTGTGGTGGACTGAAGTCCTGGTACTGAAGGGAGCAGAGATGGTGGGCACAGGGGCCATCGGGGTTTCTGGCAAGTAAGGAGAGCCCAGTCCTGTGCACATGGCTGTTCAGGTGCTTGTTCATGTCCATTCTAATCGGGTGTGTGCAGTGCACAGTGGCTCCATCATTTTTCCCATAGCAGCATCTGTCAGACTGGGTGCCCCTAGAGTTGCACTTTCATGGTGCCCAATATTGAGATTTGCCAACCCCTCAGTTCCTTCTTACCCTCAAGTGATAGTAGGTTGGGACTTCTGTAGCCCTGGCTTTGCATGTGTGTTTGATTCCAATGTTTATTGTCATTTTAGTAGTTAGCATCTAACATTATTCAGAGTCCACACCTCCCATTCTGACTCCCTGGAGCCATGGCATGCCACACCCCTTGGGGTTTAAAAGCTGCATGGTCTGTGTAAAGTGCATGCCAAAGAGCAATCCACACTTCTTGTTTCCATAATGCTGAGAAGAGGGCCACCCAGTGGGTTGCTGTAAGATGCGCTGTGAGCTTGACCCTAGAGCTCTTGATGACGGAGCAGCAACTCAACGCGGCCCCTCTGAAGGCTTGGCAAAAAGCAGGCACTTGTCCCACTCACTAGTGCCTCAAAAGAAAAAGGAGCTAGAGGTAGGAGCGATTACACCACCTGAATTCAGCAATTCCCAAATTCTCACAACTTCTCCATTCAGACTCCTGAGTGAAGTTCCCTGCCTTGCTGCAGGAGAGAGAGCTAGTCTTCTGGGCTTTGCTGCGGGCCGTGTTCAACTATGCTGATGCCGTCACTAGAGTCATGGCTATTGGGTAACCAGGAGAAGGGGCTTCTGGTCTCAGGGCTACTCCATCAGGTGCCACAGATAATTCAGGACCTTCCATTTGAGGGCAAGGCTCTTTTCTCTGAAAGGACATGAGGTTCCATAACCTGACTCACAAGCCACTCAAAATACTTGGGGCCTATAGACTGCCACCACACAACAGAAATATTTTAATGTACAACCACAGAGCCACCAGGATGGCCCTCAGAGGAGTAGGAGGAAATTACAGCACCAATCCTCAGGCCGGGGCTGTAGCCAGTCTAAGCCTGCTTCAGGCTACAGAGGCCTTTTAAAGGTGCAGTTGAGGAGAGCACACCAGATGCCCAGTGTGATCTAACCCACCTTACCTTCTCATCCTGTCTCCTTTTTAGTGTTCCTGTATCACCTTGCCCAGATGGATGCACCATGTAAAGAGGGAATATTCCAATTCTGTATCTCTGTACCATTGGTCTCTTCCCCATCCCTCTTCAGTGCTTTTTAGGAGCAACTCCTCATCCAGGAGGTGAAATCACATCTATCTCTAGGGGCAATAAAGGTGATTCCTCAAGAGTGGAGGGGTACGAAGGCTTTTATTCCTGATATTTCCTAATGCCAAGAGCTAAAGGTAGACTTAGACACATATTTGGCCTGTGATAACTTCAACAAGTTTTTGAATACAAGTTCCACATGGTCTCTTTAGCCTTCATCATTCCTCACTGAAGCCAGCAGACTGGTATGCTGCCCTTGCCTTAAAGGATGCATATTTTCATATTGCAATAACTGTGCCCTACAGGAAGTATCTCAGGTTTATGGTGAACAAAACCACTATCAATTAACAGTCTGTCCGTTCAGCACATCAGCAGCACCTAAAGTCTTCATCAAGTGCATGGAAGTTGGTGGTTTCTTACACAGGCACCAGTACAGATGTTCTCATACCTCAGCAACTGGCTGATTAATTAGAAGCTTGAGTTAGATCTAGCCCAGCCACTTTGAACAACCTGGGTATTTTCCTAAACAAAGCAAAATCTACTATCTGACCCTACAATGTCAGAGCTCAGAGTGGTGCACCTTAGCATGCCTGACCCTTCTACACATACCTAATGGGACACTTATCAGTCAATACAACAATATTCTGTATCAACAAACAGGTGCAGTGCAGGAGAGGGCAGTGCCAGGCCCACTGCAGGAGCAGGCAGTGCTAGGCAGGATCTCTTGTTCTGTATCAACAAACAGGGTGTACACTCTTTTCCCCTGTGCCAGGGAGCCCTTCTGGTCTTGGATTTGTGTGAAACATTCAATACACTTGCAAGCACTGGACCTCCCACTGGTACAGAATGAATCCCCATCCCCCTGATCTGTGCCAAGGCAGATCCCAGCCATGCTGGAGGACAGGTTGTCTTCAAGCAGATCCTAAACCAGGCTAACACTGGGCCTGTCACTGAAAACCTGTATGTGTGGTCCCTGTGCTGTCTGCACCTGTAGGACAAGGAATTAGTGCTCTTTGTAAAGGCCAGATAGATGCACAACCAGCATGGTTGCAATGCCTGACCTCCTGCTGCAGGAACTGGAATGGGAGCTGGCTGCACTGTACAGAGAAACCTGACCCTGATGGACCTGCTGTGTTGGGAATCCAGCTAGCAGAAGCTGTCCATTCTTTCTGAGAAGCAGCACTTTCAGCAGGTCTATGGGGGCTGGGCCTGGGAAGAGAATAAGTTACACAGGTGCTCCTAGCTCCTCTTCCAGGGCAAAACTAGCCAACCAGCCAGGCAGCTGGAATCAGTTCCATGCCACACACTGCTGGTAGCTATCAGATGCCGCTGGAGGAGACCAGTGCTGTCAGCAGCAATGGGGCTGGACATGTGGCAGCCAGGGGATGGGCATGGAGAAAGTCTGGCTCATGTTGCCATGGTGATGCTCTATGGCTGGGGACCTGGCCACTTCCTCTAGGCCAGCAATAAAGTGTCTCAGGGCTCCCAGGCTTTGGGGGGGGGCCAGGGGGTGTCCACACTTGTAGCCTCCCACTGCAGCAAGAATGCCTCACACTGATCTTTGGCTTGCCCCAGATGATGGCTGGTTGCTCCCTGGCCCCAGGCATGGTAGTGGGGCAGCAAGAGAGCCAAGGAGCCATTGTGGGTGGTGGTGTCTGTACTTAGAACTCAGAGCAGCATCTGGGCCTTGGAAAGGCTCGCCATGTTTGGCACAGCCTGAAGCATCTGGTGGCATGTGGTGGGGGCAGTGGTAGAGAGAAGCAGAGATGCTAGCTGCTGCCTGGACCAAGGACTGCACCAGCCATATGTTGCTGCAGCTGTGTGGCTTTCCCGGGAGCGGCCAGAGGCAGCTTCTCCAAGGAGCGTTGCAGCCCCACCCGAAGGCTGGAAACCCCATGCTGCAAGTACACATGCCCGTCTGAGCTGCAGTGATGCCTGCAGGCAGATCGGGGTACCAGCTCCATGATGAGACTCAGAGGTTTGCCAGCCCTCCAGGAGTGCCCTTGAGTTTTCTGGAATTAAATACAAATCTTCAGGAAGCAGTGTAGAGCCAGCCAGAACCTCAGTCATAGGGCAGTCAAGCTGGTGAAGCCAGCTGGGATGTAAAATGGCAGCAGGAGGGGCATTTACCTGCCCAACATTTGCACTGTGCGCATGTTTTGTCCACCTTGTGTGGCAGCGGCTTTGCCATGATGCAAAATCTGTGCCTGCTAACTAACCTGTGCACATGTGGGCACATTCCCATGGCCTTGTGTCTACACTACACTGCATCTTCCTGAATGCTGAGGAGGGCTCTTCAGAGCAGGGCAGCACCCAGATACCATAACAGAGACATAGTGCTACCACACCACCCCTGATTGCAGCACCAGGCTTTGCAGCATCAAGAGATGGGCAGCAGAATGCACGGTGTGGAGTCAAGCAACTTCTGTTAAAGAAAGCTGATCCATGAGTTGCTGCAGGATCTGTCACTCCCTCATGGTATGCCCTGTTGTGTCCTGTATTTCCATAATGGAACTAATGCAGGCAAATGCCCATGTGAAGATGTATTAACAAGCAAAGCGCTTTTTGTTTTTAAAAGTAAGATTCACATCCAATCCACTAATTTTGCAGTATGGTTTATTTATGCAATGGGCTGAAAGAGTGAGTCCTGCATGGCCCCTTACGTCCGCCTGTGACAGCCTGACAGCTTGGGCATGAGTGTGCTACAGCGCACTAGGTCTGTACTAATGCCATTGCCTCATGGATTGAAATAGCCCATTCTAGGGCCCAAGCAGCCCCAATTTCTCTTAGCCCCTTTCCTAAGCCCTTGGCTGGTGCAGCTGACCTGACCCTGGACACTTTGGAACAAAGGCCTGTTTCCTTGTCCTCCTCCTCCTCCCATAACAGCACCCCTCAGCCAATGGGGCAGTTGAGAGGGGCCCTGGATCACCTTAAGAACAGAAACAACTCCCTCCCGCTCCAGTGGCCTTTTCATCTCCACCTCAAGCCATTCATGGACTACTGTGACTAGCCCATGCAACTTAGCCAAGACGGACTCAGGAATCCCCCACCCTTTCCCCTTGGTTGTTCCTGCGGGAGACTCAGGGAACCAGACTTTGCTCATGAAGCCAGGTTGCTGGCAACCAGTCCTGGGCTTGGGGTACTAATGGTTTGTGGCTTCCCAGCTGCCCTGCCCTGTTCCTTCTCTGAGTGGGACTGGAGCCACAGGTCACAGGAGCAAGCTGCTAATGTGTGGGGATTTGCCGTGGAGCAGAAGAGCCAGAAAATGTGATTATGCTTAGACAAATCCTACTCCCCTCCCCCCCCACACACACTTACTCTGACTCAATTACCTTCCAGCTTCTGCACTAAGTCAATTAGAAACAGACCAGGCACTTAGCAGGTGGCAGGCGCATGAAAAGGAGGCATTGGGTTGGATCAGGCCCGTGGTGCCATCCCTAAGGTAGCTGTGACAGGAGGCCCTGAGATGCTGGTGGTGCAGTGGGGGGCAAAGAATAGTGAGCCACAAGAGGCAGACCGATGCCCCTGTGCTGCAGTAACACCCTGCTATCAACCAATGGCACCCTGGGGCCTGACCTCTGCCCCGCCACCGCAGCTGCAGGACACCAGGGAACTTTGTTGTTCTGGCTGGTGCCTCTCACTGATAGAATGCAGGCCTTTGACAGCGACACACCTGTCCCCTCATGGCATAGTGCAGTATCATGGCATTGCTGCTAGATGGCTGTCATAGCCTTAGAGGCTAGGGCTGGCATGTCCTCCTCAGCCAGTACTACTGCACCACTTCCTATAGTGCACCATGCGGGGGAGCTAGGTGAGGGCTCTGTATACATGACAACACCACTGTCCCAGACATCCAGCCCCCATGAGGAGAGCCCCAGGGCCTGGAATAGACACTGTGAGGTGACCCACGGCCTGTGTTCTCACCTCAACCCTCAGCTTAGTGCCATTAAATGTCAGTTCTCAGGCTAGTCTCTCAGCAACTTGGTGTCATGCCAGCCAGCACAGACAGCAGGAGATGCCAGGCTCTTTGTGCCATGTCACTCCCCGACCACTGAATTCCTACTGGGCCAAAGGGCTTCCTCTGCATGGCCAGCCAGGGCTGCTTGAGTGGAGGGTAGGCAGCAAGGTGCAGGGCCCTGGGAAGTCCAAGGCAGGCCTGGCTGGGGCAGGGTGTACCCTTCTCTGTTACCATGACATGAGAGGGGCAGTGGCAGAGTAATGTGACACCCCAGCTGGCCCCCAATGCATGCAGCCAGACAGACACCTGTAATGCCAGGAACCCAGCAAGTGCGCCCCCCCCAAACCCCAATCGCACCTCAGTCACATGGGCATCCTGGCACCCTGCTCCCAGAACCTCAATCCACCTCAGAGTCAACCTGCATGAAGCATTGAGCCTGTCTGGGCGTGCAGGTCCCTGGCTGGCCCAGAACACCACCTCCTGCAGAATGTTGCCTAGGTGGCTGGTAACACAGCAACACAGAAGCAGGCAGGTATGGCAGGCCAGCTCCCTGGGTCACCACTGCCAGCTACCCTAACGTGAAATCTGGACTGTGCCGGGTGGGGATGGAGGTGTCTCCAGGCCCTTGCCCCTCCAGGCTATATAGGATCCAGGTAGGTCCATTCAGCAATAGGCAATCCCACACAGATCATGCACGTCCCAACTAGTGGTCCTCAAGCTCCACTCCAGCCACAGCAGCAGGTGGGAGGCAGAGGGCACTCAGAGCTGGTGGGGACCCTGGGGGTCAACTGGCAAGGAGGGACAAGCATTCCCACTGGAGCCTGGCACTGGGGTCCTGGCTGCACACCTAGACATCTGACCAGACAGGAAAGATGGGGCAGTTAGTGCCTGGGCTCAATCCAAGGGCCCACACCAGGCATGGGGCACAGAGAGCAGCTGGGGGAAGCCCAGGGTCGGCGGGCGGGGTGGGAGGGGTGGTGGACCTGTGATGGGCAGAAATATGATGTGTCACAGCAGCTGCAGTGCACACAAGGGGGCTGAGCTGGACAGGGCACCAGGATCCATGCAAAGCCAGGTTCACAAGTTTCTTCTCCAGGGCTGACCAGTGAGGCCTGTGCTGTTACTGCACTGTCACTTCTGCATCCCCTTCTAGCAGAGGTCCCTGGAGGCTCTCAGCACCACACAGGGAGGCGCTCTACTGGGCTTTCTCCATGGGCATAACTCCAAAAGTGCCTTTAATTTGTGGAGGTGCCTGGAGATGCCCAGTCACAGTGTTGGCAGTGGGTCTAGTGGTGAGAGCAGGGTGCTGTTATGTCTGTGTCCTAGTCCCTGTTTTGCCCCTGCCAGGCTATGACATGGGTGTGGCCTGCCCCCTCTCCATGATAATGGAGGAGAGTCATGGTGTCTACCTCTCAGCCCAGGAGCAGGAGCATGCTGGCAGGAGCAGGGCATGGTCATGGTGAGGGGCTGGGCCAGTACCTGATCAAATTTTCGGGTGCTGAACGCTTCATTCTTGTTCATGAAGGTCAGTAAGATCCAGTCGCAGAGGAAGGAGCCCTGGGGAAAGACAGCAGGTGAGTGCACAAGGGAGCCAGCACCAACTGTCCTGGGCACAGTGAGCACATACTCACCATTCCCACTGAGGTCAGTGCCGTGGCCAGATTAATGATGGTGGGGATCAGGCTGAACCTCCCTGCCTAGGCACCAGAACACAGCTGTCAGCACCCCTCGTCACAGTCTCTGCCACCTGCAACCTGGGCTTGTTAATGTCAATGGCTTGGCCCAGCTTGGCAACACAGGGTGCCTGCAGAGTCAGCCAGAGTGAGTGAGGGCCTTACCAGCCAAGGGCCTGCACAGGGGAGGGCAGTGCCAGGCAGGATCCTGCAATGTCAGGCCCAGTGCAGGGGAGGGCAGTGCCAGGCAGGATCCTGCAATGTCAGGCCCAGTGCAGGGGAGGGCAGTGCCAGGCAGGATCCCACAGTGCCAGGCCCAGTGAAGGGGAGGGCAGTGCCAGGCAGAATCCTGCAGTGTGAGGCCCAGTGCAGAGGAGGGCAGTGCCAAGCAGGATCCTGCAGTGCCAGGCCCAGTGCAGGGGAAGGCAGTGCCAGGCAGGACACTCTTCCCACCTGGCCATGCACGATGACGTCAATGCGGATGCCATAGGCCTTGATCAGGCTCCGTGTGTTCGTCCCGTTGCAGTTGTAATATTTGGCAAACCTTTGCAGGAGAGAGAACGGGGATGGGGCAGTGAGCGCAGGGTGGCTAGGCTCAAGAGCAGGGCCATGGAGGGGGTCACTGCCCTGGAGCAGGGCGGGGGCGGGGGGGAGCAGGGAGAGCGGCAGGTACCTGTAGTTGTAGCCTGAAGATGCCTGAACCCTCTTGGGGTCCAGCCTGCGGAAGGAGTAGCTGGGATTGCAGGCTGAGTCTGGCAGGTCGAGGTTACAGTTCCAGTTTATGATCACCCCAATAATGCCGCCCTTCAGGAAACAGAGAGGAGGGCAGGACCAGCACAGCACTTGCAGGACCCAGCCAGGTGTCCTGACGTCTGGCCTCTTGCCCCACACCAGCCTACCCTGCAGCGCTGTGCTCCCCTCTCTGTTCCTAGTATCTCCCCACTGACAGGCCAGTTCACCAGCAGGGTGCACCCAGCACTGGGGGCAGCTGGGCTGTCTTTCCCAGGCTCTGAGTCTCATCAGCCCACTCGGCTCAGCACTGCACCTGGCAGACGAGCTGGTGCCAGGCGTGGGGGAAGGAGGTGGAGAGGGCAGAAGGGACTGTAACCTATCATTAGGCAAGGGTCCCATCTCCCCACATACCTGGCCAGAACCTGTTCCCCATCACCAAGTGCGTGTCCCTTCTCCCCGCAGACTCGGTCAGAGCCTGTTCCCCCCGCCCCGCCCCCAATCACCAGGCAAGGGTCGTCCCCATCACACATCAGGCAAGAGCCTGTCTCATATTGCCAGACGGTAACCCCCCCGCCCCCCGCCACAACCACACACACACATCATGCCAGAGCCTGTCCCCCCATCATCAGGTGAGGGCCCCCCACCATATACACACCAAGCCAGAGCCCATCCTCTATTGCTGGGTGAGGGTCCCCCAATGTCCAGCAAGGGTTCCCCTTCCTCACAGACTGGGCCAGACCCTGTTCCCCTCACTAGGCAAGGGTCTCTCTCACACACACATATGCTTGGTCAGACTCTGTCCACTATTGCCAGATAAGCCCCCTCCCCGCAGTGTCCCCGCACAACCTACCTGTTCAGCCAGCGTAGTGAAGTTCTCCCCTGCCTGCTCCACAATGGAGGCCAGGCGGAAGATGGGGCAGTACAGGTCTGTGGTCTCATTGAAGGTGCAGTCTCTCAGGTAACCATTCTTATCACCCTTCATATTCCCTCTGGAGAGACACACCGGGAGCTGCTGAATCGCCACGCCCCAGTGGATGGGGGGGAAAACACCACACAGCCGCCCAATGCCCTATTTACAGAAGCATGCACGTGCATGTGCACGTGCACAAACACACCTGTGCAAACTTGCAGGTACACAGCCATACACCCATGCACATACTCCCAGGCAGGTGCGCGCGCGTGCACACACACACCTGTGCAAACATGCAGGTATACACCCATGCACATGCACATACTCCCAGGTAGGTGCGTACACACACACACCCCATGGACATGCCCACTGCAAACCCATGTGTGCACACAAACACTGCCATGTACACATTGACACACATCGTGTGCTGAGCTGCAGTGCACTGGCAGCGCCAGGCCTGGCTCCCAGGGGCTTGACTTCAGTGCCCAAACTCCTGCCACTTCACCTACTGGTTGTGCCCAGCAGGCACAACCACCACTTCTACCCCACTCAGAACAGCCCCCGCAGGCAACTCCTTCCCCGCTGTCCATTTGCCAGTGCTCGCCCTCCCCCAGCCACACTTTGTTCCTGACTGGCCTGTTACGCTGCCCCAAGGGGGCAGTTGGGTGGGTGGGGGGCAGGGGGCTTGGCCACTCGCTGGTCACTCCTCCTGGACTGGGCCATACTTGGAAAACTTGAAGCGGGGGAAGTGGATGTTGTTCTTGATCAGGATGGTGATGTGTGCAGCCGTCTTCCCCAGGGACTCACTGGCCAGGGCAGAAAAAAGCGTCAGCGGGCGGAGGGTGGGGGCGGGACGGTGTCCTCACCTCAAAGCCCTGGGCTTCGTTCCCCGCCCCCAAAGTGCTGGCCCCTGTTCCCTCGCCCCAGAGCATGTGGGAGTCTTTTCACCATGAGAGTGCTGGGCCTCACCATCTGCTGACTCCCCATTTCCTAACCCATCCCTGCTAAGATGGGGGGGTTCTGCTTCCCCCATTGTAGCAGCACCCCCTCCCTGCCCAGCTCCAGCTCCCTCTTGGCTGTGCCCAGGGCCTGCCACCAGAGCTGGGCACTTGGGTTCGGTAGGAGGGATCGCAGGACAGGAAAAGAACCAATGGGCTCATGGGGCAGGTCCTCCCACCTGGGGCTGTCCATACTGATATACAAATTATGCAGCCATGTGGGGCAACAAACTGCCTCAAATATTGTGGTGCCCCAGCCAGCTGGGTGCTGCATATGAGCTCCTGTGGCTACCCCGCATCCCCTGGCCAGACCGCCACAGACTGCACCCAGCCTCCTCTCCCCAGGCAGCACTGGGCAGCTCTGTGAGCTTCCTCCCACCTACTCCCCTGAGCCTCCCTGTCTGGCAGCAGTTTCCACCCCTGGGCCTCGCCATCTTCCCCCACTTGCCTGCACCCCCAACAACAGGCGCAGCTGCTGAGCTGCGCAAGGCACCAGTATTGCTAAGGCTGGCCTGCCCCTCCCCTCCCCTCCCCATGCTTCAGCAGTTCTCTTTCTACCTGACTGTTTGTCCATCTTCCACAGGACACCAGGCAGATACCTCGCAGGTCTTCCCTGGCCCACTGTAATAGGGGACACAGCGCCCCGTCCTCTCTCCTGTGGGGACAGACAGACAGATGGGCTGAGAGTGCAGCCCTGGGGGCAATAAGTCCTGCCCTCCTGTTGTCCTGTAACAGGTGAATGCCAGTCTTCAGCTGGCCCTGGCCCACACCCACTCACCATTCCCAAGCATGTCCATGTGCCCTGCCACACAGTCACTGTCAAAGCTGCAGGCAGCATGAGGAGCCTCCAGGCTCTGCAGGGACAGAGACGGAGAAACAGGTGTCATGGGGAGAGGGAAGCAAAGGGGTAGAGCTGGAGGAGGAGGGGTCCAACCATGCCATTCTCTCACCTGCACCCCTGCCCTCCCTGCTACCTCCATGTACATCGGCCCTCCATCATCCCTCAGCCACCTGCTGCAGCCTAGGACGTTCCTCACACAGGGACCCACAGCAGGGAGCTGAGGGTGATCATCCCAGACCCAGGCACAGAAATGGGGGTGCAAGCCAAGCAGGATGCATGGGCAGAGAGAACCAGAGAGGCTGGGGTCTCCCCCAGTCCCCACTGGGCATGGCAAACTCTGAGCCAGGGCTCCAAGACACACCACAGCTCCCCTTACCTTCCACTGGCATCGATGCAGGTGCGGGCACCACAGCAGCCTCTGTGCTCCTGCTTGTTGTCAATTCCCCAGCCTGGAGGCTCCAGGCACTTGCAGCCAGCTGTCCAGGCAGGCAGCAGTCCTAGCTGTGCTGTTGCCCTGCAGGCAGGGCTCCAGAGTCCTTGTCTACATTAGGTGCACCCACAGTGCTGTCCATGAAATACAGGGGCCTGAGGCTTCCTTGAGCCAGTTCCAAACAACCCCCACTCCTCCATACCTAGCCTCCTTCCTCCTTCTCCAGCCAGCCAACCCCCTGCCTCCATCTCCCACCCCAGGTTGTGCCTTGTTCCACCCCACACATACACAAACACATCTGCCTTGCTCACCTCAGGGCAGGTCTCTAGAGTCTGGGAGTGGGTGACTTCCACCCGGGTGATGATGCTGAACACACTGCCACCCTGTGGTGCCGACGCAGCAGGGGAGAGAGAGAGAGAGAGACGTGTTTTTCCAGGAAGCGCTGACGCAGCCCTGTCCCAGTTCCCCCCCTGCCTGCACGGGGCTGCTCTGATGGATGTGGAATGAGAGAGATGGCTGGCAAAAGCCCTGTGGCACTGAAGGGTGTCCACCTCGTCAGCCTCAGCCAGCAACACTGCAACCAGCTGTCTTCCCACATTGCAAAGGGCTGTGGGCTCCTAATCCCTCACCTTGGGCCATTCCCTTCACCACTGCCTTGCTGAGGGAGTCCCTGTTCCCTGACAATTGTGTAGGCCTAAGCGTTGCTCACAGTTGAGGTTAAAAGGCCTGGCATCTGGCCAGGGGCAATGTTTGCAAGGTGCATGTCTCAGGTGCCCAAGGGGGGACCAGCCATATCAGTGTGCACATGGGGATCAGCTCTGCACCAGGTGCCTTGGCACTGCCCATGGCTCCCAGTGCAGCTCTTGCACTTGCAGAGAGTTCACTTCCCCTGTGGTCACTGCCAGCTGCATAGGGCCTGTTCCCCCAGAGACAGGCCAGGCAGGCTGAGCTGGCAAACCCCTCTTGTGCAGGGACAAGGGAGACAGGCTCCATCCTGGGCCAGGCAGCAGGAACAAGACCCTCAGCATCTCACTGGATCCCAGTCATGTTGGGCATGCAGGGAGTGGTCTCAATGACCTTTCAAGGTTCCAGAGCTAGGGTTTTGTGCTCTGGGTGGATATAGAGGAGCTTAGGTCCATGTGCACCCAGCAGCCTGCATGGGCCAGGTGAAGAATCCTGGTCACCACAGGGACCAGGACAATCCTGCCTGCAGCAGGCACTGGGTGGGGCCCCAAGGAGCAAGCCCAGCTGTGCAAAGGCAGCCCTCACTGGACTCTGGCCAGCCACACTCAGGGTTCCCCCCCGACTCAGGCATCATGATTCTGTGGAAATGGGCCAGCACACCCAGCCCCAGCCCTGTTGCCCACACCTCCCACATCTCAGTGGGGACCCTAGCGGAGCAATGAGGGGTTGCTTGCCCCCCTTGCTGGGAGGGCAGCATCTCAGCCTCAGTTCAGTGCTGAGTGGGTCCAGGGGGAGCTGGTTGCATGCAGGTGAGCCGCTGTATCAGCACAGCCAGCATTAGTGAGAGGCCCAGAGCAGCCCTGCCCCATTGGCCTGGGCACTCACTGTCTGTCTGTTTCTGAGGGGAGGGGCAGGGCCACAGCCTTGCAAGGGGAAGCTGGGGGTGGGAGGGAGATGACGACAGCAGAGTCAGAGCCTTGTGGAGGGAGGGACAGTGTCAAGGCCTGGGAGGGGAGGGGCAGCTCCACAGCCTTGTGTGTGTGTGGGGGGAACAGTGTCAGAGCCTTGCAGGGGGATGGGGTAGTGTCAAGGCCTTGCAGTGGCTGGGTGGGGGAGGGACGGACAATGTCAGAGCCCTGTGAGGGAGGAGCAGTGAGGGGAGCAGTGTCATGGCCTTGCTGGAGGGTGGGGGGGCAGCATCTCAGCCTCACCTCAGCAGGTTTGATGTATTCTTCTACATCCCAGACCTTGCTGTGTGAGCGGGTGATGCCCTTGACCTTGGTGATGACAGCACTCTCGGGGCCTGTTTCACGCTCCTGGTAGCCCTTCTGGATGATGAACACGTACCTGTGGGGTGGGGGAGCTGTCAGGGACACCACACTCTCCCCAAGAATTTAGTGCCCAGCACAGCCACCTGGGTCCCAGCAGCAGGGGCACAGAGGTGGGAGGAGGGACATGGCACTCTGCCCGCCCTATGACTGGGGAATCCCAAGTGCAAGGGCTTCTCCTGCGTCCCTGCAACATGCCAGCCCCACACATCCTGCACTGCCCCATTTTCCACTCCCCCGTCCAAGTCCTGCTGGTGCCAGGCAGCTCCTGGGCCTGGCCCTTTCTCATCACAGGTCCTTGCCCCACCCCAAGGTGGAAGGGAGCTAGAGAGCACCAGGCTGTAGAAGTGGGGCAGACAGCCACGAAAAGCCCATGAGGGGACAGAGAGATCCTGCACAGAAGGGGGAGCATAAACAGTTGGTGGGAGAGGTGATGGGAGGGTTGGGGGAGTAAGTGTGTGATCCTGTTGTGGGGGGCAGGTCCAGTGGAGGTGGAGGAACCTGCATTCGCCCATGAGGGGGCCCACCAGGACATGCTGAAAGCACACACGAAAAAGTGTTGTATCAGTGTCAACATGGGAGAACCTCCCCCAAGACCGTTCCCAATGGAGCCTTGTAATCCCTGAGGGGGTGGCGCAATTTGGAAGGTCCCACCACAGTGCAGATGAGGAGCATCAGAGGAGAAGAAAAGAGTGTCAAAAACTGCCCCATGCCCCTTCAACAGCTACTAACACCTGCCCCTTCTATCATAAGACCTGCAGCTCCAGAATCAGGCTGATCAACCATCAATGGACTCACAACTAGGAGGGTGACATGAAGACATCCTACTCTTTATCGAGCGACCACCAAGACAAGAGATGTGGTGAATAGACAGTGTTTTGAACACCATGGCTCTAAGCTATTACCTGTACACAGGCTTAGAGAGGGGTGTAGCAGCAAAGGTGTAACAAGCCTGCATGGATGTGTGGAAGGGAAAACCAAGTCATGCCACTTCATGCCATTGGTGGCTAAATGCCAAGACAGCTATACATTATCAGCCATTGCTATCTGCATTTTGAGGGCACAATTTAACCCCAACATGTTTTCAGGCAATTAGGGAAGAGGGACCCAGAACTTCGGGAAAACTCTTATGAATGCCAACACAAGGTTTGAAAACAAAAAAGCAGTCTAGTAGCACTTTAACAAAATAATTTATTAGGTTGTGAGATTTCATGGCATAGACCCACTTCTTCAGACCATAGCCATACCAGAACAGACTCAATATTTAAGGCACTTAGAACCAAAAATAGTAATCAAGGTTGACAAATCAGAAAAACTGTAATCAAGGTGGGCAAATCAGAAGAGCAGAGGGACAGTAGGAGGGGGGAAGTCAAGAATCAGATAAAACAAAGTATGTAAAAGAGTCCTTATAATGACCCAGGTAATACGCTTCCCACTTCAAACCACGTGTTAATGTGTCAAATTTGAATATAAAAGAGAGTTCTGCAATCTCTCTTTGCAGGCGATTCTTAAAGTTCCTTTTCAGTAAAACGCAGACTTTCAGGTCATCAACAGAATGGCCCACTCCATTACAGTGCTGGCTGACAGGCTTGTGAGTTAAGAGCATTTTTGATGTCTTTTTGTCCATTCATTCTTTGTCAAAGCATGCTTACCATTTGTCCTATGTACAAAGTATGTGGGCATTGTTAGCACATGATGGCATAGAGGAACATGAGAATGTGCCCGTGATTCTGCAAATATGTCCAAATAGTTGTAGCTTCCGTTTTACAACCTTCTGCAGCAGGTTCCCTTTCAGCTGTATCTTCCTATATAATTCCTCATTGGTGACCTTCTGCATCCATCCTATTCTCAGAATCTTTCTATAACAACTCCTTTCAAACGCCAATATTCTTCTTTTCGAATCTTTTGTTATGACCCATGTCTCACATCCATACAACATGCTGCTGAATACACACATTTTCAAGATGCCCAGCTTTGTTCTTAAGCTAATTGCTTTGCTTTTCCAGATCTTATCCATCGCCTTCAAACTCACTCTTGCTTTCGCTATTCTAGTCACTATTTCCTTCTTACAGCCTAGATCAGACATTATGTTGCTCCCCAGGGCCATGTCTACACGTGCCCCAAACTTCAAAATGGCCACGCAAATGGCCATTTCGAAGTTTACTAATGAAGCGCTGAAATGCACATTCAGCACTTCATTAGCATGCGAGCGGCAGCGGCACTTCAAAATTGACACGGCTTGCTGCCATGCGTCTCGTCCAGACGGGGCTCCTTTTCGAAAGGACCCCCCCTACTTCGAAGTCCCCTTATTCCCATCATCTCATGGGAATAAGTGGACTTCGAAGTAGGCGGGGTCCTTTCGAAAAGGAGCCCCGTCTGGACGAGACGCATGGCAGCAAGCCGCGTCAATTTCGAAGTGCCGCTGCCGCCCGCATGCTAATGAAGTGCTGAATGTGCATTTCAGCGCTTCATTAGTAAACTTCGAAATGGCCATTTGTGTGGCCATTTCGAAGTTTGGGGCTCATGTAGACGTAGCCCAGATATGTGAACTTCTCTACATTTTCTAGTTCAATACCATTGACACTGATCTTCCTTCCTATTTCCTTATCTCCAAATACCATTGTTTTTGTTTTATCGATGTGCATAATCATTCCGTACCGCTTCCCTTCTTCATTTAACACCTGCACCGTTTTCGCTAGCTTCTTCTCATTTTCCTCAATGATAACTATATCATCCGTGAACCTGAAGTTAAGTCTTTTCCCTTGCACAGATATCCCTTCTGCCTCTGCCTTGATCTTGTCCATTGCTCTCTCCAGATGTGCGATGAAGATACTTGGTGATATTGGATCTCCTTGTCTCGTACCTCTACTTGTTTTAAATCAACTTCCCAATTCCCCACATGTTCTCACTGCTGCCTCCACATTATCACTGATATCCTTCAACAACTGTATCAGTATGCTACCAACTCCATGGCTACGTCTACACGAGCACACTACATCGAAATAGCTTATTTTGATGTAGCGACATCGAAATAAGCTATTTTGATGAATAGCGTCTACAGCTGCGTCTACACGTGCACGCTACTTCGAAGTAGCGGCACCAACTTCGAAATAGCGCCCGTCGCGTCTACACACGTCGGGCGCTATTTCGAAGTTAACTTCGACGTTAGGCGGCGAGACGTCGAAGTCGCTAACCTCATGAGGAGATAGGAATAGCGCCCTACTTCGACGTTCAACGTCGAAGTAGGGACCGTGTAGACGATCCGCGTCCCGCAACGTCGAAATTGCTGGGTCCTCCATGGCGGCCATCAGCTGGGGGGTTGAGAGATGCTCTCTCTCCAGCCCCTGCGGGGCTCTATGGTCACCGTGGGCAGCAGCCCTTAGCCCAGGGCTTCTGGCTGCTTCTGCGGCAGCTGGGGATCTATGCTGCAGGCACAGGGTCTGCAACCAGTTGTCAGCTCTATGTATCTTGTGTTGTTTAGTGCAACTGTGTCTGGGAGGGGCCCTTTAAGGGAGCGGCTGGCTGTTGAGTCCGCCCTGTGACCCTGTCTGCAGCTGTGCCTGGCATCCCTATTTCGATGTGTGCTACTTTGACGTGTAGACGTTCCCTCGCTGCGCCTATTTCGATGTTGGGCTGAGCAACGTCGAAGTTGAACATCGACGTTGCCGGCCCTGGAGGACGTGTAGACGTTATTCATCGAAATAGACTATTTCGTAGTCGTAGCTACGTCTACACGTGCAGCCAACATCGAAATAGTCTATTTCGATGAATAACGTCTACACGTCCTCCAGGGCCGGCAACGTCGATGTTCAACTTCGACGTTACTCAGCCCAACATCGAAATAGGCGCAGCGAGGGAACGTCTACACGCCAAAGTAGCACACATCGAAATAAGGGTGCCAGGAACAGCTGCAGACAGGGTCACAGGGTGGACTCAACAGCAAGCCGCTCCCTTAAAGGGCCCCTCCCAGACACACTTGCACTAAACAGCACAAGATACACAGAGCCGACAACTAATTGCAGACCCTGTGCATGCAGCATGGATCCCCAGCTGCAGCAGCATGGATCCCCAGTTGCAGCAGCAGCAGCCAGAAGCCCTGGGCTAAGGGCTGCTGCACACGGTGACCATAGAACCCCACAGGGGCTGGAGAGAGAGCGTCTCTCAACCCCTCAGCTGATGGCCACCATGGAGGACCCCGCTATTTCGATGTTGTGGGACGCGGATCATCTACACGTTCCCTACTTCGACGTTGAACGTCGAAGTAGGGCGCTATTCCCATCCCCTCATGGGGTTAGCGACTTTGACGTCTCGCCGCCTAACGTCAAAGTTAACTTCGAAATAGCGCCCAACACGTGTAGCCGTGACGGGTGCTATTTCGAAGTTGGTGCTGCTACTTCGAAGTAGCGTGCATGTGTAGACTCGGCTCATATGACTCCAACACCACCCCAGTCACTTTCTGATCTATATCGTCAAATGCCTTTTGAAAATCAACAAAGCAAGTGTATATGTTTTTGGTCTTTCGTCGAGCTTTCTCCGCTATCAGTCTTAGTGCCAATATCTGCTGTATGGTACTTCTATCTTTTCTGAACCCTGCTTGTTCATCCGCTATATGTTCTTCTGTCTGCGATCTTAATCTCTCAGTCAGTGTCATCATCAGCACCTTACCTAGATGACTTGTTAGGGTAATTGTTCTGTAGTTCTTGCACTCCAACGTACTTCCTTTCTTGGGTATTGTCACTAGCACAGATCTTGTCCATTCCTTAGGTTCCTTCCCTTCTTTCCATGCCATATTACATAGTTGGTGTATTTCCTGAATCATGCTATCATCTCTCCCATGATCTCGTGTTGCAGATCACCATCTCATGCTCTGTAGCAAACTCTAGCAGTTTCTCACCTTATTCGTTTCTTTCTCCATATCCAAACCTTCCCATGACTCGCTCAGAACCTTCCAACCTTGTGTTCCAACAATCTGTTCCAACCTTTGCATTCCAAGCTCCTCCAATGATCAACACATCTTTCTTATGTTTCTCCCCCATCATCTTTGTCAAGTCTTTATAGAATAGCTCAATCTGTTCCTCCGTACTGCCCGACATGGGTACACACACCTGAATGACTGACATGTTGAATTGTTTTGCTTCGAGTTGCGCAACCATCATTCTTCCACTCACCGGTTTGTGTCCTAATAATGCTCTTCTAGCTGTTTTGTTAAGGAGGAATCCAAATACTGCTTCATGCTTCATTTCGTTTCCTGACCAAATGACTTTGCAACTGCATATCTCTCCTGATCCCGTCCAACACATCTCTGCCAGTCCAAGTATATCATATCAGTATCTCTCCATTTCCTTCCGAAGCAGCTCTAATTTTCCAGTTGCCCACAGTGTTTGGATATTCCATGTTCCAATGGATAGCATATGTGTAAGCTGTAATTTTCTTTCGGTAGCCAACTTATCAACCCAACCCCGATCGCTCAGTTGGTATCGTGGACCTTGTTTATCCAGGCAATGTCCGAGCTGGCATCTTTTAACATTTAGTTGTACGGGCATCAGATTTCATTCGTATTGTTGTTTGACAGTCAGCGCATCAACACACAGCTGACCAACCTTCCTCCTTCACCCAGGCTTTGGGACTGGCATGGAGCACTCAGTGGCTTCATGGCAGAGTTCTCTGTCAGGAGGATCAGAGCAAATGTGATTGTACCTAAGGGCTTGACTGTAAACGATGGATCGTGTGTGTGTGTGTGTGTAGGATGGAAGCTAGAAGCATGTAGGTAAGTATAACGGTCACCGGGTTTCCGGTAGAGTGCGAGCCTGATCAGGCCATCCTTGATGTTACTTGATGTTACTCTTTTACTTTTCAACACAAGGTTTGGTGTCACTGGGTGGTTGTGAAACCAAAGCCCAAGCAAATTTCTAAACACATTTCTTCAGAATTGGACATTGACCAATCCTCTGGCAGTAATCTCTGTGGGGAGATGTAACAGATCCTCTCCTATGCTTTATGAAAAATGGGTTATGTGTAAAATTGTTGTTATTTGCTCAAATATAATAAAAATAAATATAAATTTAAGGTACTCCAATGCCCAGCTGTCTGGGTCCCCATGGATGGAGCTGCCAGTGGGACTCCCAGCCCCGGGGCTGCCAGGGGCCAGGTCCCTGGCACTGGACCTGCCAAGAAGGCTCAAGCCCCATCCGGCTCCCAGCCTGGGGGTGCAAAAAAATTTGATCAGGCCATATGTGGTCTGTGGGCCACATGTTTGACTTATTTGGCTTAGGATAACTAGACTCATATTGAATAGAACTAGCCATGCCTTTTATTTTAATTCGTATCTCACTTTTATCTGCCTGTTTTATTTATAACCACCTAAATCCTACTGTTTTGTTTAATAAAACTTTATTATAATCAACCCCACTGTAATAACAAAAACAGCAGTCCTGTAGCACATTAAAGACTAACAATATTATTTATTAGGTGGTGAGCTTTCATGGGAAAGACCCACTTCTTCAGATGTCTACCTCTCTGAGACTATTTCCAGTGTAAGTACTTATTAGCCGGGAGGGCTACCACTGTGCACATCTCCCTTTCATTGATAAAGGGGGCTCACCTAATGAGTCATCCACTGTGCAAATCTTTTGCACAGAGGGAGACAAATCTATCCGGGGGGTTGAACCATTTTGAAGGTTGATTTACTGGAGTCTGTGCCCTAGACCTGCATGCCCCTTCCCCCCCTACCCCACAGAGCTGTGGTTAATCAGTGTCTACATTGCTCTGTGGGTGAGGGGTAACCACAATCCTGTCCCTTGGGCAGAGGAGACCAGAGGCGCTGGCCCAGCAGTACAGAGTACTGGGGATCCCCAGAGAGTAAGAGGATGGTGTCAGTAGCCTGATCAGCACACTGGAGAACGTCCCAAAGGGTCTTCTGTGACCACACCCCATCACACTGCCACACGCTCTCTTGCACCCATATCCCTTCTGCACACTGCCTCCATTGCAGACCCCACACCCTTGCCATAGCTAAGTGTGGCAATCGACCACTTACCAAAATCTTGGAGTGCTCCCCCCACGATTTCCCACCCCTGGCTTATACCATGGGAACATTCTGACAAAGAGACTGATGTCCTTCCAAAGATTTATCAGTAACTAGAGAGCAGCAGTTTACACCATCACGGCTTCAAGAGTAAACCAAGAAATTTGTAATTATTTAACAGTTTCACTTTTTTCTTTCTTTTTGATAAATAAACTTTTTGATACTAAAGGCTTGGCCACAAACTGATTTTGGGTTAGATATAAGTTATATATTAACCTGGGTGTGTGGATGGTCCTGGGACTCTGAAGAAATTTTTATTTGATGAATCTGGTTTTAATGACCGCTCATCCCTATAAACCAGGGATGGTGACCCAGCTTTTTTTTGGTCTGGGCCCAAAGAAAAAAAATCAGTTAGGGGGCCACACAAGCAAGAATTTAAAAAAAAACAAACAAACAAAAAAAAAACCTCACTGAACTGGCTTCCAAGTGAGAAGCAAAAAAGAAAAACAACACACAAAATGACAACCCACCAAAATTCACTGACATGGCTCCCAACAAGTAAGGCGATTTCAATAAGTAAATGACATTCACTTCACTCACACACTGGTGGTGTTCCACTTGGGCTGCGGCCCTGGTGTCCGGAGGGCACCAAAGCGTGGGGATTCTCACATTATGCTCCAGCCCTGCAGCGTACAGAGACTGGAGGCTTCTCATTTCCACCAGCTCTCGTATTTCCACAGTCAGAAAAGGAAGGTGCAACATGATGCTAGATTTAACCCCATTGCAAAGGTCTGGGGACAGCAACATACCCAGGCCAGGCTGCTTATGCTGTCCCTCCTGCCACCCTCCCTGCCCTGACCCCGCCCCCCACCAACTTCTTTTCTCAGGTTGCAGCTATGTCGCTCATCCAGCAAACAAAATACCTGCCCTGGGACCCTGTCCTAACCTTGGCTCTCCCACTCCATCCTGAGGCCAGTAGGAAGCTCACAGTAGCAGGGCTGAACAGAACCTGGCACTGCCCCCTATCTAACCCCACTCTTTCCCTTCCTTGATTTGGAACGAACTGTGCAGCAGCAGCACAGGAAAGAGTTAAACTTCAGCCCTTGGGCCAGATCTGCCGCTGGGTGTAAGCCAGCAGATAGCTCCAATGCAGTAGAAAGTCCAGTCCCGCATTTGACTTTGCATGCAGGTGCTGAGGCTGGCATTCCTCTGCCTACTGCCCCACAAGCTCTCCCTACCCCAGCTCTCCCAGGCCCACACGCCACTCAGTGAAGGACCTACCAGGTGAAGTAGAGCAGGATCAGCAGCTGCAGTCCTCGGTACATGATGCCAAGGTTGCGGTTCTTCACCACAATCACTTTGGGAGTCTCGTAGTTCCAGAACTCCCAGAAGCATCGCCAGCAGCCCACGGCCCTGGGCCCCTTCACTGGGGTCGCCTGTACTTGCAGGGAAGAGTCTAGGGCCATGGGGTGAGACCGGGATCTCTGCTCCCTTTCCATAACCTGGGAGACCTGGGCTCCCAGTACCACAGCGACACCTGTTTCTGTACTGGCTTATACTGAGATCTCCCGCCTACCAATGTGCTGCAGGTTCATGCTGGGAGGTGTGGCAAGATGCAGAGCACAGCAGCACTGCACATCCCCCACCTCACTGGGCATCCTGTGCTCCAGAGCAGCCTGCTGGACACAGCTGCCCATTTCTGCATCACCAGTGCCCCCTGGCGGCCAGCGTAGCCATTCCTGCTCCACACACACAAGTTGCTTCATCATCCCACATATTGTATGAGGACAAATGAGCTCACCCAGGCAATTACAGACCTGCCAGCCTGCCATGGCTCGTGGTCACGATAATGGAGCAGCTGGTCCAGGTCTCGATTAATAAGGAATGAAAGCAGGGCACATAATTAACATCACTCAACATGGGCTCAGGGGAAACAGAGCCTGTCAACTTAACCTGCTGCCATCTTTTGGTGACACAGGGTGTTTGGTGAGTGAAGGTAATAGGCTGATGTAATACATTTTGACTTCAGCCAAGTATTTGATTTGGTACCACAAGCTAGTGTGAGTTTGAAGCCAGGATGCTAGAACATCAGGATGCCACACATCAGAGCCACCCAGCTCCCACACTTCTGGGGGGGCCTGCTGCGGCTGCCACAATCATTGTATGGCTCGGAGGGACCTGGGGATTATGGGGGCCTGGTGTGGCTGTGGCAGCAGGGGTTGCCTCCCCATTCCCTCACCCCCTGCTCACCACATTCTGCACTGACATGCCTCCCTCTCTCAGACTGCTGCACCTTGCTTGTCTGTGGGAAGTGGAGCACCCTACCCATGGGCACTCCAGTTCCTATGCCTGCAGAGAAGCGAGGCACAGCAGGCTGGGAAGGCAGTGGAGGGAGCAGGCTGCAGGACCACTCCAGCTCCTGGTACCCATGTGGTGAGTTGTAGGGAGGTGAGCCCTAATGCTGCTGACACCCCAGACCTCCATAATCAGAGGTGGAGGGAGGGAGGGCGGTGGCAGGGCTCAGGAGAGAGTTGGAGGGGGTGGAGCCTGCGGCAGGAAGAGTTGCCCTGGGCCCCACACGTGGGGCACAAGGGAGGGGTGCTCCAGGATCCAGGCACCCCTTGGAATGGCCCTGCCATACATGAAATGGAGTAAACACTAGTGACTGACAGCTTTCAAAATAGTCCCTGAGAGATAGCCATGTTAGTCTGTATCTTTACAAAACAAAGAAAGCAGTTTGGTAGCACCTTAAAACCTGTTATTTATTAGGTGGGTCTAGCCCATGAAAGTTCAGCTCCTAATAGATAATAGTGTTAGTCTTAAGGTGCTACAGGACTGCATATTTTTTCTGTGAGGTTTCACAGGATGTATTTCTAGTGGGGGAGAATGGTCAAGTGTTGGATATTCATTATGTAATGGTTTTATCAAAGATCTGGAAGAAACCACCACCTCATCTTTGATAACATTTGCAAACAACACAAAGATGGGGTGGGGGGAGCGGGGAGGCTGGGTCATTGATACGGAGCGGTCTGGATTGCCTGGAAGTTGGGTGCACGCAAACAGTGTGGCCAAATGTAACATCATACTTGCATGCAGAGAATAGAGAGAGGAGACTTTAGCTTGGGGGGTGGGGCAAGATCTCACAGTGCTCCCTTGTGGGCAAGGGAGCTAATTTGATCCTGGAACAAATAAACCAGGGACTCTCAAGCAGGAGTAAAGAGGTTATATTTAAGACTGGCAAGCAATAAAATACTGTGTTGTGACTAACTGTGTGTTTAGAAAAAGTAATTGTGCTGAATCCTAAATAATAGAACACCATTTAGTTCAACTTTTGGATGTTTTCCACAATTTCAAATATATTGAGTTCAATTACAACACAGAGTACAGCAGGTAGAGTGCTCTCTTAATTTTTTTATTACAAATATTTGCACTGTAAAAACCAAAAGAAATGGCATTTTCCAATTCACCTAATATCAGTACTGTAGTGCGATATCTCTTTCACAAAAGTTCAACTTACATATGTGGAATTATGAGCAAAACTCCCTGCATTCAAAAAATAAAACACTGTAAAACCTGAGAGCAGGGGTCTCAGACACCTGGCCCACAGGCCGTGGCCTGTCAGAGATGTTGTACAATCCAGCACAGGAGTACCTGTGGGTGGAAGAAGCGGGACACTGTCTGTTCCCATCACTCAGAGCCACCCCGTCCCACTACTGCCCCACCTTCTCCCCCACATAGCACCCCAACCTCCAAGGGAGCTGGCCTTGGGGATTACCAGGGGGCCCTGTAGCAGTATGACAGCAGCAGCTGAGGCATCCTTGCACATCCCACAGCAACAGGAGTTATGGGGAAGTGGGCCAAGTGTGCGTCTTAAGAGCACTCTACTTCCCCATGGCTCCTACCATGATGGGGCGTGAAGTGGGGTCTGACTGCTGCTGGCACATGTAATACCCAAGGCTATGTCCCTGGGGGACAGGGTACCACTGGGGCGGGGGGAGGGCAGAATGGTGGTGGGAAGGGGCAGGATGTAGACGATGGGAACAGACAGGCCCCCCACCCCCTCAGCCTGTCAGTACTCCCAGGCCAGGTTGCTCAATTGCTCCAGTCAGGTATAGCCCACAGCTTTAGTTTGAGTTTGAGACCACAGCTGTAGAGCCTACAACTCCACTATGTACTACTTCTTGTTCAGCCAGTCACTCACACAAAAGAATCACAAACTATTTAAATGCCAGATGTGCATGTCCCTTCAGACATCAACCACCATTTCTGAGAACATGCATCCATGCTGAGGATGGGTTCTGCCCAATCACAATCCAAAGCAGTCTGGACATGTTCCACATGTTCATTTCTATCATCTCAGTCAGATGACACCAGCAGAAGGTTGATTTTCTCTCTCTCTTTTTTTGGTGATTCAGGATTCATAGTTTCTGCATCAAAGTGCTGCTCTTTTAAGATGTCTCAAAGCATACCCCCACACCTTGTCCCTTCAATTTTGGACTGCACTTCAGAGCCTTATGCCTTGGGTCAAGTGCTGTAGCTAGCTTTAGCAGTCTCACCTCTTTTCATTTTGTCAGATCAGCAGTGAAAGACATCAGTAACATGCAACATATGGCAGAATGCAGGGAAACTGCTGAGCAAGAGCCATATAATTCTCCTCCCGAGGAGCTGTCACAAATTAAATAAACACATTTTTAATGAGCATCACCCACATGGAAGCATGTCCTCTGGAACAGGGCTTGCGGGACAAAAGGCATGCCCCGGATTCATGACTGCAGGTAGACACACTGGACCCTCTATGCCTTAGCTTCCTCTGCTGTCCCTGTGCAACTCTTCACCTGTGTGTTTTCTTCTGTGTAAGTGTGAGAGTACAGGAGAGTATGTGTGGGTGTGAGCTTGAAAGCTAAGTCTCCTTTTCCTTTAATCCAACAGTGGCATTTAATAAAATACATATAAGTGTAACCCTGGGGGGAGGGGGCATGTCTTTGGTGTAAATTAGGTTAACAGGGCATGATGCAGGAACCCAAGGCACCCCTGGGAGCTACAGTTCCTTGGCCAGCTCCCTGGGTAAAGAACCTGCCCTGGAGCAGGAAAGGGACTACATTTGCCAGCACTCCCTTGGTAGCTGGTAACAGAAGAGGAAGGGGGATGCGGGAATATTGTTTTTCACTTACAATACTACAGCAAGGGCCCAGAAGGTAAGTTCTATAAAGGTAAGTTCTTTATTATTGTATACAGTTTTACTATATTACAACAAAATCATTTTACTAATCACTGTTTCCACTCTAATTTTTCATTAACTGCTAGTGAGGAAGTGAGATGTAAGGATTTTATTTCCCTGGCTGGGTTGTGCATCCCTAAGTTTCTCCTAGGATAAGGGTCTGCAACCAAAATAGCTCCATTTTTTTTCAAATTCAGTTACAAAATCAATACTTCAAGAGGTGCAATGCATGTGAATATGAGACAGTTCTTAATAAAGAACGTCAAACCGTACTTTTTATCACTCCTATTTTAAACACAATGCATACACATTGATTTGTACCAGTTAGAAGGTTGTTACCCCTATATCCAGGCTTAAGCTGCCTCATCCCCCAACTCTGCCCCCTGTCCCCAAGTGTTACCCTCCAATCCCCATCCCCACGCTTAACCCCTCTAAGCCCCAAACCACCCTCCCCATCTTCAGGTTTAACCCTTCTCATCCCCAAACTGCCCCCAGCCTCATGATTAACCTGACTCAGCCACAACCTCTGTCCCACACCCATCCCACCTCAGCATGCGCAGCTCCTCTGCGGCTGCCACCTTCTCCCTGCCACCTCCTCCTTTTTCTTGGCAGAGCTGCACAGCTCTAACAGACTCAGCCATCCCTTCCCGCAGCTCTCCTGAAGGCTTAGTGCTTCCCCTATGTGCAGTGTGGACAGCTCCCTGTCCTGACAGCTTTCTCGTTAAGGGCTGCCTGCCCTGCCACAGCTTTCTTCTCCAGGGCTCCTTGCAGCAGCTGACTGCTCCGCAACTCTAGAGGCTGCTGCCGCTTAAACAAAAATAAAAACCTAAATTCAGTTTGCTTACTGGCGGGCAACTAAATTTAGTTGGAGATGCAAGAGGAGTCAGCAGCATCAGTGAATGGAGCCACAAGTGGCTCCTAAAAGAGCCGCAGGTTGCTGACCCATGCCTTAGGGCCTAGGCAGCATCAGTGTATAGTGGTAATGTGAGCTGCCAAGGGACACCTTTGTTCCCCAGGAATCAGGACAAAGGAGGGAGGAGAGGTTTGGCTGGTTTGAACTGGAACTGGGCCACTGAAAGGAATTAGTCTGGACTGGGCGAGAGAGAGGAAGTGTGAGGAGCCAAGGCACTGGCTCGAGGACCCATCTCTGGATTCCCCTGTCCCCAAAATAGATTGTACTGACTGTTTCTGTACTGACAAGTCTAGTCTACACTGTGTCGCTGTTGACTAATAAACCTTTTGTTCTACCTACTGAATGAAAGTCCCAGTTGATGGCAGAAGCAGGTGCAAGGCTTGGTGACCCCCCACACTCTGTGATATGCACACTCACTGCATGGCTATTTTAAACTCCTTTAATGCACTTATAAAAATTGCGGTCCACGTTTACAAAAAAAAAAAAAAAGCACACATACACCCTCCCCTCCCCCCTAGAAGTGCATGCATATGGGCCTTATCGTCCAAATCACTGATGAAGATATTGAATAGCACAAGACAGACAAGCTCCTTGTAGGACTCCACTCAGCAGGAGCAGGAGGGCCGACAGCTTTTGCAGGACCTTGAAACAAAGGAGTGGGGGGAGGGCTGGCCTCTTGTTCCTGAAAGGGGCAGGGGGCTTGGGCAGGAGAGAGAGACTGAGGCAGCCAGCCCTCAGCACCGCTTGGTGAGCTCTCAGAGTGGCGTGGAGCAGCAGTGCAGTGCTCTCACAGTGATGTAAGGGAACTGCCACTGCTTTGCTGGTGAACTTGTCCAAGTCACTTCCTCTACTTGTGCCTCAGTTTCTCCCTCTATAACATGCTGATGATGCTATTGAGCTCCGTTTGTAAAATGTTTTGCACTCTAGTGAGGAAGGGAGAGCATGGCAGTGGCAATATTACAATGGGGATACAATTTATATTACAAAAATGAGACTTGAATCCAGATCCTCTGACTTCCCATGTTTGGGAAACAGGCAGGGTTCTTTGTAAACTGAGTGCTTGGATGGCCACCCAGCACACATTTATGTGCCACCCAGATGATTAACAGAGTACCCACAGCCAGGAACATATGTTTCTATTGTTTGTGCACATCCACACATGCCCATGCACATAACATTTATTCTGCACATTGGTGGAAAAAAATTAGAGGGAATCTTGGACACAGGCCCCTGCCTACAGAGCCCTTTCCATGTGCTTCCAAGTGCTGTGCTCTGAGGGTGCATTACAGGATGAGAAAGGTGAAGCACTATCTGATAAAGCCAGCCAAGGGCAGGGATCATGGAGCAGTGGGTGGCTGCGTCTACACGTGCACGCTACTTCGAAGTAGCGGCAGTAACTTCGAAATAGCGCCCGTCACGTCTACACGTGTTGGGCGCTATTTCGAAGTTGAAATCGACGTTAGGCGGCGAGACGTCGAAGTCGCTAACCCCATGAGGGGATGGGAATAGCGCCCTACTTCGACGTTCAACATCGAAGTAGGGACGTGTAGACGATCCGCGTCCCGCAACATCGAAATAGCGGGGTCCTCCATGGCGGCCATCAGCTGGGGGGTTGAGAGATACTCTCTCTCCAGCCCTTGCGGGGCTCTGTGGTCACCGTGGGCAGCAGCCCGTAGCCCAGGGCTTCTGGCTGCTGCTGCTGCAGCTGGGGGTCCGTGCTGCATATACAGGGTCTGCAACTAGTTGTTGGCTCTGTGTATCTTGCACTGTTTAATGAAAGTGTGTCTGGGAGGGGCCCTTTAAGGGAGCGGCTTGCTGTTGAGTCCGCCCCGTGACCCTGTCTGCAGCTGTGCCTGGCTCCCTTATTTCGATGTGTGCTACTTTGGCGTGTAGACGTTCCCTCGCTGTGCCTATTTCGATGTTGGGCTGAGCAACGTCGAAGTTGAACATCGACGTTGCCAGCCCTGGAGGACGTGTAGACGTTATTTATCGAAATAGCCTATTTCGATGTCGCAACATCGAAATAAGCTATTTCGAAGTTGGGTGCACGTGTAGACGTAGCCGGTATGTGCTGGTGGTGACAGCGGATGTGGGCTGGCCAGGACACTGCATTTCCAACCAACAAAGTGCTTTTAAAGGGAAACATAAGCTGCCTCCCAGCTGGTTGGGAGCCATGCCAAGGGTCACTTCTCACATAATTGCTCATGCCTCAGTGCACCTGCCCATCCTGGGGAGAGAAGGTGCAGCCACTGTGTGCTCTGTGAGCCTAAAGCAGTGAGTCCAGGTGTTCTGAGGCAGCTGTAAAATCCCCTTTTCTATTGCTCTGGCTTCTGTGACAATAAGCCATTGTTCACCTCCCCCCCGCCCAGAGATTCTTCCCCCTCCAACTCCACCCCCACAGGCATTACCTCAGTCTCCCTCTCCCCTGGGGATTTCTCACCCTGTCATCTTATTCAGCTACCCCACGCAACCTACCGATTGCCTGCCCCCATGGGAATTCTCCTCCCCTTAAGAGATTCTGGCTCCCATTCTCAGTCAGAGGCCAGGGGAGGATCCCTGTCTTTGAATAGAGGGCGAGGGGGTTGTATCAGGAACTGAGAGGGGGAAGCAGCCATACCCCTAAGCCAGGCTGGCATGGCAGTTTGGGGCAGCTTCAGCAGATGCAGTCTCTGCTTGGCTTGTGCTCCACCTGGCCTAGGTCATCTTCTCAGTACCACCCATTCTGGCTCCCTGCAACACTTTGATGATGGCAGAGGGAGCTGTGAGTCAGACGAAAGGCCCGGAGGCAGAGCTGGACCCCAAGCTGTAAGCTTGACATCAGTGACCTGGCACTTTAGCTCTTCCTTGAGAAACATGGGGCTGGGATTCCACCCTGAGCCAGCCAATATGAGAGACAGTTGGAGAGAGTGGCCAGCCCTCCAGGACTGCCTGGAGTCTCCAGGAATTAATGGGGCTGCCATATTTTGAACCTGCCAAGAATAAGTCCAGCCAGAACTGGGAACCCTGCACCACCTCTGTAACTTCTTCAAGGAACTTGTATTGATTCCCATCTTTCTCCTCCACTAGAGCAGCACAGCAGGTTGGTCTGGGGGTATCCCCCTCTTTTGGGAATGAGTCCAGTAGCTGAGGGGAGGGGGGTAAGATCCTGGGTCAGTGAAGAGAGGCAGGTCACTCAGAAGTATTTGCCACCAGGGCTCAGAATCAGCAGAGAAATAAAGGGACAGGAGACCAGGGCAGGATTTCAGGAGATCCCTTTATTCAGCCCGTCAGATTATTATCCTGTATGTATATAGCAAAGTGCTGAGCAGTGTGCACCACAACAGGAGGTGGATTCCACCTGTCACAATTCAGATCACACAAACACTGTCATGTTAGAAAAGAGACGAAACCCTGACACTGTCCCAGTCTGATCAGTTTGCCACAGGCCACTCACACCAGTGCCCCTTAGGACAGTAGCCCTGCCCCTAAACAGTTCTTCATCCAAGCCCCACCCCCAACATGACATCACAGGCAGGGGTGTGTGGTTGAGTTGCATCGTCTTGTAAGGATTGTGTTGTTGGAAGCCATGCTGCACACCTGAGTTTACTCAGTGGCCAGCAAGCTCTTCCACAAGGGCTGTTACCTGCCTCACCCCCACCCCACCTTTCCCAGGGAACCCAACAAACATGACTTCCTACACACATGGCACATCAAAGGAAGGGATGGTACAACAGACATGGTGGGGAGCAGAATTCTCATTCACATTTAGGAGCTAACCAAGCAAACCCCCTACAGGAGAGGTTCCCACCATTTTGTGAGGAGCCTGGTCCCACCATGACCCCAGGAGGAAGAGAGTCGTTGAGCATACCCAGAGGTTGGCAAGACGCAGCCAGGCCCCGTGGGACACTCCCCCCGCCCCACTGCACGTGATGCATGCATGGATAAGGGGCTGGAGTGAGTAGTGCCAGGGTCAGGACCCCAACCCCCACCCCCAGCTAGCACCAGAGTTGTCACAGCCAAGAGCCCATTCTGGGCTACATTATTTGGGACACTAAATCTACCTAGGTGAAGAGGCAGGGCACAGGAAGGCTGGTCAGAGCAGCCAAAACACCTCCCCCCGCCCCGCAGACGCAGGTGAAGGTAGATGGTGCAGTGGGGGGCGATGTTGTAGTCTCCCAGCTTGTGGCCATCCTCCAGCACTTTCCCCTCAAAACTGAGCCAGAACTGCTCAGCCTGGATGCTCTCCTGCTGCTGGACCCGTGCCTTAAATGAGGTGACTCCCTCAGAGGGGAGGACACTGTAGGTGCTAGTCCTGCCCCTGTCGCTCTTCACAAAGATTGTGATGGCTTCCTCGTTCTTCACCATCAGCATCAGCATGTCTCCGGACTTCAGCTGGTAGTCAGCGAGCCGGGAGCCATCGCACAGCTCCATGTGGGCCCCATTGTGGCAGGCCAGCTTCTGCTGGTATGGGGGCACCCCCATCTTCTGGGCCAGCTGGACCTTAAGAGCTGAGACAGTCAGAGCACCAGTGACCTCCACAGCATGCATCTCACCAGTCAGGAGCTTCACACTGAGCTGCATGGCCTGAGGAGCAGAGTGCCCAGAATTGTAAGAGCCAAGGGACTCAGAACACCAGGTGGGAGCTCGTTACCTCCTCCTGCCCCTTTCTTGCCCAGCAGTTGGTGCAGCCATTGCCCCAGAGCAATGGGCAGGGAGGAGCATGGCACTGCTCACACCAGCTGCACCAGTGTGTGTGCAAGTGCACAAGGGCTTGGTGAGCATTGGCCTATCCTTTACCTGGGGTCAGGCGTGGGGCGGTGGCTGCTGCTTATTTGGCGTGGGGCGGCGTGGGGGCTGCTGCTCTGTCCTTCCCTACCCAGCCCTGGAGTGCACAAGCCTTGATGCTTCCTTCCAGGGCCAGGAGCTCCGGGGACCGTGGGGTCACTGATAGCAAAGAGGGGCGAGGGCTGGGAAATGCAGGCTGCAGGCGCTGCCGGCTCCGGGAGACACGCAGCCCTCGGGGGGGCTCCGGTCCCGACCTGGCCCACCCCCCATCGCGAGCCGAGAGCCCGGAGCCAGGGACCCCAGCTATTCCCCAAGCCTGGCCCCCGGGTCGCGTCTCACCATTGCCTCCAGCCCGCCGAGGTCTCCCTAACTCCGGAGCTCCCCCGTCGCAGCCCGCTCCACTCCGCAGCGAACTCCCATTTATCCGCTGCCACCCGCGCGTCACCAGGGACCGCTCCGCCCCGGGAATTCAACCAGCCGCTGAGTTTCGGTTTCGTTGCCCCCCCCCCCCCCACCCCTCCAAGAAACGAAACTGGAAAGCGATAGCCGCAGGGGCCTGGACAGAGGGGCCTCCCCATTCCTGCACGCTGGGCCCAGAGCCAAGGAACCCCCACTCCCGCACGCTGGGCCCGGAGCCAAGGAACCCCTATTCCCACATGCTGGTTGTGGACACAGGGGGCTCCCCATTCCCACATGCTGGGCCCAGACCCAAGGGGACCCCCTTTCCTGCATGCTGGGTCTGAACCCAAGGAACCCCCATTCCCACATGCTGGGCCCAGGCCCAAGAAGACTCCCATTCCTGCACACCGGACTTGGACTCAGGGAGATCCCACCTATCCAGCACACTGGAGCCTGGACCCATACCCCCCCATGCCCCACACACTGGAGCTTGGACCCATGGGGGCCCCACTTAGCCCCCACAGGTTGAAGGCTGGACATGCTGGGGGCTAGCTAGTAAACTGTCCTGGCCAGATACATCCCCCCCACCTCACTTCACCAGGGTAGCTCAGTGGTTTGAGCATTGTCCTGCTGAACTCAGGGTTGTGAGCCCAATCCTTGAGCGGGCCACTGACAGGTCTGGGGCAAAATAAGGAGGAAAAGAAGGGGTGGTGCTTGCTCCTGTCAAGAGGGCAGAGAACTGGACTTGATGACCTCCCAAGGTCCCTTCCCCAGCTCTATGAGATGTGTGTCTCCATATAGTCTATTCTTGATTCCCACAGTATGCAGGCCAATGATGGGAAGTGAATCCAGCCCTGGATGTCACAGGGGCCAAGGACCCAAGCCCACACCATGCACTTGGGCCAGGAAGTAGCACCCCTGGATCCCAGATGAAACTTGTACACAGACCTATCTCTGGCATAAGCCAGGCAGTAAGCCCTTTGGCAGCTTGAGCCAATCTAGGTCCAAGCCTAGGGGCTGGACGCAGCTCAGATTGTGCTCCCCAACTTCCATGCAATCCCCAAGCTCTTGGGTGGCAGCAGGAGAAATTGGCTCTGCTTCATGCACCATCCCCCTGGTATCTGTTTGAACATGATGCCTCCTTAACCTGTGGAATTCACTGCCAAAAGGCAGCACAGCTGGGTCTGGGGGCCACAGGGAGTTCTAGAGGTGCTGAGAACATGTCAGTTCCACTAGCTGGCACACAAGGGGTGTTTAAATAAGAGTGATAATCCATCCTGCTCCAGGGGGAGGGTGGGTTGAAGTATGGGTCAGGGAGCAGAGTGTGTCCAGGGTGATGTGGGGAGCAGAATGGGTCAGAGCAGTGTGAGTCAGGGAACAGAGTAAATTGCGGGGGGCAGGGATCAGAAGAAGTGAGAGAAGTGTGAATTGGGGCAGTGTGGGGAGCATTGTGGGTCAGGGAGCAGAAAGGTCTGTGGGCAGTGTGGGGGTGTGTTGTGGGTAAGGTACCCAAAAAAAAAAAAAAACAATTTTCCAGTGCCTTAGTAATTCCTGGAAAGAGGTGATGTGTGCATGTGGGGGAGGGGGAACAGGCACTGGGGTCAATTACCATGTCCCCATTTGCTGCATGCTCAGTAACACTGGCAAAACTGCTGTCTTGAGTCTACCCCTCAATCTACCTTACCCCACCCCACCCCATCACACTATGCACAGGTCAGCTACCCCACCCCAAAATGGTGCCCAACTGTGCAGCTATTCACTATCCCCTTAGACAGACAGCTGAGGGAATTCCAGACCTTAGAGGTGGATCTGCTCTGGCCAGTGCTGACCTTAAGTTGTAAGGAAGAAAGGGCTGGGCCCATCCCCACCCAGCCAAGAAGCGCTGATCGGAGGCCCTGCCAAGCCCCAGCACAAATGAAGATCCCAGCAAGCGACCCCTGAGAAGGGCATCTTGGCTTGCCATGTTCAGTACTTTTGGGGATGCCCTCTGTGCTAGTGGGCTCTCTCCCTTGTGCTCGGGGGGGGGGGGGGTTACTGGGAGTGGGTGCCATGGCAAGAGGTTGCTGCTTGTTGTTACTGGGGGCAGGAGGTATGCAGAGGTCTATATGGGGTTTTCAGTTGTCATTGCAGCCAAACTCCCAGAGAACAGGGAGAGGGAAATGATCTGTGGGAGCCCATTGATCATGTCACACACCAAAGCTGGTCCTCAGCCATTCTGCAGATACCATGTTCTGAAAGGAGGAAGATGCAGAGCAGGGAGTGCCCTCCCCACCCCACAGTGATGTCCACTTGCCCCTAGGGAGGGCTCCTGACAGGGAGGGGTGACTGACAGGCAGCTTTCAGAGGAGTGTGCAGTAGGATTTCTACTCTTCAGCCTGTGCAGCATGACTGTCAGTTGCAAACAACCAGTTCTCAGGGATGAGGTATTCTACATCCATAGCCCCAGAGTGCAGGATGAATTCACTTTCCTCCTCTGTGCTCTGTGTCTGCTGCAGCTGAAATAGGGAAACACAAGGTGGCAGTACAGGCACTGATCCCCTGGGTGGAGGGGGCTGGAGCACCCATGTGGAAAAATTCTTGGGCGCAGCGCACCCAGTGGTGTCAAAGTCCCCCCTCTGTTTACCTCCACACTGTGACTCTTGAGTACCTGTGGCCCCACTGGCCAACTCCTCCTGCTGCCTCCCAGTGCTTCTTGAGCAGCACAAACAGCCAGTTGGTGGCATTCAGGAAGCTCCAGGTGGGAGGGGGAGGCAAAGAGACAGGGTGAGCTCAGGGGAAGAAGCAGCATGGAAGCTTGGGGTAATGGGTAGAATGGAGGCAGGGTGGGGGCAGAACTGGGGCAGGAAGAGGTGGGGTGGGGCAGAGCTTGGGGGAAAGGGGTGCAGTGAGAGTATGGCCTGGGGCAGATCAGAAGTCGAGCACCCCCAAGCTGGAGGGGAAGTTGGCACCTATGGTTGGCGGGTCCCTGCTTTCCAGACAAAGTCCCCTTAGCCAGGGACCCCTGGGGCAGTGAACCCGTGTGATGCCAGCACAATTAAGAACTTACCCAATTCTTTTCTTTAGGAAGAATTCATCTTTACAATGCCAGGTTCACCAGTGCCTCCTGATGACACTCAAAGATACAGTGCTCAAGCTGTAACAGTATAACCTGTATGGTTTCTCTATAGCTATATTGAGAGGCCTACAGCTTGTCTGTAGCCAGAATAAAGAGCTGTAGGCATTAACTGTGAAGCTACAGGCCACATACTCATATTCCATCTACATTTCAGTATAATAGTGTCACTTTTGGCTGTTAAGAAGAAGAAGACCACATCCTAATGCAACCCACTGTTAGCACACAAAGGCTACGTCTACACGTGCAGCCAACATCGAAATAGGCTATTTCCATGAATAACGTCTACACGTCCTCCAGGGCCGGCAACGTCGATGTTCAACTTCGACGTTGCTCAGCCCAACATCAAAGTAGGCGCAGCGAAGGAATGTCTACACGCCCAAGTAGCACACATCGAATTAGGGATGCCAGGCACAGCTGCAGACAGGGTCAACGGGCGGACTAGCGCTTCCGGGGCAACAGCTAGCCGCTCCCTTAAAGGGCCCCTCCCACATACACTCAGCCTGCACAGCACGCGGTCTGAGGAGCCATATAGGCACACAGACCCCGGGTGCCGCAGTCATGGACCCCCAGCAGCAGCAGCAGCAGCAGCAGCAGCAGCAGCAGCAGCAGCTAGAGGTCCACCCAGCCCTCCCGGCAGGAGCAGGGCTTGCCCTGGCTCATGCCATGTGGGAGGCAGCTGAGCACCTTCTTGCCCCAGGGGAGGAGATGCCCCCAGGGCAGCAGGGCTCAGCCCCTACCCCTGCAGCACCCCGCTCCACCCCCCGCCTCACACGCCGGCGGCTGTGGAGCTACCCCACCAGCACCGACTGGTGGGAGCGGCTGGTGCTTGGGGAGTGGGACGACGACCACTGGCTCCGGAACTTCAGGATGACCCGCCAGACATTCCTGGAGCCGTGCCAGTGGCTCACCCCCGCACTCAGGCACCGGGACACTGCCATGCGGCGTGCCCTCACAGTGCAGAAATGGGTCGGCATCGCTGTCTGGAAGCTGGCCACTCCGGACAGCTACCGATCCGTGGGGCAGCAGTTTGGTGTCGGAAAGGCCACCGTCGGGGCTGTCTTCATGGAGGTAAGAGAACCCACAGGGGGAGGCCAGGGCAGGGCAGGGCAGGGCAGGGGGGCCAGGGCAGGGCAAGGCAGGGGGGCCAGGGCAGGGCAAAGCAGGGGGGCCAGGGCAGGGCAGGGGGGCCCGGGCAGGGCAGGCCAGGCCAGGCCAGGGCAGGGCAAAGCAGGGGGGCCAGGGCAGGCCAGGGGGGGCAGGGCAGGCCAGGGCAGGGCAGGGCCACGCACACCCTGCTCACCCCTCATTGGGGCTGTCCCATGTGCTTTCTCTGCAGGTCGTGCGTGCCATCAACGCCATGCTCCTGCACAGGCTCGTGAGGCTGGGGGACCCACATGCCACTGTCGCCGCCTTTGCCACCCTGGGCTTCCCCAACTGCTTCGGGGCTCTGGATGGGACTCACATCCCCATCCGCGCCCCGGACCACAGTGGAGGCCGATACCTCAATCGGAAGGGCTACCATTCAGTCGTCCTGCAGGCCTTGGTGGACAGCCGGGGACGGTTCCAGGACATTTACGTGGGCTGGCCTGGCAGCACCCACGACGCCCGGGTTTTCCGGAACTCGGGCCTGTGCCGCCGGCTGGAGGCGGGGACCTACATCCCCCAGAGGGATCTCCCTCTGGGGGACACCACCATGCCCTTCTGCATCATCGCAGATGCGGCCTACCCCCTCCGGCCGTGGCTCATGCGCCCCTACACGGGCCACCTCTCCGCCAGCCAGGAGCGCTTCAACGAGCGCCTGAACCATGCGCGCCAGGTGGTGGAGCGCTCATTCGGTCACCTCAAGGGACGCTGGCGATGTCTCCTGACCCGCCTGGATGCCAGCCCCAACAACATCCCCCAGATTGTGGGTGCCTGCTGCGCCCTGCACAACCTCGTGGAGAGCAAGGGGGAGAGCTTTCTTCAGGGCTGGGCCGCGGAGGCCGGCAGGGCACACGTGCAGCCACCTGCTGCCCCCAGTCGGCAGGTGGACCCAGAGGGGACCCGGGTCCGGGAGGCCCTGCGGGCCCACTTCGACCAACAGGCCGCGGGGTGAACTCTGTCCAGGCCCCCTACTGCCCGCCCCTTCCTCCCCCACACTCCTGCCCCAACGCCCACACCATGGAGCACCCCACCGCCCCCCCGCCCACTTGTCCAGGAGAAATGACAGCACGAACTTGTGGGTGAACGTAAACGTTTTGTTTGTCTTAACGAATTTTTTTTTTTTGTGCATAAATAAATATCTGACACAGAAACCAAAAAGGAGGGACAAACGTTCAACCAAATCAAGATGGGCAAAAATAAAACAATACAACCACAAAGCAAATAAAAGTGTGCACCATCAACAAAAAAGAAAAGCAGGGAGGAGAACGGGGCGAACTATTTACACAGGGGGGACGGGGCAAACAGGGGCACCAAAACAAAGCAGCCCCAAAAGTCTGTCCAACAAGTGGGGGGGCCACGTCCCGGGCCCCTCGCCCCTACAGCCCAGCAGTGGGCGTGCCCGGCCGGGAGCTCCGCCGGGCCTGCAGTCTGGTCCGCGGCTGGGTGGGAGCGGGCTGGACTGGAAGGTAACGGCGCCGGCGAGTCTCGGGTGGCTCCAGGGGTCCCTCAGCGCGGTGGCCCTCGCGGGGAGGTGGTGGGGCGACGGCGGACGGCCCAGCGACGGCTGGAGCAGCTGGTGGTGGGGCTGCAGGAGCGGGCATGGCAGGCGGTGGCTCGGCCGGCGCGGCATGGGGGGCCAGGTAGTCAACCAGCCGGTTGAAGGTCTGCATATAGGCCCCCCATGCCTCCTTGCGCCAGGCCAGCGCCTGCTCCTGCAGCCGGAGGTGCTGCTCCGACACCTCCAGCTGCCGGCGGAGGATGGCCAGGAGCTGGGGGTCCGTTGCCGCCGCCAGTAGCAGGCGCAGGGTCCGCCGTCTTGCCCTCCGCGGGGCCGGTTGTTCCTCTGCCGAGGGGTGCCCTGGAGCGAGGGTCCCGGAGGGCTGTCTGGGACAACCGAGGCCTCGCCAGCGCTCTCTTCCGGTCCTTCGGATGGTGCAGGTGCAGGTGCAGGACACAGGAGAGGAGGGAGGAAAGAAGAATGGAGACAGGCGTTAGTGTGGGCCCCGAGCCGTGGCCTTTTTCCCCCCCGCCCTGGGCTGCAGGTTCCCCATCCCCATCCCCGGGAGATGCTGCTGTGATGGATGGGGTTCAGGGGTCCCCCTGCCCTGCACCCCGTCCCCTGGTGGGAGCGACTCTCACTTCACCCCGCAGGGTCTGAGGGCAGGAGAGCTTTCTTAGGCCACAGATGGCCAGTTTCTGGCAGGAGTGACAGCACCAGCTGTCGGAAGAGACAGTCCTTCCAACCCGTCGTGGGGAGAAGACCCCAAGGGGGGCCCCTCTGGGATGCAGCTTTCCCCCTCCTCTGGCTGGCTGCCTACCAGCTCTCCCTTCCCCTAGCCTCTACCTGTGGCCCCCGCCCTCGCCCCCCAATTCCAAGCCAGCTCGGCTCCTCCCTCCTGTTTGCTCAGGGCAGAGGTGTCACCTGCCAGCTGTAGCGCCAGGATCCTCCTTTGGCCCTGGGAGCTCCTCGGCTCTGGTGGCTCATATGTAGGCTGAGTCTCCCTTTGGCACTCTCCCCACTCCATCACATGCTGCTGCTGCGGGGTGTCCCACCCCCTCCGCCCGGGGGCCCCTCGAGGTTCCGCTCCCCCCTGGCCCGGGGATGGGGCATGGCACTGTCATGCAGGGTGTGGGGGGGCAGGAGCTGATGGCTGCAGTGCTGTGAGGGCCATGGCCCTGGTGTCCTTGGGGCCATGGCCATGTGAGCGTGTGGGGGGCCCTGGACACATAATTCTTACCCCCGCCCCTCAAGCCCCGGGGTGTCCACCAGAGAAGGGTACCTACCTGTGGGTCCGCTCCCACAGTCCGGAGATCCCCGGGGGTCGGAGGCCCTGCTGCTGCTCCGGGATGGCAGGAGGAGGATCTGCAGGCTGGATTCTGTGGAGGAGGAGCCCCCCTCCTCCTCCTCCTCCTGCCGCGATGTCCCGGGGATGGCCTCCGGGGGGGGCCCTCGGGGTGCGGGGCTTGCCTCCGGGTCGGACTCCGGCTGCAGGTCCTGCTGGGGCTCGTCAGCCGAGGTGTCAAGGGTGGCCGGAGGGGAGGAGGTGTGCCGGGAGCCCAGGATGTCCCTGAGCTCCCTGTAAAAGGGGCAAGTGACGGGGGCGGCCCCAGATCGGCTGGCCGCATCCCGGGCCCGGGCATAACCCTGCCGCAGCTCCTTGACCTTACTGCGCACATGGTCAGGAGTGCGGGCAGGGTGACCCCGGGCAGCCAGGCCGTCGGCCAGCCGAGCGAACGCATCCGCGTTCCGCCTCTTGCTCCCTATTACCTGGAGCACCTCCTCCTCGCTCCAGAGCCCCAGCAGGTCCCGCAGCTCGGCCTCCGTCCAAGAGGGGCCCCGCTGCCGCTTCCCAGACTGGCTGGTCCTCTGGCTGCTCTGGCTGCCCTTGGGGGGGGTCCCCTGGGGGCGCTGGGGGGGCTGCTGGGCAGCCATGGCCGGTGTCAGGGGCTGAGGGCTGTGCAGGCTCGCCGCGGGTGCAGGCAGGAGCCTGCACGTTGCCTCAGCCTCCTGCAGTCAGGGCGGGGGAGGGGACCTTTAAGGGGCCGCTCCACGCGGCCACCAGTGAGCTGAGGGGCTCGAGAGAGCGTCTCTCAACCCCCCAGCTGATGGCCGCCATGGAGGACCCAGCAATTTCGACGTTGCGGGACGCGGATCATCTACACTGTCCCTACTTCGACGTTGAACGTCGAAGTAGGGCGCTATTCCTATCTCCTCATGAGGTTAGCGACTTCGACGTCTCACCGCCTAACGTCGAAGTTAACTTCGAAATAGCGCCCGACGCGTGTAGACGTGACGGGCGCTATTTCGAAGTTGGTGCCGCTACTTCGAAGTAGTGTGCACGTGTAGACGCAGCCAAAGAAACATATCTCAAGATAAAAAAGCAGTCATGTAGCACTTTAAAGACTAACAAAATAATTTATTAGGTGATGAGCTTTCGTGGGATAGACCGACTTCTTCAGATCATAGCCATACCAGAACAGACTCAATATATAAAGCACAGAGGTCCAAAAATTGTTATCAAGGTTGACAAATAGGTAATATTGTTATCAAGGTTCACAAATCAGAAGAACAGAGGGACGGTGTGGGGGTGTGGGGTGGGGAACTCAAGAGTTAGATAAAACATCAAAGTATATAAAAGAGTCCTTATAATGGGTCGGGAAGTTGCTGTCCCTGTTCAAACCACGTGTTCATATGTTGAATTTAAATAAGAATGTTAGTTCTGAGTATTCCCTCTGTAGACAGTTGTTAAAGTCCCTTTTCAGTAGAACACAAACTTTCAGATCTATAACAGAATGACCCACTCCATTAAAGTGCTGGCTGACAGGTTTGTATATTTGGAAATGAGTAAAGAAAACTTAGTTAATAGCATTTCATCTGGCAAGCAATGATATCAATAGCTGAAGTTGTGGAATCACCATTCTATGATGATTGTCTTTACTTTTCTACTGTTTTCTGTACTGTTTTCTGCATGGTTTGTAATTGCTCCTATCTGCTGTATAATTAATTTTACTAGGTGTAAATCAGTTAACGTGGTGGGTTATGATTGGTTAGGTATTTCTGTTGCAGTATGTTATGACTGGTTAGTAAAATTATACTAAAATAATTGGTCAAGGTATAGCTAAGCAGGACTCGAGTTTCACTACTTCAACTGTGGTCCAAGAAGGAAAGGAAGAAAAGAATATCAAGCAGGAAAGATGGAAGAAAGAACACCTTAAGGAGGACTCACCCCCCACCCCCCAAGACCTGCAAGACCCTGAAATGCCACAATCAGCATCCAGAGAGTGACACTGTTTGTCCCAACGGGGGAAGTCTACTTGTCTTATCAGGATGGATGAGCATGATACTATGTGCTTAGCATGTATTCTGCTTTCTTGGTAATTGTAAATTGTACTGTGTAAGGCTTTTTCAATTGCACAGATCCTGCATACCTGCAAGAAATTATGCCCTGAGCCCTAGGAATTGGGCAAGGGTGGGAGTTTAAATTAACAGGGTCATGATTTGAGTCCTATGGTTTGGGTAAAAGCGTGTCTCCCTGAGCGTGCAAGGGATAACAAATGTGTGTGGGTAACAAAGCCGCTATCCTGGCAGGTCATACCATGCTCGCTGCTATGTACACTGGGAAGGGAAGGGTCTAGGAGCATGAGTGAACCTCAACCACTGGGGTACAGCTGCATTGGTGGGAAGATCCAGGAGTATCTAAAGGAAGGAGTGTAGCCCTGGGGCATGGCTATGAGGAGTGCAGGGAAGGAGCTGGGTGCAGTTATGTGCATGCTGCTTTGTGCAACTCAGTAGGGCAGAGCAAAGGCTCCTCGACATCGCCTGGGACACACCAACAACCCCACAGTGAGATGGAGAGGTGGGACAAGTGACTGCTGGTACAGAGAGGGGAGACTAAGGGACACACAGGCATCCAGTGCACCTGCTGTCTCTCTCTGCAGGGAAAGGTCATTCCTGCAGCAGGGCCAGCTGAGCTGCAGTGGGGAGAGGTAACAGGGCTTGGCACTCACCTTAGGGACATCCAATGAGCTGGCTGTTTTTATCCTCAGGCCAAAAATGAGCCATTGCAGGGAATTCTGCACTCACCGGCACATCCCAGGGCTGAACAGCGGCTCTGTTGCACTTCTGACAATGTTGCTGGGTACAGCAGTGCTCAGCTTCCTGTGCAACCAGGTCCCAGTGGCTCCCCTGCCCCACCATCCACACTGGATCCGCTGGGCCCAGAATGACAAGACTGAAGGTCAGCAAGACACACAGGTCATGGTGCAGCCAAGCAGAGAAAGTGGGTGCTGGAGTCTGCCCCGTGCAGAAACCTGCCGCCTGACCCCCACCTCCACCCCCAACTGGTCCTTTCTAGGACTTGGTGTGGCTAGTGTGTGGCTGTTGCCAGCTGGCCAGATGGACCAGAAGCTCTTTGCTGGCTTTAGTTGCTCTCCATGGGCTCTCAGCCCATGTTTAGCTCTGAGCTCCAAGGCTGGGCTCTCTCAAAGGGTTGGCACCCTCCTGCTTTGGCAGAATGGAGACTCCCTCCTACCTATTCCTCCCTCCATCAGCTCTCCTGCCAGTATTCCCCTAGCACACAGCACCCCCAGGGTATCTTGGCCATTCAAAGCATCAAAGCCCTGCCCCACTTCATGCTGGTGTCTCTTGTGCACTCTGCCCCCAGGGCACCACATCTGGCCCAGCTGCAGCAAATTTCACACACAGGTGGTAGAGAACCTGCTCCATCGCTGTAATGCATTATTTTCTAATCACCTAGAGGGTCTGGGCTCCATACAAGTCCCAGTATTGGACCAATCTTGGCTCCAAACAGTTTAATTACCAACATAGGCTTCAACCAAAGCTCTGGATCAGAACATCAGCAGGAAATTCTAGAGCTAGATCTGGCTCAGGTTCTGAATTGTGCATTACAAGATCATTTCTAATTATGGCCTTTCTCTGTCCTCCATTAATGCTGAATCAGACACTAACTGTTGCCAACTCCTGCAAATTTTGTTACAAGTCAGATTTGAGGCTGGGGCTAGCCCCCATCTGCAGACCTTCTGCCAAGTTCAGAGGGGAACCTTCTGTGATTGGCTGCCTGCCCCACTAACCCACCTCCTGGGAAAGAGCAATACCAGGGCTGCTGTAGGAAGAGTGTGCTGGGCCTAAGAAGGGGCAGAGTAGGTGAAGTAGTGTTGCCAATCATACAATATTATCTTGGAGTCTCCAGGAATTAAAAATCATAGAATACTAGGACTGGAAGGGACCGCGAGAGGCCATTGAGTCCAGCCCCCTGCCCTAATGGCAGGACGAAGTACTGTCTAAACCATCCCTGATAGACATCTATCTAACCTGTTCTTACATATTGCCAACGGTGGAGATTGCACAACCTCCCTTGGTAATTTATTCCACTGTTTGACCACCCTGACAGTTAGGAACTTTTTCCTAATGTCCAACCTAAACCTCCCTTGCTGCAGTTTAAGCCCATTGCCTCTTGTTCTATCCTCACAGGCCAAAAAGAACAAGTTTTCTCCCTTGTCCTTATGACACCCTTTTAGATACCAGAAAACTGCTACCATGTCGCCCCTCAATCTTCTCTTTTCCAAACTAAACAAGCCCAATTCTTTCAGCCTTTCTTCACGTCACATTCTCTAGACCTTTAAATATTCTTGTCGCTCTTTTCTGGACCCTCTCTAATTTCTCCACATCTTTCTTGAACTGTGGTGCCCAGAACTGGACACAATACTCCAGCTGAGGCCTAACCAGTGCAGAGTAGAGCGGAGGAATGACTTCTCATGTCTTGTTCACAACACACCTGTTAATTCATCCCAGAATCATGTTTGCTTTTTTTTGCAACAGCATCACACTGTTGACTCATATTTAGCTTGTGGTCCACTATAAGCCCTAGATCCCTTTCTGCTGTAGTCATTCCTAGACAATCTCTCCCCATTCTGTATCTGTGAAACTGATTGTTCCTTCCCAAGTGGAGCACTCTGCATTTGTCCTTATTAAATGTCATCCTGTTTACCTCAGACCATTTCTCCAATTTATCCACATCATTTTGAATTATGACTCTATCCTCCAAAGGAGTTGCAACCCCTCCCAGCTTGGTATCATCTGCAAACATAATAAGTGTACTTTCTATGCCAATATCTAAATTGATAAAGATATTGAACAGAACCAGTCCTAAAACAGACCCCTGCAGAACCCCACTTGTTATACTTTTCCAGCAGGATTAAGAACTATTAAGAACCATCCAGTTATGCACCCACCTTATAGTAGCCTCATCTAAATTGTATTTGCCTAGTTTTTTTTATAAGAATATCATGCGAGACCGTGTCAAATGCTTTACTAAAGTCTAGGTATACCACATCTACCGCTTCTCCCCTATCCACAAGGCTCATTATCCTATCAAAGAAAGCTACCAGATTGGTTTGACATGATTTGTTCTTTACAAATCCATGCTGGCTGTTCCCTATCACCTTACCACCTTCCAAGTGCTTGCAGATGATTTCTTTAATTACCTACTCCACTATTTTTCCTGGCACAGAAGTTAAACTGACTGGCTTGTAGTTTCCTGGGTTATTCTTATTCCCCTTTTTATAGGTGGGCACTATATTTGCCCTTTTCCAGTCTTCTGGAATCTCTCCTGTCTCCCATGATTTTCCAAAGATGATAGATAAAGGCTCAGATACCTCCTCTATCAGTTCCTTGAGTATTCTAGGATGCATTTCATCAGGCCCTGGTGACTTGCAGACATCTAATTTTTCTAAGTGATTTTTAACTTGTTCTTTTTTTATTTCAACTTCTAACCCTATCCCTTTCCCACTAGGATTCACTATGTTAGGCATTCCTTCATCAGACTTCTCAGTGAAGACGGAAACAAAGAAGTCATTAAGCATCTCTGCCATTTCCAAGTTCCCTGTTACTGTGTCTCCCTCCTTACTGAGCAATGGCCCTACCCTGCCCCGGTCTTCCTCTTGTTTCTAATGTATTTATAAAAAGCCTTCTTGTTTCCCTTTATGCCTGTAGAGAGTATTAATTACAATTAGAGAGTATTAATATTTAATTAAAGGTTGTTACTTGATGAGAGTTCAAGGAACATGTTCAACCAAAACTAGCAACCCTAGCCGGCAAAGACAAAGTGGAGATACACTCCCAGCACCAAATCAGGGCCCACTGCATCTTGCCCCTAGATGTACAATCTAGAAGGAGCCAGAGGTTGGGGAGGAGAAGAGAGGGGATGGGCAGGGGAAAGTGTTGAGTGATGGGGACTGAGAAGAAGTGACAAAGGGGAACTGGAGATGAACTGATGGGGGTGAGGGGAGGTGACAGATCAGGGACTGGACTACATCTACATACATATCTCATAGAGCTGGAAGGGACCTCAAGAGGTCATCGAGTCCAGTCTGAACTGATGATTGGTGGGGGGGGGTGAGGGGAGGTGACAGATCAGAGACTGGCCTACGTATACATAGAGTAAACCCTTGAGTTACGCATAACTCGAATTGCCACTCAAGTTGCAAGTTGAGGGAGCCAGGCTGCAGTCTGGTTCCAGGCTCCCCTGGGCTTGCAGGAGCCAGGAAAGTGACCAACAGGGCTTGTCAATTTCCTGGCTCCCCAGCTGGTGACATGCCTGTGAAATAGCACTAACTTTACAAATTTCTCCCCATTTAGCTTAACAACCCTAGAAATAAGCTTTCTCCACACAACTCTTAACCTGCTTCTCACTTGATTAACCCCAGCCACTGCTGCTTAGTTGGGGAAAGCCGATTCTCTCCTAATAAAAAAAGCCTCCTTGGCGCTTCCAGGACAGCAGAGCTACATCTACACTACCTTTCAGAAGGGGGATGGTAATGAGCGAGTTGGGAAAATGCTAATGAGGTGCTTCCATGAATATGCAGTGCATAATGGTGGCCACGCGCAATTAAAAAGTGCTGCTTTCGAATCGCATGGCATCCATGTAGATGGGGACCTTTCGAAAGGACCCCCCCAAAACTTTGAAAGCCCCTTCTTCCTATTTCATTTTAGGAAAAAGGGGCTTTCAAAGTCTGGGGGGGGCGGTTCTTTTGAAAGCCCCCGTCTACATGGGCAGTGCATGATTCGAAAGTGGCACTTTCAAATCACGTGTGGCTGCTATTATGCTAATGAGGAGCTGCATATTCATGGCAGTGCCTCATTAGCATCTTCCCAATTTGCTCATTACCATGCCCCATCATAAGGACTCTTTTACATACTTTGTTTTATCTGATTCTTGACTTCCCCGCCTCCTACCACCCCTCTTCCCTTCTGATTTGCCCACCTTGATTACAATTTTTCTGATTTGTCAACCTTGATAACTATTTTTGGTTCTCTGTGCCTTAAATATTGAGTCTGTTCCGGTATGGCTATGGTCTGAAGAAGTGAGTGTGTCCCACGAAAGCTCACCACCTAATAAATTATTTTGTCAGTCTTTGAAGTGGTAATGGACTGCTTTTTTGTTTAGACTGGATCCTAGCAACTGCAGGAGCAGGCAAACTACAAATGCTCCCCTGGACTTAACTTATATTAATATGAAAATGCATAAGCTGAGTCCAGATAAAGCAAGGATCTACTGTACATATGTCATACAGCTGGAAAGGACCTTGAGAAGTCATTGAGTCCTGTCCTCTCAGCAGAGCCAATCACCATCCCTAACAATTTATTTTTAAATCTCTTTGCCCCAGATCTCTAAATGGCCTTCTCAAGGGTTGAGCTCACAACTGTGGGTTTACAAGGCCCATGCTCAAACCACTCAGCTATTCTCACCACCCCAGAGGGTTGTGAACTTAAGAAAAGTCTGTGTTGAATCCTAGGCCTGGAAAGGACCTTAGGGGGTCATCTAGTTGAGCCCCTGCTTGAAGCAGGAGGGGTAGGGTCCTGTAGAGCAGCCAGGACACATCTCTCTCTCTCTCTCTCTCTTCCTCCCCACCCTGGAGTGCTGGAGCTGCAGAGCCACAAGCTGCTCAGCCCTCATTTTCATGTACCTCGACCAATATTATGCATGCCATTATGTGCCAGCAATGCCTTTCTACAATGTACTTCAGACAAACTGGGCAAACACTTCACCAAAGAATAAAGGGACACAGAACAGACATCAGGAATCTCAATACACATAAGCCCGTCAGTGAGCATGTCAATGGAGTGAGCCATTCTACTAAGACCTGAGATTATGCATTCTACAACAAAGAGCCTTTAAAAGCAGATTACATAGGGAGATTTGTGAACTGGGGTTCATATTCAAATTTGACACAGTGACATTTGGTATGAACAAAGACAGTAATTATCTCATGCATTACAAGGACTGCTTCCCTTCCTTTGATGTTCATAATTATTTCAGGAAAGACAATCAACTTCCCGCACCCCTCATACCCCTCGTTCAGTTCCATGTATTTGTCAGTTTTTATTGCAATATTTTTGGATCTTTGTGCTATACAAATGGGTTTGGACTGGAAGTTCTACAGATCTGAATAAGTGGATCTGTCCCACAAAAGCTCATCATCTAATAAATCATTTTGTTAGTCTTTAAAGTGCTACATGACTGCTAGTTAGTTTTGTTAGCCCTCACTAGAGAAAACTCCTGAGACCTAACTTTTCCCGGCAACAACTTACCCATGCACCTTGGAGTCGACGCGAATTCAGCGATTGACCTTAGTCTCCGCCAATGGACAAACACATGAGACGTAAATTGGCCTGGCAACAACTTACCAAACCAGAGGGAAGTTGAGGCGAACGCATGGATTGGCCCTAGGCTCCTCCAATAGGATTTTAACTTCACTGCCTCATGGCAGTGCCTTTCCTCCCTCTGCGCCCCCTCAGATGTGTGCCCCAGGAAAGTTAGGGCCCACAGCTCAATCCCCCTTTCCACGCACCGCTGCCGCCCGCACAGCCCAGCGCGCAGCACACGGGAGGCGGACGGTGGGGTGTAGTACCACAGGCTGCCAGTAGGGGGCGGCAGAGCAGGGCTCCCACCTGTGCCGAGTCCCAGGGCTGGAGGAGAGCACAGGAGGTCATTGACTCCAGCTCCTGCCCGCAGCAGGAGAGGAACCATCTCTGCTGCAGGGGGCCCCACTCTGCCTTGGGATAGCAGTGCCCCACACCTGGCCCCTCCACTTCGCTGAGAGAGCAGCACCCCTACACCTGGCCCCTCACCCTTCTTGGGATGGTAGCCCCCCAGTTCCCTCGGCTGGTGTTTTGACAGTCCTCATTCCCACCTCCATTCTAGCCCGCTTCAGTCAGTGTTATAAGTCAGGCTTTGGCCCTGCTCCATGTCTTCCCACTGCAGGGGCCACCCCATTCCTGGGCTGGGGCAGCAGTAATAGCAGGGCCCACATTACCCTGGTCTCTTAGCAGCTGGGATTCTGATTTCCAATCTGGCCCATTGTCATGGTCGTGGGAAACCTCAGTCGGCCCCAAGCACATCCAGGCAAAGCCCCAGGGGATCAGCCTGCGGGGAGAAGAGCTCCAGTCTCCTGAACACCATGCAGCTCTGCATGCTGGGCACCCTGATCTCAATGCCTGAGTGTAACCTGTGTCACCTGCCCATCTTGAGAGGGGACAGCATCCTGTACTGAGTCCATCCGCATACCCAGAGGCTTATTCAGCCCTAGATTCAGGACTGTCTGCCCTTGGTGAGCTAGAGCAGAGGCTGTGCTGCACATGCTTTCCAGTGGGTGATCAGGGCAGTGAGCCCTGGGCACGGGGAGTTGAGGCACAACTGGGAATAGGCTGGATACTGTGCGGGAGGGGAGCAGTGATAGTGAGCAGGGGCTGGGCTCATGCAACAAGGACACAGGTTGCGTAGGGGCTGCTGGAGACCAGCAAAGGTGGCATGTAGAGGCTGAAGGAAAAGAGTAGAGTAGATGGGACACTGCCTTGTAATAGATGGGACATTGCCTTGCATGGAATCATTAAATCCTAGAGCTGGAAGGGACTTTGAGAGGTCATCAAGTGGCATCTCCTGCCCTCATGGAAGGCCAAGCATCATCGAGATCATCCCTGACAGATATCTGTTTAACCTGCTCTTAAATATCTCCCGTGACAGAGACTCCACAACCTCCCTGGGCAACTTATTCTAGTGCTTAATCACCATGAGAGGAAGATTTTCCTAATGTCCATCCTCCTTTGCTGCAATTTAAGCCTATTGCTTCTTGTCCTAGCCTCAGAGGCCAAGGAGAATAATTTTTCTCCCTCCGCCTTGTAATGCCCATTTAGGTATTTCAAAGCTGCTAGCATGTCTTTTCTCAGCATTCTCTTTTCCAAACTACACAAATCCAGTTCTTCCAGTCTTCCCTCACAGGCCATGTTTTCTAGACCTTTATTTGTTGCTCTTCTCTGGACCTTCTCCAATTTCTCAACATCTTTCCTGAAATGTGGTATCCAGAATTTGACTCAATACTCCAGATGAGGCCTAATCAGTGCAGAGTAGAGCGGAAGAATTACCCCTTGTGTCTTTCTCATGACACTCTTGTTCATACATTCCAGAATGAGGCTTGCTTTTTTTTGCAACAGGATCAAACTGTTGACTCATATACAGCTTGTGGTCCACCATTAGCCTCAGAGCCCTGTCTGCTGCACTCCTTCCTAGGCCGTCACTTCCCAGGTTGTACGTGAGAAACTACCTATTCTGTCCTATGAGGAGGAGCTTAGATTGCAGAGCACTTCCCATGCAAGCATGCAGCCTGTGCCCAGGGACACTGCAGCCCAAGGACAGCACCTGGGGTGGCAGCCAACGGAGGAGAGTGCAGCAGGCACAGTGATGTTTGTTTTCTGTGAATCAACATCCCCCTGGAGACCTCTGTTCTGTTCACTAGGGCGGGAGGCATGGGGCCAGCTACTGGCTAGGCTGATGTCAGGTGAGTCCCTAGGCTGGGAAGCTGCAGATACATTGCCTCATGGGACACGGGAGGCCTATGGCTCCCTGCCATGCTCTCAGGGCAGGCCTGGGAGAGAGGCTGAATTGAGAGGTACTTAGGATTGGCTCTTTCTCTCAGGCTCACCCGTGACAGCTAGACTCACAGCCAGATTTTCCAGAGCCCAGCAGCCCCACTGAACCAGATTTGTAAGTGCTGAGAGACTGGCCCCAAGAGCTCCCTCAGGGGTCATGGAAGAGAGTAGCATGGCCAGTGCCATTATCTCTGTGCAGGACTGGGCCTTCAGTGTGGGACTTACATCCCTGAGAGTTGGAGGGGCCTGAGCAGTGGCAGGCTGACCCCAAGGGCAGGGATGCAGCTTTTGTAGGGCTGGCTGTTTCATGGATGCTCTCTCCTTGTCTGCTCTGAGTTAGTCACAGAACCAGCTGGGCTGTGGGGGTCATAAAGCCACAAACAGGACAGGGTATCCTCACCCCCAGCTGGGGCAGCCAGGGATGCAGCAAGCATAAAGCTTAGTGTGAACTCCACAGCCCCCTCACTCTATTAATGAGATTGTCCCCAGCCTGAGCTGGCCCAGAGCCCCAGACCCTCCTGCAGGGGCATTGCACACCAATGGAGAGCTGATGGGCACTGGACCTGTGCACACCTGGCCCGCTCATGCCCATGCAGGGATGCTCTCTGCCATCTCTGCAGGGCCTGGCAGGGGAGGGATGTGGCAGAAAGCAAAGGGAAGAGCCACGAGTGAGACAGAACCAGGGAATGGCCCCCAGAGGAACCATACCCATGACAGAGTTGGGCTGATTGGGAACCAGATGGAGCAGAGAGGTCCCAGAGTAACTCCAGGGATGGCTTTGGCCCACCTAGCTTCTAGCTCCTGCACATGGGACAAGAGCAAACAGCCAGAGCAGAAAACAGGGACAGGCAGCGCCTTGCAGAGGCACCAGAGGTACCTGTCCTCTGGGGCTCCAGGGCTGCAGACACACACGCCCATTGACTCTGACCCTCACTCCACCTTGAGCCCTGTCACCAGAACGTCAATGTGTCACTGCAAGCAGGCTCATCCCTGGGCATTTCAGACTCCATGGCCAGTGGGACATGGAGAACCCTGCTGGCCCAGTGTCCTCTCAATCCAGCAAGTGAGGTTAATGTAAAGCAGAGACTGGCATGGCATGAGTCCTGCCCCATTGCTGAAGTGAGCTGCCCAGAGAAAGGGAATCTGTATGCAGTCTGGTGGCTCAGCTGTTCCCGGGGCTCTCCCTGCTGGCTGCACAGGGGAGGGCTGAAGGCCAGAGTCAGGGTCCCTCACCTTATCCTACATTATTTCCACAGCAAACCCAAACTGGGTCTGGGCATGACGTAGTGTGAACGTCCTGCTGCGCTCACACATTTGGCACTGTGCAGCAGCCTGGGCACAGGGATGGCTAGGCAGCCCCTGCTCCAGGCAGTGATACCAGGACCTTGCCAGGCAGCATGAGGCTGGCACAACAGAATCTGGAGAGCCAAGAGCACTGGCAAGGGGTGGGTGTGTGGGGCAGGAGGTGCAAAAGAGCCAGAAAAAATGTGGTGCAGAGGGAAGGAGGTCTGGCAGAGAAGTGGGGAGTACTGCAGTAGAAAGAGACTGGAGAGAAAGCCCTTCCCCTCTCAGGCTTGTATCACACAAACAACAATGCTGACAGCAAGGGGCAGGTTTTCCCAGTCCTGGTGGGAGAAGCTGGTATTTGCAAACATCCGGCTGGCTCTTTGGACCTGTGTATTCTGAACACACCAGGCTGCTTCAGGGCAAGGGGCAACAGGAATTGTCCCTGCCTCTGAATAACCCCTGCCAGGTGACATAGCAGCCAGGAGAACTTTGCCACACCTCAGGTGATGGTGAAAGCCTGGCGTGGGGTTGCCTTGTCACAGCTGGGCCCTGAACTCTGCCCTGTCTGTCCTGTTGGCCCCACAGAATGCTGAGAAGCCCTGATAGTGGTGACAGTTGCTGGCAGCCAGATCCAAGCAGCTTCAGCACAGCGTGGGCCTCACAGCCCCCTGGGAGCAGGGGATCCACGTGCCTCCCCTGCCTGGGCTCTGGGGCTCATCCACTCTGGCTAGGGGCTTCCCATCCATGGCCTGGGGCAGCCCGGCTCAACGACCACTCATCACTCCCTGCTTAGGTCTTTGGTCCTCCACCTGCCCCAGACTGTGAGTCCCTCTCCAGCCAGTCGTGGGGAAGAGACCCTCCAGCTGTGAGGGAAGGGATGGGGGAGGTGTGTGGGTCTGACTCAGGGAGCTGTGCCCACTTCATACTGAAGGGTCTATGTGGATCTAACTTGGGGGCCAGGGGATCAGTAACAGGAATTTATCCCAAGTTCTTCACTAATTTATATGCAGCTCCCCCCGCCACAGCCCCGGGGGCTGGGCTGGGCCAGCAGGGAGCTGAGCTAGAGGAGCATCTGGGGGCTGAGCTGGGGAGCACAGTAGGGGGCTGGGAACCCACAGATGAAATGTTGAGGAATCAGAAATGCAGCTGAGATTGGGGTGGGGTCCCCTCCAGAGAGGCTCAGCCAGGCAACAGCTCCATAGCGTTAGGGTGCATGCACCCCCAGACAAGGGCAAGGGCCCATACAGCCCCACAGCTTAGCCCATGCATTGCCCCCGGCCAGCACCCCTGGCAGGATTCAGACTGTGAATGAGTGTTGGGAAATAGGAAGGGGACCCTGGTAAGGTCTGGACCCCCTGCCCACAACACTTTCACACCCTCCATGTGACCCTCCCAGGTCAACACACATGCACAATCACACCCTTTCCTCATGAACTACAGACCCCATCCCCATGGCACAGTTGGGAAATGGGCCTCTCCCCAAGCACCCTGAACCTGCAGGGTTTGCAGCTCACCCTCTGGCTAGGGGACGTGTCTGAGCAGGGCCACAGACAGTGTAAAGGACAATCCCCTCTCCCCAGCTGCAGGGCATGGGGCCAGGGCTGGCAGCAGGGCACATAAGCCTGATGCTCTCTGATGGGGAAGATACCAGCACCAGAAGAGTACCTGATGCTGTGCTGAGAAGCCAGCAATGGCACCGAAGAGCCCATAAGGTAGAAGGGGCTGGCTGCAGCTGGTTTAAGTGGGGGAAATTGGGGGTTGTGGAGCACCTGCCTGTCTCCTCATGAATGCCCTCTGGGGGAGGGTCCCCTGCCAAAAGGAGCTGAGCTAGGGTGTGAGACAGGCAGGCACCTGATGGAGGGCAGGGGAGGCTGGGGTAGGTGGGAAAGCCTAGGGGTCCTGTGCTCCAGTACTAGTCCTGCCACTGCCCCACCACAGGCCTTAGGCTAGCACCTTCCTCTCTCTTTGTCTCAGGCCCAGCCTGGGCTAGCCACATATTGCCCTACTGAAGTGCCAGGTAGGAGAGAGTCCCCAGCAGCCAGACAGCTGCATATGGTGTCCTGTACCCTGGGGAATAGCAAAACGCCAGCTCCTTGGCAGGCTGCGGATCCCAGGTCTATGCCATTCCTGCTCAGCCTCACCTTCAGATACTGCTTGCCTCTGCACAGGCACCAACAAAGAGTATCAGGCAGACTGGAACCCACACAGGTGATTGGGCTGCCTGCCAAGAGGCAGCTGTACAGTAGAGCCCAGTTTCCCTGCCACCCTTTTGTACCAGCCAGCCAAACAAGCTGGGGTCCCCTGGGATCCCCACAGGGGGAGGGCAGCTGAAGAACAGCCACCTAGGCACTGTGCTGCACTGAGGGGAGAAGCCTGAGTAAGGCCTGCAGGCAACAAGGAAGCACAGCCTACCTGGGGCACTGGGAGCTGCCAACCCTCCCCCAAAAGCAGTTAGGCCTTATCTACCAACCCCACAGATTCAAAAGGCCTGAGTCATTCCCCACAGAATCCATGCAAGGGATGCAGGGCAGTAAGGGGGCTGAATGGTTTGTTGGAAGGCAATATGGTTGGGGTTAGCTGGCCTGGCACTACCCTTCTCTCCCAAGGTGTGTGAGAAGCACTATTGGCAAGGGGGTGCCAACCTTCCAGGATGACCCTGCAGTTTCCAGGACTTAAGGAGTATGCTGTGCAATTATGCATCCAGGAAAAGTCCAGCCAAACCTGGCCGTGCTAGGGCCGGACCCCCACCGCAGGAGATTTCACACCACCTCTGCCTGACCTCTGCCCAGCAAGTACTTCTACCCCATCTCCTGCAGTCTCCCTTCTGCTGCTCCTGATGATCTTTATTTCCCACCTTGCTTGGGGGGCTGCAGTGGGGTCTCCTCAGACCCTTCCAGAAGCAGGGAGGGTTCTTCATCCCTGCTCTGACTGTTCCCCTGCCAGATGCTGCAAAGAGCAGAGGAAGGAGAAAGGAAATGGTCCCACCCCTGTTGCTCATAGGAGGGGAGGGGAGAGGAGGGGAGATGTTCTAAGGTTCTGGGCTTTTTAGCTCCCCACTGTCCCCTCCCCTCCCCTCCCCTCCTGTGAGACCAGTGTTGTCTCCTGGAAAGTGGGGAAGAGCTCTTCTGAAGCTGCTCTGATTGGCTGGAGAGAAATTAGCCAAGCAGAGGTGTCCCCCCTCCCCACTCCCCCTCCTCACAGCAGAAATTCCCAAGAGGGCCGGAACACTGGTGCCATCCCTGGGGGCTGAACTCTTGTGGCTGGCAAAGACACTATGAGTGGTCTCAGCAGTGTTTAAGGCACCTTTCCACAGATATAACTGCACTAACCCTAGACCTTAGCACATCTCAAATTCTGTAAGAAATCCCTGCAACCAGCCACTTCCAGCAGCATCTGCTGCACCTTAGCAGCCTAAGCATGGCCTGGCAAAAGGTTTGAGAACTGCTGGGATCCAAAGAACCATAGAAGGCCACTAGGAAGGGGCCCATAAGAAGTACAGTGATCTCTGAGTTCACCAAGAGTGGCAGGTGAGCTCCAAAGAAAAGCTGGTGCAACACTGATCATCAAGAGCCTCACCCAATGCAAGAGTTCCATGTGCACATTAGAGCTGTGTCTACACGTGCACGCTACTTCGAAGTAGCGGCACCAACTTCGACGTTAGGCGGCAAGACGTCGAAGTCGCTAACCTCATGAGGAGATAGGAATAGCGCCCTACTTCGACGTTCAACGTCAAAGTAGGGACCGTGTAGACGATCCGCGTCCCGCAACGTCGAAATTGCTGGGTCCTCCATGGCGGCCATCAGCTGGGGGGTTGAGAGATGCTCTCTCTCCAGCCCCTGCGGGGCTCTATGGTCACCGTGGGCAGCAGCCCTTAGCCCAGGGCTTCTGGCTGCTTCTGCGGCAGCTGGGGATCTATGCTGCAGGCACAGGGTCTGCAACCAGTTGTCAGCTCTGTGTATCTTGTGTTGTTTAGTGCAACTGTGTCTGGGAGGGGCCCTTTAAGGGAGCGGCTGGCTGTTGAGTCCGCCCTGTGAGCCTGTCTGCAGCTGTGCCTGGCATCCCTATTTCGATGTGTGCTACTTTGACGTGTAGACGTTCCCTCGCTGCGCCTATTTCGATGTTGGGCTGAGCAACGTCGAAGTTGAACATCGACGTTGCCGGCCCTGGAGGACGTGTAGACGTTATTCATCGAAATAGACTATTTCGATGTTGGCTGCACGTGTAGACGTAGCCTAGATGTTACATTCTAAAGTTCTCCTTTTAGGGCCTGGTCTCCAGAAAAGTCTGATCAACAAGATTTTCTGGCAGACCAGAGAGGGTGGGGCAAACAGCAGGAGTGGGGACAATCTTGTCTTGAGGTACACATCAAAGGCTCCCTCTGCTACACCTGAGAGACAAAGACAACTCCCATGGCCATCCCCTGGGAAGTAAATGGACAACATGCTTGCTTCATGCAAAGTGAGGCTGAAACACTGACAAGAACTTGGGTGAGATGAGCATCATGATACAGGAGAGTAACCAGCTTGTTCAGCTTAGTCTCCAGGAAGCGTGTTATGATTTTATTTTGTATGTAACCTTTTGTTTCCAATATCCTTACTCACCTTCCCTTGACTCTCTGCTCTTTGATAACAGGCTTACCCTCCTTTTCACTATAAACACCTCTCAGTGCTGGGCCAACTCCTGCAAGCTGGCGTGTTCTGTCCCTTGGAGAAGAGTAGGCCTGGTCATTCTGTGAGCAGCTAGTGGAACAGTGGCTGAATTATGCAAGGAATGTCCAAGGACTAGGGCTGGTGTGTGCCTGCCACTGCCCGTATAGAGAAAGCAAGACCAGAGGAGGTGTGGTAGGCAGTGCCTGTTCTGCTGCCAGCAGTGTGCTTTCAGGGAGCTGATCCACAGCAGGCACAGATAAGTCTGCTTCCCGCTAAAGATAGGAGGTGGTGAGGTGTGTCAGCTCACTGCATTTCCCTGGGGAAAATCACAGCTAACATCAAATAGAGCTAACAGTCACCAGTTATTGCCAAGCAGGATGGGAGATTTCAGCAGGGTGAAGATTTGCCTAGGGCTGAAGTTCCCCCTGATTCAGTCTAAAATCACAAGCACAGTCTGGATGGAACGAGTGACAGACCATGGGGCCATTGGTTTGGGAACAGTGGGGAGTAGTACCTGCCCCTCTGGGTCCCACGTCCCATGATGCTGCACAGGCATCCAGGGCTGTAAGTCACCTTGTTGCCACTTGTGCAACAGAATCTTGCCTGTGCCAGCTAGATGCTAGCCCCTTACTCAGCCAGCCTGCAAGCCACTCCCACACTCTCCTCCAGGCTAGCCCAGCCCTGCCAGTGGGATGACAATAGAATGCACCCCAGCTCCTCCAAAGCGTATCTCTAGTCTCCAGTTCTGGGCCAGTGATACCTTCAGAAATCCCAGGTCTGCTATCCCCTACTTTGCCTTAGTCCACCACTCCTGCATCACAAACAGCCTCGGAGTACAATTAAAAAGGAAACAGATTTAAGAAAGCATGGAAATGTAAACAAAAACCACCCTGAGAGAAGGGAACCAATTTACACTATTTAACATCTTTACATTGACCTGAAAGAAAACATGAAATCATCCCTGATATAGTTTGCAGATGACATAAAACTGTGGAGTGGTAAACAAAGGAGAAGACAGATTACAGGTCCGTAGCAATCCAGATCAGTGGGTAAGCTCGGAGCAAGCAAACAATATGTGTTTTAATACAGATAAATGTAAATATATTCTTCTGGGAAAGAGAATGTAGCCGCAGGCCAGATATCCAGGGTGTGAAACTGTCCTGGGAAGCAGAGACTCTGAAAGAGATTTGGAGCTCATGGTCGATAACTTGGCTGACAGGGAGTTCCTAATGCAACACTGTGACTGATGCACTAAGAGCTAATATACTCTGGGGGTGCATTAATAGATGAATCTCTAGTAGGAGCAGAGAGGTTATTTTACAGCACTGGTGTGACCACTGCTGAGATACTGTGTTCAGTTCTGGTGATCAACGGGGAAGCAGTCAGAGAAGAGCTGCAAGAATGATTAAAGGACTGGAAAACCTGCCTTAGAGAGATAGATTTTAAGAGCTCAGTTTATTTGACTTAATAAAGAGAAGGCTGAGGGGTGAACTTGATGCAATTTAGAAGTTCCTGCCTGGAGAACAAATATTTAATGATGGGGGTCTTCATTTTATCAGAGAAAGGTCTAACACACTCCAGTGGTTGCTAGCTAGGGATGGACAGATTCCGACTGGATTTAAGGTGTATATTTTTAATGCTCAGAATAATTAATATTAGGTTACCAAAGGTGGTGGTGAAATCTCCATCACTGGTAATTTTAAAATCAAGATGGGATGTTTTTCTATGTTCTACCCTAGGAACAATTTGGGAGCAGTTCTCCGGCCTGTGCTATACAGACTAGAAGGTTAAAACAGTCCCTTCTGGCCTGGGTTTTTATGCATTTATTCTAAAACCCAAGCTTCACTAATTAGTTCTCCTCCCCTGTAAAGAAGTTTCTTTTTTTTTTTTTTTCACTCAAGGTTCTCTCCAGCATATTCAGCCAAGCCTGACCAGGATCCCTTTTTCATGAAGCAAACTCTCTGTCAATTTATTTCCTATAGGAAGGATAACTAGGTGTCTCTTTGCACACCTCCCGCACCCACTAAATATGGCAGAACAGTCCTTTGATGTTCACCTCAAGATAGCATTCCCCCCCACAAACTTCCATCACTCACCATTTACTTCTTCCTGTTATTTGGCTTCAGAATTCTCCACTGGCTCTTCATTATATTTGACTTGGAAAGTGACCAGGCTCCTGCTGTGTGACATACAACACAGATGGGCCATGTCTACACTAGCCACAAACTTTGAAATGGCCATGTAAGTGGCCATTTCGAAGTTTACTAATGAAGCGCCGAAATACATATTCAGCTCCTCATTAGCATGCGGGCAGCCGCAGCACTTCGAAATTGATGCGGCTCACCACCGCGCGGCTTGTCCCGACGGGGCTCCTTTTCGAAAGGACCCCGCCTACTTCGAAGTCCCCTTCTTCCTGTGAGCAGATGGGAATAAGGGGACTTTGAAGTAGGTGGGGTCCTTTCGAAAAGGAGCCCCATCAGGATGAGCTGCGTGGCGGCGAGCCGCGTCAATTTTGAAGTGCCGCGGCTGCCCGCATGCTAATGAGGCGCTGAATATGTATTTCAGCACTTCATTAGTAAACTTCGAAAGGGCCATTTGCATGGCCATTTCGAAGTTTGGGGCTAGTGTAGACACAGCCCATGGAGACAAGTGTGTCCCACTCCCCTCTCAAGAGGAGTTTGTTTCAAGACAAGCTGCCTCTGACTGACCTGCTTGGAACTAGCGACTTGAAGAACAGAACTCCCCACATTCAACATACACACACCTTGATGTGATTCCTGGTTCCAGGCTGGTCAGTTTCCCAGACCCCACAAGAGCAGGGAACTGGGAACGAGGCAACAGCCTGGCTCCCGGCTCTGGCTCCCCTCCGCTTTCAGAGAGCGGAAACTAAACAGGGCAGCAGCCTTCCTCAGTTTCCTGGCTTCCTCCAATGACTCCAGCTCCCCTCCTCTCCTTGGAGCCAGGAAACTGACCAGGACTGCTGCCTTACTCAGTTTCCTGGCTCTGCAAGGGGAGGGGAGCCAGGAGCCAGGCTGCCACTTGGTCCCTGGCTCCCAGCTGCTTGCTGGAAATGGGAAGCTGACCAGCTCATGCCGGTCAGTTTCCCAGTCCCATCGGTACAGGGCAGCTGGGAACCAGGCTAAGAGCCTTCTCCCTCCCTTCCCCCAGCTCCATGATTGTCAAACAGGCACGAGGCTGGGGGAAGGGTGGGAGAAGGCTTCAGCCAGGAGGCTATGGGTCTCCATGCCTTTCCACCAGGCTGGGGACACCATGGCTGGCTCTGCTCCAGCCCCAGGGCTGCAGGGTCTCCCCATCCCATGGCACTGCCCCCCTATAGAATAAAGGCAAGATACACACATTTTGAATGCGCGTGTCTCGGGGGATTACCCTACCTTATATGACATTGTTATGATGACCTCTGGGACCCCGTGCCTTGGCATGCCCCACTGCCCTCTCTTGGGTCACTGGGATATGCGATACCTGTGCCTTCACATAGCCTCTCTGCATGGGGTATGTCACCTTCTGGGGGAAGGAAAACTCCATGGCACTAAGATGTGGGCTCTGAGCCCTGTCGCTGGCTGCATTGACCACTGGGAGGTTGTGGTTGGGACAAGGGACAAGAACCATCCCCAGGGAGCTGCAGCTAAGGCTCTGCCAATGACAGGGGACATATCCCCCTCTGCAGCCCTGCACCCAGAGCCAGTGGATGGGGAGAGTCCTCACCCAAAAGCCACTGCCTGCTGAGGAAGGAGATGTGCTGCACTCAGAAAACGGAGCTCCTACTCCCCTGCTCTAACTCCTCCTCGGGTTGCCCCACTCCTCCTCCTTCCCCATCTGCACTGACTGAAATCCACTTTGTCTGGTCAAGTCCTTCCTGCTCCCTTACCAGCAAAATGAAGTTATCTCTGAGTGCCACATCACCTGCTCCTTGCACACAAAGAGCAGCTGGCCTGCATAGCCAGGACACAGCTTGAGAGGGCACACACCATGCCATGGCAGCAGCCCCCTGACCAACAGCACAACCCCACTGCCACATGGACAGTACACAAACACCATCCCTGCCCTCATTACGCCTGTAATGAGACCTCACAAACAGCCCCCCAGAGACAGTCACACACACAGACACAAGCCCCCCAACAAGTAATGCAGCCGCACAAACAACGGCTCTGGAACACCCTCCCAGCACACAAACATAGAGACAAAGCCCTAAAGAACACACCTGTACATACACCTTGCTGGTAATAGTGCTGTCCCACACTACCCATGTCTGCAATATGACCAACCTGACAAATCACACATGCTCCCTACCACCTGCCATGTTGTGCATGCTCCCAAACACCAATACCTTCAGATAACCTGGAACAACACCCCCTGCACAAGCAACAGCCCAGTCCCCCAACCAGACCCCTTCCAAGTTGCTTACAGGCAGGTGCTCCTGTACGCTGCTGGCATGGCGGATCCCGAACTGCTGCCTAAGTTGCTCAGGACTTGCTCTTCCTACTATTCCCCAGCAAGACTCTGTTTGATGCCCACTGAGCCCTTGATCTTCCTGCCAAGGGAGGCAGCATCACTTGGAAGGCAGCTGACTGACACTGCACTGGCCAGGCCCAGGCACCAGAGACCGTGCACTCCCCTGGTCTCTACTTCTCTGCTGCAGCTTCATTCCCAGCCCAAGAACAAGACAGGTGGGGCCAGGGCCAGAGCCCATGAGGCTGGGGCTAAATCCCAGTGATCCAGGGCCAAAGCCTAGGGGGATGGTCTCAGAACCCAGGGGGCTGGGACAAAATCCCACTAATTCAGGGCCAGATCCCCAAACACCCTGTCTGTTAGCAGTCCCAGCCAAGAGACCCAGGACTGAGGGAGCTGTGAAGACTGAGATGAGGCAGTGCTGAGGCATAGATCATCCAGGAGAACTCCTGGGAGGTTGCCCAGTCTGGGTGGGTAACGAAAGCCTTCAGCCTCCAGCCCCCTCAATCACTGAGAGCCCCAGCGAGTCCGTCCACAGGCCAGAGTGTGCTAGGCCTCCACCAGCTATAGAGCTAGCTGCAGCACTTCCTGCAAGGCGATAACTATGGGACTAAGTGTTGTTCCCCTGGGTCAGGGGCCAGCCTGCAGAGCTGTGAGCCCACCAGGACCACCACTTCACAGACAGAGGAAACAAAGGCTTACTGGCCTTCCTGCACACCAGGCCTGCCCCCCACCCAACCTGCCAGGTGAATGGGCTGCCCTGAGCCAGATGCCATGGTGCTTTGTGGTGTGGGGACATTCACCTCCTAGTGGGTGCTGTGCTGCTGGGAGCGGGGTGGGGCTCACTAGAGGCTGCTCTCCCCTCTCAGTCAGTGTTGACCCCATGCCAGGGGGTGGTGCAGATGATTCAGTAGGGGGCTGTGTGCTGCATGAAGAAAATCTTCCTTTTGTTAGTTTTAAACGTGCTACCCATAAATTTTATTTGGTGACCCTTAGTTCTTATGTTATGGGAACAAGTCAATAACTTTTTCTTAGAAAATAACTCCCCATTAGACTCTGACAAAGGCTCACATCCCCCTGTCTGATCTGACTTGTTTTTTCCTCTTTTGATAAGTACTGTTGATACTAGGCCATTTCCTCCTTGCTGAACAGACCTTGCCAGCTCTGGCCCTCCCTCCTACTGGGACCCCACTCTTTAAATACCCCTCTGAAACCACCCCTCCCACTCATGCATCTGGTGAAGCAGATCTTTGCCCAAGAAAGTTTATGTTTTAAAATATCTGTTAGTCTATAAGGTGCCACAAGACTTCTTGTTATTCTTGTAACTTTTCCTTATTCACTTTTTCCACACCAGTCATGATTTATATACCTCTAGCATATCCCCCTTCACCATCATCATCAACAGTCATGGGCTCAGCGCCCATTGGTGTCAGTTGCCTCCCTCACTATTTCCTTCAATCTTTCCCTTTCCAGTGCAGAGTGGCTTAGTTTCTGTACACTAGCTCTGCACCAATCTACTATATCACTTACCATTATCTGTGGAGTCTGCCTTTTCTATTCAAGCCATCTGTTTTGCCGAATACCCAGGCCTTGATTTTTCATTCATCGTTCATTCTGTGGATATGCCCGAATAGCTGTAACTTCCATTGTATAACCTTCTGCAGTAGGTTCTCTTTCAGCTGAATCTTCCTATATAACTCCTCATTGGTAACCTTCTGCATCCATCCTATTTTCAGGATCTTTCTATAACAACTCCTCTCAAACGCCATTAGCCTTCTCTTCGAATGGTTCATTATCACCCATGTCTCACCTGTGTACAACATGCTGCAAAATACACACATTTTCTTCGTTCCTAAGCTAATTGCTTTGCTTCTCCAGATCTTATCCACCGCCTTCAAATTCACTCTTGTTTTTGCTATTGTAGTTGCTATTTCCTTCTTACAGTCTAGATCATATGTTATATAGCTCCCCAGGTATGTGAACGTCTCTATTTTCTCTAGTTTGTTCCCATTTACACTGATCTTCCTTCCTATTTCCTTATCTCCAAATACCATTGTTTTTGTTTTATAAATGTTAATAATCAGTCTGTACCACTTCCCTTCCTCCTTTAGCACCTGCACTGTTCTCACCAGCATCTCTTCATCTTCTCAAATAACTATCATCTGCAAACCTCAAGTTGTTGATTCTCATCCCCTGCACAGATATCTGTTCTAACTCTTCCTTGATCAAGTCCATGGCTCTCTCTAGGTGCCTGATGAAGATACTCAGTGATATTGGATCTCCTTTTCTCATACCTCTACGCGTTCTAAACCACCTTCCCAACTCTCCACGTGTTCTTACCTCTGCCTCTGCATTGTCGTTGATATCCTTCAACAGAGAGGTACTGGTGGTCTGTACCGTTCAACGGCTGCCTCCAGGGCCGCAGAGATGACTGCACTCCACGAACTGGCAAAAGGGGTCACTGCCAAAGTACCCCGCGTAGCGGGGAGACCCGTGGGGCGGAGCTAGAGAAAGCCTCGCTGGGGAAGAGCCCTGGCGCACCCCTGCGGCCTCACCCGGCACCTGGTCCCCGCACTGCAGGCCGTTTAGGGCTGATTCCGGCCCGCGCGCTCAGGGCCAGGCGCTGCCCAGCCAGCAGCCTCCTGTCCAGGTGCCCGTCCGTGGGGCAGACCTCGGAGTCACCCCCCGCGGGAGGCGGAGTGGAGCGGGGTCTGCGTGGACGATCTCTCGGCTGGCGCCAAGCGCGAGGGGAGCCCCAGGGGTGCTGGGAGCCCACCGCTCTGGGCACAGCCATGGCCGTGCGCCCAGCTCGGGCGAGCTTCAGCGCCGACCCCGCCCCCGGCCCGGCCCGGCCCAGCTGGCGGCCCAATCAGTGGCCGGCCGGCAGCCCAACCCCAAGTCCTGACTCACTCCCCGCCGCTCACCCCATGCGGTTGCCGCCTTAAAGCCGGGTCGGGCTCCGCTCCGCTTTGCTCTTTGGCTGTCTGTGTTCGCTCGGGCTATGTGGCGTATCCTCTGGGCGATGGTCCTCCTGGGTGAGCCCAGGGCTCGCGGCTCCTTCAGCGGGAGCGACGCCTCCTGTTACCTGGAGGCTGGCAGCGCGGATACCAGGTACCTGAGCTTCCTCAGCCGGCGCTCCGGGGCCCTGGCTCTCTTCCAGGGCGTCTGGGACGGGCAGGGTCGTCTGCTGGCCTGTGCCGTTCAGGAGGAGCCGTGGGTCACCCGCCGCTATCGGGAAGCCTGTGCTAAGCGCCCGTTGAGCAGTCTGTTCGCCAGCTCCTGGAGCCCGGCGCGCCAGCAAGCCCTGCTCAGGCTGGCCCGGCAGATAGACACCTGCAGCAGGGCTGAGGCCTTGGGCGCTGGCCAGCCCTGGCCGAGGAGAGCGTCCCGGGGTGAGCGGGCTGGGCGGTCGCTGGAGCAGCGAGGGCGCAAGCGGACCCGGCGGGGATGGACCGTGCCAGGGACATTGTGGTGCGGAGCGGGGGACTCGGCTGAGAACCTCACGGAGTTGGGTAAGAGCTGTGGAACTGCAGCATCCCTGGGGCTGAGCAGACAGAGCTGGCCACCAGGGGCGGAGGGAGCTGCTTTGTCCCAGGTGAGGTGTAAAGAGCTGGCAGTGACCAATGGCACATGCCTAGGCGTCACCTGGCTCACCATGGGGGTGGCTCTCGCCCTCCTTATGCGGCTGCCTGCAGAAGTGGCTCGGAGAAGGGGCTGGATTTACTGGGACTCGATTGCTCTGGCCGAGCTGCGCTTCAGTGGAACTGGGAGATGTGAGCACCCCTCAGCTTGGGAGACGCCAGGGTTACCAGCAACTGAGCTGAGGCTGCTGAGTGTCCCCAGTCTTTTTGTCGGTGGGCTGACTGGTGCCCTGGCCCTGGGACATTCACAGCCTGCCCCAGCCTGTGCATCTCCACTTGTGAGTCTGCTGGAGGGTGTATTGTGGAGGTCTGGGAGCTGGCTTTGGGCTGCTGCATTAGCTATCTTCCCAAGGGTGGGGATGGAGGTTCGAGGTACCCCTGGAGTTAAGACCTTCCACAGGCTGTTGGCAGGCAACACTAGAGATGCCCTAATGGGCCAGAACTGAGTCCTTATCCCTGAGTCCAGGGAGCAGGGATTGGGGCAAGCATGTGTCAGACTACCCCACTCCCGACAGGTCCCCTCCTGCATTGCTAGCAGGTGCCCACCCATCACCCACGAGGGTGGCAGCAAAGGTGCTGGGGCCTTTGCATTATGTTGCTTTTCTGGGTGATGATGCCCAAGCCCCCGGCCCTCCCTACAGGTATCTTCCAGGGCACCGACTTGTGCTGCCGGGAACATGATCAGTGCGCAGAGCAGCTCTCAGCCCTGGAGTACAACTATGGCATCCGCAATTACCGCTTGCACACCATCTCCCACTGTGACTGTGATGCCAGGTGAGCCAGCTGGCCTGAGGCATGGGCCAGCCTAGCACAGGCCGTACTAGCCTGGCACTGCACCAGATCCCTCAAGGCAGAAGAACTGGGGGCTCCCAGCTCAGACATTGAGGAGCTGTTACAAGCGTTGGCCCATTGGACTCAGGGGTGCCCTGATGGGAGTGAGTGGGGCTCTGAAAGTTGGGATTGAGTAGTGTCAGCAGAACTGGAGGGTGAGGCCTGTTTTGCATATCATAGTTGGGAGCTCCCTTTGGCCCCAGCTCCTCCTGTAGCTGGGCTTACCTCTGTTCCATTGTCACCCTTGGGAGGCCAGCTGGAAAGTGCTTGACTCCGCAGGTCAGCTGGAGACAGCTGCTGTCAGCAAGACCCCCTCAAACCCTGTTTGTCCCTTTCCCTTGTGAGGCCTGGTCCTCACTGTGCACCCCATCAGAGCTCCTCTCCAGCTGCTCCTAGGTGTTGGAAGCCTGCAGCTGCAGGGTGCAGAGATTGGCTTCCCAGGACTCACTGCAGGTCTCTTGAGGCCTGGTCCCCTTGTGCCCCCAACAGAGCTGCAGGAGGGGTCTGGGATAAGGCAGGACTCTTCTGCAGTCTCCTTGCAGCCCTCTGTCTCTGAGCCAGCCCTTCTTCCCCTGCCTGCTGGCATCCTGGTTGGCCCCCTTGCACTGTGTGGCCATATCCCTGACACTCCTTGCTGTGCTGCAGGTTCAAACAGTGCCTGCTGGACCAGAATGACACCATCTCCAACATCATCGGTGTCACCTTCTTCAATCTGCTGGAGATCCCATGCTTTGTGCTGGAGCAGACTGAGGATTGCGTGGAGTGGCACTGGTGGGGAGGGTAAGTACCTGGGGTAGGGCTCAGAGTTCCACTCACAGACCCATGCCCCACTCCTCGTGGGGCTCTCTGTCCCCAGGACTGGCCAGCTGGGGCAGCCTAGGGCTGCAGCTGGTTTCCCCAGGCTGAGATGGAGGGCAGCTCTGGGCACTACCCAACAAGCTTGGCTCCTGGCCTGCTGCTGTGGGAGTGGGGCTGAACCATGGTTCTCCCTGGCATGTCCCTGCCACCAGTGCTGGGAACACAGTCAAGGTAGAACTGGGGCTACCCCAAAGCTTGGCAACAATCCCACCCACCCCTACCCTGCACGCTGCTCTCTGGGTGAACCCGAGTGTTGGATGCCTGCAGCCAGAGGGTGCAGAGATCAGCTGCCCAGGGGCTCCCCTAAGGTTCCCCAGGATTTGTGCCTGCTCTCTACCGCTCTGAACCCTGCCAGACAGTGGGGATCAGTGCTGGCTGCATGAGGAGCAGGGCTGGCTCACGTGTGGGAGATAGCACTGCTGCCTCTGGTGAGCTGGCAGGACAGGGACAGGCCTGGCACTGGCTGAGAATGACCATGCCCCCACCCATCTTGGGAGCATGCTGAGGTTATTGGACTCTGTCTCCATCTGAGTAGGGCCTCAGGCAAGGGGCATGGGACAGGACAGACTCCTGCATATCTGGCTGCTGGGGGCATGTGGGACACATGGGGGCCATACCAGGCTACTATACTTTGCAGTAGGGGTGGGAGAATAGTGGGCAGGGGCTTGTGGTGGGAGTCCAGCCCTGCCCAGTGGTAAAGGGAAAACTCTCCGCTGTCCTTCAGTTGCTGCAGAGCCTGCAGGATTTCTGGGCCAGCATAGGGGGCTGTGCTCCTTTCTCCAACCCTGAGCTGCCTTTGACCCCCCCCCCCACCCGCCGCCATCTCTCCCGCAGGACATGGGCAGTGGGGCTGTGACTCCCTTGCTTGGCTGCTAGGCTCGGGGAAAGCTGAGTGAGTTCCTGGCTGCCTCCAAATGCTGTGTGGGTATGCCCAGCTCCATGGTTGGCTGCTGCAGGTGGCATGTCTTGGCAGGAGGAAAGGAGCCAATCCCCCTCACCCTGGCACTCCCATATGCTGGGAGTACAGTGCAAACAGTTGGGCCTACAGCACAGCCTTCTCAGTGCCAGCAGGGTGTGGGGTATCTGGGCACTTGGGAACGAGTGGGAGTAGAGCCCAGCCTTGGAGTGGGTGGGAAGTTGGAGTTCAGGAATTGTTTTGTCTCACCCCCTTCCCTCTCTGTTCCCCAGGTGTAAGCGTTATGGCCCCATAGCTCTGGCCCGGATGGTGCAGCAAAGCCAGTACAGCTATGGCCAACCCCAGCAGGGGATGGCCAGCTTTACCCTAAACCCCCCAGGCAAGGGCAGAAAGCATCAGAGGAAGAATAGGAAGAGGCCTGGGCAGGAAAAAGGGGCCCAGCAGTCACAGAGCCTCAGAGAAGATCAGAGACCTGTCACACACACTCCGCCCAGGGGTCTGGGCACACTGCCCCCTGCCTCCACTGAAGATGGCGTCATTCCCACACACAGGCTTGTCCCAGTCCTGAGGAAACAGGAGCCACCATCTGCCACAGTGAGGCCCTCAGAGCAGTGCCCCATGGAGGGGGCAGGGCAGCCCCAGGACAAGGACTCTGTGCACCCTGCCCAAAAGACTAACTCATCTCCCACTCCAGCCTCGGAGCCAGGCCATAACCCCACACTGCACCCATCTGAGCAGAGCCCCTGGGGTGAGTCACTGCTCTGGGCACCAGGATGTGGGAGCAAATGGAGCTGGGGATCCTCAGGGTGTGTGGGGCTTTGAGAGTTGCTAGGGGTTCTCTGGGGTGGCATGTGGGCTCTGCTAGGGGGACTCACAGAGAGCACCTGTGCCCATGGCATGTGTGCGCCTGGGCCCCAGACCTGCTGGGGGCTGTAAGTGAGTCAACTCAGTTGATCCCCAGCCTAATTCCTTCCCCCCCACCCCAGTGCTGGAGAGAAGCTGTGGCTGCTATCGGCATCTCGACCAGTGTGAGCACAAGATTGCACCCCAGGAGGTCAAGTATCAGCTGCACAACCCTGACTCCCGCACTCTGTTCCATTGCAATTGCACCCGCAGGTGAGTGTCACATCCTGTGCTCTGGGCCACTCTAGTCCTATGGACCTGGAGTGTCCTGCTCTGGGACTGCCAAGCTCGGCTCTGAGGAGCATATGGAGAGATGGGGCCAAAGGTCTGGTTCTTTCTTTCCCAAGCTGAGCTTGGTGCCCAAGGGCTGGTCTAGGGAGTCACTGCAGCAGGAGAAGGGGAAGGGACCTGCAGATGGGGTTGAGGTGCTGGGGGCTCCATGGGAGTGGGGCACTTGGGCATTACCTCCATCCCCAGCAGGGCCCGCCATGGGCTGCATCCTGTCCCCACAGGCTGGCACGGTTCCTGCGCAGGATGAGGGGTCCCAATGAGGTGGACGAGGAGGTGCTGTCTGACTTCGTCTCCAGGGCCTGCTTTGTGCTAGAGCTGCCCACTGGCTGTGCTGACAGGGAGGAGCAGCAACCCAAGTGAGTGGAACTGGCTTCTGGGGGCGGCTCAAAGCCTCTGCTAAGTCTTGCCAAGTCCTGGGAAGAAGTGTGGCATGAAGCAGCTGCAGCCTGGGTGCCATGGTAGAGGGGTGGATCCCCTGTGTTGGTGCATGGGTGCTGCCTGGCTTGGCCACTACCTCCATTTGCAGACCCCCTTGGAGGTGCTGGAAGTGGGCAACCTAGGTTGCCTTGCAATGCTGCCTTCTCACCACTAGGTGGCAGAACAGGCTTGCCCTAGCAGACGGCTGCCCGGGGGTTGGCTGTGGGGAGGGTTGGCGGCCGGATCCCCTGTGGGGTGGAGGACATTGTCATTGAGGGCCCCTATGCAATACTGTGGGTATTCAGTGGGGGTGGGGAGAGGTGGTCGCTGGGAGGAGCCCCCTGCCCAGCACTTGCCCCTCTCATTTCTGGTTCTATGGCCATGTCCCATGGCTGCCTGGCAGTACTCGCCGCAGTGGGAGCAGGCAGACAGGGCAGAGGCCATGGAAAGCTGGTACATGGGGGCTCAGCCCAGTGCCTGCAGGAGCAGGGTGGAACTGGGGCTCTGTGCTCCTGCCTGCATTGAGTCCTCGGTGGGCCAGGAGCTGGGAACCTCCTGTGGTGCTGGGGCCTGGCACTCCCTTGCTAAGCCTGCTCTTGTTCTCTCCCAGCTGCATTGGGGTGGGTCGGGCAGTCCTGGCACCTGCACGACATCTGAAGAACACACTGGGGCGATGGCGGCAGCGGCCTGTGGCCTCCGTCAAAGTCAAACGGCAGGAGTGGGAAGCAACAGGCAACCACATCAAGCTCTATGACAAGTGTCTCCAGGTGGCCAGAGCCTCGCAGAGGGCAGACTGACAGCCAGTACCCCACTGAGGCCAGGATACAACCCTGAGTGTGGGACTGAGCCCTGGCAGGGGGCTGCTGGGGGGGTACATGGAACTGATGCTGGGGCTAGAGCTTTCCCTGCTCACCTCACTGGGGCTGGGAGGGGGGAGACAGGCTCCTGTTACGGTCAGACAGCGCAGGCCTGGGCCAGCTAGCTATTGCCTCTAGTCTGGACAGGGAGGGGAATGCAGCTTTGGGGAGAGGACCCAACCAGCCTAGTCTGGGACAAAGGCTTGGCTAGTGCACTGCCGCATGGCGGAGAGTGGGCAGGACCCTGGTGCATGCAGAAGTGGGGCTTGGCTGCTGCCTCCCCTCCCCATGCACCCCCTGGAAGCCTCATATCTAGTATGGAGGTCAAACTAGTCTTGCCTGTGCTGGACCACAGCTGGCTCCCCTGAAGTGTCCCCGTGGGAAGAAACTCTAGACCCAGAGCCTCTGTGATAGGGCAGGAATGGTACCCGCCCCCCCGCCACCCCAGGACGGCAGCTCAGATGAGGTGAGATGCTGGGAGCTAGCTCTACCCTGCAGGCAGTTCTGTGCCCAGGGAAGTTCCCCTGCTGAAGGCAGGAGACCAGAGGGGCCTAGCTGTACCTCCCTGAATGGGGGTGGGGGGCGGGGAGAGTTGGAGGCAGAGGGGGTGCTGGTCCTAGCCTTGCTGCAGGAGCCTGTTACAGCTGTGCTAGGGGGAGGGGAAGGTCACCCCTGTAGTGTCCAGAAGCTAGCCTGATCCTGGGGTGCCTTTTCCAGACAGCCTATTGCTGTACATTCTAATGTTGCAGCTCTCCTGCTGCCTGTGTGCTGTAGTGCTACCTGCTGGCCATGGGGCAGCAGGGGCCATGCAGGCCAGATCTGAGACCACCAGGACTATTGCTCTGTAACTGTGAGCAATAAAATGTTTCCTTCTAGGCAACCGCATCCTGGCAGATGGCTGCAGTGTATCAACTCAGAGTAGGTGAAGCAGATTCCTGGTTCCTACTCTACCTGCCCTATGGGCCTGTGCCTTGTCCTTTGTGCCCCCCCCCCCCAAAAAAAAAAAAAAAGTTGGGGCAGCCCACAGGGCACTGTGCCCCTCCCCACATTTCCACAGGGAGGGCAGAGGCCTTGGCAGGTGCTGCCCTGCACAGGGGGCTATTGGCCACCAGGGGACCATTGCTAATTTTAAAGAGAGGAAAAGCACAAGTGTGTTTGTGGGTGGGGGGGCATGTCAATATGAGCACAGGGGTGTGGGGTGGGTGAAGGTCCACAGCGGCTGGGAAGCAAGGTGCCTTAGGGTGCAAATACAGCTGCAGGGTTTAGGGAAGGGGAGCCAAGTGCACACAGGGCTAGGAGAGAAGGAAGGGGAGCAAGGCAGTGCTTAGGGGGGAAGGCATGGTTATGCTTGCAGTGATGTGGAGTTAGGGTGCACACACAGCTGGGAAGGAGAACCAGGAGGCCCATGTGGCTGGGAATGGGGGGAGGCCTTGTGCACATTGGGTGGAGGCACCAGGACCTTGTGAACACACACACACAATTCAAATTGCCCCAGTGGGGAGGGGACCAGCACTTACTCTAAACTGTTGGCTATGCCCACTCCCCACAGGGCAATATGGCAAAGTGCCCAGTGCAGTGCTCAGGGAAGGCTCTGGGGTGGGGTGGGGGAGGCTGCTGCTGAGCTTGGTTACCCCTGCCCATACCACCTGTGCAGACAGCAGGGGTGGGCACACAGACTACTCCCAACTGCACCAAGCTGCACACGCAGGGTGAATGGTACATGCAGCTTGGCTGGTTGAGGGTGGGGGGCACTCAGCACAGTGACGCAGGTGGACTAGCACCCACCCAACTCCCTGGTGGTGGACAAAGGCTTGGTGGGCTGCCATGGCCCACCTCCTGATTAGCACCCACTGCTCCATGCAGCATGGGCCTCTGGGGGACCCAGCCCTCCAGTCTGCATAGCATGCCCCCCCCAGCACTGCACCAGGGCTGGCACTGACCCAGTACAGGCCCTCCCCACCCCATGAGCCCTGGGCATAGCACCTGTGGGTCCAGCCTGTGCCACTTCACCTCTGCCAGCTGTTGCAGTGATGCTGCTACACCACCCCCTCTGCAGATGCCAGGTCAGCAATTCAAAGCAGAGCATGAGTGCCTGGGGGTGGGGGGGTCATTTATTCCATCAGTTGCAATGGGATAGGACATTATGTATCGGCTCTGACCCATTCCTGAGCCACACGGGGCCAGTGCCACCCAGCTACCCTCCCCTTGCCCTTTAGCTTGTTCCCACCCTCCAGGATATGTGCACTGCAAACCCAGGCCAGGCTCTGAGGAGCTGTGGGCCAGTGCCCCCTCACTCCCTGTGCTGCACAGTTCTGACCTGGCCTCCTCAGCTCCAGTCCCATGCCCCTGCCTGCACACCACGCCCAGCTCCTGCAGCCCCAGAGCTCCTGCCCCAGCCAATGCCAGCTAGCCCCATAGCAAGACCCAGCCACCTGGCCCAGCACTCCGGCTCTCTGTGACTGATATACACCCTGTGCAGCATCAGAGCCAGCCCTGCCCAGTGCTCTGCCCTCCTGTGCCTCTTGCTGCCTGCCACCCTTGGAGATACCAGCTGGGCTTCTTCAGCACCCACTTCCACATCCACTGTCATACCCAGGCCCTCAACCAGCCCCATCACCTCCAGGTGGGTGTGGGCCACATATTCAGCCCAGCCCTGAGCCCAAGGAAAGCTTCTGCTAGCTGGGCTCACACCAGAGTGGAACTCCAACTGGAGCTTGGTCTGCCTGCTGCAGGACGGGGTCGGCCGGTCCTCTCCCACCCCCAGCAGAGTACTTTAGTGCTGCTGCAGGCCCTGCCACACCAGGTTCCTACCACCCTGGCTGGCCCCACTGGCATTGCTCATGCCTTCTGGATTCCCTACCTCAGGGTGCAAGGGAGGTACTGCCTGAGGCCACACCGCAGAGGCTCCATTGTCAAGCTGATGGAATCGGAGCTAGTGCCCAGTCTCCCCAGGTGCACAGGCCAGGGCGGATGATTTAATGGCTGGAACAGCTACCAAAGAAGGGCCCTGGGGTGGGTGGCTGGGGAGTGGTGAGTGTGCACAGTGGCCAATGCCAGGTCAGCCCTGGGCCAGGCCTCTGGTTCGCTAACAGCTGTTGCCTATGTCACACCAGTAGGGATGGATCACAGCACACCTGAGGCGGCCTTGCGTGGGCAGGAGAGACGGCACACAGGGAGCACACAACAAGCTCTACACCACGTTCACTGCACGTGGGTGCACAGTACCCAGGTCCAGCAGTCACGGCATGGTGCCAGCTGCTCGGCTCTCAGGGGTGACTCCAGCACAGGCTGCAGCGAGCACTGGGGCCTGGCCATCCCTGGAGCCCCTCCCATCTTTAGGAGAGGTGCTGAAGAGGCTGACAGCCCCAGCCCTGGGGCTGGTGGGGCTCATCCGCCTGGCAGGATAGCCCTGGTCTGCACTTGCCCTCCTTGGGCCAAGGGCCTGGTCAACAGTCTCCAGCCGGAGTGCTGGCAGCAGGCCCAGGCTCCTGGGGTCAGCCCTGGTGAGGGGACTGTTGTCAGAGATGCACCAGGAGCCATAGCGCTCCCCTGCAGTCCTGGAGCTGGAGGCATGGCTGCTCTCCTGGCTCTCACCAGCCCATGCTGGCTCCATGCTCTTGGTATTGCGCCAGGGCAGCTCCTCCTTTGGCAGGTGGATGCTGGGGATGTCAGACTTCAGGGGGAATCGGCTCTGTGGGGACGGGCTGCGACTGGCCCCCCGGTCATGGCTTGTCGGCCTCACAATGAGCCCCTGCAACTGGGAAAGGCTGGGGCTGCGGCTCCGGTGGCTCTTCATCTTGCCAGGGCTGGGGCTGCGGGACTTGGGTGCCAGCAGGACCAGGGTGCTGTCGTCCTCCTCCTCAGAGCTGGTGCTCGAGCTGTCTGGCTGGCTGCTGCCCTGCGACGTGGGCAGAGAGATCTGCATGCCCACGGAGACTGTCAGCAGGAGAGAAGGCTGACACCACCCTCTGGGGAGTGCCTGGAGCCCATGGATCACCCAGTCTGCCTTGCAGCCTGCTCTCCCCACCAGGGTTTGGCTGCCAGAGGGTGTGTGGGGAGGGGAAATGGATACATCACAGCACTGTTCTGGGCACAGCCAGTCCACCTTATGTGGGCATCAGCTGGCAAGATGAGGCCCCGAGAACAGAGATAATGACACCATGTCATTCAGTTCACACCTCCAGACTCCCTTCCCCAGTTTCCCCTCCCCCACTGTGATGCCTCTGGTATACCTGCACACACCCCACACAACCCATCCCCACCTGCCTGGTACTTCTGCCCCCGTCTGTCACCACCCTGTGCTCCCCACCTCTTCAGATATGCCTAACAGGAAGCTACTGACCTGGAAGGGTTCTGTCACCCCGGTGATGCTGCTGTAGTTGTTGCTGTAGTAACCAAGGATGTATTCACCCTTCCCTTTGGGTAATGCTTCCTCTGGAAACACCACCTACAGCCCCAGGAATAGCAAGGGGGCATCAGGGCAGTGCCACCCACACAAGACCAGCCCTACTAGGCCCCTCGCTCAACATCCCCAGCATGGCAGAGCACCCATGGGGAGCTCAGAAGCAGGCACATTACAGTGCCCCTTTGCCCACCCAGGAAGGGCATCTGGCCCCCAGGCATGTTTCTTAGGGGACAGGTGAATGCAGTGCTGGCAGATGGAGACATGCCCTAGGCAGTCAGGCACTGGAGAGCCCTCACTGTGAGAGAGGGGGTGCCGAGGGGGTCAAAGGGACTGAGCACCAGCTGTCTGGGAGCAGGGCATTTTCTGAGAGATGGGTGTTGGCTCCCAGAGATTAGCCAGGCAGCTTATCCTGATCCAGCCTCTGCATAGTCTATAGGCAGAGCCCCACACCTGGCCATGGGCTGGTGCTGGATCTCCAGCCACCCCTCATTCCTTCCACCCAGTCCCCCAGAACAGCTGTCGTCTGGTATAGGAAGTCCTGCTGACCTAGGCTGCCTTCCCCTCGGCTGCACACTCCAACCAGTCTGGAGTAGGATTGCCCTAAGGCTGGGAGATCCTGAGAGCCTATCTGGGAGGGGCTGGCACATATGCTTGGCTTACAAGTGTGGGTAGAAGAGGATGGGGCTCAGTGGGCACTGGGGAAATGGTTACAGGCAAGAGGAATGGCTAGTGCAGGCCAGCTGGGTGCAAGCCACAAAATAGGGCTGTCCTCCATATGCCTTAGGAGGCTGAGGAAGGGACAGCAGGCAGCACCCCCTGCAGAGCGTGCAGATGGGCTGCGGTGGGGCAGGTTAGCACAGCTGCTCCCCCCGCTGTGCTGGGCCCACAGGCTCACACACCTGGTACATGCTGCCCTCCGGGTCCTCGTGTTTTGCCCACACATATGCCACGTAGTCCTTGTAGTGCCTGAAGCCCACCTGCAGGGGAGAGTAATCCCAAAGGATAGTCAGAGGGGACCAGACCCCATGGGTCCACCTGCACAGACAGGGAGCCCAGTGCTGATTCCTGCCCACCCAGTGTTCCTAGCACTGGCTCCTGCCCTCCTCCCAAACATCACAGAGCACCTGGCACTCCCACACCGAAGTGCCCATAACACCAACCTCTGCCCCCCACCCCCAGTGTGCACAGCACCACCCACTGGTCCTAACACCAATTCCTTCTGTAATACTTAGCGGGTTTTCTGGGCCAAGTTGAGAGAACCAACCCTGGGCAAATTGCTTAAAACCAGGCTACTTACAGCCCAGGCTGGAGGCTTGTTCTTAATAAGGCAAGTCAAGCCAGCCACAAAAGTACTTCTGCTAGCCTCTCTGGCCAGCCAGAAGTTAGACACACAAACCCCACAGATTCTCCAGCTATTCTTAATGCCCAACCCAGGAACCTTCCTTACTCAGGTGAGAGGTTCTTAAAACCTATTTCACCACATCCACCGATTCTTCTAGCCCCCAAAAGAGCCTAGTCACATCCCCAGGTCAATATATACTTAGATCTTGTACAAAAAACAAGACACTGTGCCAGTCCTTTAGAATACAAAACCTAAAGTTTCATTAATAAGGAAAGAAAAAATAGATGAGAGAAAAAAAATTGTTGAATTGGTTAATTACATACATTAAAGCTCTTGATGCAGGATACAGCCAATGGTAATAGCTTTCTTGAGAGTCTCTCAAACCACATGCTCAGAGATGGGCCCACATTCCACACAGGCTTAGTTCATGAGGACTGAAGAGCTAGGCTGGCCACCGCCAGGTATAGCTCTATAGACTTGCCCTGCGGAGGGAAAAACCCTTTCTTCCTCAGGTAGGCAATGGGGGATCACCTGACCAGGTTACTTGTTGTGGCATTCTGTCATTGGCCAGTGGGTTAGACAGCAGGTCTCAATCAATGTGGATTTGACATCTGGATTTCTCTTCCTTTGTTCAGCCCATGTCACCTATCTGGGGAGGGGATCACTCATTCCATTGTGAATCCTTAGTGCTAAACATTTCTAATACAGGTATAGAACCAATATCTATATCTTTACATACAAACATGGCACAAACTTATAAATAGCATACACAAATTCAGGAATTACCAGTTTTCATTAGACACCTCACTTGGCTCACCGGGCACAATATTTGGTGCAAACGTAATACCATGGTTTTAGAAATGGTTTTATACTTTTTGTAAAAAATCCAGTAACATTACACCTTCTCCCCCAGTGTGCCTAACACCAATCCCTGGCCCCCATTCCAGTGCAGCTAACATTGATCCCTGCCCCTCACACCCCAGTGTGCCTGATAATGATCCCTGGCCCTTCTTCTCCCCGCCCCCCCGCCAACAACCTGTAACACTGGTCCGGATGACCCAACCAATACCAGTGTGCACCTACGCTGACCTCCACCCTAGGGTGGAAGGGGCAATAAGTGCCAGATGCAGTTCACCAGGGGTTAGCATCTGGCAGCCCACCAGGTATAACCCTGGTGAACCGCTTCCAGCCCTAACACCACCAGTTGCCCACACCTGCCCTTACCATCCATGCTAAAATATTGGCACCAAGCACTACCCTGTCACCAGACCATGCCCAACTCTAACTCCTGTGCCTAAATCCAGCTAGTGCAAAGCAGCCCACCTTGACCCAGGAAAGCCTGACCCTCTCAGCTAACCCAGCCTTTGACAACAGCAGTCTGATCTGGGGCCTCCAGTCAAAACATACAAGGCCAACTTTCCAGAGGCGCTGAGCATCTGTGGCACTCACTGCCTAGCTTCCCCACCCGCCTCAGTCCCAACTCCAGGATCTTTCAGAACCACCCAGAATTTGGTCACCCTGAGCCCTGCTGTGGGGCTTGTCTCCCCCGCTGGGGGGGCCCAAATGCATTTTCAAGCAGTGTACTGAGACTCCCCTCTAGAGCTCCTAGAGCTGGAGATTTATGCCTGAGAGTTGGCAAAGCTGCTGGCACTCAGACCCCATCCCCAACCCCAGTGGGCCTCCTGGAACCGAGGCACCCAAATCAGAGGGGACAGGCCCGGAGTCTGCCCCTTCTCACCGGGGGCAGCACAGCTGCCCTGGCCCACACCCTACCCCAAGCACTTGTAGGGCATAGGCTCACCCAGCACAGGTTGGGGGTAGGGGATTCATCCCCTTGCATCCCTCTGTCACTTCTGGCCTTTTCCCGCAGTAGCAGCAGTGCCCCATGGGAGTCATGAGAAAGGACCAGGCTCTTCCCTAGCCCCCTGCTCCCCTGATTGACCAGGGTGGGGCCTTGGCATGCAGCAGCTGTAACCCCAGTGACCCAGGAGCTCCTGGAGAATCCTGTTAGCAGCAGGGTGGTAGGGCAGTCCCTGGCCAGGTGTCCCACAAGAGATGAATAGGAGAGACACAGTCTGGGCTAGGAAGAGGAGCCCAACTCCTCCCTGAGGTGAACACTCTGAAGCCAAGGAAGCAGAGGAGACCCAGGCCCAGCCAGCCCAGGAAAGCAGTGGGGCCTGGCCCCCAAATGAGAAGCTCCATGCCTGGAGAGCACTGCAGGTGTGTGTTCCCCACTGTGCCTGCTGGCTGCTGAGGACTGGGTCTGCAGCACAACCTCAGCTCCACATAGGGACATCTGGAAGTCACTCTGCCCTACTCCTTCACCTGTGCCAGAGGCTGTAAGGAGACACCCAGGTGAAATACAGGCTGCTCCCGAAAGTCAAGCCCTGCAAGCAGCTGCACAGTGCAGGGGCACTGGGCGCTCACAGGAGGTCATCTTAGGGCCATGCCCACAGGGCCCTGGCACACACTGCAGCTGGTAGTCCAACACCAAGGGTGGAGGAGTGGGATCTCCAGCTTCAGGCCCAGGCAGCAGGAGGGGAAGCGGCAGCTGGCATCACCACATAGGGGGCAGGACAACCTGCCTCTGCACTGGCACACCCACAGGGCAGCTCTGCTCCTCCAGATGGAGCTAGCCCTGGGACAACGCAGCTGTGTTCCCCATTTACCTGCTCAGAAACTAATGGTTGCATGAAGGCTGGGGGTAGGAGCTCCAGAGGTGGGCAGTGGGATACAGAGCTCTTGCTGGGTGCAGGAGCTCAGGGTGGAGCAGAACTGTGGAGCCCTCAACCTCCATTCCACCTCCAAGGACAGGGAACACTTTCCTGCTTGCCATCCCCCCAGCCATCTGGGCATGGCATCCCTCACCTCCCAGTCTCCTCTCCTCTCCTCCATGTCCCTCTACAGCCACTGGGGCAGGACTCACCCACAGATGGCCCCTACACCCTGCCTCTCTTCAGTCCACCTTCTCTCCGTGATGTTACTGGATTTTTACAACAAATATAAAACCACGTCTGTACCACTGAATTAAGTTGGCACCAAATCTTGTGTCAAGTGAGGTGTCTAATGAGAACTGGTGATTCACTTAGTCTGTTTATGCTACTTATATAGCTGTGCCATTTTTGTATGTAAAGTTATAGATATTGGCCCCAAATCTGTATTAGAAATGGTTTAGGGCTAAGGAGCACAATGGAAGGTGCTGTCACCACCCAGTCAGGTGACATGGGCTGAACAATGGAACACAGACTCAGACTTCAAATCTGTCTTATGAAAATTGACTGAGATGTGCTGTCTAACTATGCTGCCAATGGCAGAATGCCACAGCAGGAAAACTGATCAGGTGATCTTCCATTGCCTTCAGCCATTATCTTTGAAAACTTGTGGGGATTGGGAGAGGTCTTGGATGCCTGGGAAAAGGCAAGTGTAGCATCCATCTCTAAAAAAGAAAAGAAGGACAATCCAGGGAGCTATAGACAGGACAGCCTCACCTCAGTCCCCAGAAAAATCATGGAGGGGATCCTCCAGGAATCCATCTTGGAACACTTGGAAGAGGGGAAAGTGATCAAGAGTAGTCAACATGGAGTCACCAAGGGCAAGTCATGCCTGACCAACCTGATTAGCTTCAATGATGAGGTAACTGGCTCTATGGACATGTGACATAACTTGAATTTAGCAAAGCTTTTGATACAGGCTCCCACAATATTCTTGCCTATAAGTTAAGGAAGTATGGATTGGATAAATGGACTGTAAGGTGGATAGAAAGCTGGCTAGACAGTCGGACCCAACAGGTAGTGATCAATGGCTCTGTGTCTGGCTGATAGTTGGTTTCAAGTGGAGTGCCCCAAGGATCAGTTCTAGGGCCAGTATTGTTCAACATCTTTATTACTGGACTGGATGAGGGAATGGATTGCACCCTCAGCAAATTTGCAGATCACCCTCAGCAAATTTGCAGATCACACTAAGCTAGAGGGACAGGTAGATACATTAGACAGTGGGGATAGGGTTCAGAGTGACCTAGATAAACTGGAAGATTGGTCCAAAAGTAATCTGATGAGGTTCAACAAGGAGAAGTGCAGAGACCTGCACTTGGGACAGAAGAATCCCAAGCATTGTTACAAGCTGGGGACTGACTGGCTAAATAGCAGTACAGCAGAAAAGGATCTGGGGACTACAGTGGATGAGAGGCTGGATATGAGTCAACAGTGTGCCCTTGTAGCCAAGAAGGCAAATGGCATATTGGGTATATTAGGAGGAGCATTTCCAATAGATCGAGGGAAGTTATTATTCCCTTCTATTTGGCCCTGGTCAGGCCACATTTGGAGTGTTGCGTCCAGTTGTGTAGCCCCCAGTACAGAAAGAATGTGGATGCATTGGAGAGGGTCCAATGGAGAGCAACAAAAATGATTGTGGACTGGAGCAAAGGCTGAGGGATTTGGGCTTATTTAGTTTGCAGAAAAGGAGGGATGATTTGATGGCAACCTTCAACTTCCTGAAGGGGGCTGTAAAGGGGATGGAGCCCAGCTGTTCTCAGTAGTGATGGATGGCAGAACATAAGAACATAAGAACATAAGAATGGCCATACTGGGTCAGACCAAAGGTCCATCAAGCCCAGCATCCCATCTGCCGACGGTGGCCAATGCCAGGTGCCCCAGAGAAGGAGAACAGAAGACAAGTGATTTATCTCCTGCCATCCATCTCCTGCCCTTGTTATGAAGGCTAGGGCACCATACTTTATCCCTGGCTAATAGCCATTTATGGACCTGACCTGCAAAAATTTATCAAGCTCTTTTTTAAACCCTAATAGAGTCCTGGCCTTCACAGCCTCCTCAGGCAAGGAGTTCCACAGGTTGACTGTGCGCTGTGTGAAGAAAAATTTCCTTTTATTAGTTTTGAACCTACTACCCATCAATTTCATTTGGTGTCCCCTAGTTCTTGTATTATGGGAAAAGGTAAATAATTTTTCTATATTCACCTTCTCCACACCATTCATGATTTTATATACCTCTATCATATCGCCCCTCAATCGCCTCTTTTCCAAACTGAAAAGTCCCAGTCTCTCTAGCCTCTCCCCATATGGGACCCTTTCCAAGCCCCTAATCATCTTAGTCGCCCTTTTCTGAACCTTTTCTAATGCCAATATATCTTTTTTGAGGTGAGGAGACCACATCTGCACGCAGTACTCGAGATGTGGGCGTACCATAGTTTTATATAGGGGAAGTATGATATCTTTTGTCTTATTATCGATCCCTTTTTTAATAATTCCTAACATCCTATTTGCCTTACTAACTGCCGCTGCACACTGCGTGGATGTCTTCAGAGAACTATCCACTATAACTCCAAGATCCCTTTCCTGATCTGTCGTAGCTAAATTTGACCCCATCATGTAGTACGTGTAATTTGGGTTATTTTTTCCAACATGCATTACCTTACACTTACCCACATTAAATTTCATTTGCCATTTTGCTGCCCAATCACTCAGTTTGCTGAGATCTTTTTGTAGTTCTTCACAATCCCTTTTGCTTTTGACTGTCCTGAACAACTTGGTGTCATCTGCAAACTTTGCCACCTCACTGCTTACCTCATTTTCTAGATCATTGATGAACAAGTTGAACAGGATCGGTCCCAGGACTGAGCCCTGGGGAACACCACTAGTTACGCCCCTCCATTGTGAAAATTTACCATTTATTCCAACCCTTTGTTTTCTGTCTTTTAACCAATTCCCGATCCATGAAAGGACCTTTCCTCCTATCCCATGACCACCTAATTTACATAAAAGCTATGGTCTCAAGTGACAGGAAGGGGAGGTAGGTTAGATATTAGAAAAGCTATTTCACCAGGAGGGTGGTGAAGCACTGGAATACGTTACCAAAAGAGGTGGTTTTTAAGTCCCAGCTTGACAAATTCCTGGGCAGGATGATTTAGTTAGGGTTGATCCTGCTTTAGGCAGAGGCTGGACTCAGTGACCTCCTGATTCTAAGAAAAAAGGGTTTTTCCCTCCACAGGGCAAGTATCTATAAAGATAACCCTGGCAGCGGTCATCTTTGTCTTTCAGTCCTCATGGATTAAGCCTTCCTGTGCTTGTTTGAGAAAGAGACCAGTCTGGGCTGTAAGTGTCCTTGTTTTAAGCAATTTGCCCAGGATTGGTTCTCTCAGCTGTGCACAGAAACCCCCTGAATATTACATCCCTACTCACAGCCTCTTACCCGGTAGAGGCCGATCCAGTCCCAGGAGCTCCGGTGGAAGATGGAGGCCATCTTGTATCGAACAATGGCTTGCTCAGGTTTGGACCACTCATCTGCCACTTGAATCTCAACCAAGGGCTTGTCGGCCTTGAAGGCAAACTGCCGGGAGAAGCACAGGGCATGAGCAGGACATGACACCCCTACAGGCAAACTGCCAGGATGATGCAGCTCTGCCCTTCCCCCCTTCAAGTGAGCACTTGACTGCTGATGTGGGACTTAGAGCTGCTCCTCCAGGCCCAGAATGGCACTGGAGGCAGCTCTCTGCAGCCTGCCTTCCCTCTCAACTCTGGCATAGCAGGGCAGATGTCTCCTTAGGTCCTGCAGATGCACCACAATTGGGGGCCCAGTGCACACTTCCAGTAGCCTGCCATGCCAACACCCTGCTGGGGAGCTTCAGAGCCAGATCTAACTCACCTGCACAGCAAAAATGGCAGCCACAGGCTTGTGGTCGCTCACCATGTACTCCATGTGGCTGCAGTAGCAGAGCTGGGTCACAGTCACGGAGGTTCTGCTGGGCCTCCGGCAACTGGGGTTGTGTGGGGTACCGCATGGTTTGATCTTCCAGAGGATGCGGTCAGTCCAGGCTGGCTTCCGCTTCTTGGCGCTGCAAGGCAGGCAGACATCAGTGAGCTGGCACTTGGCAAAGGGGTTTCCTGAAAAGTCTCCTCCCCAGCTCCCAGAGGGAGGGGAATGGAGCACATCTTGGGGATGCTCCCTGGTGTATCCACAGGGTCTGAGTAACCACAGCCTCCCCCATGGCAAGCTCATGTCCTTCACACTGATACATCTGCCTATATTCTGTGCCCACGCATATCGCGCACCCGTATCACGCTCCCCCCACTGACATGCCCATCTGTATCCTGTGCCCCACACCCAATGTACCCTGCCATACCCCTTTCAATGGTGTGCCCATTCTGGCCCCCTCCTACAGCCCCATGCAGAAGCTGCTGTATAGTGTACCCCAAGCAGGTATCAGCACCCTGCAATGAGGAGAGTGGCACCCCTTCCAGTGCTCACTCTCACTACTAGCTCTCCCCGCAAGAAGTGGCTCGCACTACCCCCTACCTGGTGTCATAGTGGTTGGTTCCCACATCAAACTTGAAGGTAGGTGGGAAGTTGAGGGGACCCTCCTGGAAGCCACTCAGAATGGGCCAGGTACCTTTGGCGATGTTCAGCTGGCGGGGCAAGGGGAACTTTCAGCTCCTCAGTGCAATTCACATAGGACTCCCTTCCCACTCCTGCAGCCCCCCGAGCTCCTGACCTACTCTGGCTGCTGATGCAGGCCCTGGGCTGGGAATGAGGAACCTCTGGGCTGCAGTAGACAGGGACTGTAGAGCCCATAGCCCTGGCAATTCCCCTGCCTCCTTCATAATCCTTTGGGGCAGCCCTTGAGCCTGCCCTGTGGCACCCCCAGGGGCCATTGCCTGACATGCAGAGGAGGACAATCTGAACCACACAGCTGGGGATCTCAGCCAACACCCACTCCTGCTGTTATAGTCCCACATGACAGGGTGGCTGCAGGTAGCAAGATCCAAATCTTCATGCAAATTCATCCCCGCAGCTCCTGGAACACAGCCTGGGCTGGGTGGACTTTGCCCCAAGCCCAAGCTTCTAGAAGGGCTAGGCTCCTGTGCCCTCTGCTCAGGCCCTAAGGCGAGCAGCACCCCAGCCCTACAATTACACCCCTGCAACAACCTCAGCACCTATCAGTACAGAACCGTGTTTTCCCCCACCCGGCTGCCATGCTGCCCTGGGGCCCCCCCGTCCCTGCCTCTCCACTGATGTGGGGCCCCCATCCCTGCCCCTCCACTGATGTGGGGCCCCTGCCTCCACAATCTCCAGGGGCCCTACTCCAGCGCCCCTTCAATATCTGCCAAAGGGGAACTCCACACCTTACCTTGTGTGTGGAGAAGACCATAGGCTGGAGGCATGGCCACAGGGTAGCAGGCAGGGGCAGTGAAGCAGGCAGTGCTACAGGGGCCCTCACTCCCAGGCTCAGGGGCATGCCTGCCCTTCAGGTCCATGGGCTCTGGGCTGCAGCAGCCAGGTTAACTAGCACACTGGGAGGAGGCAACAGCTTCTCTAGCCTCTGACTCTCCCCTGGAAAATGGAGGCTGCAGCTGGGGATTTTCATTCCCTGGGGCAACAGCTCTCCCCACCCCATGGCTGAGGGCAGATGGGATTGGCAGCTGTGGGCCCCAAGTGCCTGCCCACACAGGAGGCATCTGCCTGGCCAGCCACTCACCTGGTCCTTCTCCCACAGCTGGCTGAGGATGCTGTTGTCAATGGCATACTTCACAAATCGGATGTCCAGGCTCTCAATGCGGAAGTTCAAGTCTCCGAACCAGAAGACAATGCTGGGGAGAGCAAGGGTGATGGCAGGACCAGGGTGAAGAGGGGTTCAGGCTCCCAAGATAGCTCAAAACACAGCCTCCCTGGGGCTGGGCCAGCTGCAGTCCCCACTGCTCTCCAGAACTTGCAGTGACTAAGTGACAGCTGGGGAGAGTGTGAGGAGTCCTGGCTCCCAGGTCTGGGATCCAGCCACTGGGCTGCACTGCCTCTGCAGGAAGCATCCTGGAGAAGGCACCAGGGAGGGAAAATCCATGCCCCAGCCACCATCCCCTGTAGCTCTGTCCAAGGAGGCCAGAGAATGGTCCCTGCAGCATTCAGCATGAAGGGTACAATTCCCAGTGGGAGCCAGTAGGGTTGTGGTCAGACAGCATCACAGGGTCTCAGGAACATCTAGCCCAGGTGGGTTGCTGGGAGAGCTTCGTTCTAGCAGCCAGGGCCCAGGGTGAAAGCAGCCAGGCTTCCAGCAGCCCTGGCAGACCTTCTCCTCACCCTGCAACAGGCTCCATGACGACATGTGGGGTGACAAGATGTCCTGGTACTGCTTCTGAACTCTGGTGTGACCCAGCCTCCAGCCTGCTCCTGTGTCTGGGACCTCCCCAAGCCTGGCCCAGCCTGGGGGATCAGAGCAGGGCTCCAGGCTGGGTTCTGGGCTGTGCCTCAGCTAGGGGTGTAGGGGCCTGGACACATTGCGGGGGCTGGATGCACAGTAAGTTGTTGGGTGGGGTTCTGGATGCCTGGGGGACTTGGCAGGCCAGAGGGCAACCAGGAGCTGGGACATGTGGCTCTGGCACAGGGAGGCCTGGGGACATCAGTCAATCTCACCCTGTTGCGCAGGCATGCGCCACAGCCCAGCTGTGCAGCCACGAGAATGTAGGTCAGAGCGTTGCCGATAACACACTGGCAGACTGCCAGCCCTGCTGCTGGAGCAGCTCAGGTGCAGGGCCCAGCAGCCTCAGGGAAAATTAGTTGAAACCTTCTGCTCAACTCATCAGCCTGTCTATGGATTAAATGGGAGAGTGCAAACCTGGGGCGGAAATTTCCACTACCTGGTGCCGGCTGGTGGGACCAGATCGAGGCCTGCAGCCCTGCTAGCACCACACACTAGAGAATGATGGGAAGTGGGCAGAACAAAACAATCTGACCAGGCTGTGGCAGCCTCCCTGGTCCCCAGCTCACCTGAGGGAGAACATGAGCCTTCACAGCCTGGCTGTATAAACATGGAGAGGCAGCCCAGTGCCAGCACACACCCAGAGGGCCCACAGCCTGAGACCGGAACAGCTGCAAAGCAACCCCAGGTGGGTTTGGGACCGAAGGGCCAAGGGAGGCCCAGGCCCTGGAACCAGGAAGGGAGGAGGATCTGGACCATGCAGCACCACCCAGACAAGATGCTGGCTTGAGATTCCCCACAGCAGAGCTCCTGCTAGGAACCCTGCTGGACTCAGGGGTTCGGCACCAGAATCTGGGCTGCTGGGGGCAGGAACTGGCCCACTGCAGAGGGATGGAGCAGCAGACTCAGCCCAAGGCAGAGCCAGGCAGTAGGGGAGAGGGGGAAGGAATGCGGGGCTGGGTACGTACTCATGGTCCAGGATGCCACTGGCTGCACGACCCTCAAACTGCTGCATGTTGAGAATGGTGGTGAAATCCTCCTTGCGCTGCTCAGCCTTCTCCAGATGAGCTGGCAGGTGGCAGTTCAGGAAACAGACCATGTGGCCAAAGATGGAAAGCCGCACGCTGACCCCGCCCTTGTTGCCCTGCTCCAAGAGGAACCCAAGCAATGTCACTGGGGCAGGAGGCACCCCAGAGACCCATCCCGACCCCTATCATGGCACCTTCCTCACCCAGTAGCCACCCAGTCCTGTCCTGGTGCAGTCCGTCTGGATGTCCTGCAGGAAGGGCAGGTGGTAATACTTGGCAAACACGAGCAGGATCACACCTTGCATCCTCACCGTGCTGACCTGCAACAGGGAGAGAAGGTGTAAATGGGGTCAGCCACATAAGTGCTGGAATTCCAGCTCTGCCTAGGTACCTTGGGGCCAGTCCCTGCTCCTGCTGTGCTCTGGTCTCCCTAGCTGTGAGACAAGTCCGATAGCCTGGACCCCACTCCCAGGGACATGCCTAGTCAGACAGGCCCAGTGTGGAGGGAGGGATATCTCTGGGCCAGCCACAGCAAATGGCAGCAGAATCCCTGCATGTTGCTGTGATGCAGAGCACACCCTGTCTTGCATCTGCTACATGGTGCCCTGCCCCACAGCAGCCAAATTCAGACTCTCATACTGCTGTGCCCACACCAGCATGTGGCTGCCCCATGAATGGACCCTCCAGAGCAGACTCATAGCCACAGCAGTGTCTCCCAGGGATTCAGTTTCCTGGGTGTCAGTGGGCACATAGGACTGCTCCTTGGATCAGGGCAGAACCCATGTGACATGACAGGATCTTTATATTGGATCTGGAAGACATTTTGTGTGTCCATTATATCTATTGGCCCCAAACAGTGTGCCAGGGTAGGGTGGGCTGTGTGAGGTGTGTAATGAAAGGGGATGATGACCTGAATCTACACATGCTACTTTTATGTCTGTATCATGTTGGCAAGTAAAGTTATAGATTTTAGCTATGTAACCGTATTAGAAAATGTTTCAGTGCTAAGTGTCAGAATAGGAGATGTTAACTCAGCCCCAGCCAGGGCATTGGGCTAAACAATGAGGTGGAAGCCAGGTGCTCAGTCCTCAAATCCACATCCCACATGCTGGGACTTGCTAATGGAATGCAGCCCACTGGTCAGGTTACCACCTGTCATGTAAATGACTGGGGCGTGCTAGCAAAACGAGTGACCAATGGCATTTTGCCACAGCAGCTCACTTGGGTGAGGTGACTTTTGACCCTCAAGGGCCTGATGGGAAGAAGAAAGGCCTTTGTCCGTGGACACAGGAGAGAACCATGAGGTGGAACTTACAGTATCCATCTTGGATCTTTTGGTAGCTGTGGCTGTCTCCAAAAGGTCCATGTTCCAGCACGGGGACCCCAGTGGGCCAGATCTAAAATTTCCCAGTAACTAAAGCTATGTAACCAGAAATGGACTTTCAGAGACTTTCAAGAATCAGCAAACAACATCGCGGACCTGAATCAATAGCTGTAATTGATGTATGTAAAGGATTGCTTTAACAATTTTTCTCTTTAACTCTGTTCTTTTTTTATTAATTAATCTTTAGATATTAGATCTAAAGGATTGGTGAGCATGGTAATTTGGGCAAGAATCTGTGTGGAGTTGAAGAAACAGGTTTAAGAACCTCTCACCTAAGTTTGGGGTTGTTGGTTTGGGCTGGTATAGCAGCTGGGAAGTCTGTAGGTTTGCTTGTATAATTCCTGGATGGCCTGAATGTTAAGCAAAGATACTCTGGATTGATTTCCCTGGCTGCACCCAGAAACTCTCTCCTGTAACAACCCAGCCTGCTGGTCAAAGCCGGTGGTGGATGGTGAGGAGTGGTGGGGAGCATGATGGGAGATGCGGTGGGCCCTTATTTTCTGTGCTAACAATCTCTGTTCTATGCTGTGTCCCTGTCAACTACAAAGCTGAAGTTTATAAGGCTGGTGAGTGGCTGCAGAGTTGGGCAGCAGGGCCCATTGCTTCCCCAGGAGACACCCCCTTCTTCCCCACTGGGGCAGATGAACTGCAGGAAGAGGACCCTGAATGCCCAGAGCTAAAGCCAAGCAGGTGGAAGCCCTGGTGACAGCGTGCTCAGAGACAACAGGTGCTGCCCAGGGCCTGGGCTGGCCACGTATGGAGCAGCACCAGACTGTCACCCCACAATTTGATTAACCCAGCTTCCTACTCAGACCCAGTCATTCGGACTTCCCTCTGTCCACCTCCTTACCAGCACAAAGTGAAAGGGACTCAGCACGTCCATGAAGAGCTCACTCCACTGGTCCGTGAAGAGGGCATCCTTCAGGCGCTTGTTGATCATGGAGTTCACCTCCTGCAGCCTGCAAGGGGAGACAGATGGGGCTGATCACAGGCTCCAAGGCAGATCCCAGACAGTGGGAGCCCACCCTGCTAAGTGACTGCCTCCCAGAAGGGGCAGAGGCCCAGTGCTGGAGGGACCAAGGTGAAATCACCTCAGGAGATGGCCCCGTGGGCAGTGGATGGCAGCTGAGGGGGATTCAAACATGACAGCTGGCAGGGCTCAGCCCTGAGCAGGGGTCTTGCAGACCAGGAAGGGTCTACACACAGCATCTGAGCAAGGTGGTTGCCCTCCATGGTAACTAATGCTGCACTTACAGACATCCTGAGTCTGTGTCTTGCCCAACACACTGCCAGATGGGCACTGTGCCCCAGGGCAAGGCTCCTACACCACCCCGAGCTACGCCTCCTGCCTGCGACCCACAGAGCCTCAAATGGCTGCAGCCCGACACACTGCCAACGGGTAAGCCCCAGTCCCACTCCCCAACAGGGCAGGATCAGGCTAATGACAGCTTTCCAAGTCTCATCATCACAGTAACCAGCAGTGACAGAGGGTGTGACAGCACCACTGGGGTAGCAAGGGCAGACAGAGAAATAGCCATACAGCTGCTTGTAAGACCCTCAGCAGGGGGCTAGAGATGGATATAAGCAAGCAATGGACCTGCTGGACTCCAACAAGCTATGAAAAGGGTATGGAAACATCAGTCGTTCACAACCCCCAAAGCCGCGTTTTCCACTGAGGTGCCCAGCCAGGGAAGACGCTCCCAGCAGAAACCAGAGTTTAAGTGGCTTCAGGAAATACTGCAAAAATCTTCCTCTTTGGAAAAGTCTTTCAGCCACAAGATCAGGGAAGCTGACACCCCATTTTCTCCCTGCTCCCCTAATCCTCCCAGCCAGCCCACTGGGGGCTCCTACAGGCAGTGCTGTTGGGTGGGGGAGTGAAGCACTGCCCTTGGCAATCTGGCCCAGTAGTGAACTCTCCATCTCTCCACATCTTCCAAACCAGGCTGATGCCTTTCTGGAAGACACCTCAGTCAACCACAAGCTCGGGCTCAGTAGAGGGGCAGCTGGTGACACCCACTGGCCTGTGACATTGAGTCACAGTGGATGATTTCATGCCCCTGTCTAGCATTAAATGCTGTGAGAAACAATCTGAAACAGAAAGTCCAAACCAGAACCCTGCCAGAGTTTGGGCCCTGGGAGAGGGAGAAATGCCAGAGACTCCATGAACTCCATTAATGATGTCAGGTAGAAGGCACCCAGACTTCAAGGTGATGGGCAGCAGAAAAAACCCTAAACTGGATTAGCTTTTTATAAAGGGACTCCTCCTATCAAGTTTTACAGTGCCGTCTGCCTGCAAAGTGACACACCCACCTCATCGGCCCCTCTGAAGTGCCGATGATGTCTTGTCCATGGCCGGGGCCTGGCCACTCCATGGCCATTGCCAGGCCAGATTTTAACTGGACACAATGCCAGCCAGCAGCAGTTTCGTGCACCTAGAAGGCAGCATTGGCCTCGCTTTGGTTTGGGCTGATGTGATTTCACAGGACATACTGGAAAAGGCTACATGGGCAAGAAGAGCCAAGGATAGTCAGGCACACAGCTATTAGGGGAGATTTGGGTGCTCTGCTTTGCCAGTCCTGCTGGCAGGATCTGGTGGAGGATTCCTATTGGATCCAGCTGAGAGACGCAAGAGACAAGCAGTGTGTGGAGAGAGGCAGGGCGGTGAGTGCTCTCAAAAGCGTTCTACACAGGAGGTGCAAATCCAGCTGGTGCTGAGAGCCTGAAAAAGGCCTCAGCATCACGTGTCCTGCTTATGGGGCAGGCATCCCCCAGGATCTCAGTGTCACTTCCCTAGAAGGGCAGGGTCAGGTTAATGGCAACACACATCATATGCAGTCATTATGTTATGTGACAGTCTGGAGCTTGGGGTCTCCTGCCACCTCCAAGCCACCAGAGTCACACCAAGGCTAGTGCCAGCAGCAGCTTCACATTAACAGCCTGTCCAGCTTGGCCCAGGCTGGAAATGCTGCCTCAGGGACTTAATCCGAAGCATGTGGGCCTGGCAGAGTCAGTTCAGCTTTCTTACCTGGCCTGTGACTCCAGCCTCTACCCTGCAGCGGGACCAAGTCCACTCAGACCAGCCCTGACAGGCACTTACTCAGTCTGATCTTCAGCCTCCAGTGAAAGGGATTCCACAGCTTCCTAGGGGGCCTGCTGCTTGAAGTTGGCTCAGAGGGCCTCAAAAACCAACTGGCCCCAGAGCACCAGGCCTAGTGTAAGGACAGGCGAGTGGCCCAGAACAATAGGCCCATGCCCTTGACAGCTACTTGCTACAACCAAGGGCTGATTGCAGAGGGAGAAGATCCTTCAGGAAGGGCCATTAATTGGCACTGGTCCAGTCCTGAGAGGTACAGGGTGCCACTGGCTTCTAGTGGAGCTGGAGTATTTTTATGGGGTAGGCTCTGCCATATACAGCAAGCAGGGATGGGAGTTACCAGTAGGTTGGATCTGGGGGCGGTAAGTGTTTGGGCTACTTTGAATGTTAGATTTATATTATGTTTTATTCTGAACCCTCTTCCTTGCTGCCAGAGGCAGTGTGCAGGAACAGAATGTGCACCTGGCTAGCTGGAACTCAAACCCACATCTTTCTACTTCAAAAGAACAATGAGAAGTCCTGTGGCACCTTATAGACTAACATATTTTGGAGCATAAGCTTTCGTGGGTAAAAACCAGCTTTGTCAGATGCATGTCATGTGGATGTGGTCTTTGCCCATGAGAGCTTATGCTCCAAAAATTCTGTTAGTCTATAAGGTGCCACAGGACTTCTTGCTGTTTTTGCAGATACAGACTAACACAGCTGTCCCTCCAATACTTGCTTCAAAAGAGGTGCTGTTGCTGGACGACAGGCTGTTTGCAGGGCTGCTAGCCTCTCAGGGGCCCACCTCCTTCACCACCAACACATGGTGCAGAGGCAAGGAGGGCCTCTTGGCCCAGGTACCCCTTACCCAATGGCAACCATGTCTGTGTCATTCGTGTCACCCGTGTTGAGGTGCAGCAGGGAGGTCACATCACTCGGTGGCATGGCTGTGCCAACGTTCCACGTGACCACAGTGATCCTGGAAAGAGAAAAGGAGCCACACTCAGGTTGTGGGACAGGGCAGCCTGACCCCAGTCCCCCCTCCACAGTCTGCTTGCCTTCTGCCTGAGAGCTGATGCCCTGCAGGAGAGAGAACTGGCCCTGACAGAGGCTAACATCTGCAACAGCTGGCTGGAAAGCTGTGCCCAAGGAAGATGTGGGTGTTTACTTTCCTGCCATACACCTGTGACACACAGACCTCGCCAGGGGAGTGCAACTCAGCTGGGTTGGCCAGTGCATGGAGAGCCTTCCAAGTACACAGCACTGCCCCCTCACTGAACAGCAGGGGCAGGCTACTCTCCAGTGCACCAGGACACAGAAGCCTGCTAGTCCATGGGCATGCAGGCCACCCCAGGGCATAGCAGGCAAAGTGTTCCATCCTGCCTTGATGCCCACACCTCAGCTGGACTACCACATACCTGGCTGGACAGCTAGAAGACCCTTACCTGCAGACATGTCTTCTGACCACTAGAAGCCTCTGTGGATCTCCTGCCTCTTGCCCTGTGGGCTCAGGGCCCAGACAGAGAGAAGCACAAGGCTGGCCCCAGGTTCCCTGAAGCTCCCCCTCCCATGCCCTGGTAGCCTGCTAGCCCCCAGTGGTAAAAGCAGTCAGCTGCTCCCCATGAGCAATCCATGATTGCTCCTTCTGCCTCACTGCTCAGCGCAGCACTTGGTGGTTCTAGTGACATGCAAATTATCTGCAAAATGCAACTTGACTCTTTGCTTCTTTGCACCAGATGACAGAGGCCCAGGGAGGGCTCTGAGGGGGACAGGGGCAGTGGTTGCCTCTCAACCCACAGGGACAGCTGTTGCTGATCCCAGCTAGGAGGATGGTGAGGCTGAAAGGAGTCTCTCATTGGGATCCCTGATCCAGGAACTTGTTGGATTCTGGGTGGCATTCAAGTTGTTGGGTTTGAGCTCTAAGCCTTAAGCCACCTAGGCACTGCCAACCCGAAAGCCAGTCTTATGGGCCTCTGTGCCACAGCCAAGCTCACAGGAGCTAAGTTCCCCCTAAGCTGCATGCTTGTACAGCTTCCCATTAAGCCCTCTTAGGGGCTCAGGTCTGCAGCAGGGAGAGATGCTTTTCCCTAAGCCCTGAAGCTTCTATGGTCAGCAGAGTAAAGCCCCTACTCTGAATCCCCAGCACCACACCCCTTCTTTCTGTCACAAGCAGGGAGCCACTCAGATAACTCTGAAATGCCCCCAGCCCTGTGCACACTCCTGCACCCCAAAGTCCCCATCCCTGGACCCAACACCCAGCACAGAGCTTGTGCCCCCAGCTCCATTCCTGCTACAAGAATTGTGTTATGTGCACCAATACAAAGGCAATGTGTTGCATACCACCCACACATCAGTGTGCAGAAGAACATTCATTCTGCTCAAGGAAGAGAAAAGTTAGAGTGAACACTGTCTAGGAGAGAGAAGCAAGCACTGCTGGTGTGCCAGACAGAGACACTGGATCCTGCTCCCTTCACCATGGTCTGCCTGCTTTTCAGCCCTTTGTGGCACGCTGCAGATGGGTTACTCCCACTGGAGCAGAGCCAGCTCTCTGGGGACAGGCTGGGGTGTGCAGAGGAGTCAGGAGCCCAAGGCAGTTTGTAGTATCCCAGCACAGAGCTGCTATCAGTCACCCAATGTCCCAGAATGCCAGCCCTACCTGCCCTCCTGGCTAGCCCCAGCACTTGCAGCTACAGAGCGTATCCTGGCTTAACCACTGCAGCAGGGCTCCAAGCCCCTGGCTCAGGAATCAGATGCCCAACCCCCAGGGAGCAAACCCTCATTCCCCCCTCCCCCCTCCCCCTTCCCCGAGCTGCTGCCCTGCTCACCGGAATGCCCCGTTCTCCTTGGCATTGCCCAGCCATCCCAGGGAAGCCTCCACAGGGTCCATGCAGCCAGGCAGGGTAGGGGATGGGCTGCTCCTTCCATAGGAGGGGAACTCCTCAGACTCAGCCTTGGCCAGGGTTATGGACTTGGAGGGGCCAATCCTTCCAGAGAGAAGCTCGCTGGAGATGGCTTTGGGGAGGCTCACAGGTCTGGGGGACAAGCCACTTCTGCCCCCTGAGATGTAGTCACTGGACTCTGCCTTGGGGAGGCCCTCTTTCCGCTGTCCAGGGAGCCCCTTCCTGGAGGACCCTTGATCCAGGGGGCAGAACTCAGGGAGTGGAGAGTGGCTGGGCGACTGGCTGAGCTTCCCAGTCAATGCTTGGTTGGGATGGGAGGAGGGGCTGCCAGTGCCCGGGGACAGTGGGCGGAACTCCCCTGGGGACAGCAAGTTGAAGAGCTGGGCCCCACCTGAGCCATCGGGCTGGGCTGTGCTGCTCTCCAGTGGCGGGGGCTGGCTGTGCCTGCCCGGGGACCGGTCTTTGGGCCCTGTGCGCTGGCAGCCCTCGGGCTGCGAGCGAGGGGAGACAGGATGGAAAGGGTCAAAGATGGAGTCGGTTCTGGAGCCCCTGTGCCCAATGGGGAGGCTCCCTCCAGGGTATGCTGCAATGCTGGGCCCAGTGGAGCCCTCTGGCTGGAACCAAACTGAGCCCTCTGTGCTGAATGGGGCTATGAGGGGAGCAAAGGGTGCTGGGGAGGTGGCAGTAACAGAGCCCCGTGGCGATAGAGTCGGGGCCCCCATGGCTGAGGATGGTCCCTGGTCCTTGTTGCCATCATGAGCCAACTCCATCTGAGAGAGAAAACAGACAGGGTATGGGTTAGGCCCTGCCAGGCTCAGTGTCCCTAGCCTGGGATGCTGCCTCCACCTGCTGCTGCACCCCCAGATAGGCAAGGCTAGGCAAGCGGGCTGGGGCTGTGAGCCCAGCCCTGGAACAGCTGGTGCCTCAGGTTTTGCTCCCAGTCTGTCTGGGAAAGGCCCTGTCCAGCCAAGGGCACCGGCTGCTGGTCTCCAGGGTGCCCTGGTCCCCCAAGGCATGCTCCTTACCCCTCAGTCCATGCATGGCTCCCAGGGGCCCACTGATTATGCCAGTGCAGGCCCTTGGCTAGGCTCCATCTGGATGGGGGCCCAAGGTGGAGCAGTGCATGCTGGGACCTGGATTCTTTCCAGGCCATACCTTGGCTTTCATGTGGTAGGTGTCTGTCCTGTTTCAGGCCTGGCTAGCAGTAGCCAAGGCCCATCCGTTACAGCCAGAGGCTCCTCCTGCCAGTCACTTGGAGGTCAAAGCCCCATGTACAGGTCAGAAGTCTCTGCATCAGGATTGTCCTCTGGCCATCCTCCCTAGACTCACAGGGGCTGTGCAGTGACACCAGGGTGAGCAGGTATGCTCCCGCTAGCTCCATGGCTATAGAACCAGGGAGGGCACTGGGGGAGGGGCAGCTCCAGCACCCTAACACACATGTTAACACAATGGCAAACTGGGCCCCACATTATGTGCAAAAGAGGTCAGAGCTCTCAGGACCTGGGGTTGGCAGCAGCCTTCCTTCACCTTGGGGAAGGGAAGTCAGGGATCTTCCTTGCAGATTCTGCTGAATCCCCAAGTCTGCATGAGTGTTGGGCCCCTTACACCCCTCACCCCACTGCTCCTTTTCTCCTTCTGTCTCCTGGACTCAGCAGTCTGGGGAGAAGGACTAACTCCAGGATGCAGACAACCACAGCCTGGGAGCCCATCTCACCTCCCAGAGGTCACAGCCCCGAAGCCAGGACACACACAGGACTGTGCAGTGGCAGTTTCTGCACCACATGGTGCCAAGTGAGTATCCCGTCCTGCCTCAGCAGGGCTGGCACTCAGGGGGGTGCAGTGGATCCCCTCTTTGGTTGCTCTCAGTTTATCAACTAACTCAGTGCACAGGGTGGAGAGCATAGAGCCTGGGCTGGCCAGGCTGAGACCACTTCAGCATGCTGCTGGTGAGACCCTGGAGGCAGAGTGGCTGGCAGAGGCAGTGCCGGCTGTACAGCACAGGACAGCAGATCTATCTGAGCCCATAAAAAACACAAAGAGGACCAGAGCTGCCCACTTTCATGGCCTCCCGGCAGCCCAGCAAGATGCCAGCAGCACCAGGGAAGCCATGCCCAGGAGCTGCAGGGGCCAGAGCTCCTTCCTGCCCTGCCATATACCCATCACTCCCATGTTCATTGTCCAGCTGGGTACGCCGGCCTGAGCAAGGATACAAATTGCACCCTGCCCAAGCCTCCCCCCACCTCATCCCCATCTCTGCTGGCCCAGCAGCATGGCACCACTCACCCCTGTTGCTACCTAGTTGCTTCTGTTCTGCCCCATCCCAGCCTGCCTGCTCCCTTCCTAGGGTGTGTATTCCCTTCCTGGCTAAGAGCCTGGAGCCCTGCCCCTGGGGCTCTCCCCCTCCCCCCAAGGGCCGGTCTTCTCAGACAGTGCTTGGCACCCATGGGCAAGGGTCTGTGTCTGAGCTGCTCACCCACTTCCCCTCACCCAGGGCACCCTCTCCCCTCTGCTCCTACTGGTTAAAGCAAGGACGGGCCAGGACTCTTGGGGCATTGGGGTGCTGAGCAGGACTTGGACTAGCAGTCCAGCCTTTCACCTAGGGACCATCAGGCTGGGCCTCCGGATCCCTGACCCCGGGGACTAGCTTGGCCTTGGTGTCCAACAGGTAGTGTGCAAAGCAATGACCTTGGCAACTCTGGGACCCAAACCCTGGCTGGCTCTCTGCACTCTGGGGCAGACAGGATGGGGCCCTGGGTAGGGAGTGGCTGACACCCTGGGAAGCCATTGCTGGTGGGCACAAGGTGCTGTTCTCCAGCCTGTACTCAGATGGCCCCTCCATATCCTTCATTTCCCCTCTCCAGCCCAGGTCAGACTTGCTGACACTTGCCCCATCCTTAACCCTTGCTGGACCAGGGCCTGCTTTGGGGCTGCTGGCCCTGGCAGAGGGGACTATCCCCCAGCTGCTTGGCTCTCCCCAAAGGCAGGGCTGCTTTTCTCCCAGGAGCAGTGCTATTGGTGGCAGGAAGGGGAAGGAAGGGAGGCTCTTGTGTAACACCAGCACTGGGTGTCAGGCAGCCAGAGCTCAAAGCATTGCAGGAGAAGAGCATGGGCAGTCACACACCGAGCAGGCCACAAGTCAATGAAATGCCAGCCTGGGGCATGAGAGGAATGCAGGGAGCACTGAACAGCAGAAGCAGCTGGACTACACCGCTTGACATCCTGGGCCTCTCTCCTGCCCCAGGAAGAGCTGACCCCTGGGAGGTGATGGGCAGATATCCTGGGTGTTATTCCAGGCACTGGTGGGGGGGGCAAAGCCCAGCCCCTCCCCCTTTTCCCCAACATTCCCTGGCTTCCCCAAACTCCAGTTCCTCCTCTGCTCTCTTGCCAGGAGACAAGCTCAGCCCAGGCCCTCTGTGTACCCGGCCAGGGGCAGAGGGGAAGAAGTCAGCCATTATTTGACTCACCTGCCAAAATCAGCACCTGACATTGGGTGGGCGAGAAGTCAGCTGGCATTGCCAGTGTGCACCAGCTGCCCCCCGTGGTCTGCAGAAGCGAGGGACCTTGGCCAGGTCAGGGAAGCAGCACCAAGCGTGGACTGGAGCCCAGGCAGGCTCAGGTCACCAAGCTACCTGTCCTCGCTGGGACCCATGCCTGCTCTGGGAGGAGGGGGACGCTGTACCCCCAGTCTGGCCACCTGTGCCCTCAGGGATGCAGGCAGCCCCTCTGCAGAGCAGAGCGCACAGCAGCGCCAGGTGCAGGCAGCTGCCCGGCAATGTCAGCCTGGCACCCTGGGCAGGGCGCAGGCAGCGCTACCCGGCTCTGTCCGGCTCTGCCCGGCTCAGGGGTGCGTGCACAGGGCCGAGAGCACAGCGAGCCTCACCTGGCGGTGGCCACCACACGACTCTGCCCCGGGCTTCGGGGCTGCAGGGCTGCTCTGCCCCGTCCCCGTCCCCGGCCTCTGGCTGCTGCGGCTCGGCGGCTCCATCGCTGCCTCCCCGGCGGTGCTCCGGCTTCTCCGGCAGCCGAGGGACTCAGTGATGTCATCAGCCCCACAACCTGCCGGAGGATTTAAAGGCGCAGAGCACGTTAGGGGGCAACAAGCGCAGCCAGCCGGGGCAGCAGTCTGGGTAAGGGGCAGGGTCTGTGTCTTGCTTCCCATGGGATTTTACCTACTAGCTCTCTAAGGTGGTCAAAATCTGCCTTCCTGAAATCCAGTGTCTCGAATTTGGAGTTTTCCCTTTCACCATTTTTTAGCATCATGAACTCTATGATTTCATGGTCACTTTCTCCCAAGCTGACTTCTACTTTCAAATTCCCAGTCAGTTCCTCCCTACTTGTTAAAATCAAATCTAGAACTGCTTCCACACCCCAGTTGCTTCTCCCACCTTCTGAAAAAATTGTCATCAATGCAGTCCAAAAACTTTCCGGCTAGTCTGTGCCTCGCTGTTAGCTTCTGAACATTTGCCTAGATGGCTGAATTTCCCCATCACCACCGAATTCAGTGCTTTTGATGATTTTGTTAGTTGCTCAGAAAAAGCCTCATCCACCTCTTCTATCTGGGTAGGTGGTCTGTAGTAGATCCCTAGCCTGACATCACCCTTGTTTGGAGTGTGTGAGGATTTTATTCCCCTGGTTAGGTTGCATGTGTTTCCTACTGGCCTGTAGTGACACCAAGTGAGTGCCTCAGTTTCCCTCAGTGCAGCAGCACTGCATAGCTGATGATGGGCATTTCAGTGTGATGACTTTTCACATGTAGACAATGTCCCTCCATGAAATTTGTAACCTAGGCAACCAGGGAACACCTTTCTTCCCTGGGAAACAAGACAAAGACTGGAACTGGGCAGGTGAGTGAGGGCAGTCTTGGCTGACTTGAGAGGGAGAAGGAGGGGCTAGGTCCCTGGCTCCCCAAGATGAATTGTACTGACTGTTTCTGGTTTCCGTGCTGACAAGTCTATTCTGTGCTATGTCCCCGTCTCCTAATAACCCGACTCTTCTCCCTGCTAAATGAGAGTCACATCTGCCTGAGGATGAGGTGCAGGGCCTGTGACATCCACACTCTGTGACAGCCTGCCCAGGAGGGAGTTGGTTGATAAGGCTGCCTCCATTGCTATGTCTGCCCCATGGGTACTACCTGTCAACGGATGAACCTGCAGTGACTGTGGAGACAGCAGATAAAAATGTGAATGCAGTGTAAGGTGCAGGTCATGACCCTAGGTCAGGCTGAAGCTGCGGGCTTCCAGCCCAGCTGGAGACAGGCCCAAGGGAGAAACTCTTGCAGATCTGTGCCAGTTGTGTCTTGGGCCCAGCTCCCAAGAGCAGCATGTGGCAATGCAAGCAGGGCTGGAGCACATAAGGAAGGTGCAAAGACACCTTGGCATCCTGGTGTAGAATGCTCTGAGTCCCCCACAGCAGCAGGGTCAGTGTGCCCCTGGGGGGTACCCCAACCTCGCCCCTGGGCTGGGTGGAATGGTACACTCTGGCAAGCCCCGCATGTGAGCAGAGGGGTGGCAAGTGATTACCAAGCTGGCCAACCTCCCTGAGCTGGGCCCACCCCAGAAGGGGCATGGAGGGAGCAGTATGATTGCTCAGAGCTCCAGTATGAGGAAGGAGAAAATCCAGTTGAGTATCTTTGGGTTAAGCTTAGAGGTGGAAGTAACAGAGGTGATGTTGTAGTTGGTGTCTGTTATAGACAGCCAGATCAGGGAGATGAGACAGATGAGGCTTTCTTCAGGCAGCTAAGTGAAGCTTCCAAATCACAGGCCCTGGTTCTCATGGGAGACTTTAATCATCTGGACATTTGTTGGGAGACCAATACATCAGCACACAGACAGTCCAGGAAGTTTTTGGAGAATGTTGGGCTTAACTTCTTGGTAACAAGTGCTGAAGGAACCAACCAGGGGTCATGCACAACCTGACCTACTGCTCACAAACTGGGAAGAACTAATAGAAGAAATAAAAAGGGGGAGGGAACCTGGGCTGCAGCGACCATGAGATCATAGATTTCATGATCCGGACAAAAGTAAGAAAGGTGAGTAGTAACTTACAGACCCTTGATTTCAGAAGAGCAGACTTTGACTCCCTGAGAGAACAGATAAGCAGGATTCCTTGGGAAATGAAGATGAAGGGAAAAGAGTTGAAGAGAACTGACAGTATTTCAAAGAAGTCTTACTGAAGGCACAGGAACAAACAATCCCGCTGCATACTAAGAAATGCAGACATGGTAAGCAACCAGCTTGGCTTAACAGGGAAATCCTTAGTCAGCTTAAATTCAAAAAGGATGCATACAAGAAATGGAAACGTGGACAGTTGACTAAGGAGGAGTATAAACATACGGCTGGAGAATGCCAGGCAGTAATCAGGAAAGCAAAAGCACAATTGGAACTGCAGCTGGCACAGGATGTGAAGAGTAACAAGAAGGGTTTCTACAGGCATGTGAACAATAAACAGGTTATCAGAGAAGGTGTGGGGCCATTACTGGATAAGGGAGGTAACCTAGTGACAGTTGATGCAGGAAAAGCTGAAGTAGTCAATGCTTTTTTTGTCTCAGTCTTCACAGACAAAGTCAACTTCCAAATGATGGTCCTAGACAATGCAATGTGGGAACATGGGGGGCAGCCATCTGTGGGGAAGGAACAAGTTCTGAGCTCTCTAGAAAAACCAGATGTGCACAAGTCCATGGGTCTGGATTTAATGCACCCTAGGGTACTGAGGGAATTGGCAGAGGTCATTGCTGAACCTTTGGCCATTATCCCTGAAGACTCTTGGAGATCAAGAGAGATACCGAATGACTGGAAGAAGGCAAACGTAGTGCCCATCTTTAAAAAAGGAAAGAAGGACAATCCAGGGAACTATAGACCCATCAGCCTTACCTCAATTCCCGGGAAAATAATGGAGGGAATCCTCAAGGAATCTGTTTTGGAGCACTTGGAAGAGGGGAAAGTGATCAAAAGTAGCCAACATGGATTCACCAGAGGCAAGTCCTGCCTGACCAAGCTGATTAGCTTCTATGATGAGGTAACAAGCTCTGTGGACATGGGGAAGTCCGTGGATGTGACATACCTTGACTTCAGCAAGGCTTTTGATACGGTCTCCCACAACATTCTTGTCCATAAGATAAGGAAATATGGATTGGATCCTTGGACTATAAGATGGATAGAAAGCTGGCTTGATGGTCAGGCCCAATGGGTAGTGGTCAATGGCTCAATATCTGGATGGCAGTCTGTTTCAAGCAGAGTGCCGCAAGGCTCGGTTCTGGGGCCAGTGTTATTCAACATCTTTATTAATGACGGGACTGGATTTCACCCTCAGCAAGTTTGTGGATGACACAAAACTAGGGGGACAGGTAGATTCATTGGAGAGTAGAGAGAGAATCCAAAGGGACCTGGATAAATTGGAGGACTGGGCCAAAAGAAATCTGATGCAGTTCAATAAGGAGAAGTGTAGAGTCCTGCACCTGGGGCGGAAGAATCCCAAGCATTGTTACAGGCTGGGAACCTACTGGCTCAGCAGCAGTAAGATGGAAAGGGATCTAGGGATTATGGTGGATGAAAGGCTGGATATGAGTAAACAGTGTGCCCTTGTAGCCAAGAAGGCTAACGGCATACTAGGGTGCATTAGGAGAAGCATTTTGAGCAGATCTAGAGAAGTAGTTATTCCTCTTTATTCGGCACTGGTGAGGCCTCACCTGGAATATTGTGTCCAGTTTTGGGCCCCCCAGTATAAAAAGGATGTGGATTTGCTGGAGCAGGTACAGCGAAGGGCAACAAAAATTATTAAGGGTCTGGAGCACAAGACCTATGAGGATAGGTTGAGGGATTTGGGCTTGTTTAGTTTACAGAAGAGAAGACTTAGAGGTGATTTAATAGCAGCCTTCAACTTCCTGAAGGGGAGCTCTAAAAAGGAGGGTGAGAAACTGTTCTCAGTGGTGTCAGATGGCAGAACATGGAGTAAAGGTCTGAAGTTACAGAGGGAGAGGTGTAGGTTAGATATTAGGAAAAACTGCTTCACCAGGCAGGTGGTGAAGCATTGGAATGCGTTGCCTAAAGAGGTGGTGGATGCTCCATCCCTTGAGGTTTTTAAGTCCCAGCTGGACAAGGTCCTGGCTGGGATGACTTAGTGGGGGTTGGTCCTGCTTGAAGCAGGGGGCTGGACTAGATGACCTCCTGAGGTCCCTTCCAGCCCTGTGATTCTGTGATGGAGACCCCTTGTTCCAAATGGAGCAGGAAACCCTCATGCCTCTGGCAATGGAAGGTGAAAAGGCCAGTTCCCAGCATGTCCCATTAGCACCAAGTGGGTCAGGAAAACCCCACCCAGTTGGGCACTTGGACCATCTGCCTGGGATCCCCACAGCCACATCCTACATCCATGTTCCTGGCTTGTGGCTCCCGTGGATGCCTCTGCCCAGCGAGGCAGCCACATCCCTCACCCAGCCACACTCACATCATATCCCTGTCCCCATCATGTGCCACATACACACCTGCTGTGTCCTGTGCCTCACAAGCAGGCCCAACACCAGTGATGGCCTCAGTGAAGGGTAGCATCACACCACCACAGAAAGATGGGCCCAGATGTGAGGAGCATGGAAAGACTTGAGTTGGGGCCCCAAGCAGAGCCCCACCCTGCACTGGCCCACCAGGTTCTGGGCTGCTCCCAGCACAGGGGCAGTGGCCACAGTGGCCTGCCCTGTTGTGGCCCCTAACAGTTCAGGCTGGCCACTGTGGTCAGACATCCATGACTCCCCCATGCCTGGCCCCTGGGCTTGTTGTGGATGGATAGAACAATGTGCCTAGTGGGGGCACTGAGAACCACTGAAGCAAACTGTAACCCCATATTATGAGGGTAACCGCTCAAAGCTGGGGTGCCTCAAGGCTGTTGTGTGGCTGGGGTTACCAGCTCTGCGGCGTGGGATTCTGTAAGTTTCTCTGTGCCTTTGGGAGAGCTGCTGGGCTAGTGGGCCTGAGCTGAGCCTCTCCCTCATGGAGCTGGGAAATGTAGTTGTCTCCTCCCTTTGTCCATGACCACCTGCCCACTTGCCCCATCACATCCCCAGCTTCATCTGTCCCCCCCTTCCCCGATCCCTCCACATGCTGCCATCCAAGGCTTTGCCCATTTGAGCCAGCACCCCATCCCACTCACTGCATTTCCAGCACCCCCAAGAAGGGTGGGATGGTTCTCCAAGTGGTTCCCAGACAGGAGCCTCAGGCATGGGTAAAGCCTGCATTACAAGCAGAAACAACACTCAGAGGCCAAGGAGAGGCCCATAGTGGCTGGCACACCGAGCTGTCCTGCCAGAGAGGGCACTGTGCCGTGGTGAAAGGAACATCCCTGTCTTCTATGTGCTGAGAGTTTCTCATTGCCCCTCCTGTGACCCACTTAGCTCCCCTAATCCCAACTCGGGCCAGCAGCAGCACAGCCAGCAGCTGTGCTGAAAGCTTCTCAGCTCAGGTTCCTTCTGCACCAGGCTCCACTCGGCCTAGACAGGTGGCAACTCCCCAAAATAGGGCACGTGCCACAGGGCTGGATCCTCTGCAGGTGAAAATCAGCAATGTTCCTCTGAAATCTTGGCAGCAGCCACAGCTCAGGCCCAAGGTGTCATTAACTCCCTGTCCAATGTCTCTGCTGCTGAGTCCAGCCGATCTGGCCTCACACAGGGTCCAACTGGCAGAGTGAGTGCTCATGAGAAGCCCGGCACAGCGGCATCTCCTTGAGACAAAGTACAAATCACTGAGCGCTGAGCAAGCAACCGCTCACCCTTCCCCATCACCAGCTCTGCCCCGGGCCTATTGCTTAGACAAGCCAGCTGCCCAAGCCAGAGAGTAGTGGGAGTGAACGTTACCCTAAATTAGTGCTTCTCAAACTGGGGCCTGACCCAAGCAGGGCTGCAAGGCAATTGTCGGGGGATGAGGGGATGGGAATCACACAAAATGTGTCACATCACTGCCTGCAGCACAACACCCCTAGTGCCACATGGGACACACGGTCAGGACTAACACAGAGGGGAGACTCTCCCCACACCCAGGAAGTGGGGATTCCTTACAGTTGTGGGTGAAGTGTGTGAACCCCAGTTTCCCCATGTGGTGTGTAGAGACTGGGCTGCGGGAAAGGTTGCTTTCTGTTTGCAAAGACCCAGAGATTCAGGCAGGACTGAGACTTGGCTGCCTGGAGTCTGGGGGATCATAGCTGTGGAGAGTAGCAGAAAAGAAAAGCATTGCTAGTTGCCCAGGGATTTGGTAACTATCCAGAAATCCATGCATTGACAACCCTCCTTAGGAAGCCAGTGGGACATGACCAGCTCAAGAACCAAGGACTGGTGAAAGACCAGATGTGGGACTAAGTGTGAGCTTCTGGAGGCTGGAGAGAACTGACATCTTTGGACTGGGACTAAAGAGGTTGTCAGGGGTTCTGGATGGACTCAGGAATTGTGTTGTAATTCCCATTCTCTGTGTTAAGGACTTTCTAGGCTGTGCTCCAGACATTGTACAAACCCTCCTGCTGGTAGCATGCTGAGCTGGCTGTCACTCCACAATCAGGAAGTCAGAAGCACATGGCTTCCTCATGTATCCAGCTCCTGGGGACTCACTGCACAACACAGATGCTGTCGTTTGGTCTCAGGAAGTGGTAATAATGCCAAGCGGATGCCCATAATGAAACGTGAGCCCAAGGGGGCTGTCCTATTCTTCTACAGCCCTTCCAGGGACTGTTCTAGAGCTGTTTAAGAACAGTGGGCCTGTGGATCCCTGACATCTGTTCCTGAGTTACCCATGGTTAGGAACAACATAAGAGCATCCACACTGTGTCAGACTGATGGTCCACCTGATCCAGTATCCTGTCCTCCGACAGGGACCAACCTCTGACAGCATGAGGTTGTACCTGCCCTTCCTGGCTAACAGCCATTGATGGATCTATTCCTACACGTACTTATCTAGCTCTTTCCGAACGCTGTTGTAGTCTAGACTCTTGCAGCAGGTCCTGGGTTCCACAGGCTGACTGTGTCTTGTGAGAAGAGTTACATCCTTGTGGTTGTTTTAACCCTGTTGCCTCTTAGTTTCATTGGATGATCCCTCATTCTTGTGTTATGGGAAGGAGTAACATTTCTTTGTTCACTGTCACCACACCAGTCAAGCTTTTACCCCATCTTAATTGTCTCTTTTCCAAGCTGAAAAGTCCCAGTCTTTTTTAATCTCTCCTCATGTGGCAGCCATTCCATTCCCTAATAATTTTTGTTGCCTTTTCTGAACTTTTTCCAATGCTATCTTTTTTGAGATGAGGCAACCACATCTTCAAGCACTAGTCAAGATGGGGGCGTCCCGTGGATTTATATAGCAGCAATATGATATTTTCTCTCTTTCTTAATGATTCCCAACATTCTGTTCGCTCCCTTGCCTGCTGCTGCTGCACACTGAGTGGATATTTTCACTGAACTAGTCACGATGACTCAAGATCTCTTTCTTGAGTGGTAACAGCTAAACCACCACTGAGCACTTTGCAAACCTGCCCTCCCCTCTGAGTCACAAATCCCTGGTTTTACCCACATGTGCTGTGAGTCATTGTCTCTTTGCAGCCCTAAGTGTTATATTAGTATCACGGCTGTTAGGAGGGGGCTGTCTCCAGCTCATCTGAAAATCAACACATCTGGCAGTCGACACCAGCACTGGGGTTTGCAATGGTCTCCAGTCTTTCCATCTACTCCAGAGGACCTGTGCAGCCACAGAGCCATAGGGGCCAGGGACAATGCATTGGGGGTACAGAAGGGGTCACATACACCTCCCAGCACCTCCCTCCTGCACTCACCATCAGCAACAATTTCAGTGAGTGCAAGACTACTCCCTTGGAGCAGCATAGCACAAGAGCCATCCCCGCTCCCTGGAGTCCCCTTCACCTGACATCACTGGCAGAGGTAATGCAGGGGAAGTAGTGTATCTGAGTGCCAGCAGCTATGGACAGCTAGTGTATGTTCTGCTGCCACCAGGCTGAATTCATCAGCAGGGTCTCCAGGATTCCTCCCACTTCAAAGCCCAGCTTGGGCATCTTGGACTGGAGCAGCTTCCTTTCCTTTAGGGGTGCACAAAATCAGAGAATCATAGAATACTAGAACGGGGAGGGACCTCAAGAAGTCATCAAGTCCAGTCCCCTGCCCTCACGGCAGGTTCAAACACTGTCTAAACCATCCTGATAGATGTTTATCCAACCTTCTCTTAAACAACTCCAGTGATAGAGAATTCCACAACCTCCGTAAGCAATCTATTCCAGTGTTTAGCCACCCTGACAATCAGGAAGTTTTTCCTAATGTTCAGACTAAGCTTCCCTGGCTGCAGTTTGGGCCCATTGCTCCTTGTTCTGTTATCATAGGTCAAGGAAGACAACTTTTCTCTCTCCTCCTTGTAACACCCTTCTAGGTAGTTGAACGCTGTTATCATGTTCCCTCTCAGTCTTTGTTCTAAACTAAACAAGCCCAGTTCTTTCAGTCTTCTCTCATAGTTCATGTTTTCTAGACCTTTAATCATTCTTGCTGGTCTTCTCTGGACCCCCTCCAATTTCTCCACATCTTCCTTTAAATGTGGTGCCCAGAACTGGACACAATACTTCAACTGAGGCCTAGACAGTGCAGAGTAGAGCGGAAGAATTACTTCTTGTGTCTTGCTCACAACACTCCTGTTAATGCATCCCAGAATCTTGTTTGCTTTTTTTGCAACAGTGCCAAATTTGTTACTTATATTTAGCTTGTTGTCCACTATGACCCCTAGATCCCTTTCTGCAGTACTCCTTCCTAGACAGTCACTTCCCATTTTGTATACAGTAATCCCTCAAAATGCATGATTTCGAGTTGCACTTAACTTGCATTAATGCAAGATAACTACAACTCTAAATCCCGCTCCCCCCGGCCTTGACTCAACCCCTGCAGCCTCCCGTATCCCCAGTTCAACACCCCCCACGCAGTCCCGGTTCACCCCCATGCATGCGGCTTCAGCTCATCCCCCTCACATGGCTCCAGCTCACCCCCCGCATGTGGCTCCATCTCACCCCACCCCAAGCAGCTCCATCTCAACCTCCCACAGGGATGCTTGGCCCCAGCTTAACTCCACGCCCCTCTGCTCCACCCTGCAGGCCTAACCCATCCCAGACTTAACCCCCTGCCCCCAGCCCATGGCCCTAACCCACCGCCTCGCGTAACCCTCCTAAACTGCACCCCTCAACCCCAGGACTTACCTTTCAAAAGGCACTCGAGGTGCTCCTGCTGCTTCTCCAGCTGCAGAATTCGTGTTCCACCAGGGAAAAAGCCACCTCTCGACTTACGCGAAATTCAAGTTATACAAAGGTGCATGGGAATGCAACCCTCACATAACTCGAGGGACTACTGTACATGAAACTGATTATTCCTTTCTAAGTCTAGTATTTTCCATTTGTTCCTACAGAACTTCATCTTGTTTACCTCAGACCATTTCTCCAGTTTATCCAGATCATTTTGAATTCTGACCCTATTCTCCAAAGCAGTTGCAACTCCTCCCAGCTTGGTATTGTCTGCAAACTTGGTAAGTGTACTCTCTATGCCATTTCTAAATCATTGATGAAGTTATTGAATAGAACCAATCCAAAAACTGACCCCTACAGAACCCCACTTTTTATACCTTCCCAGTGTGACTGTGAACCATTAATAATCACTCTTGGCAATTATCCAGCCAGCTATGCACCCACCTTATAGTAGCCCCATCTGAGTTGTATTTGCCTAGTTTATTGGTAAGAAAGATATGCAAAACAATAATAAATGCTTTACTGAAGTCTGGGTATACCATGTCTACAGCTTCCACCTTATCTGCAAGACTTGTTATCCTTTCAAAGACAGCTACCAGGTTAGCTTGACATGATTTGTTCCTGACAAATCCACACTAGCAGTTACCTAGCACCTTATTATCTTAAAGATGAATTTCCTAATTATTTGCTCCATTATCTTTCCTGCCACAGAAGTTAAGCTGACTGGTCTGTAGTTTCCTGGGTTGTTTTTGTTTCCCTTTGTATATAGACGGGCACTGTATTTGCCCTTTTCCAGTCTTCTGAAATCTCTTACAACTTCCATGACTTTTCAAAGATCAGAGCTAATGGCTCAGATACCTCCTCTATCAGCTCCTTGAGTATCTTAGGATACATTTAATCAGGCCCTGGTGAATTAAATATGTCTATCTTTTCTAAGTTATTTTTAACTTGTTCTCTTTCTATTTTAGCTTCTAAACCTACCCCATTTTCCACTACCATTCACTGTTAGGCATCCAGTCTCTACTAACTTTCTTGGTGAAAAATGAAACAAAGAATTCACTAAGTACCTCTGCCATTTCCATGTTTTCTGTTATTGTTTCTCCCTCTTCATTAAGCAAAGGGCTTACCCTGTCCTTGGTCTTCCTCTTGCTTCTAATATATCTGTAGAATGTTTTCTTCTTACCCTTTATGTCTCTAGCTAGAGTGAGCTTGTTTTGTCCCCTCAACTTTCTAATTTTTGCCCCTACACACTTTTATTTGCTTATATTCATCTTTTGTATGTTGACCTCGTTCCCACTTTTTATACTATTCCCTTTTGATTTTTAGATAATTTAAGATCTCCTGGTTAAGCCAAGCTGGTTTCTTGCCATACTTCCCATCTTTCCTCTGCAGTGGATTAGTTTGCTTTTTGGCCCTTAAGAATGTCCCTTTGAAAAACTCCCACCTGTTTTCAGTTGCTTTTCACTTTCTTCTCATGGGACCTTGCCTACCAGCTCTCAGAGTTTACTAAAGTCTGCCATCCTGAAATTCATTGCCTTAATTTTGCTGTTCTCCCTTCTATCACTCCTTAGAATCATGAACTCTATGATCTCATGGTCACTTTCTCCCAGGCTGCCTTCCACTTTCAAATTCTCAACCACTTCTTCCTTATTTGTTAAAATCAAATCTAGAACAGCTTCCCACCCAGAAGCTTTATCAACCTTCTGAAACAAAAAAATGGTCTCCAACACAGTCCAAGAACTTGTTGCATAACCTTTGCCCTGCTGTATTATTTTGCCAACAAATGTCCAAATAGTTGAAGTCCCCCATCACCTCCAAGGCCTGTGTTTTGGATGATTTTGTTAGTTGTTTATAAAAAGCCTCATCCACCTCTTCTGCCTGGTTGGGTGATCTGTAGTAGACCCTAGCATGAAATCTCCCTTGTTTTTTATCGCTTTAAACCTTACCCAGTCTGTCTCCTACATCCATCTCAACCTCAGTCCAAGTGAATATAAGGCACCACATCATGCCTTTTTCCCTGTTCCTCTTTCCTGAGTAAGATGTACCCTTGTATAACAATATTCCAGTCATGCGTATTATCCCACCAAGTCTCTCTGATACCAACTATGTCATAGTTGTGTTTATTTTTTGGCCTTTCAAATTCTTCCTGCTTATTCTCCATACTTCCTGCATTTATATACAGATTTACTTGGTCCCTGAATTCTGCTTTGTTCCTCCTTTGTCCCTGCTATTACAGCCCATGCTCCCTCCAGTTTCCGACCCATCTCCCAGGTCTCCACGTTTTTCACTTGCCTGCAGCCATTGGGGGTCCAGTCTGCATCCAAACACTCACTTCCCTTTCCTTGGTAGGTGGACTCCATCTCTGCTTGCCAGCTGTCACAACTGATTTTCCTGACTTCAGTCAGTAGCTGCCACCACCAAGTGCCCAAAATCCCCTTTCCAGGACAGCAATCACTTGGAATCTCTACCCTCCGGGCAAATCCCCAACCTCTTTTTTTCAAGGTGTTGAAAAAAAAAAAAAGAGCACCCACACCCACAAGCCCATGAAGGGAGCTGTGAGTGCTCTGAGAACATGTCTGCAGCCAGGCTAGTTTTAAGCTCCTGTAGGAAACAAAGAATCAACCAATACATGTTAACAAAGAAAAAAACAAAAACACTTTCATTAGAAAAGCCCCAAACCACGAACTTAAACAAAATATGGGGATTCTTCTCTGGGTCAGATTTTTGTTTACAGGAAAGAACAAAAGGAAAAAATAGCCAGCACAACATAATTTCCAAACTCCCAAACAATGAAAGCAATACATCTCATGTGACTACCTAAGCTGTTCCCTACTCTGACATTCAACTCCACCATGAAGCCTCTAGTCTAGGGGTTCCATGCCAGTCCCAAGCCTGGATAAAGGAGGAGAGTTGGCACGAATGTGAGACATAGATGATAATGAAAGATTCGAAGAGAAGGAAACTGGCATTCAAGAGGAGTTGCTACAGAAAGATCCTGAGAATAGGATGGATGCAGAAGGTCACCAATGAGGAATTATATAGGAAGATTCAGCACAAAGAGAAGCAACTGCAGAAGGTTATACAATGAAAGTTACAGCTATTAGGGCATATCCGCTGAATGAACGACAAATGAAAAATCAAGACCCTGGTATTTGGCATAATGAACAGAATAGGAGAGGCAGACCCCACATGGAACAGGGAGATGATATAGTAGATTGGTGCAGAGTTAGTCTACAGAAACTAGGCCAAATTAATCCACACCAGACAGAGAAAGATGGAAGGAATAGTGAGGGAGGCATTAGATACCAATGGGCACTGAGCCCACGGTTTTTGATGATGGTCATGACTCTGACATTCTGATGAGCCCGGGAGATCTGTTCTGAGAGACCTCATTTCTTCTCCTCTTCCTACCTGGAGAGATCCTGTCTTTGGCTCCATTTTCCAACAGAGATGCTTCTGTGATTGAGTTTCAGGTTTGAATTTTTCTGCTAGCTCCTATTGGCTCTGTGCCACTTTCCCCGAAGCCTCCTCCCTCAGAGGCAGTAAGCTTCCTTTGCAGCTCTCATTCGTAACAGCAATCCTTCTTCCTGGAACAGCATCCTGAAGTCAAGGAAGCGAAAGCCCTCCTGGAGACACCATCTTCGCAGCCAGGCACTAACCTCCGGGCTGTACCAGTCTCTGTCTGGGGCCCTCCCTTTGACCAGAAGGACTAAAGGGAACACCTGCACTTCAAACTCCCAGAACCCTGTAGTTGCTCTTGATCTGTTCAAGGCCACACCTTGCAGCATCATTAGTGCCCACGTGCATGAGTAGCATGGGGTAGTCAGAGGGCCGGACCATCCCTGACAATCCCACGGGCTGGATCTGGGCTAACAAATCACTGATCCAGCCAGCTACTATCCTGCAACCCTGGAGGATCCTTGGTCAGGCTCCCTTCCTTCTGTACTAACCCCAACACCATTCAAACAGACAGCAGTGGGAGCCATGTGTGCACACCACATGACCCTGGAAGAGGGGCTTTGCACACTGTCCTGGTCACCAGCATAATCTCACAGCTCCCATTGCCTGAAAACTGGCCAATGGGAGCTGCCGGGGCTGTGTTTATGGCACAGGCAGTGCACAGAAGGCCCCTCTTCCTTCAATGGGCATACGGTGTATACAGACAGCATGGCGCCCCAGGGCCAGCTGCTTTGACCTGTGTGCAGGGGTGTGGCAGGCAGGGAACTTGTCCAAGGGTCCTGTTGGGCTGCAGGCCAGGATCCACCTAAGGTAAGTACTTCCTGACCAGAACCTGCACCTGGCATCCACCCCCTTCTGCAATCCAACCCTCTGGCCCCCATCCTGCACTTCTGCTCTGGGTCACAACCAATGTTGCCTCTATTCTTTTCCATGCACGTGCAGATTTGTTCCATCCAGGTGCAGAATATATTTTATTCTGGGCACCGAGGCATGTGCAACTGTGCACTACCCTTAGAAACAAACACCTAGCTGTGGGCACTCTGCCAATCAGTTGGGCTTGAGTGGCTGCACAAGCTCAGGGTTTACAGAATAACAATCCAAACCCTCTGCACCCCCTGCTCCTGTACCCAGACCCTTTCCCAGGCTCTGTACCCCAATGCCTTGCCCCAGGTCACAACCTCCTTTTTCACTCAAACTCCCATCTACACCACATTTCCCTACCCTGAGCTCCCTTTGGCACCCAGTCTCCATCCCAGATACTGCCCCTCCTCCATTACTATCAGGGAAGAGCACAGGGCATTGACCACTAATTCTTGGAGTGCCCTTCCCTCAAAAATTCTTGCCCACCGCTGGTGTACACCCCCTGGCAGCAGTGGGCCATGAATACAGCCTGCACCCAGGTGACCAATCCTTCCTGGCACCAGTTCTGTTTCCTCTGCTACCAAATGACATTGATTTGATGCAGTGCCCACAGGCCCCATGAGCTCTGTGCCAAAGAAGCTGCCTTGCCAGAGCAGAAAGAAGCCTGTTGCAGACACCATGAGGGTCTTCTGGGGCAGCCGTGTTTTGCACACCAGGATGAATGCCTCCCTGGCTATGCCCACTAAAATGAACATCAGTGAAGGAGTTCAGCTGGTGACAATGAAATGGTCCCCATTGGGGCACTGCAGTTGACCCCGACCACACCCCACCCCACCCCACCCCACCAAGTTGCAGACAGCCACTCTGCCCCTCCATGTGGTGACTGCAGGCTGTTGGGCAACTAGGGCCAGAATTGCTGCTTATTCCCAATGGGTTGGTTTTTATTCCCAGCTGGGTCAGTGGGGGCACATGTCACCAACCCCCAGGGTTCAAAAATCGTGAGACCTGTGCTGGACTTGGGGTCCTTTTGCTCCATAAGCCTTGTGGGTGTGCTGGGATACCAGGCAGAAGCTTTCTCCTCAGCATCTTTCTCTTTTAGAAGCAAGGCTGGAAGCATCATCTCTCCAGGGACTCTGGGAACTGGGGCTTTAAGGAAGAGTTCCCCCGAGAGGATAACGGAGCCGGCACTTGGCTGTTCCTAGGGTCAAAAGGAAACAGAGGAACGGCCGCCCGGCCTGGCCCGCGCACAGGTTGGTGCTGGCGAATTAACCTGAGGCCCGCGGGTGGGTGAGCGGGCGGCACACACTGACTGTGATGTGAGAGGGGCTCTTTTCAGTGGAGCTGGAAGCCCCCTGGCTTGCGCAGAAGGCAGAGCTTTGCCCCAGTTTACCTCCGGGGTTCTGTCTCGGCCCCCGTGTGCACGCTCTCATGCCAGAGTTACCGCCATCCCTCTGCGGCCGCTTTGCACGTGGGGCCGGGGGAAGGAACTGCTCGGCCAGCAGCTCCAGGCGGGGGCGGGACGCGCGACCCGAGCGCTCCCCCAGGCTGCGGAGCCAGAACGCTCCAGCAGGCACGGGGCCATGGGGAGGGGCCGGGAGCCGGACCCCCCGCCCCAGCGGCCTGACAGGCGGGGGCGCAGCTCCCAGCTTGCACCGCCGCCCTAAGACGTGGCAGGCCCCGGCAGCCGGCCGCGCTCCGAGCCCCTGCGCGCCCGATCTGACCCTGCCCCATGCGCTGCCTGCTGCTGCGGCTGCTGCTGCTGGCCCGGCTGCTGGCGCCTCTACGCACGTACGAGCCGGACTGGGGGAAGCTGCGGGAGCTGGCGCGGGGCAAGGTGGAGGTAAGGGGGGAGCCGGACTGGGGGGAAGGGGGCAGTGGCAGGGCGCACGGGGGGTGGGGGATTCGCAACTGGAGATGGGCAGCGCCCAGGGGCATGGGGGCCTGGCACCGGGGGCAGCATCCCGGGTAGAGGGGTAAGCACGGAGCATGGAGGGATCAGGATGTGGGGGGATAGGTAGACAAGCAGAGCCTTGTGGGAGAGGTACTAGGAATGGGGGGGTGGGTTACATGGGATATGGGGGCAGGCAGCCTGGCAGCCTCCTTCCCACCCCAAACTCCCCATGAGTTCCCCTGGAAACCATTAACGTGAGGTGTTACTGGGACAACCTGATGTGTGCTTCATTACCATGGCAACCAGGCCTACAGCTTCTCCTGTTGACCTGGTCCAGGAGACTTGGAAGGGCCCAGTGTGAGGTAGGGAAGGGCCAGGCTCAGCAGGCAGAAGCTCCCCTGCTCCTGCCCAGGGGAGGAGAGGAAGGGTGGACCCATGGCTTGGGCCAAAGACTTGGACCCCCCTGTGTCTCCACAGGGTCCTTGTGGGACCCTGACCTTCCTAGCTGGGGGTCCAAGCCCTGCCTGGCCATTACAGACTGGGAGGAGCTCAGATCCTCCACTGATGGGGGCTGTAGAAGGACCAGCAGAGTCTGGACAGGGGTCAGTGAGATAGAGTAGAGGGCAGGGTCAGGGCCAGCTAGCCTGGAGTCTGGGGGGGTTCCCTACAGAGGGTTACTGGAGTTGATGCTGGGAGGGGGGTGTTTCAGATGGATTGAGGTGGTTATCAGTGGGACTACAAGGCCAGGGGTTCGTGGGGCTGCAGGGTGATGGTGGGTTGCTGGTGGGATTGCAGGGGGACAGTGGGGAGGTTGCGGTGGGGTTGGAAACATTTCTTACTCCGTGGTGTCACTTTCCTGCAGACCTGTGGAGGATGATGGCTGAGCCGCCTGAAGGAGGTGAGTGCTGTGGGCACCAGGAATGAGCCCCTCCCCACATTCATAGCACTGGGAAACCTGCTTAGCCTTCTCCTGGGGGGCTTCCTCACTTAGGTGCTTCCTGTGCCAGACTATGCCAGTGTTTTTCCAAACCCCTCTGGTGGGGTGGCAAGGCAAGCCCTCCTGCAGTAAGGGCACCTGTGGCAAGGTGAGGAGGTGCCCAGGTCCCATGCAGCTTGCTGTTTTCCTTGGGGGCTCTGCAGTGTGCCTCCTGACCCTGGGGCGGGTATGCAGTGGGGGTGGTGCTCACACTCTGCTCCCTTCCAGGTGAAGGCCTTTGTCACTGAGGACATCCCACTGTAGTATCCTTTCCTGTTGTGGGGCTGGGCCAGGCTGGACATAAGGAGAGGGCTGGCAAACCTGGGATTTGGCTCCAAGCTCACATTTCTAGACCACCAGGCTGTGGACCCCCCTCCCCACTGAATGTCAGTGGCCCTGTGGTGCCTGCCTGAGTCTTAGGCTGAGCCAAGCGATTCTAGTCACCCTAACTGGGTATTGACTTTGGAGTCTGACAACCACCATTTGCCAGTAGACTACCAAGCCCTGGGAGGGTGCACTGCTGTCACCTGGAGACAAGTGGCTGGTATCCAGGGCTGCAGGGCTGGGGACTGTGAGGAGGGGAAAGCAGAGATGCTGCACTGCAGAGACAGGTGCTTAGTCACCTACTTGAGGCTAAACCCCAAACTGCCTCCCACCACTTCTGGGGCCAGAGCCCCAGCCCTTGCTCCCAGGACACTGTGCTCAGGCTGGTATCATCCCAGGAGCAAGCTAGGGGCAATGGGCTGTACTCTGCTCTCCCAGCTGGGGCACATGGAGAAGCTGGCAGCTTCCAGGCATGGTGCCCCTCAGCCCTGATCACCAAGGCCATGGTCAGTGGGATGCAGGTGCCAACTCTGCCCCTCACTTGCCAAGATCCTTAAGGCACCTTCCAGCCACAACCTGGTAATGAAGCATCTTCCTGGAGCCGACCCTGAGCTTGTGCTGCTGAACTTCAGATATGAAGAATTAGAGGTAACAGCTGGCTGTGGGGGGGAGCTCCTATCCCAGCTCTGACAGCAGGGGGCACTCTGGGGAGCAGGGGCAGGAGCACTGCGTGGCAGGGGTGTCTCCTGGCTACTCCTGCCCTGGCTTTTCCTGGCAGGAGACACTGTGGGAACAAAGCAGGGAGCTCGGTGTGAAGGGAGGGGCAGCGTCCAGGCTACTCCTGTCTGGGCCCTTCCCAGCAGGGGGCACTGTGGGACTAGAGCAGATGCCACCTGAGCCCAGCCCAGTCTCTCCCAGCAAAAAGCAGCATGGGAGCTCTGGCTGCATGGGGAGTTCTCATCTGCTTGTCCCAGGAGGGTGTGCAGTCTACAGCCCTCCTTTGAAAGCCACTGGGAAGCAGGCCTGGCCAAAGGTGCCCATGGGGCTGGCCTCAGGAGCGGAGCCTGCAGTGGCCCTAGCAGCAGGCCAGTGGGTACAGGACTGGGGTGGCTGGGAGGCTGGGTGCCCAACACAGCAATCACTGTTTTGCAGAGAATTCCCTTGAGTGACATGAGTCGGCAGGAGATTAACCAGCTGGTGCAGGAGCTGGGATTTTACCACAAGGAGACACCAGATGCCCCGGTGCCCAAAGAGTTCCAACTTGCCCCAGCCAGGGCTCTGTCCACCCTGGAAGCCAAGAATCAAGGCCCTCAAGCACCCTCCTCCACCGCTTCTACAGCCAAAAGCAATGCTCCCAAGAGGCCAGACAGCCAGGAACACCCAGATCTGTAGAGTGCAGGGCTGTGCACACGCACATTGGAATATGCGTGCATGGAGTGGGCGTGCACACAGGGCACGTGAACTGGGCTGTGCACTCACCCCCTGCCAGGAGCTGCCTCCCCACTGATAGGTGTGATGCAGCCTCTGTCTCCCCACGGTTATTGTTCAGGACACAACACGTTCTATACCAGCTCCAGCTCAGCAGCCCTCCCTGCCTGCTCTGTGGCCCCTCCCCTCCCTGCTGCCCAGCCCAGCCCAGCCTGCTAACAAGCAGTCTCAGGGCACCCACCCCAGCAGGCTAGTGCTTCTTTGTGTTAGTATCCCCTGCCTGCAGGGACAGAATGAAGCCCACAGCTGAAAGCTCTGGGGGCTGTGTGTGGATAAGCTGAGTCCCAAAGGACACGGGGTTGCTGCACACTAGGGAGCACAGGCAGCCACAGTCCAAGGGCTTGTGTCCAGAGCGGGAATAAAGGCCCTTCCCCTTATATGCTGCAGTGTGTTGTCTCCTTGCTGTCCTGGCTGGCACCCTCCATGCTTGAGCTGCCAACCCCTGGGTGGGCCAGGAGGCTGTTGCTCTCTGGGGCGGGGGACTATTGGAAGCAATCCTGGAGATTTTAATAGGCTGCTGAAGTCTGGTCCGCAGCACAGAGGGGCTGAGGCAGGCTCCCTACCCACCCTGTGCCATACACTCCTAGCAGTGAGGGCAGCCAGTGGGGATCTGCATGTTGCCTCTGTTCCACATGCTGATTCCTTGTCTCCCATTGGTTGGGAAGCACACCCAATGGGAGCTGTGGGGGCAGTGCCTGAAGGTAAGGTCAGTGGGCAGAGCAACCTGAGCCTAGGAGCTGGAGGGACATGCTGGTCCTTTCTAGGAGCCCCATGAGGTCAGCATGATCCCGAGCTTGCACCCCGCCCCACACCCTCCCATGCCCTAGCCAAGCCTCCTCCCACCCTCTGAGTCCCTTGATTACAGGGGAGGGGAGCTGCAGAGCACCTCCCATTCATAACAGCAAGCACCACCCCTCTTCCCAGCCGCACAGAAGGGGCTCTGGGTGAGGTTGCAAGGAACCAGTGCTGTGCATCTAGTGGGTCAGTTCCTTGGGCCTGTGGTTCAGGGGGGCTCAGATTGGACCAGTGGCCCTTAGAGGCCAGTGCCTGCTGCCTAGGCCCAGCAGTTACCATCACTGCTGGCTTCCCAGCTGTAGGAAAAGGGAGCCATAGGGCACAAGGAGGCCAGGACCTTCACTGTTCATTAGCAGGAGCTGAGCCCTGCAGAAAAATCTGGGCCCAAGTCTGTCTTCCCATCATTAAGCCCCACCCCACCCCAGTTCTGCTGTTCTGCAGCTGCCTCTGGGGTGCAGCTAGACTTCAGAAGGCCCCCACTCCCCACCTATCCATTCACTTGAAGCAGGGGGGCATGGGTTTGCCATGATCCAAGGGCAGCACCAGCTCTGCTAGTGCACAGGGCTGGTGGGGCTTGAGATACAAGCAGGGCCAGGTGGTGCCATCCTAATTCCTGGAGGAATCTTGGTCACTGGGCCAGGAACCAAGGGGCACTAATGGGGCTTGGAGTGGGGGGGGCGGTGGAGTGTGCAGGTGGAGGGAACCAGCTGGCCTTAGGCTATAATCCTGCTGCTTGTTCCCAGAGGCCTCCATCCCTCTCATCCCATGGGGATCCTCATTGCCGCAGGGGGCAGGACCTAGCTCTGGTCCATGAACCCACTGGCCTGGGGGCTGCTGGTGGTCAAGAGGAGAGCAGGCCAGAGGGAGTGGGGCCATGCCATCCACACCCCCATGCTGGCAGGGAAAGGGCTGATCAGGCTGCATATGAGGCCAGAGCTGGGCAGAGCTGCAGGTGAGAGAGGCACACTGCCTGTGCCCCCGGCCCCCAAAATGGGGCAGCAGCTGCGGAAAGCCCCCATTACATTCCTGCAGGCAGACCCCTCCTTGGGGGAGGGGGCAGCATCAGCCTGGCAGCAGAGCAGGCCAGGAGCAGAGGTCAGGCCCTGTGTAACATAACTTTATTGTCTGGCTGGTGGTGACACAGGCGTCCAGGCAGGTACAGAAAGTGACAAGATCTACTAATGGCCATGAGGGCAGTGGGCTGGGAACTGAGGGGGAGCAGAGCCAAGCCAAGTCCTGGAGCTGCCCTACTTATGGAGGTGCTGTGCTGAGGAGCCCACCACTGCCCCAGGGTGAAGGTGATGCACGTGCCAGCAGAGGCAGTGGCTCTTGGGGGGTAGGTGAGTGAGCAGCAGAGCAGTGTGCCAGTTGGGAACTGCCAGCATGTGCGGGCAGAGTGCTTATGAGGAACAATTTCCACAAAGGGCAGGGACACCCTCCCCCTGCCCAGATATGCTGTATCCAGACCCCAGCTGCCCAGGCTGAGAGCTCTGGGGAAAGCTCACCCAGCCCCCTAGCCACAACAGCAGCCCCCTGGGCCAGGTGTCCATATCACCAGGCAAGCCCAGCATCACCCTGCAGTGGCTGCCTCCAGCCAGCCAGCCCCAGACAAACCCAAAGTTTGCCCAGCCCAGCAAGTGGGGGGAGAGGGTATTGCACAGCATCAAACCCAGCTCCTTGAAAACAAATAACTTAGACCAATGCTATAAAAAGCAGTGAGGGGGCTGAGAGCTGAGCTGGCAGGGGGACCAGGCCAGGGACCATAGGGCTCAACTGACCTTGGAACAAAGGAGCCAGTGCTGGGAACTTGCAGCATGAACAAGGGTGAAGCAGGGTCAGTCTCTTGGCCTGACCCTGACCCCGAGGTCAGCCCTGAGGGCGGGCAGGCAGGCAGGCAGTGCCTCTGCACTCTGGAATCCCTGGGGAGGCAGCGGGAGAGTCTTTGCTACTGCCACTGTGCCCAGGGCAGCAGGACCAGGCTGGGAAGGCCTCAGCATTCCTTCTGTCGCAAGCGTAACTCATGACGCCGCAGGTGGTTGTAGAGGGACTGCACGTAAGTGAAGACGCATTTGGGGTCTGGCCTCTTCCCCATGATCATCATGTCTTCCACCTCCACCAGGGGCACACAGTCAACCAGCATCCTGTGGGGAGAGGGAAATAAGTGTGGTGCCAGCTTTGCCCCAGACATGACCTCCACCTGCAGGCCAGCCCCTACCCAGACCAGCCCAAGCCCCCTCATCTCATCTGACGCCTTACAGTTCCCAACCCTGGCCTTGCTCAGATCCTGCAGGGCCTCTGGCCCAGCGGCAATGCATCAGCCAGCCAGGGCTCCCCGCACACACAGTCACACTCTGGGCCCAACTGGGCCCAAGGGTGGGGGGGGGCACGCTCCCATCCCTTAAACACCCCCACCCCCCTGTGGGTATGCCCACAGCCCAGCTCCAGTGCAACCCACTGCCCAACCCTTATCCTCATCCACCAGCCAGGGCACTGCCTGCACAGCTGGCACCTGCCACATAGCCAGTGTTCGCCTCACAGCCCGCTGGCCCTTGCCCCTCTCACATAACCTGACCGCCCCTCCTCATCACTGGAGCTGAGCCTTAGCGCCCCCCCCCGCCCCCGGTCCTCTTGCTGCAGGGTCCTGATTCCAGAAGCTGCCTTGCCTTCAGACCTGGCCCCTGGCACCAATATAGCCAACCCACAGAGGTCCTCCCCAGCCCTCCAGCTTCTCTGCTCACCTCCAGACTGGTTCCCTGAATGGGCCATGCACTCAGCCCCTCTGACCCTGGGATGTACCCCAGACAGGAGAGCCCCCTCCCCCTGGCTGTGACGTGTCACAGCTCTTTCATCTCTGGTTTGGCTCCCTTCTGCGCCAGCTCTTCTCCCTGTGGGGGTATCCCACCACCACTGCCATTCCCCTCCTCGCCTGGGTCCCATGGCAGGCACCTCACTCCTCTGCCCCTTGCAAGAGCGGGCCAACCAGCAGTTTTGGCTCCAGTGCCAGCCATGGTGCGGCACACACGCTGAACAAGGGCAGCCATTTGCACAAGATACTGACCACACCCCATGGGACCCACCCTACATTTGAGCTGTGGCATTTGTTGCCCAGTTTTCCTGCAAGGCCTCTGCCTCCCTGTGCCCCTTTAGCCCCCCCCCCCAGTATCCAATGGCCTGCTGTGCCCAAATAGCACCCACAAGTGTGAAACGCCTCCCCCCCACCCCCAGCATGACATGCGACTGCCACTCTCCCTTTCGTCCACCTGGTGGGCACATCCCTTTCCTGCAGGCTCAGCCCACCCAGTGCCTCCTATGCGCCATCATCCCAGAGCAGCATGTGGTCCTGCTAATGCCCTCAGCACCCATCCTTATGCCTGCAGGCTGGGGGCCTCAGCAGACTGGAGGGTCCAGCCCAGGGTAGACACAAATCTCCAAGGACAGGGGGCACTGATTGCCCAGCTCCAGAAGCCGACTGAGCAGGCTGCCCTTTGGTGGACGAGGCTACCCCAACACTGACAGCTCAATGTGTGGCCAATGCAGCTGGGTCAGCCAGCAGGGCCCAACCTGAGCCATGCTGTGGACAGTGGACAGGCATGCTCTGGCTTTGCCAGAGCCACCATCCCCGGAGAAGTACTCCTTTGCTGGCAGGCCTGGGCGGAAGGCTGAGCCTACATTGGCCCTAAGCTGCAGTGCACACCAATGTCATGGCCAGAGGGGCTGAAGCCTTGCTGGGGTATAAGCAAGGGGAACAAGCCAGGCATTGCATGGGCAGGGCAGTTGCCTCCCACACTGCCAAGCCCCGCTCCATGGCTGCTCTGTCCCAGAACCCAGTCTGTCCTTGTCCTTGGGCTATAGAGCAAGCCCCTGCCTGTGCAATGCACACACCATGGCACAGCAGCGCAGACAGCTGCTCACTATCCACCAACCTGGTATGGCACATTCCCTTCCCTGCCACCCCCAAGTCAGCCCCAGAAGCCAGGAAAGCAGCAGCTCAGCTTTGCTGCTAACCTGGGCATGCACTTTTGGCTGCAAGCACTTTCCCCAGGGACAACAGTGCCGACACAGCCTGCTACACAGCAGCTCCCAGCCCAGGCTAACTGGTGGTGCTACACATCACAGCCCAGCAAGCCCAGGCCTGCCTGGACCCCCCCTCCAACCTCTGCCCACAGAGTCTACCCCATGCCAATGCCAGAACTGGGCTGTCCAGGCCCTCCCCTCTCCAGGACCACAGGGGCAGCCCCCTACTTCAATGCATCCGAGCCTAACACATTGAGGCCTGTGGAAACTACAGTTCCCAGCCAGCAGCTAGGAATCACTCAATGAGAAGTGGGGCAATGCATGCTGTGAACTGTAGTTCCTATACCATGCAGCAAAAGCTCAGGGAGCAAGGCTCTGATGTACGAGGGGCCTGGGGCAGAAAGCCCTCCTGGGGCTGCAGAAGGAACAGGGTATGTATATGTGCGGTGGGGAGGGGGCTGGAAGGCAGCTATGAACCACACACAACTCCCCAGACCACCATCACCGCAACACTACACAAGTGGCACAACAGCAGGAGCCCGCACAAGTGAGAGCGCCACCTGCTGGCTCTACCCAGAGCAGGTGCCAGTCAGGGCATGTCTTTGTGTCCTTGCCTTGGACAGCAGCTCTGCATGCAGGTGGAAGCCCCAGGGGCCCATCAGCCTCATATCCACAGCATCATAGACTCCAGCGGGAGGGGCTGGGTTTGACCTCTTCAGGATTGACCCCCCTCCACCACCTCTGCAGGAAGGAAGCAGTGGTGGAGGCAGTCGCTATTGTAGTAGGGTTATGGTCAGGCCTGTAGCCTAAGTCCAGGAAGATACCATTGGCCCAATGCTCCAGCTCAGACCCTTAGGAGCAGATTCCACTAGAGCATTGATCTGAGTAGCAACAGGGTCATGGCAGATGTTGCAAATGGAGCAAACCTGGCCCGTGAAAGCTCCATTGAGTGCCCTGCTGGCTGGCCCGGCTCCTGGGACTAGTGTGTAGGTTTTAATAGAGCAAATGTGGGGGAGCACCAGGGCTTTGCAGACAGCAGCAGCTCTGCCTGGAGTACTGAAGGGGAGAGGGGCAGGCCTGCAATTCAGATGGTTACCCAGTGCCATATCTTGCCAGCTGGCACTCAGGAGCCCCAAGCATTCAAATCCCTTCAGGGCCCATGTGACACCTCAACCAGAGGGAGCAACAGCCGGGCCCAAACATGCAGCAGCACCCCCCACCCCTCCCCAGCATGAATCCCTGGGTAGCAGCTCTCAGGACCCTGGGCTGATGGCTCATGCCTGTACAGTGCTGCAAGAGCCTTGCATGGAAGTATTTAGGGGGAAGGGGATCTCTTGGCCCGATGGCCTAGGCACAAGCATTCCAAGGGCTCGATGCAGTCGGCTGGGGCAGGAACTGGAAATACAGAACACAGCACCCCACAGACTCACTGGGAAACAGCTCCCTAAAACATACCCCCGCATCTTCCTGCATACCAGAGGCAGCCCCAGCCCCCAAATGGCTATGGTGAGGCTAGGACAGCCTGGCCCATGCCCCCAGCACGGTGTTCTCTCTCCTCTGTTACGTCCCCAGCGAAGGGCTCAGGTTCTGTGCATCACCTAAACAAAGTCATAGTGCACATGAGCACTGCAGAGTAGGGGTAAGACCCAGAGGGTGAGCTGCAGCTTAGGACAGGAGAGGCTGGGCTCTTGAGGGGGGCAGGGGATGAGATGTTTGGGATGCAGAAAGTGCCTCTAGGTTGGGCTTACCCACATGGCTCCCGGTCAACAGCACTAAGGCAGACTGCCTGGTGCTGGCCTGTCCTGGGTCATCCCGCCACACTCCCAAAGCAGCTGGCAGCTCTGCAGGGCACTGTGCACCTGTACACATGACCCCAAACCCAAGTCCCAATAGGCATGTAGAGCAGTTGTTCAGGGTGGGAGCAGTACATGGAGTCCAGAGCTACCCTAGCAGGGAAGGGGGCATGCTGCTGGGGCCAGGGCAGCTTTGGGGCTTCGGCTGTCTCGCCCTGGCAAGGGCTTCATGGGATGTTGCAGGGCCATGTAGTTCATGGGGAACTTCAATGGTGCCCACATAGCCCAGTCATCTCCCTGCCACTGGCTGAGGCAGACCCCAGATGATCATAACCCTGGTGCCCAGGGCACCTGTGAGTATGGGTTGAGTTCCTAGGAGCTGGGCCAGGCCTTCTCTACACTACATGGTGCAGAGAGAGAGCCTGAAGCAGGAAATCCCCACAGCCAGCCCTGCAGGGTAGGGGTGTGTGAGAGATACACAAGCATGCTTGGCCCAGACCTGACTCCCCTCACAGAGTTTGAGCACCCCTGCTAGCAGCAGCCTGCCTTGCACCTGCAGTGGTATATACAGCACCAAGAGGAGAGTAGGCTCCCTCTTTCCGCCCCAGCCTCAGTCTCACAGCGCCCTAGAAGGAGAATTCCCATTCTTTCTACCCCCTGCCCACCGCTGCAGGACTGAAACTGCTCCCCCGCTTGCGGCCAGAGGCAGCTGTCCATCTGCCCCCTAACAGAACTGACTGCAAATGGCTCCTCTGGTAACCAGTGCAGCTGGATGGGCCAGCAGGGAATTCCAGGTGCTGCTGTGCCAGATTAGGCCCCTCACCATCCTCGCACCTGTGCAGCTGAGTAAACTAAGGCTCCCTCTGCCCAAAATCACACAGCACATGTGGGCAGAGCGCCACACCCATGTTCACTGCTGCCAGTTCTCAGCCTACTCCCCTGTGCAGTGTGTGACTCTTCCAGCACAGGCTGTCAAGGAGAAGCAGTAAGACAGTCAAGGCAGCAACAACATCCGCAGAGCTGCATTGCTGTGATAACAGGAAGGGACACAGGCCTGCAACAGAACAGCTGCAGCTCCCTCCTCCACAGGCAACCTCCCTGTGCCCCCACCTCCAGAGTGCCTGCTTGTTTCCATTGGAGAAAAGACTGGGAAGCCAAGGTTAGCACAGGGCCTGATAGCACCAGCACTACAACCTGCTCCCCTCACCCTCAAGGTCATTCAGCAGAGGGCCAGGGCAAGGGGTAAAGGCTTCAGACCCCAGTCCTGCCCCCTGAACTACCCATGGGGGTCCTCTGCACTGCCTTACAGCCCCTGCTGCCTCCCCACAGCTGAGCTGATGCAGATCCATCCTGCTCCACTTCTAGCCCACGGATGGTTCTTCCACTGGACTGAGTCCAGTGCTGCAGCAGCAAGGGACCAATCACTGTAGTGACATGTCCAACTGGGAGGTTAGCCCTGTGGGGGCCCTGGAACCCAAGGACCCCATGGACAGCACCTGCTGCTCCCCTTGGTTCTGGGGGCTTCAGCACCACTGGAAGTGGCCCAGCTGGATGTTTTATGGAAAAGCTGAGGCATCCTCAGGAGACAATCCCTGACCTTATAAAGACATAGCTGATCTTGCAGCACATTCAGTGCAGCAGGGGGGCCACTGCTCGCAGGAGGCTCTCAAGGGAAGGGAGATGCTCTCAGACAGGCCCAACCACTAACAAGGAGCCACGTGATGGACAGGCCTGAGTCACACTTTCCAGGCTCCCAGCTCCTGCCCATATATGACTAGGAGGCACCCTGCCGGGGGCTGCTCACTCACCTCGGCTGATCCCCAGCTTGGCCCGCCCTCCAGGAGTGGGGGCAGGACTGTTGAGCTTGCAGACCTGTGGCAGAACAGTGGCAGTGGGTGCTGGGGACAAGAATGCTGCTTTTGCAGGATGTACCTCAAGGCAGCATCAGACCCAAGAGTTCAACTCCCCACTTGAGCAACGGGGCAGGGAGGAAGTCCAGCTTAGGGGGCTCCGCAGGCCACACTGCCTGCTCTCAATCCAGATGCAGGCTGCTCCGGCACAGTGAGATGTGTAATTAAAACAGCACTTTGGAGCAGCCAGCCAGGGGTTCCCCCTACCAGGCTCACAGCGCTTGGGAGGAATCTCTTCAGGGCTGCGGACTGGCCCAGATGCTATGCTGGGCTGTGATGTTCTGCTCCCCTGCCCAAGATGCTGATGCTAGGGCGAGTGTCCCTGGACAGCCCTGGCTGAGTGCAGAATCAGTCTGGCTAAGTAGGCTCAGCCTGCTGGCACCCTGACATGTGGCCTGTACCCCTGGGATGGGGAGCCTACCCCCCCACTCCCACCTCCTGGATTCACCCCTCCCCTGCTGCAAAGCTGCATGCAGATGTTGCCAGGCCCAGCCCCTGCCCTAGCCCCAGCTTATTGCAGCCACGGCCCTCGCTGCGTCTCCTGCCGAAGGCACTGCCAAGCGGGGCTGGACGGGAGATTGAGAGGAAGATTCTCACCATCGCTCCTGGGGGTGTTAATAGGCTACGACTGTTTGGTTTTTACCAGCCCCTTCTGGACCAGGCAGCGATAGAACTCCTGAATGTATGTGTACACACACTTCCAATCTGGCTCGCGCATCCGGACCATGTCCTCCACGTCCAGCAACTGCGGACAGTCTGCGTGCTTCCTGGGGGCAGGGGAGGGGGAGCGAGTGATCACAGCCCAGTCGGGTGGGGAGGGAGGGAGAAAGAGAGAGAAGAGAAACCGATCAATCCCATTCAGTCCCCTGCGCCAGCACAACGCGCCAGCTCACACATGCTCCAGGGAAGGTGTGCAATGCGCGGGGGGTGTGGGGGGAGATGATTCCCAGGTACTGAGACTACCAGGAATGGGGCCACACAAGCACGGCCAGGGAGGGGGGAGGAGCAAAGGGCGTCACAGGTGCAGGAGCGTGAGGTGCAGGCGTGAGGAGATCCAGAGCAGGAGGACAGAGCGAGACAGACAGTGGAAAAAGGGGGTGAAGTGCTCTGGCGCCAACCAGTGGTTGAGAGGCAGATTCCAGAGCGGAGCGGCTCTCTATATAACTGGCTATATAGACGGGGTGGCACAGGGAAGTGGGGCCCAGGCCCAGCTCCCTCCTGGCCTGGCTCCGCTTGGAATCAGTGCAGGAAGCTCACCAAGGGCCAAAGGGGAAGGGGAAGGGCCACCTGGCTTCCAGGCTGGAGGCATTGGTTGCTCTCATGGTCCACACACCGGTCCCCGTTAAGGCAAAAGGCACATTAATAGGAAGGCGGAAGTTCCAGGCACACGCACCCAGCACACCACTGTTCACAGTACGCCGTGTGAACTGGAGACAAGCGCGCAGCCCACAGGAGCTGGCACTCACGCTCTGTCAGGGGCCTCTGGGTCCCCAGACATCAGCACAGTCAGGACAGCCTGTACAGCCCACAGGATCTGGCACCCACTCTCTGTTGGGGTCCTCTGGGCCCCTAGACATCAGCCCAGGCTCAGTAGCCTGTGCAGCCCATGACAGCTGGCACCCATGCTCTGGTGGGGGCCTCTGGGCCCCCAGATGCCAGCCCAGACAGAGCAGCCTGCATGGGTCTGAGAAGCTCAGAGAGCCCACAGCCCCAGGAGGGATGAGCCTGCCCCTGTTCAGACAGAAGGCAGTCAGCTAGTGAAGGGAAGGAAGGGTGGGTTGACGGATGGAGAGACAGAAGGCAGAAGAGAGGAGCTGACTCCCAGCTCTCCAGCTGGACCCGCTCCTTTTTCTCAGCATTGCAGAAAACCAGGAGCAAAAGGGGGAGCTCAGAAAGCTGCAAGAGAGCCCGAGCCTAGGGCACAGGACTCAGCCCAGGGCTGCAGCAATGCGCTGCATCAGGGGCTCCTGTGAGCCTCACCACCCCCTCCCCACTCAACACCCGGCAAGCCCTAGGCAGCTTGAGGGACCTCAGCCCGCACAGGTTGTGCTCCAGCATTCAAGCAGTTAGAGGAGGGGCAGTGGCAGGAGAAGGGTCTTGGTGCACCCAAGGTTAGCCAGGACAGGCCAGCCACTGGTCAGCATGCCACAGCACGGCACAGTAGCAGCTGCCAGTTATGGGGAAGGAGCTCCCTGGGGAGTCAGTCTCTTTTGTAGGCTGCTCCAGGCCATCCAGCGATGCTCAGTGCTCTGAGGGCCATGAGGAGTTTGTCCTGACAGGATCACACCACGCTGTGGGCTGTGCTGGCTTTGGATGGCTCTGCACAGAGGGCACTTTGCCCAGAGGCAGGCCAGAACAGCCAGGGTGGGATGCTGAGAAGCAGCGCAGCGGGGCAGGGCATTAGGAAGCCAGCTCAGCTTGCAGGAGAGGCTTGCTGCTTCCCTTTGCTCCTCCGCCACACCAGCTTTTGCAGGGATGTACCAGGAAGGGCCCCCAGCTCGGCCTGCCTCTTGCCGGGGAGGGTACATACTCTGCCGAGGAGAAGGCCACTTCAAAGTTGTGACGGCGGTTCTGGGGCGTCAGCTGCTTGTAGTCAAAGGCCTCAGGGAAGAAGTTGTGGACAAGGGCACAGAAGGCCATGCCGTCGCTCCAGCTGGAGGAGAAGTTCTGGATGTCCACGTGCTGTGGGGCAGAGGCAGGGTCAGGAGAGGGAGCAGGCCCTAGCCAGGGCTGGTGGGGATAGGTGGAGGCAGCAGGAGACTAGGCCTGACCCAAGGAGGAGCTGCGGGTGAAGGGGAGGAGAGAAGAGATCCCTGCCTAGCCAGGGGACACAGGACAAGGCAGACAAGCCAAGCGGGGCCAACTCCTGCCAGAAGCCCCGGGGAGGGATGCCAACCTCCTAACTGCAGAAAACCAAACCTCCCTCCCCATGCCCCCTTCTCCGCCTCTGCCTCCAAGACCCTCCCTTTCTCCAGTGCCCCACCCATGCTAACTCCATTCCTCCTCCCCCTGCGCTCATTTTCTTTGGGCTGGGATGGGGGGGTGGTTTCAGAATGTGAAAGGGGAGCTGGGTGAGAGCAGTGGTTGTGGTGTGGGCTCCAAAACGTGCTGGCATGTCCCTCCTGCTCCTAGGCTCTGCACCACCACACCTCCAGGAACCACAGCCAATGGGAGCCGTGGATCCGACTTTCCCACTGCCCAGCAGCAGGCGGGATATGCCAACCTCTCCCAGGAGCTGCACAGAGCCAGGCAGGGAGCCTGCCAGCCCTGCACCAACCAGACTTAACAGCCCAGTCAGCAGTGCTGAGCAGAACCTCCATGTCCCTTTCTGTCTAGCTGCTTCCACTGAGAACTGAATACCTGGCAAGCCTAAGCCTGGAGGGTGGGGGTGGGGGAGTGGGCCCAGCCTGGCCAGAAGCTGCAGAGGAAGGACACTGACCTCATAGCCGCGGGTCTTTGCTCTGCACCAGTCCAGCAACATCTGCTTGATGCTGTTGGCATTGGGGACGCCGAAGCCGGAGGAGCGCTGCACAGCCACCCGCGTCGCAGCTGGGCTTGACGGGCTAAGGAGCACGCACACACACACACACACACACACACAAACAAACATTGGTCCCCAGCCTGGGGCATCTGCCCAGCCCAGCCCCACCCCATGTTACCCAGCCCAGCCTCCTCACCTCCCGCTCTCCTTCTCCAGCTTCTCCAACATGGCCTTGCGTGCCTGTGTGGCCGAGGTCTTGGGCAGGCTCTGAGCCTTCAGCAGCTCCTTCCTCTTCTCTGCCTGACGCCGCTCCAGCGCAGCCAGACTGCCCTGGCGCGAGGTGCTCTCATCCTCACGGTCAAAGATGCTGTGGGAGGGAGACAGGTGGCATGGGAGGGGGCTTCTATTCAGCAGAGGTGGAAAAACACCTCCTAAGTTACTTGAGTAAAAGTGAGGCTGCTTTCACTTCTGGGTACTTAAGTATAATAGAGATGTGATGTGTACTTTTACTCAAGCAGTTTCCCAGAGGGACACCAGTTACTTGTACTTAAAGTACCCCCCAAAAGCAACCGCACTTTTACTCAAGTAAAACTTTTGGGGCACTTTTTTCACCTCTGCTATTCAGCCAGGTCCCAACCCCGCAGGGAGGGGGAGCAGGGAACTTACCACCTCTCCCTAGGATGCCCAAGGAGCAGCCGCTACTCCCCAGACTCAGCTACAGGGGTCTCAATGGGGCCCCCCAAACCAGGGGAACATCTGCCTTTGTGTGGCACAGATGACACTGTCCAGGGCTTTGGAAGCCCCCAGTCAGCAGGGGCTGCATGGCGCTCAGAGCCCCACATAGCAGGCACCAGGTTTTCCCTTCCCCTGCACAGCATGGTGGCATGCAGCCACGTGGGCAATCACAACGCCCTCAAGATGGGCAGTGAAGTGCCATGCCTCTCTCCACCTGCCCCAGGGCATAGAGAGTGCCACAGGCCGTAGGACTGCATCCAACCAGTGCTGAGGCAGTAGCCACTATAGCAAACTGGGCACGCTGTTCTGAAATACATTTATTATTTAAGCCAATTAGCTGCATGTGGCTAGTGTGTGGAGAACTACGGCCAGAGGAGCACTCCCCAAAGGCAATACTCAGCCAGCTGGGCACCACTCACCTGCCCACCTTCTTGGAGGAGGAGCTGTAGGACTGGGACTGGAGGAAGGTGCTGCCATCTGCAGAGGCAAGAGAGGAATCTCAGATGCCGGTGAGAGGCTAGCAGGAGCTGCCTTTTCCCTATGCCTGGCACTGCCCAGAGGAAAGCAACCTAACTTCCTGCAGCACCAATCCTCCCCACTGCCAAGGGCTGCATGCCCAGCACCAATGGGCAAGAAGCAGCCCCATTGCCCCCCTTCCCTGCCAGGGGCTGGGCACCCAGTGCCAACAGGCGGGGGGGGAAGAAGTTCCACTGGGCAACAGAAGAGCAGCTCAGGGTGGGAGTAGGGGTGGGGCCGAAGGGCCCTTACTCTCCAGTCTCTTTGTGTAGCTCGACTCCACTCTCGTCACACGGGAGGTTTTGGTACCATCGTCTGTGAAGGGAGGAAAAGACAATGGGGCATCAGCCAGGGTGGCGTGGGGCATGCCCAGGAGAGGGCAAAGCCAGGGAGTCGACACTGCTGCAGAGGAAGCTGAGCCAGCAAGCCCCAAGAAGCCCCATGAAGGACAGGCCAAGAGGCACGTGTGCAGCAGGGGACAGGACAGAGAGGCAGGGAGACCAGGCCAGGACTGGCAGCAAGAGGTACAGAGAAGACTCTTCCCAGCCTGGAGACAGAAGTGAAGAAGGGGCCAGTGCCAGTGAACAAGAGGAGCAGCAAAGCATCGTGTGGCCAAGGCAGGCCTCATTACCCATGACAGCACCAGGCCCAGGCTAACAGGAGGCAGTGCTGCCCCCGGTCACCAGCCTGAGAGCCCATCCTGTGTCTGGCTGAGAGCCAGAGCAGGTGGTGGAAAGGCTCACAGGGCTGGCCCTCCTTGCTGGCATCAGGATGAATTGTAAGAGTGCCCCCCCCCCCCCCCCCCCCGAGTCCCAGGTGATGGACACAGGCTGGGGAAGGGAGGTGCAGCTGATGGCAGGGCGCACAAGCTGATGGGGAGTGGGGGAAGAAACCAAGCCTGGTGGTGCCCCCATGCCTGGTCGCAGGCAAAGTCCCCCAGCAGGCCTACAGGAGGAGAGCTGACCACCTGTGCTCATGTCAGCATGGGCAGCAGCTGCTGGCAGACAGAGGAAATGCAAGAAGAGACTAGCGAAGCCAGGGATGGCTCCAGCCAATGACGCAGCTTTAACCACGGCGCCAGGGGCCTGCTTACAGACCCTTGGCTATCCCAAAGGGTCCACGCCGGCCATGCTCACTGGGAGCTACTCCTGCACATCCCACAGCATATAATCCTGTACGCCAGGCTCCACACTGGCCTAAGTCCAGCTGTGCCTTAGCCTGCCTGAGGGCTGCTGGCATGGCCCTTGAGAGCAGGGGCCTGGCAGCACAGAGTGCACCTCTCAGCACTGAGGAGCCCCTGCAGGGGCAAAAAGTACAGAAACAGCCTCCAAGAGCAGGGCCTGTGCCTTGGGAAAGGGCAGAAGATGACAGCCAGGCAGCACGGGGGTGCAGCACAGAACGGCAGAGTGTGCTAGAGGCCATTGGGTCAGGCCAGGGGTGGCAGAGAACAGGCTATGCTGGGCACCAGTGCGCCCAGGCTGTGCTAGCCAGCAGTAGCGCTCAGCTCCCAGGCCAGCCCAGCCGAGCCCGAAAGAGCCCCTTACTGGATTGGACAAGGTGCTCAGTTTTGGTGAGGATGTGGCGAGCTGAGCCATTGGCCGACTGGGTGCTCTGCTGGGTGGTGGTCTCAGTAGTGTGACCAGACTTCCCTGTGCCCGCTTGGCTCTTCAGCCCCTGCAGCCGCTGGTCCCGCTCCTTCTCTCGCTGCTCTGCAAAGGCACACCCCGGAGGCATTACCGTGGAGACAAAGGCCCCAGGACAACAGCTGCTTCCCGGCACGAAACCACTGCAGCTTCTCTGAGATGCTCAGCTGCCCTGCCCAGTCCAGGACGCAGGGCCCCTCAGTGAACTCCTTGCCCTGACAGAGACACAGCAGGAGGGTTGGGGCACCCTCCCAGCCAGATGCTGCTGCCCCTCACCCAGCTCCATCATTCTGTGAAGGCTGCAGAGCTTCCTGCCTCTGCTGCCAAAGGGAGAGCCCAACCTCTGCAGGTCAGCTAGGGTTTTCGTGACATGGGTCCAGCTCTCTGACCCTCCTTGGAACCAGGTCTCCTCTGCTACTTCCATTCCATGGCCCTGCCAGCCCACCACCAGGGTCAAGGCCCCCTCCACCCCAGGCTACACAGGCCCTCAGGTATGCCCCCCACCCTCCCACCACAGAGCCCTGGAGACCATGAGCCACTACCTCTTTTCCTCTGGCGCAGCTCCCGCATGGCTGCGCGGATCAGCCGCCGCTCCTCGAAGTCCGTTGTCTGGTCCAGCTGCCGAGGTAAGTACCAGTAGCCTCAGCAAACGCCATTTTGCCCCCACCGCAGCATTGCACCCGCCCCTCAGCCAGCCTCCACCACAGTATCTCGACCCCCACCCCCTGCAACTCAAGCCACAGCAGCTCTGGGCAGCTCCCTTGGGGCGGGCAAGATGGGCAGCCCTGGCAAGGGCCAGCGTACCATCTTATCCAGTACATCCTCCTCCTCAATCTTGCTCAGCTCCTCTGTGCTCAGCTTGCTCTTTTCCAGATCCTTCACCTGGGCCTTCTCCAGCCCTTTGGGTGTCTCTGGCTCAGGTACTGGCACCTGGGGCTGCTTCGCCACTTCTGCCTCCATCTGCAAGGAGAGGGGTGGGATGGTGAGGACCTTCTCCCAGCTTGAGAGCTGAACACTGCCCCCAGAAAGAGCAGCTCCAGATTCCACTGCTGCTACCCCAGCCACAAGATGCATGCCCACAAATCAGGGGCCTGACGTGAAGGGCAGGCCCAGCACAACCATGCCAGGCTGAGTATTAGCAATGCACTGATGAGAGCGTAGAGCACCAATGCTATTGCCTGATCAGCCACCTGCTCCCAGGCCACAACAGCCAGGCTAGCAGAAGCTCCATTTGCCAATCTCCTCCACCTCAGTGACAATCCACACTGAGCCATCCTACCTGGGCCTGACCCCTCTCTGCTCTTCCCCAAGGGCTCCAAGAGCAGAGTTCTGCTGACAGGCAGCCCTGTGCCTCTCTGTACATTGCAAGGTCACCCAGGAGGGAACAAAGAATGGAACCCAGGACTCCTGTCTCCCAGCAAACCACATGTGACAAAGTGGGAACTTTGGGTCCTGTTCCTACATCAGTTTGCGCCTCGGTCCCCCTGTCACTTGGCAGGTGGAAAACGGCTGTCTGTGCTCCAGGAAGGCAAAGGGGCAGCAGTGGCTGCCTCTGTCTTTAAGCCTCAGTTCAATGGAGCTCTTGGGAACACAATGGCAGACCCAGTTACCTGGACACTGAAGCCAAGGACAGGCCCAGTGGCTACAGACTTCCCCACCTCCCAGCAAGGGGGCTGTCCAGCTTTGCTCCCACATGGAAACAAAGGACCAGAGGTGTGAGTTGGGGACAAGTGCTGGCTGCTGGGAGTAGTCAGAGCATTTTTGACCCAGGTCAGACAGGTCAAGGTCAGAGCTAGAACCCTAACCCCTGCTTTACCCATTGCTCCTTGGTGCTAACCTGAGGCTGCCCTGTGCTGCGTGCCAGCCAACTAAGAAACCCAACTGGCTCAACAGCGGTGAGAGTTACTGCACTAGCTTGGGGAGGGAGGAGCGCACATGCCTAGAGAGCTAGCAAACCTCCCTGGGATCTGACTCAGCAGCACTCGCTGATGAGACCCAGGTTGGAACAGAAGGCTGCAGGTCCAAACCAAGCTGGAGGTGATGCTGCATGGCTCCTCTGGAGGGATGAGAGAGACCCCAGGGGTCTGCTCCAAAGCTGTCCCTAGCACTGCTCCCATGGCTCTCCAGCACCATGGACATCACTCCACACCACCAGAGCACAATAATCTGGTGCTGCCCAGCCCATGGGGCAGAAGTGCTGCTCCTGCAGGCAGGAGGGGGAGTGATTCCTTTCCTGCTCTGCACTCCTGCTCTCTGCCTCAGAGGCATGTGAACCCTGCAGTGGGCACAGAAGAACCAGGGACAAGGCTGCTGCCAAGTTTCACAGCAACCTTAACACGGGCAGGAGAGTTCAACCAGCCCTTTGTAGACCTGCAACAGTGGGCGTACTCATCACACAGCCTGGTCACTTCCAGCAGGCAGCCCAGAGAGGGAAAGGGCAGTGCACACTGCTAGCTCCAGCGCAAGATTTCCAGGGGATTAAGGGGCTTATCGGAAAGAGGATCCTGGGCTGGGGATCCGGAGCTGCCCTGGAAAGTCTGCCAGGAACTAGGCTAACCCGGCCTCTTCTGGAATCATCCTGTGGTACTGGCTCCTTATCAACATGACCCCCAACTAGTGCAGCCTGGGCAGTGGGCCAGGCCCAAAATAGCAGCACAAAAGGCCGGGGGGTGGGCTGAGGGGTCAGCTGGGGCTGAGACCACAGCTGCTTGGCTCCATTCACACCCCCAGTGGAGCAGCAGGTGCCAGGTACTGCTGATGCTGTCTGGCTGCAGGACCCTCTTGCAGCCCTTTTGGAGAAGGGTGCCCCTGTAGCAGGAGGGCAGGGGCTGGAGGGCTCTCCTTGCAGCTGGTAGCACAGCTCCTCTCAGCTGGCCGGGGTCAGTTCTCTCATTAAAGCATCAGGGGACAGATTTCCCAAGAGCCCCTGGGGCAGGGGCAGAGGCAGATCCGATGCCCAGCGTCCATGGCAGGAGGCTGGTTCCTGTGCCAGGCTGCTGGTGGGCAGGAATCAAGCCCAGGGCAGCACCCAACACCTGATCTGGCAGTCATGCCTTTGGGCGATGTGCACAGTAGCCCTGGCGCTCAGGCAGACCAGCCCCGCAGGCACCACATGCAGAGCCAGGAACCCACAGGGCTCACCACCCAGCGGCTGGGAGAGAGCCTGCTCAGTGAGGCCCGGACAGGAGCAGCTGACGATGCCCAGGCTGCCCCAGCGCCTGTGGATGCACATAGCTCCCTGCCTGGACTGGGCTGGGTCCTGGAGTCACCAGCTGTCCCTGCAAACAAATGCAGGCAGGCAGCAAGGCCTAGCACAGCAGGCCACTCCTGATGGCATGTCAGCAATGCAAGGCAGGCAGCCCAGATTGGCTCCGGATGACAGGCGCCTCAGCTGGCACCAGCCTCCCACAGCTGTCATCTGCTGCCACAGCCCAGCTAAGCCTCCAGGACAAGGTGCCTGTCTGGGTCAAAATCAGCTACTGCTAGCTCTGGGGCCCCCCCGCACAAGCAGCTTCCCTTTGCCCAGGGCCAAGGCTCAGGGAAGGGCTGACAGGAGCACCAAGCCAGCCACCTGCCCTGGCCCTAGCAGGGAACAGGGGTGCAAGATGCTGGCACTGGATCTGCAGATCAGCCAGCAGTGGCAGGCCAGGGGTCCACCCAAGCCACATCTGCCCAGCCCTGCCTCCTTCCCCTTTGGAGAGAAGCTAGGTACCAAGACGCAGACAGGTCAACACTGCCCATAGGATGGGCACTCGGGGAAACCGGTTCCTGGAGGGAGTGGGCTACCACCCCAGTCCCCCGCCCAGAACCCACACACTCACGCAGCTGTTGCCCCTGGAGAGGTGCCCAGCCGACTGCCTGCGAGTGCTGGAGAAGGTGGGTGGGTGGGCCACAGGGCTTCTGGGCTCCTCCATGCCTGCAAAGTGGGCACAAGGATCTTGTGCCTCCAGGAAGAGGGTGCCAGGGTCCTTCTCCTCCAGATCCTGGGCTCCCAGCCACAGTGGGAGCAGCTCCAGCTGCCAGCCCAGGTGGGACTGTTCTGCCTGCAGCACCAGGTGCTCCTCCTTCAGATCGTCGAGGGCACTGGCCAGGGATTGCAGCTGCTGCAGAGCCTCCTGCAGGTGCCTCTCAGTGGCCAGCTGGAAGGCCTGGAGGTCCAGCTGCATCTCCTGCACCGTCCCCTCCCAGGTGTTGTCCAGAGTGGGGAGCTGCACCCCAGGCATGATGCTGGTGGGGAATGTGCTTGAGCCCCTCTCGCTGCCAGCTCTGGGCAGTGGCCTGTGTCAGCTCCTACCCCTTTATAGGGGCTCCTGGGCATTGCCCCTCCCCGGGGCTGGGCTCTGCCAGCAGGCCTTTGTGTTCAGTGAGCTATTCTTATCGCCCGGCTGGGGCTGACAACAGAGCTGGGTGGGGAAGTGGTGAACTTGGGATGGTTCCCGGCACAGGCAGGGCAGTGATAGAGTTGGGCCAGGTGGCCAAGCTGGGGGGAGGGGACTGTCATTAGGACATGTGGCTTGGCATGGGGCAGGCACTCAGCATGCTCCATGCGCAAACCACTCCCCGCCCTCCAGGGTTTAACCCTCAGAAGATAGGGAAGAGGCCAAGCACAGCAAGGACAGGCAGAAAAGGGCTCAGACAGAGCAGCTTCCGTAATGCTGCCCTCCCTCTAGCCAAGTCCCTGCTGTGCTGCTCCACCCCCACCCCAGCTCTGCACCACAGACCAGCACTAGTGTCCCTCCCTCGCACTCCTTTGCAGGGGCCAAGCCCCCGAGCGCCCTCCAGTCAGTGCTCCCAGCTCCTGCCCTGTGCTGCCAGTTCCAGCCCTTCACCTGCATGTCAGTGCCCCAGGCACAGCTCTCCTCATGGGCAGAGGGCACACAACCCGTAAGGGCAGGCCACACCGCAACTCTCCCTCGGCCACAGGGGCAGGATTTCCTCTGCAGCAGGGTAACAAAGCCCCAGCTGGGCCACTGGCCCCACCCTCCAAAGACAAAACTCCCTCCCCATGCCCACTGCCAGCCCTGGCAGGGACTCTGGTCCCTCACCTCCAATCCTGCTCTACCCACCCAAGCCAAACCTCTGTTTCACAGGCCACTCCCCACTGGGGACTCCAGGGCAGCAGTTCCAGCCCCACTGGCTCTGACAGCAGCTCACCAGGGGGCACTGAGCTCTGAGGAGCACCTGGCAGGGAGCTAAATAAATCATCAGCCAGGTAGATCAGGTTCCCAGGCCATGAGCAAGCGAGCAGCCCTTCCAGGGCCCAGCCTCTGTGACATCCATCCCCCCAGCAGCCCAACTGCTCAGCCTCTGCACGGCACCTAAGAGCAGCCCCAGTGCCCCCCCGACACCTGCCAGCCCCACAGGGCATTCTTTACCCTTTTCAGTACCTGGGAGAGGTTGTGGGCCGCTCCTCCTGCAGACAGCCTGAGCGCCCACCTGGCAGCTGCACTCTGCCACTGGGCAGCCCCAGCTCCCTAGCCCTGTGCCATCCACACTAATACCTTAACGAGAGTTGACAGGCAAGCCCACAGCACAGCAAGGCCATGGGGCCGCATCAGCTCATTAGTGCAGGGGACACTACCTCCCGCCTGCCCACCCCAGCCCGAGCTGTCCTAGCAAGCCTGTGGCTCCCAGGGAGGCAATGCCCTCCCCAACCTCCTTGCAGAGGGCCCACAGTCCCAAGCCACAGCCACAGCTACTCCCTTGGGGCTGGGTTACGTGCAGAGGGACAGTTCAGTGGTGTTAGCACTGCCCATTTAAACCCCGGACTGTGAGCTCAGTCCTTGAGAGGGCCTTTAGGGATCTGAGGCAAACAGATTTTTTTCTAATCTGTCAGGGATGGCGACAGGTCCTGCTATGAGGGCAGGGACTGGACTCTATGACCTCTGAAGGTCCCTTCCAGCTCTATGAGCTAGGCGATAGGTATAATGGGCAGCTGGGCCAGAGCCTGCAGAGAGGCTGGGGTCCTGCCCCTACAGCAGAGCCTCCCTTCCCCTGGGGAGGGACAACCCAGCACAGCCCCTTCTCCAGCTCCAGGGGCTCTGGGACAGGTCTCCGGTGCTGCAAACCCTAAGGAAGGGGAGATGCAGAGATGCCTGCTGCCAGGGCAGCCACCCACAGATGCACGTGCCAGGCCTGCCATGGGCCCCACAGCCAGTGGGCCGCTAACAATGCTGCAGCCTGGCCCTGACGCCTTTGTTTTCCCTAAATACTGCCACATGCCTGGTTGCTCTGCATTACCCTACATGGCCAGGAGAACCAACTCCGCCAGCTAGCTCAGGTCCTAGCCACACACATCTGCCCCTGTCCCCTCTGCACTGGAGGGTGGATATGTGTCTGTCTGCATGCACCTGCCCCACACCCGGTCTTCCCATCACTGGGGGCGTGCGTCTGGCCACACACACTGGCCCCCATCCCATCTCTCCACTCTGCACCTGGGGGCACACATATAGCTGCACATGCCAGCTCCCAGCCACGGCCTGTCCCACATCTGCCTGTACGTGCCTGCCCCCGACCCCAGCCCTCCCAACTGGGGGACATGTGCCTGGCCGCACATACCTGCCCCCTGCCCTGACCAGTCCCCCTCCTCTGTCCACCTGGGGACACACACCAGACCCCCCACTTAGGGGCATGTGCCCAGCCACATGAGCCTGATGCCCTTGTCACCCTTGGGACATGTCTAACACCACATGCCTACCCCCTGCCCCCCCCACTGCATTCGCCCTTCACTGGCTCAGTTCCAAGGGCCAGTCCCTGCCTGGCCACACACAGGAAGCCCAGCTCCAGGCAGCTGCCTATGGAGGAGCTCTGACCCCTAGGAGAAGAAAGGCAAGGAGCAGGGGTGTTCTCCAGTCCCGCCCAAGAATCAACCCCTCTGGAGCCAAGCTGTGTAGGGGCCAGCCCAGGCAGCTCCTTGCTGCGCCCAGCAGCGCCTGGCAGAGGGATCACCCCATTCTCTGAGGTCATACCTTGTGGCTCACAGGGTCACTCAGTCCTTGTGACCCCACATTGAAGACAAGACCCCAGAGGGCACGGGGGGCAGGGAGACACACCCCTCACACTCACCTGGCAGGAAGCTCCTGGGAGCTGAGTGGGGAGGGAGTAAGACTGTTTTGACCTGGCCAGCAGGGCTGGCGGGGAGGGCAGATGTGAGAACATCCCATCCTCCACACCAGATACGCGCAGTCCCTGCCAGCAGCACTAGGCTCAGCTGCTAACATCCCAGCCATGTGCAGAATAACTTTTGTTACACACACTGGGTCACGGGCACCAAGAGAAACACACACTGCCGGCTATAGGCATTCTGCTAACGAGCTGGGTGGCCGCCTAAGCACTCAACTTACAGAGAACCCTTGTCCCAAACCACCCTCAATATGCTGGGGGCATGGGGAGGGGAACAGACCTGGCTCAATCCCAGCAGGGATCCACAGGGCCTAGATGCGGTTTCACAGCAGGGACACTGGAGGCTTAGGGACTTGCTCCCCTTCACATAGCCTGAGCCCTCCAATGCCTAGCACCTCCCCTGCTTGCCCCAAGACCCAGCCCACCAGAGTTGGGCAGAGCCTTGCAACTAGCCACAGCTTTGGCCATTGGTAGGGTGACCTCACAACCCAGTGCAGCTGGCACCGGTGCACCAGGGCATCGAACAAGGCAGGGCAGATGTTTGCAGAGGTGTCAGTGCTGGCTGTGCCCACAGCCCTTGTGTGCACATGAAAGGGGTTCTCACCTTGCTGGCATTGCTAACCCTGCCAGTGCTGCTGATGCCACTGCTGGTGATCCGGACAGGTGAGCTCCGCAGCCCTAGAGTCAGTTCTAGGAAGGGAGGGCATGAAAGAGGAGGTGAAAAGTCAGCTGGGGCCAGCCAGCACCTGCTAGCAATAGCTCTGCACCTCCCACCCCAATAGCACTTGCTCCAGCAGCTGAGTGAGCTTTCACGACTCCCCCCACCCTCAGAGCAGAACAGGACTCAGCTCTTCCATCCCCACCCTTGCTAAGCCATAGAAGAGACAGACTCCCAAAGCCTGCACAGCAAAGGCCCCCCCCATGCAGAGTGAAAGTGCCTCAGCTGACCGCACAACTGGCCTCAACACAGAGACCTCCAGCCCTGGTAGAGGATTCACCCTAGGGAACTTGCATTACCTCATAGGGGACCCACTGCTCCACAAAGTAGGATTGAGGCCCCTAGGTTCCCCAGCTTTGAGGGAGGACCAGGGAGTTCTTCACCCCTGTGGCAGAGGAGCAGAACAACCAGGGGACTGGGCGGCCAACTTGGGCCACACAGCCCAGCTCTAAGGGCAGGAAGAGGCTCTGTAATTTCCCGTGAGCCCCATGGTTCTGCCCTGGTGAGGGAGAGAGCCATCAGGCAGATGCTCCAAGGCACCCTAGCATGGCAGAGCCACCCCAGGCAGGCAGCTGGGCAATGCTTGGGATTAGACCCCCAAAGGGCTGCTCAGCCAGGCCCATTTGCTCTTGGACAGAGTGCAGGCATGAGACACAAACTGCCCCAGTAAATGCCTACCTGCCCGCTGGCTGCCTGGCACACCCACAATGCGGCTGCTGACAGGCTGAGTCCTGCCATCCTTGATCTGGATGGTGAAGAGTGTTTTCATGGTGTCCTCGTCACTGGTGCTGGCCTTGGTGTCGCAGGCAGGGGGCTGGGGCTGGACTGGGCGGCTGGACTGAGAGGCAGCGTGCTGGGCACCAGGCTCCTCTGTGCAGTACAAGCTTCCCTCCGCAGCCTTTTCAATGGACTTCTGGGTGGATGTCAGCAGGCTGCCTTGCGATTGGCCAGCCTGGCTCCTCCCCACCCAGCTGCCCTCCTCTTTAGGGCAGGCTGGGCCTCTGGCAACTGCAGCCTCTGCCTTGGAGGAGGAGGTGCTGCACTCTGCAAGGCTGCCAGCTAGTGGGCCCCCCAAGCCCTCTTTGGCGCCCTGGGGGGCAGTGTGGCCTGGGGTCACCGGGCTGAGTCTGCACAGGGCACTGCTGGGTAAGTCTGCTGTGCACCAGGGGCGGAGAAGCTGCTGCTGCAGGACTTGGGCACCTCTGCCAGGGCTCTCACTCTTCTGGCTGCAGCACCTGGTACTGGGCTGCACCAAGGAGTCTGAGCTGAACTTGCGAGCACGCTCCCGCACTGAGTTGGCTCTCTGGAAGGGCTGTTCCCGCCTAGGCTCTGGAAGGGGAGACAGGAGCAGAGTGAGGACTTGAGCCAGTCACCCTCCCCTGGGCACACAGCCTCACTGGCATGGGTATGCTTTACCCAGGAGGGGCTGCATGGCATGTCCACCCACAGCGCAGTCAGTGGTTCAGGAGGGCCTACCAGCCCATTACCCCAGTAAGGGTAGCAGAGAAGCAGCCCCTCACCAGCTCTCATGCCACCAGGGCAGGTGCCAGGCCCTTGCAGCACCTGGCACAAGATCACTGGAACAGACAAGGAGAGCTGACTTGGGGGCATGGAGGGGTTGGACAGCCCATGTAACTGAGCTGCCAAGGAGGGGATTTGCTAACAGGAGTATGGGGCACAGCACTGCTGGGGGGGCACAGTGCCCAGCTGGGCCAGAAGGGGGGTCCCACAAACAAACAGGAAATTGATGCAGTTCTGCCATCAGTCCCCCCTGCAGGAAACAATGCCCACCATTGGCACCAGAGCACCACCTTGCTGCAGATGCACTGTATGCTCTCCAGGGAAGCCAGGCCTGGACTCCTTCCCCCTCCCTCACGCCCAGGAGGGTGACAGGCTGTGGCAAGGACACCCCCTCCCAGGGGCTGTCGTGAGATGGACATGGGGCAGACAGCAAGGAGCACATGTCGAGTTCCAGGCTGGCAGAGCAGGAAAGGTGCTTCACCTGTGCTGTGGGCTGGGCATGGGGAGAAAAGCACAGATGGCTTGTGGGCACATCGGCAGCTTCCTAGCTCATCCAGGTTGGGCACTACCAGCACAGGCAACAGACATGCAGAGAGCACAGCCAAGGGAGCCACATTAGAACAGCAGCTACAGGCTTCACCTATGAGCACAGTACCCAGGGCCAGGGCAGCCTGTTGCAGAGCCAAACGCAACCCCCAAGGCCCAAGCTGCCCTGCCCCTCCGGAGCCCTCAGCCAGGGGTGAGTTAAGCTGGGCCAACACAGCCCATGGCCAGCAGAGGGCACCAGACTGCACCCTCCCACCCACAGATCCTAAGTGTGGCAGCCAAGGGGAGGGTCCAGGACAGGACCTGCACTCTGCTTGCCCCCTTCAAGGGCCCCTGCGGGCCAGAGGAACCTGGCCAACTTCCTGCAAAGGGGCCCAAGTTACAGAGGGTTTTCTGCAGAACCAGCCCCTTTGCACAGCCTGCATTTGTACCCATTTGCCTGGGCCTCCCACAAACACCCTGGCAACCCAGGTGGTGCTAGGGTCACTTGCAAACTGCCAGTCCTGGACACTGCCAGGGAGAGCCCATCTGCTGCAGGGTTGGTTGTGAGTTTCTGCCCCAGGGGCTACGCTTGGCTAAACCAGGGTCCCGACCCCACAAGAGCAGATAACACCGCACCAGCTCAGCTACGACTGGCTCCAGCACACAGACAAGGCTGGCTCTGCCCAGCAGGCTCTGCTGCCAAGGCACAGCACTGTGGCGAGTGTGGAGGGGAGGAACTGCCCTGGGGTCTGCGGGACTCATCCATCTTCCCAGAGGGGAACACAGCCACCACAGGGCATGCTGTGCAGCTCTTGCGCTGCATGCTGCCCCTGCCCCATCACCCCACAGGATCCCCTGCTCTACAGCAGAGAGGTGGGCACCACAGACCTTCCTAGCTTCATGCAATAAAGCCAGGCTCTCCCAATAGTCAGCTGAGCCCCTCTGCCAGGCCCTGCACCCCAGCCAAGGAGTTACCCTCAGATGGCTGTTCGAGGGTCTGGCCTTGACCCTTTTCCCAAGGGTCCCACTCACAACCACCAGCCCCCTCTTAGCTGTGGAGCAAGGGCCTGGCCTCCCGATTGGGGTGACGCATGGGGTGGCACCTGTCTCTGCTCCAAAAGCCCAGGGGTGTAGGTCTCCAGGCCTTTCCCCCACCCTTCCTGGCCACTCCCAGCGAGGGAGTCCACACCCAGAGCCCAGCCTCGCTCACTGTATGTAGAGGGGCAGCACCTACCAGGCCTTACTCCCCCGCCTAGTTAGCAAGGGCTCCCTGCCTCAGGATGCTTCAGGGCACTGTCACAGGGTCAGTTCCCGCCCCCGCCCCCGCCCCCCCATGGGGCACTGGAGAAGGGCTATGCACCTCCAGGTGAGGAAATCTACAAGCCTGTATGACAGAGACCCCCAGCTCATCTCAGCCTCACCCCAGCCAAGCCAAACCCCTGGTAGGTGAGTGGGGGACAAGAGGCCTGCCCAGGACCTCACCCATTTCCTGTGGCTCCCTGTCCTCCCCAAGCCACAACAGCCAGCTCACAAGGGGGTGCAGGTGAAGCCCCAGAGCTGCCTGGCTCAGCAGGCCTTCCCAGCTCCCTGGCTAGGCCCGCTGAGACACCTCCAGACAGCAGAGCGGGGCGGTGGGGCCAGGAGAGTGCAAAGCAGTGCTGAGCCACCAGCCTTATTGGGATAAAGAATGTAAAAGGCCCCAGTAAGCTGCACACACTGATTCCCTTTCCCAGCCCAGCAAGCAGACAGGATGTCAGCAGCATCCCAGCCCCGCTCCCAGAGAGATCCTGCTTCTCACCCCTCCAAAACACCCACACAGACATACAGCAGCCTACCAAGGTGTGATGGAGTGAGGGGAGTGCCCGTGTGAGTCAGGCTGGATGTCCGAGGCAAGCAGAGCAGTTCCCAGTGGCTAAGGATGACCCTGGGGCTACAACTGGCAGGTAACACCTCTGCCCTGAACAAAGAGGAGGGAGGAGCTGAGCTGGTTTTGAATCGGGGGCGGCAGTTAAAGGCTAGGGTAAGAGGGAGCTGGAAGGCAGCCAGCTGGAGGAGGGGGAAAGCTACACCCCAGAGGGGCACCCCTCGGGGTCTTCTCCCCAGGACGGGTTGGAATGACTGTCTCTGACTGCTGTACTGTCACTTCTGTGAGAAACTGGGCATCTGTTGCCTAATAAACCTCCTGTTGTACCTGCTGAGTGAGTGTCACTCCTGCCAGCGGACGGGGTGCAGTGCAGGGGGACCCCTGAACCCCATCACACTGGTGTCAGGAGTGGGATACACTGCACCCACGGATGAGCTCCCAGCCGTGGCTGACTGAGCGCAAGAGAAGGAAGGAGCCTCACAAGAGCCAGAGGGGGAACAGAGCAATTCCTGCAGCTGCTACCGGTGAGTGGATACCCCGGGAGACAGCGGGGAGATGGATTATACCCGACTCCTAAAGGCAGAGCTAGCGGGGCTGTGCAGAGAGAGGGGCCTGACCATGGGGAAGGTGACCAAGGCCCAGCTGATTGCCCAGCTGGAAGAGAATGACCGATCCGGGGCGGGGGCAGAGCCTGTCCCGGCAGAAAGTGGCCGGTCAGCCTTGGGAAGCGTTTTGGATTCTCTGACAGGAGCAGGGGCTCGACGCCGTCAAGACAGACGCGGTGCCTGCCAGGTCGCGCTCAGCTAGCGGTGGTCCATCACGGGCAGAGTCCCCCGCCACAGAGCTGCGACGGCTGGAGCTCGAGGTGAGATTAAAGGAACTGGAAGCCCAGGAACGGCAGAGGGAACGTGAGCGCCAGGAACGGGAAAGAGAGCGGGAGCATGAGCAGGCCATGGCAGAGGCGAGACGCCAAGAGGCCCCAGCTGCGGTAAGCGGGGAGAGGGCCAGACGGCTCGGGGTGGCCAGTCACTTGGAGAAGCGCGTGCTGGCGCAGTGTCAGGACCCAGGGGACATGGACGAGTTCCTTACTGCCTTTGAGCGAGCCTGTGAGTTGCATGAGGTTCCCCCAGCTGAGTGGCTCCGGCACCTCACCCCCTTGCTGGGCCAGAAGGCCTCAGCAGTGCTCAGCCAGCTGGAGGGGCTGCAGCCTGGGGCCTATGAACGGTTCAAACAGGCCCTGCTGCATAAGTTCGGGCTGACTCCGGAGATGTACAAGAAGAAGTTCCAGGAGGCGCAGAAGAGGCCAGAGGAAACCCATGTAGATACAACTGCCCGCCTGAGGCAATACTACCGGAAATGGGCGTTCGGAATGGGAGTCCAGACCGTAGAGGACCTGATCGAGCTGGTGGTCCTGGAGCGATTCTACGAGATGTGCTCACCTGACCCGAGGGTATGGCTCGTGGACCGGAAGCCAGGGGATTCACACAATGCAGGGAAACTGGCAGATGACTTCACAAACAGCCGGGCCAGGTTTGAAAGTGAGCCCCACAAAGAGAGGGAGTCCCAGAGAGACCGGTTCCTGACTGTACGACAGAGGGGACCACCTCTGGGGTGAGCCCAGGAAAGAGAGGCCAGCCACCCACCCCCCAGAGAGCCAAGTAGAGCCAGGACAGAGCAGCCGGCCCGAGGGACACAACAAGACCTGGGCTGTTATCGCTGTGGGCGAAAGGGGCATAGAGCAGCCCAGTACCCCAAGCTCCCAGACAGGTTGAGCAGGCTGGGGGGGTCATGGAGTCAACTGGGTGGAGTCCCAGAAGCCAGAGGGGCTGGCGGCCAAGGCGGGTGGTGCTGACAGTGGGCACTCGGATTGGGCCGAGTCCGCCCCACAGACCAGCTCCTCAGGGGGACCAAATGCTCAGAAGTCAGTTTACAGAGTGGGGGCGGCACTACCTCTGTGGAGCAAGCGTCTCAAACACCTCGAGGTAGACGGGAAAAAGGTCACAGGGTTCTAGGACACAGGTGCTGACGTGATGCTGGCCCGACCCGGGGTGGTGGCACCGGGCTGCATGATACCCAATTCTCACCTGACGATAACAGGAATTGATGGGACCCCTTTCAAGGTGCCCATGGCGAGGGTGCACCTGAAATGGGGGAAGAAGGAAGGCCCCAAGGAAGTGGGCGTGCACAGCCATTTGCCGGAGGATGTACTGATGGGGGCTGACCTGGAGAACTGGCCAGGTGAACGCGCTCGTGCCCTGGTCCTGACCCGTAGCCAAAGAAAACGAGGGGTGCATTCCCCAGATTCAAGGGTACAGGCCCAGCCAAAGTCACAGGGGCCAACCCTGAGAGAAAGGGGGCCCCCAAAAACCAGATCTCACAGGCCAGGGGTGCTGGAGCCAGGCAGGGATGGGGAAGTAGCATCCGCCCCTGCCCCAGCCGAAGAATTCCAGGCAGAGCAGCAAGGAGACCCCTCCTTGCAGAAGCTGAGGGAACTGGCCAGTCTCAGCCCAGCTCCACAGCTGGGGGAGGGCTGCAGGGAGAGATTCCTGTGGGAAAAGGGATTCCTGTACCAGGAATGGGCTCCCAGATGCAAAGCGGAGCCATGGAAGGTACAGAGGCAACTAGTGGTTCCCCAAAAGTACCGGCGCAGGTTGCTGTACCTAGCCCATGATGTCCCGCTCGCAGGACACCAGGGATCCACCGCACCAGGAGAAGGTTGTTACAGAACTTTTTTTGGCCTGGGATCTTTGCAGCTGTCCGTCTGTATTGCCTGTCCTGCGATCCCTGCCAGAGGGTGGGGAAGACCTGGGACGAGGGGAAAGCTGCCCTGAGGCCACTGCCCATCATAGAGGAGCCTTTCCAGAAAGTGGCTATAGACATAGTGGGACCCTTCAGCAAGGCAACGCGTTCGGGGAAGAAATATATTTTGGTGGTGGTAGATTTTGCCACGCGATACCCAGAAGCAGTGGCCTTGACCTCTGTCGACGCTGACACCGTGGCGGATGCACTGCTGTCCATTTTCAGCAGAGTGGGGTTCCCCAAGGAGGTCCTCACAGATCAGGGGTCCAACTTCATGTCGGCCCTACTGCAAAGCTTGTGGGACAAGTGTGGGGTCCGGCACACCTGGGCCACAGCCTACCACCCGCAGACCAATTGGCTGGTGGAGAGGTTCAATGGGACTCTGAAGCAGATGCTGAGAACCTTCATGAATCAATACCCCCATGACTGGGACAAGTACTTACCTCACCTGCTGTTTGCATACAGGGAGGTGTCCCAGGAATCCACGGGGTTCTCCCTGTTTGAACTGCTGTATGGAAGGAGGGTACGGGGACCCTTGGACTTGCTCAGAGAAGAGTGGGAGGGGACAGCCTCTCCTGAAGGGGAGTCAGTGGTACAGTATGTACTGACCTTCCGGGAAAAACTCACCGAGCTCATGGGCCTGGCCAGGGAGAACCTCTCCATGGCCCAAAGGAAGCAAAAGGTCTGGTATGACCATAACGCCAGGGCCCGAGCCTATGCCACCGGGGACCAAGTGATGGTCCTTGTACCTGTGCGGCGGAACAAGCTGCAAACAGCCTGGGATGGGCTCTTCAAGGTTGTCAAACAGCTAAATGACGTGAATTATGTGGTGGAACTGTCAAACCGGGCCCACAGCCACCGGGTCTATCATGTGAACATGATGAAACCTTACTGGGACAGACAGAACTTGGTGCTGGCCATGTGCAGACACTGGGAGGGGCAGGAGGATGATCCCTTGGTGGATTTACTCACAAGGACTGGAGCCAGCTCCTTGCTGGAGTCTATTCCCCTCTCAGACCAGCTGACCCCTGCCCAGCAGACGGAGATCAAGGAAGTGCTGCATTCGCACCAACAGCTGTTCTCTGACAGACCCAGATGCACTGACCTAGCTGTCCACCGAATAGAGACAGGCACCCACGCCCCTATCAAGTGTGTGCCATTCAGAGTCACAAGGAGGACAGCTCAGGACATAGAGCGGGAGGTTGAAGACATGCTGGCTCTGGGGGTGATCTAACCCTCCTCCAGCCCCTGGGCCTCTCCCGTGGTGATAGTCCCTAAAAAAGATGGGTCTGTTCGGTTTTGTGTGGACTATCGCAAGCTTAACGCCATCACTGTATCGGACGCCTGCCCCATGCCCAGGCCCGATGACCTTTTAGACAAGCTGGGGGGAGCCCGTTACCTCACCACCATAGACCTCACCAAGGGGTACTGGCAAGTGCCATTAGACCAAGATGCCCGGCTCAAGTCGGCTTTCATCACCCCTGTGGGGCTCTACGAGTTCCTGGTCCTGTCCTTTGGCCTCAAGGGGGCACCTGCTACCTTCCAGCGTCTGGTGGACCAGCTACTGAAAGGGATGGAGAGCTTTGCCCTGGCTTACATGGACGACATTTGCATCTTCAGCCAGATGTGGGAGGACCACGTGTCCCAAGTCAAGCAGGTGCTGGACCGACTCCAGAAGGCTGGTCTGACTATCAAGGCAGTGAAGTGCAAGGTGGGAATGGCTGAGGTGACCTACCTGGGCCACAAGGTCGGCAGCGGCTGCTTAAAGCCAGAGCCAGCTAAAGTGGAGGCTGTCAGAGATTGGCCCACACCCCAGACTAAGAAGCAGGTCCAGGCCTTCATTGGGATGGCGGGGTACTACCGGAGGTTTGTGCCCCACTTTAGCTCCATCGCAGCCCCCCTCACGGAGCTGTGTAAAAAGGGAAAGCCTGACAAGGTGGTCTGGACCGAGCAGTGCCAAGAGGCCCTCTGCGCGCTGAAGGAGGCTCTGGTCAGGGCCCCAGTGCTGGCAAATCCAGACTTCAACAAACCCTTCCTGGTGTTCACCGATGCCTCAGACGTGGGGCTCGGGGCGGTGCTAATGCAGGTGAATGACAAAGGGGAGAAACACCCCATTGTGTACCTGAGTAAGAAGCTGCTGCCCCGGGAGCAGAACTACGCAGCTATAGAGAAGGAATGTCTGGCCATGGTGTGGGCGCTGGGGAAGCTGCAGCCGTACCTGTTTGGACGGCGTTTCACCGTGTACACCGATCACTCACCCCTGACCTGGCTGCATCACATGAAAGGGGCCAACGCCAAGCTCCTACAGTGGAGTCTGCTCCTGCAGGACTACGACATGGAGGTGGTCCATGTGAAGGGGAACAACAACACCACCATAGCCGATGCCCTGTCACGCAGGGAGGGCCCCGAACTTCCCCAGGTCACTGGCTAAGTGACCCTGCTCAGTTCGGTCTGGAAGGGGGGAGAGATGTGATGGAGTGGGGGGGGGTGCATGTGTGAGTCAGGCTGGATGTCTGAGGCAAGCAGAGCAGCTCCCAGTGGCTAAGGATGACCCTGGGGCTACAACTGGCAGGTAACACCTCTGCCCTGAACAAAGAGGAGGGAGGAGCCGAGCTGGTTTTTTAAATCGGGGGCAGCAGTTAGAGGCTAGGGTAAGAGGGAGCTGGAAGGCAGCCAGCCGGAGGAGGGGGAAAGCTACACCCCAGAGGGGCCCCCCTCGGGGTCTTCTCCCCAGGACGGGCTGGAATGACTGTCTCTGGCTGCTGTGCTGTCGCTTCTGTGAGAAACTGGGCATCTGTTGCCTAATAAACCTCCTGTTGTACCTGCTGAGTGAGTGTCACTCCTGCCAGCGGATGGGGTGCAGTGCAGGGGGACCCCCGAACCCCATCACACAAGGCCCTGCCATCACCTCTGCAGCCCCTGCCTTTGCTCTCTGCCAGGAATGGTCTTGCCTGGGAAGCTTGTCCCACTCCCTGCGGGAAGGGGAGACCTGTGATGAAGTGAGGGGGTTTGAAGGGTTTGCTAGCAGAGGGGTTGCCACTCAGTGTCCCTGGGGGTTACTGGTGTAACAAGATGAGGTAGGGTTGACATATAAAAAAAAAAAAAGAGAAGACACCCCAGAAAGGGAGAGAGTCTATCAGTAGCTACTCACTCATGTTGCATTAATGCACTACACCTACTATAAACACATTTGTACAATGGGAGTGGGTAGATCCTGACAGAGAGATGCTCCCTTGCAGGGGTGCCCTCTTTTTTATAGTAACCCTAGGTGAGGGGAGAGGAGATTGGTTGATACAGCTTTTAAGAACCCAGTGTCTTGAAGAATGGAGACCCCATTGACTGGTGCCCTGATCACTGTCTTCCAGCTTGGGTGGCACAGCTGGGTCTGGCCAGTGGAAGGACAATGGTCTGTGGAGAGAGGGTCCCAGTGACCTGACCAGCTCGTTCCAACCAGGGGAAACAAAGAAGGGAGGATAGGCCGAGAACCGAGGGGCCCAGAGGGGGATATCAGAGGCTCGGTTTGAAAGAGGAGGCTGTGGGACTAGGCAGGGCTCACCCGGCTGCAGGAGACTCAGACATGCTGTGCTAAGGAGGCCAGGCCTACAGGCCTGGAGAGTTCTTGCATCGTGTTCAGTAAACCCTCCTGTGCGATGCTGGGTGAGAGCTGCTCCTTTCTAGAGCACGGAGGTGCATTTTTCCCTCTGGCAGTCACAGCCCAGGGGCCCAAAGGCAGTGAACTCCCTGAGGGGCCCCATGGCAGAGCGAAGGGTGCTGGAGGCTCAAAGGTAGGGTCCCAGGAGGTGGAGGGGCTGAACACCCGAGGGGCAGGGCTGCCACAGTCACAGGGGTTCCCACTGGGGATCATACAGGCCATGACAACGTGGCAGCAATAAATGAGGGTGCTGAAGGGACCAGCAAGGAAATGGCCTATAACCCTCCCCGTAAGCACATCCTGGCACTGCCGGGCAGGGAAGCTCTAAGGAGCAGCTGATGGCTCAGCTTGCAGAGAATGACCAGTTGGAGGAACAGGCTCCAGCTTCCACTGGGGCTCCTGGAGAGGAGCTGTGTGAGCAGTCAGCACAGCAGCTGGGAATGTTATGAGAGCCAACTCCCCAGTCAGCAAGTGGGGGCCCCCAGTCCGGGTTCTCCCAGAGGAGCTGCAGCAGTGGAGGCTAATAGGTCAAGCAGAACAGCAGCAGCACAAGCGGGAGTTGGAAGCCGGGTGGGCCAAGAGTCCTGCCACCAGGCAGTAAGTGGGAAAGGGCCCTGAGATGCCAGTGCTGTGGGGAAACTAGACCCCAGCTGCTGCCCCAGTGTAAGGAGGGGGAGGCTAGTCATGCCTACCTCACAACCTTTGACCTGCACACTAACCTCTTGCACAGGTTCTGCTGTCTGACCCCTGCCGGGCACCAAGGCAGCTTTCAGCCACATGGGTGGGATTGAAGAGTGCATAGTCCTGTCTCAAACAGGCCACATTGGTGAAAGCCAAGCTGCAGTGTGAGGCATAGGGGCCCAGGGGTAAGCAAGACCCCAAGTGTCATCTACAAGAAAGTCACCAACCTGCTGGGGGAATAGCCTTCTGAGTGGGGGGAAGGGTGCCAAAGCCGCTGCTGCGGAGGATGTGTATAAGCTGGCAGGGTTGGAGCAGCTGAATGACATTTGCCCTTCCAGCCTCCAGGCGAGACTTGGGGGCTGGAAGCCTAAAGATCAGCACAGTGCGGGGACACCGGCAGGCAAGTTTGTAGCCAGCATATCAGGGCAGGAGGGAGACCCATGTCGGGGACTCGGAGGGAATCACCCAGAGATCCCGCAAAAGGTTGGTACTTAGGAAGACTGGAGCAGGCCGACCCCCATGCCCGCACCTCCGTGGGGGAACTGAAACGAAATTACTGGGGCCAAAAGGGACAAGACAATGCAATGCCAGACAAGGAAGGAAATGGTGGCCAGGCTGAACCTGGAGGTGGCACCACCAGTCCTGAAAGTACAGTTGACTGGGCTGTGCTGGGGGAGGGGACTGCCAAACCAGGCCAGCTGGGGAAGATGGGGCACCAGCCCCAGAGTGCCTGTATTCAATATGCCAGGTGAGTGTGGGACAATTGCCACATCAACCCCATTAGGTGGGAGGAAGGGGCGTCTGGTTCTGGGACACGGACAAGGAAGCGAAACTGGCACGGCTGAAGGTGGCTGGCCCAGGTCAGCAAGTCCCTGATGCATACCTGACTGTAAGGTGAGTGTTCAGGGCCCCATCAAGGTGCCTGTAGCAACGATACACCTGAAATGGGGAGCTTAGGAGGGGCCCGAAGAGATTGGGATGCACGATCAGCTACTCACAGAGGTGCTAATGGGTAATGATCTACAGGACTGGCTGGCTAGCTCTTAGAGTGCCAGTTTCAGCCAGAGCCAGCAAGGAATGCAAGACCTCCCAAAGACAGGCAGGAGAGGTAAGCACATGGGGTAGGGCTGGATGGGGCTAGACCAGAGCCTCCGTCTCAAGGTGGATTAGATGCACAAGCCACTCCCAGCAATGGAGTTCCAGATGGAGCTGCACAGGGATCTTTCCTTGGGAGAAGCTGAGAGTCCTTGATGGCCAGAATAGTGCATGTTCCTGGGAGACAACCACAAGGAGAGGTTCCCGTTGGAGAAGGGATTCCTGTACCAGAATGGGCTGACCTGGGGAAAACTGAGCCTTGGGAAGCCAGGAAGCAGTTGCTGTTTCCCCAGAGGTACTGCTGCTGGCTGTTGGACTTGGCCCATGATGTTCCCCCTTTGGTGCACCAGGGAGTCCAGCATACAGGATTGCTGCAGAACTTATACTGGCCCGGGGTCTTACACATGGTCCAACAGTACTGCAGGTCCTGCGATCCCTGCCAGAGGGAGAGGTAGGCCTGGGACAAGCATAAAGCAGCTCTGAAGCCCCTGTCCATCATATAAGGCAGCTAGGGACATAACTGGGCCCCTCAGTAAGGTGACCCTGTCCGGGAAGAAATATATTCTGGTGGTGGTTTTCGCTTCTTGCGCCCTGACCCTGTCCTCTATTGAGGAAGACATTATTGCAAATACGCTGGGATAGGGAGAAGTTTGTGTTGGCTGTGTGTGGGCAGTGGTGAGATAGGGCAGGATCCCCTGGTGGATCTCCTCCTGGAGGCTGGGGCTAACCCTTTCGACCAGCTAACCCCTTCATAGCAGACAGATCAGAGGTGCTGCCTCCCTACCAGCACTTTTCCAGCTGGCCTGGGCTCACTAACCCAGCTGTCCACCGGCTGGAGATGGAAACCAAATCTCCCCATCACATGTGCCCAGTTCAAGGTCACTGGGAAAGCAACCCAGGAACCGGAGAGAGAGGCTGGGGACATGCCGGCTTTAGGGGTGATCCATCCGTCCTTTGCCCCTGGGTCCCTCCTGTAGAGTTGGTCCTCAAGAAGGATGGGGCAAATCCAGTTCTGTGTAGACTATCAGAAGCTCAGCGCCATCACTGTATCCAACACCTACCTCATGCCTAGGCCCTGCCCACCATAGAATGTGCACCACCAGCCCAGACCAGACCAGCTCCTACACAAGTTGAGGGAGTGGGCAGTATCTCATCACTTTGAATATCAAAGGCTACTGGCAGGTGCCTTTGGTCCCAGAGGCCAGGGCAAAGTCAGCCTTCAACCTCCCAATAAGGCTCGCATGGTTTGTCGTCCTACCTTTTGGCATCCAGGGACACCAGGCACCTTCCAGCCCTGGTGGATCAGTTACCGATAGGGATAGAGGACTTTGCTCTGGCATGCATTGAGGATAGCTGTGTCCTTATCCAGACCTTGGAGGACCATATGTCTCAGGAAAAGAAAGGTTGGGTCACCTCCAGGACACTGGACTGACCACAAAAACTGGGAAGTGCCAGGTAGGGATGACTGAGATGTCACAGTCACTGCCTGAAGCTGAACCAGCTGAAGTGAAGGCCACCAGAGACTGGCCCACCCCCAGACTAAAGCGGGTCCAGGCCCTTACTAGGAGGGTGGGACAGTACCAGAGGTTTGTGCCCCACTTTAGCTCCTGGTGGCTCCCTGACAGAGCTGTTCAGGAAGGACAGCTGGACTGAGCAGTGCCAAAGGCTCTCTGTGCACTGAGGGGGTCACTCAGCCAAGGCCTGGTGCTGGTCAACCCAGATTTTAACAAGCCCTTCCTGGTATTCCCCAGCACCCAGACACTGGGCTGGGCACAGTACTGATGCAAACTGATTCTAATGGGAAGAGGCACCCCACTGTGTAATTGAGCAGGAAGCTGCTGCCCCAGGAGCAGCACTACGCAGCTGTAGAGAAGCAGCATCTGCCTTGGTGTGAGCCCTTAGAAAGCTGTAGCTGTTATCGGTTTGGGCAGCACTTCATCATGTGCACTGACCACTCTCCGCTGACCTGGCTGCACCAGTCAAAGGGGCCAATGCTGAGCTCCTGTGGTGGAGCCTGATCCTTCAGGTCTACAACATGGTGGTCCACAGGCAGAGGAGTACCAACCAAAGCTGGTGTTTTATCATGGAGCAGATCACTGTGGGCTAATGACCCCACTTAGTTCAGACTCGAAGCGGTGAGAGATGTGACAAACCAGGGGATCTGTAGGGGGTTCAAAGGGTTTCCATGCAGCAGGGATAGTGCTCAGTGTTTCTAGCTCTTACTGGTTAAATGAGGCAAGGCAAGAGGGACTAGCATGGAACTGGGAATCCCAGACAGTGGCCTGGAGAAAGGAGACCCCTGCGAAGGGCAAAGAGGAGACCTGTCTCGGATGGCACAGCCGGCTCTGGCCAGTGGGAGGACAACGGCTGTGGAGAGAAGGCCAGAGGAGAGACAAGGGGTCCCAGGTGACTGTTTACCTGGACAGAAGACAAAGGATGAGGAAGGAGCCTCTGGAGGGGGGTGGATTGGAGCTGTGGCTGGAAGGAAAAAACTGGGACTAGGCAGAGCCCACCTGGACAGTGGGGAAACTCAGCCGTGTTGGGCTGGAGAGGCCAGGCTGACAGGCCCTGAGAATTCCTGGGCTGCATTCAAATGCTCAAACCCTCCTGTTTATGCCAGCTGAGCATCACTCTGGTCTGGAGAACCGGGCTACTTTATCTCCTCTGGGAGTGGAGGCCCAAGGGGGCCCATGGCAAAGCCAGCTGTGCTCAAGGCTCCGAGAGATGTGGTCTCAGGAGGCAGAGGGGCTGAAGTCCTGAGAGAGTGGACCCCCCGGAAAGGGGGAGCCCCACCTCCCCTGCACCCTCGCCACAAAGGGGCTGCCACACTGGAGGGGAACTCCCTGGCAACCACACAGGCCAGGCACAGACAGCACCTGTGAGTCCGTGACAGGAGGCACCTCCCATCTCAGGCACAGGCCAAGATCTGCCCACTAGCTGCAGCTGGAGCCTGGATGGGAGCCCAGACAGTTCCACTCCTTCCAAGAAGCAGAGCAAAGCACACAGGGACCCAGACACCACCTGCTGGTTCAATGCCAGGCCAGAGATCCCTGGCCACGGAGCCTAGCCAAGCACCGACTGTGGGTGGGTGGAGGGTGGCACGGTGCCTGTGGCTTACCAGCTCCCATCTTCTCAGCAGTTCTGCCCGACTTCACCGGCACTGGGCTTCTGACACAGACCTGGGGGAAAGGTGAGGACAAGCACCGTCAGTCTCTGCACCCGAGTGGCCAGGCAGCTCCTCCATCCAACAGGTGCTCGGCTGTGCCCACCCCCCACCATGCCAACTGGCCCCCTCCCCATTCCTGCACAGCCCCACCCTCAAGCTCTGCCTGTCCCCCAATTCCTGCACAACCCCCAACCACTCCCCCCAGCTCTGCCCACCTCCCCAGTTCCTGCATAGCCCCCCCAACCACTCCCCCCAGCTCTGCCCAACTCCCCAGTTCCTGCACAGCCCCCCCAACCACTCCCCCCAGCTCTGCCCAACTCCCCAATTCCTGCACAGCCCCCCCCCACACCAACCACTCCCCCCAGCTCTGCCCAACTCCCCAATTCCTGCACAGCCCCCCCACCATACCAACCGGCCCCCTCCCCAGCCCATCACCCCAGCTCAGCTGCCCCATTCCTGCAGCCCCCACCATGCCAACCGCCCTCCCCCAGCTCTGCCCCCCGCTCCCCATTCCTGCACAGACCCCTGCTTTAGCTTGCCCATCCCCACCACCGATCCTGAACAGCCCCCTGCCATGCCAGATGGGCACCCCTACAGCTCTGCCCATCCTCCCCCTTGATTCCAACACTGCCTCCTGCTAATCCAGCCCAGCCCCACTGATTCACCTCACTGCTGACCGGCAACCCCTGCCAGGCCACGCACACCCTCGCCATGGAAGGTAGTTCTGTGCTGCTGATAAATGGGAATGTGTTAAGACCCCAACTTGTTTGGCCTGTATCCAAAGGCCTCCCTGGCGAGCAGGTACTGGACTCCCCCATGTGCCACCTAGTAGCCAGTTGTCAAGTATCAGAGGGGTAGCCGTGTTAGTCTGGATCTGTAGCAGCAACGAAGGGTCCTGTGGCACCTTATAGACTAACAGAAAAGTTTAGAGCATGAGCTTTCGTGAGTTAACTCACTTCATGAGCATCTGAAGAAGTGAGTTAACTCACGAAAGCTCATGCTCTAAACTTTTCTGTTAGTCTATAAGGTGCCACAGGACCCTTCGTTGCTGCTAGTGGCCAGCGTTCACACTGAGCAGCACAGCCCTCCAGAGCCTGTCCTGCACAGCCCACAGGCTCTGCTCCTGGGAGCAGCAGCTGCCAGGCCACACACACGCTACCCGCCTGCCTATGCGGCAGAGCTGGCAGTGGTTGCCCCACCCTGGGCACTCCCGGAAAGGCCAGTGATCTCCAGACCTGGCTGCTCTGGCTCCCATTGCTGGGCGGTCTCCGGCAGATGTTCTCCACTGAGCAGCTGTCACCTGTGGCAGCAGGCGTCCCTTGTGTTTCTGGCTCCCCACTGCCCCCTGCCTCCGGCTGACCAAGCCGCTGGTCACCGCCCTCCAGCGCACAAGGGCTGGGCACACCCACATGGGAGTGCTTGGCTTGCAGGTCCAGCTCAGGGCTGTGGGAGCTGCACTCCAGGGCCTCAGTTATCTGCTGTGGCTCCAGCTCCAAGGTGGAGGGGCGTGAGGGATGATGGGTGCACAGGGGGTCCAGGAGCAGCAGGGTCCCTGAGGCTGAGTCTGCAGGAGAGAGAATCAGCTCCTTATGGGGGAAGGGCACCCCATAATCCTGCTAAACCGCTCCCATCAGCCCCCCACTCAGGCAAACCCCCTCCCACATCACGCAAGTGCCATGCCTCACCCCACCCCTGCTCAGGAGCCAGCAGTAAAGCATGCACTGGCCTGACCACGCACTGCCACCTGATGCCCCTGCTACCACTCCTGTACAGTGCAGCTCTGACAGGCCAGACTGATGGGCAGAGCACAGCAGGGTCCCATCCCACCATCCCATTGCCCCCGTGTGGCTGTTGGGGAGAAAATGGATACTCTGCGCCACTCCCAGGTTCTGCTCTGGGTGGGACAGGCCAGACGCTGCATTTGAGGGCAGGGCTTTGTCTATGGAAATCAGTCACCAGGGGACTAGACTCACCCTGGGCCTCCAGTTTCTCAGGCTCTCTCCTTTGCTCACTGCGCATGTCCCGGATCTGCTCCTGCTCCTCCTGGTCCTCCAGCGTCTGTGCCCGGGACAGCGGGGAGTGAGCATCAGTGTGGGGCTCCTTGCTCTTAGCATGGGCTATTTACATTAGTCCTTCTTTGCCCCTCCATAGGAGAGCTCTCAAGTGGGCCCTGAGGCCTGCAGCAGAGATGCCAAGACCTGACTGGATCCCAGCCCAAGCTGCCTGGACTGCCCCAGGGGCTGGGGTATGAAGCCCAGCCTCCCCCACAGCCCAAAAAAAAAAAGCCCATTCACGTACCCCTCCTCAGAAACCTGGAGCAAGCCCTCAGCAGCTTCTCCTGCTGTTATGGGACCATTTGAAGCCAGCCCAGGGAGAAAGTGACTGCAAGTCCCCAGGGTGATGGAGAGAGGGTTCAGCCCAGCTCCCACGCCAAGCCAGCCATCCCTTCTCTCAAAGGGGGACCGAACACTGAAGAGCCTTGAAGGCCGATCAAGGACTCTCTGCAGGCACAAGAGGGCTGAATGGCACCACAGAGTGTTGGGGACAAGTGGGGAGGGGGAGCCTGATACAAGACAGAGCCAGCCCCACGCTCAGCAAGTTGCCTCCATAGAGGGAGCTGCCCCACAAGCGCAGAAAGCATGGCTCTGTGTGTGTGAGCACCTCACCCGCTCTCTGTAGAGCTTGGTTCTATGCAATGTATTCACACCCTCTGGCCTAGGCCACCCAGGTGCTGCCAAGACCTGTCAGGTCCCACAACTCACCCCAGAGCTGCCCCCAGCTGGGCTTTCCTTCCCCAGGACATCCAGGGCCTCACTTTCCCCTCGCCGGTTACTATGGGCTCTCCCTGCTGGGGCTGCAGCTGGACAGGAGGAAGGAAGGAGCCAGTTAGGAAGCGGCTGGCTTGGGCAGAGCCAGGCCGGCTCTGCAGGGAGCCAGGTGCACACAATGCCATACCTTCCAGCTCCTTCGCCCGCAGCTTGCGGATGGCAGCCCGGATCAGCTTGCGCTCCTCGTACTCGCTGGCTCCTCGCAGCTGCGGCAGAAAGGGATACACAGGGTCTCCCACAGTCCCAGAGCGCCCCAGAAAGGGACACGCAGGGACTTCCACAGCTCCAGAACTGCCCCGGCTCCAGGGAGTGCCCCAGGGCCAGGGCCAGCCCTCCCCACACCACAGCCAGGCCACATCAGCAGCCCCCCAGATCCTGTCCTAGGCACACGATGTGCCAGTCACAGTGCAGGATCCCAGGTAATGCTGAGTGCATGGCCCCCTGCTCGCCGTGCCAGGCAGGGCAGGAAGGGAGGGGTGCAGAGCAAGGTTCCGTACAATGGAGGAGTGGGAGTCAGGGCTCTTGGGTTCTAGGGACAGCTCTGCCACAAATTCCCCATGAGACCTGCAGCAGACAGTCCCTGCCCCACCTCAGTTTCAACACCCTGCTCCTGGCACTGGGGGATCCACGCCCACCAGCTCTCTGCACCCTGGGGGCACCTTGCCCAAGCGCTGCCTGCAGAGCCAGGCTGGCCAAGTCTCCCCAGCAGCACAGCTTGTTCCTAACATGCTGCTCCAGCAGGGTAGAAGAGGGGAGCGGAAGGCAATAGAACATGGCAGATGGGACAGCTGAGGAGAGCAAGCAGCCAGGAAGGGGTGCTGGGCAAACAAGACAGTGCTAGCAACAACGCTGCACCCCCAGTCTCTTTTACTGACAGGAAGCTGAGGCACAGAGCTAGACAAAGACATGACCCGCGCAAAGTCACACAGCAAATGAGGGGCATAGCTAGGAAAAGAACACAGGAGTCGCAGCTCTATGCCTCGTGCTTGGCTGCTCTGCCAAAAGGCAGGAGGAACAGGCCAGAGACTGAACAGAAGGCGGCAGGAACCCGAGCTGGTCCCAGTGGTGCCCCACCCGATGGCCAGGGAAGAACACAGACCCCCCACCTGGAACAGAGCCAGAACAGGGTTAGTCCCTCTGGCAGAGGGCAACTCACCAAAGCCGTCAGCTCCTCCACGTCCGTGATGGAGTTGAGCTTCCCAGAGAGCAGTGCCAGGGTTTTCTGCTGCTCTTCCTCCAGTCGCTGAGACCTGTGGAGAGACCAGCTGGCCAGGTGCACATGGGCTGCTGGCATGGGCAAGTGCCCCCCCAGCACAGGCTGGGGAATGGAACACCTGCAGTGCCAAAAACCCGAGCACATGCCCAGCTGTCAGTCGGGGGCAGAGGGGAGGACAGCATGATGCCAGGATGGGGGCACTTGCCCTAAGCTGAGTTGTAGTTTCTTTGAGGGCTAGGGACGTGGAGCTGCCAGCCCTGCCTGCCTCATCCTACCCAAGGGAAGCAGTGTGCAGCCAGCACTAGTGGAGACGGCAGGCACGCAGGGGATAAGAATCTGCTGCACACATCAAGCCACTGGGACAGGGACAGCCCAGCACGGCCAGGGGGCACTGAAATCCAAGCCAGGCCTGTGGAGCTGCAAGGGGCTGAGCGCTGCCACGGGGCACTGAAATCTGAGCCAGGCCTGTGGAGCTGCAAGGGGCTCAGCGCTGCCCCATGTGGGAGGGGCATTGGGTAAAGCCTGCCCCCACGCCCCACACTCACCGCAGCCAGTTTTCTTTGTTCTCCTGCCGCTTGCTGCCACCCTCTGAGCGGAAGCGCTTGGATGCCAGCGCCTCCTCGTCCTGCTCCAGCTCCTGGCGCCGCAGCTCCCGGATGGCTGAGCGAATCTGTCGCCGCTCAGCGAGGTCCAGCGTGGCCTCCAGCTGGGAAGCAGAGCGGGGGTTACACAGGGATGGACGCAGCCAGTATTTATCCAGCCCCTTCCCCCAAGGGAGCTGCATTCATGCCACCTCTGCTGACCACCCAGCCACAGGCCACCCCCACCTTTGTTGAGCACAATGGGGCCATTTGTGTCATTGCGCACATTGCAGGGCACCGTCCTCTCCTTGCCAGGCTGCTTGGCAAGCAGCCCTCTGGCCCCAGTGCACAAAGCAGGGCAGCCTTTGCTACCGGGATGCCACGTGGCCCTGAGAAGCAGCAGTGCCTGTGCAAGCAGGGACTGTGGGACCTTTCCCAGCCCCACAGCTGGCAGTGCCCAAGCAGGGACCCGAATGCAGAGGTAGGACTGGGGCCCACAACATGGACTTGCTGCCTTGCCAAGGAAGGCCCCACAGAGGCTTGACACAGGAGGAAGCGAGATGGCAGCACAGCCCAAGGCACAACCAGGCCAGGCTTCTCTGCAAACACGGAGATCTGGTCAGAGCAGAAGTCCAGCACTAGCTGGCTGGAGGGGGAAGAAAGTGGAGGGCCCAAGGGCTGGTCTGCCTGGGGTGAAGGGAGCCGTAACCCAATGATGCAGTTCCCTGCTGATCACAGCACCCAGGGCTCATTGGCACTGCTCTGGGGAAGGCTGCTCGCGGGGTCTGCAGAGCGCTCTCCAGGGCATCACCAGTCCTGCAGCACAACGGGCACCGTAGGCTCCATGGGCGCCCTCTGCCCCAGACCCCGTGGAGGAGCAGAGGAAAGCAGCAGACCCAGGCTAGGCACAGGAACTCATTTCCAGGGATAATCCTGGGACTCCCAGGGATGAGCCAAGTGTGGTGGGGGTGCAGGCCTAGGCTGAGCAGGAGCCCAGAGACCCCCACCCCCAGGAAGCAAGGGCAGGAGTGCAGCCAGCCAGGTCCTGCATGAGCTGAGTGCCTCTCTGCCTGCAGCCAGTCAGAGCTGACAGCTGCCAGATGCTGCAGCCAGTGGCCTTATTTCTCATGGAATTTGTTAAAAATAAACTATTTGACCCAAACCAGCTGCTGCTCAAGATGGAGCCTTTGAAAGCTGGGAGCAGTGGTGTCGAGCCAAGCCCAGCCCAGCCCAGGCGCCTGCTTCCACTTCCCCGCTCCAAGCGCATGGTGCCATGCAGCCCATGAGCCAAGCCTACGAGCTGCAGATTTGGTTTTTGTCTGTCCCTGCCAGGGGCTGGACTGGAGTGGAGGGCACATCTCCAGCCTTCTGGAGCCTGGGCCCCTTCCCCAAGCAGTCAGCTAGAGACACCCACCTCTAAACACACCAAGTTTGACTTCTCCAGATTCCTGGCTCCACACCTTGGCCACTCAGGTGCCAACTAAGAGGGACAGGGCCCCAGGCTCCCCGCAGTCCTCCTGTGAGCTCCAGCCCTGGCTCCCTAGTCCAGCCTGGCCAGAGCCCCAAGCAGGTCGGGCCTGGATTTCAGCTCTGAGCTGGGGCCAGTCTACATGGGATGCAGCCTTGTGCTGAGGATGGGGGACTATGGCCTATGGGTAGGGTCAGCCACAAGCTCCCCCGTTTCCACATCAGAGCTCACCTTGCAACCACCAGCTTCCGTGTGGGAGGTACCCAGCCAGCTGGACCCCGCCCTGCAAAAGCCAGTGCCCTTTGGTGCCTCTGCCCGGGGCGGCGGGGGGGCTCTGGAAGCTCAGACATCTACAGCAGGGTAAGCACTTTCTTCCCCAGACCCCCCGCCCTCACTCAATGGCAGAGTGCCCAAGGGGAACAAGTTGGGGAGCTGGCAGGCATGGGATGGGAGGGGGAAGCTAGCAGGGCCATTCCCAGTCACGCCAGGCTCCACTTCCTATAGGCTGAAGCTGCAGCCTCAAGCCAAGCTGCTGTTCTGCATTTGAATCCCAAATCCCTGGCCTGGAGCAGCTGTTATCACGCAGCCTATCGGCCCTCAGTGACGTGGTGCGTGCAACACGGAGAGGGAGGCTAAGCTGCAGGTGAGCATGGCTCCTGTGTGGTTTGCCCCATGCTGTGCTTGGGCTGCACTGGCCTGCCAGACACCTTTCCTTCCTGTTCTCTGGGAATCTGCAGCTTCCCTGCCCTGAAGCTCCCAGTTCAACTCCACAGCCTGGACGGAGGTGATCCGGAGAGGGAGAGAATACAGAGCAGATTATCTGTGTAGGGCAGGGGAGGTAGCTAGGTGCCAGCCACAGAGCCCCCGGTGGGACCAGGTGACAGTGCTAGGCATTCTTTCTCCCTTCACTCTCAGGCTGCCCTGGAGCTCACTACGCATGTATACCAGGGCAGGAGCTGGCATGGTGCTAGCTACAAGGCACCGGGGAGCCTCTGAGGCCCAGGGACTCACCTGTTGTGCACAGACCCCCAGGGTGGGACCCCATGCCAAGAGGAGGCTCCCAGAGACAGCAATAGGCTCACGCTGGGCTTCCTGATGGACCAGAAATATGGGCACAGCAGAGATACCTGAGCCTTGTGCTGTCTAGCTCCAAGTGGAGACCCCTTGGCCCCACAGCACAGCTTGCACCAGCCATGCTGCAACCTGTTCACACATCCTGTAGCAATTACTGCCCCTTCAGCACAGCTGGGAATGGCCTCAGGCAACGGAGGTGCCAGCCAGGGTCCAGTGGGCTCTTCCCTTCTGGCCAGGCAGGTCTTTCCAAATGCCTGTAAGCCAGGATTGGGCCCTGAGGCCAAGAAGTGAGGCAGCTCTGGAGGGACGCGCAGAGACAGGCCCTCTTGCTACTCCCCTGGGTGGGTGAGCAAGAGAGGAGCAGCAAATGAGGAAATGGCCCCTTCATTTGGGGGCTCCACCCTACATGCCTCCGCAGCTGCTTCAGCTCTGCGGTGGGCTGGGGACAGGGGCTCCACACAGACTAGCCAGGCCAGCAGCACGAGCCATGTTTCACACCTGTGCTGGGTCAGTCACTCGGTGCTGCAAACTGCAGTGACACAGAGCCAGCATGAGACCTGCCCCAGCACAGGCAGGGAACCCCTTTCAACCTGCAGAGGCTGCTCGGGGGCAGCGGGTAAGCCCTGCACAGCCTCTCCTTGGGGTCCCTGCTGGGAGCCAGCTGCACTGGGCTCAGATTCACAGCCTGGTGCCCCCGGTCCACTCAGGATCCGGCACAGCCCAGCCCAGCCCAGCCGGGGCTCTGCCCAGCTCTCCCACATAGGCTCTCCTCTCCCCCTACCAGCTTGGCCCCAAAGCTAAGGGCTCTCCCTGCACTCAGAAATCCCAGAGCCAGATCTCCAGGAGGCCCATGCGCCCCTACAGTGCTGCCCGGCCAGCTGCCCCAATGGCCCTTTTGTCTCAAAGCCACACATGCCCCTCTGCCAGCATGGCTGTGCAGGCCAGGCACAGCAAGATCTCGCTTGCCAGAGGCGCTGCGGATGGGTGGAGGAGTCAGGCTACTGGAGGCCAGGAGTTTGCAAGGGACTCTGGCACAGGGGAGCTCAGCATCCCTCACACCCTGCTAGGAATCAGTGCTCCCGCCTGGCTCTCTGAGCAGGGCTTCACTGCAGGAGGCTACAGGGACACTGCCTGCCCTTCCCTAGGCAGAGCCAGGTCTCTCCTCCTGTGAGATAGGCGTGCATGGCCGTGGGCACATGGCAATGGTTAGCAGGCCCAAGAGAAGCCATGACATCCCATGGCCAAGGCTGGACGTTCCACCCCCAGAACAGCTCTCCCGGCAGAGGCACCTGCATGCACAGCCTAGGACAGCATCTCCCTCTGTTCATCCATGGCCACTGCGCCTTCTGCTCACCATGCTGGGCCCCCAGGTTCCTCTCTGCAGCTTCCCCAGGGTGTAGAGCTTGTGGGATGGGAAGCAAGTGTGCAGGCACTGGGCTTCCTCCTGGGCCAAAAGCCAGCCTGGGCAACAGCCCCTCTCCATTCAGAGTCAGAACAGAGCCGGGCCCTGCAATGGCTGCCTTGGTGACAGTGTACTGCAAACAGCAGCTGTTCCACTCCAGGGCAGGGCAGGCCCCAGAGAACAGAGCTCGGCAGGCTGGGATGCCCCACACCTCCCCCAGTCTGCAGGGGTGCTTGGGTAACAGACTGGCTCCTGGGCAGTTTGCCCTTGTGAGCCGCACACCAGGAACCAGGGAGACATGCTGACAGCAGCGCCCAAGAGGGCACAAAGGAGACCCCAACAGGGGCTGCTCTGGCACAGGATGGGCTGCTCCCCAATGGCAACACTGGGTGGCTCACTCAGCATCAGCCGGGCTGTTGTGGGGAGGGGAGGGGAGGGGAGGGGAGGATCAGAGCTGACACCCCCAGCAGTTCCTGCCCCCTTCCACAGCCTTTGGAAAGGCCCTGGTGGCTGTGCCAGCCCAGCCCAGCTTCAGCCTGATCAGCCCTCTCCAAATGCTGCCTTGAGATACCCTGCCAGCACCCAGCCTTGCCAGGCACCAACCAACACGCCTGCCCCCAGGCACCAGGGCAGGAGGGGGGCCCATCGGCAATGAGCGGCTCTGTGGCATGCAGACTTACAGGGTGGAGGGATGGGGGACACAGCAGCCATTGCCCAAAGCCCTATCTGCAGCACCACAGCTGGGATGCAAAGCCAGGTGCAGATGTATCCCAAGATATGCTCCTAAGGATTCCCAGAGGGACGCAGTCCCAGCCCCTCAAAGAGCCCAGGAATAATCAGCTGGACTCTGCACAAGGGAAGGCACAAGCTTCACCGGCCAGCCCTGCTAGCCAGGCCTAGCATCCCATTGGCTCAGGAAAGCCCTCAGCCCTGCCTGTGAGCATCACCGTCTCCCTTGACGGTCCCATGGGATGTGGAGGCAGCACAGGACCCACTCAGACCACAGCAGGGCAGATTTCTGTAAAGGGGGCACACATCACTGCGAGCCAGACTCTTAAGAGCTGGCAGCAGAGGGGGGTCCTGGGAGGAGACACAGTGGGTTGGTACCCACTCCCTTCTGGTCTGTGAAACCTCTCCTGCCTACATCCCTGTCTTTTGGCACTGCAGGCCCTTAGCAGAGCAGCAAGGAACCAGCCCCACCCCAGCCTGCTTCCCCCCGCCCACCTGTGTGCCTCCCACCTGCCCACAGCACTTGGCCCCACAGTTTCCTGGACAATGGGTCACGTTTCCCTTCATTATCAGCTCCACTTCATGGCGGCCCTGTGGCCCTCTGCAGCACTTCTGCCCCGGGCAATACAGGAAATGCAGAGGGCAGGTCAGGCTGGCCTGTTGGAAGCAGGTCTGTCAGACTCAACATGGCTGGTGTGCACACTCCCAGAGCAGAGCAGCCAGGACCTCCTACACCCCTTCCCTGCAGTGACATGGCTTGTAGCCCACATTGCCACCTGCATGGCCTTCCTTGCCCCGAGCACCAGCAAGGCCCCAACTGGCTGGGGAGAAATGTACCCAGAATGCTCCCCCCATGGTGGCAGCTCTCCCCTCCCCCACCACCCTGTGACCACATGGCAGGGGGTGTCTTCAGTGGCAGCCACACCCTGTGCCCCAAGGCTCCTGCAGAACAGCCCACTGGCGACCAACCGTTTCCTCCAGTATCAGGCCTCCAGAGCTGCCTTGCTCCCAGATGAAGGGACAGGTTAGGGAAAGGAGAGAAGCCAGCCAGGGGCTCCAGCCCCTTGCCACCTGGAGAGGGTACTGCTCTGTGCTGGGGCCCTGGAAAGCATTCCCTCCAGGAGGAGCAATTACACCAGTCGGGGAAGCAGCCACGTCAACACCCAGCCCAAGACAGGGAAAATAAACAGCCCTCAAGTCTCTGCAGCCAGCAGCACCAGGGACACAAATGGGCTGGAAACCACAGTCTGAGTTGATGTGTGGGGAAAAGCGCTGAATGTCCTGGCCAGCCAAGCAGGCAGCTCAGGACATGCCAGCGCCTGCACAGCCCCACCTCAGGCAGTAAATTAACAGTTCCCAGCTAACAGCTGCCTAGCCAAACACTTAATGCGGCCTTGTAAACAGGGCTCGGGCAAGTCGCAGGTGGACGGCTTCCCTCACGGTGCCAGAGCCCCATGGCACCCACAAACCTCTGCCCAGCGCTGGGATGAGGCAAGTTTTCCCATTTATAGGCAGCAGCTGCTAGGAAGCTATAATTACCTCCAAACCCACTGGCTCTGGGGACAAGCAAAGGGCCCAGAGGCACCAGCACAGAACAGAGAAAGGCACCAAGCAGCGAGACAACACAGACATGTTGGACTGATGGAGCAGACAGAGTTCCAGAAGCAGCTGGTTCTCTTGTGGCCTGCATCTCTAAAGGCTCTACTGACTGCCTCTCACTAGGAAGCCCTATACTTCAGCCCCAGACAATCATCTCTGGGGTGGGTCTCATGGCAGCACTTAAAAAACCCAATATTTCAAGAAGAGGACAGCAGGTGTGAGCGGGGAAGAATAAGTGGGAGGTTGAGAGCTGGGGGGCGGGGGAAAGGAAGGAAGGTTAAAAAAGGCCCCAAAGCGGAGGGGATGAGGATGTCAGTGCAAACATGGGTCCTGCACCTGCCTCCCTCCAGCCCTGGCCCACCCTCCACTCGGCCCAGCCAGGAGGGCATTTGCATTCTGCCTCTCATCCAAACCAAAGGGCAATGTGAGAGGCAGGCATGAGTGGGCACCCCAGCTTTGGGTTGACCTAGGCCAGAGAGGCTCAGGGCAGGTTTACAGGCTGGGCTGAATCCACAGATGCCTCAGGCTGCGTGCAAGGGATGGAAGTGTCCAGGTCACAGCATGGCCCCCTCCAGCCTGGGTCTGTCCTGGCCTTGCATGTCAGGTGTCCTACTTCCCCTCCCCTCTGCCAGGACGTTGCTCCACAGCAACATTTTCAACCCCTCTGACCGCACGGCCGGCCTGCTGGCAGGGAGACGCTATCCAGATCCCCACAGCTAGGGCTCCCGGGCAACTTCCCATGCCAGGAAGGGCCTGAGGGCTCTGCCTCGCCATCCCAAGGCTTAGCCACATTGCCCTTCCACCAGCAGACTGCGGCTCCCCTGCACAAGAGGCAGCAGAGCAAACATTCAAAGCAGCCAACGAGCTAGGCCCAGGCAGTGGCCTCCTGGCCAAAGCCCAGCACCAGGAAACTTGGCTCACAGCCTACCCAGGGGCAGGAAGGTACTTAACAAGCCAACCCTCGCACAGGACAGGACCCAGCTCTGCAGAGGGAGCCTGAGCCCCACACAGTTCTCAGGAATGCACCAGGAGGAAAACAAAGGGTGGGAGAGAGGGAAAGCAGCTGGTGTAAAGAGAGCCCAGCTGGAGAAGGGAGAAGCGGGAGAGGGCAGGAGAGGCAAGCAGGGCGGAAGGGTATGCAGAGCCAGCTCTGGCAGGAAGCGTGGGGAGAGGCAGGGAATTTTTCCTTATATGGGTTAATCCTCTTCCAGCAGAGCAGAGCCCAACGCCAGCAGAAAATCCCTCCTCCCATGCCAGCAGGGAAGGGGCCTCGCCAAACCCTGCCGGAAGCAGAGCCACAGCGGGGGGGCAGCTCCCAGCCCAGGGGGAGCTCTACTACACAGCCAGGGTGGGGATCCTGGCCCCATCCAGCCCCACGCAAGAGAGGATGAGACCGAGGAGTCAAGGAAACCTATTCATGGCTCCCCCTTCCCACTGCCTGGGCCCAGCCCCTGCTGCTCTGACCGCGTGCCCCAGAAAAGAGACATAGCAGCTGCTGCCATGCTGGGCCAGGTCTAGTGGGCCACCTCCGTGCCAGGCAGGAGGAGAGGTAACAATCAGCTCGGCTGTGTCTGGAGGGACACAGAGGAGAGAGTGTCCATTGCTGTATCCCAGCTGCGCATCTCCCCTCGGAGCACAGCCTCCAGCACAGGCATCAAGCCCTGGTCCCCAAGGGCAGGAGTAGAATTAAAAGGGAAACTGAGGCAGAACAGGGCACCCACATCTACACCTGGGTTTCTGGCATCTGTAGCATAAGCTGGGCACTAGAAACAAAGCCTCCCTCTGCCCACCATCAGGTACTAGCTGGGCAGGCGCTCTCCTCACAGGGCCAACTTGACACAGCCCAAGTCACACAACCAGGCTGCAGCAGATCCCACTCAAGAACCTGTTTCTGAGACTCCAGCCCAGGGCCTGGGCCACAAGAACCAGGAGCCATGGCAGATGTGCCTGGGAAGTCTTCTGCAAGCAACCCAGGCGTGCTCAGCAACGGCCCAAGGAGGCAGCCGGGTGCTGGGCAGGGTATGGGTCTGGGCTGGGAGCCTTCTCTTGATCCCAAACAGCCGCCCAGCACCAGCTGCTCTTGCCTGGGCAGTGCCTGCCCCATGGTAGGGCCCCACACAAGCCAGGCATTACATGAGGGCTTCTTCCATGCCCTCCCACCTCCACACACTGCTGCCCTTCCCAGTAACCCTCCAACAGCTGCCACCACCCTGCCCCACCATCCCCTAGAGACCTCAGCAGAGCTCCCCTCCTCCTGTGCCACCCTGCCCCACCACCCCCTGGAGCCCAGGCCGAGTATGTGACTGTAAATAAGCCCCTGCTTGTTCTCCTGGCACCGTGCAGGCCTGCAGCTCTCCCGAAGGCCATGTGCAGTCCAGCGTCTGCCCCGTCCCACCCCAGTACTGCGTAGCTCGCCCCATTCCCCCGTTCTCCAAGGCTCTGCTTTTGTGGTGTGTCACACAGCCCAATCTGTGACCCCACCCCATGTCCATATCACCTCCCCTCCCCTGCCCAGCCTGTGCCCCCCACGCCCATTCCCCTCCCACCCACACCCCATCCCCCGCTCAGGCCGTAACACTGAGCTCAGCTTCTGCACCCACACCCCCTATGCCTCAGGTACACCACAGCCCCTGCTCCCCCTAAACACACTGCCTTGTCACAGCTTCTCACAACTTCCTACCTCCTGCCACACCCTAGGCTCCCCGGGCACTGCAGCCTGCTCTGTCTGCTGTCCTGTGCCTTCCCACTCTGCTGGTCTAGTGCCAGCTCCCCACCATGGGGACAACCACTCCTGCAGCTCCAGGTATCTCAAACGGCCTCCCGGACCTACCGCTGCCCTCCTCCCCAGGATGGTGTCCCCAGGTTGCCATCTGGAGTGTGCTCCTGAGGGCTGGCTCCCAGACACATGCAGGACGGACAGGCCTAGCGTGGGCCCCCCACTCAGGGTGGTGTCAGATCCCCAGCCCTCACTGCCTGCTGAGACAGGATGTTCTTTCCAGGCTGACTCAGCTTCCTGTCATTACCCATTCCCCAGTATCACTGACACCAACATCTCCGTTACTAGCAGTCTGACCTTTGGCATGCCAGATGCAAGCCCCCCACTGAAGGGTCAGCAGGGCACGGGGGGAGGTAGCAGTCCAGCTGAGCCTGGCCCCACACAGAGGGGTGAGCCTGGGTCTTCTGGCAGCATTCTCCCCCACAGCTGGGCTCTCCAGGCCGCTGTGCAGCCCAAGGCCCAAGCAGGAGGCCTCCAACCCTGCAAGAGCTCCTGCATGTCATCTAGACGACTGGCCACCCTCAGCAGGCAGCTCCCACCTCCAGTGCAGACCATTACAAACTCACAGCTGAGCTGTTCTGTCGGGGGCCACCGTGAGGCGAGGACTCCAATGTACCTACAGAAGGGAGCCTCGAGGTAGGGGTGGGGCAGAATCTAGCCTCTTTGCTGAGGCAGCACAGAGTCCTGCAGCTCCCGCTGCCTTACCTCTTGGACCTTGGAGCAGACTGCTGGCTGGCTCTTCAGACAAGTCCCCCCACTTCACCCTAGCCTTGGCAGCACTCTGATCACCCTGCAAACAGGGCACACTGAGCAGGGAGGGGCTCAGTCCACAGAGGAAACCAGTTAGCTGAGGGCAGGGTCATGGACAATGTTCTCTCTAACTTCTTCCACCCACGTGCAGACTAAATTTTGTTATCCGCACCGAGGAGTGTGCAGGTGTGCGCTGCTAGCTGAAACATGCTGCCAGCTGGGGTGTTCTGCTCATCAGTTGGCGACACCTGAATCTCCCTCAGGAAACCACCCAAGCACTCAGCTTACAGGGGAGAATGGCAGACACCTTGCCCAAAGACTGTGTGGCTGTCCAGCCTACAGGGTAAGAAATGGCAGAAAAGGATGTGCTGCTGCCAAAGGAGCTAGTTGCCCTAGTGCCACCTGTTGCAGGCACTGCAGTTGGGTGATGGGAAGAAGAGAAGGGACATTTTTGCTTCTGTCTACAGGATCTGTTCCACAGACATCCTCAGCAACACGATACGCACTAGGGAAGGAGCTGGAGCAGGCAGGGAACACTGGCTACTTCAGGGCAGCTGCCTGCTTCCCCCTGCCCACCCCCAACCAGAGCTGCTGTGACTGGGTCCTAGCATGAGGAAGCAGGTGCTGGGTATGTGGCAGTGCAGGGCAGCCTATGTGGGGAAGAGACAGAGAAGCACAAGGCAGGTGACAGGCAACAGCATAACCACCTGTCCCTGGCAGGAGGAGCCCAGGATGGGAGCACCTGGTAGCTCAGCAGCACAGCTGGGCTGGGCAAGGCAAGGGAGCCTTGGACTCAAGCATGCCAAAGTGGAAGCTATAGTCAGCAGTGGCCAGAGACCACCAGCATGTTGGTGAACCCTACAACAGAGCTGCATGCTGCCAGGCAGAGCCAGGTGCTGTGGCAAGGGCTGAAGCTGACCCCTCAGGTTCCTGTCTCCCTTGCAGCAGCAGCCGCCACCTCAGGAAGTTTGAGCCAGTCACCTCCTGGACCAAGGCAGTTACACTTCAGAGCTCCCTGCCCCGCCCAGCTCCATGGGGGAAAAAAAAGGCCACAAAGAGCCCTTGTGAGAGCAGCGGCTAGAGCCCTACATGCCTGCAGTCCCAGACAGGGTGGGGAGCTCAGATCCCCATTAGGCAAGAACTGGGCATAGCACCAGGAGGGACAAGGCACTCCCAGAAGTCAGTCACTGCTACCTCCACCCCTGCAGCCAGAGACCAAGCAGGACTACAGACACAGCAGTTCGTGAGACACCCCGGTACTGACTAACTCCATGCAGGCCCAGCCCAGACTATTTCACTACCCGCGTCAATCTCTTTTTCCCCGCCCCACATAGCAGTGGTGCCATGTTCACACCGTTCCCTGGACACCTGGCACAGTGGGTCTCTGGAGAATAGGCAAAGACCTCCTACCTACTAAGGTACAAACAAGTAGGCTTCCTATCTCAAATGGTGCCAGCCAAACTCAACCGATGGACATGCCTGCAAGCCCACAGCCCCATAGCACACTGCATCGCTGCTAGGCACCCAACAAGCCAGCAGCTAGGAAACCAGTTTCAAAGGAAGGTTCTGTCTACACTTACAGACACCACATTTGATCTGCCTCCTCCTTGAGGAGAGCACTTGTTTCTGTGCCAGAGCCTAGGAGTATATCATCCCATCAGCACCGCAAGACCAAAGCGTGGCAGGACTGCACCCAAGTCCCACCCCAGCCAGCACCAGTTACGGTGCAAACAGAAACAGAGCCACTAACCTGGGGTGGGTCAAGGCCTTACTCAGCCAGAAGCAAGATGTAGGTATTTCTTGCCCTGGCTGCACTCTGAGAATTACAGGAATTATTTCCATTTCCTCATCCCATCCCAGTCACCAATGAAGACCTGACAATATCTCAGGCCCCAGCACTCTGCAGCCCTCTGGGCTGCCATGTTCTCATGGGAAAACTAAAGCTGAAAGGTCAGCTTGGCCATGGTTTCCCTTTTCTTTCAGCAGGAAGGGTTTGAGAGCTCTGCAGAGAGGATGCCACCAAGGTCAGGAGTTACCAATGAGTTACACACAGGCATTCCTGCACAGCTGCACCTCAGGAGGGACTCACCAGCTTCCGGAGGGCTCCCTCATCCATGCTCAAGAGGGTCTCTTCAGACATGCTTGCCTTTTTTCGTTCCAAATGCAGGGACATGGGTCCAGTCTCAGTCACTCCGCTGTTCTGGGCTGAAGACTGTGTGGAAGTGAGTGGATGGGAGCAGGTCACTGAGCCAGGGTCAGGCCACGTGCTGTGCTGAGATTGCCAGCACAATGAAGGAATTCTGCAAAGAAACAAGATTGCAGGCAGGTCAGCAAAGCTACGAAGAGATTCTTGGCTTCATTAAACCTCTGCTGAAAGGCAAATGGGATCAATCTACAGCAGTTTTGCTGTCTGCTAATCCCAGAGCTGGAAACAGTCACTCCAAAAGTGAACCATACTTACTCCAAGTTCCTCACCATCACATTATGCTCTGCATGAGAGAGCTGGCACTAAATACATTTGTCCCACTCTTACAAGGCTCTCAACTACTTCTCCAGCCCAGAAGCCCAACTTCCTATATCCATATCTGCCAGTGCCCCTTAACATCTGTCCCTAGTTTGTGAACTCAGAGCTATTATCATCCCACACCTCCCCAACAAAGCACACACACATTTTGATCAGGAAAGGAGATTCCTTGAATACAAATTGATCTTAGTAAAGCCTAAATAAAAACAACATTCTACCCCGAGAGGTACACTACTTGAGCATTAAGAACCGCAACCAGAAAGGGAGGCCCAGGGTTAGTATTGTGGATTGACTGGTCCAAGCACAGCCATCATTTTAGTACCGGCCAATATCCTCAGCCCTGCCCTCAGAGTCTAGTGAAAGTCATCAGGCTACCAGACACAGTATGAAGTAGTGGGATCCTTAACCACATTCTCCACACCCCACTGCCTTGGGGGTTATCCTGGGAACGAGCAAGGCTAAGGGAGTAAACCCTGACAGAAAATCCGGAGTGGAGTCCGAAGGTGGTTCGGTGTCAACTTCTGGCACTGTCCTGGCAACTCCTGCAGCTGAGCTGGTACCAGACGTGGAGGTTATCCTCTCCTTTGGACTATATCAGTAAAGCCGAGAGGGGGACACTGGTGTCTGGGCAGCCCAGAGTCTCCATAATAAGTGCCCAGGCTCACGCCCGGAGAGGTACTCCGGCATTGCTGTACAGCGTTGCATCAACACGGGAGGCAACAGATACTGGTTATACGCTCTTGCTCAATTGGTGTAGAGAACGAGCGCCAGGGGTTGCCTTCAACGGTGGGAGAGATCCTCGCATCTCACTGGACAGTCACCGCCCGCCTCAAGCTGGGCAGCCCCCAGCCAATAGGGTATTGTCCCGCCACAGTTCACCTGTCTCGTTGGGTGCAGGAGGCTTAAGGTTCCTGAACCTGATAAGTGACTGAAATTTGGGCACCAGGCAAACCAATAAAAAAATCAACAAGAAATGAGAAACATCAACAATTTAAGCTTGCTTGCTGGAATGTGCGGACCACGGCTTGACTGAAGATCTTCAGGCCATCAGTGACACCTGAAAGACCGCTGTCATCAACGAGGAACTGAAGAGGCTCCGAGTTGATATCGCTGCACTGCAAGAGACACGACTCGCAGATTCGGGATCTCTAAAGGAAAAGGACTACACCTTTTTCTGGCAGGGTAAAGCCCAAGAAGAACGAGAGAGCATGGTGTTGGCTTTGCTATCAGAAACACTCTTCTACAAATGGTGGATTTGGTCATGGGCGGATGAGAAAGACTTCTTCGGATCATGCTTCAAACTTGCGCCGGTCCCGTCCACCTGATCAGCACTTATGCTCCAACCCTGTACGCCACACCAGAAGTAAAAGACAAGCTCTATGACGTGCTTAGTGCTGCTGTAGCGCAAATACCTGCTCGTGAACAACTGTACATCTTGGGTGACTTCGATGCAAGAGTTGGAGCTGATTGGGCCTCATGGCCTTCCTGCTTAGGACACTTCAGTGTGGAAAAAATGAATGACAATGGACAGCGTCTCCTTGAACTGTGCAAGTACCACAATCTGTGCGTCACAAACACATTCTTCCAAACGAAGCCACAGCACAGAGTGTCGTGGAGACACCCACGCTCGAAGCACTGGCATCAACTAGACGTGGTCATCACTAGGCGTAATAACCTCAGAAACGTCCTTCTGACACGCAGCTATCATAGTGCTGTGATACAGATCACTCACTAGTTTGCTCCAAGCTCAAGCTGAGACCCAAGAAGCTGTACCGCTCTAAACCTGCTGGAAGGCCCCGCATTGACGCCAGAAAGACGGCAAACTCGGAGAAAGCTGAAAAGTTCAGAGAGACCCTCCAGGAAAATCTGTGCAGCGGCCCCAGGGGCGCCGATGTGACATCCAAATGGCAACATCTGAGGGATACAGTTTACAACACGGCCTTGTCGGTGTTTGGAAGAAAAACTAGAAACACAAACGACTGGTTCAAAGCTAACTCAGATGAGATGATTCCAGTCATTGAAAAGAAGCGCGCTGCACTCCTGGAGTACAAATGCTCACCGAGCCAGAGTACCCAGCAAGCACTTAGAGAGGCCAGAAGAACAGTACAGCAGACAGCCAGGCGCTGTGCCAACAACCACTGGCTCCAGCTATGCAGCAGCATCCAGACCTGTGCCGATTTTGGTAATCTCAGAGGAATGTACGAGGGTATGAGGAAGGCATTAGGACCCACCCAGAACAAGATGGCACCTCTGAAATCCAAATCTGGTGAAGTCATCGCTGACAAAACCAAACAGATGGAGCGCTGGGTTGAGCACTACTCTGAGCTGTACTCACGCGAGAACGTTGTGGTTGACGCAGCCCTCGATGCCATTGAGCTCCTATCAGTAATGGACGAACTGGATCAGGAACCAACTGTGGATGAACTGAAGAGAGCCATAAACAGCATTGCAGCAAGAAAGGCCCCTGGCCAGGACGGTATGCCACCAGAGGTAATCAAGTGTGCCGCGGACACACTCCTGGAACCCCTACATGAGCTACTGTGCCTGTGCTGGAAAGAGGGTGAGGTTCCACAGGATATGCGGGACGCTAACATTGTAACATTGTATAACAAAGGAGACAGAAGCGACTGCAACAATTACCGTGGAATCTCCCTACTAAGCGTCACTGGTAAACTGTTCGCTCGCATCATCCTCAGCAGACTCCAGAAGATTGCGGAGAGGGTGTACCCCAAATCGCAGTGCAGATTCCACGCAGAGAGGTCTACCGTTGACATGGTCTTCTCTCTAAGGCAGCTGCAGGAGGAAGCCACTCTACATAGCCTTGATCGACCTGACCAAGGCCTTTGACTTGGTGAGCAGGGATGGTCTGTTCAAACTGCTCTACAAGATAGGCTGTCCTCCACGGTTACTCAAGATGATCCAGTCGTTCCACAAAGACATGAGAGGAACCATCCAATATGACGGAGCATTATCGGATGCTTTCAGAATGAGGAGCGGCGTCAAACAAGGATGCGTGCTTGCCCCGACGTTGTTCGGGATCTTCTTCGCACTCCTCCTGAAGCATGTCTTTGGATCTTCAACAGAGGGCATCTTGCTGCACACAAGATCTGATGGGAAACTGTTTAATCTTGCAAGGCTGAAAGCTAAGTCTAAGGTGCGAGAAGTCCTCATCAGAGACATGCTGTTCGCAGACGATGCTGCTGTAGTGTCTCACACAGAAGATCAGCTTCAAAAACTGCTGGATCAGTTCTCCAAAGCGTGCAAGGACTTTGGGCTTACCATCAGCCTAAAGAAGACAAACGTACTTGGTCAGGATGTTGCTGAATCCCCATCAATCAGCATTGACAACGATACGTTAGAGGTCGTCCACGAGTTCGTTTACCTCGGGTCCACCATCACTGACACCCTGTCGTTGGACACTGAGCTAAATAGGAGGATCGGAAAAGCGGCCACAACTCTGTCCAGACTCAGCAAGAGAGTGTGGAATAACAAGTTGTACACTCACACCAAAATGCAAGTCTACAGAGCCTGCATCCTCAGCACCCTCCTTTATGGCAGCGAGACTTGGACCCTGTATGCCCGCCAGGAAAAGAGGCTGAACGTCTTCCACTTGCGCTGCCTCAGGCGCATCCTTGGAATATCATGGAAGGACAGAGTGACCAACACCGCCGTCCTCGAGCAAGCTGGAATCCCAACCATGCACACGCTCCTCAGGCAGCGTCGGCTCCGCTGGCTTGGCCACGTCCACAGGATGAATGATGGAAGGATTCCAAAAGACATCCTGCACGGTGAGCTAGCCTCTGGCAAAAGACCTCCCGGACGCCCCCAGTTGCGCTACAAAGATGTCTGCAAGAGAGACCTCAGAGAGGTAGACATCGAGCTTGACAACTGGGAAGAACTAGCAGACGACCGCAGCAGATGGAGGCAGGGGTTACACAAGGGCCTTCAGAAGGGCGAGATGAAGATCAGACAGCTAGCAGAGGAGAAACGAGCGTACAGAAAGCACAATAAGGACTTGCCAGACACCCACTACATCTGCAAGAGATGCAGCAAGGACTGTCACTCTCGTGTGGGTCTTCATAGTCACAGCAGACGCTGTAAATGAAGTCCTAAACTGAAACTATAAAGGGCACGATCCATAGTCTACGTAGACTGAAGGATGCCTACTACCAGACACAGTGGTGAACTCTGCTCTGGAGCAAGGGGAGCACAGAGGGCCCATCCCATGGTCACCAGCTAGCCTCAGCTATGAGGTGGGTGTTAGCCACAGAGGGCTGGACAAGCTAATTTCACATAAGCCAACAAATAACCATTAGCAGCTTGAGACAGCTTGTCCCCAGTCCAAATGAAGTGGCCCTGAGGCAAGAGGCTCAGCCAGGTCCCAGGCTCCCTTAGTGCACAGTGCAGAAGGGCCGGGAGGAAACAGGACCCGGCAGCCCAGCCCAGCCGCTCGGCTCCCACACAGCCGGTGCCGGATGCGCTGGGGACGGGCTGGGCACACTCAGGAAGAGCCACTCCAGGGCGGGCCAGCCTGCCCGCCGGCGCCGGGCGTGGGTTCAACCAGCCCTAGCCCCAGCCCCAGCCCGCGGGTCCGCTCAAGAGAGGCGGGGACCCCCCTTCAGTCCGGGTCAGCAGCCGGCGCCCCGATGCGGGCGGGGCCGCACACGCGACTGCACGAGCCGGATTAACGCCAGCGCCAGCCCCCGCCCCGGGATCGGGAGCCGCCAGCTGAGCAGGGAGCGGCGTCCCGTCCCGGACCGCCCCGTCCCGGACCGCCCCCGCCGCGGCACTGCCCCCGCACCTCAGGCTGCTCCGGCCGGGCCAGGAGCCAGACCCCGTCCCCGCGCCGCTCCCCACCGCGGACGGGACTAGACTAGACTACACTGCGCGGCCCCGCCCTCCCACCTCCATTCGCGCCAATCACGACGCGCGCACCGCCCACTTCCCTTCTCCATTGGTTCATTTCAATTTATTGCCCGCTCCGCCCGCGGCATTCTGGGCCGTGTAGTTCTGCGCAGAGCGGGGCTGGACTGAGGCTCCGGAGTACGCCCGCTCGCTTGGTGCTGCTCCCCAGCACGTGCTGCATTGCCCACTGCTCTGTTCTTGAGCGGCCTTATCTTTGCCCCCAATCCCCCGGGCTGTCCCTGCCCTCTGCTTTGGCCCTTACCCAAACTCACTGACACGTCTTCCACTCTTCCAAGCAGCCCAGGTGTGGGAAGATATCCCTGGAAACTCCCGCAAGGCCACATCTTGAAATCACTCCTGCACCTCCTCCCTGTGAGCCATACGAATCCCACGCTGGTGAGCTGCGCTGTGCAGCACGGAGCACCTGGGAGCGCCTGTGCATGCACTCAGCTTTGATGGCTTCTTTGAGTCTGACCAAAGATTGATGCTCTCTCAGGAGGCCAAATGGGTGGAGCCTGTGGTTTTTGTGTTGGGCTGCCCCACCACATCACAGCTGCCTGTCCTGCCCTTCTGTCTGCTGACCATGGCGTAGTGCTGGCACCCAGGTATATGTAATGGAAGCAGTCCAAATAGCAAGAATCCAAGCAGCCATCCAAAGACAAAACCAATGGGTGCTGGCCAATGTGCCCCAGACAAGAGTAAACAGCAGGGAGAGCAGCAGGGGCAGAAGTAGTATTATTACTGGTCTGGCACTGGCAAATGCTGTAGAGGGCACCAAAATACAATTAAAAGTGTTCCTATACATCTGTGGCACGAAATCTTGCACAAGGTGGGCAAAGTGAGATGTCTAATGAAAGCTGGTGATGCCCTGAATCTGTTTATGTTACTTGTATGTCTGTGCCATGTTTGTAGGTAAAGTTATATAGATTTTGGCTCTGTAGCTGTATTAGGAATGTTCAGAGCCAAGGGGTACACATTGGGAGGTGTGGCAGCCTCTCCAGCCAGGATAATGTCCTAAAATAAAGGAACAGACGCCAAGAATGGGGCCTTTCCTACTGGGCTGCAATGAATGACAGCATGACAAAGTAACCCATCTAGTCAGGTGGTAAGCCAAGACTTATGGGAGAAGAAAGGAATTTTCCCTCTCCATAGAAAAAACACTATGGCTACATCTACACGTGAAGCCTACTTCGAAGTAGCCTATTTCGATGTGGAGACATCGAAATAGGCTATTTTGATGAATAACGTCTACACGTCCTCCAGGGCTGGCAACGTCGATGTTCAACATCGATGTTAAGCAGCACCACATCGAAATAGGCGCAGCGAGGGAATGTCTACATGCCAAAGTAGCACACATCGAAATAACGGTGCCAGGCACAGCTGCAGACACGGTCACAGGGCGGACTCAACAGCCAGCCGCTCCCTTAAAGGGCCCCTCCCAGACACACTTGCACTAAACAGCACAAGATACACAGAGGCAACAACGAGTTGCAGACCCTGTGCATGCAGCATGAATCCCCCGCTGCAGCAGCAGCAGCCAGAAGCCCTGAGCTAAGGGCTGCTGCACACGGTGACCATAGAGCCCCGCACGGGCTGGAGAGACAGTGTCTCTCAACCCCCCAGCTGATGGCCGCCATGGAGGACCCCACAATTTCGATGTTGCGGGACGTGCAACGACTACACGGTCCCTACTTCGACGTTGAACGTTGAAGTAGGGCGCTATTCCCATCCCCTCATGGCATTAGCGGCTTTGACGTCTCGCCGCCTAACATCGATGTTAACATCGAAATGGCCGTGACGGGCGCTACTTCGAAGTTAGTGCCGCTACTTCGAAGTAGCGTGCACATGTAGACACGGCTTATATGAGCAGCCCTGGCTGGGTCTATCTGGGTTCTTTCAGTCCTCATGACTTAAGCCTGTTTGGACTGGGAGTCCATCCCTCAAAAGGATCCCTGCAAAGGCTTTCAGTAAATCAGCATATAACATTGGTGGCCTGCGTCAGTATCAGTACTTGATGTACGTAAGTGCCCTAAGGATCAGTTCTGGGGCCAATACTGTTCAACATCTTCCTTAATGACCTAGATGAGGGGATGGATTGAACCCTCAGCAAATTTGCAGACAACGTTAAGCTAGTGGGGTCAAGTAGATACATTGGAGGGTAGGGATAGGGTCCAGGGTTACCTAGAACAAATTGGAGGATTGGGCCAAAAGAAATCTGGTGAGGTTCAACACCGAGAAGTGCAGAGTCCTGCGCTTGGGGTGAAAGAATCCCAAGCACTATTACAGGCTGAGGACTGACTGGCTAAGCAGCAATGCAGCAGAAAAGGACCCCAGGGGATTACAGTGGATGAGAGGCTGGATATGAATCAACAGTGTGCCCTTGTAGCCAAGAAGGCTAACAACATATTTGGGTGCATTAGGAGAAGCATTTCCAGCAGATCTAGAAAACTTGTTATTCCCCTCTACTCGGCACTGGTGAGGTCACATCTGGAGTATTGTGTCCTGTTCTGGGCCCCCCAGTATAGAAAGGATGTGGGTGAATTGGACTGGGCTCAGCGGAGGGCAATGAAAATGGTTGGGGAACTGGAGCACATAACCTATGAGGAGACAGATATTTGGTCTTATTTAGTTTGGAGAACAGAAGACTCAGGGGTGATTTGACAGCAGCCTTCAACTTCCTGAAAGGGGGTTCTAAAGATGGAGAGAGACTGTTTTCAGTGGTGACAGATGGCAGAACAAGGCACAATGGTCTGAAGTTACAGAGGGAGGTGTAGGTTGGATGTTAGGAAAAACTATTTCATGAGGAGGATGGTGAAGCACTGGAAAGCTTTACTGAGACAGGTGGTGGTGCACTCTGCATCCCTACAGGTTTTTCAGTCCCAGCTTGACATAGTCATGGCAGGGAAGAGTTAGTTGGGGTTGATCCTGCTTCAGGCAGGGGGCTGGACTAGATGATCTCCTGAAATCCCTTCCAGCCCTAGAATTCTGTTCTTTCTTTCTTTGTTAATAAACCTTTAGATTTTAGATTCTAAAGGATTGGCATTCATTCTGTTTAGGTAAGATCCAAGTATATATTGACCCTAGCACTATGTCTGGACCCTTTGGGGCCCAGGAAGAATCTGTGTGGAGTTGGTGAGATAGATATTAAGAACCTTTCACCTGAGTAGGAGGCTGTTGGACTGGGCATTGTGAAGTAGCTGAGAAATCTGTGGGTTTGCTTGTGTGGCTTCTGGCTGGCCACTGGAGCTGGCAGAGGTACTTTTGGGGCTGTTTGGATTTGCCTTAGTAAGAAGGAAATCCCAATCTGGGACTGTAAGTGGCCTGGCTTTAAGCTAAGATTCCCTGGATTGATTTCCTTAGCTGTGCCCAGAAACCCTGTTATATTATACCCCCTGCCCTCTGTTTTTACCGCCCCCACACATTCTTCCCTACACCCCCTGCCCTAAGCCCCGCCACCCTCAGCCTCCTGCCATTATTCCTGACCCCCCATCTCCTCTGCCCTGCGCCTCCCACCTCCACCCCTGCCCTTATTCCTTAATCCTCCAAAACCATACTGCCTTGAGCCCCCCATGCCCTCAGCTCCCTGTCATTACTCCTGGATCCCTCCACCTTCCCTCTGCCCTTAACGCCCATTCCCTAGCCTCCTGCCCCTATTACTGAACACTCCGCTCAAGCTGCCCTGAGCCCCACACACTTACTCTTACAGTGAAAGAAGTGGGTCTGTCCCACAAAAGCTCATCACCTAATAAATTATTTTGCTAGTCTTTAAAGTGCTACTGGACTGCTTTTCTGTTTTGACTTACTCTTACAGCTACTGTCATATTGTCCCCCCACAATCTCCTGCCCTGAGTGCCCCCAAGGCTGGTGGGATACAACAGTACCTGTAAAACAGAAGTGTCACACCCTCCTTCCTGCACAGATGCCACACTCTAAGCCTGCTTCCTGGTAGCCCCATCCTGCACTGAACCTTTCATTCCTGCCCCCACACTAGAGACTAGGAAGGCCCACAATAATCTACTTGCCCTGCCCTGCAACTCTGTGGCTGGTGTGTGAAGGGAATGAGGGTAGTGTCTCTTCTGCATGTTTGTTTTTCAGTTGGAGACCACGTTAGTGAGGTTTATGTGGGTTTTGTTTTTTTGGTTCTCCCTGATGTGGCCCCCAGTGGGTCAGTGGCCCCCAACCCAAAAATGTTCCCTTCCCCTGCTGTAGGAAACTGAAATTACTGTCACCCAGGGTGCAGGGCAACATGCTTACAATACAAGAACACTGGAATGTCCCAGTGTGCATCATTGGTGCTGCTGAGACAAGAAAGCAGCATCCTGACTTGTAGTCCTGAGCTGGAGCCATAGTCTCCTTATTTCAAACTAGCTTTCCGTGTATCCGTTGCACCTGGATCACTACACTGAAGCCATAAAAAAAAAGCCACATTCTTAATAGGACAATAGTGGAGCTGTTGATCCAGTAGAGGATCCTGAGCCCTAGAGGCACTGGGAGTTTGAGGGTCAATAGCACTGAAGCAGGCATTATTGGCCCAAATACAAAACCATGTACTCAGCCTGTAAAGGAAGTTACAGTTGAGTTGTATGTCTGGTTTTACACAAGTTAAATACATCGTCACAATGCTTGATAAGAGTCCCCACTGACATCATAAATCTAGATGTCAAAGCACCTTGGAGAATAATACAAATTACATTTTTTAAGTATCGTATACCTCAAGACTACAATTAGTAATGTGTAATGAACAGCAACAGGTAAATATGGTTGACCACATAAAGTGAGTGCTCAGTCTGTGGTACTGCACTGAAATTAGAAATACCTGACCTAGCTTGCGGGTTTCAGTTGTAGCAGTAGCTCCCTGTGTGTTATTAGAAAACAGAATCACAGCTAGGGTATAAGAGCTGACAGTCTCCCTTGTCTGAAGTGAGATGTGAGGGCACAGAGAGAATCGGTAACTAGTGAAGATGAACAATACCTTTAGCCTCAGAGGGGGAGCCGTGTTAATCTGTAGCTTCACCAATAACAAGCAGTCCTACAGCATCTTAAAGGCAACAGATTTACTAGGTCATGAGCTTTTGTGTAAGTGGGTCTTACCCATGAAAACTCATTACCTAATTAAATGAGTTAATCTTTAAGGTGCTACATGACTGCTTGTTATTTGCGAATATCTTTAGCAACAGGCTTGTATTAATACCACTGATACTTACTGAATCGCACTTCAGACCAAGTCCTGCTACTGTACCTGGGCTACAGCGTAAGTGCACTGGAAGCTAGGGCACTCTGGATTGTCATTGGGTTGGTTGAAATACGAGACACAATTAAAACTATGCAAACTTATTTAATGGCTATTTACTACCCAGAGAAGATGGCGTAACGTAATTGTGGTTAGCAAAGCAGTGATGCTCAAAAGCTGAGCAATGGGGTGGGGGCAAAGCCATATCTTGCATGCCCCCGCCCCCAAGAACTGCTAGTTGTGCATCTGCACACCCTGCTCTTGTGAGGGGGTGCACAAACCCCAGCAGCTGTTCCATGGCCATGGGAAATGCCCTGCTCAGGAGAGAGGCTGGAGGAAAGGGTGGAAACTGTCGTTGCCAGAGTCAGTCTGGATGAGAGGCCCTTTTCCAAGTGCTTGTTCTGGGCTGGGCCAGGCCAGCATCTGGGGCAGGGAAACGGATTGGCACAGAATATGGGCCAGTGCCGTTGGCTGGGTCAGCTGTCTGAGGGGGACTGGGAGAGGAGAGTGGTGTAGATGTGAGGTTGGACATATCTTAGGGAGAGTTAGTGATATTCTGAGGCAGGAAGCTGAGTCCTCCCCAGCTGCTTGGAGAGGCCAGTTCCCTCCACGTGTGGGAAGGGAATGGCATCTCATCTGCAGCTGTCACTGTCCCTGTGGCAAAAAGCTGCTCACATGGCTGGGGAGGGTGCCACACCCCTCAGCAGCACTTGTCCTCTGTCTCCTTCCTGTTCCGTGGCAGGGCAGCCCCTGGGGCCTCTGATCATACCGTGGGGCAGCAGCCAGGATGAGGTGTGCCCCTGGGAAGCCCAGGCTGAAGCAGTGCTAGGGCAATGGGTTAGGCAGGGTGTCTCAGCTCAACCTTACCTTCCACTTTGGGAATGTGGCCTGGCAGCTCCCTGCTCCCAGCCTCAGCTGGGTGTGTTTGGACTGAATATGGAAAGCTGACCCTTCATTCTGAGCACCAGCCATGCACCAAATTCCAGACTCTGTTTTGAACTCCATGGCTGTGCCTGTCACCCCTTTGCTGCTCTCACCCCACTATGCACCTGGAGACAGCAGCACATACAGCCAAGCCCATAACCCATGAGCAGCCAGCACTGGGAGCTCATTCTGTGCCACCTTCTGCAGCTAGTGGCCAGGAGACTTGGCTAAGAATTGGGGGCAAAGGGGAGAGGGAGAAGACAATGCACCATCTATGGCAGTGGGTAAAACTCATGAGAGGAAGGTGCACCTTTGGATGGCTGCCATGGCATTACCTAAGGAGTCCTGTCCAATCAGGTGCCTTTTATCTGACCTGAGCTGTGTGGCTACTTCTCCAGCCACTCTCCACCTTTGTGCAAGTCCCACATCCAACATATCTGCCTGGGCAGTGGGAACCCGTAGCCCTAAGAGGCTCCCATGAGTAGGTCCTGATCTCCCGACAGGGCACTGTGGGGAGATGCCATGTTCTCTCTCCTTGCTGGGGGTGGGAGGGAGCATGCTGGCAGAGCCAGCAAGTTTCATTCCACTGTTGAATTCAATTCCTCATTACCTGGGAACCCAGAGACCAGGTTTGGGGCCACCTGCTGATTCATGCAGCTACAAAACATCAGCTGCAGCATCTCGTGCTCTCCCTGCTGCTTGGAGTGTGGCTTTGCAGCCCTTTCTTATGATGGTGCTAGAGAAAAGTCCAGGCCCAGACTCTACACTGCCTGGCTGCTACGGAGCAGTGAGACCCCCATGGAGCTGGCCTTGCATAACAGGAATGGTTCTGCAGTCATGGGCTCTCCCCAGCAGATGGGGTTGCCCTCTGCTGACAGCTGCCAAGCACCTCTGGCAGGGAGCCTAGAGAATTGCCTAGAGGCTGCCAGCTCCATGGTGGGGCATGCACCTGGCTACCTGAGACCCCTTTGTCCCACACCAGAGCTGCATGTCAGAGGCAGCCCCTGGAGCTGGCTCTCACCTTAATAGTCACGGAGCTGGTTAAACCTGGATGTTTTGGCATCCAGAAAACTCCCTCTGGTTCCTGAGGTTCAGCCACTTGGTGCATTTCCTGCAGCTCAGATGCACAAACACTTGTCATGGTCATTTCACTCTTCAGTGTCTCTCTCTTCCCCACTCCTTGTGTGCTGACGCAGTGCTGTGCAAGACTGTGGGGGACGACAGGTTTGTTTAAAAAGAAACTCTTCCCACTGGCATGAGAGTGCTGAGCACATCATGGAAATGTGGCACCCTGTTTGTGATAGCTTTCTAGTAAATCTCAATTTACCTCCAAATTTGGATTTGTGAGTGCCCCTCTAGGACATGCTGTTATCGTTAACCATTCTGCAGCTGCTCCAGCTAACGCAGACTCTGGCATGGCCTCTGGCTGTCTACACTAGAAATGCTGTAGTGAGGCCATCGTAGCAACAGGGAAGGTTCTCCCCTCACTTACCAAACCCAGTAAGACCAGAAAGGCGATCACTGCATTTAGTCGTGTCTGCAGCAGGGCTTAGGTAACCTTAAGTATTGCGTACAGACAAAGAATGTCCACAACAGCCTGTCTGATCACAGAAGAAACAAGCAGCAGCCACCGTCCTTACTTAGAAATCCCCAGGCCTGCCCCTCCAGCGAGCTCTGCCCCAGGCATCCACTGCCATGCAGGGTCATGCTTCTGCCAGTCCTCTGCCTCTAATATGCAGCCTGCAACCTAGATCGTGGCCTTTGTGTCTGCAGCCACGGAAACCCTGGTTAATTTACCTGGGGTAGTTCTGACCAGTCATGTGGCCCAACCTGGGGCAATCTGCAGATGTTCTTACTATACAAAAGGGCCCAAGTGTTCCTTCTGTTAAGCCCAAGGGAAGGGCTTGACAAAATTCATTGGCCTTAATGAGATGTGTGGCTCCTGGACGCCCCAGCTGGCCATTAGCACCGTCCAGAATAACTGTATTAACAGTTAAACCGGTCCTGCCTCTGTTCCCATTGCTCAAAGGCTTCTGGGCCATCTGTTGTGTGGTTTGCTCCCATGTGGGGATCATTTCTCTATCACAACAACTCTGATCAGGGCAAGTCCAACCCACATGCTTCACTGGGAGTTATTTTCTCTCTCTTCTGGAGAAAGACTACTGTGGAATGAGACTGCGCCTAAGACTCCAGCTGCCAGGCCCCACACTGAGCTGTGACACAACCATTCTAGTCGAGTTCCTGGGACGTCATATCTCCTTCTTGGCTCACGAGAGCCATTATGTGCACTGGCCACAAGGCTCTGACACCTGCCAGCACAGAGTTATCTTTCAGCACCATTACATATAATGAGCTCCTCAGGTCTTGTGTCTGCCTTACACCCTGGACAAAGGAAAGGGAGCCAAGATGCTGTTCCACAGGGGTTTCTCATTCCTTAGGCATGATTAACATCCTGCTTGGAAAGTGCTTGGGGCACTGTTCTGAAGGATTCACTTCTTGTGTGTCTGACTTGGCCTGGTGCTCATAGCATCATGCCGGGGCTTGTGAGGCTAACTGGGCATGAGCAAGGGAGTGACACTGAAGACTGGGAGGTTCTCACAGGTGCTCAACTGCAATGCTGCTACATGTTCCGTGTGTCCCAGTGCTCAGTCTGGCTCCCGTTCTGTACACAGGGAGCTGCACTGCATGGCCAGCCCAGCAACTATGTGTACTAAATGTGCGAACTGAACTGAGACAGAGCATGTAAAGCTGTGCAGCCTGTTCAGCTGGCCCTGGCAAGCACCTCTCCCTAGAAACTGCTGATGCCATCTGGACTCATCTCGGGCCCCTCTCATGGGTAAGTGTGGGTGGAGATGCTGACACTGGAAGTGCAGCCTGGGACAGAGAGTGCAGAATGGGCTGGCCGCTCGAGCACTTGGGGCACATACTGGATGTTGTGCTGTTACCTGTGCTGTCTCTCTCCCTGGTCTTGTGTCTGGCCATAGCACAAAGGTCCTCAAAGGAGCATGGTCCCATCGTATACAGCATGAACGATTCATACTTGGTCAGTCAGGGCCTGTCCTGGCTTCTAAAGTAACATTGCTCTGTGGCACCATCGCATCATGGCCTAGGAGCCTTTCACAGGGGCTGGTCCCCCATGGGCAGGTCTGGCTCAGACTCTGCAGGCTGGCGCTTCACTGTGTCTGCTCCAGAACTCTACACACTGCTGCCAGCTGCTCTGTGCCAGCAGGCAGGGATTACGACCGGCCAGCCTTCCATGTGCCAGGCTCCTGGGGCCTCTGGCTCTACCTGGCACCAGGCAAGCTGTGAAAAAGCCCACTCTGGCGTCCAGGTCTCTCTCCAAGCACACCTTCAGCTCTTACCCTGAGCAAGGATTGATGTTGTTCATGGGTACAGTAAGGCAATGAGCTGGCTCCATGTACGGTATCTTTCCCAGACAAACCCATCAAGCTGTGCCCCACGTATTGCTGTTGGGGCATCTTGGATCCCCTGGCCAAGCAGCATGATGCCTGTCACTGAATACAACACACTCCCACAGGTCACCAGCAGAGGCACTCAGAGCAGCTCAAGGCCATTAGTTCATCTTCCCAATGTCCCTGCAAGCAGAAAAGAGACAAATGATGATCACTACCTCCCATGTGAGAATGCAGCCATCTCTGGCTGGAATATAACCACTGTGAGCAAGGCAAAGTGGCACTAGGCAAAGGTCAATGGGCAGGACGTGGAGAACACGCTATACATTGGAAATGGCAGGGAATGTGGGCAGGAGCTGGGCTTCACTTGGGGTTAATGCCTGTTCCCCCTACAGAACACCCAGGGATCGCTAATGAGAATGCGGGATCAAGACTTTGGGGTTTGCTGCTGCTCATTTGAGAGACCTGGGTTGTCTGGAGTGACTCACTACTGTCTGCTCATAGTGCGCGGAAGCCCTGTGTCTGTACCGCACAGGGGAAACGTTTCCCATCCCCCAGCTGCTAGCAGCACAGGCGCTCTGCTCTTTTCCAGCGTCACATGGCAGGTGCCCAGTCGTAAGTGCTGCAGAAGCTGACTGGGGAGTGGGGTGGGCAGGAGGAATACCTCAGGAAAAGGAGATGGAATTTGTTTGTAAATCCAGACTGTGGATAGCAGACAATGTTCTTCCTTTACTTGTAACCTTACGTAACCCTTCTGCCGGAAGGAGCTGGCAACCAGGGCCAGGTTCAACATCTAGGGGTTCCCTTTCATCCATCTCAACAGAACCGGCTCAAGCGCCCACCCGGTAGCCTGGGAACTTCACACATTCCTGGGCGCCTCAGAGACACAGTGCTTCCCCACTTGCAAGCACAGAGTCGGAGTGCAGAAAAGAACTTTTAATAAAAGAGGCAGAAAGGTCAATTAGCATAAGCTTGGGAAAACACCACACCCAGATTTCATAACCAATCCTCAACTAACTGTCCAAGCTCAAATGCATTGAGCAATGTCCTTGGTCTCTCAGGCTCACCAGTCTAATAGTGTAAACAGCCAATCCACACACCCAACTTTCTCCACACCCCCAATTCAAATGCCCCACTTACAACTTAGTCCAGTCCGTGTAGGCACTGACACCTCATGCTGATGCATTCCCTCATGGACCCAAGACAATGCCACTTTTGCACTGGTTCGGCATTCTGCTTGCTCTTACTGGCCGTCCTCCGGACACGCCATCCATCCATCCACTGCTCCTCCTACCATCCGTCCACCGGTCGCGCCGTCCACTTCTCCTCCTACTGGCCATCCACCAGTCACCTGCTGGTCACACCATCCATCCACTGGTCCTACTACTGGCTGACCGCTGCTCACACCATCCACTGCTCCTCCTACTGGCCGTCCAAGCCATCTGTCCACCAGTGGGGGTTTGGCCTGAGGCAAAACCCTGTGATTCCAGCTTAGTGGCCTTAGCTACCACCCTGTGATTTCAGCTCACAGCATCCACCAAAGTAGAGTCTCATACAAGAAACAAACACTAACATACAGCTCTATGTTTTAACAGGTGGCAAGGACTAGTCAAATCAGGGTTATAACTATATAGCCAAGGCTCAAGCAGACCCAAGGTACTCAACTAGCTGGCTCAAGACATATCCCTCCTCTTCCACTTTACAGTGCTTTAAATCAGGGGAGCCCTGTGAAATCCACATCTTATGCAGTTATGATGACCCGCCCTGTCCCCCACAACGACTTGAAGCACTGGTGAGATTTCACAATTCTTATACTGAGTGTTAGCATAAATTGTGATTTTACAACAATGTGTTTACAATAGACAAAATCTCTTTGCTTCCTTGCTACCCATCAGGCTTTCTTTGCAAGGTATCACACATGCACACCTTTGCATTCTCATGCAAATGATCTCTGGGAGATACGTTCCTCCCAGCCTTAAGAGCATTGAGTTCCTGCTGGCACATTCCTTACACTTAAGTTTCCAACCTCTTCCCCCTGCTGGTGTTTGAATCTCTCTCTCCCACTCTGTTACACGAGTTTCCATTTGATTTACTGTGCTCAGGAGTGCACTGCAGGGCGGGTAACCCAGGGGACTAGGTGGCCTGTTTCCAGAGAGGTGGCAGATGGATGTACACAGAGGGGCTGGGTCTACACGTGTCCCTTCCTTTTGAAAGGGGCATGTTAATGAGCAGGTTCGAAAGATGCTAATGAGGCGCTGCGATGAATATGCAGCGCCTCATTAGCATAACGGCGACCGTGGCGATTCAAAAGTGTGGCTTTTCAAATCACGCGCCGCCTGTGGAGACGGGACCTTCCGAAAGGACCCCCCCAGTTTTCGAAAGCCCTTCTTCTGATCACAGATAGGAAGAAGGGCTTTCGAAAACTGGGGGGGGGTCCTTTCAGAAGGTCTTGCCTCCACGGACGGCGCGTGATTTGAAAAGCCGCACTTTCGAATCACCGTGGCTGCCATTATGCTAATGAGGCGCTGCATATTCATCGCAGCGCCTCATTAGCATCTTTTGAACCTGCTCATTAACATGCCTCTTTCGAAAGGAAGGGGCACTTGTAGACCCAGCCAGGGTGTGCACTAGGCACTCAAGTGTAACAAAATGGGGGTACAAGTTGACAGCCTGTTGCAGGACACAGTGGGGTACAGGGACCCTGGAGCTTGTGTTCATTGATGCAAGGCCAAACAGGCCATTGTCTGACTGAGAGGCAGCCTGCCTTGCAGGGATAGAGTGAAGGAACCCGGCTTCAGCAGTTAAACTCTAGGGGTGCCCATGACCCCACATGCCTCACCTGCAGTCTGACCCCCAGGTCCATGCAGACCAGAGGCCTGTGAGAATATAATGCCTACAGCTGCTCAAGAAAAGCAGCCCAGCTTGATTTAAAACTTGCTAGTGCTAGAGCCTCCACTACAGGCTGGGTCAATTGTCCCCTGGTTAATTGCTCTCACAGTTCCACTTTCACGCCACATTTCCAGCTGCATGTGTCGGGCTTTGATGTCTAGCCTTTGCAGCCTGCCTGACCTTTCCTGGCTGGGCTGGAGAGCCCCTCACCCAGTATCTTTCCCCCAAGCAGATAGCCCCTGAGCGTAGCATATTGCTGTCACCCCTGTTAGCAGCAGCCGGGGCAGGGATTCCTTCCTTGGAGTGGGGGGGCCCAGCTGGAGTCTATCTGGCTGCAGCGAAGCAATTCACCCCATCCTTTGGGTAACCCTGAACCAGCCTCCCAGCACCTCTAACAGCAGTGGGGCCCATCTCCCTCCGCTCCATGCAGACTCAGAGGTCAGAGCTCCATAGGTAGTCTGCCATGTCCGAAGATGACGTCTTGAGCTTGCACAGACTCATCGGCTGTGGACTTGCATGTGGCTGAGAAGTCCAAGCTTTGAACTGCATGGGCATTCACAGTGGGGGCAAGGGAATTCTCCTGGCTCTGTTAGTGCGGCTGCTGCTGCTGTTTTCTTCCTCTCACGAGCATCAATGAGGCATACGCATTGCTGCTCTTCAAACTTGTCACACGTGTGTTGTATGAGGGCATGCCAGCCTGTTTGGTCTCTTGCATGCTGCTCTAGCTGATCTGGTTTTAAACCAGCATGAGCAATGTTGGCCTTCACGCAGTCTTTACACCTCTTGCAAGGCCTACCTTGATTCCTTTTGCCCTGGGAGAGTTCACTGTAGAGGAGTTGCTTAGGGATTCTTGACTCCTCCATTCCTATGACATGCCCTATCCAGCGAAGCTGGGCTTTCAGAAGCATGGCTTCGATGCTTGTGGTTCCTGCTCTGTCCAGGACTTCCAGGTCTGTAACTCTGTCCTGCCACTGAATGTGCAGTATTGACCTCAGGCTGAGTGCATGGAAGCACTCCAGCAGTTTTGTATGTTTTCTGTATAAGGTCCAGGCTTCACAGCCATACAGGAGACTGATCAGGACTACAGCCTTGTACACTTTCAGTTAAGTGGACTGTCGGATATTGTGCTGATTCAACACTTGTGCTCTCAGATGTCCTAGTGCCCAGCTGGCCCGGCAGATTCTGGCATTGATTTCTTTGTCAAGGGAGCCATCATTGGCTATCACACTGCCAAGGTACTTGAACTCCTCTACCGTTTTTAACTCTATTGTTCCTTCAATAAAGTTTGAAGTGGGGAGAGCAGCAGATCCTGAAGCAGGCTGAAACAGTACCTTGGTCTTTCCTAGCCTGATGGTCAAACCAAAGAGGCGAGTGGCATCAGCAAACTTGTTGGCGATGAGCTGGAAATCAGATTCCTTGTGTGCCATAAGTGCACAGTTGTCAGCAAAAACGACTTCATGGATGAGCCTCTCAATCGTCTTGATTTTAGTATTCAGATGACGAAGGTCGAAAAGTGACCCATCTAGTCTGTATTTTATGTAGACTCCAGGGTCCAGGTCCCTAACTGCGTGACTGAGGATGCATGTGACAAAGAGGTTGAATAACACTGGGGCCAGCACGCGCCCTTGCTTCACACCACTGGATATCTCAAATGGATCTGAGGACTCACCATTTGAAAGAACAAAGCCATTCATGTCATCGTGGAACAGGCGTACGAGGTTAATGAATCTTCTCCGGCAGCCAAGTTTTGACAGGATAATCCACAGGGCTTCTCTGTTGATGGTGTCAAACGCCTTGGTCAGGTCTATAAAGACAGCGTACAGATCCAAGTTCTGCTCTATACACTTTTCCTGGATCTGATGAACAGCAAAGATCATGTCAATGGTGTTGCGGCCTGGGCGAAAACCACACTGTGCCTCTGGTAGATTCTCCTCTGAGATGCTGGTGATCAGACAGCTGAGGATGACTCGAGCCATGATCTTCCCAGAAGCACAGAGAAGGGAGATGCCCTGGTAATTTCCACAGTCAGCTTTGTTGCTCTTGTTCTTGAAGAGCAAGATGATTGTGGTATCCTTAAAGTCTTTGGGCATGTCTTCTTCTTCCCTGATGCTGATCAAGATGTTGTGAAAGGCTTCAAGTGACACTGGTCCTGCCACCTTGAAAATTTCAGCAGGGATACCATCCATCCCAGGGGCTTTGCCAGAGCTGGTCTGGCTGATTGCCTTTTTGACCTCATCCATTGTAGGGGGCAGGTCAAGACTGTCTATTGTGGGTTTCTGAGGGATCTGGTCTAGGGCCACAGGGTCGACAATGGAGGGTCTGTTGAGAAGGTTGCTGAAGTGCTCTATCTATTGTTGAAGCTGTTCAGCTGGCAGTTATACCCTCACAGCAGTCAAAAAACAGTGAAAAGAAAGACGATATTTGCAGCATGGAACGTTCATACCTTCCTGGACAGGGAGAATGCTGTGAGGCCTGAGAGAAGAATGGCCGTCATAGCAAGAGAACTGGCACGTTATAACATTGACATAGCCGCCCTGAGCGAGACCAGACTGGCAGAAGAAGGATCTGTCTGTGAATCAAAAGGAGGTTACACCTTTTTCTGGAAAGGCAGGCCAAAAAATGAAGACAGAATCCACGGAGTGGGACTTGCCATCAAGACATCACTTCTGCACCAGCTTCCTGACCTACCAACTTACCATCAGCGAGTGTCTGATCAAGCTTCGCTTCCCCCTCAACACCTCTCACCATGTTACAGTCATCAGCGCTTACGCCCCCACACTGACTAGCAGCAACAAAGCAAAAGAAAGTTTCTATAAGGACCTTGACCATCTTGTGAAAGCAACTCTTCCTAGTGACAAGCTTCTCCTGTTGGGTGACTTCAATGCCAGGGTCAGCAAGGACTGTAGGACCTGGAAAGTGGTGCTGGGGCATCATGGTGTTGGTAACATGAATGCTAATGGCTGCCTTCTGCTGAGCTTGTGTGCAGAAAACGACCTGACAATTACCAACACTCTCTTCAGGCAAGCCCATAAATACAAGACTGCATGGATGCACCCAAGATCAAAACAGTGGCACCCGAATGACTAGCTCATCAGTAGCAGGCAGGACATTTGAGATGTTAAGATCACCAGGGCCACGTGGGGAGCTGAGTGCTGGACTGATCATACGCTCATCAGATCAGTCCTTATGCTGCACATCACACCACTGCACCGCAAGAAGCTCAAGGCTGTCAGACCCTCCTTCAACATTGGGAAGCTGCAACATACTGGTCATCGTGAGAAATTTGCAGCTTGCCTTGACGAAGTGCTGATGTCCCATGGACCTCTGACTGGAGACCCAACACAAAAGTGGGACCAATTCAAAACCCTGGTGACAGAGTCAGCCAAGTCAACACTAGGACTGAAAAAGAGAGTTCACCACGACTAGTTTGATGAAAATGACGAAGCCATCATGAAGATCTTAAAGGAAAAACAGAACGCATTTCTGCTACGGCAAAACAATAATTTCTCAATCTCCAAACGTGATCATTTCAAACAGCTTCAGAGCCAGGAGCAAACAGCACTTTGCAAAATGCAAGATGAGTGGTGGGAGAGTAAAGCTGATGAAGACTCAGAGGTCAGAGCTCCACCTACTGGCTAACTGACACCCTTTGCTGTGGTACTAGCTGTCTCCAACCCTCTGGCATCCAAATACTGACCCTCACCTGCACACTTGCAGGCCACAGTGTGACTGGGTGGAAGAGATAATAAGCTTTTATTGCACCAGCTTCCCCATGTACACTGAGCTCCCTGGGGCTGGGCCAGGTACACCGGCTGCGCTGAAGATTTGAAGAACTCTACCCAAGCTCACACCTGGGTCTCTCTCATTAAAAAAGCTAGTCCAAGAAAAGATCTTACCTCCCCAACCTTGTCACCCTCCTGTCCCAGGACCAACATGGCTGCCACACCACTGCATACAAGTCCCAGGACGGCCAGTTTGGATGTATTGGGCTGCTCCACTCTCAGAGACAGTCGTGCAGGTGAGTTTCTGGGGCAGTCTGTCCGGGTCCTGCTCTGCTCCATGGACTGCTTTGCTCTGGCTGGCTCCCAGAATGGCTCAGCTCCTGCTCTGAGGCAAACAAGCACAGTCCTCACCTCCCAGTTGAGGGGGTCTTGGCAGTGGGGGCACATACAGTCATTCTACAAGGGCGGCTGGGCTGGAGGACCAGTCTTCCTGTCAGTTCAACATCCAGATCTTCTGCAGACTGCTGTGAAAAGGGGGTGGGGGTGTAGCTCTGAAATGTGCCTTAATACAGCACTGTGCTCACATAATACAAGGGGTGTCATTTGAACATGGCACCCCATGCTTTCCTCGAGCAGAAGGTGGCACCAGGGCTTGGGTCTCCCACTAGTTCTGTGGGAGACCTAGGAGTGCCTACAGATTAGCACTTACAACTGTGCAGGACCCCATGCAGTCCTGAATCTGCAGAGTGGAACAGTAGCTCTGAAAGACAGGAGCTCCTCCACTCAAAGCAGCAGCATATTGACTCTGGAGTCTAATTATGCCAATTTGGCAACTTCTGGCCAGCTTCACAGAAACTCTAGTGGCTCTGGGATTGTGGGCAGAGCATAAGGAGAACAGAACCACTTTCCTCCTTGTCCTCCCCGCTCCCATGCTCAAGCCTCACACATGAGTCATCCAGGGCTGTCACTTGGGGCCAAACTCAACTGGAGTATGTCACCCCTCCACCCAAACCTGAATTCAGGCTCTCCCAGTAGTTCCAGCTGGGATGCAGCTTCTGGCAGGGAAACGCCTCTTGCTCTTCCAAGCACCACAAGAGGCTTTAGCCTTAAATGCTTTTAGCTGTAGTGCCTAAGTTATTCATCATAGACCTGAGGGCCCTAACAAGAGCTTGTCCATTGCTGAGGGGTGCACAGTTACTTCTCATTTTCAGGTTACCCTTCAGCTCTGTACTTATCTCCCTGCTCTGAGCAACCACACATCACAGAAGGCTGCTATGCCTAAGAAAGGAAGGGCTGGAGGGGAGTACTCAGGGTGGGAGAGGAAAGGGCAAAGGGAGGATAAAGTGCCCGACAGCTGATCTAGAAGAGCCAAGGAGCCCATGTGTTCCCAGGCTTCCCCTCATTAGCCTGTGCTGTGCGGGTGACCATACCCATCGTTAATGACACAGGCTGTTCTGCACTGTCCCCCGACCCCCACCTGTAAGAGGCTCCAGCGTGTATTTTCTGCTGACAAGAGCTGCCAGGCGAGAGGCTTGTCAGGCAGCAGTTAATGTTTTGCAACAAACATAGATCTGTGTAACTTCAGAGGAGGGGAACAGCTGCTTTTCACAAAAGTGGGCTGGGGGCTTGAGGAGGGAAATCTCCAGTCACATGAAAGGTAAGTGAAGAGGAAAGAGGGAAATAACTCTGCCAGCTCTATTGTTCTATGATTCTATGACATATCAATACGGTTCTACTTAAATGGAGAAATCACGTTTTCCACGTTGATCAGCAAATTTCATAGCAGGGTTCACATAGTTGGACATTCTGCGCCACCCTTACTTCTGCATGGCTGCTGTATGTGGCATTCCCTTCAGAACTGGGTGCTTGGCCAGCTGCTGTTGCTCTCTGGCTGGCCAGCTCCGAAGACAGAGCAGAAGCAAGGGTTGCAATGCTTACGATAGGTCTGTGACCTCCACTTTTGGGTTGGGACCCCCACTTTGAGAAATGTTGGTTTATATAAAAGCCAATGATCTCATCTAGCATCCAGGAATCGCTGGAGAGCTCTCACAAGCATCCAACCCAGCATGGAATTGCTCTGTTCCAAAAAAGCAAGTGCGTCCCCCAGACGAGTAACAACAGTACAGCGGCAGTAAGCAGAATCTCGCCAAAAAGGTTCATTACTTTGCACATAAATGGTTCTGTTTGAATCAATCCCCTACTGGCTAGGCTATTTAGTGTGAGTTGCATGTTAATCTTTTTCATTGGCATATAGGCCTGTGTGTCACATAAGCTTGAGAGTCACTGTATTGGAGCAATGATTAGGGAAGGGAGGCTAACTCACAGGGCAGCTCACTTCCACCCAGGCCCCTGTGAAAGTCACTCCTTCCACTCTACCCAGGACTAAGGATGACACTAAAGCCTTGTCCTGTGAGGAGCAGCTGCCTGTTGTCCCTCATCCCCTCCCACGGATCACCAAACTGGATTACAAACTGCCAGTCAGAGACATGGCTAAGCTGTACCTGGCCTCAGCCGCTCCTGCTCCCCTGCAGCTGACTCCTTCACCTGCCTGGGCAGGGCTCTTCCCCCTGCACCAGGCTCTCCCAAGCAGGCGTCAACCCAGAACTGCAATGCCATCTTCCTGGGCACAGAGCCTTCAGCACTTAGGGAATGCCACTAGTTCAGAACATAACAGGGCCCCTCCTTAGCAGTCCGGGCTACCACAAGCACATTGCCCTGTCCTCCACTCTTCTGCCCCAGCTGCTAGTCTCATAGAAGAGAACCAAGTTCAGGGCCTCAAGCCTTATCTCCAAGGGCCTCGCTAGCCTGGGCCCAGAGAATCAAGAAGACCGACTAAGGCCCTGGAGGTGTCGGGAGACGGGGCACTACGGCGGACAACTTCATACCTCTGGACCCTGGAATAAAGCTTATCTGTGTGAGAAACAGAACTTTCTCAGTCTGGGGCTGATTCCAGCCTGTGCAGCAAACTCCCCCAGAGACTAAGGCCTACCTCCCTCCTGCTCCCAGTGCCAGAGGCATTCCTCTGACTGTGTCTTCTAATACACATATAGCTCTGTGTGTATTAAAACAAGCCAAACCCAAGGAGGGCTCTGCATAGACATCTCTCCCTCGCTGGGACAGGCAGGCAGATGTTAAGTCACTTGCTCAATGCATGGCCGGAGGGTGCTCAGGCTCTGCTGTGATGAGTGCAGTAGAAAGGTAGAACATATGCACACACATTTCCCACTTTGCTCTGGCCATCCGCTGCCAGCAAAGGGTTCGGTCGTCTCCTCCATACCTTGGCTTTTGCCATATTGAGCCACTCCTTGCACGGGCCTGGGTAGAATGACACTCCCTATTCCAACAAAGATGTCACCCCGCTTTCATGCTGCCTTTGGGCTGTGAAGGCTGCCAGGCTCTGAATGAGTGTCTGATCTCACTCTCGCTTCTGTGGCACTACATCACCTGCTTCCTTGTGCAGACAGCCCTGCAGCACTCCACATGACTCCGCACACTGGTATCTTCTCAACCTGTGATTTCAATGGAAAATCCTAGAATCTCCAGCACTTGTGTTACTGCTGTGTTTGGAGTTTCCAGTTGCAGGTGAAACTCGTGTGTGCTGAAAGAAAGGGCCTTGACATTGGGGTCCTGCTGTGACTGTTCCTGTTTGGGGAGCAAGGACCGATGGTGTGGATATTGGCAGTGGGCAGGAGAACTTTCCTGGGTCAGCTGCTCCCTCTGACTGCTGATTTGGCAAAGGGGTGGCATTTGTCTCTGGATCTCATTTCTCCTAATGAGACTCCTCACCAATAAAAGATTAGTGCCCTAGATGTGTAATGCAGCATCTCATGCACTAGGCCCATGCAGTGCCTAGCTGTGCGGCTCTCTGGTAGCAGCTATAACTGATTTTCAGACTAATACCCTAACAGTGGAGTCTACAACCAGCCACCAGCATCTCCAGCTGATTCACTGACTTGGGTTCCTCTTTGCTTTTGGACAGTTTTGCTCCCTTGAGCTGGATTCTGGCTCCGTTCCTCGCTGGAGACACTTATAAGGAATTAGTAAGTGCTGGTGAGGGACTTGACTTTAGTTTACACCTGTAGATTTTTCAAGTGTCACTTTATAGCTAGGATCCTCCCCATTTCTCTCTTCCACAAGATAAACTGTGCCCCCACCACGCTATCTGAATTTACCTGGGCCACTGTGATCAAGCAGGTTTCTCAACACGCCTCTGTCCTCTTGGTGCAAAGCAGCGCTATCTGCTTCCCTCTCCTAATAAACGCTTCTTCTTGGTGCTGATTTTTTATTTTTTTTCCCACAGCAATTTCATAGGCTTTTGCCAGACATTCTGGAATCAGTCTGTGTTTTATAAGCAGCTGTTCCACCTGATTTACTGGTTGTTGGACAGGCCTTTGTTAATTGACTTCATTAGGCTGTTATCACTCTGTTGACATTAGATATTCAGTGTGGAGGAGCAACAAGGGGGCACTGAGGGAATGTTTCTCCAGACTAGCAGGTGTTTTCCATTTAATGCATGTACACATTGCTAATATAATGATTGCTTTCTTCTTTCTCCAGCACCAAGAACTTCCTTTTTGCTGAATGAAATCCAGCTGATGGGAATAAGGGGATTTTGAAGTTGGTGGAGTCCTTTCAAAAAGGACCCCCGTCTGGATGAGCCACGCGGGAGCAAAAAGCAGCAATTTCAAAGAGCCATGGATGGCATGCTAATGAGGTGTTGAATATGCATTTTGGTACCTCATTAGTAATTTTTGATTTGGCCATTTGCATGTTTTGTGCTAGTGTAGACATAGCCAAGATGGCATCTGCTTCTTCCAGTCAAATACAATAAGCATACAGAGACAACAACAATGCTGTTTCAAACAAACACTGTAAATGTGAAATCATATCAATGAAATAAAACATTTAATTATTTTTCGCATCTTAAGCATACTGATAAAGTTTTCAGCTTACCGACATTTTACTGCAATTTCTGCTGCTGAGTTTCTTTGGAGTTCAGTATTTGGAACAGGGTTTGGCAACCTGTGGCTCTTTAACGAGCCCCTTGCATCTGTGACCCTTGCTGCTGCCTATTCCACCTATGGCTCTGGAGGCAGCCGCCATGTAAATGGAATTTATTGATGTAAAAATAAATTCCATTTAAGCAGGTCTGCTCTGGAGCCACTAAGCTGTCTTCCGCAGCAGGGAGCCTGGGAGTGAATACTGGGCAGGCAAGGACCACCCCACATGGGCTTAAGTCAGCTGGCAGGGGAGCATGGGGAGGGGGGCTCAGCCTGCCCTGTTGGAGCCATGCAGCCTGCCAAGGAGAAGGGGGCAGCAGGGAGCAGCGGGGGAGGCTGTGGCAGAACTGTGCATTGAGGTGAGTTAATCCTGGGGGCAAGGGGAGGTTAGGTTAATCATGGGGGCAGATGGAAGGAGGCTGGGGCTCATGGTGGTTAATCCTTGGGGTGGGGGGGAGGGAAGTTGGGGCTGAGGGGGTTAATACTGAGTGAAGGAAGTTGCAGCTCAGAGGGCCTATGCCTGGGGGTGAGGAGGAAGGTTGGAGTTCAGAGGGGCGGGGTGGGGGTTGTGGGATGGGGAAGTAAAGCCTGGGGACTGGGAGCAGATTTGGGGGCTGAGGTGGTAAAGCCTGGAGATGGGGGTAACAAATTTCTAACTGGTACAAATCACTGGGTGTGCATTGTTAAAATAGGGGCGATAAAAAGCACCCTTTGACATTATTTATTAAGGACTGTCTTGTATTCACATGCATTGCGGCTCTTGTAACTGAATTTGAAAAAATGGTGCTTCTTGTGATTTCTGTTGCAGACCCTGCTCTGGAAAGTAGGCTGTTTTCATTTTCAAGCAGGAATGCAGACTTTCATTGTTCAGTTGTCTTCTCGGTTTGCTTTTTATGAAATTCTTATTTGAAAATGCTTGAACAGGTAAGTAGGTCCAAAGATAGACAGGATACCAAATGCATCTCTCTTCATGTTACTATAGTAGTAGGCATCCTTCGATCCCGAGGGATCATGGGTTTGCGCCCCATTTGGACTGATTCAAGCAGCATCTTCGATAGCTGTGCAATCCAATGCGGGAGTGGCAGTCCTTTCCGCATGGTGAGCAGCAGGAAGCAGATGTCGCTCTGGTATCATGGGCACGGATCTTCCTGAGGGCTCTCCTGTCTTCCACCTCCTTCACCAAGGTAGTTTCATACATAGCAAGAGCTTCCTTCACTCCCTGTTTCCAGGCGTGCCTGTCTGAGGCGAGCGAATGCCAGGTGTTCACACTGAGCGAGAGCGCGGACGTCACGCTTGCACGTGTCCTTGTAGTGCAATTTAGGTCACCCTTTCGGCCTCTTTCCAGATGCCAGTTCACCGAAGAGGAGGTCCTTCAGTATTTGGCCATCCATCATGCGTGAAACATGGCCCAGCTAGCGCATACACCTCTGTTTGAGAAGGGTGAACATAGAGGTGGTGCCTGCCCTCTCAAGCACTGTGCTATTGGGGACCTTGTCCTGCCATGAGATACCAAGTACGCCCCTAAGGCAGCACATGTGGAATGTGTTGAACCGCTGCTCTTGTTTTGAGCGCAAAGTCCATGTTTCACTGGCGTACAGCAGTGTGCTCAAAACACAGAATGTGTAGACTTGCACCTTGGTGTGTACAGTGAGCTTATTGTTAGCCCGTACTCTCTTCGTCAGCCTGGAGAACATTGTGGCTACTTTTCCAATGCGCTTGTTGATCTCGCTATCAAGTGACAAGTTGTCCGAGATCGTTGAGCCTAGGTACACAAACTCATGGACGACTTCCAGTTCGTAGTCTAGCACGCTGATAGATGGCTCGTTACCCATGTTTTGGCCCATCACCTAGGTCTTCTTTAAGCTGATTGTGAGGCCAAATTCCATGCATGCATCTGCAAAGCGAGTTATGAGTGACTGCAGTTCCTGCTGAGCGTGAGCAGCAATAGCTGCATCGTCAGCAAAAAGGAACTCCCTTAGATACTTTGTAAGTACCCTGGTCTTCGCTCTAAGCCTCAACAGTTTGAAGAGGTTGCCATCCATTCTCGTGCGGAGAGAGATGCCCTCTGTAGCAGTTCCGAAGGCATATTTGAGCAAAACTGCAAAGAAGATGCCGAACAGTGTTGGAGCCAGCACACACCCGCTTCACTCCGCTGAGAATCTCAAAGGGTTCGGATGTGGATCTGTCATATACGACGGTCCCCTTCATGCCTTCATGGAAGGCCCTAATAATGCTGAGCAGAGTTGGGGGACAGCCGATCTTAGCCAGAATCGCGAACAGACCCTTTCTGCTGACGAGGTCAAATGCCTTGGTCAGGTTGATGAAGGCAATATAGAGGTTTGTTCCGCTCCCTGCACTTTTCTTGTAATTGCCTAACAGAGAAAACCATGTCTATGGTGGACCATTCAGCTCTGAACCTACACTGAGACTAAGGGTAGACTCTCTCCGCAAGAACACCGAGCCTTTTCAGAACAACACGTGCAAATAGCTTCCCCACGGTACTGAGAAGGGAGATGCCGCAATAGTTGTTACAATCGCTTTTGTCACCCTTGTTTTTGTAGGCAGTAACGATGTTAGCATCCCTCACATCTTGCGGTACGCTGCCTTCTCTCCAGCATTGGCAAAGTATTCCATGCAGCTCTGAAATTAGGGTACTGTTGGCACATTTGAGGATTCTGAGGGAATACCTTCTTCCCCTGGGGCTCTTCCAGGAGAGAGTGCTTTTAGCGTGTCGCTAAGTTCCTCCAAGCTGGGCTCAGCATCAAGTTCAGTCATGGTGGGCAGAGGCTCGATGGTATTCAGGGGTCTCTCTGTAACTACGGTCTCTCCGGCGTACAACTGTGAGTAGTGTTCCACCCAGCATTCCTTCTGCTTGGTTCTGTCCTTCAAGAACTCGCCTGTGGCTGACTTAGATGGGGCAGTCTTTCTTTGTGATGGACCAATGGCCTGCTTGATCCCATCATACATTCCTCGCACGTTACCAGTGTCCGCGGCCTGCTGAATTTTGGAGCAGAGTTGGAGCCAGTAATCGTTGGCACACCGCCGAGCAACCTGCTGCACTTGACTCCGAGCAGACCGGAGCGCCTGCAGGTTCACCTCACTGGGAGAGGACCTGTATGCAGCCAGTGCCTGTCTCTTCTTCTCAATCAGGGGCGTCAGCACTTCAGTGTGGGCTTCAAACCAATCAGCAGACTTGACTGTCTTCTTCCCAAAGGTAGATATCACAGTATTATAGATAGCATCCCATAGTTGTTCCCATCTCTTGCTGATAGCCGTGTCGTCTGGGCAGGGCAAGGCCTCTTCAAGTGCTTGGACAAACTTGTATACTTTTGAAGGGTCACAAGTCTTGCCAGTGTCAATGCGCGGCCTCCCTTCCTTTTTGGAGCGAAAGAATCTTCACGGCTGGATGTGCACCTTACTACACACAAGCAAGTGGTCAGTGTCACAGTCTGTGCTGTGGTAGCTACGTGTCACCCTGGCATTACCTAAACGGCTGCGTTTGGTGAGGACGAGGTCAAGCTGGTGCCAATGTTTCGATCTTGGGTGTTGCCACAAACCTTTGTGCTGGGGTTTGACGTTGAAGAAGGTATTGGTTACGCAGAGGTCATGTTGGGAACAGAGTTCAAGGAGGCGCTGTCCATTTTCATTCATCTTCCCTGTTCCAACCTGTCCCAGACAGGATGGCCAGCTGTGGTGGTCGCTGCCAACTCTGACACTGAAGTCGCCAAGGATGAATAGCAGCTCATGGGAGGTATCTCACTGATGGCAATGCTAAATTCATCATAGATTTTGTCCTTAACTTACTGGGCAGAAGTTAAAGTAGGCGCATAGACGCTGAAGATGTTAACCATGCCCACTGGTGTTTGAAGCTGGATTTTCACCACTCTCTCAGTTCCCACATTTGGTGGTATGACTGAGCCAACTAGGCTGTTTCTGATTGCGAAGCCAACACCGTGTTCCCTGGTCTCTTCTGGAGGCTTCCCATGCCAGAAAAAGGAAAAGTCCTTCTCCCTGAGACATCCAGAGGACGATAGCCTTGTTTCCTGGAGGGCCACAATGTCCATCCACAGTCTTCTCAGCTCGTTGTTAATGATTGCTGTCTTCCGGGGGTTACTAATGCTCTGTAGGTCTTCTGTAAGGCCCAGAGTCATGGTCCTTACATTCCATGTGCCCAGCCTGAAGGCTGGATTATTTTGTTGCTTGTTTGTTTTGCTGGTGTAAAGTTAACGATCCACCTGTCGGTGATTCCCTAAACCCCACACACCCAGTGGAGCAAGTGGACCGTGGCGAGGCAGCACCTACTTGGCTGGGGGCTGCCCAGCTTGAGGCGGGCGGTAGCTGCCCAATGAGATCCAAAGACCTCTCCCACCGTCGGAAGCAACCCCTAGCGCCTCACTGTACGCCAATCGAGTGCAGTGGCTTAATACCGGTAACTGCTGCTTCCCGTGTTGTGTCACCTCTGAGAAAGCAATGCTGGAGTGTCCTCTCCAGGGCACAGGCCTGGGCAAGTAAGTTTGAAGAACCAGCTGATGCCCAGCAGCAGGTTCCCCCTCTCCATGCCACTGATGTAATCCAAGAGAAAGGCAAAAGCCAGTACAGCTTGGCACCAATGTCGTTACAGGAGCTGCCAGAGTGAGATTGAGCACAACCTCAAACTGCCTTAGGGGCTCCATCTCCGGATTTTTCCTCAGGGTTTACTCCCAAAGCCTTTCCCATGACTAGGTATCGCTGCAAGGCAGTGGAGGTTTTAAATCAGAGTTTCCTTCTCCTAGGTGGGTGGCCTTCCCAGGCTGAGGAGCCCCAACCGCCCGAAGCAGCTGGTTTTAAGGCGTCAGTCACCCGCCTTCGCCCCTTCTCCTGTCAGTGCAAACAGTTTTGCCGGGCTCAGAAACTAAGCCACACATGACGGCCAGGAGCTGGAGTTCGGTTGACAGAGGCTATTGGAGACGCACGCTATGGGAGCATTTTATAGATAGTGGGAGCTCATCCCCACTACCCCCCACAGCTAATGACCACCTTTGAAACTCACGGCATCCTTTGAAACTATAGGCATCTGGTAAAGAATTCCAAACTTCAAACACAATTTGATCTCATTTTTTCAGATCAAACATTTCAGTCCATCTGTGTTGAAGTGCCAGGGTAGATTTCTGCCTTTCTAGATGTTCAAGTTCAGTCACCAAGCCTTTGATTTAGAAGTCCACACGTCCTTTTCCTGCAAAGCAGACAACTCCAGTTCTGCTCAGTCCACTCCCGTAAACATTGAAAAGTTGAGTGCAGAGGTATCAACTTCAACGGGTTTCAACACAAATGACGAATTTGCCTTTTCCTTTCTAAATTCATTAAATTGTCCCACAAAGGCTTCTTGCATTTTCAGTACAGTAGGGTCGCAACGTTTGTGAGGGCTTGGTGTTGAGAAACCCCTGACCACGGCCCAGAGGTGAAAGCTGAAGTCAGCCCCGCCTCTGGCCATCCCATCTGCATGCGCAGCTGGTAGTGCTTGAAGAGCTAGATGAAGGGGTCCCGTACACTCTCCCCCTTGAGTAACTTCTCAGCAAACCAACAGTTGAAGCTGGTCATACTTGGCCTTCAGCTCCATGCACACCTCCCCCACACTGTTCATAATGGAGCCACAGGCCCAGGACAAGACCATGGCTCACATCACCCCCATCACTTGCTCACAAGGGCAGCATTTCCAACAGCTGCATTTTGTTGGCACACTGGCACATGCAGTGCAATAGCACATGCCCACTGAGCTAAGTCCCCGGATCGGGATCTGTTTGTGTTGGGGGAGGGGGAATGAAATTGATGTGGGCCCCACGCTTCAGCTGCTGCATCAGGAGTGCATCCTTGGGAGGAGTCTTGCATGGGGTGGCCTTTCCTTAGGCAAGCCACTTCATGCAGGTTTCTTTGGGAGGGAGTGATGGCTTGCAGGGGGTTTCAGCAGACCCACGGCGGAGGGGCTAGGGGAGACACCTTCTGCCCCGGTACCACACAGGGGAGGCCAGGGTCCGTGAATAATTGAATTTGTGAATGTTAAATTTGCGAATCTCATGATCGTGCTGTATCACATTTTTTAGGTTTGTGATAAAACAAAAAAAAGCAGTCATGTAGCACTTTAAAGACTAACAATAATTTATTAGGTGATGAGCTTTCATGGGGAGACCCATTTCTTCAGATCTGGAGACAGACTATCTCCAGATCTGAAAAAGCGGTTCTGCTCCATGAAAGCTCATAACAAAACAAATTATTTTGTTAGTCTTTAAAGTGCTATGTGACTGCTTTTTTGTTTTGTTAGGATACAGACTAACACTGCTACCCTTCTGTTACTGTTCAACATGCTAGGTTCACAATGTTGAACTCATACTTTGTTGCCTCTTTGAACTGCTTCAGTGACAGGAAGTGAACCAGTGAGCCCATTTCAATCTCTCTCGCAAAAGATGTTGTTTTTTTCTCAGATGATAACACCTCTTCTAAAAGCAAGAGAGCTGTTTCCCTTTCCTTGTAGCCTTCTGTTAAGACCATTTAAATAAAAGGCAAATGTAGCCATTTTTCTGCATGAACATCTTCACTTCTTCCAAATAGGCTGCAAAAGAGCAAGCACATTTCCCCTGGAAAGCGACTGTACCTTGTTATATTGGAAAAGGTCAAAATATTGCCAGTTGACCTCTTTAGAAAGTGTGCAGAACTGCCAGTGGTTCAAGCCTTTTGCCATTATCTTGTTGAGGATCTGCATTACCAGGGTCATCACTTCTGTGATTTCAGGTGAAAACATTTGTGCACAGAGTACTTGATGAATTATGCAGTGAAATATCACATTGTAAGCCAGCATTTTCTGCAACAGAGAAACATACCCCTGGTGTGCCCCTTTCATACTTGGTGTCCCATCAGTTGCAACTGAGATGATATGGCTGATGTTTATTTCTTTCATTTTTAGGCAGTCAATGACAGCTGAAAAAAAAAAATCATCCCCTTGTTTGGCCTTTGAGCAACAGCAACTGAATAAGATCCACTTGGGGTTCTTCAGAACTCACATTCCCTCTGAGAAGAGCAACTTGGGTAACGTCATCGACTTCACTTGACTCCACACAACCAAGACAGAAGACCAAGGCTGCATTAGTGTCCTTAATCTGCAGGCTAGTGACATCTGCGGTCATTTTTAGAGATCTATTCCTCACCATCTTTGCAGACAATGACAGATCTCTAATTTTCTGAACAATTTCATTTTTAAAATCACTGTACAGCTTCTCTAATACTTTGATAAACCACACTTTTATATATGTGCCATTTGTGAATGAGTTTCTTCATGTCACGATTTCTTAAGTTTCCACAAAACTAAGCACAGCTATGCTACTTGGTGATTTCACCCATTTAAAGAATGTGTTCTTACTTTGCTCTGCTTTGCATAGCAACTCCTCCACAGCTTTTTTTCTGGCATCAACCAGCTGGATACTGTTTGGCAAAAGTAGTGTGTTTTTTGAGAAAATGCCCATCAAGGATGCATTTTTTTTTTGTTGCTGGCAAATTTCTTATTACAAATGAGACAGAGGGAGCCCAGCTAAACTCAATGGCTGTGTCTACACTAGCCCAACACTTCGAAATGGCCATGCAAATGGCCATTTCGAAGTTTACCAATGAAGCGCTGAAATACATATTCAGCGCCTCATTAGAATGCCGGCAGCCATGGCACTTCGAAATTGACGCAGCTTGCCGCCACGTGGCTCATCCAGACGGGGCTCCCTTTCGAAAGGACCTCGGCAACTTTGAAATCCCCTTATTCCTAACAGCAGAAAGGAATAAGGGGATCTTGAAGTTGGTGGGGTCCTTTCGAAAAGGAGCCCCATTTGGACGAGCCACGTGGCAGCAAGCCACGTCAATTTCGAAGTGCTGCAGCTGCCGGCATTCTAATGAGGCGCTGAATATGTATTTCAGCGATTCATTAGTAAACTTTGAAATGGCCATTTGCATGGCCATTTCGAAGTTTTGGGCTAGTGTAGACATAGCCAATATAAATGCAAAAGACTGGATAAATTCAGTTTGAAATTCTGTTTTCATCTTTGATTTTCCTCTTTTTTTTTAAGCCATTCCAACCCCACTTTAATTATGCCAATTTTACGTCCCATTTAATTTCCAGTTTTATTTCTTAAAACTGGAGTTGCCCTTCACATCAAGAATACCGTAAGCTTCCTTTCCCTTTTCAAAATCAAGACTTCATTTGCAATACAATCAAAACACAGACACAATATCATACCCCACAATGCACTGCACACATTAAAGGGGGAACTATCCAGTGTTTCAAGATCATATATAATTTGCTATTTAGATATGAGTCGCTCAGTGTTGGGCTTTCAGACATTCACAGTTTATCTAAAATAATCAGGATGCTTTTCCTTCAATTTTGGAATTACAGCATCAGGAGCAACAAAGCAGTCCTCAAAGAGCTGCAAGTGGTTCCGGAGCTGCAAGCTGCAGACCCCCCTGCACTAGGTGCATGATGATATGCTCAAACAGGACCTTTATAATACAGATGAGCACTAACGGTGCCCTAAACTGGTAGGATCCTGACATGGTACCACTCTGTATGTAAACTGGCCGACAAAAAGTATCATACCTCAGCAAAAAATTCAGAATTTTTCTTCACCCACCTAATTCTTTAGCTGTGGAAATGGTTAACGAATGTGGCAGGCTGCACCATGCAGTCTGTTTTATGATAAAGGCCAGAAACAATTCAGTCTCTTTGGGTTTAAGAGCTTCTCTTCGACAACCACATAATTAAAGATCACAAAATATTGAGCTCTGATGGTGAAATACAAACATACTAATTATGGCTCATTCAATAACTTTATTTACTATCTTCCTGAGGACCTTCAACAGTAGCTCGAGTACATCAAAATTGAGGGTGAGTGCTAAGCAAGGATGTCATTGCAGGCTTTCCTACCTACAACTGTCCAGTGCGTTGTTATAAAAAAAGAAGAGCTGGTGCTCAGCAGGTTCCCTGTCCCCCAATCCCAGCCAATCCTGTGGCTGGGGCTGCTGAGATGCCGGTACTCAGTACCATTAAGTACTCACACAAAAAAAGCACTGCAGCTGACAATGCAGGGTCATAGCAGCAACTGTCTGGTTTTCCTAGATCTACAAAATACTATGATAAAGCAGGTCTTTGCCCATGAAAGCTTATGCTCCAAAATATCCACTAGCCTGTAAGGTGCCACAGGACTTCTTGTTGTTTTTGAAAATACTAGGGAAGAACTCCCCTTCAAGGGACTTAAAAAGCTTTTTTGGCCAACACGTAAATCTCTTTATAGCTTTAAGATTCAAGGGGTATACTCACGTTGCTTGGTATTTACCCACTTGAAAGTAAGAGTAAATGTAGCAGGTTTCAAATAGCACAGAGATCCTGACTGGCTCAGTTCTCTATTACAGAACCACTGAAAGAGGCTGAAGTTTCAAACGAAAGGATTACTGCCATCTCAGGAACCCCATTTGCGACTGTCAAAATCAAAGTCGTTTGTATGGGCCACGAGGGCAGGTGGTGTCGGAACTAGACGTCCTACCACAGCGCCTGCCTTGAAGAGGTTTCCATGATGTAGAGGGTTTACAGCTCGCTTCAGTGGCTCCCCGGCAGCCCCACACGTAAAGGGGAAAGAAAGGGCGGCGGCTGCGGACAGCCAGTGGAGGGGAGAGGGAACAGGCAGCCAGGCGCACAGCGGGTAGGAGCAGTGGGCAGCCAGGCCTGTGCAGATGGGAGGCCTCAGAGGACAAGCAAGCAGGCGAGATGGCGGTGGAGAAGGCTGAAGAGCGCACGGAGGCCGCAGAACACGTGCACGCATTGAGGTGCGTAATGGGGAGAAGTATAGGGGGGCGCGCGGAAGCACCTGCGGTGGCTGGTACTGGATCCCAGCCAATCAAGGCGCGTGACCCAGCCGCCCGCTAGGCAGCTCCCACTGCGTCACTGTTCGCTCGCTCCCCGGAGACCCGCGCGCGCTAACCGCCGTCTTGCTCTTTAAAAGACAGCTCTGTCACGCGCCGGCGCGAAGCCGTTGCGGTGGACGCCATGCCTCTCCTGTCACGTGGTTTGGACCCGGCAAATCATTGGCGAGCAGCTGAGCCCCTCCTTCTTGGTAGGCGGGGTGGTGCGGGCGCAGCCTGCGAGCGCGAGCCCCGAGCAGACAAAGCGGGGGTGGCTGTGGTCAAGCGGGGCGCGCTCGCCGAGGAGCAGGCGGAGGCCGCAGCGGGGAAGCGGGACTTCCGGCACGTGCTGCCGGGGGTGGCGGGCGGAGGCTGAGGGGTCGCACTTAACGGGGTGTTGGCCTCCGTCGGCGGCGAGGCGCGGGCTCGGCGCCTGCAGCGGCGTTGTCTTGAGGCCCTTGCCGCATGGCGGCTCCGCCTAGGGCAGGCGGCGCCTCCTGGTGCGGCCTGTGACGGGAGGTGGCTGTAGGGCAGGCACGGGGGCCTCGAAGCTCCCGCTGAGGCACGCTGCCGGAGAGGGCGGGGAGCGGGGCTGCGCTGCGGGGGCAGACGCAGGGGAGACGTGAAGCTCGGCGCCGCCTAGGCGGGTCCTGACAGCGGTCAGGGGGCCCGGGAGAGCGCGATCGGTGCTGCTTAGCGCCCTCCTGAGGCGAAAGGAGGCGTGAGGTGGGGCAGGGGCTGAGCCTGCCATGGCTTTTACCAACTACAGTAGCCTGAACCGCGCCCAGCTGACCTTCGAGTACCTGCACACCAACTCGTGAGTGTGGCAGCCAGCTGCCAGTCTCGAGGAGTCCCACAAAGCCTGGAACTGGAGGTTTCTTTTCATCTGCTCTTCCTACGTGGCCACCCAGCCACAGCTGGTCAAGGGTAGCCTCCAACTTTAGTCAAGGAGTCCATACTAAACTGCTTTGCTAATCCAGAAAGGGTCCTCAGAGTCTTCCTCTCTTCACCCATTTCCACCTTGTGTTTTGAAGAGAGGCTTCAGCTGAATGAGCTTATTTTGTATTTTTGCATCAAGTCAGATGAGCCTATTTACATCAAAACTACACACAACTTCCGGAATCAAATATTTATGCTGCTTCCAACTATTCTTGATCAAGAAACCCAGCATTAACAGAAAGGAAGAAGATTTTTGAGGCATTTTAAGGAAGGGAAACCACAGTTTAAAACAATTTGTGAGAAGAATGGTTTTTGTGTGTGATTCCTCTTCATTTGTTTTTCTCCCAAAATAACTTGGCTACTGAGGAAACTAGTATTTTTGTTTTCCCTGAAAGTTTAGCTCTCAGGGTAAGGGAAGACATGGAATTATTTTTCCCCGTGCATAGTGCCTTTTACTCAATGATCATGAAATATTTACTAAGTATCAGAACACCTCTAAAAGACAGGTACGCGTTGTGAAGATGGGTAAAAGAAGACAGAGGTGGCATGACATGTCTACAGTCATACTCCAGTAGCAAAACTGGGAGTAGAAAGCAAGAGTTAGCACCGAAACAGCTGCTTTAGATACTAGATCACTCTGTCACTGGAATATTTATTCACAAAGGAACTCGTGTGCTGCTTATGTGTGTATTTTTGTTCTAGAAAAATATAGGAACTTTCGTATAATATCAGGCATTTAGGAATAGCTGTTGGAAAGGACAGTAAATGGACTGATTGGAAAAAAGTGGACTTTAGAGAATTTGTTTTTCTGTAGAGGGATTTGTTGTAGATGAGGAATCATTCTTGCCTTTTGGTAACGATGGTTTCCTTTTTAATGTTTGTTTTGGCTTATATAAGTTTTGTTGTATTTTTAAGTACGTTCCCTTTCTGCTTCAAATTGGCTCTCAAGGATTGTTGTGTTTTTAGTACAATATATTGGAAGTTCCCAAGAAGATAATGTTGTAGAGCTGAATTTCTTCTCGTCTAAGGCTACATCTACACTGAAACAAAACTTTGAAATGGCCATGCAAATGGCCATTTCAAAGGTTACTAATGAGGCACTGAAATGCATATTCAGCACTTTGTTAGCATTGGTGACTGCGGTTCTTCGAAATTGCCACGTTTCGCTGCCATACGCATCGTCCAGACAGGGTTCATTTTTGAAAGAACCTGGCCAACTTTGAAATCGCCTTATTTCTAAGGGGTTTTAGAAATTGGTCAGGTCCTTTCGAAAAGGAACCTTGTGTGGATGAGCTGCGTGGCAGCGAAACGTGGCAATTTTGAAGAGCCGTGGTCGGCATGCTAATGAGGCACTGAATATGCATTTCAGCACCTCATTAGTAATCTTCAAAATGGCCATTTGCATGGCCATTTCAAAGTTTTGTTTCAGTGTAGACGTAGCCATAGATGAGAAGAAATTCAAAATAGCTGAATTTTGTTCAGCTCTATAACATTATCTTGTGGACTTCCAATATATTGTACTAAAACAACAATTTACACAGCCATTTTGAAGCTTTGTTTCAGTGTAGATACGGTCTAAGTGTCTAGAACACGCTCAGTGTTACTTTTGGAGTTGAAATGATATTTCTGTTTTTGGAAAATTAAAATTTGGTTTGCTGATACCTGTCAGAAACCTGCAGACTGCAAGTAATCAGTTAATGCAGTGTAGGAGAGAGTGAATTCTTTCTCAAAGTGTGAGATTTCATTATTGTTATGGTAATATGTTTGAGCATAACGTTGCAAACCTAGTGATGGATTCTTTGCATTCTTGTCAGTTGTCTGTTTAAGGAACCCTACCGTTTTGTCTTGTGGCTGCTTTGTACGCGGGGGAGAGGTAGAATGGGCTATGACTGCTTGTGCTAATAGGAAAATATAGTGCAGATTTATGTTTTTGTGGTTTATCTTCTCTAGTACTTTTTTTTCAGCTCCAAATACTAAGGAAACACCAGTGGTGCATTATGGTATCATTTGGCATTGTGACATATTTTAGACTTGCACTGAGAGAGCCAGAGCACAGAATCCTCACTGAGTTTTATGTTCTAAATTGTGATGTCTTTTTATTAAGAGTTATGGAAGATAGATAGACTGTTTGGTAAAGTCTTGAGTAGTTGTTATACTTGCTGTTGGCAAATCCACCTGTTGATGGAAAAATGCTCTTATTGCCCTTGATAGTAATGACACAATATCATCAGAGGGACAAACAGTGCTTTGGTTGAAATCACTGCTTTGTCCACTAAGTAGATTGAATACTTAAATGTTATGTTAGGTGGTCTGGTTAGTATGTGGGGGTTTAGACCTGTGAGTGCAGCTCCTAGAGCTTTCATTGATTGGCCAAGTGACCATGATGTCAAGTTGCTATACTTCTGTGTCTCAGGTTTTACCAATTAGGAAGTGAATAAAATATCCAGATCTATGGCAAATTGTATTTAAATAGTGCTCTGAAGTCCCAAGGTTTTGCATTGCTCTGGTGTGGCAGTTTGGCCAGTTGCCTCTACATTTCAGCTACAAAATGGAGACTTCTAATACATGTGAGATTGGGTACATCTGTTCTTACTGGGGGGAACGTTGACGTGCTGACGGTTGATCTTCCAGAGTTTGATTTAGTGTGTCTAATGGGGCTGCGTTAAATCACACTGTCAGGGCACCACCATTGACTAGGGAGTTAACGGGAGACATTCTCTGTTGACCTCCTCCTATGGGGACAGACAAAAATCGATGTTTAGATTCGTCATCTCCAGCTACATAATTCTCGTAGCTGGTATTGCATATCTAAAATAGATTTTTTTTATCTGCAAGTGTAGACATGGCTGACTACAGCAATCATTAGCGATGCATATTTGTTTTTACAGTAATTTTCTGCTGCTATGACAGTTTCAGTTTTTAATGTGAATAGATTTTGCAGTACATAATTGCATCATAAAAATTTTCAGCAGGGAAGATTGAGGTTTTGCAAATAGGTGAGGCACAATTATGGCTTTCGACAGCCAACAAAACGTGACAAGCATTTTGAGATTGTGGGATAAGTACTTTTAGTTGGATGTATCTCCAAAAAAGATAAATAGTAAAATAGTGACATTTTAATTTTGAAATAGATTAAAATTTAACTCTTTGAGATGAATGGGGCATTCATCTCTCAAAACCATGGTCTCAGGCTCTTTCAGACTGAGTAAGACACTCATGTTTTTGTGGTTGTTTTTGCAACTGTGAGAGCTAGCAGCTTTGAAAATGATGGCTGAGACTTTGAAGCACAGTTCTGTGTCTGTGGAGATGCGAAATACATAGTTCCTGATTTATAGCTATTTACCTCTTAGGTGTTGTCTTCTTGGAAAATGACCCATAGTTGTGTTTTTGTTTTGTTTTTTTAAAAAAAAAAAAAAAAAAAAAGCTTTCATGAAGTAGTATGTTTTAATTAGTACATTGCAAACCACTACATAGCACTCTGAGTAAATTAATGTTTTAAGTGTTAGCTGATCTCCCTTTGCCTGACCCTAAAGGTCAACCTTAGGGATCATGACTGACAGGCTAACATGTTTTTAAACATAACCTGGTTTGTTTGGTAGCTTTCTAATACAAGCACTTAAATGGACCTGATTTTAATCACCACTTATTTCCCACTAGTTACAATTCCTAATACAACTCTGAGATTTTTAATGACCTTTGAGATACTTTCATGAAAAGCTCAATGTAAGGCAAAAAACAATGATCATAATTAACGATTATGGTTCTCTAATGCAACAGATACTTCAGGACCCTAATTGGGTGTGTTCCTTTAAAAGAAAAGATAAAATTCTGTTAGCTAATAGAAGATTTTGATAAATCTGCTACAAAATTGTATTTTAAAATGCTTGAAAACCTGTAAAATAAGATGAACACACAAATGCACATTCATCCCGCTAACTTGTTTCAATATACATCTTGCATAGTTGGCTGAAGCAGTTTGTTAAAATTTGTATTGTATCACTAAATTTGTCTTTGGAAATAAATTGTCTAATGTATGCCCATAGTTGAGTTAATATTTTTGGCTAAGTTAAAATGGAAGCTGGCCCTTTAACTAGAACTGGTGTGTTAGTGCTAGAATGGCAGGCATACTTAAGTGGAGCAAAAGTTTTGTATTTTTCCTCCAAAATAGTTTTGAGAAATCTTTATAATACGTAAAAAAGCTGCATTTTATTACTATTTTCTGCCTATAAGTGAGGGGTACAGTGAACCAATGGGTGAAGTCTTTGTTGCAGTAGTAGCAAGAGAAGACAGCTCTGCTAACTGGATGCCAAACTCCCAAAGTAGATTAAGGTGCATTGTTGGAACTTCCTTTTACACAGAAGTTGATTTGTAATCAGTCTATGGTATTGAGAAGGTACCAATCGCTCTTGCATATCTGTAGGATTAGGAACTAGATTGGTTGGTTGTTGGCTAAGATAGGGTGGTGTTCCAAGTTCCATTCACAAAATAATCCTTGTTCTCTTCAGATATTGCTTTTAGTAGGCTCTGCAGGTTTTCAGAATTTGATCATATATGCTTTCTGGGTTATTTGAATTTTACTTCCGTTCATTATTGTCTGATTACATCACACTCCTGGCATTGAGTTCCTCAGGGCTTTAATCTCTCTCAATTGTGCTCAGATGCCCTCCTGAACTTGGTTCATTTTTAGTGGGAAATGTGGAATTAGCACTTTCCAAGGCCACCCATTTGGGCTGTCAAGATGAACTGTCCATCAGAGTAGATTTTTATATTTCTTCATCACATACTTCCTCTACTTACATCGTTTGAGTAAGCTGTGAAATAGAAACATCTGAATAAATCCATGAATGGGATAGTTCACATCTGTCAGATATTTCAGGCTCTTTGCTAACTTGGGCAGATGTCACTGTGTCAGTTAGTTTTGGTTCATGTTTTCCAATGCATACGGTGAAGCTGAAATAGCTCGTAGTCATTTTTCTGGACAACAAGAAAGCACCTTGGGAGAGAAGCATTAGTGTTGAGCCTTGCAAAGGAGAGATGCAAATTAAGTACATGGTCGGCCTCTCTAATCTGGCACCCTTGGGATCTGGCTGGTGTCAGACAAGATAATTTGACAAACTGTGGGAGGTCATTATTGTGTAGCAACTCTATCAACACTTCCACTGCATACTGGGCTCTTAGGAGACACTTTGGGTAAATTACAGCTAAATAACAGCACAGAACACTGAGAGCCAGAAATGGTGGCTGGAAACAAACTTAATGGGGCTGCAGGAAACTTGGGCACACCCATGATAAGTGGTCGTCCAGCTAGTTAAAATCGTGCCAGATCATGGATGTTGCCGAACGAGAGAGGTCCAGATTAGAGAGGCTCAACCTGTACCTGTAGGGTAGCTTCCACATAGAGGAAGTAGGCATGTTGTTGCTGTGAATGAAGAGATTTGATGATAATGCAGATCAGTCTCTTCGCTTGTTTTTAAAGTTAATGTGAGATTTTTATGGGAATCTTCCAAGTAATTTTGAGAAGATGCCTGTTTGTAGAGTAATAGTATACTTTTAAAATACATACTCCAAAGAAAGTTACATGTTTATCTGCCCTAGCTACTGATAAGTTTAATTTTTGGATTTAATTTCATTTAGGCTATGTCTACACTAAGCAAAATAAGTTGACTGCAATTCTAGCTATGGTAGTTGGATACCTATAATCAATCTGTGCTCTGCTTACTTGGGCCTTTCTACTGAACAAGGTTGACAGGAGAGTTTCCCCTGTTGACAACCTCCCTTCTTCCTTGCATCTTGTGAGGCGTACAGGGTTGAGTGTGACCCCGTAGAGGTCAATTTTGCATGTCCCTACCATACGCATGAAATGGAAAACTGGAAGGTCAATCTTCCAGGCTCGTGTAGACATAGCCTGAGTTTTAGCAAGATTTCCTCTCTGCATCAGCTTGTGGTCCACTTTTACCCCTAGATCCTCTTCTGCTGTAATCATTCCTAGACAGTCTCTCACCATTCTGTATGTGTGAAACTGATAGTTCCTTCCCATGTGGAGCACTTTGCATTTGTCCTTATTAAACTTCATCCTGTTTACTTCAGACCATTTCTCCAATTTATCCAGATCACTTTGAATTATGACCCTATCCTCCAAAGCAGTTGCATACCCTCCCAGCTTGGTATCATCTGCAAACATAATAAGTGTACTTTCTATGCCAATATCTAAATTGTTGACAAAGATATTGAACAGAACTGGTCCTAAAACAGACCCCTGCAGAACTCCACTTGTTATACTTTTCCAGCAGGATTAAGAACCACTCTCTGAGTATGGTTATCCAGCCAGTTATGCACCCACCGTGTACTAGCCTCATCTAAATTTTATTTGCCTAGTTTTTTAATAATATCATAATCATTAGATTATGGGGTGATGTGTCTTTTCAGGCTTTTCATTCCCTTTGACCTTTTTGTTTCTAAATTCATGTGTACATTTTTAATAATGCAGCATTAAGCACGTTTTTGGTATTAAATCCACTGCATTTTAATTTGAAGTATTTTGGGTTGTAATGCGTAAGGTCCAGAAGCATAATGTATATTAATTTTGATTAATCTATGTGCTTGTGGCTATGTGCTATATGAAATATTTTCCAGATACATTTTCAGTGGACTTTGTGGGTTTTTGAAATTGCCTTAAACTGACAGGAGCACTAGAGATCTGTGTGAGGTAATTTCTGCAATTTTGGTGAATTTAGCATTTCAGTGGGTACGCCCTGTGTTCAGTGCAAATTAAATTTTCATTCTATAAAAGTAAAAAGTTTCTAGCTCTTCTGATTATGAAGAGAACTTTCCAAATATAAATGGATACAGGGTTCCTTAGCCGGCAGGCAAACTGAAACCATGTCATAAGCTGTGTCAACACTACAAGATAAATTCAAATTTAATTGCCCACAGACCACCTTGAAATTCAACCCATCATTTTTCTGGGTCAAGTTTCTGCATTTCCATTGCCTATGCAAGTATGACAGCATGAGCAGTGCATTGTGGGTACCAATCCCACAGTGCCTTAGCCCTGTTTGCTTGTGGGTGTTAGAATTCCACAGTTCAGAGCACTGTCCCACAATTAAGAGCACCCAATAACAGAATTCAGACCTCCCCCAAACACGCCTGGGTTCTGACTGCTGTGTATCATCTGCAGACATTGGCTTAGCGGAGGGTAGCTGTGCAATCAGCCCTGTCCACCACTGCCTGGTTCCATCAGCCATGCATCCAGACCTTTTGTATGTGCAGGCCTGGGTGCTGCAGAATTCGAATTCTAATTAAATCAAAAATTTGCAGGCTTTATGTGACCTTCTTCCTGGCACCTGGATGGAAAGCAGCAAAGAAGGAAGCGACCATACATGGAGGATCACTGCGTAGCTTTGTGGGAAATATACAGGACACTTCTGCAGGCTAATAAATTTGAATTAAAGACATGTCGCTTCCACACTATCCTTTATTTGAAATTTTAAATTTGAAATTGATGCTATACCCACCTGGTAAGACATTTTATTATCAGTATTACGGCTCACTAATTTGAGCTAATGGTATTCACAGTGAAGACAGTGATGTTTTAATGCCAAGCTAACTCCTTTAAATTTGATTTTTATCATGTTGTGTAGACTCAGCGTAAGAGACATGAAGGGCTCCATTTGTAAATGCAGTGATTCCTGAAAGTTAATACCAGCTTCTTCGCTGCTAATTGCTTTACCAGAAATACCATTCTTTTGCATCTGTAGGTGCAGCCAACTCTTTCATATCTGGCATTCTATCATCTGGAGCTTTCAAATAATCGACAATTTAACCATAAGTAAATTTTAGTTGTGTTTTCCATAAGTGCAGTACAGTGAAAGTAAATACAAATAAATACAGCAATTACAGTGTACAATACTGTTGTTGAGTAAAGTACTCTGTACATTTTTTTGTTTGTTTCTTAATATCTAATCTTGTTTTTCTTTAGTGTTACGTATTGCTAGGTATACCTCTTTATTGTCTTGAATATTTGGCAGCCTCTCAGTGTCAGGGTTGCCAGACGTGAAAGAGTTTACTGAACTTATATTCTAATCAAAGTTTAGGTGACTGGTTAGTTTTAATGATTTTTGTAGTGGCTATGAAAGCTTAATCATAGTTGTTTATATGTCTGCAAGACTTATTTGGACAAAACACCTTTATGATTTTGTCAGTGTTCCTGTGATATTGAAAGTCAGAGTTGGTAAACATGAATTTCTAGCTCAGTCTGTGGCCCAGTGTGCATTGGTCATTTAATTAAAGCTGATGAGGAACACTGTTCCACCAGTCTCTGCATTTCCTATAGCTTAGTTGAAGTTATCATGGTATGTAGGTAGTCTGTGTTTGAAAAGCGATAAGCGTTTTGAAGATGCATCACCGTGTGAGATGTACAGTGAAGATTTTACATCTATTGGTGTTTGACCAAAAATCCATTTCTTTAGTGCCTTAAAGAGACAAAAAAAGATTTCATGGGAAAAGACTGTAGTAGAATAATATGTGAAATGTTACAATTTTGGACTGGGCATATTTTATGAATGACAACAGTTAAGAACTGCTGCTTCCCGTGTTGTGTCACCTCTCAGAAAGCAATGCTGGAGTGTCGTATCCAGGGCGCAGGCCTGGACAAGTAAGTTTTTGAAGAACCAGCTGATGCCCCGCAGCAGGTTCCCCCTCTCAACGCCACTGATGTAATCCAAGGGAAAGGCAAAAGCCAGTACAGCTTGGCACCAGTGTCGTCGCAGGAGCTGCCAGAGTGAGATTGAGCACAACCTCAAACTGCCTTAGGGGCTCCATCTCTGGATTTTTCCTCGGGGTTTACTCCCAAAGCCTTTCCTATGACTAGGTATCGCTGCAAGGCAGTGGAGGTTTTAAATCAGAGTTTCCTTCTCCTAGGTGGGCGTCCTTCCCAGGCTGAGGAGCCCCATCTGCCTGAAGCAGCTGGTTTTAAGGCGCCAGTCACCTGCCTTTGCCCCTTCTCCTGTCAGTGCAGTTTCGCTGGGCTTAGAAACTAAGCCACACGTGAAGGCCAGGAGCTGGCCATTGGTTGTCAGAGGCTATTGGAGATGCACGCTATGGGAGCATTTTATAGATAGTGGGAGCTTATCCCTGCTACCACCCCTGGCTATGACAACCCTTGAAACTCAACAGTTAAGAACTTCGTATTCAAATAGTCTCATCTTAAGGATTGTAATGAACTGGGATTCATTCAGATAATTTTTTTACTTTGAATTCCTCAGATCGTGTGGTTGAATATACCATGCTGACTCACAACTGTTTTTCTGGATTAGCAACAGCTGCAGCCATTGATTTCTCTGGAAAACATTGTGTAATTTGTGCAACAGCAGTAAGCATATGAATGCATACCAACTTTATATTAATCAGAAATTTAATTCTTGGACTGTGAAGAGAGAAGCTTTTAACAAAAAGAAACCTCCAATCCTGTGCAGTTTTATTATTGTCATGACCTGCTTTATTAGTTAATATAATTTGATCAGTTGTAGTTTGAAAATAGCAGTTATAGTAGGTAATCAAGAATTCACGTGTGTTGATTACTTCTTGATAGAAGAGTGCCAGTCAGTGATTTGCTCTTTTGATAGCTTATAACAGAGGGAGCTAATACTATAATTTTCCCATTAGCTAATTCTCTTAACATCCTTGCATAAATATAGTTTAGTTATTGTCAGTTCAAATTTTTTTCTTGACTCCAGTAGCTGCTTTATTGGTCTCCTGTTTTGTACAAAAGTAAATAGTGCCCCATTAATTTCCAGTTTTGTTACATTGACTGGCGGAGAAGTATGTTACAAATTAGAGAGTTAGTTGGAGATGAGATGCATTCTCTTTCAGTATTGCAGTAACCTTACTCTCAGTGTTTGATATTGCAGAACCACTCATGAGTTCTTGTTTGGTGCCCTTGCTGAGCTTGTAGATAATGCCAGGTATGTACTTGAGATTGCATTTGTATTGGGAGCTAATTAAGTGCTGTGGTTTAACCAGCTCACTTATTTAGGGGAAGCAACTGAGGGAGCTTCATTTCCAGTGTCTTAAAAGAGGAGAACATAATGGAGAAGCTAATATTACAGCTGACTAGCGATGGTGGTACCTGTAGCCTATAAAAGTTGAACTTCTAGTTTAGCATTTTGGTTCAGCAACTTCGGTGGTCAGGCATGATTTTAATTAGATAGACGTCCATTTGTCATGGGTGTAGCCAAGTTTCCCATGGTCCCATTATGTTTGTTTAAAGCCACTCATCTTGGCTCTCAGACTTACACGCTGTTATTAGCTCTGATTTACTCCTAAATGCCTTCTAAGAGCCCTGGGAGGTAGCCATGTTAGTCTGTAGTGTCACAAAAAACAAACAGTGCTGGTCTTTAAGGTGTTATAGGAATTTATTTATTAGGTAATGAACTTAGATGAGTAAGACCCACTTCTTCAGAGAGCCCAGTAAGCAATGGAAGTGTTGGTAATGCTGCTAGACAATATTGATCTCCCATGGTTCAGCAAATTGTCTGGTTTGGCACTGATCAAGTCCTAAGGGTGCCAGACTAGAGAGGTTCAACCTATATAAGATAGAAGCCCTACCCAAGAGGAGGATAGGGTAAAGTCTTAATAAATGGATTGTGTAAGCAGTTAGAAAATGACGTATTTTGAGAGACCAAGAAGGAGGATTAATGTTCTATCCCTTTTTTCTAGACTTTTATTGTAGTTTTTCATTTTTGAGCTTTGCAAAAGTGAATTTTAAGAGGGATTGAAGAATAATGAGGGCATATGCTGCAGCACGATAGAGAATATGGTTCTAGACATGAAGGGGAGCATAGACTATCAGAGTGTGAGGAAAAGAAAGGTGGAATGAATTGGCAGAGAGAAGGTAGAGGCAAGAGTAGGCAAAAGTGAGAGCTGATACTGATTCATAGAGTCTACAGTTTGAAAAGACCATTGTGTGATCATATAGTCGGATCTCCAGGCACTGTCCATAGAACTTCCCCAAAATAATTCCTGGAGCTGATTTTAATAGGAAAACACCCATCTTAATTTCAAAATGAGAAGCAGTGGAAAATCCACGACAGCCCATGGTAATTTTTTTCCAGTGATTAATTTGCTTGTACCATTAAAATTGTCTTGTTTCCGATTCCCATTTGTTTAGCTTCAACTTCCAGTCATTCAAATGTAATAATATCTTTCTCTGCTAAATTGGAATGCCCACTATTAAATATTTGTTCTACATGTAGGCACTTACAAACAGTAGTCAAGTCAACCCTTAACTTTAAGCTAAATAGATAGACTTGATGGTTTTAAGGCATATTTTTATTCTTTTAATGCTCGTCATGGCCGTCTTAACCTTCCTCAGTTTATCAGTATTCTTCTTGAATTGTGTGCATCAGAACTGGATGCCGAGTTCCAGCTGTGATTGTACCCATGCCAAATACAGAGATTTAAATAATCTTTCTGTTCCTACTTGAGATTCTGCTGTTTGTGCATTCCAGTATCGACTGCTGCTGGAACCCCATGTTCAGTTCTGTGCCCACAATTCAAGAAGCAAGTTCACTGATCCATGATAACAATTCCAACTGTTACTTTAGTTTAACTCAACTGCTCTTTTTGTGTATTCTGACTCAGTCGTGACAGTAACAAAATATTAGTCTTATTTCTCTTAGCCTTTCCAAGCCAGTAGAAATATGGGAGAGGGAGCTGGAGTATATTTTGGTTCTCGTATCGTCAACACAATTGTTAACCAATATCTGGGTTATTTACTGTTTTACTGGTGATAATGATAGCTAAGGAGAACTTGGGTTGACTTTGCAGGACTGGTTAGTTATTTTTAGGGGGGAAAAAAATCTCTGCTTGTTAGGTTAGCACATTGAGAGACAGCTGGAATGCAACCGTGCTCTTTTCCTTCTCAGTATAATTGCACTGCAGATTCACTAACTAATAAAGCAAGTGTAGGTGATTCTCTGTCTTAGATGCTTGTGGTCTAATGCTCTGAAGAAGTCTTGGTTGAAGAGAAAGTAAGTGATGTAAGTAAAATATTGAACCTGAAAAGCTTCAAGCTGCAGGCTTATTTTATCATGTCATACAAGAATATTTTATCTCCATGTACTTGTTTCTCTTATGAAATTGGAATAGCTGTTTGCATTGTAACTGTGTTTAATTGTGTATGCAAGCTCAGTGTCTTGTGTTAGTCTGGCCACAAACGAGAGTAGGCCAATAATGGAACAGTAAACAAGTCTCTTGCATTTTGTTAAGCGGTACTGACATTTCTCCTTAGAGAGACATGAAGGGTGAGGTAATGCTTTTCTGTTGGACAGATTTCTTTTGGTGAGGAACAAGAATTTGTGCTTACTCTTGAAGAGTCCTATGTAAGCTTAGCTCTGACCAACAGAAGTTGGTCCAATAAACAAGTATTACCTCACTTGTGTGGTCTAATATCTTAAAGCATTTCTCCTTCATCCATGTTGATTATGATTTTGTTCCTTTTGTAGAGATGCTGATGCCACGAGAATAGATATTTATACAGGTAAGTCAGACTCTTGTCTTTTCCTTAAATGCCAGCAGTGCCTAGTCACCAGGGGACCCGTAAAGTACACCTAGCTAATTATGGACTTACATTTAATAAAATGGTACTAGACACACATTCCTTAAGATCATGTCTCATTAGTAATGCCTTCAAATCTTTTTTTTATTTGTAATTTCAAAATATCAAAAGGAGAGTGAACAAGGGGAGCCCTGCATTGTATTTAGGCTGATCTTGAATTGAATCTGCTAGAATCCTCTACCAGATTAAAGGAATCTTAGAGTTTAAAGCCAGAAGGGGCCGCTAGATCATCTAGTCTTACTTCATATAGCACAAGCCATCAACACCACCCAGCAGCAGCAGCAAATTAACCCAATACAGGAGACCGGACTTATGTGATACAGGCAAAGAATAGGCGGCATGAAGAAGCTTGAGCGCCAGAGTCCTTTGCACTGGCAGGGAAATGATTCCTTGAGATAAAACCCAGATAATCTGTCAATTAACCTGCAACCCTATTCTGCAAAGCAAAGTATGACTTCCAGGATCACTTCCAGTTTTGACCTATTTGAGTGAAATCATTTTGTTAATACTTCTCTCGTTATAGAACGACGAGAGGACCTACGAGGTGGATTCATGCTATGTTTTTTGGATGATGGCGCAGGAATGGATTCAAGTGAGTGACAGATGTATTGGCAGAATTGTGCAGTGAAAAAACAACTTTAATCCTTGCAAGTATTCTGCCAATGTCATATCCGTACAGTTGTCATAGGCTCTGTGGGTGATGCATGATAAAAAGCTTGGTTAGATATTTAGAACAGCAGTGCCACAAGGCAGAAATTGAATCTGATTGTCACAAGGAGTCCATGCAAATCCATGTCGCATCTGCAAGGGAGACTTAAGAGCTGCTTTTTTTTCTTTGCAAAGAAATCGGTGAAACTGAACACAAAAATAAGACTTCTTTTGGTCTGTCTTGGGCCCACATATGCCATGTTGTGAGAAGTTTTCTGTCTGCTCTGTAGACTCAGAAGATTTTTCCCAGACCAAGCAGATGGATTCTGAAGACTTTTTTGAGTGAGAGTCAGGCATATCCCTACAGGACCTCTATTCACTGTGGGAACTCTGTGCCATCACATAAATGAATCCTTTATTCTCATGATTAGTGATTAGATCGCCTAGGTCTGCTGCTGATCAAAAGCATCTCAATTTCATTCTCGAATAAGGCATTAGTGTTCATAAAAGTTGAAATAGTTTAACCCAAGATGCAGAAGATCTTACCAATAAGACCAACCATCTTTCTTTCCTGCTTTGGGCAAGGCTGTTATGAAAGAGGGGCAAAATAGACTACAGGAGCACCTGATGTATCAACGGCCTAGAAGTTTCTCAATCACTTATTTGAGATTTGTGCTAACTACATAAGGGCATCCGTCCCAGGCTGTGGATGCTTTTGGCAAACTCTTTGTACAGTTAACAGACTCAACAGTTGATCTAGTGAGAGCAAAGTTCCAGCAGCAAGCATGTTTTAGCAGTAGTCAATCTTCAGACCTACTTCTGGAGTCCCAACCTCAGCCTTGCCATCAACTCCCTGTGGCTCACAGAGATAATTTGGATCTGACTGTGTATTCTGAAAATTAACACTTGTTGGTCTTCTGACGGTCATGGACAGAAGGCAGACATTCATGTTAATATTCCAAGATCTACAAATAGCTTTTAATCATGTGCCTCTGTATTGTTGAGGTGACCTGAAAAGATGAATGATGTCACACTGAGTTGGCTAAACTCATTTCTTATGGAAATAGCCAAGAGGGTTTTGGTAGATGGTTGCTAGTCTTCCCTGAGCTCTTTATCTGTGAATCTTGTGGGATTCAGTACTGTCTGTTTTTTCAGCATGTATGCTGAACTAGTAGAAGATATTGGATGCTGTGGGCTTCAGTGGTAGCAGTTCATGACAGCATTGTGCAATGGGCATGAATTATATCCTGTACCAGCTTGGCTGGTACCTGAATCAAAGCATTGGCTTAATATCAGTCTGTGAAGAATAAATGTGATGCTTGTAGGAAAGGAGAGAGATCCTCTGAAGAGTAGGATGCAGTCACGTCTTTGCCTTTTGTTGGCATTTGGATTGTTAAGTTGGTAAGTGGGTCGTACTGCCTCCTCGCTACCAGACAAGGCTGCGTCTTATCTTCTGGAAGCAAGAAGAGAGTGAGTCTTTGTGATGTACATCTAGTCATAGTGATCTGTGCCTTCATTGCCCCCAGGATGGATGATCACACTGAGCTCTACCAGTAATGAACTCATGTGGAAGCTCTGCCATGTTCATTGTACAGCAGCCAGTCTTACATATGATGATTAGTATCTAGTAGTCTTGAAGATGATTACTCTCTGGTACCTGCTCAGGGTAGATGTTGTACCCAGATGACTTCAGAATGAAACTTGCAAGGACCAAAGCATAGTGCTGTCAGTAGAATACCTTTTATTGGACTTCTGTGCTGCCAGAAAACAGACTGAGCCTTATGTTTAGGGTCACACAGGTCTCTGTACAAGCCTTTCCTCAATAAAGATCTTAAAATGGCTTGTCAATGTTTGTTCTAGTCTGTCTATGGGGAAGACTCATTTAAACATGGAATTCAAATGAAGGATGGACTATATGATGTAAGGGAGTTAAATCTTTGGTTTTCTGGGCTGCTTATGGGGTTCCTCAGGACAAAAGAGCTGAGCAATACCTTCATAACTCTCTGGACTGCTGATAGAGCTGGCCGGGCATGCTGACAGTATTCCCTAGTATCAGAGAGGTAGCCATGTTAGTCTGTAGCTTCGAGAACAACGAGAAGTCTTGTGGCACCTTATAAACTAACAGGTATTTTGGAGCATAAGGTTTTGTGGGCAGAGACTTACCTCATCTGATGCGGGGGCGGTATTTCCTAGTAGCTTCATGCATACATTAAACACTAGGGTGAACATAGCAGAACCCTGTAGTCCTCTCTTTCTCAGCTTGAGCTCTGGCTTCAAGCATCATTGTGGGAAGGCTTTTGGTTTTGCAAAAAACATTCTTGTCCAGGCAGATATCAACACACTAGAAGATTTCTGAATCAAGTTATGGGGAGGTAGCTACATGAGGGGTGAAAAACTGCAAACAAGAAATTTCAGGGAACTTGAATCCAGGTAACTTGCAGCATTGCAATACCTGTCAGGTGTTGGTGAACACTTGGCCAAGCAGGGGCAGATGCAGCAGAAAAGGCCAGCAAGATGTTTGCCTACCTTTTAAACAGATGAGAATACAGGATATTCCAGAAGAACTGTGATCCAGAAAATGTCAGACACCTAAGTTTGATGCTTAGTTTCTGATGCCTCAGCTCACTTTGAGGAGGGACTTCTCTTTGTTGATGGGTGGGTACAAATGACTTCAGTATAGGGAATCTCAAAGAATAAATCAATTTCTCACTAGAACAGATACTTAGACGTATGTTTAGTCTTTCCTTATGACTAAGAACATCCAAAAGAGTCAGATAATGGTCTTGTGTGTATCTTTTTAAAATTAAGGTGATAGAGGGAGTTTCCCAGAAAAATTTTACTCGGTTTTATTAATCACTGGCTGTTTAGTGACATCATATGGTATTGAATCTTAAAGTCTTGAAGAGATATCTGCAGAGGCAAAGGGCAGGTCTACATTGAAAACTTACATCAACATTGTTCTCTCCTTCTCAGGGATTTAAAAAATATATATACCAGCTAGACATTTAGCTATGATGAGTTAATCCCTGCTGTGGGCACAGATAGCGTGATGGAAGAACTTTTCCATTTATCTACTTAATGTCTCTCTGGGAAGTGGATTAACTATAGGAACAGGAGAAGCTCTTCTTGCAGAGAGCTTCTACTCTAAAGTGTTACCCTGGTGCTGCTGTTTGTGCCATTCTGGCATTTTAATTATAGGCATATCCTGAGATTACATATGTAAACCCTAAATCCATCTCGCTTCCCTTCTCTGGAGAAGGTATAGTTATATTTTCTAAGCAGGGCCTCCTACAGAAGTTTCTTGTTTGCAGTTTTTCACCCCCATGTAGCTACCTCCCCATAACTTGATTCAGAAATCTTCTAGTGTATTGATATCTGTCTGGACAAAAAGTGGTTTATGTACATCTGTCCCTTCCAAGATGTATTCATCTGAGCTCCTTTAAAGAAAAGCCCTTCAAGACACCCTTGTGAATGTTCATCTCTCAGTGCATTGTAGTATCTTAATTGACATGGTCAGTTAAGAACATGTTCTTGCAAGGGTAAGCAGACTTATCTAGTATTGACAGTTGAGACCACCAGTGACAGCCTATATGGGTAGAAGCAAACTTCTAACAAGACCTTACCAGTACGTAGAAAGCCATAATGCTGATTACAGAATGCACTACAACAGTTGATGTGCACATCGACAGAGCTCTTCTTCACAAAAAGGCTCACTTTCTCCTAGTTTGGGAAAGTTGCCTATCATTGCATGATCTCTTTGTGAAGACTAAACTCAATTGCCTGGATAATCAGACAACAGATAAAGCTTGTAAATTGAAGCCTTCAGCTGTTCTCCATTTAAAAAGAAAATATGGACTGCCAGAGAAAGGAGGAGGAAGCTGTGTTGTCCAAAAAGTTTTTTTTGTTGCCAAGAGTTGCATTATTTTTTTCTTCTTTCATAAGTTTTTAAAAGCAGGTGACATGGGTGGTCATATGCAAAATGCCAGTTAAGTTTTTCTTCTCTTCCTGCTCATTAAGAAGGATGCTTCATGTGCTCAGGGGAGGCCAAGTCTAGTAATTTTTCATCGCATTCTGGATGAGGATGCTCTGGTTTTGTGACACAACAGGCTATGTCATGAAACAACCAGCATGCCTAATATCTATAAAAGCTCCTCTGATTTATCCACACCCGATATATCTCAGATTTCAGAGGAAATGGATATAGAAAAGGATACCTTGCGTAACTCATTCTTCTCATGGAACCATTCTACCAAAGACAGCACTTCTCTCCGTGGCTTGAAACTTAACACTGAGACCAGAAATAAACATGAGACAAATGCATGCCTCGCAGCTGGTCTGAAAATTCCTCATTAGGTATTGTCCTGAGAATTTGTAGACCAGACAAAACTTACTTCCATACAGTCATCCAGAGTGTTTCTCAGAATCATTTGTACCCAAGCTCGTCACAGACCTCATTAGTAAGTTAGTTGTTACCAAACTTCAATAGTTTTGTTAATCTATTTATTATATTATTTGTCTGTTTAATCGTTTATTTGTGCATTATCTTTTGTGGACTGGAGCCCACTTTATCAGATGCATGATGGTTCACATGGCGACTGAATGCTCAGGGCAGCACATGTCTGGCTAGCATAGAGGAGTGGCCAAATGCCTGAATTTTCTGTGCTAGAAAGTCTACTTTTCCGTAGTGTTGCAGTTTTGCATCACTAATTATCAGTCTTTGTTGGGAAAGCATGACTTCTGACAATTATGCCAAGCTGGTAGAGTACCAAATGGCAAGGTTCCTAGCCTTTGTGGAAGATGTTTGCCAAAGTGAAAAGTTGGCTGACCAATGCCATAGACATGTCCTCTTAGTCATGCACTAGGAGCCATAGCTTCCCATCTCACAATTTAATGGAAAACTGGAATTAACATGCTGGAAAGAAAACAAACAAAAAAACAACAACAACCTGAATCCTACGACCTCGAAATAACCATATTCCATCACATTCTTTCTATTGTGATTGTTCCATGTGACCAGTGCTAATAGCATATTAAATCTCAGTTGTGTTTTGGAGTGATGCTACTTCAATACCATCTCAGTGTTCTACAGCTCAACACTCTACAAAACCATCGGTAACTTTACAGTTGTTTTATCAACATACTGCTGGTTAATGGTATCATTTTGTTAAAATGATCATTTTGTTTCATACAGGAAGGACTTAGAATTGGGTGCATGGACTTATGTAAAGTATTATTCTTTTGTATACTACAAAAGTTGATATTGTGGAATTGTTTGCAGTACAGTCCATACTGCAGTTGTTCTACTGGGTACTTCTAATCCGAGGGAATTTGGAATTGTTTTGGACCTAAAAACAGAAGAAGTAATTTTTCAATTTTTGTGAGAAAGGATCAATGTCTTTGGAATTCTGGAGGGACCTGAATCAGAGAGGTAGCTGAGTTAGTCTGTATCTTCAAAAACAACAAGAAGTCTGTGGCACCTTATAGACTAACTGATATTTAAGGGACATGACTTTAGTCTGCACAAGAAAAGCTTAACTATATGAGCAAACCCTTCTAGTGTGAACTCAGCTTCAACTAGCAAAAACTAGTTATACTGTTTCCCTGAATGAAATAAGTGCTGCTGGCAAAGGTACGCTTTTGCCATTGATTGCCTCTACAACATTGCTTTTGCTGGTATAAAAATACGTCTTTAAAGAAAATCACACCTCAACCAACCTTTTTTTTTTTTTTTTTTTTTGGCGGGGGAGGGAGGGGTTCACTGTTTAGACTGTTTCTATGTTATGCAATCATGATAATCTTGTGAAACACATTGTTTGTGCATATACAGAGTGAAAGAGTTGAAAATTTTTTACATACTTAATATCTAGCGCTCACTTTCTCTCTGTTATTCCAGGTGATGCCGCAAGTGTGATACAGTTTGGTAAATCGGCCAAACGATCACCGGAGTCGACTCAAATTGGGCAGTATGGAAATGGTTTGAAATCGTAGGTATAACAGAAGCCAGCCTTCTGATATCTTCGGGTTTGGCTTCTGGAGGATCAGCAAATGTTGAGCTTTATACACTTCTGTAAAAAGAAAACAGTGTTCATACAGCTATCGCGTCCGAAAAGTGTGGCTTTAACCCCTCTTTTTTTCTTCTCTTTTTTCCTTTACAATCTGCAGAATTTGGGCAATTGGACATGAGAAAATGTCTTGACACAGAGTTTAGATTAATGGATTTCTGTATTACAGTAGTTCCCAGAGAGCTCAACCAGGATCAGAATCCTGTCATGCTAGGGACACTACAAAAATAGCGATGGTAATAGTTCTGAAGAGCTCACAACTTAAATAGACAAGATGGACCAAGATTGGGGAATGCACAAATTAAAATAACTCTCACCAAGGATTATATGGCAGCTCATTGGCAGAACTGGATATAGAAGCCAGGTCTCTTGAGTCAAGTCAAGTGCCATATTAGCTGCATTGCGCTATCTCTCATGTGAACAGTTTTCTAATACAAAGACAGGTTATAGAAATTTTAGTTTTCAGTTGATTTTCCCATATGTATTCCACACATGGATACACAAGTATGCCATGCATCAGAGACCTGTTATTTTTACTAAAAAGTGTCCATTGGTTCATACATGTGCAGTTACACTCCTTGTGCTCTGAGTGTAAAAGGGGCACTATGGACCAACCCTGATCCAATTAGGTCGTGCTGTGAGTGTAGGGGAACTGGTCTTGATGATCTCTTAAGGTCCCTTCTAGTTGTATGTGCTACATAATTCCTCCTTACTGTCACATGGCCCAAGTTAAAATCTTCTGTGTCCGCAGCTTCTCTCACTTTTTTAATGTCTATTTTTATATATTAACTAGTTTTTAGTATTTTTACTGTTTGTTCCCTCCCTTGAGAAAATTCTCTCCTGATAACAAGGACTAAGCGGTAGTGTCCATGGATTTAAGAACTGTTTCCTTCCTCCACTTTTTTTTGGTGCATGACTGATAACAGCATTTCGCTTACTGTCTCGGTGAGTTTCATGTCTCTGTTAATTGCAGCGTCTGCCTTTCCTTCCCTTTTCAGATTTGGGAATTTGAGTACTCAGACTTGAAAATCCCTGGATGGGAAAAGCCATGAGACCCCAGTGGGATTTGAGTCACAGACAGTCTTCCCTCTGTCCAGTACATTGATCTTAAATGAGCAGTGCACACACTCAAGCTGAGGCAACAACTTCCAACTCTAAAAAATTTAAAGGCTCCTTATTAAAATAAGGGGCACTGTCACAAGCTTAGGGATAGATGTGCTGAGAAGATTCTTCCCTGATTTTGTCCACATCAGGCAAATCATTGTACATGGATCCTAAAGGTTTAGGCCTAGGTAAACCACCTCTACAGGAGAATGTGACAAGGTAGAAGAATGGATTCATCTGTACCGATCTTGGTGCTGATACGTACACCAAAGGACAAGGATCTCCTACCTTCAACATTCAGATCAGACTCTGTACCTGTACCAGCATAGCACCAAAAGGATCCAAAGTCCACTAGAAATGGGGAAGTCTCAAATCTGGTGGCCCAACCAGTACACCCAGTGCCAGGATGGTTGGTGAGCTGTGTCTCCCTGAACGACGTTTTTGCTCTCCCTGTCTTCAGTCCCCTCTCCTTTTAGATCCACCTAGAAGAAACCACCTCAACAACTCTGGTGCGGTCTCTCCTATTTATAAAGTTGTGTAATCATCCATTGATACCAATGGTTGTTTGTCTGTTGGGAACCTGCCGTCTTGTCTGAGTCAGAAGCTCCAGATGAACCTCTACCATTATGCAAGGAGGTGAATGTGGACAGATGTTCCAGGAAAGTGGATCCTGTTCTCTGCCAGACTGACTTCCCAGTCCCATGAGGTCAACCCCAAGTGGTTGACTCCTCATGCTGGCATTTGGGACCTTGGACCCTTACTCTGTGCACCCCAGATCGGGGTGCAAACCTTATCTATCCTCTTCTAGCTAGCATGGGCTAGCTTCATTGGAGTGGAAGGAGAAGGAGGAAGCTGAGGTGGCCAGATGAAGCGGTTGCCCCATTTCTGCGTGATGGTCACAGGCAATAGCTTGAGCTCTTAGTCTGGCACCTGAGCTCCAGATTCTGTACAAGGAGGTTCCAGAACCTCAGCATTGACTACAGGCTGTCTTACAACTCTTGCATCCCAGTCAAGTGACTCTCTTAGTTGGAGGCTAGGGAAGTGTGGCATATTCCTGTCTCTCAAAAACAATGAGAAGTCCTGTGACATCTTATAGACTAACAGATATATTGGAGCATAAGCTTTTGTTCACAAAGACCCACTTTTTTTAGATGCATACCTCATGCACTCCCTCTCTGAAAAGTGTTGAGGAGGGATACTTCATTCCATCTAGACGAGTGGAGTTTTTTCTTGTCTGATGATCCCTGTTGTATTCCACTGAGGCTTATAGAGATGTGCCATGTATCTAGAGCCTGGAAATTTAAAAATAGTAGTGTATTGGTCTCCCCATTAACAGCCTGAGCAGCCTCGGAGAGCACCTCCAACCACAGATAGGAAGTCTGTTTTTGCCAATACTAGTACTGGGTATAGTTGGGAGGCAAGAAAGTATGTGCATGAGCATGGCAGTAAGACTTTTTGTCAAGACTCAAGAAGGAAGATAAGTTTTTTCCACGAGTGCGAGCTGTGGAGAAGCAGTGCATTCCGAGGCTCACAAGGATGACAAGTCACGCAAATTGCCAGATACACCAGTTATGTCTGCAGAGTTAGGTATGCCTTCCAGGTCGTGTAGTGCACATAAGTCAAGGGAACTATCTGTCCTGAAGCAATCCTCTATTCCAGCTGTGGTTCTGACTTCAAAATGGGCCACTGACACCAGAGAGGTTGGAATTGGCTCCTAAGCCCCATGATCTTTTTTGCATTAGGTGAAACAAAGCTTCCACGTCTTCCTCTATAATTAACATGTAGAGAAGTATGTTTTCCTACCTTGGACTTACAGGACTTAGTTTTACTTCTGCCTGCTTCCCCTATGGTTCATGCAACTGATGGCACCGCTTCTGGAATCGGGTTCTAAATTGTCCTCATTGGAGGACTTAACTGTAAATGTCCTGCATGAGATCACTATGAACATCAAAGATGGGGAAGCTGTCTTTGTATTGTGTAAGGTAATTGCTGGCTCTATTAAGGCCAATCCCTGCTGTCAGGGATCTTTGATGTTCATGGTGATCTCCTGCAGGACACTTGGAGTTAGTAATCCTCTCACCTCCTCCCCTCAACTTTGCTGCCCCTTTCTGTCCTGTGTGTCAGTTTTTATTCAATTTTTTTTCTGTGTTATAAAACTGTCACGTCAATTTTCCGTCAGCATCTTTTCTGGTACATCACTATCTTCAGATCTGAAGAAGAGGGTCTGCCCCATGAAAGCTCATCACCTAATAAGTTTTTTGTTAGTCTTCAGAGTGCTACCTGGCTGCTTTTTGTTTTATCCTTTAACCTGTTCAGACTGGCACTCCCTGGCCAAGGGGACAGAATAGTCTGAGAGGTCAAAATTTTTCACCTCCCATCCAATTCTCAAGTGATAAAAGTGGCAATGGAATGGGCCAGGCAGCAGCATGCATTCTCAGCTCTGGCAGATGAGGAGGGTAAATGACTGGGCCTTCTGGCGTGCAAGGTCGTCTTGATAGCTTGCCTTCACCAAACGCTTTTAGCTAAATATGCCTTCTCACTTTATAGACAAGCTTCCACAGCAGGACCATGCCTGTGGTTCCAGGCTGTCTTGGAGAGTAAGCTGGTTGCAAGGATGATGCTCCAGTTGATGGTGGATGCCCATGGTGATCAGCGTGAGGAGAGAATTGTTGCTGCATTCATGTAGTTTCCCCTTGGGAAGTGCAGAATACTGTAGAGGACGTTTCTTCCAACGTATCTCTCCAGTGTCAGAAGACTGCAGTTCTTCCACTCAGTCCCTTGAGGTTGCAGAGTCACTCTGATCCCTGGACATTCATACCTCTGCACACAAGTGCAAGTTCTTCCATCGGCCAACTGCACAGTATTCAACATCACATGTTCAGCCTTCACAGAAGTGGTATTTGAGTTCATCTAGAAAACAGCTGACAATGTTTCCTCCTGCGGTACACCTGATCCACATCCTTTGGAGGTGTCTAACTCTTTTAGTTTGAATTGTAGTAGTGGACAGATGGGTCATGAATATCATTTTACATGCCTATACAATCACATTCCCAGTGCTTCCTCGTCCCTTACCTGATCTTGCCTCAGGGATTGCTATAATGAGCTTTACTTCACCCTGGAAGTGGATTCGCTGTTGCAAAAGGGGAATGATAGGCTAGAGGAACAGGTTCTGTCAGGGCACAGAATTTTACTCCACTTACTTCATTGTAACCCAGAAGGAGCATGGGTGAAAGCCAGTCTTAGAACTCCATCTCAATTAGTTCATATGTAAACTGAAGTTTTGTAGAGTAATCTTAGCAACCATCATCCCTTCACTAGAAAAAAGACTGTTGTTTACTTTTCTCAATATGCAGAATGCTTATTTTTCATATAAACATCTATCCACCTGCAGAAGACTCTTAAGGTTAATGGTTGGCTTTCAGCTACAGCCAAGGTCAGCAACCTTTCTGATGTGGAATGCTGAAATTTGACTTTTTGACCTCTGTGTACAGCCTGAGTGCCAGTAATACTTTTGAAAGTCATTAATAATCCTACTTACAACAGCATCATTAATAAAGATGCAGAGTTTTACAGTTTAGGTGGTGGGTAGTATCATTAGCTGATCTTTTGTTAATCCACAGGTGGTATGGCTTTGAGCCAGTTCCCACTGCATGCATGAGATGGGGTAGGGCTGAGCTGCTGCTTTGCATGCTGGTGAAAATCAGCTTGCATGCCATTCTTGGCACCTGTGCTGGGGGTTGCTGACGCCTGAACTACAGGGTTCTATCCATCAACCTCGCCAGTGCTCCTTGGATCTTTGGTAAAAGATTTTCTTTCTAGTATGAGCTTATCTCTGGCATCAGGGGTTCTTCTTGGAGTGATGTCCCTGCGGTTGTTCCAGTGTAGGTGCTGTGCTCATCCTGGCACTGCAAACCGCAGACTCTTCATAGCTGTATCTGGCCAGTCTGTGCATGCACTTCTACCATGTTTCTCTGTTCGTGCTCTTTTGATCACTTGTGCAGACCAGCTTAAGCCAGTTCCTCTCAACCGCCCCAGACTGGAGACAGAACTAACTGCCTCTCCTCAACTTGATGTCATGAGATTCAAAAACTCTATTTTGTTCCATGTAGTTCTTCCTTCTGTTCTTCAGTTGTTACTTGCTAATCATTGTCTCTCCCCCGCCGCCAGGAAAGTTACTATTATGCTTAAACCTTTAAAGCTGGACCATAGTTAACATTTAAGTTTTTTGCTACAAATTCAAGTCAAAACTCATTTCTACCATTTATCTGCTGGTTACATAACCTCACTGAAGAAGCGCGCTGCGTTGCCCACTTTCACCATGCTGGGCTCACAAGGTTTTAAGAAATGTGAACAGTGCTGTGAAGCAATGTCTGCCTCGGATGGCCACTGAGTGCATAGGTGCCTAGGAGAGTGCCATATCCCTCAAAAATGTCCACCTTGCACGAAACTAACTGCTAGAGCTGGGTGCTATTTGGGAAGCGCTCCTGAAAATGCCATTTGACAAGGCTCTTCAGCCCTCTATCTCAGAGGCCATAGGAGCCGTGGAACAGCCTGCACATAAACATAGGACCTTCTCCTCAACCACTGTGTCTTCTGAGAAATCTAAAACTTCGCTGACCAGCTCATTGCCTGCTATATTACAGAGTACCCTTGGGGTCACAGTAAAGCCTGGCATCTCTGGCACTGCCTCAGTAAAGTCTAAGGCTGCCATGAGCGGCAAAATGACCAAGTTCACAGCACCAACATCAAAGCCCTTGGAACCAAGAGTGCAGACCTCTTCCTCAAAGTACTCTGTTCCTAGCATGGCATCATTGACAAAGTCCTCTGCACTGACCATGACTACAGCGCCAACATTGGCACTTGCTTCTCTGTGCCGATTGCCGGCACCACCTGTGCGCTAGGCACTGGAAGCCCCTTGTGATGCTGCACCAAGGAAGGCACTGACTAAGTCACGGCACTGAAGTCTCGCTCTGCACTTGCTGTCACTGACTTTTTCACCGTCGTTTTCTCCATCTCTGATGGTTCCAGCCCTGAGATCACCCCCTCCGTGATCTGAAAGGCTAGAGAGACATTATGAACTACACAGACTGCCCTCCCCCTTCTTAACCTCTGCACCTGATACGGTGTACCACCATCATCTGTCACTTTTGCTGTCTCTGTCTTCTGGGATGTGCTGCAGATGATTTTGTTCGCATCACAGGGATCCTTCCTGGGACTGGTGTAGACGCTCCTATGAATTGATGTGTTCCCTCCACTCCAGCAGCTGTTGCTATCGCAACCATCGCCACCATTAATCTCCTTGGTGATACTCCCTCAGACAGGAATAGCTTGACAGGTTTTGATCACAGGGTTACTCTGGGGCAGACTCTGTGTTTCCTCGACTGTCGCCTACTTCGGCCCCATCACTACTGCCTCAGTCTCCATCACCCCAGCAGTTAGAAGTGGAAATGGCACTCGTATCAGGCATGGAGGAGCAGGAACCTGCTACCTCTCCTCATGGCCAGTCATCCTTGTGACCCAATGAAGCTGTCTTTCTGGGGACCATTTTGCCACTAGATGACATAAAGCAATTTTAATTAACGATTCAAAAGGATGGCTCTTAAACAGGATGTACCACTTGCTGAGGTACAGGAGAGAAAGCAGTGCCTTCTAAGGAACCTACAGCTGATGCAGTCTTCTAATGTTGCCATACCCACAGAAGAAGACATTTTTGAGGCAGGTGACGACATATGGCAGACCCCTGCTTCAGTGCTTTCCACTAATAAGCTTGATAAGTAATACTTCATTTCCCCAAAGGGGATGGAGTTTTTATTCACGCACTTATAGCCAAACTCCCTAATGGATGCTGCACTTTATAGATCATGCACACCACAGTTAGGTGAGTGGCAACGGACAAGGATGCCAAATGACTCAACATCGTTGGCAGGAAGCTCTATTCTTCAGCTGCTCTCCTGCTTTGCATAACAAACTACGCTGCCCTCCTCTCAAACCATGACTTTGACAACTGTGCTAAATTGATGCCGCTTCTGGACTATTTACTGGAGTCTGAGGCTGATCCTCAAGTCAGTGGTTAAGAAGGACTATACCACGACCAGGACAGCTATTCAGTTAGCTCTGGATATAGCAGATACAGCGGCAGGAGCCACAGCCCACCGCAGTTGTAATGTGGTATGTCTCATATCTACAAGCCAATGCTATACCCAAAGAATTGCAGGTGAAAGTTGAAGACCTACACTTTGACTAAAAAACTATTTGCAGAGAATATTGATGCTGTCTTCCACTTTAGTAAGGACTCTCACACTACACTGCACGCTCTGGGGATGTGTATCCCTCCCTACAGGAGGCGGCACTACCATCCTTATCAGAGGCGGTATGAAGCCATTTTTTACAGACTGCAACTTTATCAATCCTCCTGGCCTTGCAACCAACCCTGCTCTCAATAAAGATTGCAGAGGCATAGAAATCAAAGCAGACATAACCAACCTTCAGTCTAACAGACAGCAGGTTTGACTCATCGGTCGAGAGCAGCAGTGTCTTCAACATCACTTTCCAACCTTCCAGTGTGCTCCACCACCATTTGAGGCCTTTCTTCCATCAGTGGGCCTCCATCACCAACAGGTGGGTTCTGGAGATCGTATGGTCAGGCTACACTATTCCATTCATCTCCATCCCACACTACCCCTGTCCCTCTTCAGGGACCTCTCACAAAAATCTTCTGCACAAGGAGGTGCACCATTTCCTATCTATAGGAGCAGGGAAACGAGTTCTCTATGACTTCAGGGGCAAAAGTTTTTATTCCCACTACTTTCTTGTGCAGAAGAACGACGGTGGTTGGAGACCAATACTGGACTTGCATCTGCTGAACCGGTATGCACGAAAACAGCGGTTCAAGATGGTGAATTTGGCCTCAGTAATCCTAATCCTAAACCTCCAACAGTTGGTTTGCTGCTCTGGAGCTCCAAGACACCTACTTTCACATCACTGTTCATCCTGCTCACAGACTGTTCCTACGATTCACAATAGGGATGGAGCACTTTAGGTACAGGGTTACTTGTATCGACAAGGAGTTATGATACTCCCCTACCTCGATGACTGCCTAATAAAAGGCCCCTCACTTACAGAGACTGCAGACATGGTGCACACCGTACAGTCGTTTTTTCATTCTCTGGGCCTTCTCATAAATGAGAAGTCACCCTCCAGCCTATGCAGGATCTATAGGTCATTGGAGCTTGACTCGATGTGACTGTAGCAAGAGCGTACTTGCCCCTCCACAGGTTCCAGGCAATTCAGGACTTCATAGAGACCCTCAAGGGAAGTCCCATGGTCCAAGCAGTGAAATGCCTCAGACTTACGGGCCACATGACAGTCACATGTTTTGTAGTGCAGCACACAAGACTTCATTTTCACTCACTGCAACATTGGTTGGCCACTATTTACAGCAGCACTCACTGCAGCCTTCACCACTCAGTGGTACCTCCACCTCATGTACTTAAGTCTCTCCCATGGTGGTAGAGAAGGACAAAATCTCTCCAGGGTCCTGTTCTACCCCAGACAACCATCCCCAACACATTACCACAGATGCCTCCTTACTAGTGTGGGGAACCCACATGGACACTTGCAATTCAGGGGCAATGGTCCCTTCAGGAACGCCTAATTCCCATCAACCTGGAACTCAGGGCCCATTCTCAGAGGCTGCCAGCATTTCTACCTGTGCATTCAGGGTTCCACAGTAAAGATGCTAACAGACAGTGTGGCAACAATATACTATATAAATTGCCAGGGAGGAGCCCACTCTTGTTCCTTCTGTGTGGAATTAATCTGAATCTGGAATTGGTGCATTTGAAAGGACATTACTCTTGTGGCATCTTACTTAAATGGGTCAACAATGTTGCAGTGGATTTGCTGAGCAGACACTTTACACCGGATCACGAGTGGGACCTCCACAGTAGAATGGTCCGTTCCCTGTTCCAGTGTTGGGGCACTCCCCCCATTAACCTCTTTTGCCACCTGTTGCAACAAGAAATGTTGCCATTACTGCTCCAGAGCCAGAGTGTAAGCAAGTGGAAATGTCTCCCTCAGCCCCTTGGGAGGAAATAATGACTTCAAAGTGTAATGCCATTGCTAGTGGAATGAGTAGATTTAGTGAATGTAAGTGACAATACAGCAGTGTAACTCTGGAGGTAAAATTGGGCATTATAAAGCCAGTAGAAAGGTGAACGTTCTGTTGATTATTGCTTAACATATTGTATTGCCACCAGTGGTCATTCATACTATTTCCAGGAATGCTGAGGACATTGTGAGTAAACAATTCTTCAGAGTATTCCTCTAAAGATTATGCATCAAATAAATGCAAAGAGGAACAGATACTGGCTATATGGCTGGAAGATCAGCATAAAAACAATACCCCAGTCAGCCTAGCCGTCTTTCAAGAGAAAGCCATCAGCTTGTATGAGGACATTAAAATTTGACAAAGAGGAGACTGCTGGGAAAACTTTCACTGCAAGCTGAGGATGGTTTCACCAGTTCAAGGAAAGGTGTAGATTTAAAAATGTGTGTGCAAGGAGTGGTAGTGCTGACATGGAGGCAGCCGAAGCATTTGCTGAAATGCTTACAGCGATTGAAGTCAGCTATGACCCTTGCTAAGTTTTTAATGCAGGAGAGACAGGTCTATTACTGAAAAGAGATGCCATCTAGAACTTCATAGAAATATAACAATAAAAGTGTTCCTGGCTTCAAGGTCTCTAAGTATCACCTAACTCTTCCGGCAGAAGGCAATGGTAAAGGTGACAAGATTCTCAAGGCATTGCTTGGCTATCAAAGTGAAAACCCACAAGCTATGAAAAACTGTGTGAAATCTTGGTTTCCTGTCATATGGAAATCACATAGGCCTGGATAACAAGACAAATTTTCCATGAGTGGTAACAGAGAGAAAGCCATGCTAGTCTATGTACTATGAAAACAAAAAAGCAGTAAAGTAGCACTTTGAAGACTAACAAAATAATTTATTAGGTGAACTTTCGTGGGACAGACCCACTTCTTCAAACCATAGCCATACCAGAACAGAGTCAATATTTAAGAGAACCAAAAATAGTAATCAAGGTTGACAAATCAGAAAAAAAAAAGATCAAAGTGAGCAAATCAGAGAGTCCGCGGGGGGGGGGGGGGGGGCGGTGTTTGAGTAGTTTCCGTGAGCGGTTTGTGGACTGCTTTGTGCCTGAAATGAAAAAATATCGTTAGGAACAACATTTGACATGTAGGATTCTTCTGATTCTGGATAATGCTAGCACCCACTACCTGGATTATGAAGCTCTCTGTCAAAACATCAAAGTTCTTTTTATGCCACCTTGAACAACAACAGTCATGCAGCCAAGGGACCAGGGGCTTTTTGCCACCTTCAAGGCATGTTATTTGTGGTCTGTGAATTTTGGAAAAAATTGAGCATTATGGACGCTGACAATCATTGGTAACACCTGAGAATGCATCTCAGCTTGCATGATGGAAAGACCTGAGAAAAAGACATCCTGAGGCCATGAAAGACTCTGTAGGGTTTGAAGAAACTTCAATTCATTCTGAAATAGTGCAGGTAGCAAGGGAGGTTGGCTTTGAAGAGAATGATGTGGAAGAGCTGTTGGAATTGCAGTCTATGCTTCTCAATGATGTCTAATTCTACAAGATCCTCAAATTTGCATGAAGAAAATATGGACAGAAGAAGGCAAAGATAAAAAACAAAAAAGAAAGGGGCTGAGGAGTGCTACTCTTCAGCGTATGTTTGAACGGGAGCTCTTTGACATTTTTAAGGGAAATGATCATCTTAATCAGTCTGCACAGGTGACACGGGTCATAAATGATGACTTGGCATGCAACACAAATGTACTATGACAAACTTTGGTGTGGTAAACAAACAGCTGGATTCTTTAAAAAGAAAGTGATGAAACTCAAACTTAGTGATGTTGAGGTGACTTCTGGATCCTCTGTCTAAGTAGGTTTTAAAAAAGCTATATAAGGTGCTGTTTAAAAATGATGGAAACCTGAAAACGTTAAGATGCCGTTTAAAAGTGCTAATAAAAATACTGTTCAATTTAAAATAAGTATGAATGAAATATTTTAATGTGTGGTTTTTTTGTTTTTTGTGTTTTGTTTTTTTTTGGATTGTTTGGTAGGATGAGTTCAGAACAGTAGTGTTATGTGTCTGAGGACCGGAAATGTAACCTTCCTGTATTCTATTGTTTCCTCTGGAAATAAGGTTCCCTGCTTTGCATCTCATAGATGACTTAGAGGATACCACAGAACACATCCCCCACATTTATGTTGATTCCTATGGGGGGGAAATTGTTTTTGTTTTTTTCATTATACATTATGGTGTTAATCAGGTTATTTAGAGCATGAATGATTTTGAATTTTTGTTTCCATAGCATGACAAGATCCTTGTCTTTTAAGCATTTTGAGGCATTTGAATATTTTGAATTTGTTAGCATTTCAGAATTAATTAAAGAAGATAGGCTGGGGAAAGGGACCCTAGTAGCCCAGGACTTGTGGTAAAAATGTTTTTTTTTTTTTCTGACTAATTTGTACACCATTTAATATAAGTAACACACACTCTAAAATCTACCTGCAGGGGTTCCATGCGGATTGGGAAGGATTTTATCCTGTTCACTAAAAAAGACTCCACCATGACCTGCCTCTTCCTGTCCCGCACATTTCACGAAGAAGAAGGCATCGATGAGGTTTGCATGCCCATTGTCACTCTGAGCTAGGTATTTGCTAAGATGAGCATTCTCTTGATCTCTGTAGCTTATCTGATCTTCTAAGAGGAAGAGAACCTGGTTTGTAGTTCATTTTGTTTTTCTCATGGTTTACATTGTACTTTGGGTAAAATTATATTGACTTGAAAAGATAAACTGTGAAAGGTAACTGAGGGTGGAATTGGTGGTTCTTCAAGTAGTGTCCCCTTGGGTGCTCTGCTGTATGTGCTGGTGCATGCTTGTCCTAGCAGTCAGAGATTGCTTTATATCCATGATTTCCCATGCCACACATGCGCAGTAATGCCTCCTTGCACTATCTGGAGCACGCATGTTGCGAGCCCCTCAGTTCCTTCTCTACCGTCTTTGGCTGCAGATGGAGCTTCTTTCTCTCTCTGTTGCTGAAGGACGAAAGAAGAATTAGTTAACTTGGATATGATTAGAACAATCATTGTCTTTCATGTTAAACTTCAAAACTAAAAAAAGTTTTAGTTAGGCTTAGTGATAGATTTAGTTACTGTGTCATTGCCATTTCGGGCCATCAGGCTTCAAGTGATGTGCAGAGTGAAGCCATTCCGGCCTCAGATGGCCACACATCCTGGATTAAGTGCTTGAGTGAGGGGCACCAAACCCAATCCTGCAGCCATTGCTCCAGACTTACTGTGATGTTCAGGAGGGACCGAGCCAGTAGGCACAAGACTTAACTGTATGAGAAGTCCGTTCAACCACCAGCCCCGGAGCAGCCCTCTGCTATAAAACCTGCATGGGAGACCACGGGTATGGACTCTGAACATCCCTCTACCTCAGTTGGCACCCTAATTGTCAAGGTGGGTCCTTCCCTGGCATGTTTCTGGCCTCCAGGTCCAGTCCTCATGGGCTGCCTGAATGTCCCTGGCACCATCTAAGCCAGCTCCAAAAATGCCTGCTCAAGAGGTGCCAAGCCACCAGTAGTTGGTACCTCCAGCCCAGTCAGCACCGTTGGCTTCAGCTGCTTCTACTCCTGGGCATGAGAGGTCATTGAAAGCTAGGACCCTGCCTACAGTGCCAGAAACAGAGCTCAAGTGGCACTGCTCCAACTCGCCATGCAACTCACATTGGGCACTGGGCTTGGCATCATGCAAGTCCAGGGCTGAGGCACCGCCCCACTCTCCTGCAGCACAGAGACCCCACTTTGCCTAAGCCAGCTGCCAGGTGTCCAAGCAGTGTTGCAAAGACTCACCGCCAAGAGCGCATGTGGCACTGGCCCCAGCACCACCCAGCTCTCCACGCCATATGTCCCCAGAGCCGCCTCCATCCCTGTTTGTCTAGGTGCTCGCGGTTCTCTCATGGCTCAGGAGCCAAACTGCCCACCCCAAGAGGGGGTGGTTACAATCAAAGAAGTGTCTTTTTCATTGTAGCACTCCAGTCCTACGCACTCCAAATGGCAAGACGTGGCCTACAATGGCTTACCCACAGATGCACCCACCATGGTTGGTGCATCACTATCCATATCCACAACAGCCTGCTCCTCACTGGTCACCTTGGCAGGCATGGGGGTCACCATGATCCCATGCTCCACCTGCACCATCCAGTTTGCCCAGGGGCTGCCCTGTGTCTCTACAGCCCACCACGTCAATGATGTATTGCCCCGTTGCAGCGCTCTGAGGCAGAGGACTTGCTGTCGGGGGGGAGTGAAGATGGGTCCCCATTGCACCACTCTTCATCTTCACCAGATGATGCAATAATGTCTTTCCTTCTCCTATGGACAACTCATGGGCTTTTCAGGATCTATTGTGGTAGGTGGCCCAGGCTCAGAAGTATCATCTGCAGGAGGTGCAGGTCAAACAGCACAGGCTTCTCTGCACCCTGTTACCTCCACCAGAATCATGCTGCCTATGGACAAAGCAATAATGCGCTCCACAAACATCATCTGGCAGATGCTGGCATCCATTTTCTCCCTCCAATAAGAGAGCTGACAAACTATCTCATGACCTGAAAGGATGTGGAGTTCCAATTCACCCATCCATAACCAAACTTACTAGTGGTTACTGCCATCCGTAACAAGATCAAGGCCTTTTGTTCCACTCCTCGGGACAAGGTGAGCAAGAAGTGGGACATTTTAGGATGCAAAGTTTATTCTTTGAGTACTTTGCTCCTGTGGGCAGTGAACTGTGTGGCCGTGCTCAACTGTGACCATCACAGTTATTCTAAACTGCAGGAGTTGGTTCCCTCGTTGCCCAAGCAGCAATGCCCAGCCTTCGTGAATGTTATACACAAAGAGCACACCATTGCCCATACAGTGCTCCGGTCCACAATGGACATGGTGGCTAGAATCATGACTTTGACTGTGGTGATGAGGCACCCTTCATGGCTCCAACCTTTGGGGGTCCCCACAGACCTGCAGCAGAAAATGGAGGACCTTCCATTTGACAAACACCTATTTTGAGGAGAAGACAGAAGGCCCTGTGGCTCAATAAAGGATTCCAAAACCATACTGGGGATGTACTTTTCCTCTCCACCCCCACCCCATTTAAGCAGGTTCAGTATTCTCCCTGCCAAAGACCACGGGAGTAGTTCCAGCAGCAACCACAATGCTTCAAACCTTTCCAACAGCACAGGTTCCAATGGTGAAAACCTCACCATGGTGACACCAGCAGTCTGTGGTGTCCCATCCTCAAGAGCCTAAGCAGCAGTTTTGAGGGTTTGGTCAGGCGCCTGAGAGATCTTCCTGCTCCAGTTGCCTCACAGCCTGGTTGCCATCCATTCTACCATCACCTCCTTTTATCCATCACTGGGCAAACATTACCTTTGGAGAAGTGATTCCTGGAGCTAGTGGCCTGGGAGTATTCCATCCTGTTTACCTCTATTTTCCACTCATCCCCCCTACCCTGTCCTCCTTCAGGGACCTTTCTCACAAGTATCTACTCGAGCAAGAGGAACAGCACCTCTGCTATATGTATGCCGTTGGGTCGGTTCCAGCAGACTTTCAGGGCAGGGGGTTCTACTCCACATACCTAAGAACTGGGTGGAGGCCTATCAGCCTCTGGAGGCTCAACAAATACATCCTCTGTTGTTGATTCAGGGTGGTGATTCTCGCAACCATGGTCTCGGCACTGGACAGAAAATACTGGCTGTCAGCTCCCGACCTACAGGGTGCCTATTTCCACATGACAGTCCACCCACTACACAGGTGCTTCCTTTGTTTTGCGGTGGGGTCCCGTCACTACCAATACTGGGTCCTGCCCTTTGGGCTTTCCACTATACCCAGGGTGTTTTTTTCCAAACCTCTCTGTTGTGCCTGCCCACCTACATCCTCCTGGGGTGGGTGATCATCTTCCCATATCTTGATGACTGCCTCCTAAAAGGGTCCTTGTTTCCAGAGGCCCTTTGTATGTTATGGGTCACCACAGACCTACTATTCAGCCTTGGCTTCCACATAAATTTCAACTCATGCAGTCCCTAGAGTTCATTGGGGCCCACATAAACACTACCACTGCCAAGGGCACTGTTTTCTGGTTCAAAGATTCCAGGTCCTGTGCCATCTCATCCTGGTGGTGTGACTATCCCCTACCATCATGGTGCACATGTGCCTCAAACTGGTGGGCCCCATGACCACCACTGTGTGTGGTGAAGCTGGCAAGATGACACATGCAATGCCTGCAGTCCTGGCTGGCCACCTGCTATACCCTGGCCAGAGACTCACTGTACAAATCAGTGGCTGTTGTGTGGCCTCGCTTCCCTTCAGTGGGCATGTCCGGGCAACATTCTCACTGTGGTACTGTTCCACCAACTGCCCCCATTTATTACCCTTACTACGGATGCCTGCCATATGGGATGGAGTGCCCATTTGGGTTCCCTTATGGTCCAAGGCACATGGTCCTTTACCAAGCAAGTGCTCCACATAAAACTACTGGAGCTCAGGGAGGTCCACTACACTTGCCAGCCTTTCCAGCTGCACCTTGCATGCAGAATGATCAACATTCTCGGACAACACCATGTGCATGTATTATATCAACCATCAGGACAGGGTTTGGTCCCCGTCCCTGTGTGCAGAAGCCATATAAAACTCTGGATTTGGTGCCTTCAGCACAACATTACTCTAGTGGCCACATCTCTGTGTGGTCCTGAACGTGACCACAGACGCATTCAGTTGCTGGTTCTGTGATCACCATGACTAAGAAATCATGGTTGAGCGCCACTGTGGTGCGTTCCAGTTTTGGGGCTGTCCTTGCATGGACTTATTTGTGACCTGAATCAACAGCAAATGCTGTCAGTATTGCTCCAGAGCAGGTCTGGGGAGGCTGTCCCTCGGGGATGCCTTCTCCATCAGATGAGATGTGCCCCTTCTTTACGCATTTCCTCCCCTTCCCTTAATTCACAAGCTTCTGATCAAAGTTGGACTGGATGAGGCTTGCCTCATCCTGTTAGCCCCAGCATGGCCAAAACAAACTTGGTAGCCTTACCTGTACTGGCTGTCAGTGGTGACTCTGTCTCCCTTTCCTTCTTGCTGCAACTGTCTGTCTTAGGACTTTGGTTGTACCCTTCACCCCTTCCAGTTGTGGCTCCTTCATGGTTCCAGAATGCCAAAATATGTTCTGGGTGGATAAAAATGGCTTTCATTAATAGCAGCTGGGCGTCCATCTGCAAGTCCTACCTCTACAAGTGGACACGATTCACTCATTGATTGGGTGCTAATCATCTTATTCCTCCTCATACAGCACCTTCTTCTTGACTACCTGCTGCATCTGAGTGAGTCATGCCTAGCCCTCTGTCTGGATGCATGCCGCCACATTGGTGGTGTTCCAAGCAGAGGATGCACAAGGAAGCATAGCCCATCATATCACCAAATGTTTTTTTGATGGGCCTGCAAAACACCTTTCCATCAGTATACCCTCTGGTCCCTACTTGGGACTTTAATTATATCCTCAATTGCCACATGTTCCTGTCTCCATTTGTTGATGAAGGGCTTGTTTTTAGTTGTCGTCGTGTTGGCCAGGAGGGTCAGGGAGCTTGCTGCTCTGATGGCTAAACCTCCTTATGCAGTGTGTACCAAGTCACTCTTCGCCCTCATCCTAAGGTTCCCTCTTCACTTACATGAAGCCAGGGCGCAAGTCTCCTAGGCTCTTCCTCTCCTTTGCAGAGTGATCCAAGGGCTTGCCCATTTTGTCTCAATGGCTGTCCAACTGGATCTCCACCTGTATTCACACCTGCTAGATGCCTCACTGGAAGGAGTTTCTAGGTGCTGTCATTGCCTGTTCTACCAGGGCAGTGTCTTCCTCGACCACTACCTTTCTCAAGAGCGTACCCCTTATGGACATATGCAAGATGGCGATGTGGTCTTCCATCAATAAGTTTTGCACAGCACTATGCTCCTTCTTCAATTGTGCCCTCCATTCAAGTGGGTCAAGCAGTTCTGTCGACTGTAATCATTACTGGGCTCCAAACCCACCTCCAAAGTGTTACTGCTGCTTTATAGTCACCCAGAATGGACCACCCAGAAGGACACTACTTACAGAAGAGAAAGTTATTCACCTTGTACAGTAATGATGGTTCTTCAAGGTGTGTGTTCCCGTGTGTGCTCCACTTCCATTGCTCCTTTCCCTGCTTTGGAGCATCTTGCTGTATTTGCTTGCGTAGAGAAGGTGCATGCCAGACTGCAGTAAGCTTCTCCTCATGCTCAGCGTGGGAAGCCATGGCGATAGAAGAATCTCCACGCTCCAGTGCAAGGACGCACTGACATTGAGTGGAGCACCCGGGGGTGGGGTGGGTGCGGGTTTCATCTTGAAGAGCTATTGTTTACTTGCACAAGGTGAGTACTTTCCTTTTTTTGGGTGCCGGACACTGAATGAATACTCAACTGTTATCAGGTAAATAGGAAAGCTCCATCAGAAATAGCTGAAGCATGGGAGTGAGTGGAGTGTTTCTCAAGAGAAAGTGTTGGAACTTCATCTTAATTAACATCTAATCTTGTCTACAGGTGATTGTCCCACTGCCCACTTGGAGCACACGCACCCTGGAGCCCATGACAGACAACATGGAGAAATTTGCTCTTGAAACGGAGCTTATTTACAAGTATTCTCCCTTCAAGTCAGAGCACGAGGTGATGGAGCAGTTCAAGAAAATCCCTGGGGAGAAGGGTAAGCATAAACTGATAGAGCTGAAATAGGGCAATTGTCGCAGGTACTACAACATTTCTCTGGGTCCCACTGATCAGCTTCTTCCATGCCCTCCAGCATGTCCTGCACACTAAAAGTCTGGAGGTGCAGCAGGGCTAAGTCAGGTTCTCTTGCCCTAATCCTGTACCATTCCTGCAAGTTGGGGGTCTTCATCCTCTGCTCCTATCCTGAGCACTGATTCTGCAGCTCCCATTGGCCCAGACTCCCTCCCAGAACCAATATTCCACCCCTTTTCTCCCCCCGCTCCCCAAAAATCCCTGAGGTCCCACAGCTCACACCTCCTGCTGTCCCAGCCTGTTGAAAGTGAGTGAGGCTGGGAAAGAGCAAGTGACAGGCAGGGGGTGGAGTGATTGAGGGTGACACCTCTGAGAAGGGGTGGGGAAGCATGAGGGCTGAATGTAAGTTCATGGGCTTGAGAACACTGAAACAGAAGTAACGGGGGTGGCAGTAGATGATGCTAACTTCAGGTTTGTCACCTACTCAGGTACCCTTGTGATTATCTTTAATCTCAAACTGATGGATAATGGGGAGCCAGAGCTGGATGTGACCTCTGACCCCCGAGATATCCAGATGGCAGAAACACCTCCTGAAGGAACGTAAGTGCAACACTCACCACAGATGCTGGGGAAGTCTGTATGAATGGCTTGGGGTGTTTGTAGGTTGACATGTCCTGTATAGGTGACTGAGCTGGTCAGAATTTTGCATTCTGGAGTGCATTAGGTTGGAGTTTTGGAAATTTCTTGTCTCTCTAGCTCCTCCCTGATGTTGATGCACTTACTGGCTCAAGAAATTTGTTCTTCTGTTTTTGAATGGTATGGGGGAGAGTAGCATGCTACATACATCATGGCACTGGGTTGCCCCAAAGAGAACAGGAGTGCATGAGCAAATGTGACACTGATACTTGCTTAATTTATTTGAGGGAGGAGAGACCTGGGGTACAGCATGAGTTTATAATCATGTGAAAGAAGAGGTTACTGGAATGGAGGACAGTAGACCTCCCCTTTGAACCATTTGAATGGAATTTATTTGGGTGACTACATCCACATTATGATCAGACACGGAGTCTGGTGAGGTTAGCTGCCTAATCAAGGTAAGGGGGTCATGGGACTGGCTTTGATGGTGGGGTTTAGATGGGAACCTCTGTTCAGTGTAGGGCAGCCTGATGCAGTGCTCAGGGTGTCTTATGGTGGAGTGTAGACATGAGCCAGTTGAGGTATTGCATCCACCCTGCAAACTGGTTTATAGCAAGAAAATCAACTAGTCCTAAACAAACCAAGTTAGATCAAACCAAAAACCTGTAGTTGGGACTCATAGCAAATCTTCACTTTTACTCTAACAGCCTTAGTGTGCATCTTCCCTTAGATTGCTCATCTTCTTCAGAAGCCCTGCAAAGTCTGCTGAAGCCTTTTATACCTACTTCAGATAACTCACGATGCCATGCTGACTTATTCTGACCTCACCTAGTTTCCACAAGTACAATGATTCAGTCTGTGGGTAAAGCTTTGGTGGAGTCTCAAAACATCAGTTGCCACAGTGAATCCTGTGCTCAGTGGAAAGCCATCTAGGAGGTGTTTGGGATGAGAGATGTGGGATTTTCTGCTTGGAATAGTAGAGAAAGGGGCAGTGCATGTGGAAAAGATGGGGTTCTTCGAGTGGTGTCTCTGTGGGTGCTCCGCATTCATTGGTAATTGGAGACCTTGTGCAGCAGTGACCTGCTGCACTGTACATATGTCACATGCATGCGTTTGACTGATGTTGGCATGTGTAGAGTGAATGCATGGCACAGCTCTCTCTTCCTTCTCTTGCATCCTTGACAGCAAATAGAACTTCTAGCAGTTGCCCTCTTCTGACCTGTTTTACCAAAAGCTCATTGAGAATCCTTTCCTTTCAACTCATGTTTGCCCTACATTTTCCTTCTCGTTTTTTGCTTTAAAAAAGGTGCAGGGGGCACTGGAGGGGGAAGACAGGGCTATCTTTCCTCTCCAATCTTTATTTAAAAAAAAAAGGGGGGGGCGGGGGGGATACTTGGGGTGAAAGAAACTGAAAAATGCCAGTCTTACCAGGCTCCAAGAGGTGTGTCTCATGTAAGGATTCAGTGCCCTTCTCTGACGGACGTTCCTCCTGCACGTCATGCTTACGAGAGACCTGTACTGTTCATAAATATCCCCACTGCTTTAACTTAATGTCAGGAGCAAGGTGGGACAGAGAACTTTGTCTGATAATGATGTTGTTGGAAGAATCACTCCAGCTGACATCAGATGACTTTACTCGCCCAAAGACAAACATGCAGGATCAGAAGAATGGCCATTGCGCCTCTGCTCTCCAGCACATTCTACCACATCGGAGATCTAGTCAACAAAATACAATCCAGTTAAAAAAAAAATCAGGTCCACAACTGCCTTCAGTTGCTAGGACATGTGGCTGGTTGCAGCCGTGTTGTTCAGAATGCAAGCCTCTTCATGCGCTGACTCTAGGGCTTTCTCAGCAGTTTACAAACCATATATACACCACCTACAAAATCCCTCCTAGTTCCACACACAGTGAAACAATCCCTTCAGTGGTGGACAGTTGTCAAAAACTCTTTGCCGGGGTTTCATTTGTAACTCAAGTTAATAGTAATCATCACCACACATGCCTCCTTGACTGTGTGGGGCGCACACCTAGGGCAGCATATCACTCAGGAGTTGTTGTCCAACATGGAAATAGTGTTGCACATAAGTATTCTAGACCTCTGAGTGGTTCAGTATGTTTAGTCTGTTCTTAACCCTCAGTTCAAACAAACATGTAACAGTCTACACAGGTAACATAACCTGCATGTGTTACATAAACAGGCAGGGAGGCGCCTGTTCACACAACCAATGCAAGGAATCCATGACAGTATGGAACTGGTGCTTCAAGCACAATATAATTACCCCTTTAACTCTCAAAACTACATCCGATTTCTCATCAGAATCTCAGCCACTGAACATGAATGGTAGATCAACGATGAAGTCATCAATTACATTTTCCAGCAATGGGATCGATATACCTTTTTTTTTTCGACCCACAATGAAAAGTGCAAAATTTTCTCTTACACGGTGGGAATAGGCAAGGGATCTCTCCAACATGCCTTTCTCATCAACTGTGACTTCAACTTCAACCTTCTATACATGTTTCCACCAATCCTGCTGCTCAACAGAGTAGTGCAGAAATAAAAAAAATAGCTTGAGTGAGCCTTATAACTCCTTTGTGGCCTGGACAGCCTGGGTTCCTGTTCCTCACCAGAAGGTTGGTCCTTCCAATCAATCACCCTACTGTCCACCCTAACCTTCCTGTACCAACTAGGGATAGGAGGAGCTTACACAGGAAGGATGGAACTCCACCTAAACCAAAGTGGAGCCAGACTGCTGGCACTTACCATTAAAGAGGTTGTAGAGCAGTTTTTAAATGAAGAAGTGGGGGAAAGCCAGTTGGTGCAGAGGAGCGTGTGGATCAGACAGACTTCTGAGAGGAGAGTCTACTGATAGAAAATTTCTAGGTTTTAGTCAGGAGGAGAGGATGAAGAGGATTAAGTATGGGCTGGAGCGGAAAAGAAATAATCTCATGAAAAAGAATCAGGAAAGGGTAGACATATTAGTGACAAGCTTTTAAAGTGCTTTATACATAAATGCTAGAAGCCTAAATAATAAGATGGGTGAGCTAGAGTGCCTTGTATTAGATGATATTGATATAATAGGCATCACAGAAACTTGGTGAAATGAGGACAATCAATGGCACACAATTATACTGGGGTATAAAATATATCAGGACAGAATAAGTTGTGCAGGTTGCGGAGTGGCACTATATGTGATAGAAAATGTAGAATCAAATGAAGTAAAAATCTTAAATGAATCAAAAGGTTCCATAGAACCTGGATGGATGGAAATTCCATGCTGTAATAAGAATATAGCGGTAGGCATATACTGTTGACCACCTGACCAGGTTAATGATAGTGACTATGAAATGCAAAGGGAAATTAGGAAGGCAATCAAAATAAACAACTCTATAAAAGTTGGGGATTTCAGATATCCCCATATTGACTGGGTACATGTCACCTCAGGATGAGATGTGGAGATAAAATTTCTTGATACCTTAAATTATAATTTTTTGGAGCAGCTATTACAAGAACCCACAAGAGGAGAGGTAATACTTGATATAGTTCTGAGTGGACTGCAGGATCTGGTCCAAGAGGTAACGGTAACAGGATTGCTTGGAACTACTGACCATAATATAATAACATTTAACGTTACTGTGGTGGGAAGAACATCTCAGCAGTCCAACACTGTGGCATTTAACTTCAGGAAGGGGAACTATCCAAAAACGAGAAGGTTAGTTAAATGGAAATTAAAAGGAACAGTGACTAAAGTAAAATCCCTGCAAGGTGCTTGGAAACTTTTCAAAGTTACCATAATAGAGGCCCAATTTAAATGTAAATTGCAAGTTCAAAAACACAGTAAAAGACCCAACAGAGTCACCATGGCTTAACAACCATGTAAAAGAAGTGGTCAGAGATGAAACAGTATCTTTTAAGAAGTGTAAGTCAAGTCCTAGTGAGGAAAGCAGAAAAGAGCATAAACTGCCAAATTAAATGTAAAAATGCATAAGAAAAGACAAAAAGGAGTTTGAAGAACAGCTAGAGAGAAACTTAAAAAGCAATACCCAAAATGTCTAAGTACATCAGAAGCAGGAAGTATGGTAAACAACCAGTGGGGCCCCTAGACAATCGAGACACAAAAGAAAACAGCACAAATGTTGCACTTTAAAGACTAACAACGATTTATTTGGTGATGAGCTTTCATCAGACAAAAGGGGCACTCAAATATGAAAAAGCCATTGCGGAGAAACTGCTTTGCTTCAGTTTTCATGATTGAGGATGTTAGGGAGATTCTCAAACCTGAGCTGTCCTTTGTAGGTGACACATCTGAGGAATTGTCCAAGATTCAAGTGTCATTAGAGGAGGTTTTGGAGCTAATTGATGAACTTAACAATAACAAGTCACTGGGACCAGATGGCCTTCACTCAAGAGTTCTGAAGGAACTCAAATGTGAAATTACAGAACTGCTAACTGGTTTGTAACCTATCCTTTTAAATCAGCTTCTGAACTCAATGGTTAGAAGATAGCTAATGTAACGCCAATATTTAAAAAGGGCTCTCAAGGTGATCCTGGCAATTACAGACCAGTAAGTCTCACATTGGTAATAGGCAAATTAGTTAAAACCATAGTCAAGAATAAAATTGTTAGACACATAGAAGAACATAATTTGTTGGGCAAAAGTCAGCATGGTTCTGTAAAGGGGAATCGTGTCTTACTAATCTGTTAGAGCTCTTTGAGGGGGTCAGCAAACATGTGGATAAGGGGGATCCAGTAAATATAGCGTACTTGGATTTCCAGAAGGCCTTTGACAAGAACCCTCGCCAAAGGCTCTTACGTAAATTAAGTTGTCATGGGATAAGAGGGAAGATCCTGTCATTGATTGAGACCCTGCTAAAAGGCTGGAAACAGAAGTTAGGAATAAACTGTAAATTATCAGACTGGAGAAGGTTAACTAGTGGTGATCCCAAGGGTCAGTCCTAGGACTGATGCTATTCAAATTATTCATAAATGATCTGGAGAAATGGGTAAACTGTGAAGTGGCAAAGTTTGCAGATGACACTAACCTGCTCAAAATTGTTAAGACCAAAGCAGACTGTGAAGAACTTCAAAATGATCTCACAATGCTGAGGGATTGTGCAACAAAATGGCAAATGAAATTTAACATGGCTAAGTATACAGTAATGCACATTTGGAAAAAATAACCCCAACTGTACATACATTATGATGGGTCAATTTAGCTATAACTAATCAGGAAAGAGATCTTGGAGTCTCTGTGAATAGTTCTCTGAAAACATCCATGCATTGTGCAGGGACAGTCAAAAAAGTAAACAGGATGTTAGGAATCGTTAAAAAAAGTGATGGAGAATATCATATTGCCTTTCTGTAAAACCATGGTACGCCCACATCTTGAATACTGCACACAGATGTGGTCTTCTCATCTCAAAAAATATATTGGCATTATAAAAAAATGGTTCAGAAAAGGGCAACTAAATGATTAGGGGGTTGGGACGGGTCCAGTAAGACAAGAGATTGAGACTAGGACTCTTCAGCTTAGAAAAGAGTTAACTAAGTGGGGATATGATAGAGGTGTATAAAATTACGAGTGATGTGGAGAAAGTGAATGAAGAAAAATTTACTTGTTCTCATAATATCAGAACTAGAGGACACCAAATGAAATTAATGGGTAGCAGGTTTAAAGCAAATAAAAGGAAGTTCTTCACACAGCGCACAGTCAGCTTGTGGAGCTCCTTGCCAGGGGAGGCTTTGAAGGCTAGGACTATAACAGGGTTTTAAAAAGAGCTAGATAAATTCATGGAGGTTAGGTCCATTAAGGAATGGTTTCCCTAGCCTCTGTTTGTCAGAAGCTGGAGATTGCTTGATTGATACCTGTTCCGTCCACTCCCTCTGGAGCACCTGGTGTTGGCCATTGTTGGCAGACAGGGTACGGGGCTGGATGGACCCTTTGGTCTGACCCAGTATGGCCGTTCTTATGACTACAGTTCTAATATACCAACTTACTCGTGCTCCACCTCAAAGCATAGCACCACCATGATTCTCAGCTCAGAAGCTAGAATGCTCGGAAGGTGTCCAGCAGGTACTACTTCACAACAGAGCTCAGACCTGTCACAAGATGTATGCAAAAATGGAAGAGATGTTCCCATTGGCGCTCAAAAAAACAACCTCATCCCCACTACTGCACCCCACCCAACCACTCTAGACCATCTCCTATATCTAAAACAATCAGGCTTCTCTATGACCTCCATTAGGGTACACCTTGCAGCTGTAACATTTCATACCAGGTTAGACCACACATTCTTATTTGCATACCCAATGACCAAAAGCTTTCTGAAAGGTCTCCGAGTGCTCTATCCTGATGTGCTGGAAGCATGTCATCCCCACTTAGTGCTGAATGCACTTATTTGCCAGCCCTTTGAACCAGTATCTACCTGTTCTCTTCTACATCTTCCTATGAAGGTTTCTTTCTTTGTTGCCTTTGTGTCTACATGACATGTTGGAGAAATCACTGCACTTAAGACTGGGCCACCCTATGCTATTTTTTTCTCAAGGATAAGTCACTTTACAAACTCACCAAAGATGTGATCCTCCTTCCATATACATCAAACTAAGCACCTTCCTGTATTCTTCCTGAAGCCACGTGCTAATTCCTTCAAGGCACCTGTGCACACTCTCTTTGCAGAACAATATCCTTTAACCACCAAAGAACTAGTGACAGAGAGGTAGCCGTGTTAGTCTGTACTCCAACAAAACGAAGCAGCAGAAATGTATTTCTGCTGCTTTGTTTCACCAAAGAACTAAACCATTCAGATCCTCACCTCAGTTGTTCATATCCATAGCTCACAATGGGAAACTTAGACATCTTCTTTCAGAGACTTTTGCACTGGATTTTGGACTGTATTCAACTCTGCTACACCTCTAATGACACTAATCCGACTACCAACATAAGAGCACATTCCACCAGAGCCCTAGCTGCTTCCATAGCCACCTTATGCAAAGTCCCAATAGCTGATATTTGTAGAGCTGACACTAGATCTTCTCACTGTGCTGTTGCTAGATGTTATGCCCTTACAAAAGGCCCACTTTCTGACCTTAAGTTAATTAAAGCTCTTCTGTCCAAAGCTTTTGTTCCAGATCCAAAGTTCCTGCCTCCTTAAACACCCAGATTGCTTTACAGTCATCTACTGTGAAGCACCCATAGGGACATGTCTCTCAAAGAGGAGGTTACTCACCTTTGTACAATAACTGGCATGCTTCAAGATGAGTGTCCCTGTGGGTGCTCCAAAACCCTTGCTTCCTCGTCTTTCTCTCCAAGGTAAAGGAAGAAATAAAAGGGAGGGGGACCGCACATGCCACTGAGGGCGCATTGTGCTTACACTGCCCCTGCATTGCCCCTAGCATACTACTCTGAAAGACTCCAATCAGGGATGCACCAATACCTACGGTGGAGCACCCACAGGGATGCTCATCTTGAATGTCAGTCATACTGCACAAGGTGAGTAACTCTCTTTTCCTCCCCTGCTTTGGAGACAATACTTCTGCTTCCATAATAGAGAAGAAACAGAAGGAGCTGTGCCACACGTGCACTCAGTGGATGCTAATGTCAATAAAACATGAGCCGCGTATGCACAGCTTCACTGAAGGGAGTGTACAGGCACTATATGTAAGGGACCTGTCTCCTCCATGAGGGAGCTGAGGGTAACGGAAAGTTGAATGAAGAGAGAATCACTACTTAATTAAGGAGCTGTGAGGCAATTTTTAGCAGATGAACTGACATGGGAGTCTGTGCAGTGCTTCATGGATCGTGGATGTTACTTACAGATGGAGTGGGAAGGGGAGGGACTTATAGCATGGGGAGAGTGTTGGGGTGCTGCTCAGAGTTGCTATGATGGTCTCTCTTCTCTGACAAGTAGTAAGAGTCCTTGCTCGAATAGACTATCTGGTTTCTGTAAGCTTTCCTCTTGCAGAAAGCCAGAGCGTCGCTCCTTCCGTGCCTATGCTGCTGTCCTTTACATTGATCCTAGAATGAGGATTTTCATCCATGGACACAAAGTGCAAACAAAACGACTTTCCTGCTGCCTCTACAAGCCAAGGTAGGAGTCATGACCTAGGCTATCATGTACAGCCCCAAGGAGTCTATGGTCCCATGAAATCCCTTGTAGCATGCAAGGCATGTTGGCCTTGTATGAAACCATTAAGAAGCCATAAAACTAAAGAAACAGTGATTAATCTGAAGTTGTAGGGCAAGATTTTCAGTATATTTGTGTCGGGGAAAAGGCTAAGTCTTCTGAAAATCCTACCAGAAACTGATTTGGTTCTGTTCCCATTAAAGCAGGGGAGGGGAACCTATGGCCTACGGTTTAGATCTGTTTCCTGGCCTACTTTCACCTGGCCCGTGGCAAGGCTTGGGCACGCCCCACCCCCCCGTATAGCAGAGCTAGCCTGCACTTGTGCTTCAGCCCTGCAGCAAGTCTCTGAGCCTCTGCATTCCCCACCCCGTTGGGTTTGGAGCATGAATGCCAGCTCGCCCCACTTCTGGGGGAAGCCCTGAGCCTCACCTCCACCCTGTGCCACAAGTTGAGTGTGAATGAAGTGAGCGTTCCTGTTTTTCTTGCTTCCCACTTGGGGGACAGGTATATGAGGTATGTTTTTGCTTCTCACTTGAGTGTGGCCTTTGACTGATTTATCTGTGAGTCAGTGGCCCCTGACCAAAAAAGGTTCCTTACCACTGCTTTAAGGGCATACAAAATTGAAGGCTTTTTGGTTGTACTTTTAGCAGTGTCACAGCTCTTGTTTCAGACAGCAGTAACTAATTTGGTGTGGCTGGGAAATGTCCATTTGGAATATTAGGAAAATTACATTACATGGAAATTTAAAGAAGGGTGAATATTTAAAAACATTGTGTGGTGGTGGTGATCTTTTCAGATACAGCAGTTCTAACTTTTTATAAGATGCCTGAGTACCATTGGTTTTTTATCTTTTGAAACCCACTTAGACTTCCTGGATTTGGAAGTTGGGCTCAGACTGAAAACGATGTCCTGGTAGGAGTCTTACTAAAGACTACCAAATCAGGAGGTCATGGATGAGAGATTTCTAAAATAATGAGATATTGAAAGCTTCAGACATGGAGGTAGTGGGGGACTTTAACTATCCTGAGATATAAGTGTAAAACACTAGAACTGGAAGGGACCTTGAGAGGTCATCAAGTTCAGTCCCCTGCCCTCACAGCAGGACCAGCACTGTTTAGACCATCCCTGATGTATGTATAACCTGCTCTTAAATAACTCCAGTGGTAAAGATTCCACAGCCTCTCTAGGCAACTTACTGCAATGTTTAACCACCCTGACAGTTAGGAAGTTTTTTCCCCGATGTCCAACCTAAATCTTCTCTGCTGCAGTTTAAGCCTATTGCTTCTTGTCCTATCCTTAGAGGCCAAGGAGAACAATTTTTCTCTTCGAGTGCGGTCCTTATGGGGCTCTATGGCAGGTGTTGGACTTGCCCAGAACCACAGCACAGAGACTTTTCCAAGCAGCATTGAGTAGGGCTGTGCATGCCTCTAGGGATAGTGCGCACAGCCCGCTTTCTCCTCAGTTCCTTCATATCCACCCTTGGCTGGCAAATAGAGCACAGCTCTCTTCTCCCCTCAGACCTCTAGATATTACATCGCATAGAGGTATTAGTTCATAGTTTCTATATAGACAGTTCTTATCCTATAATTACTTGAGTTACGATTAAAAGGAGAGGGAAATTCCCTCGTCAGTTTCACTTCCCTGTACATAGTTTGCTGATGCAACTTGGTTTAAAAAAAAAGAGAGAGAGAGAGAGAGAGAGAAAAGAACAGACACACAACAAAACCTAAAGCACTGCAAGAAAGAACGTAAAAGTGTTTCTAACACGGATTTAAAAAAATCTCTGAAGTGCCATGGTCCTATGCCTGCCCCAGACAGGCACTCTGCATGTATTTGCTGCTTTGGAGAGGCACACATTCCTCAAAAATGCTCTCAAAGTAAGAGCTTGACGGCCAGAGCCAGAAAAGACAAGGAGCTGAGATTAAAAATGCTCCTCTTTGATAAAGTTTTGGAGCTGCTGCCAGACTCACTGTCTACATTGGGTAATGTCCTTTCTGTCAGGGATGCTACCCCTTCTTTACTGGGGACTCAGGTAAAGACTGACTAAGCTTTTCCCTTTTATGTTTCCTGCCCAGAGTGAGCACAGGAGATAAACCTGGCACTTTGGGCACACAAAAGCCCAAGCTTGTGTCTCCCTCTAACCCTAAAAGCCAGACCTCAGGAAGAGCAGCTTCAGTGCCTGTAGCATTGGCAGTGCCTGAATCAGCGGCATGCCCATGACTGGCACCATCAGATCAAGTGGTGATTTGCTGGGCTCTCTCCTGGCACCGGGAGAACAAATTCAAAACCCACTGCATCAACAGCCCTCATTTCCACCACTGTGGAAAGCCAGGGCTAAAACAGAGTTCCCTCAGGGAACCATGCCCCTTGATCAATAACTGTCAGCGCTCAAGTACTATGTCACATCTCCCAGTCCACCCTACCACCACAGGGAAACTGTGAGTGGATACCACCATTACTACAAGTCACTGAGGTACTGTCGTTCACTTCACTCCTATTGCTCTGCAGATTAGAGACAGCTCACCTAGAAGGGTTGGTCAGTTTCCGGAAATCCTTCTATCACCATGTTCTACTAGGGCTAATAGATATTTTGACTACAGAAGCACCTTCTCTTCATGACATTCATCCCCGAGTGCAGCCCATGCAGTGCATTATCACTATGATCATCAACACCGTCTCCTTACGCACGAGCCTTACTGCTCCAGATCTCGATCGCCCTGCTGCTACAGCAGTCCCATGAGGAATCACTCAAGAGCACCCTCTGCTGTGCCACAGCACCAGTCGTCCCCTGTTTAATCAATTTCTTGACACAATGGGAAAGTGATAGAATTGCATGATACCCATCTGCAGGATACCATTGAGTCACAATTTCCTCCTTTGCCACCAGCTGAATCTGCCGTCCCCTATGGAGAAGCATTCTCACCCATACACCAGTCTTCTTCTGATGACGTGAAACAATTCCAGAACTGTTTGATAGAGTGGTAGTCAGCCAGGAGATCATTTTAACAGAAGTACCTGAGAAGCAACCCAAGCTTCTAAAAATTCTACAGTCTCCTACAACTGCCAGAGTAGCTCTACCACTTGATGTGGCTGTATTGGAGGTAGCAGTTGAAGTCTGGCACACCCACCAAAAAATGGGTCAAGAGAGAATATTTTGTCACAGCGGAGGGTATGGACTTCTTATTTTTAAATGCACAACCAAATTCTCTAGTTATTGATGCTGCCAATCACAGAGCAAAATCATCAATGTACAGAAACACCCTTGCTGCCAAGGAGCGTAAGTGCCTGGAGGTATTTGGTAGAAGGATTTATTTATCGTCTATGCCCCAAATACGCATTGCTGCTTATTCTTTGAGTGTCCCTGTGGATTCTCCACATTTTAGGTACGTCAGTGCCACTGCACTCACTAGCCATAGATTTGTAGGTAGCAGCGTCCCTTCCTTGGCTGTCCATGCATGCAGGGCACAAGCATGAGACACCTGTGGCGCTTACTGTACATGCGTGGACAGCCAATTCCTCAGCTTTTCTCTGTTGCTGGCTTCAGTCACAACAGCAGTTCATCTCAGTCACCTGAAAAAAAAAAAAATTATCAAATCAAAAGAATTAACTTATACTTCAAGGAACAACTAAATGCAAGGAAAAGGAGACAGCAGAGAGAAGCTGCAGATGCTGTTTCTTCCAAGCAGCTCCAGTGCAGCTCTACTTCATACCACAGCTGTTCTAGTCAATTTCACTACGCCTGGCTCCAGGGTTTTAAAAGTGCTGTTTGTGGCCTGTCAATTTCAGTTGCAGAGTGAAGCAACTACACAAAACAAAGATCAAGCAGACAAGGAGGGAAGGATGCAGAGGCAGCTTTCCCAAGTGGCTCCAGCCACTTTCAGCAGCTCTGTTCCAGAGCACAGCCAGGCTAGTCAGATTCACTCATGCTTCACTTGCAGGGTTTTTGCAGATTGTTCTGCTTGTGGTCTTTCAGTTTTGATTTCTGATGGCCACGCTCTCTGCTTATGGTGTCTGGGTCAGCACCACAGCACAGCTGACCACGCTGTAGCATACTGACTAAACAGTCCAGGAGAGCATGACAGCAACAGCTCCAGATCTGGCAGATGGAGCAGGCTCTCACACCAACAGACTGCAACAACTCCCCGCTCAGGCATAGCCGGCAGGAGTGGAGATCTCTTACAGGGCTTCGATGGTGACAGGCCCTAGAGATAAGGGGAAGTCCCCTGGAGCTAACAAACATCTCACACCTCTAGTCTGTTTCCCTGTGGTGAAATTGACAAGCTCCAAGCACTGCACTCCTTCAGGTTAAGGTGGCAGCCTCCAGTGCTTCGCAGAAAAGGCGACAGGAGAAGAAGGGCTCACCCATCCTCACACAAGACAGTGTGGCTCTTTAATATTGCCACCATCTGTTTCGTTACTGCAGAGCAAGTGGAAAATGAAGTAGCTATAGCCTTTTTCTGCTAGCAGTACACCAATGCTGGCAACTGCTGAAACTGACAAACTGACCCTGGCAAAGTATGCAAAAGCACTTAGCACAGCTATAGCTGCTTCTGGCATCTCTGTACCATCAGCACAGTGGGTTCCAGTACCAATGTCTCCTCCGCCATTTATGCAGCAGTATATTACCTCAGGGGAGCTCTTTTTCACTTTAGTACTGAGCACCTCCCTGCTTAGTGAAGGCTCTTTGTGTCTCCAGGCTTTCATTTCACTTACTGAGTCTTCAGATTCAGCTGGTTCTGACTCATATGAGGGAAATGGCAGAGTGCGCACCAGCTTCAGCTGTGAGTGCTGGCGAGCCAACACTGGCAAAACATGCACTGGCTTCTGCTCAGAGTACACTGGTGCCATCAACTGGGAGCTTAACACGGTCACAGTTGCTTTGGTTTTACTGGCACCAACAGCGTAGGGGCCCTGATGCCCCGTCACCATTTATACCGCAATACACCACCGCATGGGGAACTCCTGCCACATCAGTACCAGGTGTCCCTCTGCTTAGCAGAGGCTCTTTACACATCTCAAGGACTTCTCATTCATCTATTCAAGCCTCTGATTCAGGTGATCACATCTCCTCAGAGAACTGAGAGAAAATCATCAAAGCAGTGCAGTTTCAACAGTGGCAACCGCGGTGGGTGCCACCACCCATGTAACCCAGCTGGCCATAATGGGATCTGTGGGCAGCTTCTTGTTACCAGCCCTTTGTCCACGTGCTACCTCCTCATCTCAAGATACACAGACATCGACTGCCCAGTATTAAGGCACTGTACAGGTCAGTGTGTCAGAGGTCGAGGCCTATGGTGCTTACGCTAGAGGAGGTAATTCTCCACTGTAATCACAGTTCTCTCTCTCATTGTCCCAATTGTCCTCCACAGGCTTGACAATACTACCGCCCCACTCCTCTCTCGGATGATGACCAAGACTCTTCAAGACCTCCATAGGAGGGCCTCAGACAGGCTCGAGATATCCCTCTTGACCCCAAGGGATACACATCACAAGCTGATTAATATCTTACACTTGTACACTGAGAACAGAGTGGCAATACCAATTAATGAAGCTCTCTTAGATCCAGTTTCAGGCTTCTATGGAACATTCTAACCTCTTCAGTGTGGGGGGATTGAAGTATGATGTGGTCTAAAAGGGTGCTGAATTCCTCTTCTCCCAACCACCTTCTAACTCTCTGATTTTTAGAGGCCATAAATCAAAGGGGTAGGCAGGAGAATGCCAGATCCACCCTGGGAGATAGAGAGGAAAAGGCTGGATGCCATGGGTGAAAAAAGTCATACTCATCAGCCAGCCTACAATTTCTCGTCTCCAGTTATGGGGCATTGCTTGCAAAAGTACACCATGCCGCTGATCAACTTCACAGCCTTTATTGAAACAATTAAAAAAAAATCAATACAAAGCCTTCACAAGAGAGGGCTCCCTCACTTTACAAACAGGTTTACAGTCAGCTCTGGATGCAGCTAGGTCCCCAGTATCTGCAGTGGTAATGTGCTGCGTCTCCTGGCAACAACCATATGGTTTTTCCCAGAGAGGTCCAGACCACCATTGAGCACCTTCCTTCAGAATGTTTTGATCCTTTGCAGAAAATACTAATGTGATGCTTCACTCCCCCAAAGATTCAAAGGTCATCTTACATACTCTGAGCATCCAAACAGAGGGCGCAAAACAATTTGGTTACGTGAGCTGCCTCAGTCGTTTTGAACATTTGGTCCAGAGTTGGACAGCCCCACAGATGGCAGGCTCCAGGACAAACCACATCGCACCTTTGGGTCAAGACTAGCAACATTCTACCCCACATGGCAAACCATCACCACTGACAAGTGGGTCTTAGTGATTGTACATCATAGTCCCCTCTCATGAGTCCATCCTCGTGCAATATGCACAATTTCTTCTACAGCTGGGAGCCATAGAAGAGGTACCCTCTGAGCACAAGGTAAGAGACTTCCATTCATGCTGCTTCCTCACACAGAAGAAAATGGGATTGGAGACCTGTACTAGATCTCAGAAATCTAAACCAGTATGTTCTTTGTCAAAGAATCAAGATGGTAACATTAGCCTTGATGATCCCTGCACTACAGAAGAGGGGATTAGTTGTTCACTCTGAACGTACAGGATGTTTATTTTCATGTCACCATCCACCCATCGCACAGACGATTCCTCAGATTCATGATAGCAAAACAACACTTCCAATATAGTATGCTGCCCTTTTGAGCTACATACGGCATTGAAGGTTTTCTCAAAGGTCCTAGCACTGGTCACCGCATATTTAAGAACAAAGGGAGTAATGATATTTCCCTATCCTAGATGACTGTCTAAAAGTGGACACCCCTTAGCTCAGAACTAACAGACAACAGCTGTGACCAGAACACCATTCTTCGATCTGAGTCTGCATACCTGCAGGGCAGACACCACATACACAAGCAGGTGTCATTATCTTGAAAGGTAATCTCTGTGTTGGTGGAATCAAGAGCAAAACATTCTAGTAGGGGGTCTCATTTCATTGTGCCCAGCTAGCCTATCAAGTTACAATGGACAATTTGCTTCTTGTTTGGGGGAGCACATTGCTAACAACATCATGTCCAAGGTCGATGGACCAGAGACAAGCAGAGGTTGCATATCGGCCTTCTTGAGCTATGCGCTGTTTTCAGTGCTTATAAACATTTACTGCCACGCATTCAAAACAAGGCCTTCTGGATCCTTGCAAACAGTACTACTACAACGTTCTTTAACAGTTGTCAGGGAGGGGTCCTGTCACAATCCCTTTGTGCAGAGGCCATAAAACTATTGAACTGGTGTATTGGTCACAATATCATACCTGCAGGGCATGAACAACACACTCGTAGACTCCCTAAGTCACCATTTCTCCCTGGACCACGAATTGGAGCTCCATCACAAAGTGGCCTAACACCTTTCCCAGATGTGGGGCCACCTGGAGGTAGATCTCTTTGCAACGCAGGTAAGTTCCAAATGCACTCAGTACTGCTTGAGAACAGGCAAAGGGCACAAATCTCTATAGGAGGCCTTCTTCCTCTCCTGGAACACTCACCTCCTGTATGGCTTTCAACCATTCCTCTCATTGCCAGAGTCCTCAGGAAAATCCAGACAGAGCATGAACCATCCTCATTGCTCCAGCATGGCCCAGACAGATCTGGTTTCCTTTAATCTTTCACCTATCTTGTCATCCTCTTTACCTGCTTCCTAGTCATCTAGACCTACTCGCCCGGAACAGTTCCATGCTTCACCTCAGATCACACACCCTCCATCTGACAGTCTGGTATCTCTGTGGATCCCAGAGCATGCACTCCACTACTCGCAACAAGTGAGAGATGTGCTGGTACAGAGCTGATGAGGAGCAACATGGAAGACTTACTTTTCCAAATGGAACTGCTTCTCATCCTGGTGCTTCCAAAGGAGCATACAACAGACAAAAAAGCCCCACTACGTATGATCCTTAATTACATTCTTTACCTAAAAGATACTCACCTATCATAGCCTTCTTGGTGCAGATTCACACGATTGTAAAAAGGTTTTCCAAAGGCTTACAAAACATGTCGCTTCACAAGCCTATACCTCCTTTTTCTTAATTTCCAGTCATGTGCCCTAGCCACTGGATCCCAATGCCAAATAGATTTAAATGACAAGAAATGAAACGCACAAATTCTGGTTTTGCCAAGTCAGAAATCTTTTTGAGGTTCCCAAATCTCCATCTTCAAAGTTTACCCAGTTTTACATTAAATATGATATTCTAGTCTAGGTAATACAGCCTTTGGTAGGAGGATTGCTTGAGAGATTAGTGTAACTTGACCAGTGGTCTTTGAGTGGGTTGGGGAATGGATGGTTTCAGGATCTCTCTTTTGGTGAAAAAAATGGAGTGTGGAGACAGTGTCTAGACCGGGTAGTTAGTTATTAAGGCTGTTGGTATCGTGAGGTACATTGTGTAACGTGGCTTTCATTTTGCCAGTTTTGCTTCATGTAGTCTTTGTATAGTTGTGCCTGACCTGGCTGATGGGATCACTAATAAATTTTGCTTATCACAGGATGTATAAATACACTTCAAACCGCTTCAAGACCCGCGCAGAGCAGGAAGTGAAGAAAGCAGAACATATGGCTCGAATAGGTGGGTCCCAGGTGTATGCATGGGTCCTGCGGTAGTGCAGGAATGAAAGGAATGGTGAAGCCAGGCGTACTCTTCTGACTCGCCCTGCAATGAACTAGAATGAACAATGAACAAGAACTAGGGGACACCAAATGAAATTGATGGGTAGTAGGTTCAAAACTAATAAAAGGAAATTTTTCTTCACACAGCGCACAGTCAGCCTGTGGAACTCCTTGCCCAAGGAGGCTGTGAAGGCCAGGACTCTACTAGGGTTTGAAAAAGAGCTTGATAAATTTTTGCAGGTTAGGTCCATAAATGGCTATTAGCCAGGGATAAAGTATGGTGCCCTAGCCTTCAGAACAAGGGCAGGAGATAAATCACTTGATCATTGTCTTCTGTTCTCCTTCTCTGGGGCACCTGGCATTGGCCACCGTCAGCAGATGGGATGCTGGGCTGGATGGACCTTTGGTCTGACCCAGTATGGCCATTCTTATGTTCTTAATGGCATTTGTAGCAGTGAACACGATTGATTGGGTGCCCTATCTGTTGTACAAGCATGATCTAGACATAAGCCCAGCCTCTGTTGCAGAGAATCGAAAATAGCTTTTCAGTAAGCATTCCATATGGTGCTTTCAGACCCAGAGTTTGGGAGTTGGATAGTCACTAAGTCTGAGAGTGAAGGAAAATGGGTGTGGGGACTGATTGGTCATGTTTCCATTGGAACTGTAGTTTTCATTCTTCCATTTCATTTTCTCTGGGACCATCTCTTGTTTTGCCATTTTGTTGCCTGGTCACCTAGTTTTGCGAGATCCATTTGAAGCGCTTCACAATCTGCTTTGTTTTTAACTATATTGAGCAGTTTAGTATCATCAGCAAATTTTGCCACCTCACTGTTCATCCCTTTCTTATAACAATGTTGAATAGGGCTGGTCCCAGTACAGACCTATGAGGATGCCACTAGTTACCTCTCTCCGTGTTGAAAACTTACCATTTATTCCTACCCTTTTGTTTTCTATTTTAACTAGTTACCAGCTCATGAGAGGACCTTCTCTCTTATCCCATGGTAACTTATTTTACACAAGAGCCTTTGGTGAAGGACCTTGTCAAAGGCTTTCTGGAAATCTAGGTGCACTGTGTCCGCTGTATCCCCTTTCTACACATGCTTGTTGACCCTCTCAAAGAACTCCAGCGGATTAGTAAGACATGATTTCCCTTTACAGAAACCATGTTGACTCTTCTGCAACAAATTGTTTTCATCTATGTGTTTGACAATTCTGTTCTTTGCTATAGTTTCAGCTAATTTGGCTTGTACTGTTGTTAGACTAACCAGTCTGTAATTGTCATGATCTCCTCTAGAGCTCTTTTTAAATATTGGCTTCACATTAGCTATGTTCAGTCATTTGGTACAGAAGATCATTTGAAGTATCAGTTACGAACCCAGTTAATAGTTCTGCATTTTCACATTTGAGTTCTTTCAGAACTCAAGTAAATATTGAAATGCTAATATTACTTCTTTGCATGTCTTCCAGCGGAGGAAAAGGCTCGAGAAGCAGAGAGTAAAGCCCGGGCACTAGAACTGCGTCTTGGGGGGGATCTCACACGAGACTCCAGGGTGAGACACCTGCATTTCTCCGCCTTCTCTTCTGAAATTCAGTCCTGATGGGGGAGGGGTTTCTGTTCAAAGCCTCTCCCAGCCTCCTCACCCCTCCCCAACTAAGTGGATTTGGTAACACCGAATACTGACCAGTATCTCAGTGTGGACAGGTGGCTGTGTCTGCTGGATGTGCTATTGTACTGACTCTGCACTCAGTCTTCCCAGGCAGTTTTAATGTCTGTTTTCCTCAATAGTTGTGCTTACATTTTGCAGGATTTGAGAGTAGGTTGAATAGAAATATCAGTGTTGCTTCTGCATGGGGTGAAGTACCCCAGGATTTATATGCAGTGGGAAGGAAAGACTGTGCCAGAGGGTCTGTGTAGGGTGCTTGCCTGTTTAAAAAAGGTCCTATGTTCAATGCCACTGCTATAAAAAAGAGAGGAGGCACTTGAGGAAAGCCTGAATAGTAGTAAAATTCGAGATGTTTATGTGGCTGCCACTCTGCTGTTGGGTTTGCAGTTTGATCCGAGATGTCTCCTCTAGAATTTTTTTTCTTTCCTTACAATTGATCTCTTTAGAAGCTTTACCATGTGCAACACTTATGCAAGGAAAGCTAACCAAGGTCAGGCCAGTCAGCACTTTTCAAGGAGATTTTCAAGGAAGTGACAGAAGAACAATAAGGTGTGGTATTAAGAATACATCAACCTTGAGCTAGAGGTTGTTTTGATTTTTTTTTTTTCCAGAGAAGTATGTAAAAACCACTTTCCTTAGTCCTCATTACTACTTATATGAGTTGGTATCAAAACAAAAAGCAGTCAAGTAGCACTTTAAAGACTAGCAAAATAGTTTATTAGGTGAGCTTTCGTGGGACAGACCCACTTCTTCAGACCATATGCAGACCAGAACAGACTCAATATTTAAGACACAGAGAACCAAAAACAGTAAGCAAGGAGGACAAATCAGAAAAATCCTGAAAAATCAAAAAAGGAAAATCCTCCTTGCTTACTGTTTTTGGTTCTCTGTGTCTTAAATATTGAGTCTGTTCTGGTCTGCATATGGTCTGAAGAAGTGGGTCTGTCCCACGAAAGCTCACCTAATAAACTATTTTGCTAGTCTTTAAAGTGCTACTTGACTGCTTTTTGTTTTGTTAGTGTATAGACTAGCACGGCTTACTCTCTGTTACTATATGAGTTGGTGTGTTAGTAAAATTCCAGTTTGGCCTTTTTAAACTTCTACATTTTCAGTTGGATACAGTATTCTTTGTTGCTTTCTTCTAATGTAGGGGTGGGGAACCTTTTTTCTGTCGGGGCTATTGACCCACAGAAAATAATAGGTCACAGTTTCCATGTATCCCCATGAGGTGGGGGGATTGTGGCTTCCTCTAGGCATTGGGGTAGGGCCAGAAATGAAAGTGGCTCAGAGTGTGAGAGCAGGCTCTTGACTGAGGCCAGGAGGTTTGGAGTGTTAGTGTGCTCAAGTCTGAGGTAAGAGGTTGGGTGCAGGTTCCAGCTGGGGTTTGGGCTCTGAGGCGGGGCCAGGAGTGGAATAGGTTTGTGGAACAGGAGGAAGTTTAGGTGTGAGAAGAAGCTCAAGGTTCTTCTTCGAGTGTCCCCGTGGGTGCTCCACGTTAGGTGTCGGGCTCGCCCCGGCGCCACGGGTCGGATCTTCCAAGCAGTTTCTGCCGGGACCGCGCATGCGCCGGTGCGCGCCGCTCCCTTGCGCGCTCCCGACCATGTGCGCGATCCGGTCCCTGTCAGTTCCTCTTTAACCGCCATCGGCTGCAGACAGAATCCGCTCAGGCTACGGCCAGAGTTAGCGTATTTAATGTTTTTAATTGTTTTAAAGTTTCTTCAGTCTTAGATTAAGTTAGTCGGCTGTTGTTTTCAAAAAAAAAACAAAGAAAGAAAGGAAAGGAATTCAAAGCTTCCAATCCTAGTAACAAGCGGAGCACCGGAGGCCAGGAGCCTAGGGCCATTAGCCCTCCTGCCTCGGCAGGCTTTATCTGAGAGGGGACCAAGCACAGAGAGGGTGCTAAGTACCCTATTAACAACTCAAAGACTCACCACAATGTCCTCTTCAGGATTCAAGAAGTGTGAGTCGTGCCGCGATGCCAGCGTCTGATGGGCACAGTCAGTGCATAAGGTGCTTGGGGGAATCCCATGTCACTCAGAAATGTTCCTTCTGCGCCAAGTTAACAGCCAGAGCAAGGAAGGACAGGGGAATGCGGCTGAAAATGCTGCTGTTCGACAAGGCCCTCCAGCCAGATGTGCCGGAGCGGCCGCAGCAGGAGGGACCCTCCGGGGCCCATAAAAGGAAAGCCGTGTCCCTAACCCCATCAGCGCAAAAACGGAGGAAAATCTCCCCAACCCGATCCCTGCCGGCAGCAACAGCGAGCGGGACAGGTGGAGCGCACAGCCCCAGCCGCAGCTACAGCTGATCGGCAGCGGCGCCAAGACGCATGTGGCAGAGGTTCAGCCTCCGATGATCAAACAGCCGCCCCGCACCAAGGGCAGGGCGGCGGCCAAGCAACCGCTGGAACTGGCGGCACCACAAACAGTGGCACCGAGCCCCGGGGAACCGGCAGCGCAGAGCGCACAGGCACGCAGCCTGCAGGCGCCGGGGGAGACCGTCCGCGCGGCACCGCTGAGGAGCGTGCCGAGCGCGGTGCAGACTCCGGGGCCGAGATCCCCAACACGTCAGAGGGTGGAGCCACCCCCACAGGGGAGGGGAAAGGCAGCACAGAAAACACAGCACCGCAGTCCCTCTCCATACAGGGCTGCAGAGCTGCTTTCTCTGAGCCCTCCGCTCGTGCTGCGGACTCCAACAAGAAGGCAGGGGTCACCCCTAGCCTATCCAGAGCCCCCATCTCCATTTCTACAGCCAGCCTCCCCATGGCTTGGACCACCTTCGCCCTTCTTGGGCTTCAAGCCACTTGAGTACTATCACAAATCGGTCTCTCCAGCATCCCATGTCTCCAGAAGATCTCGCTCCCCCAGACGTAGGGGGTCTGCACCAAGGGAGTGGTCCAGGTCACCATCCCAGGAGCAGTGCCCGTGTTGCCATGGTCGCCCCTATCATGCGGGGCATAGACACCATAGGCATACTACCCGGGACAGATCCCCACAGATGGTTCTGTATCCCTGAGGGCAATCGCGAACGGGGACAGAGACTCAGATATCTCGGGGGGAGTTGGTTCTGGAACCCCGGGATTTTCCCTCGCAAGCTTCTAGTGAGCGGATGTACCACCGTCAACAGGACCCAGAGGGGTTCAGAGAGGCGTACCCTAGCGGTTCCTCGTTGTCCTCCCTGGATGAGGCTACGGCCCCAGGGGACGTCCATCCTCCGGACGACCTCCAAACAGTTCCAAGAGCTGTTCAAAAGGGTGGCCTTCATGCAAGGCATCCGGACAGCAGAGGTGCAAGAGAAGCACCATAAGCTCCTTTAAAAATCTGAGACCTCCGGCCTCCTCTAAAATAGCCATACCGCTTGACAAAGCAATCTTGGAGTCCGCCACCACGATATGGCAGACCCCTGCGACTATTCCGCCTGTCCACAAGAGAGCGGACAAGAAATACTTCGTGCCGCCGAAGGGCATGGAGTTCCTATTCAGCCACCCGCAACCAAATTCTCTGGTGGTAGAATCGTCTCAACGGAGATCAAAAACGTCTCAGTTCAAAACAGGGGGAACGGACAAAGATGCCAAGAAACTAGAGCTGTTCGGCAGAAAGGTCTACTCCTCCTCCACCCTACTGTTGAGAATGGCGAATTACGCTGCGCATCTAGCGAACCACAATTTCGACAACTACTCCTAGCTTAACCTCCCTCATGGACTCGCTTCTAGAGGACAAGAAGCCAGTGCTCAAGGCTATCGTGCAAGAAGGCTACGCGCCCTCGAGGACGGGAGTTCAGATCGCCCTAGTCGTAGCGGATACGGCAGCACGCTCAGCTACGGCAGTGGTCATGAGCAGGGAGTCCTGGCTCCGGACATCGGGTATCCCAAGGGATATGCAGGCGAAGATCGTTGATCTCCCCTTTGACACGCAGAAGCTGTTTGCAGTATCAACCACAGCGTCCCCAGTACCACAGGGGCTACAAGCAAGGGTGACATCAACAGCACCAACAGTACAGAACTCCCAGGCAATGTTCTCAACAGAGCCGTGCGTCCTTGGGGCGGGGCCAAAGGCCACAAGTTTGACACACAGATCGAGGGCTGCACTATCGCTACCATCGCGCAATGTCATCCGAAGCTACTGTTCCACCATCGCCTCCGACCATTCTACGACCAGTGGCAAAAGATCACCACAGACAAATGCGTACTGGAGATCATGGCCACGGGTTACGCGATTCCCTTCCGGTCGCTCCCACCACCACGACCTCCACCCAGACCCCACCTAAAGGACGTCTCCCACGAAGCGAGACTCAAGCAGGAGGTAGTCCATCTTATGCTTATAGGGGCAGTGGAAAGAGTGCTGGAGCAACTCCGAGGGAAAGGGTTCTGCTCAAGATACTTCCTCACAGAGAAAAAGACAGGAGGCTGGAGGCCCAGCCTAGATCTTCGAGGCCTCAACCGGTACTTGTGCAAGCAACACTTTCGGATGATCACAGTCGCCTCTATACTTACGGCACTGGACAATGGAGATTGGTTCGCAGCCCTCGACTTACAAGACGCATATTTCCACATAACTGTTCACCCGGCTCACAGGCGTTTTCTCCGGGTTATGGTAGGCAAAGAACATTTTCAGTACAAGGTTCTGCCGTTTGGCCTCTCCTCGGCCCCCGGAGTCTTCATCAAGACCTTGGCAGTGGTGTCAGCCTACCTGCACAGACAGGGGGTGTTTATATTCCCATATCTGGGGGGGGAAAGAAAAAAAGACTGCTTACTGAAAGGGGCCTCGAAGGAGGAGGTACTTCGCATGATACGCGTCACAGCAGACACGTTCTCTTCGCTGGGCCTGGTCATCAATCTGGCAAAATCAAAGATAGACCCCGCACAGGACATAGAGTTCATAGGGGCACGTATAAATTCCATCATAGCAAGGGTTTATCTACCAGATGCCCGCTTTCGTGCCATTGGTTCCCTCATGCAAGTCATCACCTTCAGCCCTACGGTGCTGGTTCTGACGTGCTTACAGCTGCCGGGCCACATGGCGGCAGCAGCAGCGTTTGTGGTACAGAATGCCCGATTGCATAGGCACAGCACTGGCTGGCGAGCGTCTACGAACCGGCAGTACACACTGTCCACAGGGTGGTGTCGCCCACGACAGAGGTGCACAGATCCCTGCAATGGTGGGTGAACCCCAAGAACATGCTAACGAGTGCCCTTTCACCAACCACAAATATCTGTTTTTCTCACTACCGACGCCTCCCACATAGGGTGGGGAGCACACATGGGCGAAAAGGTGACGCAAAGTCTGTGGTCCTCCACAGAACAGTCACTGCTTATAAATATACTGGAGCTCAAAGCAGTGTTCAACGCCTGCAAACACTTTCGAGACCATATACAAGGCAAGTAGTTGGGATCAGTACAGACAATACCTCCACCATGTTTTATATAAATCGGCAAGGAGGAGCTCAGTCCCGTGCCTTATGTGTGGAAGCAGTCCGATTGTGGAACTGGTGCATCGCCAACAATATAACCTTGAAAGCCTCGTATTTACCAGGCACTCACAATGTGAAGGCAGACCAGCTGAGCAGGCACTTCGCACTCACACACGAGTGGCAGATCCGTTCCGATCTGCTACGACTGATTTTTTCACGCATGGGGATTTCCCCAGGTGGACCTGTTTGCCACTCAACACAACAAGAAGTGCCCACAATACTGGTCCAGGGCAGGACTGGGACGGGGGTCCATGGGGGACGCATTCGCGATCTCGTGGAGGGGCCCCCTGCTCTACGCCTTTACTCCCACAGTGCTTATCCACAAAGTCTTGCAGAAAGCCAAGAGAGGGAGAGCCCAAATGATCCTAGTAGTCCCAACGTGGGATCGACAGCAATGGTTCCTCTTACTCCTGCGCATGTCGGACCGTCCACTGATGCCCCTCCCGGTGGCGCCGGATCTGCTTACGCAGCCCAGGGGTCCATAGTGCATCCACACCCCCGAGGCCTGCGACTACAAACATGGTTAATCCATGGCTCAGCTCCCTAGAGAGCACGCGTACGGAGGGAGTGCAACAAGTCCTAGAAAGTAGCAGGAGGACTTCCACCAGGAAGCCCTATAAGCAAAAATGGACTCGATTCACTGCATGGTGTTCTACCAAGCAATTAGCCCCCCTTGCTGCGCATATACCTGTAATACTAGAGTATTTACTGGACCTCAAGAGAGGCGGACTCTCCCTATCCTCATTGAAGGGTCCACCTTGCCGCTATATCGGCTTTCAGACATGAAGAGGAAGGGCACACGGTGTTTGCCCATCCCATGGTTACCAGGTTCCTCAAAGGGCTGGTAAACCTATACCCCCCCTCAGAAACCGCTTCCACCTTCATGGAGCTTGGACCTGGTGCTTAATGCGCTAACGGGACCACCGTTTGAACCCTTAGCCACAGTTTCCCTCCGTCTCCTTACGATAAAGACGACCTTCCTTCTTGCAATCACATCAGCTCGCAGGGTGAGCGAGCTTGCGGCAGTCGTGGCAACAGCACCCTGCACCGTAATTTCCAAGGAGGCGGTAATCTTACGGCTGCATCCAGCCTTTGTTCCCAAAGTTTCTTCAGAGTTTCGTATTAACGAGCCTATAGTTTTACCCTCGTTATCCAAAGCCTCAACTCCAACAAAGAGGCGCGCCTACACCTCCTGGACATGAGGAGGGCGCTGGCTTTCTATATAGACAGGACTAAGTCCTTCCGGAAAACGGATAGACTCCTAGTCTCTCTCGCTCCCAAATCAAAAGGAGAAGGTCTCTCTCGCAGAGAATCTCGAAGCACATCGTATCCTGCATAAAAATGTGCTACGAACTCAAAAAGACTCCTTTACTGGCCACGCCCAGGGCTCACTCCACTAGGGCGGTGGCGGCATCAACAGCCTTTTTCAAGGGCATTGCGCTAAAAGACATCTGCAGAGCGGTGACATGGTCATCCTATGACACCTTCGCCAAGCATTATGCCCTACACAGGGTATTCCAAGAGGATACCCGTCTCTCGACAGCGGTCCTGTTGGGGAGAAGCTGCACATGATCCAATTACCCACCTCCTATTTTAGGTTACTGCTGGGTAGTCACCTAACGTGGAGCACCCACGGGGACACTCGAAGAAGAAAGAGAAGTTACTCACCGTAGTAACGGTGGTTCTTCGAGATGTGTCCCCGTGGGTGCTCCACCACCCGCCCATCCTCCCCGCTTCAGATCCCTGTTTAGTGTTTTGCAGGAGCATCCGAGGCAGTTGGTCAAGGAACTGGCGGGGACCGGATCGCGCACGTGGCCGGGAGCGCGCAAGGGAGCGGTGCGCACCGGCGCATGCGCGGTCCGGCAGAAACTGCTTGGAAGATCCGACCTGCGGCGCCGGGGCGAGCCCAACACCTAACATGGAGCACCCACGGGGACACATCTCGAAGAACCACCATTACTACGGTGAGTAACTTCTCTTTGTGAGTGGGTGCAGGCATGCTATTAAAGGGTACAGGAGGGGGTTCCAACCTGGGCGGAGGGTTGGGATTCAGGGTGTAGACTCCAGCTGGGTGGTGTGTACCTCAAAGTCAGCAGCTAAGTGAGGCTAAAGCAGGCTCCCTGCTTCTTCTGGAAGCAACTGCCATGTCTAGCCCTTAGGTGGAGAGAGCGGGAGCTCTGTACAGTGTGTGCTGCCCATGCCAGCAGGTGGCCACTTCCATTGGTCTTGCTCCCCAACAAGGGGAGCTTCAGCGCCAGTGCTGGGATCAGCGGCAACATGCAGAGCTTTCCTGATCAACCCTTTGCCTAGGGGCTTGTGACTTTACCACCGAAGATGGGAGGATGTCTAGGCTCAGGAGGTCCGGCCCATAGGGTGGAGACTTCCTGTCAGCTGAATCAAATGATGCAGCACCGTGGGCTGCAGCTTCCCTACCCTTGTGCTTCTTTTCTAATATCTTGAGTAGTATTGCTGTGCCTATTTAAGTTTGTGTTTGTGCTGCACCCCGGGATAGCTGTTTTCAGTCTTAACTCAGGTTAATTAGATGATTTCTGTGTCTAAGTCTGTAAAGTGCTATGAGATCCTTTGCAAGTGCAATAGAAATGTGTATTAATTTTGATCTTATTGTGAGATGCATCATGTTGTTAGGTAACACTACGGCAAGTCCAGAACACAGCTATAACCATGCGCAGAGAGGCTGATGTCAAGCGACGGATCAAGGAGGCCAAGCAGCGGTGAGTACAAGGCCGCTTCAGGCTTTGTTTGTCACGAGCTTTCACTCCATAGTGCCCTCATGCTGCAGCAGGTGTCCCTCTCTCTTACTTTGCCACACCCCAGGAGTTCAGTCCTTTGGTGTTTTGGAGGAACATGTCCAATGCCTCTTTGAAAAGCCCATGTTGGTGAGAGTATTCAGAGCTTTGCACCTTTGATTCCGTAACCCACAGATAACTTCACTGAGAGGGTTCGTTGCTCTGATAGCTTGAGGCTCCCTTTTGCACCTCTTCATTACCCAGTTTGCTAAAGTATATTTGTTGTGGTTCTCTGAGCCAAGTTTTATAGAAACCCATGCAGTTCTGTAACGCATGCAGTCATCTCCAGGAATGGGCAATTTTGATTAGTTGTCAAACAATGAAGGAAATGGTGGACTCTTTGTACAGTACTGGTTGCCTTATCCTCATAAAACTTCCTATCAAATGAATGGAAAGTCACAACCCAAGGGGTCCCTAAGTCTGTTCTTGATAAGCATGTTAGCTGGATGTCTTCAGTATGATGATCACAGAGATCAACCCAAGTTTTCATAATTGTTCTCTCCTATTGTTGTGAATGGGGATTCCCTGTGCTCTTGGTACCCTTGAATCTCCACACTGTCCCCCTAATCCAGGAGCAATGGTAGTACAGACTGTGTGGCAGGTGGAGGAGGAAGCAGCTCTGCATACTGCCGCTACCCTTGCCTAACTCCATACTGCCTAGCTGGGGCAATAGCAGTGCAGCGACACGCGTCTTCCATGGCTTTTCCCCACCACTCCCATAGTGGCGTGGACGGTGCCTGGGAATGGCAGGAAGCATAGATACATGTGCCCTGTTTCCCGAGATTGCTGTATTAAGGTAGTTTAAGTGCATTATGTGCTGAAAACTAAAAGATGATACTGCTATTACGTATAGAAGGTTTCCTTCACTATTAGAATATGGGGGTGGGGCTGCATGAGTATAATCAGAATGTTGCAGTCTAATCAGTGCAGCCTGATCTGGCTTTGCCTGAGTGCATGGGACCAAATCATACTCTAGCCACACACTGTACCCAGTGCTGGCAGTAGGCCTGTAATAGGACTCAGGCCATTTCCATACTACAGTGGCATAGCTCGGGTGCTGTAGCCATACTGTTGTAGTGCCATTGTGTACAAGATTCCTGCTGTGGGTGAAGGCACTCTTTTTTCTTTCAGTGTAGTTAATTCTCTTCTGTTGGAAGCAGTAGCTTGGCTGACTGAAGAATTCTTTCATTGGCCTAACAGAATACACGAGTGGAGGGCAGGGGAGATAGGGGAAGCAATCTGATTACGTTACTTAGGATATGAAATTTTTCATAGCCATGAGCAAAGTAGCTATGTCAGTCTAATTTGCAAGTGTAGATCTGGCCTCAGGAACATGGTTTGTTTCAGGATAGGCACTGGTAGAACTAAACGATGTCAGAGCAGGACTGGTAACTGTCTTATAACATCCCAGTAGTTTTGCTCCTGTAGATGGGCCTCTAGAAGCAAACAGTATTATACCAATGAGAGCTTTGTTGCCATTTTCTCCAATGCAAATTCATGGCAAAATCCAAAAGTGAGTCTCCTTCAACTAAATGAAATTCCCCTGCTCCCAGGCAGTGTTAGACTTAACCATAATGCCAGGAGAGGAGCTATACTGTCTGGGTGTGTCAACAGCTTGAAATGTGTTGGAACGGTATTAAAAAAATAAGTATCCATAATAATTTAAGTCCTCACCCCAGAAGATGCAAGAGCCCTGTGTACTGAAATTTTCTGGTATAATGCTAAGTATGTATTGAAAACTTGAGCACAATAAACATGTTCTGCAACCAACCAAACATGAAGCAATGAATGTGTTACCATTAAAGGGCAAAATCTCCAGCAAAACTTATAGTCAAACTGTAGACATTGATCAAATCTGACTCCTTTTCCTTGACAGTTTAAAAGAAAAATATTTGGATCAGAAGCCAAAACTGTGACCCCCTTTATAAAAAGTCAAAAATTATGGTGTGCCAGATCTGTAGTTAGCCTGCATGTCAGTGTTGCAAAATTTAACCTGTAATTTGCATTCAGCAAATAACTGCTTTTTAAACAGTGATGTCAGGGAATATTCCTCTAAGTCTAGAATGGACAGAAATATCAGCATTTTCGTGGCTGTGGATTCCATGTGTCTGGATGTAGCAAAGGGCTGGTCTCTGTCACTTCTTTTGTTTTTTCTTGTCTGTACATGAAGGTATTCTGATTCTTGCTGCATTCTGTTCCAGGGCGCTGAAGGAGCCTAAAGAGTTGAACTTCATCTTTGGGGTGAATATTGAACAGAGGGATTTGGATGGCATGTTCATCTATAACTGCAGTCGCCTGATTAAGATGTATGAGAAGGTGGGCCCCCAGCTGGAGGGTGGCATGTGAGTTCCTTTCACAAACCTTCAAAATTCCATTTGCTTAGAACTGAAATTGGTTTGTACACCAGTGCTAGTAATGTGGCTTGAACTACTCCCTTCATATGCTGGGGCTTCAATCACTGAGTCAGCCACAATTATAGTCTGTTCTGTTTTATTATGTAATTTAAAGCCTCAAATTTCCTCAGTGCCCAGTGTCTTCATGAAGATCTTTGCAATAGCAGCAACGCATCTGTGCAAATGGGAAATAAAAATATTTCCATACCTAGATGATTGCCGAAGGTGGCACCTTCATTTGATCAATCAACAACAGTTGCCCAGTGCACATTCAAGTTCCTCATGAAGCTTGGCTTTCAAAAGAATTTTCAAAAGTCTCAGCTACATCCTTCGCAGCAGCTCAACTTCATGGGAGCTTGCTTAGACACAATTGAAGCCATAGCCAGACTACCAATCCCTCAAGTTGAGACATTAACACCGATCATCACCACAATCCTACAGAGCCTGCAGATCACGGCGAGACAACATCTTCAACTGTCATGACATTTCGGCCACAACATTTGTCATGAAATTTGCATGTCTAAAAATACTACCGTTACAGGCCTGCTGCTCCATCCAATCAACCCTTCAATAGTGGCTGCAGCCCACCAACGTAACAGCAAGCGTCCTGTTCCAACAACCAAATGCGCTGCACTTGATCACAATGGATGCCTCATGGGAGGGGAAGCACACATGACCCCTCATTCCATTTAAGGTCTATAGAGATCTTAGAAGAGGAAGTTAAACACAAATGTTCTAGAGCTCAGAGCAGTCCACAGTGCTTACTAACATTTCTTACCAATGATCCAGAACAAGGCCATCAAAATATTTATGGACAACGTAGCCTGCATGTGCTATATCAACCTACAGGGTGGCACATTTTTGCACCAACTATGCAAGGAGGCAGTGCTCTTTTGGGACTAATGCATATGCAGTCACATTCATATTTTTGTGACATATTTCCCAGGGAAACAGAAGACTGTTGCAGGCCCCCTCAGTAGACATTTCCATCAAGACCATGAATAGGAGATGGAGACACTCACCCTTCTTACCATAGTCCATCAATGCGGATTCACTGGCATAGACCTCTTTGCTACAGAGACCAATAAAAAACACCCTGACTACTGCCCCAGGGTTAGCAGGGGCAAGAATTCCATGGGAAACGTATTCTCCATAATGTCGGATGCACCCATTCTTTTACGCTTTCCCACTGTTCCTGTTGCTACACAAAGTGATCCTCAAGATGGAGCAAGGTTAATACTAATAGCACTGCTCTGGCCTTACCAAGCATGGTTCTTGACACACCTGTTTTCTTCCCAAAACTACTTTCCAATGTGGAGCATACCAGGCTTCACACGCTGGATGTCTACAGGGTGTTAACCTTTTATCTGCAAAGAACAAGAGCCCATGGGACACAATATTTCTAAACAAAGGCTGTCTAAGTGAATATTGCGGTGCTTCAGACTTTGACTTAAACAGCTTACCTGCTCTGCATTTAATCCAGATGCACACCACCAGAGCTACTGCTGCTTTCTGTGCCTTTCTGCAAGGAACTCAAATAGAGGGCATCTGCAAAGCAGCAACATGGGCATCAGTACTTACCTTTACACAAAATTATGTGCCATAGAACAACATATATTGGCAAACGTTCATTTTGGATACTCTGTCCTAAATCTGGTACAAGGCAATGAACCAAAGTCCCACCAACCACAACACTACTCCTTAGTCATCCAACATGGAGTACCCACAGGGACACTCCAAGGAGAAGAGGAGGTTACTCACCTGCAGTAATGCTTGGAGATGGGTATCCCTGTGGGTACTCCACAACCCATCCCTCCCCCCTCTACTTTGATAGTACCCTTGGTATGGGATAGAGAAGGAACTGAGGGATAGTGGGCAGCGAGTGACACTTAATGACCATTGCTGGTGCAGACCGCGCATGCGCCACTGGCATAGTTACTGCCGCTATAAATCTTCCAGCTAGAAGCACAGGGCACCAAAACACCTAATGTGGAGCACCCACAGGGACACCCATCTCGAAAAAACGTCAGTTACTGTAGTGAGTAACCTCATATTGTGTGCACAGTTTTTAATTGTTTGGTGCAGAATTCCTCTGGGTGTAGACATTTGACACTAAAAACTTTAGAATATTAGCACTAAATCTCTGGTGTTAAGGGACCAATATCCCACTGATATTAAAGGACACTGTCTGAAATGCAAACTGCTGCAGCAGGTACTCAGGAAGCCAGGGGGTTGCAGTGTGTGATTGAACAATGAACAGTATGAATCCTGCTCATTTGGGCAGGTGTTTTGGTAGGTGTCTGGAGTAAACAATATGTTACAGTTGTTGTTTGTCATCCCCAGGGCATGTGGTGGAGTGGTAGGAGTGGTGGACATACCCTACTTGGTTTTGGAGCCTACCCACAATAAACAGGACTTCGCAGATGCCAAAGAGTATCGACATTTGCTGAAGGCCATGGGGGAGCACTTGGCTCAGTACTGGAAGGATGTTGCTATTGGTAATGAGTGTTCACAACTTGACTGGGCAGGGGAGGGGATCTGGGCAGCTGGTGGGACAGAGGACCAAGCTTAACAGAGAAAGGGGTCGTCTACACTAGCCCCCTTCTTCGAAAGGAGCATGGTAATCATCCCGATTGGAGGAGGCTGATGAGGTGCTGTGATGCATATGCAGCATCTCTTTAGCATCTCCTCAGCGGGAACTTCAAAGTTGCTAACTTTGAGGCACTAATGACAGGCAGTGTAGCCGCAGGCGCTTTGGAGTACCTACCGAACTTCAGAGTTCCCTTACTCCCAAAATGTTATGGGAGTAAGGGAACTTTGAAGTTTGGCAGGTACTCCAAAGCACCCGTGGCTACGCTGCCTGTCAGTGCTTCGAAGTTCCCACAACTGGCATTATGCTAATAAGTTACTGCATATGCATTGCGGCACCTCCTTAGCCTCCTCCGATCAGGCTGATTACTCTGCCCCCTTCGAAGAAGGGGGGCTAGGGTAGACAAGCCCAAAGCGTATGTATTTATGCTGCTAATAGTGGTGGCATGATGTATGTTCTTGTTTTGCGTTTTGTTTTTTCTCCAGCACAGAGGGGTATAATCAAGTTTTGGGATGAATTTGGCTATTTATCAGCAAACTGGAACCAGCCTCCCTCCAGTGAACTGCGCTACAAACGGCGACGAGCCATGGAGATCCCCACCACAATTCAATGCGGTGCGTCTGACCCAGCAGAGGTAGCAGTGTGACTGGGATTACAAGATAGTTTTGTAATATAACAAAGAAGCAGAGCGGCTCATGGGCAGGTTTTAGTAGCTCAATATTAGTTTTTCTGCTACCTAGCTAAGCCAATGTAGCGTTGGGATCTGGATTCTTTTCTGGCTCATGCATAACCCAATTGATAAATTGATCGCTCAGTCATAATTGCCAAATGTCTTACTGGTGATGGTACATGAGCCAGACATTCAAAGCCCATGGTGAGGTTTTTGGGGCTGGCAATTTACAAAAAAAAAAAAATCAAGTCTCTGTAAGATGAGAATACTAACTATCACTGGGGGGGGTGTTGAACATAGAGCCACACTGGGCCATGTTCACAGTCCCTCAATAGAATAGAACTGCATTTCAGTCCCTTTGATTCTTGATCTTATTCTTAGGATGGCACTGATCACCCAGTTTGTGGGCAGGAGGCAGTTCTCCTCTGCTGATTTTTCTAGTATCTTTGGGAGTATTCCCTCTCTTTGAAACATTTAATGGGAATGGCATGAATATCAAACGATTGCCTCCCTTTCACTAAAGGAAACCTACGTTGAGCATTGAGGGGCTTCAGCCTTCCTGACCACCAATTCACTTACGATTTTGTTCATTTAATTTTAAAGAAAACAGAACTTTGCAACACAGGCTAGTTCCTTAGAGGGAGGTGGAAAATGGTCCCCAACCCCAGTGCCAAGTGCTGTAGGAGCTGGAAGGGGTTGTTGCCACCACGCAAATGCTCTGGGAAGCCCATAATGGCCAAATGGGCTTGCTCTGAGCCCAGGAGACAGGCTGTGTGTGTGTGTGGCTTAGAATCTGTACACTGACCATGTCATGTGTTCTGTATAAAAGATATGTGTTTGAAGTGGCGGACCCTCCCATTCCAGCTGAGCTCTGTGGAGAAAGAGTACCCGGATACTTGGGTGTGTTCCATGAACCCTGACCCTGAGCAAGATCGGTGAGTATGAGAGATGGCCAAGGTAGGGAATTGGCATTAACATGCCTTTGCTGTGCTGTTCTGAGTACCTGACTGTGGGTAGATAATGTTCTGCCTTCATCACAAGATTCTGCCCTCAGTCCTAGTGAATCAGAATAGCTCTATTGTAAATTGAGCCTGAGTGAAGTAGTTAGCAATGTTGCCATTAAGTGACATGATTTGGTTTGGGTCAATGTACCCACTAAGATGAATGGAAGAAATTAACAGATCTGTCAGAGGCTGTCTACACTAGAGCATAAAATCGATTTTAAGGGAGTTAAGTCAATTTTGTAATGTACCTGTCTTCACTACATATATCATTAGGTCGATTTTAAGGGATCCTAAGGTGGACTTTTCTACTTCAGCTTTTTCATGAGGAGTAACGCCAAATTTGAATTTACAAGGTTGACTTAATACTAGTGTAGACACAGTGTTATTTTATTAGATTTTATTAACCTTCAGAAGTATCCTACAATGCCCCTAATATGTCTTTTCTGATTGTCACTTTCACCTCTGCTGCTCTCCAGGTGAGTAGGAAGCAGGAATCAGCCCTGGCTCTCTGTCTGTCCTCCTCACTATGCTGCTGCTGGGCTCTCTGGCTGCCCCCCGCACCACACAGCTGCCCCACCACCACACGGCTGCTGGGCTCTCTGGCTGCCCCCTACCATCATGTAGCTGCCAGTGGGGCGTACACATTCAAAATGAAATGAATCAAAATAACATTATCAAAATGAAGCATTTCAACAATACCAAAAAACAACTTTTCAGTAGCTCCAAATTAAAACTTCATATTTTTATTTTTGCATTTTACATTTCTCAGGACTGGCCCATTAGCTTTGTAACGGTGTGTGCCAGGGCAGGCTGTGGAAAAGTGGTGTGAAAATGCATTTGGCAGTTAGTTTTCAATGCGAGTGGGGAGTGAGGGCAATGCATTCTGGGATGATATCAGAGACCCACAACCACTTGTGGCACACTTTTTTTTTTTTTTTTTTTAATACCATAACACACTGGCACAGAAACCCAGAATGCAATGGGGGTGCAAGAACTGTGGGATGGGTACCCACAATGTGCTGCTGATAGTCAAATTTAGCAAAAGTAATGGGGGACACAATGTCGACTTTCTAAACGTGTGGCCACTCACCATTGACTTCATAAAATCTTGTGGTATAAAGTCAACTTTAATAAATTCGACTTCATTTCCTAGTGTTGACACAGACTGAGTTTGTTAATGTTGGTTAGGGTGACCATATTCCCCCATGTGAAATATGGGACACCTGGTAAAATTACTTCGAATTAAGCAAGTTCAGTGGCAATCTATTAAAACTGTGCAGAACAATTTGCTTGGAATTATGTGAGTTCAATGTCAATCTATTAGAACTATGCAATACAAATATTAAATGTAATATTAAGTTGACTGCGTACCCATTTAAAAGATATACTGGTAAAAATTAAAAAATATACCTACAGTTGAGTGCTTATGGCTCTATACAGCATGCCTTGTCCTAATCTTGCTATCCCTCAGAGTGTGGGCTTGTAGTGTGTGAGAGAGAAGAGGTGCAGGAGCCAGAGTAATGGGCTGGGGAGGGGCATGGGGTATGTGCGTGAGCGGTTGGAAATCAGGGATGGGTGTGTGTGCAGGAGGGCAGGAGTCTGGGAGTGGGTTCTGGAACAATGTAAGCCACCCTCCAGCCCCCATTTAAATTTCACTGGAGTCAGTGGATTTCCAACAGATAAATTATGGTGTCTGTTTCTAGCTGCTAGTCCCTGCTTTGCAACATACAGGACAATTTTCCTGGTTTTTTTTTTTTTCCTTTTTTTAAAGTCAGGGAAGCTCTCCAGGGAGCTAAAAAAAGGGACAGTCCTGGCTGAAACAGAATGGATGGTCATCCTACTGTTGATAGACTCTAGAAGAAAGCAGAGTATCAAGTTATTCTGTAAAGGTGTTCTTTACAACAGTAAAGACCAGAAACATAATTTGTCTAAAATGAAAGTTAGATCTGCAGACCAGAGCTGTTACCAGACAAGCACTCATGCTGCCTTGTGCAGAGTACTGAGTTAGTCTAACTCCTTCTTATATCCAAATCCCTGTGTGGTAGGCATTCTAAGAGAGGAGAAGGATTATTTTCCTTGACCGAATCTTCCTCTGGGTATGTTTTTTTGGGGGAAGGGTGAAAGGGGGGTGTCAGAGGAACCTTCCTGCTTTCCCCCCTCTGCCATGCTTTGTTGGTTTCAGTTGGAATGTCTGAAGATAGTATAATGTTGGGCTAGTGGCTAAGGGTATTCATAGAACAGAGCTGAAGGGACAAGTTAAGGTCATAATATGCCTAATATAGTTAGTTAATTTTAACTACAGGGAAAGTTGGAAGTCTCTGTGTACTTTTTTTTAAACATCCAGGGAAAGAAAAGCCTGACATTAGTGCTGAATGCATTCAAGCACTAGTTTTCAATTGTCATTGTGTATTCAAAGTGATCAGTTAATCACCTGAGCTCCTAACAGAGCATAAGGCCTCTACATTCATTTTGTTATATGCACCAAGGCTTGTGCAACTGTGCACACCCATTAATAATACATGTGCCAGCTGTGGGTGCTCTGCCAGTCAGCTGGGTGGCATCTCTAAGGCAGCCACCTTTGCACACAGCTCACAGGGAACACTGGCCATGACAGCATTTCTAGGAATTTACATCCATACAGAAAACAAATACTACATCATTAACCCTCTGCAGTAAAATGGGTGGATGAGAAAATTAATTTAATCCATTTTAAAATCTAGAGGAATTTCAGGAATAGATGGTAAACAAGTCAAAGAAGGCTTTTATGGCAGTAGCCAGAGGGATTTCCTCATTTGTCAGCAATAATGAAGAAACTAACAGAGGTACCAGTGGCTGAATAGTTGTCTGTGCAGCCCCTGCTGTCTGATGGACAGCTTGTAACAATGAGCTCCTGGAGTAAATAGGTTTTAAAGACTGTTTGTTTATTTATTTAAAAAAAACACTCTTAAATTGTAAGGTCTGTAAACCTCTATGTATGCATTTCTGCCTGGCTAAAACCTGTGAATCCTTGATATTAGGATTATTGCAATAAGGAAACAGCTAGGTTTCCTTGAGGCCAATAGTTCTCAAAACATAAAAGATCCTGAGTTATTTTTTCAGTCCCTTGCTTGGCTTGGCTTGGCTTGTATTATCTTGTGTACTGCAGGTGTGAAGCTTCAGAGCAAAAACAGAAGGTACCCCTGGGAATGCTGAAAAAAGACTTCAGATCACAAGAGGAGAAACAGAAGCAGCTGACAGAGAAAATTCGTCAGCAACAAGAGAAACTGGAGGCTATGCAGGTGATTCTACAGACCTAGAGCTGAGCCTGGTGGAGAGAATGGGACACACCTCCTTGGGCAAATGAATTACTCTTGAGTTAAATGTCTTTCTCATCCATATCTCATTCTATTATTTGTACTACTGCAGTGCTTAAGAGCCCTAGTCATGTGTCAAGACCCTTTTGTGCTAGGTGCTGTACAAACTGAACAAAAAGGCATTCACTTCCCTAAGGTACTTACCATCTTAATGTAAGATAAGACAATAAGTAAACCAAAGGAAGCAATGATTGTATTGGTCAGCATGATAAGCAATGGTGGATGTGATATACCTTGACTGTGGATGTGATATACCTCAACTTCAGCAAGGCTTTTGATAGGGTCTCCCACAACATTCTTGTCCATAAGTTAAGGAAAGATGGATTGGATCCTTGGACTATAAGATGGATAGAAAGCTGGCTTGGTGGTCGGGCCCAACGGGTAGTGGCCAATGGCTCAATATCTGGATGGCGGTCTGTTTCAAGTGGAGTGCCGCAAGGCTCGGTTCTGGGGCCCGTGTTATTCAACATTTTTATTAATGTCCTGGATGAGGGACTGGATTGCACCCTCAGCAAGTTTGCGGACAACACAAAACTAGGGGGAGAGGTAGATACGTTGGAGGGTAGAGAGAGAATCCAGAGGGACCTGGATAAATTGGAGGGCTGGGCCAAAAGAAATCTGATGCAGTTCAATAAGGAGAAGTGTAGAGTCCTGCACCTGGGGCAGAAGAATCCCAAACATTGTTACAGGCTGGAGACCGACTGGCTCAGCAGCAGTACGATGGAAAGAGACCTAGGGGTTATGGTGGATGAAAGGCTGGATATGAGTAAACAGTGTGCCCTTGTAGCCAAGAAGGCTAATGGCATACTAGGGTGCATTAGGAGGAGCATTTTGAGCAGATCTAGAGAAGTAGTTATTCCTCTTTATTTGGCATTGGTGAGGCCACATCTGGAATATTGTGTCCAGTTTTGGGCCCCCCAGTATAAAAAGGATGTGGATTTGCTGGAGCAGGTTCAGCGAAGGGCAACAAAAATGATTAAGGGTCTGGAGCACAAGACCTATGAGGATAGGCTGAGGGATTTGGGCTTGTTTAGTTTACAGAAGGGAAGACTTAGAGGTGATTTAATAGCAACCTTCAACTTCCTGAAGAGGAGCTCTAAAAAGGAGGGTGAGAAACTGTTCTCAGTGGTGTCAGATGGCAGAACAAGGAGTAATGATCAGAAGTTGAAGAGGGAAGGATGTAGGTTAGATATTAGGAGAAACTACTTCACCAGGCGGGTGGTGAAGGATTGGAATGCGTTGCCTAGAGAGGTGGTGGATTCTCCATCTGTTGAGGTTTTTAAGTCCCGACTGGACAAGGTCCTGGCTGGGATGACTTAGTGGGGGTTGATCCTGCTTGAAGCAGGCGGCTGGACTAGCTGACCTCCTGAGGTCCCTTGCAGCCCTGTGATGCTATGGTCACACAATACCAGAAGACTAACCATTGTAATATTTCTTGTGGACATAATAGAAGAAGACTTGTATGTTGAGCATTTTGAAAGAGCACAAATGTAGCACTTTAAAGACTAACAAAATGATTTATTTGGTGATGAGCTTTCATGCCACAGAATGTCACCAAATAAATCATTTCATTAGTCTTTAAAGTGCTATATTTCTGCCACTTTGTTTTGTTGGCGGACAGGCTAATACCTTTCTGTTTCTATTCAACATTTTGAATGAGGTTGGTGCATTAATTTTGTGGGTATTTGTAGGGAGCTCCTCCCACATGTGAAGGAAAGCATTGAACATAGGGAAAATGAGTAGTAGTAAAACAAAGTTCAGCTCAAACTTGAGGCTTCACATCTTACTGAAGCTCTCTGTGGGCTGCTCGGTGCCCTGTTTTATAGGGCCACTCCCCATTTTTTAAAGTTAGATGGGATAGTGATCTACCTTCCTTAGTGAGCCAACAGAACCCATTTATCTTTTTCCCAGTGTGATCATTACCTGCTGATTGGGAGAATATCATGCAAACACTGACAGCTTTTAAAATGACCTTGTTGCTATTGTTTCACTACAGAAAACCACACCAATCCGGTCCCAAGCAGACCTGAAGAAATTACCTCTTGAAGTGACTACACGTCCTATCGTGGAGGTAACTACCAGAGCCCCAGTACTGCTGCAGACCTTTTCTCTCTGGCACCACACTGAATTGTTCTCTGAGCAATTTCTGGATTTTAATTCTTCTTTCCTGTGCACTCTCTTCTCCCAGGACTCCCAGTCACTGAGCAGACCTCAACGCCCGCGATCTCCTCCTTTACCTGATGTAATTAAAAATGCTCCCAGCAGACCTCCACTGCCTCCCCCCAAATCCATCAGCCAGCTGCGAAAGGCTTCCCTGGCTCGACCAGTCATCAGCACCCCAAAACTGGCAAGTGTGTTGTCCAGGGAGGAAGCTAGTACTTCCAAGACACAACAGCACACTGTGACTGCAGGAAAGTCAAACAACACAGTTGTCAGGACTCCTGCTAAACCTGTCCATGTGGGGAGGCCACCCCCCATGCAGCTTCAGAACTCCGTGGACCATCGAGAGACTCCCATCCCCAAAATTACAAAGACACCAGTACTGAAAAAAACTGTGGCAGTCAAGCCTTCCCAGGTGAGTCTGTGATATTTGGTGGGATGGAAAATCATCACTTTGAGTAACCCCACTGTTTACTCAGCATCTTCCTTATGTCTAGGCGTGAGAGACCTCCCCTTCCCCTTGCCCCCCCAACCACAAAATTATCTGCATAGGATGGCAGAACTTTACTGTGCTAGGCTAGAGTTCTCCATTGTATTCTCATTTGGATCCCTTGCTCCAGCTGCTTCCTTGAGCCCCCAAGGATTGCCCTGCAAGGGTAGACACATGGCAGCAGGTGTATCGTAATGAAGGACACTGCTGTCCTTTGTGGCATGGAGCAGATATATGTGTGGTACAGTAATGTGCTAGGATCTTCTGTGGAAAGTCTTGTGGTATGATTTTCAAACAGATGTGGCACCAGATGCTCCCATTGTTGTTTTAGCTTGAGTGATTTGCTGCACTCTCTTGAAACCCTAGCTACTTTGTCTGGGGCACTATAGAGACATTGAGCTCATCTGAAAGCCTGTCCCTGGAAACAGTTGGTGGTACTCAATATTCAGCCAAAAATTATTTGCTCTCAGCAGACCTCTAGCATTCGCAAGAGGACATTTAACTCCATGGAAGATGGAGCTGAGGAGGAAGTGGAGCAGAAGAAGGAGAAAACAAAAAGGGGAAAAATTGTGGTAGTGAAAGAGGAGAAGAAGGACTCAAATGAGGTGGTGGTTGAAGTAAGTATTGCAGTGAGTTCCCTCTGGCTGGAAGGGAGCTAGTCCACGCTGATCATCTTCCTGGGAGGTAGCTAATGAGAGTTCTTTGTGCTTGCAGCTCACAGACAGTGCAGGGGAGGAGGAACTAGCAGATCTGAAAAGAGCTCAGAAAGGTGAGGCTCAAACCATTAAACTTGTTTGCCAGTATGCAGAAGGCAGTGAAAGGGACAGAGGGCTCTGCTGTAGCACTAGACACAGAGACTGGCTTTCCTGATTTAAACCTTCAGTTAAAATGTGTTTGCTGGAAGTGACTGTTTTGCCCAACCCCAAGAAATAGTGGGCTACGGTTGCTTTGATCATGCTGAAGCATGGCATGCTGGGACTTTTATCCTTTAGGCTGCATGTTTATATTAACATTGAAGAGGGTTGTGGGCGTTGGACAAATGAGTCTTCCCTGTTCATAGTGTGCTGCAGTAAAGAGTTAGTAGAGCTGAGGGTGGAGTATTGCTTCCTCAGTCATCCCCTCTTGTGAGTTACTCCCCTTTGTGGAAGTTTTTTTGTGACTCACACCTTAGTCCAAAGACGTGGCAAAAGTTGAAACAAATCTAGATTCTTCCCTGAGTGATGGTCCCTATACATATTCCATGTGTAGGTGTGCATGTGTGTCCCATGTGTCAGAACCTGGAAGCTCCCCTTAGCAGTGTCCATTAACCTGTACTCATGTCCTTTTATTATCCTCTCAGCTATGAGAACAAGTTGTTCAGGTCATAACCTTTCCAGTTTGTCCTTAGTGCCCCATAGCCTGAATTGGAAACCCTGTTCTTTCATTCTCTTATCTATTTGAAGAGAGTGACCTTGTCTTTTTGTTTGGGTAGTTGCAGCAACTGTGTACTAGTGTATATAGTAGCTCCAGATTAGTAAGTTAGTGTTAGCTTCTTCTTCGAGTGTCCCCGTGGGTGCTCCACCATAGGTGACGGCTTGGCCGGCGCCGCAGATCGGATCTTCCAAGCAGTTTCTGCCGGACCGCGCATGCGCCGGTACGCGCCGCTCCCTGGCGCGCTCCTGGCCATGTGCGCGATCCGGTCCCCGCCAGTTCCTCTCAACCGCCGTCGGCTGCAGACGGAATCCGACTAGGCTAAAGCCACATAGCGTATTCAACGACTTTATTTGTTTTTCTCTTTAAAGTCTTTCAGTTCTTAGGATACCATAAGTAACCGGTTGTTATTTTGCAAAAAAAAAAACAAAAAAAAAAAACAAACAACAAACAAGCTAAGGAGGGACAGCTCAAGCCAGTCCCAGTAACCAGCGCCGGAGGCCGGGAGCTAGGGCCATCAGCCCTCCTGCGGAGGCAGGCCATCGGACGGGGAAACAGCACAAAGAAGTGCTAAGTACCCACAAGCAAACTCAAAGACTCACCAACAATGTCCGCCTCAGGCTTTAAAAAATGTGAGTCCTGCCGAGAGGCAATGCCAGTGTCCGATGGGCACAGTCTATGCATAAGGTGCCTGGGGGAGTCCCATGTGGCACAAAAATGCGCCTTCTGTGCAAAGTTAACAACCAGAGCACGGAGAGACAGGGAGATGAGAATTAAACTGCTGCTTCTTGACAAGGCCCTCCAGCCAGACGTGCCGGAGCGGCCGCAGCAGGAGGGACCCTCCGGGGCCCTTAGAAGGAAAGCTGCCTCCCTCACTCCATCTGCGCAAAAACGGAGGAAAGTTTCTCCAACCCGATCCCTGCCGGCAGTAACAGTGAGCGGGACGGGAGGAGCGAGCAGCCCCCAGCCGCAGCAACAGCTGATCGGTGGCGGCACGGAGAGCCACGTGGAAGCGGCTCAGCCTCCGATCATCAGCCAGCCGCCCCGCACCGCAGGCAGGGCGGCGGCTAAGCAAGCGCCGGTACCAGCGGCACCGCAGACAGCGGCACCGATCCCCGGGGAACCGGCGGTGCAGGGCGCGCAGGCACGTAGCCTGCAGGCGCACAAGGACTCCGCACGTGTGGCACCGCCCTCGAGCGTGCCTAGCACGGTGCCGACGGGGCCGGGATCCCCCGCCCATCAGGGGGCGGAGTTACCTCCTCAAGGGAGGGGGAAGGCTGCACACAAGAGGAGGCATTGCAGCCCCTCTCCAGACAGGGCTGTGGAGCTCTTCTCTCACAGCCCTCCGCTCATGTTGCAGACTCCAACCAGAAGGCAGGGGCCCCCCCTAGCCTACCCGGAGCCCCCTTCTCCTTTCCTGCAATCAGCCTCCCCATGGCTGGCACCCCCCTCGCCCTTCCTGGGATTTGAATCGCTGGACTATTATGCAAAATCGCTCTCTCCAGTGTCTCGACAATCCCCCTCTCCCAGACACACAGGGTACGTGCAAAGGGAATGGTCAAGGTCACCTTCCCAGGAACAGTGCCTATACTACCATGGTCGTCCCTTCCACGCGGGGCATGGACACCATCGGCAATCTACCAGGGGGAGATCCCCACATATTACCTCGTACCCCCGAGGGCAATCGCGATCGGGGACGGAGACTCAAGCATCCCAGGGGGGGCTGGCCGTGGACCCACGAGATTTTCCCTCGCAAACCTCCAGCGAGAGGGCGCACCATCACCATCAAGAACCGGAAGGGTCCAAAGAAATGTACCCCAGCGGTTCCTCGTTTTCCTCCCCGGATGAGGCCACGGCTTTAGGGGACGTCCATCCCAAGGACGATCTCAAACAGTTTCAGGAGCTGTTTAAGAGGGTAGCTTTCACGCAAGGCATCCAGACAGCACAAGTGCAAGAGAAACATCATAAGCTCCTTAAAAATTTGAGCTCCCCGGCCTCCTCCAGAGTAGCAATCCCGCTTGATGAAGCGATCTTGGAGTCCGCCACTACCATATGGCAGACCCCGGCAACTATTCCGCCTGTCCAAAAGAGAGCGGATAAGAAATACTTCGTGCCGGCGAAGGGCATGGAGTTCTTGTTTAGCCACCCCCAGCCAAACTCCTTGGTGGTGGAGTCCTCGCAGCAAAGATTAAAAACATCTCAATTTAAAACAGGGGGAATGGACAGAGATGCCAAGAAGCTAGAGCTGTTCGGCAGAAAGGTCTACTCCTCCTCCACTTTAACCTTGCGAATGGCAAATTATGCAGCGCACTTGGCGAACCATAATTTCGACAACTATGCCAGATTAACTTCCCTCATGGACTCGCTTCCAGAGGACAAAAAGCCGGTCCTCAAGGCCATAGTGCAAGAGGGCTACGCGGCTGCGAGGATGGAAGTTCAGATTGCTTTGGACGTTGCGGACACGGCAGCACGTTCCACAGCAACTGCAGTGGTGATGCGACGGGAGTCCTGGCTCCAGACCTCGGGCATACCGAGAGATCTGCAGGCGAAGATAATCGACCTTCCCTTCGACTTGCAGAAGCTGTTTGCTGAATCAACTGACTCGGTCCTTCATTCCAGTAAAGATTCAAGAGCCACACTCAGGACCCTGGGGATTTACACCCCTCCATACTCAAAGAAAAGGTACTACCCACAGCAAAGGCGGTACCAATACCAGCAACAGCGCCCCCAGTATCACAGGGGTTACGAGCAAGGGCGGCATCAGCAGCACCAGCAGTACAGAACCCCCAGGCGACGCTCACAACAGGGCCGTACGTCCTCGGGGCGGGGCCAAAGGCCACAAGTTTGACATACAAATCCAGGGCTGTGCCATCACCACCATTGCACAAGATCATCCGAAACGACTTTTTCACCATCGCCTCCGACCATTCTACGACCAGTGGCAAAGGATCACCACAGACAAATGGGTGCTGGAGATCATAGCCACGGGGTACGCCATCCCCTTCCAGTCGCTCCCGCCGCCGCGACCCCCGCCCAAGCCCCACCCCCAGGAGGCCTCCCATGTAGCCAGGCTCAGGCAGGAGGTGGCCCACCTAGAGTTCATAGGGGCGGTGGAAAAGGTGCCGGAGCAACTGCAAGGGAAAGGGTTCTACTCTCGGTATTTCCTGACGGAGAAAAAAACAGGAGGCTGGAGGCCCATCTTAGACCTTCGTGGCCTCAACAGGTATCTGCGCAAGCAACGTTTTCGGATGATCACTATTGCCTCCATCCTTACAGCACTGGACGATGGAGACTGGTTCGCAGCCCTCGATCTACAAGACGCGTACTTCCACATAACCATTCATCCGGCTCACCGACGTTTTCTCCGGTTCATGGTGGGCAACGAACACTTCCAATACAAGGTCCTGCCGTTTGGCCTTTCCTCGGCCCCCAGAGTCTTCACCAAGACCTTGGCAGTGGTGTCAGCCTACCTGCACAGACAGGGGGTGTTTATTTTCCCGTATCTGGACGACTGCCTGCTCAAAGGGACCTCGAAAAGGGAGGTTCTCCGCATGATACGCGTCACAGCAAACACGTTCTCCGCACTTGGCCTGGTTATCAATATGGCAAAATCAAAGATAGACCCCTCACAGGACATAGAGTTCATAGGGGCTCGCATAAACTCAGTCTCGGCGAGAGTATACCTTCCAGAGGCTCGCTTTCGAGCCATCGGTTCCCTCGTGCAGGTCATCACCTTCAGCCCTACGGTGCCGGTCTTGACGTGCTTGCAGCTGCTGGGCCACATGGCAGCGGCTACGTTTGTGGTACAGAACGCCAGGTTGCACATGCGCGGCATGCAACATTGGCTGGCAAGTGTATACAAGCCGGCAGTACACACCGTTCACAGGGTGGTGTCGCCCCCACCTGGGGTGCGCGAATCCCTGCAATGGTGGGTAAACCCCGGGAACTTGCTAACAGGGGTACCCTTCCATCAGCCGCAAATATCGGTTTTCCTCACTACGGATGCCTCCCTCATAGGGTGGGGAGCGCACATGGGCGAAGAGGTGGCTCAAGGACTGTGGTCACCCACGGAACAGTCTCTGCATATCAATGTTTTAGAGCTCAGAGCAGTGTTCAACGCCTGCAAACACTTTCGAGACCGTATACAAGGCAAAGTCGTCGGGATCAGTACAGACAATACCTCCACCATGTTTTACATAAACAGGCAAGGAGGAGCTCGATCCCGTACCTTATGCGCGGAAGCAATCCGCCTATGGAACTGGTGCATCGCCCACGATATAATCCTGAGAGCCTCCTACTTGCCGGGCACGCACAACGTGAAGGCAGACCAGTTGAGCAGACGTTTTGCGCTCACCCACGAGTGGCAGATCCGTCCCGATCTACTACGGCCTATTTTCCACGCATGGGGGTTTCCCCAAATAGATCTGTTTGCCACTCAGCACAACAAACAGTGCCCACGATTCTCCTCCAGAGCAGGGCTGGGCCGGGGGTCCCTGGGGGACGCGTTCGCGATCCCGTGGGGAGGCCCCCTGCTTTACGCGTTTCCCCCCGCAGTGCTGATCCACAAGGTTCTGCAAAAAGCCAGGAGAGACAAGGCTCGGATGATCCTGATAGTCCCAACATGGGATCGCCAACCATGGTTCCCCCTACTCCTGCGCCTGTCGGACCGCCCACCGATGCCTCTTCCGGTGGCGCCGGACCTGCTCACGCAAGCCCAGGGGTCCATAGTGCATCCGCACCCCCAAAGCCTGCGACTGCAAGCGTGGCTAATCCATGGCTCAGCTCCCTAGAGAGCACATGCACAGTGGAAGTACAGCAAGTCCTAGAAAGTAGCAGGAGGACTTCCACTAGGAAAACCTACAAGCAAAAATGGACTCGCTTCATGGCTTGGTGTTCTACCAAGCAGCTGGCCCCCCTTTCGGTGCCTATACCTACAATTCTAGAGTATTTACTGGACCTCAAGAGAGCAGGACTCTCGCTATCCTCGTTAAAGGTCCACCTGGCCGCCATCTCGGCGTTCAGACATGAGGAGGGAGGGCACACGGTGTTCGCCCACCCTATGGTTACCAGGTTCCTCAAAGGGTTGGTAAACCTATACCCCCCTCGGAAACCGATTCCACCTTCGTGGAGCTTGGACCTGGTGCTTACCACACTCATGGGACCACCGTTCGAGCCCTTGGCCACGGTTCCCCTTCGCCTCCTTACAGTAAAGACGACCTTTCTTCTTGCAATTACGTCAGCCCGTCGGGTGAGCGAGCTTGCGGCAGTCATGGCAACGCCACCCTGCACTGTCTTTTCCAAGGAGGCGGTAACCATACGGCTGCATCCAGCCTTTGTTCCCAAAGTTTCTTCCGAGTTTCACATCAATGAACCTATTGTTCTACCCTCGTTCTATCCAAAGCCTCATAACTCCAGCGAAGAGGCGCGCCTACACCTCCTGGATGTGAGGAGGGCGCTAGCCTTCTACGTAGACAGGACCAAGTCCTTCCGAAAATCGGATAGACTCCTGGTCTCCCTCGCTCCCAAATCTAAAGGAGAAGGTCTCTCATCGTAGAGAATCTCAAAGCACATTGTATCCTGCATAAAAATGTGCTACGAACTCAGAAAGACTCCTTTGTCGGCCACTCCCAGGGCTCATTCCACCAGGGCGGTGGCAGCATCAACAGCCTTTTTCAAGGGCGTTGCATTGAAAGACATTTGCAGAGCGGCGACCTGGTCATCCTACGACACGTTCGCCAAACATTACGCCCTTCACAGGGTATTCCAAGAGGATACCCGTCTCTCTGCAGCGGTCCTCTCGGGGACCAGCTGCACATAATCCGATTACCCACCACCTATCTGGGTTACTGCTGGGTAGTCACCTATGGTGGAGCACCCACGGGGACACTCGAAGAAGAAAGAGAAGTTACTCACCGTAGTAACGGTGGTTCTTCGAGATGTGTCCCCGTGGGTGCTCCACTTCCCGCCCATCCTCCCCGCTTCGGATCTCTGTTAGTGTTTTGCAGGGGCAACCGAGGCGGTTGGTCGAGGAACTGGCGGGGACCGGATCGCGCACATGGCCAGGAGCGCGCCAGGGAGCGGCGCGTACCGGCGCATGCGCGGTCCGGCAGAAACTGCTTGGAAGATCCGATCTGCGGCGCCGGCCAAGCCGTCACCTATGGTGGAGCACCCACGGGGACACATCTCGAAGAACCACCGTTACTACGGTGAGTAACTTCTCTTTCTTGCCATTCGGGGACGTTTCTCCCAAGAAAATTATGCCCTGCGTTCTGGGGTTTTCTGCCCATGCTCATGCTCCATGAGCAAGAAGCATCAGGGCTACCTTTGATGCCACATCAAGGTAACATCGTGGCTTGTTGATCTGTTTCTTTCCCACCCGAACCCAGGAAGCTCAGTAGCTTCACCTCTAAATTCAGGTTCATTCTCAGCAGAGTACTGAGGAGACATGAGCATTCCTTCTCAAAAAGCTGTGTGAAATGTGTTTTCAGCATCAGTTCAAACCCCCTAACATCTACCCATCTCTGCCTCAGACAAAGGGCTCCATGTGGAGGTACGAGTGAACAAGGAATGGTTCACAGGCCGTGTCACGGCTGTGGAGATGAGCAAACATGCCATACGCTGGAAGGTGAAATTTGATTATGTACCTACAGACACCACACCAAGAGATCGCTGGTAACTAACCATTACCTTTGCTTGCTTGGGCTCTGGAGATGCTTCCCCTTCAATAAAGAGGGGCGAATTGGGGTCTGCTGTATTTTCACAGTTGCTGAGGAGATAAACAATCCATTCTTTCTTTGGGAAGGTTGTATACACAGGAATGTTTGGAGAAAGTTGCTTTGTGATTGTGAAAGGATCAGGCATCTATCTATGTGGGTAGCTCTGGAAGAAACTGAAATCTGAGAGCAGTTGTCAGAGTGATGGGGGTTCTGAGGCAGAGGGTATTAAAAGGGTGTGGCTAAGCAGGGGTAGGCTATATGTGACTCCTTACTGACCCTTCCAGGGTAGAGAAGGGCAGTGAGGATGTGCGGTTGATGAAGCCTCCCTCTCCAGAGTATCAGAGTCCAGACACACAGCAGGAAGAGGAAGTTGCGACTGAGCCTTCAACATCAGACTGTGCCCGAATTGAGCCAGACACCACAGGTCCCAGCAGCAACCAGGAGACTGTGGATTTGCTAGTCCAAACGCTCCGGTGGGTTTATTCGTTGTTTGGAGCCATTACAATTTGATTATTTCAATCTCCTAGCAAGACTTAAAACTCTACTTGTGACGACTTGTTTTCTCTTGGGTAGGAATTGTTTACGGTACTTCTTACCTCCAAATTTTCCCATCTCCAAAAAGGAGCTGAGTTCCATGAGTTCAGAAGAATTGATGGCTTTTCCTCTGGTGAGTTTAGTTTGTCTCTTTTACACAAAACTTTTGCTTTGTCTACAAATGCAAAATGTACGGCTCCTGAGTTTCTCTGCTTTGGGAACAGAGGGGTCAAACAGATGTTTCTGAAGTGTTCATTCTTTTGAGAAAATGTGAGCACAAAGTCTTCACTTCACCAAATCATAGCTGTTTTGAGATAATCAGTTGGGTTACCAGGTGGTGAACAATCATGGAATTCTCCTGATTTCTCCCGTATCCTCATCCCTTTTGTCAGTGGATGGGATGAGAGCTAGCAAGTGCCTCTTATGATCCACTAAGGGCAATGCTGCTTAGGATTAGAAATACTAGAACTATTTTGTTGTCACCAAGCAAGATGAACTAGCATTTGAAACAAAGCTTTTGGTTTTGTTACTGAATATTCTCAGGGTTTTTCCACTCGTCTTTTTTTTCTTAATGAGACAAATGATGGTTTTTAAAATTAAAAATAAACGGGATGGATTGTTAACAGATGCTGAAATAAAGGGAGCAGTGTCCTTTGCTAGGCAAATCAATTTCATGTTAGTGCTGCCTGGGTGCTTCTACCAGTAAATCCAGGAGAAAACTAAACTGAGTGGTGGGAGCAGGCAGTATGGGTATTCTGACCCTAGAGTGAGGAGTAATACCTTTACAAGTCCATTTCTGAGTTTTGTGCTCTGTTCTTGGAGGAACAATGTAGTCCATGTGCTAACTTTCTATGGTAAAACGCAGAAATGAACAGTGTAACTGGTGACTTTCTGCTGTTTCCCATGCAATATCAGGTTTGACATCCTCCCCATTATTATGGGCAGACCTCAGCTGTTGGGGTGTCGAAGTCTGCTGAGGTGGGGCTTTCAGGTTTCTTGATTTCATCACTTGTCACAGCAGGTTGACTCACGTATTTGTATCCCCACAGAAAGAATACTTCAAACAGTACGAGATGGGTCTGCAGAATTTGTGCAATTCCTATCAGACTCGTGCTGATGCTCGGGCCAAAGCCTGTGAGGAGAACCTCCGCAACTCAGAGAAGAAACTTAAGGAGACGGAGGAGAAACTACAGAAGTTGCGGACTAATATTGTGGCACTTCTGCAGAAAGTGCAGGAGGTGGGTGAAAACCCAGGTACAGACTAGAATTACTGAGTCCCATGGAACTGGGTCCAGCTGAGACCCTGGGAAAAGTAAGAACTTCAAGTAACCCACGATTTAGCTGCATTCCAGTTTTGTCCTTGGTCCACAGCAACTCAGTGCTCTGTGCTGCAGGTTAGAGTTAAATTCCCAGTCTGGTTGTTCACATCTTATACCTTGTGTGTGGATGTGATGCTGCACTTCACATGACTAAACGGGGAGTTCTAGTTTACACCCCATTCCTTGGGTGTCAGTAACCACCAACAGCTAAGCAAAGGAGAAGCATTCCTTAGACTTTTTGCTTTCTGTGTCTCTAGGGATCGCATGTAGAAGGAGCACTGTGCTCCACTTCTGGGGAGAGGGAGCATTTTGTCTCTCAGTACAAAGCCTTGGGACTGGTTAAGGAGTGGTGACATGCTCTGGAGACAAGTATCAGAGAGGTAGCCGTGTTAGTCTGTATCTTCAAGAACAACAAGAAGTCCTGTGGCACCTTATAGACTAACAGATATTTTGGAGCATAAGCTTTTGTGGGCAAAGACCCGCTTCATCAGATGCATGAGTGGGGGGTGTGGTTTCAGAGGGGTATTTAAAGAGTGGGGACCCAGTAAAAGGGAGGTTCTGGCCCTCCCTTTTACTGGGACCCCACTCTTTAAATACCCCTCTGAAACCACACCCCCCACTCATGCATCTGATGAAGCGGGTCTTTGCCCACAAAAGCTTATGCTCCAAAATATCTGTTAGTCTGTAAGTTGCCACAGGACTTCTTGATATTCAGTGAATTCTTACCCACTTCTAAAGATGAATGGTGCCTGATTTGGAAACTTGAGAGTAGAATTGTATGGTGGGAAGGGAGGGCTCAAAGAGGGTTGGAGGCTGGTTTGCTATTAATAAGGCCACACCTGGGAATGTTGGCAGTGCTACCAGTAAGTGTTCATCTGCAATGTGAACAAGTGTGTGCTTCAGTCTTGGAGTAGCAGTGAATCCTGGAGGCCAGGTATGAGGGGGATTGATTGCTGTAGAGTTGCCTGTAGAGAGAGATCACAGCATTTTTTTCCCTGCTTCCCATCCCTACTCTGTATCTGCCGTAAATCTTTGAGGGATGGCCTCTGTTGTATTCCATGGAGGATGTATGTATGCACCATGTGTCAGGAGCCAGAAAATTTGAAAGTAGTCATGCTTGTTGGCCCACACACGTGCCCTTGCTTCACCTTAAGGCTTCATGTGAGGCAACAAAGCCAGGGGAGAGGAGATGGTGGACTGATTGTATCTTAAAGATCATGCAGGGATGCAAAGGAATGAGTCAGATGTACTAGTGTTCTCTCATTCTGGTACACTTAAAACAAAAAACTAGAATTGTGCATAGTTGCTTTTATACTAGGTTTCTGGCTGTTTGTTTTTACTGTAGTTTAGTGTTTTTAGTAGATAAGAGACTGGGGGAATCCATTTACCTTTCTCTCCACTCCAAACCAGTGCTCACCTCTATACTGGATTATGTTGATGGCACCAAAATTTAAGGTCTTCTCCTTTGCCCATGCTCATTCCCTGTCAGTGATGAGCCCTACCACTGGCTCTGCTGTTAGCAAGAAGTCCACATGTAGTCGGGCAGCTTTACCCACTTTGTAGACTCGCACTGGCTACGTCTACACGTGCACCCAACTTTGAAATAGCTTATTTCGATGTTGCGACATCGAAATAGGCTATTTCGATGAATAACGTCTACACGTCCTCCAGGGCTGGCAACGTCGATGTTCAACTTCGACGTTGCTCAGCCCAACATCGAAATAGGCACAGCGAGGGAACGTCTACACGCCAAAGTAGCACACATCGAAATAAGGGAGCCAGGCACAGCTGCAGACAGGGTCACGGGGCGGACTCAACAGCAAGTCGCTCCCTTAAAGGGCCCCTCCCAGACACACTTTCATTAAACAGTGCAAGATACACAGAGCCAACAACTAGTTGCAGACCCTGTATATGCAGCACGGACCCCCAGCTGCAGCAGCAGCAGCCAGAAGCCCTGGGCTAAGGGCTGCTGCCCACGGTGACCACAGAGCCCCGCAAGGGCTGGAGAGAGAGTATCTCTCAACCCCCCAGCTGATGGCCGCCATGGAGGACCCCGCTATTTCGATGTTGCGGGACGCGGATCGTCTACACGTCCCTACTTCGATGTTGAACGTCGAAGTAGGGCGCTATTCCCATCCGCTCATGGGGTTAGCGACTTCGACGTCTCGCCGCCTAACGTCGATTTCAACTTCGAAATAGCGCCCAACACGTGTAGACGTGACGGGCGCTATTTCGAAGTTACTGCCGCTACTTCGAAGTAGCGTGCACGTGTAGACGCAGCCACTCTGTCCAGAGGGCTCACCTCAGCTGCATCCCCCTCAACAGAGCCATTTGTCACAGTGCTCAAGACAAACGGGGGACAGTCCATTTCACAAGAGCTCAAGCATCAACTGTGATGGCCCTTCACAATGTACCCCTTATGAATATGTGCAGGGCAGCCATGTGGAATTCTGTACAAACCTTCATTGCTCATTACACCTGGTTTCAAAAGTCCTACAACTGATGCTTTGTTTGGCGTAGCTGTCCTCCCATTGCATCATCTTCCTTGCATCATCCTCTAGATTAGGCATTGCTTGTTAGTCACCCTTTGTGGAAAACAGTAGGCATCACCACTTGAAGAAAAGGTTCCTTCGCAGGAGGTTGCTTAAGGTATGTGGTCCCAGTGTCTATTCCACTTTCCACTCTTCTTTTCCTCTGCTGTTGCACCTGTTCAGTGTGTGGTTGAGGAAGAAACTAAGGTTGTGGTCAGGCCATCCTGCCTTTTATTCCCTCAGATGAAACTGTGGTGAAGCAAGAACACATGTATGAACCTGCCACACACTTTCCATTACAGGTAGGTAACCTCCTCTTGTGCCTTTGGTTTCAGGACATCGATATTAATACTGATGATGAGCTGGATGCATATATTGAGGACCTGATCACCAAGGGAGACTGAGTGGTCAAGACCCAGATCTGGCAAGCAGCATGGATGAGCTGGTCCCTGTAATCTCTGAGATGTTGGCTCCTGCAGTGGAGGGGATCCGAGCAACACATGAAAGGGGAGGGCCATTAGAGTGTGTATTATGTTGATGTGTTGGTGTACAATCTGTTCTTGTGATTTTACATACAAAAGATGTGCTGTTGGCAGGAAAGTTTTTAACATTGTAGTACTTCAACTCTCTTCCCTTTGTTTATAAATATTTATTTTTTAAAGAAACAGGAACTGTGCTTGGTATGACAGGAAGTCTGTTGTGTTGTCTTATTTTTGTGCATTAAAAATACAAGAAGCTTTTGCCTTTGGGGTATAGTGGAGATTTAAGCCCATGTCTTGGCACCAAAACACCCTATTTAGCACCTTATAGCTGATATCTCTTCAGATAAAAGAACACAGGGTGAAAATTTAATGGAAACTCCTCTGACACCTTGAGTGAGTGAGCAGAAGGCAGATAGGGCTTGGACTTCAGAGGATGGTAATTGGGCCAAAGGAAGCTCAGAGCCAGGGTTTCTAAGTGCACAAGGGGATTGGAGCCCCCATTCTCCATGGATGGGGTAAGGTTTGAACTTTAAAGGCACTGTAGCAGAGTCCGGATGTGGGGTCTTTAGAGCAGTCGTTACACCGCCATAAGCTCGAGCATGGGACTTTGTTAGCAGGTACAGGAAGGTTTAGGCCCTGTGATGCTCTAATGTGGGGTGGAGAACAGGAGGTGGGAGAAGCTCTTGGTGGTGGACTCAGTCCTCCAGACTCCTGGCATCTCTTGATTTCTCAGGGCAGGGAGGTACAGAGATTGGAGTGCAAGGTTTCTGCCAGTGGATGCTGCATTGCACGTTGATCATCACTCCTGCCATTGTTTGAAATGTGATTTGTGAGGGGCAGATGGACTCCCCGAGCAGATCAAAATAAAACTTGACCCTCTGTTCCAAGCGCAACTCTTTCTGCTGTTAGTTGTTTTGCTCCACTGGGAGGCTTCCAGTTGTTTTAAGGAGTGTGCTGGAAGTGGGACCGTTTCCCATTTAATAAAAGCCTGCATAGTGGGAAGTTTGAGGCTGTGTTTAGAAGTGCTACAGCAATGGTTCTCACCTAGGGGTCTGTCCCCAGAGGGCCCATGAGAAGGGTTCAGGGGTTCTACTGCACAGGCAGTGTTAGACTTGCTGGAGCCCAGGACAAAAAGCCAAAGGCCCACTTTACACAGATGAGACCTGTGACTCCTGAGCCCTGCCACCTATTACTGAAGATGAAGCCTGGTCAGCTTAGCTTGTCAGGGCTCGCTGTGGTATGTGGTTCCAGGCAGTTGCCCTACTTGCTACCCCTAATGCTACGCCTGGCTTTTACATGCAGAAAAGCAGTTGTTGCACAGATGGGCTGTGGAGTTTTTCTAGCACGCTGGGGGGATATCAGGAAGAAAAAGCTTGAGAGCGCTATGCTAGGGGATGTGGTCTGCATCAGAGAATGGGCACCCCAGGCAGGTAGTCTGTTGATGCAATAGCCATCTCTGCTTACCCATGAGGCTCACTAATAAAACACTCCCTTCTCTCCATGACAAAACTGGTCCAGGACATGCCCCTGCCTCTTGGAGAAAAGTACATAGGTTTAACAGAAAAAGCTATCAGCTTAGGCACTGGCATCCTCGCAAGAGTGATGTGGTAAAGGTGACCTCTTTCCACAAGCAGAAACTCAAGAAAGGAGTTTGTATTATAATCCTTAGAGTACTGCAATAAAGTGTGTCAGTTCCCAACCCCTTCAGCTTCCCTTCCTCTCCTAGTTCAGGAAACCTCTTCTCCATTTGTGCTCTCACTCTACTCCAGAACCCTCAGCTCTCCTGCCCATCCCACCTCCTAGCTGACTTGCAGGTATGGCTCTAAACTGCTGTGTGTACAACAACCTGCTGCAGCTTTGCCTGCCCTTGGCCAAAGGCCTGTCTTCCTTAGCACAATGCCACCAGTAGATTCTTGCCCTTTTGCTCTTCCTCAGATAGTGTCTTCCTTGGAGGGATGCTGCTTTATACCTCGTGTAGTTAATCAGAGGGCAGCTAGTTTCCAAAGGGCTAGATCAGAGTGAGCAGTACTACTTGATGGGGGTGGAGGAAGCGTGTCACTCCAAGATTTTGGTACATGGTCAAGGACTGCACTTTCCTGTGAAGGTGGGTGCAGGGTCTGGAAGGGAGGCTGTGTGCAGAAGGGAGTGGGATGCAGGAGAGGGTGTGAGGTCCAAGAGGGAGTTTGGATAGAGGAAGGGATTGTGACCTGGGACAGGAGATTAAGGTGCAGCAGGGGTATGCAGGGTCAGGGAGAGGCTATGGGTACAGGAGAGGATTGTGGCCCAGGGGCGGTGTATGAGGGGGTGCAGAGGGAAGGAAATTTGATGTGGGGTGTGGGGGATGCAGAGGGTTTGAGTGGTGTGCTGGGGAGGGAGTTGGGGTGTCAGATGCAGATTCTAGCTGGAGGCGTTTACCCACATGGCTCCTGGCCAGCGGCCAGGACTGTCAGGCTGGCTTCCAGCCTTTTGGAGCCCTAGGCCATTGAAAGCAGCTGGCTGCTAGGGTCATGTGCTGCTGTGGGGGATTACTTTGCGCACTGCCCCAGAACGATCCTCACTGCTCCCATTAACTAGCTTCCATTCAGTGCCATGCAGCATCTGGAGGCACAGGGCCCCCAGCAAACAGCTGCTTTTAGCAGACAGGCTGTGACAGTCCAGCAGATGATATTCTCAGGCCTTATTAATATGAGGCCAACACTGTGGCTCTTCAGAGTTCTCCTGAGTTAGGGAAAAGTTTGTGTAGGGTGGGAGGTCAGGGCAGATGAATTGGGACACCCAGCCTGAAATGCTGAGGAATGCACAGAGATGTCCAAGAGATGCAGAGCTCTCTGACCCACCACTGTTAGAAAAGTCTAAATAAATCCTATGAGAAGCATTTTCTCCCACGTAGAAGAGATTCTACCAAACTGAGGTCAAACCAGAAAGGATATAAAAGACCCATCTGTATTATGTAGGTGGGGGTGCTCAACCCCCCCTAAAACCTGAACCTCACCAGCCTGTTCACAATGGCCGTGTCTACACTAGCCAAAAACTTCAAAATGGCTATTTCAAAGCTTACTAATGAAGTGCTGAAATACGTATTCAGCACCTCATGAGCATGCAGGTGACCACGGCACTTCAAAATTGACGCAGCTCGCCACCACGCGGCTTGTCCAGACGGGGCTCCTTTTTGAAAGGACTGAACTTTGAAGTCCCCTTATTCCAATGAGCAGATAAGAATAAGGGGACTTTGAAGTAGCTGGGATCTGGATTAAGGGTCTGGAGCGCAAGACCTATGAGGATAGGCTGAGGGATTTGGGCTTGTTTAGTTTACTGAAGAGAAGACTTCAACTTCCTGAAGGGGAGCTCTAAAGAGGAGGGTGAGAAACTGTTCTCAGTGGTGTCAGATGGCAGAACAAGGAGTAATGGTTAGAAGTTGAAGAGGGAGAGGTGTAGGTTAGATATTAGGAAAATCTTCTTCACCAGGTGGGTGGTGAAGCATTGGAATGAGTTGCCTAGAGAGGTGGTGGATTCTCCATCCCTTGAGGTTTTTAAGTCCTGGCTGGACAAGGTCCTGGCTGGGATGACTTAGTAGGGGTTGATCCTGCTTGAAGTGGGGGCCCGGACTAGATGACCTCCTGAGGTCCCTTCCAGCCCTATGATTCTGTGATTCTAATGCTGCTTCTTCCTCAAGTGTCCCTGTGGGTGCTCCACGATAGGTGTCGGGCTTGCCCCGGCGCCGCAGATCGGATCTTTCCAGCAGTTTCTGCTGGACCGCTTATGCGCTGGCGCCCGCTGCTCCCCTGCACACTCTGGTCACGTGCGCGATCCGGTCCCCGCCAGTTCCTTCTTAACCACCATCAGCTGCAGACAGAATCTGCTCAGGCTGCGGCCAGAGTCAGCGTATTTAGAGTTTTTCAGAGTTTGAGTTTCTTTTCAGAGTTCTTAGTTAAATTGTTTGTTTCTTTATTGCAAAAAAAAATATATATATATAAAAGTAGAAAGTCATAGTAATGAGAAGGAGGAGCGGAGGCAACCTGGGGACGTGAAGGCCAGTAGGCCTCCTGCTGCGGCAGGCTGGAGTCCGTGAGAGGGGAACAGGCACAGAGAAGGTGCTAAGTACCCTATTAACGGCTCAAGGACTCACTGCAATGTTCTCTTCAGGATTCAAGAAGTGTGAGTCGTGCCGCGAAGCTATGCCAGCCTCTGATGGGCACAGTCAATGTATTAAGTGCCTGGGGGAATCACGTCACCCAGAAATGCTCCTTCTGTGCAAAGCTCACGGCCAGAGCCAGAAAGGATAGAGAAATGCGGCTGAAAATGCTGCTGTTTGATAAGGCCCTCCAGCCAGCCATGCTGGAGAGGCCTCAACTGGAGGGACCCACAGGGCTCCATAAAAGGAAGGCGGTATCCCTCACCCCCTCGGTGCAGAAACGGAGGAAGCTTTCTCCAGCCCAATCCCTGCCGGCGGTCACAGCGAGCGGGACGGGCATAGCACACAGCCCCCAGCCGCAGTCACAAGCAAGCGGCAGCGCAGCAGCGCAAGTGGCAGAGGCTGAGCCTCCGATTACTAAGCAGCCGGCCCGCGCATTCAGAGCAGTGGCCAGGCAAGCGCCGGAACCAGCGGCACTGCTGCAAGCGGCACAGACCCCCGCAGCACCAACAGTGCAGGGCCAACAGGCATGTAGCCTGCAGGCACCGGAGGAGACCACCCGTACGGCACCGCAGATGAGCGTGCCGAGCGCGGTGCCAACAGCAGGGCCGAGATCCCCGGCACGGGGAGGGGAAAGGCAGCAGCGAAAACCCGGCACCGCAGCCCTTCTCTGGACAGGGCTGCAGGGCTGCTCTCAACAAGTCCTCCCCTTTATGCTGCGTACACCAACCAGGAGACATGGGTCTCCCCCAGCCTACCCAGAGCCACCTCCTCCGTTCCTCCAACCAGTGTCACCATGGCTCGGGCCACCCTCACCTTTTCTGGGATTTGACCCTCTGGAGTACTACCACAAACCAGTTTCACCATTGTCTCAGTCATCCAGACGATCTCGCTCCCCCAGACATCAGGGGTATGCACCTCGAGAGTGGTCCAGGTCTCCATCCCAGGAACCATGCCCGTGCTGCCACGGTCGTCCTTATCACGCTGGGCATAGACACCACAGGCATACACCCAGGGGCAGGTCCCCCTCGACCGCCCAGTACCCCCGCAGGCACTCACAGACGGGGACAGAAACACAGCTGTTTCAAGGGGAGCTGATTTTGGAACCCCGAGATTTTCCCTCACAAGCCTCCACTGAGAGGGTGTATCACCGGCAGCAGGACCCTGAGAGTTCAAGGGACGTCTACCCTAGTGGTTCCTCCTTGTCCTCCCCCAACGAGGCTACGGCCCCCGGGGATGTTGCCCCCCCGGACGACCACAATCAGTTTCAGGAGCTGTTTAAAAGGGAGGCTTTCACGCAAGGCATCCAAACAGCAGAGGTGCAGGAGAAGGCACCACAAGCTCCTCAAAAACCTGAGGCCTTCGGCCTCGTCCAAAATCTCTATCCCACTCGACAAAGCAATCATGGAGTCTGCTACTACCATATGGCAGACCCCGGCTTCCGCTCCACCTATAAACAAGAGAGCGGATAAGAAATACTTCGTCCCGGCGAAGGGCATGGAGTTCCTGTTTAGTCACCCACAACCAAATTCTCTGTTGGTAGAATCGTCTCAGCAGAGATCGAAGACTTTCCAGTACAAAGCAGGGGGAACGGATAGAGATGCCAAGAAGCTAGAGCTATTTGGCAGAAAGGTATACTCCTCCTCCACCCTGCTGCTGAGAGTGGCTAATTATGCAGCACATCTAGTGAACCACAATTTCGACAATTACTCCAGGCTTACTTCTCTCATGGATTCACTTCCAGAAGATAAGAAGCCGGTGCTGAAGGCCATCGTGCAAGAGGGCTATGCAGCTTCAAGGACGGGAGTCCAGATTGCCCTGGATGTAGCGGACACAGCGGCATGCTCAACGGCTACGGCAGTGGTCATGCGCAGGGAATCCTGGCTCCAGACATCAGGTATCCCGAGGGATCTGCAGGCAAAAATTGTCGATCTCCCTTTCGACACGCAGAAGTTGTTTGCAGAGTCAACTGATTCGGTCCTTCATTCCAGTAAAGACTCAAGAGCCACACTCAGAACCCTGGGTATTTATACCCCTCCATACAGAAAGAAAAAGCATTACCCTCAACAAAGGCGATACCTGTACCAACCTCAGCGTGCTCAGTACCAACGGGGCTACGACCAAGGGCGGCATCAACAGCAACAACAGTATAGAACTCCTAGGCGACGTTCCCAACAAGGCCGTGCATCCTCAGGGCAGGCCCAAAGGCAACAAGTTTGACGGACAGGTCGAGGGCTGCACTATTACTACCATCGTGCAATGTCATCCACAATTAATGTTCCATCATCGCCTCCGACTGTTCCACTCACAATGGCAAAAGATCACCACAGACAAGTGGGTACTAGAGATCATAGCCACGAGTTACGTGATCCCCTTTCAGTCGCTCCCACCGCCAAGACCTCTGCCCAGGCCTCATCTCAGGGATGCCTCCCACAAGGCGAAACTCAAGCATGAGGTGGACCACCTGATGCTTATAGGGGCGGTGGAAAGAGTGCCGGAGCGACTCCAGGGGAAAGGGTTTTATTCACGATACTTCCTCACAGAGAAGAAAACAGGAGGCTGGAGGCCCATCTTAGATCTTCGAGGCCTCAACCGGTACTTGTGCAAACAACGCTTTCGGATGATCACAGTCGCCTCTATACTCACGGCACTGGACGATGGAGATTGGTTTTCAGCCCTCGACTTACAAGATGCGTATTTTCATATAACGATCCACCCAGCTCACAGACGTTTTCTCCGGTTTATGGTCGGCAAATAACATTTCCAATACAAGGTTCTGCCATTCGGCCTCTCCTCGGCCCTGGCAGTGGTGTCAGCCTACCTGCACAGACGGGGTATTTATATTCCCATATCTGGACGACTGCCTACTGAAAGGGGCCTCGAAGGCGGACGTACTACGCATGATACGCGTAACAGCAAACACATTTTCTTCGCTGGGCCTTGTCATCAACCTTGCGAAGTCAAAGATCGACCCCACACAGGACATAGAGTTCATAGGGACACGCATAAATTCTATCACAGCAAGGGTTTATCTACCTGATGCGTGCTTTCATGCCATCAGTTCCCTGGTACAAGTCATTACATACAGCCCCACGGTGCCGGTTTTAACGTGCTTGCAGCTGCTCGGCCACATGGCAGCGGCAATATTCGTGGTACAGAATGCCAGATTGCATATGCGCAACCTACAACATTGGCTGGCGAGCGTTTACAAGCTGGCATCCCATACTGTCCGCAGGGTGGTGTCGCCCACGACAGAGGTGCGCAGATCCCTGCAATGGTGGGTAAACCCCAAGAACATGCTAACGGGGGTACCCTTTCACCAACCACAAATCTCTATTTTTCTCACCACCGACGCCTCCCACGTAGGGTGGGGAGCACATATTGGCGAAAAGGTGATGCAAGGACTGTGGTCCCCTACGGAACAGTCACTGCATATAAATATACTGGAGCTCAGAGCGGTGTTCAACACCTGCAAACACTTTCAAGACCACATACAAGGCAAGGTAGTCGGGATCAATACAGACAATATCTCCACCATGTTTTATATAAATCGACAAGGCGGAGCTCGATCCCGTGCCTTATGTGCAGAAGCAGTCCGGCTGTGGAACTGGTGCATCGCCAACAATATAACATTGAAAGCCTCGTACTTACCAGGCGCTCACAACATGAAGGCAGACCAGCTGAGCAGGCACTTCACACTCACACACGAGTGGCAGATCCGCTCCGATCTGCTATGACCGATTTTTCATGCATGGGGGTTTCCCCAGATAGACCTGTTTGCCACTCAGCACAACAAGTGCCCCCAATACTGCTCCAGGGCAGGACTGGGGCGGGGTTCCTTGGGGGACATGTTTGCGATTTCGTGGAAGGGCCCACTGCTTTACACGTTCCCCCCCACGGTGCTCATCCACAAGGTCCTGCAGGAAGCCAGGAGGGAGAGAGCCCGCATGATCCTAGTGGTCCCCACATGGGATCGACAGCAATGGTTCCCCTTGCTTCTCTGCATGTTGGATCGTCCACCGCTTCTCCTTCCAGTAGCGCTGGACCTGCTCACGCAGGCCCAGGCGTCCATAGTGCATCCACACCCCCGAGGCCTGCGCCTACAAGCATGGTTAATCCATGGCTCAGCTCCCTAGAAAGTACATGTACAGAGGGAGTACAACAAGTCCTGGAAAGTAGCCGAAGGACCTCCACCAGGAAGACCTACAAACAGAAATGGACTCGATTCACTGCATGGTGTTCCACCAAGCAGTTAGCTCCCCTTGAAGTGCCTATACCTGTCATACTAGAATACTTACTGGACCTCAAGAGAGGCGGGCTCTCCCTCTCCTCGTTGAAGGTCCATCTCTCCGCTATATCGGCTTTTCGGCATGAGGACGAAGGGCCCACGGTGTTTGCCCATCCTATTGCTACCAGGTTCCTGAAGGGGCTGGTAAACCTGTACCCCCCTCGGAAACCGCTTCCACCATCGTGGAGCTTGGACCTGGTGCTCAGCGCGCTACCAGGACCACCCTTTGAACCCTTAGCCACGGTTTCCCTCCATCTCCTTACGATAAAGACAACCTTCCTTCTTGCAATCACGTCAGCTCACAGGGTGAGTGAGCTCGCAGCAGTTATGGCAACGCCGCCCTGCACGGTATTCTCAAAGGAGGCGGTAACCTTATGGCTGCACCCAGACTTTGTTCTGAAAGTTTCTTCAGAGTTCCATCTTAACGAACCCGTAGTTTTACCCGAAGCCTCATAGCTCCAGCAAGGAGGCACGCCTGCACCTCCTGGATGTGAGGAGGGCGTTGGCCTTCTACATAGACAGAACTAAGTCCTTCCGGAAGACGGACAGACTCTTAGTCTCTCTCGCTCCCAGGTCAAAAGGAGAGAGTCTCTCTTCACAGAGAATCTCGAAGCACATTGTGTCCTGCATAAAGATGTGCTATGAACTTCGAAAGACTCCTTTACTGGCCCCGCCCAGGGCTCATTCCACCCGGGCAGTGGTGGCATCAACAGCCTTTTTCAAGGGCATCACGCTAAAAGACATCTGCAGAGCGGCGACCTGGTCATCCTATGACACCTTCGCCAAGCATTATGCCCTACACCGGGTATTCCAAGAGGATACCCACCTCTCGACAGCGGTCCTTTCAGGGGCACGCTGCACATAACCCAATTACCCACCTCCTTTCTTGGGTTACTGCTGGGTAGTCACCTGTCGTGGAGCACCCACGGGGACACTCGATGAAGAAAGAGAAGTTACTCACCGTAGTAACGATGGTTCTTCGAGATGTGTCCCTGTGGGTGCTCCACCACCCGCCCATCCTCCCCACTTTGGATCTCTGTTTGGTGTTTTTCAGGAGCATCCGAGGCAGTTGGTCAAGGAACTGGCGGGGACTGGATCGCGCACGTGGCCGGGAGCGCGCAGGGGAGCGGCGCACGCCGGCGCATGCGCAGTCCGGCAGAAACTGCTGGAAAGATCCGATCTGCGGCGCCGGGGCGAGCCCGACACCTATTGTGGAACACCCACGGGGACACATCTCGAAGAACCATCGTTACTACGGTGCGTAACTTCTCTTTCTGGTGGTGAGGCATAGGAACAGGCCCACACCCAGGACTTGGTGACATTCTTGGCATGGGTTCCTAGCACTGGTATCTGCAGCACCAACCTGGCCCACTTCAGATTGCACTTCTGAGTCAGAGGTGTAATCCTTCAGCTTGAGGACCACCTGGCATTGGTGTAGGTCATGGTACCATCATTGGCACCACAGCTGCTGCAAACCTCTTTGCCCTTACAGCAGCAGGCACCAGTACAAGGGCCCTTTTGGAAATCCTGGGTGTACCATCAGGCCCAAGGTCCACCACCATCTAGATCAGCCTGAGTCTACTTTGTCACCCTGGAGTTACTTCTGCCATGCCACTGCCTCAGGGAACAGGGTCTGAAGTGGGTCAGATCTTCCCCTGTAACACTCCTTGACCATATCTCAGGTGTGACATGGGTGTACCCATAGGCTATCTACAACCATGCAACAATAGAGGGAGAAGAAGGGAATGAGCACGTGGAACTGGTTCCACCAAAAGAATCCCTGATGAGGCGGTAGTGGGTACCTCTGTCTCATTCCTGTCCACAGATTTGAGAGCACAGCAAGAGAATTCAGAGTGGCCCAGAACCTGGGTGTCAGGCAGAGGGAATGAATGAATGAAGAATCTGACCCTCTGGGAAACACCCTTGCCCCTGAGGCCCCCTGTGGGGTGGCACAGATGCTACTAAAGACAGTGGCTAATCCACCAAAGCTCTGTGGCAGATTCCTGCATCTATTTTCCCACAAACCAAGAAGGTTGAACCTGGGTATTTTGTTCCCCAAAAGGACTATGAATGCTTGTTCGCTCACCTACCACTAGGCCCCTTTGTAGCTGAGACACTGAACCACAGAGTGACACAGTGTCAGCCTGCTTTCACCCCTAAGGCCAAGGAACCTACAAAAACTTGCATGTTGAATAGTAACAGAGAGGGAGCAGTGCTAGTCTATAAACTATCAAAACAAAAAGCAGTCAAGTAGCACTTTAAAGACTAGCAAAAAAATTATTTTGCTAGTCTTTAAAGTGCTATTTGACTGCTTTTTGTTCTAGAAAAACTGTTTGGCTGGAAAGTTCATGCCTGCGGGGGGTGTTTTAGCTTTGCATTGCCAGTCAGCAGGTAGTGCTCAGTAGCTATGCGTATAACTCCTGGGTGGCATTGGACAGGTTTAAGAACTTCCTCCCTGCAGAGTTAAAACAGGAGCTTGCAGCAGTGGCTGAGAAGGGGAAGTAGTGATCCATACAGAACTACAGGCCATATCAGACACAGCCTTTGCCTTCATGTCTCAGTGCCTTCCATGTATGTATGAAGCAATCTGACATCTGTCACGTTTGCTCCCTCTTGCGAGGGGAACTCATACACCCTCCCTTCCAAAACTGCTGCTCTTGCAGCTCCTGAACATACTTGCAATTAGCGTGAACAACTGTCCCGATTTTACAGGGAAAGTCCTAGTATTTAGGACTTCTTCCTATATAGACAATTTGTAATTCCCCATCCCAATCTGATTTTTTGCATTGGCAATTTGGTCACCCTAACTGCAATGCCTTGATCCACTCAACTTCACAAGGACCTACCATTACAGGAGAACCTCAAAGTTACAAATTGACCACCCATCAGGCACCCCCATTAGTTGGAGCTGAAAGCATTCAGTCAGCCACCAGCAGAGCCAAAAACAGCACCCTGCTGTATTAACTGCCCCTTTCCTTAGCAGCTTACTTTTTTTGTAAATAATTGTAAAGGAACTTTCTGTGCTTGTTTCATGTAAATGTTCGTTAAAAGTGTTTATTTTCTGCTTAGCACAGTTTCAAAGCTGTATTAAGTCAATGCTCAGTTGGTTTTTTTGTGTACCAGGCTGTAGTCCTGGCCAGTCTCCTGTATGGCTGTGAAACCTGAACCTTGTACAGAAAACATCAAACTGCTGGAGCGCTTCCACACATGCAGCCTGAGGTCAGTACTGCACATTTGATGGCAGGACAGAGTTACGAACCTGGAAGTCCTGGACAGAGCAGGAACCACGAGCATCGAAGCAATGATTCTGAAAGCCCAGCTTCGCTGGACAGGGCACGTCATACAAATGGAGGAGTCAAGAATCCCTAAGCAACTCCTCTACTGTGAACTTTCCCAGGGCAAAAGGGATCAAGGTAGGCCTCGCAAGAGGTATAAAGACTGTGTGAAGGCCAACATTGCTCATGCTGGTTTAAAACCAGATCAGCTAGAGCATCATCCAAAAGACCGAACAGGCTGGCGTGCTCTCGTATGATGTGTATGACAGCTCTGAAGAGCAGCGACATGTACGCCTCATTGATGCTCATGAGAGGAAGACAGCAGCAGCTGCACCAACAGAGCCAGGACAATTCCCTTGCCCCTACTGTGAATGCCCATGCCGTTCAAAGCTTGGACTTCAGCCCCATGCAAGTCTGCAACCGATGAGCCTGTGCAAGCTCAAGATGTCATCGTCGGACACGACAGACTACCTACACTGTACTATACCTAAAACACCAAGTAGCTCTTGTGAAAAATGGCCAGCAGATGGAGCCCAAGGCAGGAAACAGCATCACAGGAGGCTTTGAAAACAGGGAAGAGCAGGACTGTGCTTTTCCCAGAGTGTTGCTTCACCAGTTGTTTTCAGAGACTCAGATTTTAAAGTTGTAAGGACCACTTAGGGTCATCTAGTCTGCTCTGTGCCTCAGACCCCAGCACCACCTCTGCACATTTCTGTAGTAGGAGCTAAACCTTAGGCCAGGTTACTCACATCCCAATTTAAAGACTGCAGTCTGCCACTTACACTAAGCTTGGTGCCCTGGGCCCAAAAAAAAGCCAGGGTCTTTGCCAGTTTGAGCCAGGGAAAATTCTTTCTGCACATAGATAGGAAATGTTAGAGGGAACAGTGCCAGAGAAGAATACCCTCGAGTGGGAATCCCTGCCTGAGCCATGCAGGTGACCCACTGCTATGCTGACGTGAGCTTTTAGGATAACACTCATCAGCTGCTACCTGTCTCCCACCATCCCCTGCATTCTCCTTTTGCGCTCCCCTTTGGGGCTCAGGGTCACTGTAGTCTCCCTGGACAGTTCAGTTCTTGTAGTGGAGATAGTGACAGGGTTTGGGTTCTGCAAACACCTCCATGCTAAGAGTGCACTGAGACCCAGTAAACTCTTTGTACATTGGCACAGGTACTAATTGGCCAGTGGCTGGTGACTGCTGGTCACCTGTGCACCATGTTTGACCCAGAGGTTGAAGTCCCAGCCCCCGAGCCAGCTTGTACTAGGACAATTAGGGCACAAGGCCTAGGAGGCTTGAAGGGTCCAGGCCAAGGGCTTTTCCTTCCCACTGCTCCTGAGCCAGCTTGTGGCTCTGAAAACTGCACTAACTTTGGCACCTGTGCTGTCCCCATTCTGGCTCCTCTGTGCCCTGCTTTGTGGTGGCTGCTGCCACTGCTGCCTGGGAGGAGGGGAATAAGGCACAGTTCAGCTGCTGGAGTAGAGAAGCCCCCCTCCAAAGGAGCAGGCCAATGAAGTGCCCCATTGTCTCAGCAGCAGGACCATAAGCCAAGTGGGTGGAGGTGTTGGCCCTGCATGCTGCCCCATCACCAGGGAAACCTCCTGTAGAGACAGAGGCATCCCCAGCCCCTGCCAGGGCAGCCTGATGCTGACCCTGTCTTTGTTGGCTCTGTGGCGTTTATTTAAGAAGATAAGCAGAGACTCTTCCTCTTCCTGCAAGCTGCCAGCTCCCTGCTGCAGCTGTCTGGAACCCCTGCTTCCCCTGCATGAAAGGGTCAGCTGGTGCCTCCCCCTGCTCCCACAGGAAGGGAGCAAGCCAGGCCCAGTGCACAGCCCAAGGTGCATCAGACAAGCCCCACCAAGCTGCCGTGGCACACACATTGGACTTTTGTACTGCCACAAGCTGCTGATGTGCTCCTGGCTGGGGAATGGCCCTGGGGGAAGAGGTGTGAGCCCTCATGTGACAGACCTAAGAGCAGAGAGGCCCCCAACCCATCTCCTGATGCTGGGTTGTGTGAGAGGCACTTTCCTGGCCTCACCTCCCAGCCTCTCGCAGCCCTGGGCCAGTGTGTGAGGAGCACCTCCAACACTCTAACACCATCACAGCCCCCTCAGCGCAGGGCATAACGTGAGCCACCTCCTGTCCTCACCTCACCCTGCATGAAAGCCCTTCTCAGCTCAGGCCAGTGTGGAAAGCCACCTTCAGCTCAAGCCAGTGTTTGAGGCGCACCTCTGGTGCCCAGTTAGCCCCCCTCACAGCCTGTCAGAGCCCAGCCCATGTGAAGCATTCATCCTGTTCCCCATTGACCACCCCACCAGAGCCCTGGGCCAGTGTGTGAGGAGCAGTCACAAACCTGTGACTGACCTTTGCAGATGCCAAATGTGCTTGCCGTGCCAGCCTGCCAAAGCAGAGAGAAGAAAAGTGTCCCCCTAACATGGCCCCTGTTCTCCGGCCACAGAGTTGGATGTATTTCCTCCTGTTAAGTTGCGGAAGGTATAAAGCGTGAAGAGTCGGCATCTGGCTTGAGCACATCACACTCTGCTCTCTGAAGGGTATGCTTTTCATCTCACTTTGCCATGTTTTCCCCTAGCTACAGGACTGAATGGCTGTGTCTACACGTGCCCCAAACTTCGAAATGGCCATTTCGAAGTTTACTAATGAAGCACTGAAATGCATATTCAGCGCTTCATTAGCATGCGGGCGGCAGCGGCGCTTCGAAATTGACGAGCCTTGCCGCCGCGCGGCGCGTCCAGACGGGGCTCCTTTTCGAAAGGACGCCACCTTCTTCGAAGTCCCCTTATTCCCATGAGCTCATGGAATAAGGGGACTTCGAAGTAGGCGGGGCCCTTTCGAAAAGGAGCCCCGTCTGGACGCGCCGCGCGGCGGCAAGGCTCGTCAATTTCGAAGCGCCTCTGCCGCCCGCATGCTAATGAAGTGCTGAATATGCATTTCAGCGCTTCATTAGTAAACTTCGAAATGGCCATTTGCATGGCCATTTTGAAGTTTGGGGCACGTGTAGACACAGCCAATGTTTGTTCCAAACAACCTGCTATCGCTATTGACTGTGGCTGATATCCAGTGAACCATGCTTTCTTGAGTTCTGCTGCTCAGTCCAAGCTGTAATCAGTTAATGCTGGTACTTCCGAAGAGCCACTTGTGTAACACAAACAACCCTTCTTTCCCACAAGCTCATACTTTTAGACGTACTTCAGGGCCTATCGCTGTTGCTAGCATCCAAACTCATTCCAAAACCATATGGCACTCAGAGCTAAGGCGGGCCAAGCTTCCTCCAGCCAGGAACCTCCAGGAGTGACACAGGGGAGGCTGACCCCAGATCAGGTGCCGTGAGGAGCTACACTACCTGGTAGATCTGGACCATAAAAAAGCCTGAGTCCCCTTCAGGCTCCCAGGACTCTGGCCAGCTCCTTGTTAAACACTGCTGTCATCACAAGACATCCCTGTGAGCTGGTGATTTACACAATGCCCAGGGACAGCTCTTGTGCACCAGCAATAGTCTCTGTGCTGCACCAGGACAGTCCACTCATCTACTGTAAGGCCTAGAGGAACCACTGTGACCAGCATGCCCTCTAATTGGTCCTGCCATTGCGGCAGGGGGCTGGACTCGATGGCCTCTTGAGGTCCTTTCCAGTCCTAGTGTTCTATGATTCTATAATTTAATTATGTGCACCACCAAGAGAGAGACAGGCTGTCGGCTGTGGGCACTCTGCTAATCAGCTGGGTGGCTTCTCAATCTCTCCTGGGCATTTGCCCAAGCACGCAGCTCACCTAATCTGAGATGGTGCTTCCAGAGGAAGAGGTGGGGAGGTGTAGGTGTCAGGGTGGGGAGGGGATGGGGGAGAATGTAGTGGGGGCCACTGATATCGAGTTGTTCATTGACTGCAAAGGAGTTCAGTGCTGGACTGTTGGACTTGTACATCAACAAGAGTCTGCAGCACTTACTTGTATTTGCTACCTGAGAAGCCCCATTGTGCCATGGTGCATCTCCCTTTCCTCTGCCTGCTGGACCTCCTGGGCCTCTCTCTTGTTTGCTTCTTCCTTCTCTGGGCTTTCCATTCTATTGCCTCTCCAGGCCTCTTGTGCATAGTCTGAGGCACTCTGGCTTGGAGGGACTCAATGAGCAATTCCTCTCCAATTCTCCTTCGCTCCAAGGTCAGATGTTGCATGGGTGTGGAGGGGGACACCTGCACCCCTTGAGATCATGGAGGCAGCAACTGCAGCTAAAACAGACAGATGGCCCATTGCATTTACAGTCCCAGAGGAAAGCAACACAACATCCTGCCCAGATGTGCTTATTGCAATGAGCTTTGGAGCACTTCCGCAGGGCACCTCTCCAGCTGCAGCCATGGTGAGTTTGGCGATGGGAAGAGGGAATCCTTCCACTGTGTAAAACTAACATTTCAGCCCCTCTTTCCATGGGTACAGGCACAAGGCAGTGAGGGCTGGTGCACCCCAGACACCAGGGTTCACTATCCCATATACTGGCACCTAGACCACTTATAGAAAGAAAGGAAGAGTCTCCCCTACAGCCCTAGCTCACAGCCAGCTGGCTTTTAGCTCACACTGGAGAGGCGCTTGCACTGAGCTGTCAAGGTCCCAGGTTGGAGTCTGCTGGTTGGGATTAGAGGCTGCTGTTTTCCTGAAGGGGTGGTGTGTACAGTTTCTTTTTCCTTCTCTGGGGGTCAGAAAGGCACAGCTGCTATTGGTGTTGTGAAGCAGGGAGAGGAGACCCAGAGAAGGACAAGCATGAGGAGCAGCTCACAATGGTACACACAGGACTAAGGGCCCAAGTAGGCCCTGGTGCCTGGGCAGCAAGAGGGGATAAAGACTTCCGAGAGTGGGAATGAAAGCTTGTGGGCGAGGAGCTGCCCTGGTACAGCTGGCTGGGGATACAGGCTCCGTAAAGTGCACCAGCTGCTGGCTGTACATGCTAAGCTCACACTGTTGGGTCATCTGCTGGATGTGCTGCAAAGTGGGGCAGATAGCCAGGAGTCCAGTGCTGAGCTCTCCCTCCAAACCAGGCCTCAGAATTTCTGCTCCCTTGCAACGCTGCAGACAGGCCTGGAGCTGGAGTGCCCTGAGGGTGGGGGGGAGGGGAGCGTGGCTCTGCCTCCTTCCTGTGGGGAGATGGACCCCTAGGGTTTTGCTCTGCTCTGCTCCCTTAGTGGGAGGAGGCTGTGACCTGCTGAGCTGTGAGAACCCCGTCAGCTCCCAGCCTCTCCAGCTGCCACTTCCATCCCTCTTGGAAGGCCAGTGCGAATGAAGTTTTCACACTCCCTCAGAGGATCACAAATTGCCCGTTGGCCTGCTCCAATGGGTCCCAGGCTGCCCCACATTGAGGCGAGCAGGGAGGTGAAAGGGGCACCCTGCCTCTGAAAGGTGTTTTTGCTTCCACATGTGAAAAGGCCCAGGGCTGCAAGGTAACAGCACAGAAACAGTGCAGCCTAGGGAAATGCATGGGAGCAACAGATGAGAAGTCACACAGAAATTATGCTTCGAGTCACCAGCTGTTGGTTGACGAACTGTCTGTTGGGTCTGGGGGCCTAACACAGCAAGCAGTGAGGCAACGGGCTTTGTGTAGCTTGGCTGAGCGATGGCTCTGGCAGGACAGGAATCTGCAGGGCAAGAAAGGGGGGGCAGTGCCCCTCCCGGGGGAGAGAGGGTTATAGTATGACACAGGGCACAGCTGGGAAGCTTGGGCTGGACTGAAGATCTGGGATGCTCAGGCTGGGCTCTAGTGGCCGGGTGCACCAGGCTGTGCGGCTGTTCAGTGCACTGTGCTGGGGATGCTGCCACAGGCTTCCTCACGCCTAACTCTCCCTGCTTCAACCTTTGGGATCCTGCTCGCCTTCGGAAGTCAGGGGTAGAAAGTAAGTGTCCTGGCTCACAGACGTCCTTCTGTAACTTACCCTCCCCCAGCAGACCCCCTCAGCTCACTGCTCCTAGAGGTTCAATCAGCCTGAGGTCTGACAGGCTGGGTCATGAGGCCCAGTTCATCCCCACAGATGGAGCAAGCACATGTCAAGTGAGGCCTGAGACCAGGGTAGATGGGCCAATGGATGTGATCTAGAGCCATTGATAGGATTGGTTGGGTCCCGTTCTTGGATCTGGAGGGAAGCAGGGGGGAGGGGGAGGGAGGCACCAGGCTGCTGAGAGAGAGGGAGAAGGGGCTACCCAGATGCCTATAGAGGCCTGGGTTGATACAGGGAAGCAGAGGCAAGGAGACCCTAGCCTGGCTGGTTCCTGGCTTTGACCCTGGCACAGGGCAGGCCCCAGGGCATTTGGCTGCAATACTTTTTCAGCGGGAAAGGCATTGGAGCAGCAGCACAGCCTCAAGGAAGTGACTTGCTGTGCAGCCTTCACCAGCTAAGAAAGGGGCCAGGTCTCTGTTGTGTGCAGCAGGTACAAGGTGGGTGGCTCCCAGGGCTGGGCAGGCTGCGGAGCACCTCTAGCCTGAGGGCAGAAGCAGAGGGAGTGAAAACCCAGAACCACTGCCACAGAGTCGGCAGCGCTGCAGGTGGAAGGGGATGGGAAACCACTCACAGGAGCCCAAATCTGAGGGGACTTCTGAAGCAGGAACTGGGTCTGCTGAAAGATCCCACAGCAGTGACTGCAAAGGAGGTGGAGGCAGGTTCTGAGCCAGCAGAGCTGGGCATGCCCCAGAAATGGCTGTCAGGGCCCCAGCCTTCGTATGGAGAGAACCCTCATGTCAGTGCCAGCCCGAGTCCTGCATTGGTGGGATTCACTGGTGCATGGTCCCAGCTCTCCTAGAATGGCTACAGCATGGGGGGCTGCCAGCTGCTGGGCAGAGACCCCACTTTCTGCTGAGAAAATACATCTGGGACTGCCCTCTCCTGGGCCCCCCTCCACCAGGCCCCTCCTGCTGGGCCCTCTCACCCCATTGCCCTCCTTCACCCCTGGGACCCCTCCTGCGGGGCTGGCCCTCGGGCTGATGCTGTCATTCGCACCAGGCCAAGCCCCATAGAAGAGAGGTGTAAAAGGAGCCAGTGGTGCCAGGGTGCTGCCCAGGCCCACGTGCATGGTGCAGCATGTAGGGGCTGCCTGCAGTGAGGTGGGGAGCTTATGGTCTCTGTCAGCATTTCCCACTCGCAAGCTGCCCCCTCCCCCAGCCCGCAGGTCAGCACACAGCCTCGCTGGGGCGCAGGCAATGACACACGGAGGGGGTGCAGGGCGTCTGGGACACCGAGTAAGGCAAGACCACAGTGATGGCACGCCCTGGAGCTGGGGGGACCAGACACCTTTTAATGGCACCTAAGTGCAGCGCAGCACATGGGTCACAGGGACTGCAGACTGGCCTGCGCCTCCTGCCTCTGGTCCACATAACAACTTACGCTTCCAGCTCTGGTCACTGGCACCTGCCGTTGCAGGTGGTTTGTTCCGGGGGCAGAGCAAGTGCTGCAGTTACTGAGGTCAGGTACCAGTCCAGATAGGACTCCTACTGCGCCTTTGGCTGCCTGCACACCTTGCGGCTGGGACTTGCCAAGATCAGCTCGGTTACTGTTAGCCTTTCCATTTCTGCCTCCTCCTGGATCACAACAGCCCAGCCACACCTGCCTTCCCTGCCCCATGATGGCTTTGTGGCCTCAGCTCAAGCCAGCCCCCCAGCTCCCCTACTGGAGCAATTATCCACCTACCCCTTGGGCTTCCCCCTTTCTCTTACCCTCTGTGTCACTGGGGTCAGAGGAGAGCCGGGCTGGGGAGACGGTCAGGGAGCCAGGCATTACACACTATAGGGAGTTAGGGGCATTTGCAGGTTGAGCCACCCCAGAAGAGGGGTGCCCCAGGGACCAGCCAAGTCGCCTGCAGCTCCCAGGCAAACCATGGGGAAGAAGTGGGGAATAGGGTGGACCGCTCAGCAAAGAGGGGGACAGGGTTTGCTGGAGCTGCCCCAGCAGGAAACCTTTCCAATCTCAGCTGAAATGGCAGGAGTCCCTTGGGCCCAGTACCACCCCAGCCAGCCCAGGATTGGATTCCGCCCCCTACCTCAACAGGTTCTGGCTTCTGCTAGGAGTCATCAGCCCAGAGCTTTCCCTGCACCTCCCCTGGCTGTGCCTCACCTGGGTGAGGGGGACGCCCAGTTAGTACCTGTGGTACCATCATAAGTCCCTTTCTAAACAGGCCCCCACAGCCCCTGGACCCATTCACACTCCAATCTGGATCCCAAACCCTGTTCACACCCCAATCCAGAGCCCACAGAGCTCCCTAACCCACCATTCACACCCTGAGGCAGCCCCCACAGCCCCTGGACCCGTTCACACCCCGATCTGGATCCTGAACCCCTTTCACACCTCTATCCAGATCCCCAACCCTGTTCACACCCTGATCCACAGCCCACAGAGCTCCCCAACCCACCATTCACACCCTGAACCAGCCCCTGACCTCCCCCCACAGCCCCTGGACCCCTTCAAACCCCAATAGGGATCCCAAACCCCTTTCACACCCCGAACCGGAGACCACAGAGCTCCCCAACCCACCATTCACACCCTGAACCAGCCCCCGACCTCCCCCCACAGCCCCTGGACCCCTTCACACTCCGATCCAGATCCTAAACCCCGTTCACACCTCGATCCGGATCCCGAACCCCGTTCACACCCCGCACCGGAGCCCGCAGAGCCCCTTGACCCACCATTCACACCCTGAACCAGCCCCCCAGCCCCCATAACCCTGGACTCACCGTTCACCCCCGCTCCGGACTCCCACGGGCCCAGGCTTAGCGCCCCTAACACAGCGCCCCCGCACTCCCCACCCCCGGGGGAAGAATCGGAGCACGGCGGCAGAGCTCCGGCAAAACTCGTTTATTGCGTGACCCCGGGGGGGTGCGGGAGCCGCCCGCAGGGACCAGCCCGGAATCGTGGCTCGGGGCGCTGGGCGGGGACCCCGGGCGGGGGACGAGGGCAGCCGGCCCCGGATCGCGGCCCGCAGCCCGGCCGGCGGCGGCTACACCTTGGTGGCCAGCGAGAGCAGCTCGGACTTCTGCGTGGGGGCGCTGAGCGAGGAGGAGGCGGGGGCGGGCCCGGGCTCCCCGGGGGCGGGCCGGCGCGGCGGCCGGCGCAGGCCCAGCAGCAGGCGGCAGCGGACGCGGAAGCGGCGGTCGAGGAAGGCGTAGAGCAGCGGGTTGAGGCAGCTGTTGACGTAGGCCAGGCACGTGGCGTAGGGGTGCAGCAGCGCCGCGAGGCCGAGGAAGGCGCAGGGCAGGCGCAGCAGCCCCAGGCCGCTCAGCACGTGGAGGCTCTTGAGCAGGTGGAAGGGCAGCCAGCAGAGCGCGAACACCGCCACCAGCGTCACGATGATGCGCAGCAGCCGCCGGCGCGGCCCGCGGCCCGGCCCGGGGCGCAGGTGCTGGAAGTGGCGGCGCAGCGCGGCGCCCAGGCAGCAGTAGAAGAGGGTCATGAGCAGCAGCGGCAGCAGGAAGCCCAGCGCCGTGGTGGCCAGGCTGAGCGCGCCCAGCCAGTAGCGCCGGCTGCGCGGGCTGGCCAGGCCGCTCAGGTCCATGTCGCACAGCGTGAGGTTGTCGGGCGCGCTGCGCCGCGTGTCCCGCAGCAGCAGCGCGGGCAGGGCCAGCAGCCCGGCCAGCAGCCACAGCGCCGCCAGCGAGAGCAGCCGCGGGGCGCGGGGCCGGGGCGCGCGGGGCCGGGCGCGCCCCACCGCCAGGTAGCGCTGGCAGCTCAGGCAGCCCAGGCAGAAGGCGGAGGCGAACATGTTGAGCAGCACCAGGTAGCTGCTGAGCTTGCACAGCGCCGAGCCGAAGGGCCAGTGGAAGCGCAGCGCCGTGTAGGCGGCCCACAGCGGCAGCGTCAGCACGAAGGCCAGGTCGGCCAGCGCCAGGTGGCCCAGGTAGGTGTCGGCGGAGCGGCGCTGGGCCCGCGGGCCGCGCCACACGGTGGCGATCACCAGCCCGTTGCCCGAGAGCCCCAGCACGAAGACCAGCATGTAGAGCGCGGGCAGCAGCGAGAAGGACACTTCCCAGTCGGCCGGCCACTCGCAGGGCGCGCTGCCGTTCGCCTCCGGGTAGTCGTAGTACAGCTCGTCCTCCGCCTCCGCCTCCGCGTCCTCCATGGCCCCGGCTTCTGCCGGCCGGGCCGCCCGGCCGCCCGCCGCCTATAAAGGGGGCTCCGTCGCAGCCCGCCAGGAACCCCCGCACGGGCACGCCCCGCCCCGCTGCCCGAGCCCCTCCGACCCAGACCCACCCCTCACCATCCGCCTCTGCCCGGCCACGCCTCTGCCCGGCCACGCCCCCGCCCCCGCGCACCCCCCCGGACGGCATGTCCCGCCCTGCCCGTACCTCTTCTCCCTCCCGTGGCCCGGGCACAGCTCCTCGGCCGCCTGTACACCCGTTCATTCCCCTGCCTGGAGCCCCTACCTCCAGGGATGTCACACATACACACAGTGCCTTGGGAGTCACTCTGCTACACAGGCACACTGCCATGTGTGTCTCTCTCCCTCTCTCATGCACACAAACACACTGCCTGGGGCATCACACACACACACACACTTATCTTGTCACCGGCACTGCCTTGGGACTCTCACACGTACTCAACACTGCCCTTCGGACACTCACACACACACACACACACATTCTGCCATGGGGAGGTCTTCTACACAACCATGGGAAAATCACACACCTACGCACAACAGAAACACTCATAACACGTGCACACACAACACATTCTCTTGTATTTCTTCCTCTCACACTCATAAACAGCACATACCCTAATATCTCCACACACACACCCTCCGCACATTCCTCTCCTAACACAACCAAACAGCACGACTGCTCATTCCCACAAACACTGCTGTGCACACCCATGCTCCCCTCTCCCACAATAAATGCACTCACCCCCCAATCACACAGGCACGTTCAGTCTCCACACGCTTCCTTGCTGCTGTGGATCCTTTCACACAGCAGGTAGCAAACCCTCTCCCACCACACCACGCTACACCACACTCCAACCCCTGCACACACTTACAGGCTACACCCACACAAAGCACACCTCATGGACTCCCAACACATTTTGTGTCTCACACACACTGCATGAGACACACAGCATCGACTCTCACTCACTCACACACACACACACCCCATTCATTCTACTCCATATACACATTCCCCCTGCTGCATGTGATGACAGATCACACCCAGCCGGAGCCTTTTGCCCTAAACTTTCCCCTCCTCTCCCAGCTCTGCAGGAGGAGATTTACTGCAGACAAGGCTGTGGTGCCAACAACAAGGCTGTGGTTCCACTGTTGTGTCCAGTCCTGCTTGGCTCTGAACCGAGGCAGCTGTGTTAAGGAGTTTTGGAGGAAGTTTACCGTAGTCAAAGCCATAATCCTGCATGCACAGCACACCCACATCTTCATGCATCCACACGTGCATAGCCCATGCCCAGCCCATTCACAGACCCTCCTCACACCAGCCTGCAGAAGGCCAGTTGGCTTTCCTAGTGTACACTGAGTGTCCGGACACTCTGGCTCCCTCTCAGCTGGCTGCTGCAGGGTGGAGAGGGTCACTGTTCCCTTTCCATCCCAAGGGGCCAGAGGCTGTAATGTGTTTTCCTGATGCAGGAGTAGCATGTTGGTTTGTTTTTTCTTTCCTAGGTCAGTGCTTTGCTGAATGCTGGCAGCCCAGGAATCCAGGTGGTAAGGGGAAGGTGTCTGGGGAGATCCTAAATCCCTTTCTCCTCTGGAGGATTAGAGTAAAGTTAGGGAAAGCCAAGAGGAGCCCTGAGGGGAGCCTCACAGAGCATGGCCCTGGAGCTGAGGAATCTCCCTGCAGTTAAAAAGGCCAGGTTGGGCTGGCACGCTGATGTGAGGGGCAGGAGACCTTGTTTGAGACTTAGTTTCTTTAACAATCAGGATTTGATTGATGTCCAATTTTAAACTGGGGGGATTTCAGCAGCTCCACAGTTAGCCTTAAAGGCAGTCATACAACCTGATGCAGAGTGCTTCTGGCTTTTGTGTACTTCAGGGACAATCGGAGTTATGTGGGACAATCCTAGTGGCCAGGTGTGTCTGATGGTAAGACCAGGGGGTGGATGCACAGCCTTGCAAAAACAGGGCACAGCGGGGCCCATCAATGCCTGGTCGCTGATTGTTATCACTGCCTCCCTATTTGCAAATCTGGCCCACAAAGCTGTAAAATGATACAAAGCACTTTTTAACATCCTGCCTCCTCCTCCTCAGGGCATGGGCCTTGCTCGCTCGCTCTCTGTGGTATTATATTTTGTCTTGGGGGGGCATCAAATATATCGGGGGAGCCATGTTAGTCTGAAGCTTCACAAAAAAACAAGCAGTGCTGTAGCACCTTAAAGGCTAACACTTTTATTTATTAGGTAATGAGCTTTCATGGTAAAACCCTGAAGAAGTGGGTTTTACCCATGAAAGTTCATTACCCAATAAATACAGTGGTTAGTCTTTAAGGTGCTGCAGGACTGCTTGTTTCTAATATATGTTTTTAATTAGGTAAAGGCATAGCAGCATAGAAGCAGACACTTTTTTTCCCCTTTTTTTAAACCTTACCTGGAGGGAGCAATTAAAATCCAGACTCCAGCCCAGGCCTGCAGCAAGCTGGGATGAAAGCCAGGTACCCCTGCTGCCTTTGAGCCAACAGGAACAGTGTGGGGTTATCATGTCCCCTTTTTTCCTAATCACTGGAGCTTTGCTAACCTTCTCTACATAAATTGACTCCACTGACACATTCACCCTGCAGGGCTGGGAGCTCCTTCCCGCCCTTCTGGGCCCCTGACCACTACTGGCATCTCAGGGTGAGTTTCCATCTGTCCCAGATTGTGGGCGTTGAGGTCTGTGTAGTGCCACACACATCACAGCCTTGGGAAAAGAGCTCAGTGCTTGACATACTCAGTCCCTTGTAGTGTCTCTCTCTTTTCTTCCTATCCATCTCTTCTCCTCCTTCTGGTGGAGGGCTGAGCTCTTGGATAAGCAGCACAGGCCACTATCAAGGTGCCCGGGGAGTACTGAGCACCTTAGGAAAGCTGTCCCACTCTTCCAGCAATGGGTGCTGAGTCCTTAGAGTGACTCTGGTGGCCGGGAAGTCCCTGGCATTATATTCCAGCCCCACCATGCCAGCAGGATCTCGGAAGCAGCGTCTCCCTCCCTTAGCCTCATTTCGCACACATTAGGGGCTTTTTTCCCAGACCTGCCACAAAAGCAGGCTTGTCCCAGGGAAGCTCTGTGAAAGATGCTTCCCTTCCTGAGTCTCCAGGTGGTGCTTCCCAGCTGCAGCTCCTCCATCCAGGCCAGGGCTCTTGGCAGGATGCTAGCAGGCTGCCAGGATGTTCTTGCTCCTGTCTGGGAGTGGCTCTCCTTCATTGTTCACTGCGCCATGTACTGCCCTTTGGAGGAAGCCCTGCTGTGCAGTGCTGAGCCTGTACTTTATCTGAGTCTGAAGGAGAAAGATAATGGCCCCTGAATCAATCACAGTCCTTTCTCAAGTCAGCAGACCCTGGAGAGTTATGCTTCCCTGGGGCCAGCTGCCACTCCAGGGCCGTGCCCTCTGGCTTCTCCAGAGACATGACATGGGGATCAGAGATGCTGGGCTACAAGCCAGTGACAGCTCCCCTTGGAAGCCTGTGCCTGGCAGGAACAGTGATCTCCCAGCCCTGTGCAGGAGCGGTGGGAGAGATCCTGCTCCCCCTGCAATCAGTGTTGATGTTCCTGGGCAGCAGGATCAGGCCCACCCACCTGGCTTCCCTCACTGTCTCTTGGAAGATGTCCCTTTCCTGTTCCTGGGTGTCCAGATGGGAAGGCGGGGGCTCTTTGTGGTCTATCCCATTGTGCTGGCTCTGCAGCTCAACCCAGGCTGCAGGGAGGGGCCAGCCTGAGGGTTTGTTCCCAGAGGCCATCTGCTGGGCCCAGGAGAGCATCTTTTGGGCAATGGACTCAGAGGCAGGGGTGGAAAGAGCATGTCGGGGCTCTGTCCTATCCCTGCTGCCTCATCATCCATGTATCTGCCAAGGAGGTTCATCAGCCGCTAAGGGCTTATTCCCCTCTGTGTGTCACAGGCCTTATCATCAGCAGAGCAACCCACTGGGACATCGCCAGTACAGGGTCCTGTCCATGCAAGGTAATGCCAGACCAGCAGCTAACAGGAGCACTGGATGCTCTTAAGAGCCAGCAATGCTATTTTCATGCTCCTGTGACAGTGGTGAAGCACACGGAGCGAAAGGATGGGAAACATGGTAAATAAGAGGAATTGGGTATTTATCTAAACAGAGGGTCTGATCCTCTACGCACACGGTGGAGACCAGGAGTAACTCCACTGAAGTGAAGTCAGCAGAGTCCCAGTGTGAAACCAGACTATGGTCTTGAACGTTTGCTTTTTGTTTTGATAATGTAATGCAGTGCGCCAAGCTGCAAGGGGTTTGCAGAGCAGCTTTCAGGCAAAGAGAAAGAAGGAGCATTGCAACAAATAGGTTCGCTGTCCAGCCGTCTTAGAAATTGTGCTCAGATTAGTCTGTGGGTAAAGCTGTATGCTGGCGTGTCTGGGGCACTGCACTGGGGATGCACACTGCTGAGGTGCCCTTTCTTCCATGCCAGTCATTGCTGTGGATTCATCCATGAGCAAGTTTGCTGAGGACACCAAAGCTGGCAAGGTAGGGACCACCCGGGGGGAATGAGCCAGGCTGCCAGTGACCCAGAGAGGGCTAAACAGAAGGCTCTGCAAGCAGAAAGGGGGAATTCCATTGTAATGAGAGGTCCAAGGAGATGGAGTCAAGAGCTTGGATATAAGTGGGTGGGGGGCAAGCAGCCCTTTCTCACACAACAGCTGTGCTTGAATCCACATGACAGACTGGAGGGAAAATTGGAGCAGTGGGAGATCACCCACTGTCACACGACCCGGTACTGGGGAGCCAGCCCAGGAGCAAAGAGGACAGCACACTTGTACCGGGCAGCCACACGATAGCCCTGTTGTCAGTGGGACAAAGTGTGCACTTACCTCAGGTGAGGCTGTAGTACAGCCTGTGGAGGAGCCCCATGTGACCCTGGACCCGCTGATACAGGTGAATGCTGCAAGTGGCCACGTTCCCCCATAGCACTGCGGCGAGGACTTCAGCCTGCTCCCGATGGTCAGTGACGTGCCACCCAGGGCCAGAGTGTGTGCCCATTCAGCCTGGGGGCCGAGTGGAAGAAGCATCTTCCTGCTGCCCTTGCCTTTGGGGGCTGCTGAGTGGCTCAGAGAGAGGAAGGGTGTAGGGGAGTTCCTGCCTAGGGATCATGGAAGCTGCTCTAGGCACCACCTCCTAATCAGCCTGTCCAGGCGTGGGAGGGAGAGGTTAAGTCGTGAGCAAGCCAGGAGTCCTGCCCAGCCCCTTCCTTTAGTGTCCCCACTGAAGGACAGGGGCATGAGCTGGGCTCCTGGCTCACCTCTGCCAGGGCACCAAGCTCTGCAGGGGAGCGGTGCCAACTTGAGTCACCCCAGTGGTTGGGCTGCTGGCCAGAGTCACTTGGGGTGGGAGGGTGATAAGAACAGCAGGCAGTGGGGAGCTGTAGGGATGGATTGGGGAGGCGCAAAGCAGGAGCAGCAAGAGGCTGGGGGATGGTGGGGCCTTGGGGTAGGGGAATGGGCTGAGGGGGGCAGAGACGGGGCAGTGCACCATGGGGACGAAGGAAGCCCCTGTGCAAGGTGCTGTCTGCTGGCACCTGGCCTACCTGCAGAATGTGACACATCCAAGGCTGCAACCCCAAGCAAGTGGCAGACATGGGACCATACTGAGGCATACCTGGGCCAACTGTTGGTCAGCTTCCCCTGGCTGCCGTGCTCCTTGCAGGCAGGGCCCCTGGAGCTCCCTGTGAGGCCTGACTGTCCTGGAATGAAAAGCCCAAGCCCTGGTGCCAGGGCGCGACTACCAGGGCAAGGTCAGGGCTCCCCAAGCAGCGGCTGCTTCTGCAGAGCAGGGCAGTGACGTCAGAGGGATGGAGGAGGCCGCAGATAAGCTCCTCTGAGCTAAGCTCCCTTTTAACTTCTGTACTAGGCGTTGGTTTTTCACACCCACGTTGTGCAGCTTTAGCCTCTGGCAGGAAGCACCGAGCTCCAGAGGGAGTTTTCTCCCCACATTACCTTTTGTATCTAATCTGCATCTCGCCCTTTTGGTGTTAAATTACGTCCCTTTCCCACAGCTGAAGGTTTTGCAATGAGATGTCACTGCCCTCCCCCAGCACTGGCTGTTCTCAAAGCCCATTAGCTGGGACTGCCCTGGCCATGGGCATATGGGGCCTTGTGCACTCGTCTGGCAGGGCTGGGCGAGGACAGATCCTTGCACTGGGAGGAGAAGTACTGGTTGCTTTTCCACAGACAAAGCTGTTCTTCTGGGCACAGGCTCGACAGGCTCACGCTGTGCATAGAAACGCAGGGTCCAGCCTCTGGGCCAGCAGGGCCAACAGCTACAGCAGGTCCTGGGGCACAGTGGGAGGGAGGCCTGGTTCCATGTCCTGGGAGGGCTGAGGCCAAGGGTGGCAGGGGCTTTCAGCACCACCCAGGCCATAGTGCTGCCCTGTCCACCGAACAGACACGTGGGTTGTGGCATGGTGCAACTGTGGCACTTCAAAAGGGCCTGAAGCCCCAGCCACCACCACTGCTGAAGTGGCAGCAGCTGGAGCTCTGGGCACCTTTGCATCACTGGGCCTGGGGCAAATGCCCCCTTTTCCCACCCCACCTGCAGTTGGCAGCCCTGTCTGGGGGCAGCACTGAGAAAGGGCATTATTAAAGGTGCACTGAGGTTTTCAGTTCAAACCAGGGAGCTACAGACACTGCTCTGCACAAGCTTGTGCCCAGCCACAGTAACTATCAGATACAATAACTATGTAGCAAGGGTTGGTTCATCTGCCGGCCCTGGCACTGCTGGAATGATTTTGCTTGCCTATGTTTGGGGGCAGAGCCATGGTCCCAGCCTGGGCTGCAGTTCTCCCTGCCCCCTGTAAATGGTGGGTTAGCAATGCTGGAAATCCTAACCTCGCATGACCCCTGTACTCATACCAGATGTACCGCTGTCTTCCGGTTGTACCTGACTTCTGAGAGGGGGAGAGCCCTGCATGTTGTATCCCTCTTGTACGTGCACAGAGGCAGGATGCACTAGGTTATACCACACTCACAATCAGCACACAGTGTGGAGTGGGGTCTCAACTTTACCAGATTAGGCTGTACCTGGCAACTGTGTTACGTAACTGGTTGCTATGGGACAAAGCCCTGACAAAACCCACATACCTGCCACGTTCCCTTGGATGTCCCAAAGAGAGGAAAATGGGACAAGAGGTGAAGCCTAGTTCTTTAAAGGGATCTTGAAAAAATCAACCCGAGTGCAAGGTCATAGGAGATGGGGGAGCAAGCCTAAGGCTGAAGTAATTCTGGGGAAGGGAGGGAGGCTGGCCTCCGGGGGCTCAGCCCATTGTCTCTGTTAGCAACAGCACCAGAAGTTGAAGATGGAAGTGCTCAGTAGCACATGATGGGAGTCCCAGATGGGAATAGCCATGAGGTACAAAAAGCTGAGACAGCTGGGCTGAGTCTGCCCCAGACACTGGGCCACCAGCATTGTGCACTGATCTGCTGTACAGAGCTGTCAGGACAGCCTGCTCGAAAGAGAGATGCTACTACACAAAGTAGAGCTCTATTGGCAAACTCCCCACTTGTGTATTGATCTGTTGGGGTTTTCAAAAGTCTTGGGTGGTCTTTGGTGAGAGCAGCTTCAAGGGCGAGGTTTTCAGAGCTGTGTTAGGGTTTGGAATCCTGGGTCCTGTTTGTTTTAATGGCACCCAGGCATCCAAATCCATTAGTCCACCTGAACAATCTCAGCCTGGAAATGTACCACTGTCCTTCTCAGTCAGGTGGCGTAGCAGCTGTTACCAGAGGGAAAACAGGGTTGGATAAAACAGCCTTACCACCCCAAACTGACTTTTCCTGAACACTGAACATTTCAGTTCTGAATAGTTTAGTTTATGCTCTCTGGTTTCCCCTTGTTCTGCTCCATCAGCTGGGCCAGAGAGTGGAAAAGCCAAAATACCACGAGAAAGGCCATTCTCACAGAGCTTCTGTCCCAGCTAGCAGCAGCCAAGAACTGCAGCTCTGAACCTGTTCTCATGACATTCCTGACGACTGACCCAAGGCGCTTGACTGGGATCTAGAGAAACAGACAGACTTCTGGGGCTTCATTCAGACAGCATCACTGAACTTTTTATAGGTCATCAGCAGTGGTCTGAGAGCTGTGCTCCTGCTCATAGCTGCTACCCAGCCTAGGGTGGGTAGGAGGCAAGAGAGCAGCATAAAGTGCCATCAGTAAAAATACCCTCCACAAACTTGCATATTCATAATCATTTTTTGCCCTGTGCCCCCAGATCCAAACACCTCTTAAATATTGGGAACGTTTCCCACCCAGACCAAGGCATCCCCAAACCAAACCAGGGCAGGTCAGCATTGATGTGTGGCTGACTCCAGGACAGCAGCCCCGAAGGCTGTCTCTCATCTAGATTGCTGCACGGTGGCATAGTGAGACATGAAGGAATGCACGACGTCTCCTGGAGAGGCACGTGAGCCAGGAAGGTGGATGAGGAGGCTGGATTTTGAGCAGCGCATGCTGTCATGGGGTCACCTTAGTGAGATCATAACATGCCTGTATACAGGATGTGATCCAGGAGCAGATGCACTGTGCTGACACTGGGAGTCCCTTCAACACTTCTCTAAGACCAGTTGCAATGGTGAGTAACTGTTTATCCCAGCACCTCAGAGTAATGCCCTTTGTCTGAGTTCAGGAAACCAGGTAGCTCCCCAGAGGGCTCCGTTGCTTTCTTGTGCACCAGGCCATGAGCTGGGTCCCTGCCTAGTGCTGCACTGACCATTGAAGCCACAAGCACCTGTGGACACGAGGGAGCAATCAATGTATTTCAAAACTGTTTTTACATGTTCCTGTTGTTTGTAGCAAGGTCCCCGTTACAGAGGCACAAGGCAAATGCTGTTCTTGCCAGCAGCACTGCATGATTAACAGAGGGAAAATGCCCACATGTGACAGGATTACAGGAGGGCAAAGCAAAGGCATGGGCTGTAAAAATAATAGGGCTCTTGTGCTGTGGTGAGCATCCCGATCTGCCTTGGGGAGCAGTGTGTGGGCATGGACAGGATGTGCCTGTATCTGCTGGGAGACCACAAAGGGCAATTTTGCATTGTGTTGCAAGAACTACAAAAATCTGTACCATTTGGGGATAATTGTTGCCTAATATTCGCCGGCTAATATTTACACATATATGAATGCTGTGCATTACACCGAAAAAAAAGCATTAAGCACAAGTACTGTTATGAAAACAAAAAAGCAGTCAAGTAGCACTTTAAAGACTAACAAAATAGTTTATTAGGTGAGCTTTCATGGGACAGACCCACTTCTTCAGACCATAGCCATATCTGAAGAAGTGGGTCTGTCCCACAAAAGCTCACCTAATAAATTATTTTGTTAGTCTTTAAAGTACTGCTTGACTGCTTTTTTTGTTTTGATGGTATATAGACTAGCACAGCTTTCTCTCTGTTACTATTCAAAATACTGTTATGGTGTGTCCACCCTGCCCTAGGCTCTGCACTGGTTAAGTTATGGTGACTAGGTGGGGCAATTAACTCTTCAGGGCTATGGAGAGATGGGAGCTGGACCAGAGGGAAAGGTATACCAGGAGGAGGAGCCTGATAGAAGTAACATAGGAAGCAAGCCAGGGGAACAATACCGAGATGAGGGACAATGCAGACCTTAAACTCTGTTTGTCTTGTCCCTGAGCTGGAACCCACAGCACAGGGCAAGGCTGGGTTCCTCTGCCAGCCACCGGGCAAGTGAAAGCAATGCAGGGCAGTGAACTGGAAGGCGCCTGTAAAAGTTGGGGGAGAGAGAGATTTTTGTGGGAAAGGGAAAAGTGCAGTGAACTGGCTAGGAGACCACTCCAGGAAGAAGGAGCCTGGACATCTGAGAAAGGATAAGGCTTCCAGGAAAAGACTTGTTGAGTTCACCCCACAGGCTGCCGTGGGGAGGTGCTCCTTTGAGCTGCGTCTACACGTGCATGCTACTTCGAAGTAGCGGCACCAACTTCGAAATAGCGCCCGTCGCGTCTACACGCGTCGGGTGCTATTTCGAAGTTAACTTCGACGTTAGGCGGCAAGACGTCGAAGTCGCTAACCTCATGAGGAGATAGGAATAGCGCCCTACTTCGACGTTCAACGTCGAAGTAGGGACCGTGTAGACGATCTGCTTCCCGCGACGTCGAAATTGCTGGGTCCTCCATGGCGGCCATCAGCTGGGGGGTTGAGAGATGCTCTCTCTCCAGCCCCTGCGGGGCTCTATGGTCACCGTGGGCAGCAGCCCTTAGCCCAGGGCTTCTGGCTGCTTCTGCGGCAGCTGGGGATCTATGCTGCAGGCACAGGGTCTGCAACCAGTTGTCAGCTCTGTGTATCTTGTGTTGTTTAGTGCAACTGTGTCTGGGAGGGGCCCTTTAAGGGAGCGGCTGGCTGTTGAGTCCGCCCTGTGACCCTGTCTGCAGCTGTGCCTGGCATCCCTATTTTGATGTGTGCTACTTTGACGTGTAGACGTTCCCTCGCTGCGCCTATTTCGATGTTGGGCTGAGCAACGTCGAAGTTGAACATCGACGTTGCCGGCCCTGGAGGACGTGTAGACGTTATTCATCGAAATAGACTATTTCGATGTCGCAACATCGAAATAAGCTATTTCGACGTTGGCTGCACGTGTAGACGTAGCCTTGGTGAGCAGGACACCCATGACAACCACTAAGCACAAGTGTTATCTAAGTTAAAAGTCCTACATTGGCCTGTGACTTTATATAATCCTGCTCGCATGTGCTAAGCATCCCAGAACCTCTCCCCACTTCAGACAGAAGTTTTGGCTTGAGTGAATAGGGAAGCTGTGAAACCAGGATGGGTGAGCACTAGTGGCAGAAGGGGGTTACATGCACGGGCAAGTTCTGGAACATCCCAAAGGAGGAGGACAAGACACGAGACTGCTCCACCCTTGTGCAAACTGAGGAGGTGTTGTGCCCTTTGGAACCCAAAAGGTGTGTGTTGAGAACAAGGATGCAAGCAGGGCACTCTGGGACCAGGAATAGCAGGCAGAAAGCTGAATGGTAAAATCCATTTTCAGATGATGTACACAGGACCTCATGCTGTTAGCAGGTAGGGCTTAAACAGGTGGTTTGCAAGCCTGAAGTGAACATAGTGCTGCCCATGACAATTTCCTGGAGACTGCTGGTGACTTGAAGCATTCCCCTGCACAACATTAGGGTTTGAGCAATCAACCTGGCTGACACCATTTTAAAGAAACCAAAAAGTTGCCATGCAATGGACTGTACAGTGGTAATTTTAGATGACAAATGCCACTTTAGTGACCCATCCTCCAGTGCTTTTCCACTGCACCTGGCTTTAGCTCTTGTACACACTGAAAACCAAATGACTCTGTCTCTGTGCTCTGGAGCGAAGTTATTGCTTTTTCTCTATTGGTGCTTGCATGGGATTGTGGAGGTATCTCCTGGGTGGTGCTGAGCAGACAGGGCTGTTAGCTGTTAAGACTAATTGTGAACTAGCCCTAATTCCTGGGCTCTGACTGCAGCGTGTGCATTGTTCTCTCACTCAGTTCATTCTTAAATGACATATTTTTAATCAGATCAGGAAAGTTTAGGGATGTTTTCAGAGGGGCCCATACCCCTGCCTTGCAAGTGTGTAACTTAGGAGGGAAAGGGTCCTCAGAGCAGGTGAGCATCTCTTGTTGCTGGTTCCTGTCACACGTGTGCCCCTGATAACACAGAGAACTGCAGTTATCTGAAACAGGAGCCTTTGGCAGGCAGATGCCAGGACCTCTTGTCTGAGCCCAGAAAAAGTCTGTGGTTCATCAGGACTCGTGGTGCAGTGTGACTCCTGGCTTAGATTAAGGAATCCCCCATCTTGCTACAGCAATGGGGCAGCGGGCAAATAAAGGGGGAGGACAGAGCTGCCTGTGTGGCTGCTTTGTGGTCTTCTGTGGAGGCTGTGTGGGAAGGAGTAGACAGCTGAGGCAGGGCAGGGCCCAGTGAAGAGAATGGGGAGTGGGGAGCGTGATGAAGGGCAATAAAGCATTTCATCACCAAATCCCAATGTTAGATTGCAATCTCACCAGCACTTCAGTCCTCCCTTTAAGGCCCTTGGAGAAGAGGCCCAGACCTGAGAAGGCCCTAGTGTGAGACTGTTTTCCACATGTGAACGAGGGATGAAGTTTTTGTAATGGCTGGTTGGTGGTGGTTCTGGTTTGCCTGCACTGCAATGGCTGGTGGTAGATGTCATTGGGGGGGGCGGGGTTCAGTTTTCCAGTATGCCTGCACTGCAATGCTGCACTTATGGCCAGCCAGTGTCAGCGGTCTGGGCACATGGAAATGTTTGGCCTCATTGCTGGAGTCTGGACTCTGGGACCCTGCAGGTCCAGGCTGGTTGTTCCCAGTGACTGACAGTGCTAGCACATGGGTGGGAAGAGACTTCAGCCCATACAGTGTCCCCCTACTAGTGCTCATGGCACTTCGCATGCTAGGTCTTTGGGGCAGGGCCATCGCTTTGTGCTAGGTTTGTACAGCACCTAGTACCAGGGGGCAGCTTCTGGTCCACCACCGTGGAATAGATGAATAGTAAAGATCCGATGGTATGAAGGCTTTGGGCTGTCCCACTGCACCCCAAGGTGTTGTAATGTCCTACAGGCCTCTCTGCTACTCCCTTGCCCTGGCAAGTGCCTTGGGCTAGCTGCAAGCTCTGTGTCTTGCCACTGCTGTACTCTGGGAGCTGGCCTGAGGCAGGAAACCAAAGTGGAATGGAACACACTGAATGGCACAGGAGAGGTAGTCTCTGGTTAGAAAGCCTGGGACTCCTTCAGCACTGGGGGGGGAGGGTAAACGGTCTCAGTGATCCCCAGCCCTGGGACCTCACCCTCTGCGGTGCAATTCAGCCCCAGGTCACAAGGGCTCTGCTGTGCAGAAGTTCCTTCACCAGGTTGAGGTACCACATCCTCCCACTTACACCAGTGCCATTGTTGGCGCCATATGACATCTGCCATTTAGCAGGTCAGCGGTAGCCCTGACTACTGGCTTGGGGCTGTCCCCAAGTAAATCACACTGGTCAGCAGCAAAGCACCCCCCCCGCACCCGCAAGTGAGGGAGCACTAGTTGGAAGGTAGGGCTTTGATCTACTCCAGCCAATGGTTTCCTGCGCAGCTGGTGGCTGGGTCTGGCCCACAAGGTCAGGGTCTAGCTGGTCACCATGCTAAGGGTGGTAAGGCATTTTCCTGTGGCTCAGCTTGGTTGACATGCCTCCTCTGCAGCATGGGGCATGGCCCACACGCAGGTTCAAACTAGTGCCAATGGTGAATTCTCTGTAACATGAAGCCTTGAAACCAGGGTCTGAAGGTGTCAGTAACCCACTCTAATGTGAGGGGTCTGTCCCAGGAGCGGGCAGGAGAGGTCTTGTGCCCTGATATGTGCAGGAGGTCAGAAAGTGAAGATCATCATGATTCCTTCTGGCTGGAAGGTCCTTGAGTTTCTGGTGCCTGCCGGCCTCCTGTCGTTCAGGTGCTGAACTGGTAGGTGACGTCAGCTCCAGCAGCTGGTGGTGAATGGGAAGGATGGCCCTGGGAAACTAATAGCTCTTGAGCGGCTGGACTTGGCACCAAGTTGTGCCCTGCAACAGGCTGGTCATGTTAGCGCCTGGCAAGCTGAGCTCATGGAATCTGCTGGTGCGTGATACAGCCCCCTGCATACCTGAGCCACGGTGCAGAGCAGCTGTCACAGTGGCTGACTAGACAGCATTAGCAGTTCACACAAACACTGGGGTTTTCTGTTCAGTCTTGGGTGCATCTCTCATGTGGGCCTTGGGCTTGATCCTGGGCTGACTTGTGTTGCTCTTACCACTGCACACAGAGCAGGGCTTGGCCTGCAGTCAGGCGCTGAGCTCACAAACGGTGCCACAAATGGTCTTTGTGGCCCACCCTGGCCCATGGAGGCATCCAAAGTAGCTGTTGCTTTGCACTAGTGGACACCCTCCTTTGGCCCAAGCAGCGCCGCATTCCTGGATTGTGTAGCTCCAGAAGTGCCCAGCTGAATCCCTGGAGACAATCCAACTTGGAGGCTTGCTGCACAACATTGGCTTCACTTCACTAAGAGCAGCAACAGGGGTGAATGGTAGTAGATAGTGGGAAGAGGCAGCTGGAGAAGAGCTGAAAGGGGTGGCCCTGTAGTCATGGCACTTGGCTGGAGTTTGGCAGATGTAGTTTGCTTCATCCTGTGTGCTCATTGCCAAAGCCCTGAGCTTCTCTAGTCTGGCACTGTGTCATCTGAAATGTCCCCGGGCTGCCATGATTTTAGTTGGCTGGACAGCCATGTACCAGGGGTGTGGCCAAGTTTCCTGTGGTCCCATAAAGTTTGTTTGGAGCCACCAGTCCTGGCTCTCAGTGTTCTGTGCTGCTATTTAGCTGCAATTTACCCCAAATGTCTTCTCAGAGGCCAGTAAGCAGTGGGAGTGTTGGTGATGTGCTAGACACTATTGACCTGTGGTCCGGCAAATTCTCCTGTTTGGCACTGGTCAGAGCCCGAAGGTGCCAGACAAGAGAGGTTCAACTTGTACCACTGGTGGCTGGTCAGTGCTTTCTGCTGGCATGATGTCCAGCTGTGGGAGAAGCAGGACATGCTGTATTCAGGGGAAAGACTCTCCGGTTTGCAATGTCTGTTGTGGGGGTTATGGTGGAGACATCCCAGGCTGCCCAGTGTCCCAGAGCACAGAGGTCATTGCTGCAGCTAGCAAACAGGAACCAGCCTTCCACAGGCTGTCTTCAGGAAGATGCCCACATAAAGGCGCAGTCAGGGAGCAAAGGGAGCTACTCAGTCAGAAAAAGACTTGGCGATTACTGTACACTCAGTGGATGTGACAGAGGAAACACAGGCTGTAAAGTGACCCCAGCTACTAGGAAAATGCAGCATTTGTGTGGCTGTCAGCTCTGGGCTGGGCTGGGGCGAGGCGGCTTTGGTGTGAGGTTGAGAGAGCATGACTGGGGCTGCACTCCCCATGGCCTTGCCCATTGTTGCCGGGAAGATGCCTCTGCCCTTAGCCTGGCCGAGTAACAGCCTGGCTGCAGCCTCTAGCACTTTCTGGGGCAGGCTGTGTCCTAACACAAGGGTGCTGGGCCATGGCTCCAGCTCTGGATGCTATAGTAACCGCTCCTCAATGCAGACAGGCAAAGCCTAGAACCCACAGCTGGAGCCTGTGCTGATCACGCCAGTTTCACACAGGGCAGAGTACTGACAACAGGGATAAAGAACTGCTCTGCTGTGGGTGTAACCAACTTGAACCTGGGACCTCAGGGCAGGCATCTCTGCAGTGTGAGCTGATGGCCAGCTGGAGGAGACTTGTTCTTTCTCTGTGTAAGGGGTCTAGGCGCCTCCATGCGGGACAGTGACCCGCACCCAGTAGGTGCGTAGGGTACATAGGCACTCAGGGCTTGCACCAGTCAATACATGCGTGGCTGCATTTGGGGCACATCCCCTGGGTGGGCAAGGCACTGAGTGTGACTGTGACTGGCTTACCCTCAATTGACTCCATCCACAGCTACTGCCTCCATTGGGGTCACACCAGACTGAGGTCAGCATTGGCCCCGCTAGCCATCCTGCTGCCCGGCAGCTCTGCTGTGTGTGGAATGGTGGGGCACTGGGGGCCTGATGCTGTCCTGCAGAGCCTGCCTGGCAGGGGAGGGGAAGGGCTTGCCAAGCTCATATCACACCTCTGATTAAATGCCAGATGAGGGGCTGTTTCCAGCTGCAGGATAGCCTGGGCCTAATGACCCCCTGCTCCCACCCCCACCAGCACCAGATCAATCTGAGGTCTTTGATCTGCAGCCCCTCCCCTGGGCCACTGCTCCTACTGATTGAGGCTGTCCAGCTGCTGACACTGGCTCAGCTTCTAGCCCCTTGGTGAGTTCACACCTCATGCTCCTGGGGTGCAGCTTGGCTTTCATGTTGGCTTCTCTATACCCAATCCCATTAGAATGGCAAAGCCCCAGGTGCAGGGGATTTGCCTTCCAGGTTTGGCTCTAATCCCACTTACTCTATGGAACGTGCCTGTCATGTTCCTGGCTCCCTTAGCTGCTTGCCTGCAGCTCCCTAACCACCACAACTTGCTCCTAACCCCACCATGATTCCACTATTGCTCTGTGTCCAGGGACAGGACCCAGGCCAAGGCAGGTGGGGAGGCCAGGCAGAGGTGAGCAGCTGCTGTGGCAGGCTCTGTTTGGAACTGTAGCAAAAACAAGTTGTTGGCAGTTCTGTCTTCTGTGACACAAACTTCCTGAACACGTGTGGATCCCACTTCAAAGGCATCTCAACTGGAGATGCCTTTCAAGGAAGAGAACCAGGCTCGTCCTTCTGCAAAACCAATCTACCCATTTTTTTTCACCCCGTGGCTGGCAAAGCTGGCCTCAGAGGAGAGTCCCTCAGATACCATTGGCTCTGGTTTCCACCTTTGAAAAACAGTCTCCTGTTCCATTTGTCCCTCTTTCCTTGTCCATCTGTCTGCCACGTGCTACTTCTGTCTCATCCCCAGAGCAGACAGCGGTTGCTTCCTTTGGTTAAACATGGACATCCTTCTTGTTCAGTCATGTTTCCACCCTCATTTTAACTCTAGGTTTCAGTTAATCAGGAGGAAAAGGAGTTGATCTGTTCCCAAAAACGTATGAGTCACATAACTTTACCTGGCAGGTCCCAAACCAGTGGCCCAGCCTGTTCATTGGGGTTTGTTGGGATGGGCCAGTCCGAGTCCCAGAGCAGAGCTCAACTTGTGGAAGAGATTTTTTCAACCGCATTTCCATTCTAGCTGTTGTGGTCAGACAATGCCAGTTTGCACTGTGTTAGTGAAATCAGGCCCCTGCACAGAGAGAGACAGCTCCAACCCTGACAAGCTTTCAGTCACTCTGAACAAATAAGGTAGATGAAGAGGCCAAGACAGAGCCAGGCATAGCATTCAGGTCCATTGAGGGCCCATGCACCACGCTACTCACTGGAGCCTCCTGTATGGGCTAGCAGTTTCTCTTAGATCAAACTTCTTGTTAATCAAAACAAAAAGCAGTCAAGTAGCACTTTAAAGACTAGCAAAATAGTTTATTAGTTGAGCTTTTGTGGGACAGACCCACTTCTTCAGACCATAGCCAGACCAGAACAGACTCAATATTTAAGGCACAGAGAACCAAAAACAGTAATCAAGGAGGACAAATCAGAAAAAAATGAGCAAGGTGAGCAAATCAGAGTGGAGGGGTCAGGAAGGGAAGGTCAAGAATTAGATTAAGCCAAGTATGCAGACGAGCCCCTATAGTGTTGTTGTTGTTATAGTTGTTGTCAAATTATGGACAGGCTCTTTTTCTCTTTTAAAGAGAGGCCCAAGTGATTTGGATGCCCAGGTCCTCACCTGCGAGTTCAACTCTCATGGGTAGCTAATATACTGTAGTGCCCTAAGCCCTAATATTGGAGATAAGCCACATGGTCACTACTGGGACATCTCCAGCATGAGAGGTTTAAGCTGGCAGGCTGTGAGCTGTTTCCAGGATGACAAATGTAGGCTGATACCACTCCAGAGCCTTCAGCAGGCTGTTTCTGAGGTCAGGCTCACAGCGGAGTAGCCTTGTGCAAGGGATGCAAGTCCTGGGAGGCAGGTTGGAAAGGTGGGTTCTGGATTCCCTAGCTCCATCTTGTTCCATGCTGGGCCTGGCCCCGCACTGTGGCTTGACCCATTATACTTGGCGCTGGGAACATTGTTAGTCACTCTGGCTGCGGAAGGGTCTGCCCAGCTTGGTCAGGGGGTCAGAGATTGTGGTGGAGCTGGTCACACGCTTTCTAACTGCAATGAAATGTGGTTGTACCAGTAACACCAGGACAATTTTTAAATGCCTGTCAGTGTTCCTGAGGCCAGCTCTAGTGGCTGCCATCCACACATCTCTGTGCCAGGACCTGCATACCCCAGCCTGCTACGAAACAATTGCAGCCCAGTTGCCATGAAGCTGCCCCCTCAAGGCTGCATGAGATATGGGCAGGTGTGCAGGGATCTGGCACAGGGTGCTGGCATCTCCATGGCAGAGGGCCTCATGGTCAGTGCAGAGATTGCCTCTCCAATTACCTCCTGACCCCCCTCAGCGGTGCACTATAGTCCGGCTGGGAGCTGCCATGAACATGCCAAGCACTGGGCACTCCACAGGCATCACAGTGCTGTGACTCTGGAGTAGCACAGCCATGGACAAGACCTGGGGCCTTTTCCTGCTTGATTTATGGCCCCATTGCTGTGCTGAGGTCACAGGGGCTGTGTGGCTAGAGGGATTTCTCCATGTCTTCGCCCCATCTGAGGAAGTGGGTCTTACCCATGAAAATTCATTACCTAATAAATTTGTTAGTCTTTAAGGTGCTACAGGACAGCTTGTTTTGTGTGTGGCTGGAATTCTCTCCATCTGCACACACCTGCATGCTCCTGGGAGCAAGAAAAAACTTCCTTGGCCCCTGAAACAAATGGCTTCTCAGCTTGGACTGAGAGGCACATCAGCAGTGCTCCATTAGGGGAAATAGCAAAATCTCCTGCCCTCCCCCCTCACCGACCCCACAGGCCTTGTTTTAATTAAAACCCTGTCTTTGCTGACAGTGCCCGCTGGAGAGCTAAACAACATGCAGGTATTCTGGAAAGCTTCAAAGGAACCCATCCCAGATGTAAACGGAGCATTTCAAAGGCAGCAGAAGGGGGCTGACACCTGGGAACCCTTAGCCCTGGGAGATGGCTATCATGGTAATTGCTCTGCAAATTCATCAGGCAACCTGAGGATGAACCATCCACTGGTGTGAATGGCACTGGATGGGGCCAGTGAGCATTAGGAAGAAGGTTCTAAGGTGGCAGAGAAGGTAACGCCAGCCCCTGTGGGGAAGGGTGAGCAGGTGATTGCAGAAGGGAAGGAAGGTTGGCTCCATGGCAGGGAAGCCTGAGCGGAGTCCAGGGCTCGGGACACTCAATGCCTAGCGGTCACTCTTGCCCCTGCCAGTGGCCTGTCCTGACCTAGGCTCCAGCTGCCTGTGTTGCCCCTAGTCTGCAGAGGACTACAACACCTGAAGAAGCTGTAATGTGGGCCCAGCAGCATGTGTTGCAGGCTGCTTGAGGTCCACAGCTATGCCATAATGAGGAGAAAGTGGCTACTCGAGGGGGCATCTCTGTGGAGCTCCTAGTGGGCCATACAGGCTGAGTCTCTGGTTCAGTGCAGTAGTGCAGCTCCCGGCCACAGGCTGTGTGGGACTCTTGGCTGCAGTTATGGGAAGGTTGCCTTCAGTGAGTCCCCCAGCCAGGCAGGGCTCTGTTAACAATCCCTCCTTTTGGTCAGCCCAGCAGACCGAACCTTCGTCACAAGCATCTCCCTCAACAATGTGGGGGTGGGGTATCCCTGACTGCACTCCACTGTAGATTTCAACCTGATTTGCCTGGGTCTCTCCACCCCTAGCCCTGCTCGGCCTGACAACATTTTGCTTACACTATTCTTGGAAGCAAAGTGTTAGGAAAACACTAGCGGACTTGGGTTTTGTAAGGAAAGCAGCAGTGGGTTATCTCTGGCCCCTCTCCACTAGGGCAAAGATCCAAGAGCCAGCAGCCTGATGTGTGGCAGGCCCAGGAGGTGGCCTTGGGACCACAGACCTCACTGACCCCTGCCTGGCTTGACACAGAGCTATGGGTAGCCATGCTCCCTGCCTAGCCAGGTCAGCACACAGCAGGTCTCCAGGGTCCTTCGCATGTTGTGCTGGGAGATGGGGCTGGGTGCAGCTCATGCCCATTGGGACTTGACATGTGGTTCCTAACCATGGAACTCTCTGCCTCTGGATGAGTCCATGTGCTCTTCTGATAAGCACATGTAGATGCAGGGTGGTGTGTGCTCTGCAATTAGCTTATCTGCCTTTGCTAAAGCAAGGAAATTGCAGCACAACTGATTTGTTTATTTTCCTCTCTAAAGGTGCTAGTGTGTCCTTCAGATCACATCCCTGGTAGTGCCACCGCCCCACTTTAATAGTAACAGAGAGTAAGCCGTGCTAGTCTATACACTATCAAAACAAAAGGCAGTCAAGTAGCACTTTAAAGACTAGCAAAATAGTTTAGTAGGTGAGCTTTCGTGGGACAGACCCACTTGCCCCAGTTTAATTTCCTTAGCAGTGCCAGTGCCCAGTTTAATTTCCTTCACAGCGTTGCCTCTTCCTTAGTGTAATGTCTGTGACATAGGCCTTGCAGGGCGAGGGCCCCTTTATTTTCCCACCAGCCTCTGTGTAAGGGTGTCTGTGGTTTGACATCCCTCTTCAGCGGGCTCCAATTCCTATTAGCTGCAGCTTCCCAGCTCCCCCGCCCACTGCTTACTCCTTCATTCAGCCCCCATCGACTCCCCTGGGCCAGCTCAGTGGTGGTAACGGGTGGGGAGGAAAGTGTCAAAGAAGGGGGAGGGGTAACGCAGGCATCCTGACCCCTCTGTAGCTACCTTGCCTGGCCCAGGAAGAACGCTTTTCCCTGCTCAGCTCAAGAAGTCAGGGCTGGGAGGCTGGCTGGTTATGCAATGGGCTTATCAAAGGGAACCCAAGGGATGAACATTCCCAGGCAGAGGCCTGGGGGATGTGGTCTGCAGGCTCGGCTTGGCTCTGCTGGCACCATGGAGCTGTCAGGTGCACTCAGACCCAAAACTAGAAGGATACAGGCCAGCAGCAACCAGCCAGGGACCCACAGGGCTTGCACCCCTCTGTTTCTGTTTTCCGGCCTTTCACGTTTATCTAGTGCTGAGGGACGGGGCCCTGGAGAAGCAGGTGCAGCATGGTACAGGCTCCTCACCACTCTGCCCAGGTGTCTCAGCCTGACAAAAGGGGCAGTCCCGCTCAAAGGCTCAGAGAGGAATCTGGGCCTTAGGCTCAGTCTGCATTCTGTCTGCTGAGGTTTGGCATGGGAGAGGGCAGATCCTGTAGAGGGCATCTTTCTGCTATGTGAGCAAAACCCTTTGCCTTTCTGTGCCTCGGTTGCTCCACCTGAAACCTGGTGCTCTGCAGTGCACATTAGGAGTAGTGTTATTCCCCCAGCCCACACTGTGAAGGATGCAGAGCCACTCCTGGGGCTGCATTCCAAACAAGTTACACTGAGCCCACTCCAGCTGATTAAGAAGCAGAGCAGCACATTCCTGGGATTCCCAAGGAAGGGCTGAGGCTCAGCAGTGCAGCACCCAACTGCATGGGAACAGGCCTTTGGAGAGGCATGGGGCTGGGTTGAGCTGGCTGGATCCTGAAACCCACTTGTACCTCTGCAAATCCCACAGCCTCAGTTTACCACAATGAGCCAAAAAGCAGACAACGTTTGTTGAATGTAACTTGGCTTGCTTCCACCCCACCACTGCTGGGCGAGCTGGTCATTGCACTGCCAGACTGGACAGGGAGATGAAGGGAGATATTCCCTGATAATCACCCCACAGCCCACCACTGCAGCCTACTCGCTCACATCCAGCCATGATGCCCCACCCCAGGGGCTTGTAAAATACCTTTCAGAAGAGCAACAGCTGTGCCCTAGAACTGCCTGGGCAGCAACATGCCCAAGGAACCAGCGCAGACCCCCTGAAGGGGAACTTGCACTTTCTTATCTCCAATAGTAACAGAGAGGGAGCCGTGCTAGTATATACACTATCAAAACAAAAAGCAGTCAAGTAGCACTTTAAAGACTAGCAAAATAAACTATTTTGCTAGTCTTTAAAGTGCTACTTGACTTTTTCTCATCTCCAATGAGTCCCTCTGATCCAAGTGGTGATCCCATCCACTCCATGTCTCTTTTGGGGCAACACAGATGATGCCCCAGCAAATGCAAGGCACAGTGGAGTGGTAACCTCCCATTCCGAGGCAAAAGGGGCCATGCTCAAAGTGCAGTGTCACACCTATCAGGGCAGCAGCTTTGCCACTGGAAAATGACGCTGTGCAGTACACCTGCACATGGGGGTGTCAGCGTGGCCCTGGGCCCTGGAACGCCAGGTGCTGTGTTGCCGTGCAGTGACACGTCTAGTGTGGATTCCAGCTGGGCAGCCAGACTGCACTAGCTCTGTGTGGCTCCAGCGGGGCAGGCGTCAGGGGCTGAGTGTTCAACCTGGCAGTGGGAGGATATGTCCCAGGGCAGCCAGTGCAGCTGCCAGGCTGTGGCCATGCTGCATTTTTATCCATACCAGAGCTAGCCCCGGTTTGGAATTACAGCTCCCAGCTGCCAGGGGGGCTGAGATGGCCTCTACCCTGCAAAGCTGCAGTGCAAAGGGGAGCAGGGCAAGCCAGCAGCTGAACTAGACAAGACTTTCAGGGTCCAGTGACCCTATGCCCTTGCCTGTCCCTTAAGGTGACTAGTCCAGTGCAGGCCCTGGGGTGCCTCGTCCACCCTACTTTCTTGTGGGTCTTCCATGCACCCCTCACTTGTCCTCTCTGCCCCCTTGCAGCTGTGACTGTGGCTGGGAGGCTGTTCAGGCAAAGAGGTGCCTTCCCCAGCTCAGGTCGCTACCCCTCCTGCATGGCAGCACCACACCCTGCTGCCACAGGCCGGGGCAGTCCTGTGCCAAAGGATCCATGCCATGCTGCCATCCTGCGCAGCTCCATGGAGAAGCATGCCAGATCCTGCAAGTCAGCCAGGAGGACCCAGGTGTGAAGGGTGCAGCGGGGGTGGAAGTGCCCGGTCTGTGGGTTGTGTTACGCTACGTGGGCCATTGAGCAGCTGGGTGCCATGTGTTTTCTTATCAGCTGGTGGCAGTGGGAAGACCAGATGGGGGCAGGGGCCATCGCTGAGGGAGGAACTCGGCGTCCCCCATCATGTGGCATTTTCTTGCTTTGGAGGATTTGTGCTGGTGGGGGCCCAGCGCTCTTTGGAGCACAGGGTGAATGTCCAGCATGGTAGGGACTTCTGCCCATTGGCATTCCCTAGCCCCAAAGTAATGCAAAGCCTCAAAGCCTGCCAGCCTCCGGCACTGGCAATGGGGTCTGAGAGAAGCACACAGCCCTCTGGGGCTGCTGCAGATTCAGAGGAAGGGCTCCTGCTGCTGCCCAGGTGCTTAGCTCAGCCCTGTATGAAGCCTATGGCTCTGCTGTTGGGTATGTCACTTCCCAGTGCCTCACAGGAGCTAATAGGAGAGGGGGGCCCAGTAAGTGTCAGGATTGGCCCCTATGAGTCTGTGGCTCTTGGTCTGTCCCGCTGTGCATAGCCCCAGCCAGTGACGTGCCTCATCAGAGCGGCCCACTGGCCTCCGACTCAGAACCCACATGTGACCCGGCTTCGTGACTTGTTTTAGTAACAAACAATTTCTAAGTTCAGTGAAGTGTCTGTGTTATAAATGGCTCCAGGGTTCTGCGGGTGGCCTGGCCTGCAGAGGTCAGGCGCAGCACATGCCGAAGGAAAGTCGGGCTGAGGTTAAATGGAAGGGGCAGTGGCAGGGTGGACGGGAAAGGGAGGAGGCCTCTCGACAGACTGAAAAATAATAACGGTTTGGAAAAAAAGATTCAGCACTGCACTGGGGTGTCCTCAGGTAACTAGCATGTGGTATGGATAGGACTGACTGTAGATTTTGCAAGTGTGAGCTGACCCAGGTGAACCTGAGGCTTCCCCTGCAGTTCATACCTCAGCTCACCTCTGGTAACACACCTGCATCTCCCCAATGAGTTTAACATGTGTCACTTACCTGAGCGGAACAGACACCTGGGAAAACACAACTCCTCTGGACATGAGTAGGTGATGCTGCCATCCCATAGGTACAGGTCAAATTTCAGGCAGGTGAGGACCCAGACTGGAATCCTGTCCAAGCCCTCGGAGCCCATGTGAAGGCTGGTGGGAGGCAGCATGGACCTGCACTAATGGCATATGGCCAGGTGTGGGTAAAGTTGAGAGCTGGCCCTGGTTTACTCACTGATCTGCTGTGCAACCCTGGGCAAGTTGCTTCATCCCTGTGTGCCTCAATTTCCTTAGCTGTGAAATGGGGCTAATGAGATGGGCATGGTGCACGGCTCACTACGTGAACTCCTCTGGCACAGGCATGTGAGAATTGCCAGGCAGAGCCAGTGCCCTGTGTCCCACAGTAACCAGGGCCAGATTTTTCCAAAGGAGGGGTGAGAACTCTGCAGCAGAAGATCTGAGGGAATCTGCCCCATTGCTGGTTCTCACCCCGACCTCAATTAGTCAGAGTTTGGCTGAAGCCCTGAAACAGGAGGTTCAACATCCCTTTTCAAATGCATTATCTGTAATTACACTAACTCTGGACAGCCATATAAATGTTTAGTCTATCTGAATCGTGATATGCTCTTGGGCTGTATGGCTTCCTGTGGCAATGAGTTCCAGGGGCTAATTGTCCACTGTGTGTGAGTGTTTCCTTTCCCTATTTTGAATCTTACACAGTTTAACTTAATTGCATGTCCTCTTGTTCCTGTGTTATGCAACAGGGAGAAGAGAAGCTCCTGATCTATCATCCCATCCCCTCTTATCTGGCTCCTGTCCATGGTAAACAATCCCAGCCCCGGTGACAACTTTCCAGAGGAGCTTTTTCCAGCATTTGACAATTTTCAACATTTTTCTCTGGACTCACTCGAGACAGGCACTGTCCTTCTTCAGATGGGGTGGTTAGTACCATGCTGAGCATCCATGCATGGCAATAGCACGGATTTCATTAAGGCATGACAATATTTCTCCATATGCTTCCAGCTCCCATTCCTTGTACAGCAAAGAATCTTATTAGCTTTTTCAACAGTAGCTGTACATTGAGCAGAGGTTTGCTGGAGCTGTGTACATGGTCCCTCGATTCCCTCTTTCAGGTTGATGCCATTAATTTGGACTCCTATAGGGCACATGTAGTTTTCATTTTTCCCTCAACTTCCATTATTACTTTGCATGTGGAGGCATTAAATTTAGTTTGGCCATGTCTACACTACCCTTCCCTTTTGGAAGGGGCATTTAAATGACATGGATCGGAACTTGATAATGAGGCACTGATATGAATAATAACTATGGGCCGAAATGTAAGTGGGTGGCAACCTGGGCTGCAGTGATTATCAGATGGTAGATTTCAGCATGCTGACAAAAGGAAAAAAAATGATCAATAAAATACAGACCCTTGATTTCAGAAGAGCAGACTTCGACTCCCTGAGAGAACTGATGGGCAGGATCCCCTGGGAAGCTCATATGAAGGGGGAGACGAGTTCAGGCGAACTGGCAGTATTTTAAAGAAGTCTTACTGAAGGCACAGGAACAAACCATTCCGATGCGCAGTAAGAAAAGCAAATATGGTAGGCAACCCACTTGGCTTAACAGGGAAATCCTTGGCGAGATTAAACTCAAAAGGGATATGTATAAGAAGTGGAAACTTGGACAGATGACTAAGGGAGAGTATAAACTTATGGCTGAAGAATGTCAGGGAGTAATCAGGAAAGCAAAAGCACAACTGGAACTGCAGCTAGCAAGGGATGAGAAGGGTTTCTACGGGCATGTTACCAAGAAGAGGGTTATCAGGGATTCAACAAGGGCAAGTCCTGCCTGACCAATCTGATTAACTTCTCCGATGAGATAACTGGCTCTGCGGACATGGGGAAGTCAGTGGATGTGATATACCTTGACTTTAGCAAAGATTTTGATAGTCTCCCACAACATTCTTGCCTGTAAATTAAGGAGGTATGAACTGGATACATAAACTGTAAGATGCATAGAAAGCTGTCTAGATACTTGAGCCCAACAGGGTTGGTAAATGGTTCAATGTCTGGTTTGCAGTAGGTTTCGAGTGGAGTACTCCAAGGATCAGTTCTGGGGCCAGTATATTCAACATCTTTATTAATGACTTAGATGAGTGGATGGATTGCACCCGTGGCAAATTTGCAGATAACACTAAGCTAAGGGGACAGGTAGATACATTGGAGGGTAGGGATAGGGTCCAGGGTCACATAGATAAATTGTGAGGATTGAGCCAAAAGAAGTTTGATGAGGTTCAGCGAGGAAAAGTGCAGAGTTCTGCACTTGGGACAGAAGAATCCCAAGTACTGTTACAGGCTGGGAACTGACTGGTTAAGTAGCAGTACAGCAGAAAAGGACCTGGGGATTACAGTGGATGAGAGGCTGGATATGAGTCAACAGTGTGCCCTTGTAGCTAAGAAGGCTAATAGCATATAGGGTGCATTAGGAGGAGCATTTCCAGCAGATCTAGAGAAGCTATTATTCTCCTCTACTGGGCATTGGTCAGGCCACATCTGGAGTATTGCGTCCAGTTCTGGGGCCCCCAGTACAGAAAGGGTGTGGACGCATTGGAGTGGATTCAGCACAGGGCAATGAAAATGGTTAGGGGGCTGGAGCACATGACCTATGAGGAAAGGCTGAGAGAGTTGGGCTTATTTAGTTTGCAGAAGAGAAGACTTAGGGGTGATTTGATAACTGTCTTCCACTTCCTGACGGGGGTGCTGTAAAGAGGATGGAGAGAGGCTGTTCTCAGTGGTGACAGATGGCAGAACAAGGAGCAATGGTTTCAAGTTATGGGGTGGAAGGTGTAGGTTGGATATTAGGAAAAACTGTTTCCCCAGGAGAGTGATGAAGCACTGGAATGTGTTACCAAGAGAGGTAGTGGAAGCTCCATCACTAGAGGTTTTTAAGTCCTGGTTTGACAAAGTCCTGGCTGGGATGACTTAATGGGGGTTGATCCTGCTTGATGCAGGGGGCTGCACTCGATGACCTCCTGAGGGCCCCTCCAGCCCTAGGATTCTATGATTCTATGATATTTTCTTCCTCTGGGAAGCGGGGAGATAAAAGGGTTTTGTAAGGTGCAGGGCGAGGCTTTCCTGGTCTCCCACAAGGCTGCTGGGGCTTTGGATGTGAAAACCTGGTCCAGGCCTGGTTGACAAACTGTGCAGCACCAGACTTGGGAAAGAGTCGGTGCTGCAGTCCAGGAGTGTATTGGCTCCATCTGCTGGTGGAACTTGCCAACTACTGGAAATGACATTCCAATTATACTGGCGCATGCAAATCAGCATTGCTGAGTTCATCCCACTGACTGTTGAGTTACTAGACACAGCAGCTACATGCTCAGAGAGGATGAAAAAATGTGGGCCTAAAGCCAAACTCCTATGTCCATATTTAGGCACCTAAATGCAGTTTTGATTATGTCCTGAACAACAACTCCTTGCTTAGCTCCAAATCTACCGTGAAGCTTGGACTCGTACCCACCATGGTCACAGAGATCTGGGAAGTGGCTGGAAATGGCACATTAAGAGTTTTCTGGATGGACTTTCTTCTTTGCTTCCTATGTACAACTTGGGCAACATTCTCCCTTGCTCATTCTTGTACAAAGCTCTCTTTGTTCTGCCATTTCTGAGCACTCACTTTGCACTCTTGGGCTACAGCTACACTACCTGGGTCTTTGGACATAACAGCTGTTATTTCTAAATAACTGAGCTGCCATCAACACTGTGCACAAGTTATTTTGAAATAGCCGGTGCATTATTGGTAACCCTCGGCCCTTTCCTTCGGAAAGCACAGGTGCCAGCAGTGGCCACCATCACCCATAATGGCCTCACTGATGCTACAGGGAGAGGGAAGCCCTGCCCGCCCCTCCCCACACGCTCCCCCTGACGTGACAGCAAACTAAACAGTGACAAGCAGCCTGTGCCCAAGAGCAGTTTGTGCTGTGGGCACATTTTCACATATAATGACTTTTGGAGCTTCAGCTCTGTGCTAGGCACTTTACAGGCTTCTGCCCCGACCAGCAACCCAAAGCACACCACAGCACAGGCTACAGCGCCACCACTGAGGAGTTGACGGTACAGGCTGTGCGGGGAATGGCCCTGTTCCACCTGCCACTGACAGACCTGGCCTTAGGGAAAGGAGATTACTTTGGGTCCCATGCTTCAACTGAATAGAGAAGTAATTGAATATGAGGTAAGGCTGCCTGGTCTATAGTTCCCTGGATTGTCCTTCTTTGCTTTTTAAAAACTGGGTGCTACAGTTGCCTTTTCCTAATCATCTGGGACGTCTCCTGATCTCAACAAGTTTTTAAAGATAATGGCCAAATGCTCAGCAATGACATCTGCCAATTCCATCAGTACCCTTGGGTGCATTAAATCCAGACCCATGGATCTGTGCTAGCTTTTCTAAATCACTCTTCACCTGTTCTTTCCACACCCAGGGCTGCCCAACTCCTTCCCATACTGAGTTGTTGGGGACCTGACCTTATCCTTGAAGACTGAGGCAAAAAAAGCATTGAGTACTGCAGCTTTTCCCACATCATCTGTCACCTCCCTCATCCAGTCATGGCCCCAAATCCTCCCTGACCACCCTCCTACTGTTAACATGCCTGTAGGAGCTCTTCCTGTTGCCCTTCACATCCCTTGCCAGCTGCAGTTCCAGTTGTGTTTTCACCTTCCTGCTTACTGCCCGCATTCTCCAGCCATAAACTTACCCTCCTCCTTAGTCATTCCTCTGCAAGTTCCCACTTCCCAGCTGCAGCTTTTCAGTTGCACTAAGGGCTTTTATGGACCAGTCGTTACACCCCAGCCCCATAGGGCCACCAGCATAAGCCCCTGCAGGGACCTGCTCATAAAGTGTCTTCTTCCAGTGCAGCTTGAAAATTTTCCCAAGGGCCAGCAGCTTGCCGGGAGCCAGGCTTCCAGCCTGCAGGGCCAGGATAAGCTCAGGCCAGGGCCTATCTCCTTGGGTCTGCTTGCTGTGGGGATGGGAGCGAGGGCTCCTGGCTCCCCGGCCCCCAGTCCGCAAGCCCGCACAGGGCTGGGCGCGATGGGAATATTCGTCCGGCGGTCATGGGTGGCAGGGGAGGAGGGGGCGGGCGGGCGGCGCAATGGTGGCAGCACGAGGTGAGCCGGGCCGGGCTGGGCTGGGCTGGGCGCGCTGCAGTGAGGTGGCCCGTAGGCCCCGTTCAGTGGCTTGGCCCGGGGTCGGGGTCTGGTCTGGGGCGAGCTGCACCCCGGGAGCCGCCGTGCACTGCAGGCTGGGCGGGGCAGGCTGAGGGGAGCACCGGGCCCTGAGAGTGCCCTGCTCCCCTCCTCCAGTACCGCGGGGTCTTGGCCCAGTTCCAGGGGCCAGAGTGTGGCTGTGCCCGGCGGGGTCCTGAGGCAGGGCGCAGGGACAGCCCGTGCTGGGCAGGGAGCGCTGGCTGCTGAGCTGTTCGAAGGGGGATGACAAGTAAGGTAAGAAAGCGCTGTAGGCGCTGCTGTGTGTTGGCTCAGAGGCAGCAAACACCTGTCTTAGACCTGCCCTCCCCGTCCCAGCTCCCATTCTGCCCCAGGTAGGCACGGGGGAGGGTCGGGTCTATTTTGTGTCAGGGGCCAAAAAGTGAGAAGCAGAAAACAGAAACAAAGGGAAAACCCAAGCAGACCTTGCAGGCCATCACTCACTGATTAGGGGATGAGCTTCCCTGGGCAGACCCACTTTTCCAGAGTTAAAACAAAAATAAGAATAGGAGTTTGAGAGGTGGGAGAAGACGGGAAGGATGCTACCCCTTAAGGGAGGGAAGGAAGAATGCAGCACCTGCTTCTGGAGCCAGACAGCACCCACAGCTCCCAGGGTGTGTAGAGGGGCCAGCTGCCATTGGCAGCACAGATCCCAGTGAATGAATAAATTGGTTTACAGGGTGGCCGAGTGGCCCCCCTCAGTGGGAAGCAAGAGTTCTGCCAGAAGTTCCCAGCTTGTTGCAAGATCAAAATTAACTGAGCAAGTCTGTGAATGCAGCCACTATTGTTTTCACTTCATGGTACCTGAACTGCCCAAGATAATCCACTGGTTGCCCAGCTAGAGGTATGATTCAAAGGGGACTGGCCAAAGATATCTCTGTCCAGGTAGAGCTTTGACAGTGAAGTTCTCTGACTATTTTGCTTATGGATAGAAGGTAAGTGATGGATTGTAGTGTAAGCTATGGCTCTCCTCAGCTGTGTAACCGGTTTCAAATCAGGCCAGCTGCAGTGAAAACATTGCTTAAAGGCGGTGTTATACAGGTAGAACTTATCTAATCTGTAACTCCCTTGTTCAGCAATAACTGCAATCCGGCATGATTTTAGTTAAGTGAATGACCACATGTCAGGGTGTGGCCAAGTTTCCAGTGGTCCCATAAAGTTTGTTTACATCCACCATTCCTGGCTCTCAATGTTCTGGGCTTTTATTTTGCTCTAGTGTACCCATAAATGTCTCCTAAGAGCTCAGTAAGCCGTGGAAGTGTTGGTACTGTGCTAGACAATATCGACCTCCTGTGCTCTGGCACATCTATTCAGCATATGTAACGTCCTGAGGCTGCTGGATGAGAGAGATTCGACCTCTATCTAATTTGCACCTGGGAGGGAGTTTTCCTGGGGATTTCCTGGTCTGATCTGAGCAACAGTGAAGAGCTCTGGGTTGTATTTTACAAATGCGGTTGATAGCTAAATATTAGAGCTGGTCGGAATTCACTAACAAAATTAAAACAACAAACGTGTGTGTGTTGCAAAAGTATGCACACAGAGGCTTTTTGGTGAAAACTTTTTTTTCATTTTGCAAAAATCCTCCTCCACTTTCTTTTTAAACTCCCGCCCCCACTCCACTCCCCCTCAATTTTTCCAGTAGGGAAAAGGGGGTAAAAAATTAAATCTAAGAGAAAGCGCAGGAAAAACACTCTCATTGGGGGAAAAATTCATAGTGTTTCTCCAGAAAGAACCACCAGATCTTTCAGTCTGACCTGTAAATCACAAGCCATTACATTTCACTCTGGCTATGGTTATACTAGTGAGTTTTGCACAAAAAAATTTTTTTGTTGACAAAACTAGTGGAAAGTACACACACAAAATGCGTTTTGTTGACTGTTGATGAAATTCAGCACTTTCTCAGACAGTGTTCTGCCTTTCAGCCATGAGGCATAATAGTTCTGTCAACAGATTCTGTGGACAAAAAAGGTGTGTTGACGCTCTGGGAGGCCTTCTCTTGACAGATAGGGCATCTAAAACAAAGGGCAGCTATGCTATTCTTGTAGCTGGAGCTGCATATTTTAGGTTGACTTTCTCCTTTAGTATAGACCTGTCCCATGCCAAGCACTGTCTGTCTGTCTCTACCACCAACCTGACAGTTTCAGCCAAGATTTCGGATCCTGAGGGTGTTTCATTTGTCATTTCAGGAATACCCATCTGGTGCTCCCATCTGGAGGCATGAGAGGAGGTAGCAGGATGGCAGAAGGCGCTGTAGGAGGACTTGATGAGGAACAACCACATGACTGTGGGTAAAAAGGATCATTTTATTTTTTTATAGAAGTGTCATGAGGTTAGAGAAGCCAGAGTGGTGTTCAGATCAGGGCTATTCCTTTTGATTGATGGTTTGCACTTGCATTCCCTGGGGTGAGGGGCATCTGCTCCAGTCAATGGAGACTCAAAGTTGCTCTGTTGACAATATTTTCTGGTTTCAGACAATGATTGTACTGCTCCATCCATATTTAGCCCACAAGCAGAAATGAGCGCTGGGTCGTTGCGTGTGAAGTGTTGGGTAAAATAAGGGATATTCTAAGTGGAAAAAGTGTCAATATTCTAACAGAAGCAATTGAAATTTTCTGCACTTCACTGTCCATGTGATCAATCAGGAAATTGTGCTGCTGTCATCCAATTCTTTAGTGGCACAAGAGTTCTGTAAAATGATGTGGTGTTTGTCCTTTATACTCTTGTGACAGGTCAGGACCCCTCCAGGACTGTCACCCAGTGTGCTGAAACCCCAGTGGGCTTAATTTTTCTGACAGCCTGGGCTCTCTGTATGCCGCAGTCCCTAAATGGGCTCTTCAAGGATTGAGCTCAGAATCCTGGGTTTAGCAGGCTAATGCTCAAACCACTGAGCTATCCCTCCCCCCGAACACAATGGGAGATACACATCTCCTAGAACTGGAAGGGACCTTAGGAGGTCATCTCGTCCAGTGTCCCACCCTCTTGGCAGGACCAAGCACCATCCCTGACATCTATATGCTCTCCAGCTGGTTTTGCCTGAGACACTTTGGCCAGGTCTATACTATGGGCCTAAGTTTGAATTAAGGTACACAATTCCGACTACAAAAACAAAAGCAGTCAAGTAGCACTTTAAAGACTAGCAAAATAGTTTATTGGATGAGCTTTCGTGGGACAGACCCACTTCTTCAGACCATAGCCAGACCAGAACAGACTCAATATTTAAGGCACAGAGAACCAAAAACAGTAAGACTTACTGTTTTTTGTTCTCTGTGCCTTAAATATTGAGTCTGTTCTGGTCTGGCTATGGTCTGAAGAAGTGGGTCTGTCCCACGAAAGCTCACCCAATAAACTATTTTGCTAGTCTTTAAAGTGCTACTTGACTGATTTTTGTTTGATAGTGTATAGACTAGCACAGCTTCCTCTCTGTTACAATTCCAACTACAGTAATTGTGTAGTTGTAGTCGACACACCTTGATTCGAACTTTGGTGCCATCCCCACAGCAGGAGGTTGATGGGAGCACCCCCTCCATTCAATGTAATGCATTCCCACTAGACATGCTAAATCGAACCCCAGGAGATTGACCTCTGGAGCGTGGATCCACGGGCTAGGCAGTACCACACCCTTCAGGCTGCAGGCACAGTGGGAGAGCTTTTCCCAGCACTCAAGGACACAACCCCTCTGGGAGCTCAACATGAGCTAAATCTGTCTTATGCTGTTTAGAGATCTATATAGTGTAAGCTCATGGAATTCACCTGTTTTCTGAGTGTGAAGAGAGAGATGCAGCCTCCTTGCCCCTCCACCCTGCCTGGATAACAGATGTTCACACTGGGGGTCTTACTAAACAAAGGTGATTTTATTAAGTGTGAAAGGTAGGATTTAAGTGCTCATAAGAGAGAACACACAGAACAAAGTAGGTTACTAATCAGAAAAGAACAGAATGTGCATGCTAAGCTTAATACACTGAAGAAACTAACTGCAAGTAATGATTAATCCTTTGGGCTCCTAGTGGAGCACAGGGCCTCCACAGTCATTCTCCATTGCTTGCATCCTTGGCTATGTCTTGAGTGCAGGTAACATCTCACCCTAAAAATTGTTCTACCAATCTTCTTCACAGACCAGCCATCTGACCAGCTGGGGCCCAGTTCCTCCCCCCAAGTTTAGTCTGAGTTATTTCCAGCAGTCATCTGGGTGGGGTAGCCAGGGAGAACTGATAACCAGGATTATGTCTCTCCCACCCTTCAATAGAATTTTCATAAGGTGGGAGCCCTTTGTTTCAGTTTGACCTCAGCTTATTGGGTTTTAAGCTGAATGTGCAAAATACTATTGCAACCACTGTTCTATGTTTGCACCAAATCTTGTGCCACATGGGCCAAGTGAGGTGCCTACTGAAAGTTTATAATTCACTGATTCTGTTTATATTGCTCATACACTGGTATTGTTTATGTTTAGCTGTATAAGTATTGGCTCTGTACTTGTATTTAAATTTCAGTTTAATTGACCTCAGGAGGAGGTGTGGCAACCTGTTGTGAAAGGGTTTCCAGTAAAGCGAAGCAGCACTTGACAGAGAATTGGCCTTATTAGATTCCAGTCACCACCTGAGGAATCTGTGAATGTGTCACCCAGCAGAAGAGAGGCAGTGGCAGAATGCCTGAGAAGGAGTTGAACAGGTGACCCTGCCCATATGACAGGCTGCATCTCAGATGTTCTTCCACACAGGGACAAACAATGAAATTCCCTCAGCCTGAGCAAGGATATAAAGAGGGCCCTGGGGATTCTTACATCTTTGTCTTCATTACAGATACACTGTTCAATATTCCTGCTTGATTTACAAAAATGATACATACATGCAAATAGGATAATCGTACTCAGTAAGCCATAGCCTTTGCAAGGACAAGTTCTCAGTATTAATTACAAAATCAGGGGCTCATTCTCCTATACCTCAACCAAGGTTATATATGCCATCGTGCCAGCAATATCTCACTACTATGTACATTAGATAAACTGGGCAAACACTTTGCCAAAGAATGAATGGACACAGAGCAGACATTAGGAATCTCAATACACATAAGACTGTCAGTGAGCATTTCAGTGGGATGGGCCATTCTACTAAAGACCTGAGAATATGCATCCTACAATAAAGAGACTTTAAAAGATTACACAGTGAGATTTGTGAACTGGGGTTCATACTCAAATTTGACACATTAACGCTTGGTATGAACTCAGACAGCAATTATCTTATGCATTACAAGGACTGCTTCCCTTCCTTTGATGTTCATAATTATCTCAGGTAAAATACTTAACATCCCCCACCTCTCACCTCCCCTTCTTCAGTTCCATGTATTTGATTTGTCAGTTTTTATTGCAATTTTTTTAAACCTCTATACTATATAATTGAGTCTGGACTGGAAATGCTATAGCTCTGAAGAAGTGGGTCTGTCCCATGAAAGCTCATCACCTAATAAATTATTTTTTTAGTCTTTATAGTGCTACATGACTGCTGTTCTCTTTTGTTAGAATACAGACTAACACGGCTACCTCTCTTACAGCTCAGTGTGACATAGTCATAAGCATGTTTTCATAAACATCACAGTAGTGTCCCATTGTGGACTCTATGTATGGTATATCTTCACCTTAAATAATGCATTCATTTTTTGGAGTCTTTATTTCTTAGACTGTGGTCTGTGTGATGCAGGTCTAGATGATCACAGCGATCTCTTCTGGCCTGAGACTCTAGGAATTATACGATGGAAGAGACCAGTTAAAGAGAGTGATACTGGTTTTTTTTCAGCAAAGCATTTGATAGGCTGTCTTGCAAACCTTCACTCCCAAAATTGGTTGCACAAGAAGGACAATTTCTTGGATATAAAAAGTTCAATTAACATGAAATAGCCATAGGTTAGAAGAAGGTTATGGCAGCATTTGGTCCAGCATTTAAAGTCATTCTGAGAGCTGTGGATGAGGAGGTAAGCAGGATGCCAATAGTTTCAGGAGATGATGCCACACTGGGAGGAATTACAGACATCAGTTAGGAAAGGAAAACAAGAGAGACTGCTCCAAAGTTAAAAATGTGAGATGGAAATAACAGTATTGCAAACAACATGACACCTAATACCTCTGGGCACAGGTTGAAATACTCCATTGGGGGAAGCAGTCCTGGGAAGCCATAATGGTGAATGAGATCGTTATAAAATAACAAATACTCTATGCATACTGAGTAACACAAAATATTATGTGATTCTCTTTTCCACTAAAAGCTGTGCTGTCACCAAATCTGACATATGTCTGATTGAATGTGGGAAAGCGCTGTGTGTCTGGACTCAGCATGACTCAAGGGAAAGCGACTTTTGTAAAAGGGCTTCCACTGGTGAGTGATAACTAGTGTACCCTTCAGAAACATTGAATGAGGTCAAGAACTGAGAAATAAGTCCTAAGTAACATTTGTATTCTCCATATATTCCAGTAGATCATAGAATGAAGTGGGAGACTGAAGAGGATCATGGGCATAGAAATTCTGAAGGCTTGGCAGCGCACAGGAATTTATCACAAAGAGAAAAAGCAACTAGCTTTGATGAGGGAAATATATGTGAGGGTGAACACAGGCCAGGTGGCCAACACAGAAATGTTGAGAGCGTAAAGAAATCTACTCCAAATGAAAGACCTTTTAGCAAACACCAGACTGTTCCTCTCCATGTAGGAGAAAGACCCCCTTAAGTGTACAGGGTGTGACAAGAGCTTCACTCACTGCTCGCATCTTCTTCAGCACCAGAGAATCCACACTGGGGAGACCCTATCAATGTACCCAGTGTGAGAAAAGCTTCTGCCAGCGCTCAGAACTGATTGATCACCAGCAAATGCACACTCAGCAGAAACCCTACAGATGTGATACATGTGGGAAAATGTTAATTCGCAGCACGTGGCTCATTCAGCATCAGAATGTTCATATGGGATTGAAACCCCACAAGTGTCCCCACTGTGAGAAAAGCTTTAGCTAGAGCTCATCAGTTATTAAACATCAGAGAGTCCACACAGGAGAGGAAACCCTATAAATGCCCCGACTGTGAGAGCAGCTTCAGATGGAGCTCACCCCTTATAAAGCATCAGAGACTCTGCACAGAGGAGAGACCCTATTAATGTCCCACCTGTGCAAAGTGCTTTATACAGAGTGCAAATCTTATTAAACACCAGAGAGTCCATACTGAGCAGACGCCTTACACCTGTGGGAAATGTAAGGAATCCTTCCTAGTCAGGTCTCACTTCAGGTTGCATCGGCGAACACATGCTGGCCAGGGAGTCTACACATGTGATGGCTGTGAAAGGTGGTTTGGGCACACCGTCGATCTGCTCAGACACCAGAAGAGACATGCCAAGGAGAAGCCCTATCAGTGCTCTGACTGTGACAAACGCTTCAACAAAAGTTCAAATCTTATTAAACACCAAAGACTCCACACAGGGTAGAGACTCTAGAAGAGTCCTGACTGTGACAAAAGCTTCATTCAGAGCTCCCACCTGATGCTCCATCAGAGGGCGCACAGAGGAGACAAGCCCTACAGAGGGGGGGGCCTCATGCAGCATAAGGGCCCAACACCTTGTTTGGATCAACAGATGAATAAACAATCACAGGTGCATACCTCGGGGGAGGTTGGGGGGGGGCGCGGGACACATCCTGAATCCTACCTCCCAGGGCTCCAAGCCTAGGGGGGTCTGCTTCTCAACACCCCCCCAACACACAAACTTAGGATCGCAGCTGCCAGCCCATGCCTGTGTCCAGCTGTAGGCACAACCTGAGCCCCTTTGCGCCCCCCCCCAAACCAGCAACCAAATGACAGCCCCAATCGCAGCTCTTGAAGTGGAAGGGGGGCAGAGAGGGCTAAGATAAAAAAAAAAAAAAGTGTGGAGATTACTGCCTTGCAGTTTGGTTAGTAGGCTTTCAGCATCCCCACTGCAAAAAAGCATTCCAGCACTGCTGAACAGGATGGGGATACATTAAATTAGCCCCTGGCAAAAACTGACCTAACCCATTTTGCATCGTGACTTGCATGCCCCATTATCCCAGTCCTCAATTTCTACCCCAGCTCTGCCAGTGCTCCACAGTCCCAGGCCCCGGCCTCCCAGTCACAGGGCAAGTACACCACATCCCCCTTTGGGGCAGGGCAAGGGCATCACAGCCTCCCAGGTAAGTCCACCTGCTACCCTTAAGCTCTGGGAGCTGTGTCTCTGTGGCCAGAGTCCATAAGGCTGCTGCTCATGGAGCTGTGCAGTCCAGAGGCCTGTTCATAGCATCATAGCATTCAAGGGCTGGAAGGAACCTCATGCGGTCACTGAGTCCAGCCCCCTGTTTCAAGCAGGCTTGCCCCCCGCCCCCTGCCCCCTCCCCGGCCTGCCAGGTCATCCCAGCCATGCTTATGTCAAGCTGGGACTTTAAAAAAAACCTCCAGGGATGGAGATTCCACCCTGTATCTTGGTAATGCATTCCAGTGCTTCACCACCCTCCTGCTGAAATATTTTCCCCTAATAGCCAGCCTACACCTCCCCCTCTGTAACTTCAGACCATTGGTTCTTGTTCTGCCATGGCACCACCAAAAAAAAAAAACAGTCTCACTACAGCCACTTTAGTGTCCCTTTTCAGGAAGTTGAAGGCTGCTATCAAAATTGCCCCTCAGCCTTCTCGTCTGCAAACTAAACAAGCCCAAATCCCTCAGCCTCTCTTCATAGGTCATGTGCTGCAGCCCCATAATCATTTTGGTTGTCCTCTGCTGCAATGCCTCCACATCCTTTCTGTGTGTGTGGGCGGGGGGGGGGGGGCAGAACTGGATGCAATACACTGGATGGGGCCTCACCAGTGCCAAGTAGAGGGGACTAAATTCTTCTCTAGATCTGCTAGAAATACTTCTCCTAATGCACCCCCAATATGCCATTAGTCTTCTTGGCTACCAAGGGCACGCTGTTGACTCATATCCAGCCACTCATCCACTGTAAGCCCCAGGGCCTTCTCTGCTGCATTTCTACTTAGCCAGTCAGTCCACAGTCTGTAACAATGCTTGAGCCTCGTCTATCTCAAGTGCAGGCCTCTGCGCTTCTCCTCAGTGACCCTCATCAGCTTTCTTTTTGGGCCAATCCTCCAATTTGTCTGGGTCACGCTGGACCCTATCCCTACTGTCCAATGTAGCTACCTGCCCCAACCCCACAGCTTAGCATTAATTTGCTGAGGGTGCAAGCCACTTCCTGAGCCAGGTCAGTAAAAAGATGTTGACCAATATGGGCCCAAGAACTGATACTTGGGGCGCACACACACACACACATGAAACCGCCCACCAACCAGCCATTGACCACTACTCTTTGGGCCTGTCCATCAAGCCAGTTTTCTATTCATCTTATAGTCCATGGATCCAATCCATACTTCCATAACTTATGGGCAAGAATATTGTGAGCACTGTATCAACAGTTTTGATAAAGTCAAGGTGTGTCACATCCATTAACTTCCCCATGTCCACAGAGCCAGTTACCTCGTCATAGTCAGTAATGAGATTGGTCAGGCATGACTTGTCATTGGTGAGCACGTTGGCTACTCTCGCTCACTGTCCCCTCTTCCAAGCACTCCAAAATAGAGTCTTTGAGGGGCCCTTCCATGAGTTTTCCAGGGACTGAGGTAATGCTATTGAGGGCGTGGGTGTTGGGAAGGGGGGGGTGCCCAGACTCTCCTTAGGCCACTGGGGCCCAGTCCAGGACTTGTACATTGTTTATACATTGATCAGCATATCACCCCCACAGGTTTTGGCTGTCCCTGTTGCCCAACACAATGGGTCAGGCCACGCTGTGGTTTTCTGATTCCTCAACCTATGCAGCTCCCAGCAGCTGCACCCTCTCAGGCAGTCCCCTTCTCAGCAGTCAGCCCTCCTTGTGCTACTGGGGCTGGGCCATGGCGCTGTGTGGGAGCCCACACCCTTCACAACATGAACTACTCAAGCATATAATCCCCCACTGCTCATGGGCTGGGAATGGCAAAGGCGTATGGGCGGGGTGGGCAGAGGCTAGTCCACAGGTTGAACCTCTTTAGTCCGGCCCCCCACAGGCCCTGCCTGGGTGTTGAACAACGGAATTTGCTGCATCATGCGAGTTGAGTGGTTCCTAGCAGCATGCCCAGTGCTTTATTCACACTAATAATGCTGCCATGGACACCTGATGGCACCACAACATCAGGCATGAAAAACACCACAAGCGCCAGGCTTGCCCTTTGCTGCGGAAGACTGCCGCACTCCACTGTGCTCTACTCACATATTTGCTTAATTCTCTCAGCCCCAGCCGTGTGGTGAGATGACTGTCTTGGGCTGATGAAAGGGGCCTTTGGGCTTGCTCTGAGTGCTCCAGAGTGCAGTGTTTGCTGGTATGAAGGTGACCACAGCCCAGGCGCTGTTGGGTGCGAGGGCTGGCTTCCCACCTGCAATAGACCAGGCCAAACATTTGCAGTGATGTGTAAAGAGCCCAGCAGGGCCCCTTGTGACCATGCTGACACCATGAATAGCCTCACAATGCAATGGCACAAGGCCCACACACCCTTTGGCCTTGGTGATGTGTGTCTCGCTCTCTCTCTCACACACACACACACACACACAGAGCTATTAGCCCCAAATTGTGTGCCAAGGGAGCCATGTAAGGTGTGTAATGAAAGCTGTGGCTGCCCAGAGGCCTTGTATACTACTTATATGTCCGGATCATAGTTATACATAGTTATGCCTTTTAACGCTGTTGTTGTATTTAGCAATGTTTTAGTACTCAGCTTCACAATAGGCGGCATGTGCTCACCTCCAGCTAGGATACTGGGCTAAACTATGCAATGGAAACAAGCTGCTCAGCCAGTTGAATCCACATCCCAGAAATGTGGGCCTTGTCAATGCAATGCAGTCCACTGGTCAGGGGCCCTAGCTGAGCAAAGGACCTGAAATGAGATGCCCAGCCATCCATTCCCCCCCGCCATACAAATGACTGGGGTATGCTAGCCAAACCAGTGACCAATGGCATTTTGCCACAGTGGGTCACCTGGGTCAGATGACATTGCCCCTTAAGTGCCTGCTGGGAAGACACAAGGGCTTTGTCCTGAGAGACAAGGGAAAACCATGAGGTGGCCCTAGCAGCAGCCATCTTGGACTGGATCTTGCTTCTTTGCACTGGCACCGGTTGCAACAGCTCCATCTTCCAGCATGATGACTCCAGCTGGCCAGATCTACAGTTCGCCTGTAACTTAAAACTATGGACCCTGGAATGCAATTTCAGAGACATTTCAAGAATCTGCATATTTCATCACTGGGCTGCATCAATAGCTGTAATTGCTGGATGTAAAGTAGCACACTAACAATTTTTCCTCTCTGACCTGTTCTGCTTTGGTAACACCCCTTTAGATGTTGCAATCTGAAGGATTTGGGCAAGCGTGTTGCTTTGGGATACAATCCAAATGTATATTGCCCTAGGACTGTGGCAGGACCCTTGAGAAGCTTTGTGGTGTTGGTGAATTAGGTTTTAAGAACCGCTCACTTAAGTTGAGGGTTGTTGGGCTGGGCTGGTAGAGCAGCAGGGAAGTCTGTGGCTTTGTTTATGTGGCTTCTGGCTGGCCAGTGGGGCTGGCAGAGGTACCTTTGTGGGTGATTGGCTCCGCCTTACTGAGAAAGAAATCCCAGCCAGGGGATGGGGCGGGGCAGGGGGGCTGTAAGTGGCCCAACTTTTAAGGAAAGATTACCCTAGATTGATTTCTCTGCTGTGCCCAGTGCCCCATCATATTAACCTCACCCCTATCACCTGTGGCTGCATAGTATGTTATACAATGAAGTCTCAGACAAGTGTGCCCCCCTCGCCCTGCCCAAAAGCTTGCAGCCTCTGCCTCCCCAGATACAGGAGTCAAACAACAGCGACGCAGGCCTGCTGCATGGGAGCTACGGACAGATTTGGTCCTCTGTAGCTAGACCCTTGAGGCACGGCTGAGTCAAGGAACAAAGTTTTCTCTTCTCAGCAGAGGGCCAGGGTTTTGGGGCAAAAACAGGTAAGTGGGGAGTGTGGATATTCAGCAATACCCTTGGGAAGGGAGTTTGGATGCAGACAGAGAGAGATCTTTTTCTTGTGGTAAACGGTGTGTGTCTGCCACCAGCGCACCTCTCCCATGCAGCCTCCTGCCTGAGGTAACAGCCCCGAAGACAGCAACTTCCATGGCCAGGTGGGACAGGGAGTGTGGATCTTAACCCAACCGTTCTTGGCTGTCACTACTGTAGGGTAAATGTGGAATTTCCACTTACCAGTGGGAGGAAGGGCCCAATTGCAGCAAGTAGGGCCTGCAGCAAGCGAATGGAAAAACCTGAATTCTTCAAAACAGGAGAGATCCAGAATAACTGGGACACTTGCAGAATTTGGAGCTCAGGTTGAAAACTGTCTCCATGTAGCTGGGCAGCACATTCTATGTCTTCACCATATGGAATAAGACGAGCCGAGGTACATGGTTGGCAGGGGAAAGCAACACCTTTCCAAACTGCCCAGCTGGCCTCTCCGACACTCCATCCCCAGCCTTTCCCATTCAGTGCTGCTTTCCTAGTGCTGCCCGGACCTCAACTGTACCACCTGTGTTCCTGGGGTCTGGGAGGCCACCTGTCACTCTCTGGGATTGGGGCCCTGGGCTTGGTGCCTGGGAAAGAGAAATAAGGCAATACACATCTCGTAGACCTGAAAGGGACCTTGGGAGGTCATTGGGTCCAGTCCCCTGTGCTCTTCACAGGAGAGGACACCATCTCTTTTTTAATCTATTTGCCCTAGATGGCCCCCTCAAGGACTGAGCTCACAATGCTGCATTTAAGCAGGCCAATGCTCAAACCACTGAGCTATTCCCCCCCACAGCTGGGGCTGGGTACTGGGGTGGTAGGAAGGATCAATGCCCATGGAGCCTTAAGTTTTCTCTTAACAGAGATTGACTTTAAAGATTGAAATGGAAATATTTAAAGTCTATTCTGATCAGTATTCTCCTATATAGTCAAATCTTTCATATCTGGCAGCCCTGAGACTGGGAGGCTGCCACATATTCAAATATTCTGGATAACAGAGAAGTATACCTAGCAACATATAACATTAAAGCAAAACAAGATTAGATATTAACAAACAAAAATGTAGGCAAAGTATTTCATTTACCAACAACACTAGCACTGTACACTGTAAACTTGTATTTGCTATATTTATTTATATTTACTTTTACTGTACCGTACTGTGCTTGTCAAAAAAGTACCTACAGTTTACTCATGGGTTAACATGCCAGGTATCTGTGCAGTCTGGATGATAGAATGGCTGGTTAAGAGAGAGTTTACTGTACCTTACTTCTCTGACATTCTCCACTACCACACCCTTCGGAGTAAAATTTTATTTCCAAACTCCTTAGTCAGAAGGGCGTAAAATACAACAAACAGGCTATTAAGGATTAGTCACCATTTCCTGTATTACAAATAGAAATAAAACAATCAGATTTTATATTAGAAAGCTGTTGTCATCACAGTTAGTCTCATGTTCCTTAGCAAATAATTATCCTTATATTTAATTTCATTCGTAGTGGTAACAACCTGAAATGGAATAAAAGAAAGTAACACGCACTTCCACCAAGTGAACCCTTCTGTAAAGGTGTGTTCACACCCACATCCCTGCCTTCCATTTCTGGACGTCAGTTCATCTATAGCTTTTCTGCTGTAAGCACTGGTGGAAGGGGTTTCACACTCCGTGGGAAGGTTTACAACAGGTGACAGATTCATCTATTCTATTTTCACACTTTTTAATCTTTCACAGTAGCAGGAGGTGGAGATGTGATGGACAGGCATAAAATAAAAGATCACCATGAAGTGTCCAAAGCACAGAATCAGGACTCCACATTCACCTATTGTGCCGTCTGAACTTAGACTTGACTCCACACCCCATGGGTTACCATCACTTGCACCGAAGGAAAGTGCTTCTTGTCCAGCAAGGCAGCTGGATTGGGATCCTTCCAAGGAATGGCTTCTGATGGCATGGATTATTTTTCTTTGCCTCATGAAAAGACAATTACCTACTTCTCGTAGCTGCTGTTCTCTGAGATCCGATGCTTGTGTCAATGCTATTTATGGTGTGCATGTGCTGAGTGCAGGATCATTGGAAGGCCATTCTTCTAGCGATGCTCACTGGGTCAGCCACTGCGCCTGTGGAGTGGCACCTCCACGGCAGCGTTTATAGGTTCCTGCTGGCCCACTGCTGACTCATGCTGTGATGAAGGGAAGGTGGGCAGGGTTTGGAATGGACATGGGCAACACAGCTCACTGGTAACATAGCTTGGGATTCACCTAAATGGGATAGACACGAGCAATCACGAAGAAAAAGCGTTTCCAACCTGTTGTAGCTGCTGTACTTTGAGACCTTGTGGGGTGGGCTTAGGGCAGTCAGCTCTGGATGCCCCCATACTCCCACTGAGCCATATGCAGAGCAGCCACACAGCACTCTGTGCCATTTCAAATGGGCCCAAAGCACCAGATGCTGCCGCTGTTACTTTAGCGATGACCATGTCTGGAGCTCCAGGCACCTTTGAAATGCTAGGCCTGGGGGTACCTGTCCTCTTTGTCCCCCTTTTGGTGGGCCTGGCTGCCTTGAGCTACCTGAGTAGAAGCACTGGGGAGGTTGGGGCTTAAGGAACATTCTCTGTGGAGTGGGGGTGTGGATTCCCAAGGACGATATGACCCTAGCATCCTTTAGGCTGCATAGCCATGAGTCAGTCTGCTCTGAAAATAGGTCACTGCAGGCAAAGGGGAAGTCCTGAATGGTATTCTAGGCCACAGCAACGAGCCCCTATCCCTGGAGCCAAGAGCTTCTGTGCACACTGATTGCAGTTGTCATGGTGCACTTAACAGAGCCTGCAGAGTCCAAGGCCACTTGGAGGATGTGCAGGCGACCACCTTGTCCTCTAAAACCGGAGGCACCTGCAGAGACTCCATAGGCAAGAATGCATGGCACATGCCCAGGGAGGCCCAGGAATTATAGGCATCCCAGCTAAGCACTGCTTGTCCATTGGTCATGCTAAGCTGGAGCTCCCTGGTGCATACAACCTGTGGCTGAAGCGATCCCACTTCTTGGCCTCTTTGACCTTCCGAGTGAGGCTCAGCTGATGCCGTTGCTGATGGTTGGCGGCATACACCACCAATGTCACAGGCTGACGATGGGTGAAAATATGCTCATACCTCTCTGTGCGACACGTATCAGCATCTCCCTCTTTTGCTGTTGGTGGGATAGAGGCTGGAGTCCACCAGACCACCTTGTTGTTATTAATGATTTTTTTTTATGAGGGCCAGAGCCACTTTGGGGTCAGTATGTTACTGACTGGGCCACATTCCTCTGTAACCTCCTTGGCCTCAAGATTGTAATTCTGCACCGTCTGCCAAAGGAGGTCTGGTGGGCCCTGGTCCCCACCGTGGGCAGAGAGCCGTCCACTCCTGCCACTGCCTCACTGAGCAAAGACGAAGAGGCCACCTAAGGGGAACTGGATCTTCTTGTCCCTCTAATTCCCTGGGGACCAGTGAGGCAGTAGATTGGTGCTGGCACTGCACGTGTCCCTTCCTGCCCTGGGCTGACATGACAGCTGCACACGTGTGAGCTGGGCTGCCTCAACTCTGCTTCCCCCAACACGACCCTTGCCCAGGGTCTCTAGAAACCGCTGTGTCTGAAGGTGTTTCTTGTGGTACTGAGGCCACCCAGGAGCTTGGACTCTGTGCGTGGTGGTAAGCCCCTGGGTCGAGAAGGGTCACTGCATCAGCCTGCACCTCCGGGGAGGCCATAATACCTGTGGCACAGGCTGTGGTGCAGAGCTCTGGTATTGGTGCCAAGAACTGGAACAATGCTCGCGCTCCCTGGAAGCACAGGATTCCCCCTCCAGCTCTTCTGATGCAAAGCCAGCTGGGGCAGATCCCAACGGTGTGAGGAACCAGCACCTCAGTGAGGAGGAGCAACGGCTCATCAGCACCGGGCTCCCTTGATGTCTCACGGGTTGCAGTGCCACCATTGCTGCCCTGGAGGCAGGCTACAGCGTGGATGTTGTAGGCACTGGCAGTGGGGCTGTAGCGGCTGGCCCCACATCTGTGCTGCGGCTCATGCCATCACCACCGAAGGCTATGGTGCTGGGATCATGTCCCACGCCACTTCTAACGTGTCTGGCATGGAAGGGAGATCCAGGTGTTCTGCCTCCATCTCCTCTGACTCTGACGAGTCCACTTGTGCCAGACTCGGTGGCCCCCTGCGAATGGCCACAGTCAATGCCTGTGGGACTTGCAAACCAGAGTTTGGGGGGTCCTGACACAAGACACGTCCCACTGCTGCACCATGCTAGGGAGCAGCCTCTGCCCTCTTCATCTTCTGTGTCAGTGGAGACTATCAGTGGTGCCACACGCTGGGACTACGCCTACATGCCAGAGAGGGTGCTGCTGCTCCTGGGTGGAGTCTTTTTCAGTACTGAGGGGTCTTGTGCACTGCCTGTGTCTCCACGATGCGTGGAGACTGCCAGTGCTGACTCTGCTGCAACTTGTGGGCGAAGTGCTGCTGCCCTTAGGAGGAGCTACAGAGGGGAGTCTCTCCCACTCTCCTTTCTGGCTCTAGGCTTAACACTGCTGCAGATTGTGTCGGCTTATCTGCTTGATGACCCTCCCCAAGGTAGGAGTTGTGCTGGTCATCCCATGGCATGGGCTTCAGGACCTGATTGCAGAGCTTAGAGCCCTGGGATTGAGGCATGCTGCGGGCTGGGGGGAAAGCAAGGGCAGGGAAGATTCCCCAACTGATGTATTCCAACAGGCTAAGGACTATGTACAATAACTTGGGAGGCATGTGCAGCAAGCGAGACTGAGCTGCTCCAACTACCGTCACTGGTGGTAAGAAGGAAGAGTGAGCAACAGGCGGGAGAGACCGATATACACGGCCACGAAGGCACGACTCCCAGGGAATCCTTGGCTGACCCAATGGGTACTGATGGGGGAAAAACCTGACAATCCTGCTTGCGGCACATGCATAAATGGAATCGACACAAACAGTCACTCGAAGAAGAAACTTTTTATTCAAAACAGTAAAGCACAACTGTTTTCAAACTAACAATGGCATCTGTTGGGTCTCTAACCAATGCCCCGGAAGTAGAGAATTGTGTTCTCAACACATTTCTGCTCGGGCTGCAGACCACCCTAGCTTTCACCTTTGCAGAGACAACCAGCAATTAGGTATCGGCTGTTTGAGCACTTGCCAAACCTTGGTCCATTTCTCTGGAGAAGAATCCTTTACTAACCCACCTGCAATCTCAGTAGTGCTAGTGATGAATGACTTCTTCAAACATGCCCACTTTATTTCTTTAATTTGATAGCAGAGGTCTAACTCAGAAACCAGAGGTAGACCTGGATGGGAATAAACAGACATTACAAGCGCCTGGTTTCTATTCAGCAAGAGTCTTCAGCTGTCTCACACTGAATGCCGATTTCACTGTATACACATTTGCAGCATCACGCAGGTCGAGTTCAATAAAAACACTCATTCTGTTTCTTCCACATCTGCTTAGCTAAAGCCAGTGTTTCTCAGATACTAGGATTAGCCAGGCAAATGCTTTTTGCTTGGTTCTAAGTCCCTTAATGTGGAATTCTCTCACACCATTATCTGGGAGAATTCTAACTTAGACAACTGAGCACCCGATACTTCATTCATTGCAGCAAGCAGTGTGCTGATGTTCACCACTTCAGATTAGAGATTTAACACCACTCCTTTTCCTTGGTACATACCCCTTAACTGGAAATAGTCTTGCCAGTTGGCTGAGCTATCTTTGAACTTTCCCATGTTATCTTTTTTCTTTTCTGGCGGGGAGTGCGGTGAGAAGAGGCCAAAAATAAAGGAAGAAATGACTATTGGAGCAACCACCACAGTAAATCTAAATTACTTTCTGCCACAGAAAACTGATAACCACTGGGTGTCCAACAGCCTTCAGGAAGAGAGAAGAGTTGACATCAGACAGACACGGCTGGATTTACACCTTACACAACCATAGGCATGGCATCTTCAGTGCCCCAGCTGAGTCCCCATGAAGCCTGCCTGGAGCCTCCTACCACATCCCCATGTGGCACTGTCACATCCCCCCACTGCCCCAGCAGCCTTATGTGGAAAGCTCTGCCTGCTAACCTGGTTCCAAGAAGGCTGCTGAAGCTTGTCACTTCAGGAAAAAATGCACCTGCCACCTGCCTGCCACCACTTGCCACATCAGTCTGGCTACTGAGGCCACAGCAGCTTCTTGAGGGCAAAAGGCAGAACTGCAGCACATTTTGTACAAAAAATCTGCCTCTCTCGGACAAGAATTCTGCATACGCTGCAATCATCATCTAAAGGGAGGGAGCATGATGTGATACAGGTATGTGGGGCAACTCCCCGGGAGCAGAGGAGATTAGGAAGCTCCCTTCCAAGCGCTCCCGAGCCTTGTGGCCAGCGGCAGTGGGGCAGCACCACTGCCCAAAATAATGAAATTGGCACTCCTAAAAAGCCTGGGAACTGAGAGCTAAAGCTTACCTGAGAACCCACCCTAGGCTGCTAGAAACATGCCCACTGTGCTTAACTGGAAATTCGACACTGCTCACGGAGAAGTAAGGTGTTGTCAGCTTCAGATAGAATGAGATTCTACAGCAGGTTACATCTAATGACACAGAATTGGGACCACAGATTTTTCCTGTTGTATTTTCCTCTGATTCACTGAAACCTGTTTCACTCAGTGCTGTCTCATTACCACCAAATTGTATGTACAACAGCTTTAACATCACAGTAATACGTTGGTCTAAACTAGAAAAAGTAGAGGAGATTAGGATTGGTAGAGGGAACACATGCTAGCTATCCCAGACTATTGTATGTGGGCCAGGTCAGTGCAGAAAACAGCTGTGATTGTACATCTGGATAGCTTGCTCAAGAAGCATAAATAAAACACCCATGGAGATAAGGCCCAGCTAGATTTTATCACAATGCTCCGTTTACGGGGCTCATTCAGGTTTCCTCCACTGGGTTTGACATGCATTCCTTAAGGACTCAAAGCAACTCCAATGGCTCAAAGCAGCGGATAGAAAAGGTGGTTGGGATTTCCCCCCAAAGAAATATCAGGTGCACAGCAGAACTGGACAGCTCACCGCAGGAGCGGAGGCCACTGTGATGTGAATGGCACTGACAGCCGTAACAGCCACGTGGGGGGAAGTACCCAAAACACTCAGGAAAACCCTGTTGTGCCAATGCTAGACAAGGCTCTGCTGGCGTTTCCCTCCCTGGTGGATCCTCTGATGGTAAATGAGGTGAGAGCCCTGGTGAAAACCCTTCCCACACTCACAGCACACATAGGGCCTTTGTCCTGTGTGGATCCGCTGGTGTCTGCGCAGGTCTGAGCAGTAAATGAAGCTTTTCCCGCACTCACACTCATAGGGCCGCTCGCCAGTGTGGATTCTCTGGTGTCTGATGAGGTGTGAGCGCCTAATGAAGCTTTTCCCACACTGGCAGCACGCGTAGGGTCTCTCTCCTGTGTGGATCCGCGCATGGTTAACAAGATGGGAGCGGCTGCGGAAGTGTTTCCCACACTCCGGGCACATATGCTTCCTTGTTCCCACCAGAAGGAGACTCTGCTGGGCTGCGGTTCCCTGGAGGTCCAGGCGACTTTCCTGGCAATCGATGGTTTTACCCACTTTCTCCCCTGGCTGGTTGTCCTGCTGCCTCTCCTCTCTACTGGACATGTCCCGCTCTCTCCTGTGTGACCATTCCCTAGGGGGTTCCACAGGCTCAGCATCTTCCTGCTGTGGGTTCTGCCCCTCGGTCTCACTCACCGTCCCGCCATCTCCTGAGACACAGAGACAGACACCTCAGAAGCCAGAGCGGGAGAAGCCGGGGACAAGAAACCAGCACAAGTGCTGGAGAGGTGGGGAATGTCAGGAAATGAGTGAGAAGAGGGACCAACTCCATCTGCATGTCCCATCCCAGCACTCAGATTAAGGGTGGCTAGAGAGGAGCTGTTGCCACGAGTTGCTCAGGATGGGTAGGAAGCCACAAACGATACCTGCCCTGAGGATATGACACCTGCTGAGGGGACAATCAGGATCTCAGAGCGCTCTCAGGGGCGTGGCAGGGAATCCTGCCTGTTGGAACAGATGGCATCAGAGTTGGTCTAGTGACTCCTCACCTGAGCAGGTTCCTCTCAGGATGGCTCTTTCCTCAGAGCCCTGGAGATCTGAGACCCACAGCTCTTCCCCTCCTTCCAGCTGGGACATCGCTTCAGGTCTAGACGCTGGTAACCCTGCTCAGAGGAAAGTCAACAAGGGAGATCAGGTGAGTTCATGGGTCACTTCTCACAAAGAACACAGCCTTTTTCAACCTCAGCTCACTTCAAAGCACTGAAATTCTGTGGCAAGCTCTCCAGCTCGCTCCAGGTGCTGTAAGGTGCCAGACAGTCTGCCTATAAGGGGATTAAGTATCCACTGCTCCACTGGCACATATACGGCCAGACACTCCAGCTCCAAGGAGCTCTTAGAACCCACGGAAAGTTACTGCCCATCCCTGAAAGCCACTGGGAAATCACCTTGGCCCTGCTTCCTACTGACAGAGGCCCAAGGGTAATGAGACAGTCACCAGGAAACTGACGGTGGCAAACATGCGCAGCTGGTGAGGCTGAACACTGGAAGGAGCGGAGACATCGCTGAGTGTGGGGTGTCAGGGGCTCAGATATCAGGAAAGGACCGGCGTTAGGCGTTAGGACAGTGGTTCTTATTACACGTTTTTGTCAGCCTTACAGCAAGGCCACCAACTTTTGCTGGTGATGGCTGTGACATATTTCTTAAAATACTCAATTGACTTTAGAAAAAAACAAGTATAAATGCACATGTGCCTGTCCAAATCATTGCAATCTCTTTATGTTGGACTTTTTTTTGGCAGCCCAATAGTCATCTCTATTCTTTAGTGGTCATAAACTGAATACAAACACAGATAAGGAGCTTCACGTGTTCTTTTGCTTTTCTGTTGTATTTTTTAGATTTGCTGGCTGGTAGCCTGCGGCAGTAAGAATCGATTGTGCATTTTGGATGCTCATGTCACTCTTCACAGCCTCCCAACTAGCCACTGAGTGACAGTAACACACAAATAAGACTTCTTCCACAGCAAACCTACTCAGCCCCAGCCAGCTCGTCTACAAACTGAGCCCTAGATGAAGAGATGGTTACAGAAGCAGTAGGTGGTTGGGGCGATGGACCAGGAGAGGATGGCTTGGTGCTCACTGCCCTGGCAGCACCCACCGGCATGCAGCCAGGGACTAAGCCTGAAGGCCTGTGGCTGTAGCACACCATGGTGAGGATGAAACCCTGTGACCAAAGCCCAGAGCCCCATGGCCAGAGCCCGAAGTCCCACCTACTGTGCCAGGCTCGATGCCCAACTCAATGCCAGCAGGTGAAGGACACAATGGCTGCCTGCTCCCATGTGTTTCCGTCTCCAGAGGGGGACAGGCCCAATCCCCATAGTGCCCTGGGGGGAGGAGCCTCTTCTTTGCCTCCCTCCTCCTACCCAAATCACTGCCAGGGGCTGCGGCCATTTGAGGAGTCAAGAATGTAGCGAGCTGGGTGTAATGGAGAGGAGTCAGGACATTGTCCCATGGATGAAGAAGGCTACAGAGGAGCAACCCTTGAAATGTTGGGCTGCAGGGTCACTTAATCCAGCTCAGGCACTGAGGCAGGAACAAGGGCAGCTACTGCATCCCTGACAGGCATCTGTCTCAGCAGTTCTGAAAAATGTCCAGCGACGGGGCCTCCACAGCCTCCCTTGGACCCCTCCGATCTCATCTGCCCCGGTCATTTTAAGACTTCCCTAACATCTCATTTAAATCATCTTTGCTGCTGATTAACCTTGAGTACTGTCTTCCTAGTAGTGCTGCCCATTATATAATAATCTCACCTACACCCTATGAGACTGGCAGGTGGGAATATGTCAGAGGACATACAAAAGGAACATGCAGCAATTCGATTGCTTTCATGGAAAACCTGAGGCCAAAAAGCCTTTCAAAGTAGGAAGTGAGTTTGGATGGTAACAACTGGTTCTTGATAAATCCACACTGACCACTCGTCAACTGATTGGTCACTAACACGCCCCAGTCACTTCCCAGGTGTCAAAAAAGAAGGGCTACCTGCAAACGCTGAACTGGAAAACGGACCAGGGAACCTGAGACCATAGTGAGGTAACAAGCACTAACAGCCCTAAAGGCCACACATGGGAAGCACCCAAAATATTCAGGAAAAAATGTGCATCTTACCAGCACTCAACAAGGACTTCCTGGTGTTTTTCTGGCAATACAAAAGGTGCAACCCCGATGGATGCTCCCCCCCAACTCACAGCATTCATAGGGTCTCTGCCTCCGGTGGACCCTCTGGTGTCTCCGCAGGTCTGAGCAGTAAATGAAGGCTTTCCCGCACTCACAGCATCCATACGGGCTCTCAGCCGTGTGGGTTTTCTGGTGCCTCAGGAGGTCCGAGCGGCGGGTGAAGTTTTTCTCACACTCACAGCACTCGTAGGGCCTCTCCCCAGTGTGGATGCGCTCGTGGTGAACCAGGTGTGAGCGTCGATTGAAATGTCTCCCACACTCTGAGCACACGTGTTTGCTCTTTCCCACGAGGAGCCTCTGCCGGTCTGTGGTTTCCTGGAGGCCCCGGTGGTTTTCCTCACACTTGGTTTTACCCACTTTCTCACCTGGCTGGTTGTCCTGCTGCCTCTCCTCACTACTTCTGGACATGTCCCGCTCTGTCCTGTGTGACCATTCCCTAGGGGGTTCCACGTGCTCAGCATCTTCCTGCTGTGGGTTCTGCCCCTCGGTCTCACTCACCTTCCCGCCATCTCCTGAGACACAGAGACAGACACCTCAGAAGCCAGAACGGTAGAAGAAGGGGACAGGAAACCAGCACAAGTGCTGGAGACGGGGGGAATGTCAGGAAATGAATGAGAAGAGGGATTGACTCTGTGTGCACATCCCGTCCCAGCACTCAGAATGAGAGAGGTGAGAAGGGAGCTATTGCCACGAGTCGCTCAGGATGGGTTGGAAGCCGCGAGCGATACCTGCCCTGAGGATACGACACCTGCTGGAGGACATCCCAGCTGTTCCCTTCAGGTGCAGATGGCATTGGAGTTGGCCTAATGACTCCTCACCTGAGCAGGTTCGTCTCAGGATCTCTCTTCCCTCAGAGCCCTGGAGATCTGAGACCCACAGCTCTTCCCCTCCTTCCAGCTGGGACATCGCTTCAGGTCTGGACAATGGTAACCCTGCTCAGAGAAAAGTCAACAAGAGACTTCAGATGAGTTCATGGGGCATTTCTCACCTTTTCTCCCTACTGCAAAATAAAACAGACTTCTCCAAACTGAAGGAGGGTTTGTCACTATGACCACTGATCCCAGCCTCCCTATGGTGTGTGTGTTTGCGCTCCACACAACTGATGTGCTGAAGGTAGTACAGGGTACAGTGAGGAGAGGGAGAACTGCAGAGACCCACTCCAGGGAGGAACAGGCCTGAGGCTGACACCTCAGACAATCTGGGAAGGGGAGAGAGACAGAGAGCCCTGTCGCTCACTAAGACACCCACCCACCTTCCTCCTGTTCAGCTTCCCCTGCTGTGAGGTGCTGCAGGGTCACCCACACCCCACCAGACTGTCCCTAGGAGCCTCAGGCTGTCTGCTACCAGGGCAAGGGCCCAGCCAGCTCCAGCGCAGCACAGGATTATCACAGAGCAGCAGCTTGCACACCGTCAGCACTACTTTCTAAGTACCAGCTGAATGATCTAAGTGCTCTGATGCCCAAACACCACTGTACTTGGTCCACGCCAGTGCAGCAGCGCACGCCTGGATAGCCCTCTCTCACTGGCTACCCACACAAAACACGAACAGAGACAAGGCCTGGGTAGGTTTTACACAATTCAGCTCACTAAGCTCGTTCAGGTTTCTCTCTCCTCAGCCTTATGCAGAGGGGACAAACTGCATCCTGCAGGCCACGTCTGGCCAGTCACTCTAGCCCCCAAGCTCCCATCAGGAGGTGGGATCTGGATGGATTTGCTGGGCAGAGCCAGCGCAACTCCCAGGCAGCCCAGTGGGCAAACAGAACACCCCTCCTTCTGGCCCCACTGCCCTGCAGAACCAGCTTCCCCAGTGACTGCCCTGGGGCTCCAGGAAGTGTGGTCAGAGGGCCAGGAGCAGAATGGAGAAGGAGGGGTTTTGGGCAGCTCAGTCAAGGGGTGAGGGGTGGCAGGGCTTGGAAGGGAGATGGGGTTCCTGGTGCACCATGGAACAAAATAGAATTGGGAGCAGAGGCCAAACCAGGCAGGGCTTTTAGAGGAGACAACTCCCCAGCCTTCCCCACCAGCACTCCATACATCTTCCATGCCCAATATGGCCCAAGCCAAAAAGTTTGCCCATTCTGCTTATGAGAGATTGGTACAACAAAGGTGTCGGTGGAAAGGATTTCTACGGCTCCAACCCAGACAAGGAATACCAGCAAACGCACAACTAGACAAGCGGGGGGAAGAGGTGGGGGGAAGAGGTGGCAAGACCACAGCGAGATAAACAGCACTAGGAGCCATGAAAGCCACATGTGGGAAGCACCCAAAGTACTCACGAAAAAAATTGCATTTTGCCAGCACTCGACAGGGATTTTCCCGGTGTCTCTCTCCCCAGCAGATTCTTTGGCAATACAAAAGGTGCAACCCCCGATGGACGCTCCCCCCACCACTCACAGCATTCATAGGGTCTCTGCCTCCGGTGGACCCTCTGGTGTCTCCGCAGGTCTGAGCAGTAAATGAAGGCTTTCCCGCACTCACAGCATCCATAGGGGCTCTCAGCTGTGTGGGTTTTCTGGTGCCTCAGGAGGTCCGAGCGGCGGGTGAAGTTTTTCTCACACTCACAGCACTCGTAGGGCCTCTCCCCAGTGTGGATGCGCTCGTGGTGAACCAGGTGTGAGCGTCGATTGAAATGTCTCCCACACTCTGAGCACACGTGTTTGCTCTTTCCCTTGAGGAGCCTCTGCCGGTCTGCGGTTTCCTGGAGGCCCCGGTGATTTTCCTCACATTTGGTTTTACCCACTGTCTCACCTGGCTGGTTGTCCTGCTGCCTCTCCTCACTACTTCCGGACATGTCCCGCTCTGTCCTGTGTGACCATTCCCTAGGGGGTTCCACGTGCTCAGCATCTTCCTGCTGTGGGTTCTGCCCCTCGGTCTCACTCACCTTCCCGCCATCTCCTGAGACACAGAGACAGACACCTCAGAAGCCAGAGCGGGAGAAGCCGGGGACAAGAAACCAGCACAAGATTAAGAGTGGCTAGAGGGGAGCTGTTGCCACGAGTTGCTCAAGATGGGTAGGAAGCCACAAACGATACCTGCCCTGAGGATATGACACCTGCTGGGGGACAATCGGGATCTCAGAGCGCTCTCAGGGGCGTGGCAGGGAATCCCGCCTGTTGGAACAGACGGCATCAGAGTTGGTCTAGTGACTCCTCACCTGAGCAGGTTCCTCTCAGGATGGCTCTTTCCTCAGAGCCCTGGAGATCTGAGACCCACAGCTCTTCCCCTCCTTCCAGCTGGGACATCGCTTCAGGTCTAGACGCTGGTAACCCTGCTCAGAGGAAAGTCAACAAGGGAGATCAGGTGAGTTCTTGGGTCACTTCTCACAAAGAACACAGCCAGCTCGCTCCAGGTGCTGTAAGGTTGCCAGGCAGTCTGCCTATAAGGGGACTAAGTACCCACTGCTCCACTGGCACATATACGGCCAGACACTCCAGCTCCAAGAAGCTCTTAGAACCCAGGGAAAGTCACTGCCCATCACTGAAAGTCACTGGGAAATCACCTTGGCCCTGCTTCCTACTGACAGAGACCCATGGATTATCCAATCCCACTGACAGACAAACATGCACAAGATCTTTATCGAGCATACGTAAAACTTAATTACCCATCAGGGGAAGTAAAGAAACAGATTGACAGAGCCAGATGATTACCCAAAGTCATCTACGTCAAGATAGGCCCCAACAAGGAAAAACAACAGAACACCACTGGTCATCACCTACATTCACAGCTTAAACCCCTCCAGTGCATCACTGACGATCTACAACCTGTCGTGGAACATGATCCCTCACTCTCACAGACTTCGAGTGACAGGCTGGTCCTCGCTTGCAGATAGCCACCCAACCTCGTCAGCAGCCACACACTACATCACAGAGACACTAACCCAGGGACCTATCCCTGCAACAAACCCCGTTGCCAGCCCTATCCACATATCTATAAAAATGACACCATCACTGGACCTAACTCATCAGCCACACCATCAGGGGCTCAGACACATGCACCTCCACTAATGTGACATATGCCATCACGTGCCAGCAATGCCCCTTTGCCACGTACAGTGGACTAACAGGACTGTCTCTGTGCCAAAGGACGAATGGACATGAATCCAACGTCAGGAATGAGAACACACATGCCCGTATAGGGTAATGCTTTAATCATCCTGGACATTCAACAAAGCATTTTAAAGGAGCCATTCTGCTAAAACAGAATTCTACCCCAAGATTACAGAGGAAGACATCTGCGTCTGTATTCATTTACCAGTTTGACACTTTTAACCTTGGTCTGAATAGAGATCTTAACTATATTCTGCATTTCAAGGGCAATTGCCCTACCTTTGACATTGGCAAGAATGGGACACATCCTACTTAAATTTGCTTCATTAACTGGTCCCACTAGTGACAGGTAACTTCTTCCCCCTTGCTCCCTGACCCCCACTCTAAACACTGGTTTCCAATGTTCCCTCTTCATTTCCATTTGAAGAAGTGGGTTTTACTGACGAAAGCTCATGACCTAATAAATGTCTTAGTCTCTATGGTGCCATGAGACTGGCTGTTATTTGTTAAGCTACAGACTAGCCTGGGTAATTCTCTGAGACAGGGAAAGCCTGGCGCAGGTAGGGAGAAGGGAAAGAAGGCTGGTGAGCATGGCCAGCAAGGCTAAGCACAGTACAGAACAGGAAGGAATGGGGACTATCAGGAAAGCACATGCTGAGGGAATAGGGAATACAGCAAGTCAGGCATAATGCTAAGGAGCATGAGAACCCCTCAATGCAGGGTGAAGGTCAGACCTGCAGACATGAAGAACCAGAACATCATTTAACCCAGCCCATGCCCTGAGGCAGACGCAGGTACATCTAGAGCATCCCCAACAGCATCTGTCGAAGCTGTTCGGAAAAAAACTTCCAACTGAAAGTCCACAGAATCCCTTGGGGTCTCATTCTAAACTATCCTTGTAATTAAAAGTTGTTCCCTACTTGTTAACTTAAATCACCCTTGCGACAGATTGAAGACTGAGTTGCTGCTAGTTCTGCATCCACCTTAGAGTAATTTAATCTAGATCCTATTTCCTTCAGAGAGCGACAGGTGATAATGTGTCAAAAGCCGTGCGAAAATAAAGATCCAAGAAATCTAAGGCTGACCTACAATCCCTTCAGCAAATGACCCTCTCAAAGGAGGAAACCAGGTGGCTTTGGCCTGGGTTGTTCATAACAAATCCATACTGTCCATTGCTCACAACACTCTTACCCTCCAGGTACTCACAAGCTGATTGGTTACCAACATGCTCCCAGTGTCAAGGAAAACAGGCTACTACCTGCAAATGCTGAACTGGACAACTGCAGACAGCCGCCCTGGGCAGCCGAGACCTAAACGGCACTAACAGCCTTACAGACCACACACAGGAAAATATTTGGGAACAAAATGTGCATTTTGCCAAAACTTGACAAGGATTTCCTGGTGTTTTTCTCCCCAGCAGATTCTCTGGCAATACAAAAAGTGCAACCCCGATGGATGCTCCCCCCCAACTCACAGCATTCATAGGGTCTCTGCCTCCGGTGGACCCTCTGGTGTCTCCGCAGGTCTGAGCAGTAAATGAAGGCTTTCCCGCACTCACAGCATCCATAGGGGCTCTCAGCTGTGTGGGTTTTCTGGTGCCTCAGGAGGTCCGAGCGGCGGGTGAAGTTTTTCTCACACTCACAGCACTCGTAGGGCCTCTCCCCAGTGTGGATGCGCTCGTGGTGAACCAGGTGTGAGCGTCGATTGAAATGTCTCCCACACTCCGAGCACACGTGTTTGCTTTTTCCCTCAAGGAGCCTCTGCCGGGCTGCAGTATCCTGGAGGCCCCGGTGATTTTCCTCACACTTGGTTTTACCCACTTTCTCACCTGGCTGGTTGTCCTGCTGCCTCTCCTCACTACTTCCGGACATGTTCCGTTCTGTCCTGCATGACCATTCCCCAGGGGGTTCCACATGCTCATCATCTTCCTGCTGTGGGTTCTGCCCCTCAGTCTCACTCACCTTCCCGCAATCTCCTGAGACACAGAGACAGACACCTCAGAAGCCAGAAGTGAAGAAGCTGGGGACAAGAAACCAGCACAAATGCCGGAGAGGTGGGGAATATCAGGAAATGAGTGAGAAGCGGGGATGAACTCCATCTGCACGTCCCACCCCAGCACTCAGATTAAAGGTGGCTAGAGGGGAGCTATTGCCGCGAGTCACTCAGGATGGATCGGAAGCCACGAGCGATGCTGCGAGCAATACCTGCCCTGAGGATATGACACCTGCCGTGGGACAATCGGGATCTCTGCGCGCTCTCAGGGGCGTCGCAGTGAATCCTGCCTGTTCCCTTCAGGCGCAGACGGCATCGGACTTGGTCTAATGACTCCTCACCTGAGCAGGTTCCTCTCAGGATCGCTTTTTCCTCAGAGCCCTGGAGATCTGAGACCCACAGCTCTTCCCCTCTTTCCAGCTGGGACATCGCTTCAGGTCTAGACACTGGTAACCCTGATCAGAGGAAAGTCAACAATCACTGGTGTAGTCTGTTCCCAAAAGCTTTCAACAATGGGATTTTGCAAACAGCCTTGCAATCGCATTCCAGAGCTCAACTACACTTGTAGGCTACGTCTACACTAGAAGCATCTGTATACAGAATTTGGTGTCGGAAGAGATGCTCTGACAAAACTTCTGTGGACAGATTATGTCTACACATAGAAGTTAGTCAGTATTTAGATCTGCTCTGTTGACAAAACAGAGGGCCCCCCGGACCGTCTACACAGCTTTTTTGTCTATAGTTTCTGTTGCCAAAACGCACTGTGTGTGTGGACACGCTGTGAGTTTTGTTTACAAACCCCCAGTTTTGTGAACAAAACCCTCTAGAGTAGACTTAGCTGTAGTTACAAGTGCTTCCCCAATGGCCCATCTAAACTGGCCTTGCTGCTGAACGAGTCTGGCCTTTCAACCACTTGTGCCCTTTACCACCTAGACCCCAAGACCCCAGATTTCCCTGCCAGGAGTGGCAGCAGCGTGACTGGTGTGAGCCGTTGCTTTCCCTCAGAAAACACTCTGTCAGTAAGGGGTGAAGTTTTCACGCCCCCAACGACAGAAGTTTCACTGACAAACGTGCAGTAAGGACACAGAGGCTTTAGGTATCTCTAACAAGGGGAACAATGTCTGTAATTGCCAATGGTTCGGAGACTGCCTCAGCTGGTTCCTACTGCGAAGTCCAACAGCCTTCTTCAAACCAAGGGAGCGTTTGTCACAAGAATGACTGATCCCAGTCCCTCAGCAGCGTCTGCACCACCCTGACTGGCATGCTGGGCATGGTAGCCCAGGGTTCCGTAAGGAAAGTGAGAATTGCAGAAATGCACTCCAGGAGAGGGCGGGGCAGAGCTTAGACAAACTGGGAAGGGAATGGAAAGAGAGGGAGAGCCCCATCACTCACTAGGACATCCACTCCACTTCCTCCCACTGTCCTCAGCCCTCCCTGCTGCAGGGTACTGCAGCGTTACCCCTACTCCATAAACTTATCCCCTCCAGTGGTCCCTGCTCCACCGTCTGCCAAGGACCCCGATAGGAAGCTCACACTGTCGTCTGCCAGTGCACAGCCCCAGCTGACACCCACCTGCTGTGTGCATTCGGGAAGTGATTACAGCCGTCTGACAAAACAGGAAGTTGTGCTTATTTTAGCATTTTGCATGAATTCCACATGTACCTCAGTTTTCTCTGCATGTTACACAAATACCTAGCTAGTGTGTCCCACAGACAGGAATTCCAACGTCCAGCTGAACACACTGGGTCAGCTGTAGCTGTAACTGGACAGTGGAAGAACTAGTTGGAGCCGCTTTGCAGAGCTGGGACATGATGGGAGGTGCACATGAACCCTGAAGGACCAACTTTGCCCCATTTCAGTGCTGTGTCGCAGGCTGTGTCAGCAAACATGCCCACAGATGTGTTCTGCCCAGGGGATTGCCAGCACTCCAGCAGGGTACACACCATGTCTGCAGGGCTCGTGGTGAGGGCAGGAGACATGAAGGCAATGACTCAGAAGGAATCCTCGGAGCTGGGGAGGGGGAAGAGGTGGAAACATTTTGCAAGCTGGAGATGGTCTGAGCAGAGTTCGGTGTTTGACTGTCAGCCAGGGCTATGGGAAGCTTCTCTTCTTTACATCAAAACCTCACCCGAGTTCTGACTTGCTGTACAGCTGCTATACAGCCCGTGCTCTGCGCCCCAAGAGGTCCCTGGCAGCAGAGGGCTACCATGCCTGTCACTGCCATGCCAGCGTGCGGCAGAAAGAAGGCATTATTAGGGTGCCCTTATGACAGTGACAGGGACTTAACTCTTCAGTCACTCCCTCATGTAAGAACCCAGGAACAGGGCTCCTTACCCAGTGAGGTCACAGTGTCATAGCTGTCCTGCATGAGGTCCCAGTACAGAGCTCTCTGAGTGGGGCCCAGCAGAGCCCACTCTTCCCTGGTGAAATACACGGCCACCTCCTCGAAGGTCACCAGCCCCTGAAAGAGCAAGAGCCCCCATCAGCACCTGCTGCCCAGGCACATCCGAACCCAGGTTGAACCCCTCTAGTCTAGGACATTCTCGTCCAGCAGCATCTGGCACGATTTTAGTTAGCTGGACCACCACCTATCAGGGTGTGACCACATTTCCTGAGGTCCCAAAAAGTTTGTTTGTTGGGTCTCGGTGCTCTGGGCTGGTATTTAGCTGTACTTTACCCTAAATGCCTCCTAAAAGCCCAGTCAGCAGTGGAAGGGCTAGTGATGCACTAGACAATATTGACCTTCCATGGCCCAGCAAATTCGGCATCAGTCAGGTCCTGAGGGTGCTGGACAAGAGGTTCAACCTGTAGTCCCAGGGAGCAGGGCCCATCAAATGGAAGCTCCAGGAGGCACGGTCAGCAGAGTCTCACCCGCACTCCACTCAGGAGGCCCTGGAGGAGGGGAGAGAGACACCCTCATCCCACCCAGCAGGCAGAGGGGAACAGGGCATTCTGAAGCCTCACACACTGGCTGCAAAGGCTGATACAGGAGAATGAGCTCCCGGAGGGAATCCAAATCCTCTGCTCGCTGCCAGCAGTGGGATGAGAGGGGCAGGGCCCACCACTGGCTGCCTTTCACATCTCCTAGCGCCGGTGTTCAGCACCATGTCCACTGGCCATGTGGCGAGCTGGACAGCATGATGTGGCGAATGTGGCTCATCGGAGCCGCACACACAGAGTGCCCTCCACGAACACGTCGAACTACCTCGTGAAACAAGCGTGTGGTGCAGCCGGGGAGGCAGCTTCTTGGCTCAGGGTGGCGCAGCTGGTGCAGCGCTGGGAGGCAGGATAGGGTGCCTGGCTGGGGCCGTGGTGTGGAAAGGCGCTTGGTGAATTTCTTTTGGACACCACTGTCCTAGGTGTGGGTGAGTAGGTTCTGGCAGTCAGGGAATTCCCCCAGCCCTGTCTGGGAAGTGATGTGTTTCCTGTCCCATAAATAGGGCATCTTCCTCCCTCAAGCCCCATACATCTGTTCCTTAGGAATCTGAGTCCCAGCAGATGCAACACACCCTGTCCTGCCCCCGGAAAAAACCATGGACGCTCCCACCTCCTCTGTGTCCACTTCCCTATTCAGTCACCAACACTCTCGCAGTCCCTACCTGAGCCGGCTCCGCTGCAGCTGTTTCCCCTCCCCATCCCCTGGGAGGTTGGTCCCATTTGGAGCGAAACATGGACGGTGCCTGGCAGCCTGACAGGGGGAGAAGGGGGATTGGAGAGATTTCAGAACAGCTTCTCTTACTTTCACAGCATATTCTCCCAGGGTCACTGGCCAGGGGAAGTCAATGTTGGCCCTCAGCACCTGGCCACTGCCCTGCCCCTCCCCTCCATCCCCAGGGGCTCTGCTTCACCAGGGTCCCTTGGGTGCCATGGCTCTGCTCCCAGCTGCCAGGCACTCACTGTCAACCTCCAGGGTGCTGGGACTTGGCTGTTGTCATCAGGGCACCCGCCTTCTGCTCCCGTCTCACCCGACTCAAATCTTCCCTTGTTTTGCAACACTCCTGGCCCTGCCCCCCCAAGTTCCTGCCAGTGAGACCCAAGGGCTGGCCACTGACCACACTGTCGCAGAGGTGTGGCTGCACCTGGGAAGTCCAGAGTAGGGAGCTGGACCTGTGTCCTTTTCCCATTCACAGCCAGCAGAAACAGAAGAGAAGGACTTATCTAGTCTACTGACAGTCACGGAGCAGTTGCTGTCTTAGTCTGCATTCCAATGGAACAAACCAGCAGTCACAGAGCACTTTAAAGACTAGCAAAATAATTTGTTAGGTGATGAGCTTTCGTGGGGCAGACCCAGATCTGAAGAAGTGGCTCTGCCTCACGAAAACTCATCACCTAATAAATTATTTTGCTAGTCTTTAAAGTGCTACATGACTGCTGGTTTGTTTTGTTAGGCAATCAGCTGGGCCCTTGAACTACTACCAGTGTTATGATCTAAAGCACGGGTGTCCAACCTTTTGGCTTGCCTGGGCCGCAATGAGTGAAGAGGAATTGTCTTGGGCCGCATATAAAATATATAATATAGTTAATGTACATAAATCACATAATAATGTTAAAAGTTTACGATCTTGGGGGGCCGCATTACTAGCTGTCCAGGGCCGCATGCAGCCCGCAGGCCGCGGGTTGGACACGCCTGATCTAAAGCAAAGACTCACTCGCCCCTGCCTGCCACTTTACATCTTCAGGGTCAACTCTTCTCTGGCAGCCTCTTGAAACACACAGACCCAGGTATTTGGGCTCAGCTATGACACATGTTTTATTTGGACATTCACGGTAAATGTGAGGGCTTGGCCAAAAAAAGGGGTCATCGAGAGGAACAGTGAGACGCGGGGATGCCCGAGAACAGCTCCCATCTCATTCCAAATGATCCCAGATGCCATGTAGGGAAGGCCCAGCCACTCTGCACGCAGGGCACCAGCCTGGTTTCACTTATTCAGGGGCATGTTCTACTCAGGGCACAGCTGGGTTCCATCTCTCCACTCCGGAGGCTCGGCTGCCCTCATGTGGCCACGATCAGCCACTCAGGAAGCTGCCCGACAGACTGATGCCACCCCATTTCATCCTTTTGTCATCTACTTCACACCATTCTGAAGGGTCGTTCCTCTCTGAAGACAACCTCCTCCCACCGCCCCGCCACCCACCGCAGACCCAGACTGACTTTGAATCCCCACCTGATGCCACAGGAAGAGTGAATGGGGCAGTGTGTTGGGTGGGGGTGTTCACCCTGCTTTACACTGTTCAATAGCTTCCAGATGCCTAATGTGGTTATGGGTCTGAAATCCCCACATAGCCTACCCAGGAGAGAAACATACCTGAGTCGCCCCCCAGCTCCAGTCGCAGCATCTCTGGGGAAGGAGAGGACGGGAGAGGTGAGATTTCAGGCCCTCACATTCATGGGCTGTTCCTAGTGGGTATTACGGTAACTGCTGTTAACTATGAGATGGTGACACAGCCCCAGCATGCTAACTCAGTGACTGCAGGCAGAGCCAGCCCCACAGGCATGCCCCTGGGGAAGGAACACTCGCTGCGCAGGGCTGTGAGCCAGGGGTCAGGGCAGCACATTACTGGATGCCTGATTCCAGCCTGGGGAGAGTCAGTCAGACGCAAGGGGACACCCTCCCAGATGCCCCCTCACCTCTGAATCCCAGCAGCACCTCCTGCAGGACAACACTTTTCAGAGAGAAATCGCTGAGCTTCTTCTCCAGCGCCGCAAACCCCGTCTCTGGCTGCTGCACTGGCCTGCTGGGAGAATGGGGTGTTTTGAGAAATGGAACCCACACCAGATTTTAGCCTGAGATGAGCACAGCTCCAATGAGACCACTACCTTCAGTCCTGTGCTCTCCACGGCCCAGAGAGATGGACTCAAGGACAAATGGAGACAGGTCAGGTGTTCCCTGGGATGCACTCCTCGTCGGGGGCGCTGAGCTACCTCCCATGCCGGGCTATTCCAGTAACAAGGGGCACTGGCACTGGGATTATGAGGACAGGGAGCAGACAGGGCCCAGAGAAGGGGCATCTCACATGCTCAACATGGCCCCAGCGAGTGCCCAGGTCTTCAGCAGGGAGTGAGCTTGGGCCTTTTCATGCAAATAGCTTTGAGCCTTTCAGCAGAAACAAGAACCCTGGGGTGTCCAACCCTATGGGGAAGATGGCCAAATTCTTCTTCCTGTTACCACCAGGGCACAAGCGTAGGACTCCAGACAGCCCTCCACTCGGGGCATGACTCCCACGCTCTCCTGGGACACCCGCGTACCAGGGCACGTAGCAAGTCTGTGCTTTGCATAAGCACTAAACTTTTCAGTTACTACTATTAGTTACGATCTTTATTGTCAGAATCAAGAGCACCCCATGGGAACCTGCCCTCCTCCCACATTCGCTGGGGTTTCTGCCACTGCTACTTCTTTTCCCTCTTTCCACCCTCCTTTCTCTAGTTCTCTCTCTTGTCTGCACAGCTCTCCACTGTTCTCCACTCCCTGCAGCAGCTCCCTGTTCCCAACTGCCAGGGCACCACACCTGCTCAATCGCTACTGCACTAGTCTGATCAGCCATGGAATATTAGATGCTGGCAGAACATTGTCATCGTATGAGCTGACACTAGGGATGATAAAGTTTAACCAGTTAAGAGGTGTGGGATGGGGCAACCCTCTGCTCCACAGGGCCTCCGGCGGGCCAGAGTAGCCCCATCCGCAATGGCCCCAGAGGGCAGGATTGGCTGGTGCAGCAAGTAGGGATGCTCCAACCCAGCCAGAGCAGCTCCTATCTGCAGCAGGAGGGCTACTCCCCAGGCACTTGACCCACCCAATCACCTAACCTGATATACCTAGCACTTCACCTGTAACCAATTACCTGGGATTTGACATCCCTGGCTGACCTGCCAGCGAGATGAGCAGAGGACAGAGGAGCTCACCCCCCGCTGAGGCATGGCTTCAGGCTGTTGCTGAATCAGACAGGCCACAGCATCTCTGCCTGTAATGGGTGGGTTTCTTTGCAACCAGGAGGGCTAAAAACTTAGAATAAAACTGAAAGCTGAGACTTTGCATACTGTGAGGTTGTGATGTGGCCACACTGGTATACCAGACAAGCCAGGTCTGGCCCGTGTCTGACAGCCTTGGTGGGACGTCATTAGCTGTCAGACAGCAACAGACTCTTCCTGGTGAGATAGCTACCAGGTGAGACATGATCACAGGCGCCAAGCCACGGTCCCATAGTTTCAGGCATAATTGAGCATGAGAGGTAGTTAAATGGATTCTGGGGCTTACCTGATCCCTGTGTTTCCAGCACCCTGTGAGGAAGAGAAGGGAGATGCAGTCAGAGGGGAGTTCCCTGGCGGCATAGGCCTGGTGCCCTCCAGCCCAGTCACCATTAGGGTCTTGGGTGTTTGGGGTGTAGAGTTGTTTCCAACAGGGGAATTCTGTGTTCAGAGAACAGCTACTATCCCCAGGACGCCTGTCAGGACAGTGATACCGGGAAAAGCTTCTGCCTGTGCACGTTACAGGGAGAAAATATGAATCTGTCTGGAGACTGAAATTCCCACTAGTGCTGACCGATGTTCCCTCTAATCTTTTCCACCCACGTATGGATTTTTAACTTGTGTGTGCAGAATAAATGCTCTTCTCTGCATGGGGGCATGTGTGACTGTGCACCACCAAGAGAAACAAAACCTGGTTGTGGGCACTCTGCTAATCAGCTGGGTGGTATTGCAATCTGTCCTCAGCCGCTGCACAAGTGCGCAGCTCACAGGGAACACTGGTGCTGAGAGCCCTGTAAGCCTCCTGTTCCATTACACCTCTTCACCTGGGGTGCTGGAGGCTGTGGGCCTGATAGGGAAGGGATGTCACCATCAAGCCCAAATGCAATGGGACACAGAGCATTTACTGCATGATCTTGGCCAGGGCTCTGCCCTTCCCTGTCTCAATTTCCCCATTGTAAAATTAGGGGCTTTGCCCTGACCCACTTCAGTAAAGTGCTTTGGAGTCTCGGACTCAGAGGCTCCTACAGAAACACTGCCTGTGACCATTGCAATGACGCAGTCTAACCCGAAAGAACTGGCTGAGGGGCAGCACCTCTTCTCCCCTCTCCCGGGGCAGGGAGATCTCCAAGGACAGTTTGCAGATGGCCTCATCCCTCCTCCGGACAATGGCTCTCTCCAGCCCTTCCAGACGGTACAGCAGCAGGTCCTCCTGCTCCTCCAGGAACTCTCGCAGCTCCTGCCACTCCTGGACCAGCTTCTGCCTCTCAGCTGCTGCCTGATTCTGCAACCACAGAGAGAAAGCAAAGCAAACACAAGGGGAAGCATAAATCGCCTCCTGAAGCAGGGGCGTTATTTGCTAGAATGCAGGATCTCCTGCCATGGTGTTGGGGAAGAGTTCATTTAGGCCAGGAAGTGGGGAGGCATCAGGACAGGGGTGAGCTGTATGTTGCTCACAGGGGAACTTTTCGCCTTCCCCGGACCCTATCTAATGTCTCAACTCCCCATCCCTGCCTACAGCCCACATTTCCTCTCCTTCCTGCCTATGATCTCCAGGTGCTGAAAAGAAACTCCGGTCACCGTAATATCTGAACAGCCAGCTGGGTCCCTGGGCTAACACCACTCAGCAGAGCACCCCATGTGCGCAAAGGACGGCATGGTCCCCCAGCGCCCAGGGCTCTAGTGGAAGTGGCAGGATGGGCCTCCTTCACCATGTCACTCAGGACTCTCTGATCCCAGGTGAACCCAAGGGGCTGGGGTACCTACCAGCAGCTCCTCACTTTGCTGCTGCACCTTGGCTTTGGTAGCTTCTGGCAGAGGGGCCAGGCACTCTCCCGGGGCCTCCTGGACAGCAAAGGGGATGGTTACATACTGTCACACAGAGCTTCACAACCGCTGGATATCAAGGCCCAGCCTGCCCTGGGGACGCCCCAGCACAGTCCCTGGGATGCAAATCTACTAGTGGCAATTTACTTCAACACCTGGTCTGAGGGGGGTGGGGACCAGGTTTTACACATAGATGCCCTAGTGCACCCCAGTCCCCTTCACCCAACACCCTTAGCCAAGACCCCTAGCATGGGCAATTAACTGTACACACCTCAGCCGCCAGCGGCAACCTCAGGCTCCCTCACAACCCACAGCTGGGCTCTGACCCCCAAGCACCCCACCTCCAGGTTCTGACCCCCCAGACACCCCACCTCCAGCCGCCCCTGCAACCCACAGCTGGGCTTTGACCCCTAGGCACCCCACCTCCAGCCACCCCCAGGTTCTGACCCCCCAGACACCCCACCTCCAGCCACCCCTGCAACCCACAGCTGGGCTTTGACCCCTAAGCACCCCACCTCCAGCCACCCCCAGGTTCTGACCCCCCCCAGACACCCCACCTCCAGCTGCCCCTGCAACCCACAGCTGGGCTTTGACCCCTAGGCACCCCACCTCCAGCCACCCCCAGGTTCTGACCCCCCAGACACCCCACCTCCAGCCACCCCCACAACCCACAGCCAGGCTCTAACCCCACCCCCCAGGCACCTCCCCTACAGTCACTCCCAAGTTCTGACCCCCAGGTGCCCCACCTCCAGCCACCCCCACACCTCACAGCTGGGCGCTGACCCCCCAGACACTGCACCTCCAGCCACCCTGCACCTCACAGCTGAGCTCTGACCCCCGAGACACGCCACCTCCAGCCACCCCCACAACCGGGCTCTGACCCCCCAGGCACCCAACCTCCAGCCCCCCAGGTTCTGACCCCCAGCCCTGGCCCCAGGTCTCTGCTGACGCCCGGCCCCGGGCCCGGCCCCGCCCCTCGCGTGTCCGTGTCTCGGCCGCCCGCGCCCCGGCCCACCGCGCTGCCCCGCCGGCCGCAGGGCTGCAGCAGCCTCCGCGCAGAGCGCCCGGCCCCGGCCATGGCTCCGCCGCGCACAAAGGGGGGGGGGCCGGAAGGGGCGGCCCCTGGCCCGGGCCAGCCCCGCGCAGCGCGTCTGCGGCTCCCGGCCGCCGCCGGCCGCACCGGGGCCCGTCGCTGGGGCGCTGCGCTGCGCTGCGGGCCGGGGCCGGGCCGGGCGATGCTCTCCGGGGTGCGGGCGGGGCGGGGCGGGGCGGGGCCGGGCGATGCTCTCCGGGGTGCGGGCGGGGCGGAGCCGGGCGATGCGGGGCGGGACGGGACGGGTGGGGCGGGGCGGGGCCGGGCGATGCTCTCCGGGGTGCGGGCGGGGCGGAGCCGGGCGATGCGGGACGGGACGGGTGGGGCGATGCTCTCCGGGGTGCGGGCGGGGCGGGGCGGGGCGGGGCCGGGCGATGCTCTCCGGGGCATGGGTGGGGCAGTGACAGACGGGCAGAAGTAGCAGTCCGGGGTCAGGCAGGCGAGATGCGACTGTGGGCTCCGGTCCCCTCCCTGCGCCGCCTGTTAAAGAGCCGTCGGGCACATCCCCCTGGTTTAATTCTCTAGTGCGGCAGCCCCAGCGCCTGGCTCCCAGCACACGTACGGCAGGGCCGGTGCAGTAGCAGAACTGGCTCTGAACTGCGATTCATAAATACCAGTGGTGTAGTACAAGCCAGTCACTAACGGTGGTGTTCATCTTTACACATCCTGGGCCCGGTTCTGCAGCACACGCAACACGAGGGCCTGCCCGTGTGTGAAATCGGCCTAATGGGCACAAAACATCCCATGATGGACACTGCATGCAGTGCTGCTGATGGGAGATGTCTGTCAAGACAGAGGTGTTGCCTGACGCATGCCTGGGTGGGCACCACTGTGTGCCAGCCAGACAGCTGGCTCCCTAGGCAGGACCATGCCACCAGAGCCAGCCATCCACAGGACCAAGTGCAGTGGCTGGCCCAGGCCCTGCACTTGCAGGTGCCCCATGGCGGCCGTCCAAGCCATCCTATGGATGGGACAGGTGGAGAATTGCCTGGGTCAGGGCATGGCAGGGCAGCAGTTGACAGCAATGGCAGCAGGGGGTCACCCCTCCCCTCCCTGCACTCCCCCCATGGTGCCAGTGAAAGTTTGCTCTGCTCTGCTCCGCACTGTGCCTCCTGGCCTGCTGAGCCCCACTGATCTGTGCAGTAGACTGCAGCCTCCGCTCCTAGCTGCCCCCTGAGGAGCGGGGCTCAAACAGGCCCAGAGGGCAGGGCAGGCTGCCGCTTGCACTGCATGGGGAGTGCAGGGGTGGGAGCCTGAGCAGAGGTGACCCCCTGCTGCTGCTACCACCTGCTGCCATGCTATGCCATGCCCTGCCCTGCCCTGCCCCAGGTAATCCCCCAGCTGGTTGGTCTGGGAGAAGGTGGGGGGCAGGGTCGGGCTGGGCAAGCTGGCAGTGCAGGCAGTTGTCTGGGGTCCCATCTCCCCCAGGGACAGCCCAGCATGAACAGCCAAGGTCGCTGGCTGGTTGGTGCATCCGCTGCATCCTGTGACGAACCCTCCAGACCAATCACATTTCAGACCCCTCCTCTGCCCCACAGCAACAGCCCCTCCATGGAACCAACCCCAGCCTCCCTGTATACCTGCAGCTGAGTTGATAGCATCCAGCAGGGAATCAAAGGGGTCTTTTGCTTGGGCACTTGCAGTCTCAGAACAGGACAGCAGCTCCTCTGTCTCCATTAATCCCACCTGTCCTGCAGGGAGCAGCTCATGCAATGGCTTCCACACCCCACCCCCCCAGCCGGGCTGCTGTTAGCACTGCCTCCATTTAGGGGCTTCCACATTGCCAGCTCTTGGGCAGGTTTTCCTCATGTATGGAGCAGTGCAAACAAGGGTCCAAATGGATGGCCCCCACACACTAGTAAACGGGAGCACATGTAGCTATACTTTCATGGTTACGGGTGTGCATGTGTGCTTGGCTTGTGTGCACATGTGCTTTTCTGCATGTGTGCACCTGTTTGTGATGTGTCTACATGCATGGATTTGTGCATGTCCATGTCCATGCGTGCAGAGGTGTGTGTGTGTTGTGGTATTTGCAAACGTCTGTGCGTGAACGTGTGTGTGTGTGTGTGTGTGTGTGTGTGTACACACGCACGCACGTCTCTCTCTGCAGAATGGACTAGCAGCCACACAGGTGGTAATCTAGGCTCATAAATCCAAGAGGATAAACGCTTTGCAGGGAGATGTAGATACATGTAGTAGTGCTACGAGTTTTTTGCTGCAAGCCACATTCAGCCCTACACAGGGCAGGAAAGCCAGCAGGCTCCCTGATTGGTTCCCCTGCAGATGAAGTTTGCTGCACAAGGAAGGCGTGAATCCTGACCTGCAGGCTGCCCCCTTACCAGCTTTGGTGCCAGTCCCCCCCTCATCCTCGAGGGTGGCACTGCCCTCTTCCAGCTGCACAGTGGTCATGCTTCCCAGCCCTGGAACACAGCAGTGCAGCAGCAAGCAGGTCAGTTCCTCTCTGTGTTGCCCTCAGGCCAGGGGCTGCTGGGACCTACCCTGCTGCAGCTCAGGTGCATTAATTCCACCTCTGCTGGGAGCAGCTGGGTGCTCTGTGGGCCAGTGCATACAGACTCTGTTCATTGCCTGCACACCCTGGGCCTGTCCACTCATAGGCTGGACAATGGAACCCAAAGTTGGTGACAAGAAAATCCGCAAGCACCTGCTGTTTTGGACTCTCCCAGGGTCAGCACTACGAGACCAAAGCAGAGATCCCTGGAGTGACGGGGGGGTCCTAACAGACATTCAGTGCTAACTGGTAACTGCAATGCTGCCACCTTTTGAAACAACAGCCTGCACCTGGGTTGTACGCAGCTGCTCCCTGCTGCCGCTTGGACAACACTTACATCTGCTCTCAGTAAGTAAAGCCTTAGAAGGTTTGCTACAGGACTGGCCAGACATGCACGGCCACTGCTCTGACGCTTTCTGGAGCTTGAGGTCTGGGAAGTGCATTGACTGGAGACAAGTGACTGGAAGCAACCCAGAATGGGGTGAGACCCTCCCAGTAGCTCCAGCCCACGACAGGGGCGGGAGTGGGGGCACTCCCAGTAGCCAGGACAGGGTCATGGGCATGCCCAGAGACACAGGCCAGGATGGGGAGGCACTCCCAGGGGCTCCAGGAGAGGACAGAGCTGGGGGGGCAGAGGTGCTCCCAGTAGCTCCAGCGTAGGACAGGACAGAACAGAACAGGACTGGGGGGTGGCTCCCAGGCTGCGGGTCCCAGTGCAGCGCTGCCTACGTGCCTGGGGCCGATCCCGTCTGTGCAGTGGGTGGTTCCAACTCACCTGCTGCAAAGCTCTGACTCCACAGTGACTGGCCCAGCCAGGTGCCAGTAGGCGACTCAGGAATACCCCGGCCAGGATTGCACCATAGTGGTGGAACATGGTGGTCCCTCAACGTTCTCATTGGTCGGCCTGTGCAGCCATTACCTAGTGACCACGTAAGATGGACACTTACAAGAGGCACCGGACAGGCCAAGCAGACCGGGTGCCTGTGCGCCCCAGGGGACCCGGGACCTGCCCAGGCCAAGCCTGGCCTGGCCTGTGGTGCTGGGGACCAGTCCAGCCCCTGCAGCCAGGCTCTCCAGGGAACCCTCTGGGAGAGTCCTGCCCTGCACAGAAACAGGAACCACACAGTCCATGTGTCGCAGCACAGGGGCCAGGGAACAGGCCACCATCAGTTAGGAAGAATCAACCCCCGGCAGGGCCTGGCCTGTGTCTGATCAGGGGCTGCTGCCCTGAGCTCAGCCCTGAATGCCAGGGGCAGGAAAATGAAGTCTGTGCCCCCAGAAGCTTACAACAGGCCCAAGGTACAATGGGTGTTACCTGCAGCCTTCTACTCAGTACCTTGAGGATCTGGGAAGCTCTCCCAGTGCAGTAACTCTGGGGTGGCGTGGGAAGTTTTTGCAATCTTTCCTCTTAACCTTGTGCACGACTCGGTGTCCCTTCACAGGAGCTGAAGGTGTTATCAAATGTCACCCAGGGTGTCCTGACAGGTGTCTTGCTCTGTCAAATGTTAATAACCAATCAACTGTGCGCATGTGCTCCTCTCTGTGCTGCCCGGCTCTGTGCAGACAGCCTGTAGAGCAGACACCAAGGGTGTGTCTACACGAGCAAGTTCTTTCGAAAGAGTCGGGTCTGTGTGGATGCTCTCATTCAAAAGAGCAGATCACTCTTATCTGCTTTTTTTGTGTGTGGACGTGCTCTTTTGAAAGTTCTTTTGGAAGAGATTGTCTGAAAGGGCTTCTTTCAAAAGATTTCTGTAGTGTAGACATAGCCCAAGAGAGCCCCCAAGGCTCATGCAATCAGATCAGGTGTGAAGGCACCAGGCCAGGTCTCCAGTTCCACAGCTCAGATGTCTACTGTTCATGTGCACCCCGACAATGAACCAGCAGCAGGACTCTCCACTGCCCCAGGCCAGACAAGCACAGTCCCTCTGACAGATACATCTTTAGAACCAGATCCTGCTGTAACAGGGTGCCACCCTCTGACATACCTAGATACTATCCATTGTCTTGCATGTGTTGGTTTGATCATACCATCCCTATCCATCATGCTGTCATCCTGACTCTATCCCAACCCTGGGCCTGTGTGCTCCTTGTAGCTATGGGGAGTGTGCTGTTACCTACAGATTTGGTAAAAGGGTGTTCTAGACCCACCCTTCTGGAATGTGTTTGTGGGCATGGCCTGTACGTAATACCTCTTGGGTGGGCGTGTTTCTGCACCATCAGCCCTGTTTGCACCGGATTCTGTGAGCAGGGTCTGCCTCGTGCTCAAATTTTTGTGGCTACAGATACAAATTTTATCCACTCAGGGCTCTAGTCATCTGCCTGCACAGGGAGACTGAGTTAGGTCAGAAAGAGTCCTAGCCATGAGGTGCCCTGCCCTTGCTGCTAGAGGGGCCTGAGTCTCACGCCCTGGAATGGGGGCAGGCAGTCCACTGCAGAGGGGATACAGGCTGGCAAGGAAGCCTGGGGCCTGGTTCAGCCCGTATTGCTTATGGCTGGTCCCTGCAGGGCTGCAGCCTGTTCCTCCCTGAGGTTCCAGCTTTGCTGGGCTCCCCTAGCCTGCTGCGCCTTGGGACTGCTCAGCAGAGGCCTGCAACTCTCCCCAACGCCGGCTGGAACAGCGTCTAGGGCAGTGGCTCTCAAATGCTTCCACAACACAGGTCAGCCTGGAAACTTGACACTCTGCCCCATTCCTGCCCTTCCTTTCCCTCCCATTTTCCATTGCCTGGCCCCACCTCATTCCCAGGGCCATTGCCTGGCCCCACCTCATTCCCAGGGCCATTGCCTGCCCTGCTGCCCCTCTCACTCACCAGTGCCCCCCCATTCACGACCATGCATGGAGGACCCAGTGCAGGAAGGACACGACAAATGATGGCAACAAGGGTGCATGCAGTCTGCTGCTTAGCAAATGGCTCCCAAAGCCCCTTGAACACAACACCTGGCAGTTGTCCAATGTACGAGAAAAGAGAACCGGGAACCCCCAAAGATCTGGGTGAATTAGCACAAGGGGACCTCTTGCCAGAGTAGGACTATGCACAGACCTTTCCAGCTAGCCCTAGGGCTTGCTGCTTTTGTGCTGCCTGTCAGCACATCCTTCAGTACCTATGACACCTCCCACCTGGAATGAGAAACCTGGGGCCCAGTGTTCCTCACTACCCCAGTGCCCTCAAACTCTTATCAGCTCCCAATCCCCACACTAAGCATCTGGATCCTGCTGCCCCCCACAAAGCATCACCAACTCCCCCAGTTGCCACCCCCCACGGGGCACCCACAGTACCCCATGCTTACAGCTTCACATGGCGCATTTCCCAAGCCTCCAGCCCAGCGGTGTAAGTGACGATATGTCAGCATGGTGCACTTAAAACTCCTGAATCCAGTTTTTTTTTTATTGTGTAGCAGAAGAGGGATCACTCGCAATACTTTGTTCCAAAGAATTACATTCAATAGCATTTACAGGAGAACGACATTAAAATCCTCCGGTGGGACAAGAGAAAGGCTGGGAGGCAGTGCTCAGATTAAGTGGTGTCAAAGTGAACTGTATCAGACGCAGTAGTTTGCATTTAAAGCCAGCTGTCCTGAAAACAACTGGGCTTTTTTTGGGTTTATTTGCAATAGTCCCCTATTCAGCTCTGTCAAGCCATAGTGTCTGTGTGGGAGGTTTCTACACAGATGCATTTACTGAAGGTAGACCAGAAAGGACTAATTGCTACCTCAGAAAACAGCCATGCTGGGCATTTAGGTGCCAACACTCAATTTCACTTTGCACTTCTCTTTCAGCTGCTACAGCACTCGGCTCCAGCATCAGTGACAGCAGCCACAGGAACCGCTCACCTTTCCGAGTTCTGGGTTAACACTTGTGACAAAATATGCAAAGAAAAATAAGGCACCTTACAGAGCTCTAGTTCTAGGCCTTTTTATGAAACAATCAGACCTTGAATGAGCCCCTGCCCCTGGCTGTAATGTTGTTACAACCCCGACAATGACTAGAGGAGAGAAAAGCGCTGGAGCAGTGACCCTTCTGGACCCCTACACGTACGTGAAGTGTGTCTCAGAAGGAGCTAAGGTCTAATTCCCTCAGTGATGGACTAGTTACCCAAGCAGGCACGATCCAAGTGCCTCAATCTTTTCATTACAGCAGCTCAGAAAATGTAGCGATTCCCCTGGTTTGTGGGCCAAGGCAAACCACCAGCCAGCCAGGCTGGAAGTCGGACGTGCCCCTGCCCAGGCTGACTGTGATACCTGAGTGCCAGTCTGGGCCAGCAGAGAAGCAAACACAGCATTGAATTTCTAACATGGTACTTGAGAGCTGTCCTGTAGGCAAATCTACACTACAGAATTAGGTCATGCTAAAATGTACTGACGTACAGCCACCATGGTACTGGAGCCGGTTTCACCTGCCCACACTATGCTCATGTGAGCACTGTGCGTACTCACCGGGGCGCTTGCACCGAGTTAATGGTCAGTGGGGGGTACCGTGAGACAGCTTCTGACAGGTAGCAGCTGTCAATGTAAGCAACCCAGCATCGATGCTGACCTAACACCATCACTCTCCTAAGCACGATGCCTTTTGCAGTGGTGGTGTGGGCAAGTTACATCATTGTGCATTACAATCGAGTGGTGGTGCTTACAAAGTTAGCTGTAAACTGCCATACACCACCAAACTCTACAGCTTAGACCAGGCCTTGGACAGCTGAAGTGCCTTGTTTTCTAAAGGAATGATCTCCTCTAGTTAACAGCTTTTGAACGTGAAAACATTTGACTTTGGAGTAATTGTTACTGAGCCAATTAAGCAATTACCTTAAACCCCTCCCTCTCTGCTCATTTTAGAACAAGCCTACCCAAAAGATAAGCTGAAATATACCATACAGGTTGTATTACAAAACCTCAGACAGCCACACCTGTCTTCATTATTTTTCATCTATTATGTACCATATAAATTTAAGCAAAATATTATATATATATATTTATATATAAATTAGAAGCAAATAAAAGATGAAGAGTACATGGAAATCAGCAGTGTTACCACACTGATAGCCAGTCACTAACATTACACTGTACAAGTTGGATATAGACCAGATACATACGTGTGTTGTAAATCCTATGCCGCTGGTATGGGATGAGAGGGCAGCTGACCAGGAGACTGACGGTCTTCAGAACCTGATCACATACATGTCTCTTGTGCAGTTGTCTTTTTCCAGTGCCTTGAAGTTCATTATTGCTAATTTTCCTCCCCCATGGTTGTGGGCTGGCCCCAGCCTGGCCTCTGACCCACACAAGCGTGGCTGGTGTGATGTGGTGGAAAGCCAGAGCAGAAGCCATCAGAGGTGAAACCACTCCAGGCAGACCTCAGCCTCTGGTCCTCCCAAGAGCTCAAACTCAATTTCCTTCCTGGCTCAGGATGCTCAGCAGGGCTCATTGTGTGCGGCTGCTGACTCCCAGTGCCAGCTCCCCAGGGACACTGCAGTTCCACTCCCAGGCACCACCACCCCCCTGCAGGGAGTGAGATCCAGTGACCTCCTGCTGCTGTTCACTCTTCACCTGGAGGGCTGCTCATCCTTCCGGCAGCACCAAAGCCTGCAGCAGCACAAGTGCACAGGCCTCCGTCCCGCTGTGGCTGGGGCAGCACTTAGAAAGCAGGTGGAGCAAACTGATCTATGGCTGAGCTGGCCTAGGGCAGACAGCTTCAATGGGCACCCGCTGGGGTGAGTACAGCCCTGTGGATGCTTTGCTGTTTGCAGCTGGGGTCAGCAGCTGGTCAGCGACGGGACATTCCCACTAATGCCAGCAGCAGGTGCCCCATGGAAGGGGATTGTCCTGCTGGTCTCAGGTTACAAGGGAGGGGGTGGGGACAGAGCCAGGGGCCTGCAGGGGTGAGTGTTCATGTGCCCTAGTCTGTTGGGTTCTGGGCTGGGCCACCCACAGCCAAAGGGAGGGACACGCTGGTCCCTGTGCAGGAAAGGATTTTAGCACCAGGCAAGGCTGGTCCCCGCAGCCCACAGTGGGCTCAGCAATGCTGGACCATGTCGAGGTTGTGCCCCATCCTCAGCAGCTGGTGCAAGTCCCAGCATCTGGTCTGCCTGGGGATGGCTGTGTTTGGGCAAGCAGGAAGGAAATGGCCTCAGCAGCACAGGAACAGCCTGGCCTCACCACTTCTCCCCAAGTCCTCTGGGCTTTGCCTGTGGCACCTGGGACAGAGCCCAGCAGCTTGGCTCAGGTCTGCCAGAGGCAGGCAATGTGCAGAACCCAAAGCGGGGGCCTGGGTGTGTCTCCTTGGACTTCAGGCTGAGTTACTGATGTTCTGTGCTTAAGAGCAGAGCTGGACCTGACCGTGATTTCAAACCCTCCAAGGTCTGGGGCTGTGCTCACAGCCAGTGGCTGCAGCAGCCCATTATGGTCACCAGGATCCCACTGGAGTCCATCTCCCAATATCTGCCTGGGGAGCTTGGATGTGGTCTCTCTGTGCACCAGAGTGTGGTGGGAATGAGAACTGGGAAGAGAACAGCCCAGAGCCACGGGCAGGACCAGCCGGGCACAGCCCACAGCTGCCTGGGCTGGAGCTGGCCACCTCCTTCCTCACTCCATATCCCTGGGTCTCTCCTTCTCCTCCGCTAAACCCTTAAGTTCTGCTCCACTGCCCCCCTGCACAATGCCTGGGCTGTGGGGGAGCAGAGCCTGAAGGGCTGGCTCAGACTGGGGGTGGGCAGACAAGCAGAAACTCCAGGAGACAGCAGTGGTTGCAGGACAGGATGGAAGGGGAAGGAGCCCTTGGGACTGGGGAAAGGAAAGTGGTGGTGGAGTTATCTCCTTGTTCTAGAGCCTGTGGCCATTCTGAGCTCACCATGAACCCGGCCACTGCTTTGCCTAAAGGAACATCACCATAGCCTGCACCTCCAGCCTTCCCTCCCCGTCACACTATCTCAGGAACCAGCCACGCAGCAGCGCCCAATGGAGCCAGTCTTTGGAGAGCTCAGACATTCACTGGTCCTCTGAGACATGGAAGGGTGGTGCTCTGAACAGCTGAGAAAAGATTTTGGCTCTAACCCACCAGGGCTGATCGCAGCTCACCTCTTTCTGATCTGGGGAAGGAACTGTTTCCCATTACGATAGAGTTGCGGGGAAAACAAAAACATGCTCTGAAAAGCATCGTTAGAGACGGTTCTAAAAACACCAACTAATTATTGCAGACCGAAAAGATCCACTCAAACAATCCCCCAAAGTCAGCTGCAGAGCGGCAGAACTCACCTAACTCAGTTGTGGGAACACCGGGCAATCCTGGGAACTACTAGAGATAAGCACCTAACTGAGCGTCCCTTGAAATGTCCCCTTCTCCCTAGGGCTTCGGAGCCGAACAGGGGAAACGAACCTGAACTAGGAGAAGACTTGTTTTCAGTTAAGTCCATGTGCCAATGGGAAAAAAGTCCAAAGGAAGAGCTCCAGCGAGCGTGCCTCATTCCCCGCAACGTGTGCATCTTTGGATGTCAGTGTCTTCGTTAATAAAGCTGAGGCTTTGAAAAATATAGGCAGCAGCTTCTGACAGCAATAAATACGCTAGGCTAAAAATGAACCAGATTCATCTTGTCCTTGTTCCTAGTTAGCAGCTAAAACACGCCACTGTTAAAAAACCCAGTGCTATTTTATTAGAGCATAAAAAATAGGTTTGGAATCCCTGTTTTGATTTCTTTTCTTTTACATTTCTGTATTTATTTACTCCAGGTGCGTTTCTGGGCGCTGGGACATCAACAGCAGGATGCCGCTGTGCCTTCCAAGGTGCTCCTCTTCTGCAGCCTGCCAGCCCGGCCTGGGAGACGTAGCTCAGAAGATGTCAGGGCACAGATGCCAGTCCTGATTCTCCTTGGCCTCCCAGTAGCCACCCTTGTAAACACAGATCAGCTCCCCAGTCAGGGCGTCCACCTTCCTCTCAAACCACAGTGGGACATAGCCTTCATAGTCTTTGCCTGTTGGGAGTGGAGAGCACAGTGCAAGGTGGGGGACATGTCTCTATGGTCCCCTGCCCCATACCAGCAGCACAAGGCGGTGCAGAGGAGCAGCCCAACAAGCTGGCTGTGGAAATGACTGTCACTTCAACGGGCCAGCCAGCCCTAGGCATGCAGAAGCCAAGACCTCCCATGGGGACTGGAAACTTCCACGTGCTGTGGCCGCCTCCCGAGGACCCCTATGGCAGAGTGCCAGAGCTGAGTGGCTCAAGATCCTGTACAGAGTCCTGCTGGGTGCGACTGCAGCTGAAGGCAGACACAGCAGCTCTGCCCTGGAAACTCAGATCACATTCCTGGAGTGGAGTGGAGTGGAGGGCAGCACTACCCCTGCTTCGCAGGTGGCCAGCTGGCACAGAGGGGAAAGGACATGCCCATGGTCGCCTAAGCAGCCTGAACAGAACCCACCCTGCTGCCCGAGTCCCAGCCCTCACTCAGGTGAGCCCATAAGACACTCAAAAGGAGTTTAGAGATGGGCACAGGAAGACCAGGCACATCTGGGGGTTCCCCACGGGAGCAAGAGCAGCGCGGTTCTCTAGCCAATCCCCTGTTCATTTGGGATTTTCTCTCCTGCCAGACTCAGGGGCCATTCTGGGACTGGAGAAACATGACTCTTTTTGGCCTCAGCTCCCATGGCCTGGGACAAGCCACCTTCCTGAGCCCCTGGCTGCAACTCAGTCAGACTCACCCTCCTCCAAGGCCTCCAAAGCCTCTGCCTCCCGCCTGCGCCGCACAGCCCTTTGTTTCTCCTCCAGCCTTTGCTTCTCCACGTTGGCCTCGTCCCACTTGCCGTTCTCCATGAGCCGCTGGTCAGGCCGCAGTCGGCTGTCTGTGGGGGCCACATGCTCCTCTGGCTCATTCAGGGTCAGGGCCAGCTCAGAGAAGAAATACATGTTCTCGGCATTCTCCCTGGGGAGACGGGCCTAGATCAGATGGGCAGGCAGATTCTTCCACCACCCTATCCACCTGCTTGCAGGGCTCCTGTCATTGAGCTATATAAGAATCTCCTACCATTATGCCTGGACTTGGCCAATCAGTGAGATGGCCCTATATTTCCTCTGGGCGGCCGTCCCCCCCATCACCCCAGTGGCAGTGCCCAAGGCACCTTCGTATGAGAGAACAGTTCCACCAGAGCTCTTCTACGGTCTGTACACAGGACTCATGGCAGCTTCCTGCCCTCTCTGGTGCTGGCCTGGAGGCTGAGGGGGCAGAGGTCACTCCCAAAGAGCTCCCCAGTCCTGTGCCCGGCGCTCTGCAATGCTGTTGTCCCACAGCCAAGCGTTACCCAAAGGACAGGAAGTCTCAGAGACGAGCCAGAAGTGCACATTCGTGCTTTGCCACGTGTCCTGCACCTGAGAGCAGCTGCATGCAGAGGACTCCCAGCCTTTGGTGTAGTGCTCTGAAGCGAGCCAGACAAGGAAACGCAGGGCAGTATGAGAACCTGGTAGGGCGGGGACCAGGCTGCACTGAGCGCTAAGCTGGCGAAGAAAGCAGCGACATGAGCATAGGCTCGCTGCATTAGCTGAGCAGGTTTCCAAATTGGGGTAAGTACCTGGCTGTTCCTCCAGGAACCAGCCTACTCTGGATAGTGATCCAAAGCATGCTAGAAACCCACGTGAGCTGGACCAAGCCTGGTTCTGGGACACGCACGTAACACAGGTTTGCAGAATACCCGCTAGTGTGGAAGGCTGTGTTCTCCCTTTCTGAGCTGGGCTGCCATGAAGTCCCTAGCGCTGCTTACAGCTGCCAACACTGCGCTAGAGGGGTGATCGCAGCCTGTGCAGATGTGCTCCAGGGACAAGAGAAACAGCAGCAAAGGTGTGGTTGCATTGGGCTCTGAATGGGCCAGCCCGCCCACCCAGGGCCCCAGGTGCACGGAGAAGGGTGGGAGATGCTGCCATTAGCCACAAACCTCTGAGAAGCAGCAAAATGCGACTCCTAGCTCCAATACCAGGGCTGCCCCTCTCGGCCCCATCCTGCCTCGGCCGGAGCCAACATCCTTATTTCGCAGATTGCTCTGCCCACCCCCAAACCGTAGCTGCTCTGGGCTGAAAAGCAGCTGCTGTTCAGAGCCCAGCCCCAGCGCAGTGCCCACGGAGAGGACTCACGGGAGTGGGTATTTCTTCCACAGGACCTTTGGGGCCAGTGTCTGGTAGACGGTTTTCTGCTTGCCCTCTGAGCTGGCGCCACCATGGCTGCTCTGCACTATCTTGGAGCACTCCATGCTTTCATCCCAGGTGCCAGACATGACATAATGCGCCTTCCCATCAGCATCCGTCACCACGCCAGTCACCTGGCGCCAGAAGGAGAAAATCGCCGGGTCTCACAAGGGGAGCTGGCCAGCATCCCGAGAGGGGAGAGAAGGGAGGACTCTCTGCGGCTGCCTGTACTAAGCACTGGCTCCTGGTGTCACTCAAAAGGCCTGGCTGTCGGGGGGGACGATCATGCACAGGTAACAGCCAGCTCCCCCAACTTCTTGCTGGAGTTCACCCCAGACCAAGCCTGTCTCCTCCTCCATTCTGCCATCCCACCTCGGCTTGCCCTTCCCGGGCTCCTGCCTTTAGTGTGTGACTCAGGACGAGCAGATGATGGCCTGAGGGAGGCAGATGGAACCTTTGATGCATCTGGGAGAGATGTGGGCAGCTTGCTATACCCTACCCAGTCGTGGGGCGGCTGGAATGGAGGGGACACTGAGGCCTACTGGGCAGTGCCAACGGAGTTTCCAATGAACAATCCTCAATTTTATTTTTGAGTTGCTGGACTCTTGCTGCCACAGGTCCTGTCCAGCCACAACCAAGACCTCCCGCATCCTGTGGGCACTTGACACTGCACGGAGGGAAGAATTGAGGCTTCTGCCAAGCGTGAGGCTGCTCGACCAAACTGGGCTTCCTGTGGACACATACCTTTCGGGGGACGTCTCTGGAGAAGTAGCTGTAGGGGGTGAATTTCAGCTGGCATTTATCTTTGGACTTGTGGTTAATGATCTCGATGTCACCAGACTGGAGAAAAGAGAGGGTTTGCAAGAGGACAAGGCAGGCTTTAGCTTCCCATCGTTCACATGCACATCAACACCTGCAGCTGCAGTTTTGTCTCCCAAACTCAAGCAATTGAACCTAGCGCCAGTGAAGACAGAAGGTTCCTTCCATTGGGTGTGGGTGGCAGCAGCTCTGCAACAGCACATAACTGGGCCTGGCGTGCCGGGGAGAGGAAATCCCGTGCTGGACTGGGAGCATTCCGACAGACCGGGTAGAAAGGGCCAGTTCTGCTGGCCACACGGCAGGTGCTGGCACCTGATGGCCAAGCCCCATTTCCCCAAGTGCGTGCTGGCGTGGGCAGGATAACTCTTCCCTCTCAGAAGCACACAAGGGGCTGGGGGCCATACTGGTGAGGGGAATCTGCTGCCCACAAACAGCCCTAGCACCCTTCCCTGACACCCCTGAAGCCAGTGCCCCATTCTCTGGAGCCCGGAACAAAACAAACCAGGCTGGAACCTGCCGCTTGCCACTGACCTGGTCGATCCAGAGCTTGCCCACGATGATGTTGTGAACAGTGGACGTGACCTTCCTCCAGACGTAGTGGTTCCCACTGGCGTGGAACTCGAGGTGGATGGCCCCTGGGGAGGCAGAGGGAAAGAGCCCTTCTCTGTGAGAGGGGAGGGACAGGCCAGATCTCGCACTGCCACTGAGCAGAGTGGTGCAGACACCAACCCTGCAGAGCCCCAGGGACTGCCAGCTGGGAGCCTGGGAATGGCTCCATGCTTCCCGAGTAGGGTGTGTGTCTCTGCCCACTGAAGGCCAGGGTCTGGTAGGGTGCAGGGACTGAACAAGACACAAGCCAGTGCTCTGGACAACACCTGGCCTCTCTAGTGTTGGCCTCTGCTGGAAGCCAGGAGAGTGGGCTTGATAGACCTTGGGTCTAACCTGTCCTGGCCATTCCTGTGTTCTCCCCTAGGGGCTGGGCCCATCAGCTCCATGCTGCAGATGGGGAGAAGGTTAAGGGTGGGATTTCCACAAGTCCCCACCTGATTCAGCAGCAATGTGACTTGTTCTCTTAGAGGCTTTGAACAAGCCCACCCTAAGAGAACTGCCCCAAGTCCCAGTGAGTCAGGGCCAGAGCCACCGAAAGACAGCCTGGCCCCTCTGCATCTTGAGAACCCCCAAGCCAGGGCCACCTGTCTCTCCTGCCCCTCTGATTGGCCTGCTTCCCCTGGTGGGTGAGTTGAGTGCCAGTCTCTCTCCCCGCTGGCACGTTGCAAGGGGAGATCAGCCCCGTTGGGCTCTCAGTTCAGAGCCGCCACAGGGATCAGGCCACAGAGTAGTGCACAACCAGAGCAAAGGCCCCCAAGATGTGAGCACTCGTCAGGGCGATTCACTTACCCAGTGGCATGATAGAAAGATATTTGCCCCTGAACTTGCTGGCAATTGTGATTTCCTGCCACAGCATCCAGCCTCGCTTGGAATACACGTGATGGGCCGCAGCTGGTGGGTGATGGCTCACCTGCAAGACACAAGGAGGAAACAAAGGCACGCTGAGGGGAGAAAGGCCCTGACCAGGGAACAATGCCCCAACAGGTGAGCGGGGAGAGGGACTCACAGGGCCCCACTACTTCAGTTTGTTGGGCACTCCGGTGTCCAAGCAGGTAGCAACACTCAGGGTGGGAGGAGCCCACCCAGGGTTGGTGAGGGAACAGAGGACATGATGCGCTGTGACTTCCTGAACTATCACGATGCTGCACACTAATACACATGGCATTGCCTGCCCGGCTGGCTGGCTGCCTGCAAGGGGCAGCATACAGCCACTGCCGGCAAAAATGCCTCCCACACCCCCATCACTGGCCAGGCAGCTGCACTGCTGTAGGACACGGCACACTCTTCCCCTACTGTGTTCTCTCTTGGGCTGTGCCACTCTAGGAGAAAGCAAGGAGACTCATTAGAACCAGCACTTCCCTAGGAAGAGATTGCTGGGAGTGGATCAGGGCTGGAAGTGGGAGGGGCATAGGCAGAGCAGAGGCAGGGTGGGTGGTGGGGCAGTGACACATCATTTGTGCCCCCCTGGAAACCCCCACTGGTCGCTTTTGCTCTTAGTGCACACGCTGGAAGATGTACAAGTCCGAGCCAGCATGCTGCCCACTGACCTGCAGCCAGGACGGGTTCCACTGGAGGGCACTAAACCCAGAGCAGATTGCCAGGCAGTCGTCTCTACCCCAAGAAGAGCACTGCCTACCCCAGGCTGAGAGTGATGCACACTTGGCTGTCCACAGTGACCATCAGGCTTGTTGGACACAGTGTCCTGGATTTCAGAGCCTGGCCCCTGCAGAGTTGTACATCAGCAACTCTCAGCACCACTTCCAGAGAGCTGCAGGCTGACCTGGAGAGCTGGAATCCCAGGCTCTCAGCTGTCAGGCACAGTTAAGATGCAGATGACACAGCTGGAAGAGCTCCAAGGTTAGTTCTGAGGAGGCTGCCAGGAATCCTGGAGGAGAAGATACTGGGAGTGGTATTCATGCGCCTCCCATTTAAACAAGCCATGAAGCTATTCCGCAGAAGAGTCACTTATCTCTCTATTTGGGGCAGATCCCCATGTGGCCAGATCTACCCACCTTGGCTTGGTGGGCCTGAGTGGGGGGAAGCACCAGGAGTTTTTCAGAGTACCAGGAAGGATCCATCTCTCTTTCTGCTTGTACTGTCAGCGGAATGCTCCTGACTGACCCCAGGGAGCGTGAGGGCAGCTCTGACCCTAGGTCTCAGTATAGAATAAGAGAGCTGGAAGGAATCTTGAGAGGTCACCAGGCAAGATCTCCATCCCTGACATGCTCTGTCCAACTTGCTCTTAAAAGTCTCCCTAGGCAATTTATTCCTAGTGCTTAACTACCCTGACAGTTAGGAAGCTTTTTTTTTCTCTCATGTCCAAACTAAACCTCCTTTGAAGTAATTTAAGTACATTCTTGTCCTGTTCTCAGAGGTTAAAGAGAGTAATTTTTCTCCCCTCTCCTTGTTAACACCCTTTTATAGATACTTGAAAGTTGTTATCATGTCTCCTCTCAGTCTTCTCTTTTCCAAATCAACTCAGTTTTTTTCAGTCTTCCCTCTTAGGCCCTGTTTTTAGAACTAAAACAAGAAGTCCTGTGGCACCTTATAGACTAACATATCTTGGAGCATAAGCCTTTGTGGGCAAAGACCCACTTCATCAGATGCATTTCTAGAACTAGGTTTCCTAGTTCATGTTTGACAGAACTTTAATCATGTTCATTGCTCTTCTCTAGATCTTCTCCAATTTGTTCAAATCTTGCCTGAAATGTGGTGCCCAGAACTGGACAATACACTCCAGCTGAGGCCTAATCAATGCAGAGTAGAATGGAAGAATTACTTCTCATGTCTTGCTTACATCTCTCCTGTTAAAGCATGCCAGAAGGATGCTTGCCTGTTTTACAACAGCATCTCCCTATTGACTCATATTTAGCTTGTGGTCCACTATGACCCCTTGGTCTCTTTTCCACAGTACTCCATCCTAGACAGTCACTTCCCATATTGTACGTGTGGAACCGACTTTGTATTTGTCCTTATTGAACTTCATCCTATTTACCTCAGACCATTTTTCCAGTTTTTCCAGATCATTTTGAATTCTGACCCTGTCCTCCAAAGCTCTTGCCATGCTTCCCAGCTTGGTATCACCCACACACTTTATAAGCATATGCTATAAGCCATTATCTAAATAATTGATTATGATAGTGAACAGAGCCAGACCCTGAACTGACCTGGGCAGGCCCACACTTGATATGCCCTGCCAGCAGGACTGTGAACCACTGACAGCTACTCTAGGAACGCTTTTCCAACCAGCTTTGAACCCACCTTGTAGTAGCTCCATCTAGGTTGCATTTCCCTAGTTTGTTAATGAGAAGGTCATGTGAGACAGTGTCAAAAGCCTTACTGAAGTCTAGATATATTACATCTTCTGCCTCTCCCTTATCCACCAAGCTTTTTTACCTGCCAAAGAAAGCTATTAGGTTGGTTTTACACGATTCGTTCTTGACCAATCCATGCTGACTGTTACTTACCACCTTATTATCTTCTAGATGTTTGCAAACAGATTCCTTAATTATTTGCTCTGTTATCTTTCCTGGAACAGAAGTTAAGCTGACTGGTCTGTGGTCTCCTAGGTTGTCCTTATTACCCTTTTAATAGATGGGCCTGCCCTGTATTTGCCTTTTTCAAGTCTTCTGGAATCTTTCCTGTCTTCTGTGACTTTTCAGAGAGACTAGCCAATGGCTCAGATGTCTTCTCAGTCAGCCTCTTGAATATTCTAGGATGCATCTCATCAGGCCCTTGTGACTTATCATAGAACAACAGAGCTGGAAGAGACCTAAAAAAGCCATCAAGTCCAGCCCCCTGCCCTAAGCAGGGCCAAACCCATCAGATCAGCCCAGCCAGGGCTTTGTCGAGGCGAGACTTAAAACACCTCCAGGGATGGAGACTCCACTACTTCCCTGGGTAGACCATTCCAATGCTTCACCACCCTCCTAGTGAAAAAGTTTTTCCTAATGCTCAACCTGGACCTTCCCAGCCGCAACTTGAGACCATTGTTCCGTGTTGTGCCATCCGTGACCACTGTGAACAGCCTCTCTCCAGCCTCTTTCCAACCTCCCTTCAGAAAGCTGAAGGCTGTTATCAAGCGCTCCCTCAGTCTTCTCTTCTGCAGACTAAACAGTCCCAATTCCCTCAGCCTTTTTTCATAAGTCATATGCTCCAGCCCCCAAAATTATTTTGGTCACCCTCCGCTGGACCCTCTCCAGTGTATCCACATCCTTCCTACAACTGGGGCCCAGAACTGGACACACTACTCCAGATGCGGCCTCACCAAAGCCGAATAAAGAGGAAAGAGAAGTTACTCACCGTAGTAATGATGGTTCTTCGAGATGTGTCCCTGTGGGTGGCTCCACAATAGGTGTCGGGCTCGCCCGGCACCGCAGATCGGAAATCTTACAGCAGTTTCTCCTGGATTGCGCATGCGCCGGCGCGCATCGCTCCCTTGCGCGTCCCCGGCCACGTGCACAATCCAGTCCCTGCCAGTTCCTTGACCAACCACCTCGGATGCTCCTGAAAGACACTAGACAGAGATCCGAAGCGGGGAGGATGGGCAGGTGGTGCAGCACCCACGGGGACACATCTCGAAGAACCATCGTTACTACGGTGAGTAACTTCTCTTTCTTCATCAAGTGTCCCCGTGGGTGCTCCACAATAGGTGACTACCCAGCAGTAACCCAAGAAAGGAGGTGGGTAATCAGTTTATGTGCAGCTTGCCCCCGAAAGGACCGCTGTCGAGAGGCGGGTATCCTCTTGGAATACCCGATCTAGGGCATAATGCTTGGCGAAGGTGTCATAGGATGACCAGGTCGCCGCTCTACAGATGTCCTTCAACGCGATGCCCTTGAAGAAGGCTGTTGACGACGACGCCGCCACCGCCCTGGTGGAGTGAGCCCTACACGGGACCAGCAAAGGAGTCTTTCGAAGCTCGTAGCACCATTTTTATACAGGACACAATGTGCTTCGAGATTCTCTGTGAAGAGAGACCTTCTCCTTTTGACCTGGGAGCGAGAGAGACTAGAAGCCTGTCCGTTTTCCGGAAGGACTTAGTTCTGTCTATGTAGAAGGCCAACGCCCTTCTCACATCCAGGAGATGCAGGCGTGCCTCCTTGCTGGAGCTGTGAGGCTTCGGGTAAAATGAGGGTAAAACTATTGGTTCCTTAAGATGGAACTCTGAAGAAACTTTTGGAACAAAGTCTGGGTGCAGCCGTAAGGTTACCGCCTCCTTTGAGAACACTGTGCAGGGCAGCGTGGCCATAACTGCTGCGAGCTCACTCAGTCTGTGAGCTGACGTAATTGCAAGGAGGAAGGTTGTTTTTATCATAAGGAGACGTAGGGGAACCGTGGCTAATGGTTTAAAAGATGGACCAGTGAGCGTGCTGAGAACCAAGTCCAGGTTCCACGATGGCGGAAGCAGTTTCCGAGGGGGGTACAGGTTTACCAACCCCTTCAAGAACCTGGTAACGATAGGATGGGCAAATACCGTGGGCCCCTCCTCTGTATGCCAAAAGGCTGATATAGCGGCGAGGTGGACTTTTAGCGAGGATAAGGAAAGTCCGTCCCTCTTGAGGTCCAATAAGTATTCAAGTATTACTGGTATAGTGTAGCCAGACAAAGTCTCCCCCTTACAAGCCAGCTTGCTTGCTGCCCACCCCCCCGCCCACCGAGGAGCACACAGGGCACGGAAATGGTTGCTGACAGCACAGTCTTTGATGCCCTCATTGAGGCCCAGATATGCTAGCTTATCGTGACCCTGAGAAGCAGAAAGTACAGATGGAAGGCTAACAGGCCAGACTATCAACAAGGGTGGGGGGGGGACCCTTAAGAAATCACCCCAGCTGGCATTGATCGATATGATGCACACACACACAATCACCCCAGAAAGGGAAGTGCCCCGCCCGCACAAAAGAATGTCCTGTACTCTCAAATTGCTTATCTCTTGTCTTACAAGTGCAAACTAAGTAAGAAATGCCCTTGTAACAAACTGGCGTCACAAAGACAGACCAGTATGATCTGGCACCATAGATAAGAAAGAGAATACGTAACCCAAAAGGGGTATAAAAGGTGGGTCGAGCAGAACTCTAACTTTGAGTGCATTCCACCAACTACCTGCTGGTCGGGTCAGGTGATTGCCTCCCGAGGTCCACAACTGGGGATGCCCAACCTCGTATTCGTCTTTCCGCGGAATTGAGTGACTGATCTGGCTTGGCTACGCTGGTATCGAGAGACGCAGAGAGGGTAAGATACACCCATGCTAGGTCTCCGACTTTTTTGTGCACAGCTAAAGAATTAGAGCTCTGTAACTAGTGTCAAGATATCATTGTGTTAGATGGTAACAGATATCTTTGTATTGGATTGTAACGTAACTTGTTAACACCTGTACTTTGCTAGCATATAAGTAGTAAACAATAGCCTTTTGTAACCCTACGCTTATAACTGTAGCTTACTAAACTTGTAACTAGTTAAGATCCAAGCCTAACCATTTTGTTAACCCTTTTGTTATTGCAACGCAGCCGGCACAACAAAAACAACTTTAACCGTTTGGTTACTACAGCCTGGCCGTGGGTGAGAGTGCTAGGAGCTGCCTGCTCTAACAGTAAAAAACTGGGTTGCTTAGGACCCAGGGGAGTACCTCACGGCACATTACCTGGCCACCGGCTAACATATAGGAACGGCGAGGGGAGCTAACTGCTTGGCGGAACACCAGGCTGTGAATCGAGTCCATTTCTGCTTATAAGTCTTCCTGGTGGAGGTCCTTCGGCTACTTTCCAGGACTTGTTGTACTCCCTCCGTGCATGTACTTTCTAAGGAGCTGAGCCATGGATTAGCCATGCTTGTAGGTGCAGACTCTGAGGGTTCGGGTGCACTGTGGACCCCTGGGCCTGTGTGAGTAGGTCCGGCGCCACCAGTAGAGGGAGCGGTGGGCAGTCCGACATGCGCAGAAGTAAGGGAAACCATTGCTGCCGATCCCACAATGGGACTACTAGGATCATGCGAGCTGTCTCCCTTCTGGCTTTCTGCAAGACCTTGTGGAAAGCGCTGTGGCGGGGAACGCGTAAAGTAGGGGGCCCTTCCATGGAATCATGAATGTGTCTCCCAGGGACCCCCACCCCACTCCTGCCCTGGAGCAGTACTGGAGACACTTCTTGTTGTGCTGTGTGGCAAACAGATCGATCTGGGGAAACCCCCATGTATGAAAGATCAGTCGTAGCAGATTGGAGTGGATCTGCCATTCGTGCGTGAGTGCGAAGCGCCTGCTCAGCTGACCTGCTTTCACGTTGTGAGCGCCCAGCAAGTACGAGGCTTTCAACGTAATGTTGTTGGCGATGCACCAGTTCCACAGTCGGACTGCTTCCACATATAGGGCACGGGATCGGGCTCCTCCTTGTCGATTTATGTAAAACATAGTGGAGGTATTGTCTGTATTGATCGACTACTTTGCCATATTTGTGGTCTCGGAAATGCTTGCAGGCGTTGAACACTGCTCTGAGCTCCAGTATGTTTATGTGCAGTGACTGTTCCGCAGGGGACCATAGCCCTTGCGTCACCTTGTTGCCGATGTGCGCTCCCCACCCTATGTGGGAGGCATCAGTAGTAAGAAAAATAGAAATTTGCGGTTGGTGAAAGGGCACCCCTACTAGCAGGTTCTTGGGGTTTACCCACCACGCCAGGAATCTGCGCACCTCTGTCATGGGTGACACCACCCTGTGAACAGTGTGGGATGCCGGTTTGTAGACGCTCGCCAGCCAATGCTGCAGGCTTCGCATGTGCAATCTGGCATTCTGTACCACAAATGTTGCTGCCGCCATATGGCCCAGCAGTTGTAAGCACGTTAAGACCGGCACCGTGGGGCTGTATGTAATGACTTGCACCAGCGAACTGATGGCACAAAAGCGGGCGTCGGCTAGGTACACCCTTGCTGTGCTAGAGTTTATGCGTGCCCCTATGAACTCTATGTCCTGTGTGGGGTCGGTCTTTGACTTCGCGAGGTTGATGACTAGGCCCAGCGAAGAAAACGTGTCCGCTGTGACCCATATCATGCGTAGGACCTCTGCCTTTGAGGCCCCTTTCAATAGGCAGTCGTCCAGGTATGGAAATATGAATAGCCCCTGTCTGTGCAGGTAGGCTGACACCACTGCCAAGGTTTTGGTAAAGACTCTGGGGGCCGAGGAGAGGCCGAACGGAAGAACCCTGTACTGGAAGTGTTCCTTGCTGACCATGAAGCAGAGGAAGCGCCTGTGTGCCGGGTGGATCGTTATATGAAAGTAAGCATCTTGTAAGTCGAGGGCTGCAAACCAATCTCCATCGTCCAGTGCCGTGAGAATGGAGGCGACTGTAATCATCCGAAAACGTTGCTTGTGCAAGTAGCGGTTGAGGCCCCGAAGATCTAAGATGGGCCTCCAGCCTCCCGTTTTCTTCTCTGTGAGGAAGTAGCGTGAATAAAACCCCTTCCCCTGGAATTGTTCCAGCACTCTTTCCACCGCCCCTATGAACATAAGGTGGTCCACCTCCTGTTTGAGCCTCGCCTCGTGGGTAGCGTCCCGGAGGTGGGGCCTGGAGGGAGGCTTTGTCGGTGGGAGCAACTGGAAGGGGATCGCATAACCCGTGGCTATGATCTCCAGCACCCATTTGTCTGCGGTGATCTTTTGCCATTGGGAGTGAAACGGTCTGAGACGATGATGGAACATGAGATGAGAGTGGCATTGCGCGATGGTAGTGATAGTGCAGCCCTCGACATGCCCGTCAAACTTGTTGCCTTTGGGCCTGTCCCGAGGCTGTACGGCTTTGTTGGGAACGTCGCCTGGGAGTTCTGTACTGTTGCTGCTGTTGATGTCGCCCTTGGTCGTAGCCCCGTTGATACTGCTCACGCTGTGGTTGGTACTGGTAGCGTCTTTGCTGAGGGTAGTATTTTTTCTTCCTATATGGAGGGGTATAAATACCCAGGGTTCTAAGCGTAGCTCTCGAGTCCTTACTGGAGTGGAGGACCGAGTTGGCTGAGTCTGCAAACAACTTTTGCGTATCAAAGGGAAGATCCACAATCTTCGCCTGTAGATCCCTCGGGATGCCCGATGTCTGGAGCCAGGATTCTCTACGCATGACCACTGCTGTAGCCGTTGAGCGTGCCGCCGTATCTGCCACATCCAGGGCGATCTGGACTCCCGTCCTCGAAGCTGCGTAGCCCTCTTGCACAATTGCCTTTAACACCGGCTTCTTATCTTCCGTAAGTGAATCCGTGAGAGCAGTAAGCCTGGAGTAATTATCAAAGTTATGGTTCGCTAGGTGTGCCGCATAATTTGCCATTCTCAATAGCAGGGTGGAAGAGGAATATACCTTCCTGCCGAACAGCTCTAACTTCTTGGCATCTTTGTCCGATCCCCCCCGATTTGTACTGAGAAGTCTTTGACCTCTGCTGGGACGATTCGACCACCAATGAGTTCGGTTGTGGGTGACTGAAAAGGAACTCTATGCCCTTTGCCGGGACGAAGTACTTCTTATCCGCTGTCTTGTTCATAGGTGGAACGGAGGCCGGAGTCTGCCATATGGTAGTGGCTGACTCCATAATGGCTTCGTCCAGCAGGATAGCAATTTTGGATGAAGCCGGGGATCTCAAATTTTTCAGGAGTTTGTGATGTTTCTCCTGCACTTCTGCCGTCTGAATGCCTTGCGTGTAAGCCACGCTTTTAAACAGCTCCTGAAACTGTTTAAGGTCATCCGGGGGAGCGACATCCTCGGGGGCCATGGCCTCATCTGGGGAGGATGAGGAGGAACCACTAGGGTAAACCTCCCTCGAACTCTCAGGTTCCTGCGGCCGATGGTATACCTGCTCGCTGGAGGATTGCGAAGGAAAGTCTCGGGGTTCTAAAATTAACTCCCCTTGAGATAACTGAGTTTCCATCCCCAAACGGGAGTGCCCACGGGGGTATTGGACGGCCGGTGGGGACCTGCCCCTGGGCGTAGGCCTGGGGTGTCTGTGTCCAGCATGATAAGAACGACCATGGCAGCACGGGCCCGGGGACGGAGACCTGGACCACTCTCAGGGTGTGTACCCTCGATGCCTGGGAGAGCGAGACCTCCGCGATGACACAGATAGTGGTGACACTGGTTTGTGATAGTACTCCAGCGGATCCAAGCCCAGAAAGGGTGAAGGTGGCCCAAGCCATGGTGACATTGGTTGGAAGAACGGAGAAGGAGGTTGTGGATAGGCCGGTGGAGACCCAGGCCTTCTGGGCGGCGTGTGCAGCACAGGAGGAGGGCTTGTTGTCAGCAGCAGCGCAGCCCTGTCCGGAGAAGGGCTGCGGTGCCAGGCTTTTGCTTTAGCCTTTCCCCTCCCCCGCGGGGCTGGCACCACCCCCTCCTGCACCGGGGATCTCAGCTGCGCTCGGCCCGCTCAGCTGCGGTGCTGCGCGGATAACGACCTCCGGTGCCTGCGGGCTCCGTGCCTGTTGGCCCTGCACCGTTGGTACCGCGGGGGTCAGTGCTGCCGGTTCCGGCGCTTGCCTTGCCGATGCTCTAGGCGCCGCGCGTGCTGGCTGTTTCATAATCGGAGGCTCAGCCTCTGCCACGTGCGCTGCCGCGGTGCCGCTTGCCTGAGTATGCGGCTGGGGGCTGTGTGCTCTGCCCGTCCCGCTCGCTGAAACCGCCAGCAGGGATCGAGCTGGGGAGAGCTTCCTCCATTTTTGCACCAAGGGGGTCAGAGAAGCTGCCTTCCTTTTGTGGAATCCAGAGGGCCCTTCTGATTGCCTCTCCGGCACGTCTGGCTGGAGGGCCTTATCAAACAAGAGCATTTTAAGACGCATTTCTCTGTCTTTCCTGGCCCTGGCTGTGAGCTTAGCACAGTGGGAACACTTCTGGGTAACGTGTGATTCCCCCAGGCAGCAGATGCATTCACTATGCCCATCGGAGGCTGGCATAGCTTCACGGCAGGACTCTCACTTTTTAAAGCCTGAAGCAGCCATCGCGGTGAGTCTTTTACTGTTAATAGGGTACTTAGCACCTAGTCTGTGCCTGTTTCCCCGAATCGCGGACACCCGCCTGCAGGCAGCGGGAGGCCTACTGGCCTTCAAGTCCACTCTTCTTCTCCGCTCCTCCCTCTCTCTCTTTTTTTTTTTTTTATATTCTTTGTCCTCTCTCTCTCTTTTTTTTTTTGAAAAAGAAACAACAATCTACACCTAAAAACACTGTCTAATCTGACTCTGGCCATAGCCTGAGCGGATTCTGTCTGCAGCCAATGGCGGTTGAGAAGGAACTGGCGGGGACCGGATCGCGCACGTGGCCGGGGACACGCAAGGGAGCGGTGCGCGCTGGCGCATGAGCGATCCAGGAGAAACTGCTGAAAGATTTCCGATCCGCGGCGCTGGGCGAGCCTGACACCTGTTGTGGAGCACCCACGGGGACACTCGATGAAGAACAATCACTTCTTTGGATCTACCAGAAATGCTCCTCTTGATGCAACCTAATATGCCATTAGCTTTCTTGGCTACAACGGCACACTGTTGACTCATGTCCAGCTTCTTGTCCACTACAACTCCCAGGTCCATTTCTGCAGAACTACTACCGAGCCAATCGGACCCCAGCCTGTAACAATGCTTGGGATTCTTCCAGCCCAAGTGCAGGAATCTGCACTTGTCCTTATTGAACCTCATCAGATTTCCTGCAGCCCAGTCTTCCAATTTGTCTAAATCACTCTGGACCCTATCCCTACCCTCCAGCGTATCTACCTCTCTCTCTAGCTTAGTGTCACCCGCAAACTTGCTGAGGGTGCAATCCAACCCCTCATCCAAGTCATTGATAAATGTGTTGAACAGAACAGGACCCAGAACCTAACCTTGGGGCACTCCACTAGAAACTGACCGCCATCCTGACATCGAGCCGTTGATCACTACCCGCTGGGCCCAACCTTCTAGCCAGCTTTCTATCCAGCTTACCGTCCATTTATCCAATCCACATTCCTTTAACTTGTTGACAAGAATATTGGGGGAGACCGTAACAAAAGCTTTGCTAAAGTCCAGATAAATCACATCCATTGATTTTCCCCTATCCACAGAGGGAGTTTTCATTGTAGAAACTAATCCGATTGGTCAGGCATGACTTTACCTGAACACTTTACCCTCCTCCAAGTGCCTCACAATGACTTCCTTAAGGAGCCCCTCCATGATTTTTCCAGGGACTGATGTAAGACTGGCCAGTCTATAGTTCCCTGGATCATCCTTTTTCCCTTTTTTTAAAGATAGGCACTACATTTGCCTTTTTCCAATCACCTGGGATCTCTCCCGATCTCCACGACTTTTCAAAGATAACGGCCAAGGGCTCATCAATGACATACGCCAACTCCCTCAGAACCCTCGGATGAATTAGGTCCGGGCCCATCGATTTCTGTACATTTAGTTTTTTTAGATATCTCCTAACCTGTTCTTTCCCCACCAAAGGCTGTCCACCATCCCACAATGCATCACCTATCACATTAGTCTGGGAGCTGTCTTTGTCCGTGAAGACAGAGGCAAAGAAAGCATTAAGTACTTCAGCTTTCCCTACATCATCTGTCACTGGGTTACCTCCCTCATCCAGTAGGGGCCCCACACCCTCTCTGATCACCTTCTTCTTGTTAACATGCCTGTAGAAACTTTTCTTGTTATCCTTCACATTCCTCGCGAGTTGCAATTCCAGTTGCGCTTTCGCTTTCCTGATAACTGCCCTACATTCTCAAGCTATACGTTTATATCCCTCCCTAGACATCTGTCCAAGTTTCCACTTTTTGGAGACATCGAACTTCGCTAAGTAATTTTTAACATGTTCCTTTCCTATGTTAGCTTCTGAACCTATCCCATTTTCACTGACATTCGTTAGGTTAGCCATCCAGTCACCATCAACCTTCTTAGCAGAAACCAAAACAAAGTCGTCCTTAAGCATCTCTGCCATTTCCACATTTGCTGTTGTTTTTCCCTCTTCATTTAATAATCCACCTACCAGTCCTTGCTCTTCCTCTTGCTTCTAATATATTGGTACAGTAAGCCCTTGAAATACGTTGCTTCAAGTTGCATGTAACTCGTGTTAATGTGAGCTAAGCACAACTTGAAGCTGCTCTATGGCCCCCTCCCTCTGTCTGCCCCCAGCTGTGCAGCTGGAGGAAAGCAGGGGAAAGGCTTTTAGTTTGCCTAGATGCCCACAGCTGCAAGCAGCCTGGCATGCTAAAAACCCCTTTCCCCTGTCTTTCCCCAGCAGCATGGCTGTCAGGCTGACAGCCGTGCTACTGGAGGAAGGCAGGGAGAAGCAGCCAGGAAACTGACCAACCCTGGTTCCCTCTCCCCGCTGAGTTGTGCAAAAAGTTGAGTTATGCTGGGGTTGCAAGAATGCAACCCCCATGTAAATCGAGGGTTTACTGTAAAATGTTTTCTTGCTACCCTTTATGTCACTAGCGAGTCTGAGCTTGTTCAGTGCCTTGGCCTTTCTACTTATGTCCGTACACTTGTGTTATTTCACACTCTAATGGGCCCCCCCAAAGACCTGCTCTTACTAGCTAGTGGAAGCTTCTTAAAACCTCATTGAAATCTCTCTGCTTTCTCCTTCACATCTTTAATAAGGCCGCTGGCCAAAGGCTGTTAGCTCAGTGCTCCTCCACAGCAGGTAGCTTGCTAACTATACGTGTTCTGCAATGCATGCAGAGATGAAGCCATACTGTGCTCCTGCCGGGCTCCACGCACCAGGCAGCTGTATGGCCTGTGGTGTGGATCTGCAGCCGTAGCTGTACACTTAACTAGTGCTCTTCACCCTGTCTCCGGCTATCTTGCATTGACACACAATCTTTGGCAGCCTTGGTGTAGAGCTGCAGCCCCTGCAATACTCTGAGGAAACATACCACAGCACACACCTGGGGAGGAGACAGGGACTTCAGGAGGGACTTCCTGGAGGCAGAGTGCAACTGGAGAGCTTCCATCCCAGGGAGGTTTAACAGGACGTGCAGAGAAGCTGCAGGGTTGGCAGTGCAAGCCACGTTTGTGTTCCAAAGTTCACTCCCTTGGACTAGGGAGGGAGTTTGGGCCTCTTGCTTCCCTGGAAGAGCTGCCTCAGCTGTGTCTGGTTGAGGGGTAATTCTCTCCAGAGGGAGCCACCCACAGATCCCAGCAGGCAGAAGGCAGCTCAGCCTCTCTGTGCACTGGGCGGGAGGGCACTGGTAGCAAGACTACAGAGAGGCCCTGACTGAAAGGCAGTCCAGCCAAACCCAGCCCAGGTGTAGGTGCCTGGGTGCAGGGGGGGTAATGCCTCAGGCCAGCTCCTATAAGGCAGCCACAGCTCAGCCTCCTCACCAGCACCAGCTGCATGGTGACATGGGTCTCCAGTTCACTCCCTCTCTTACGACGTCAGACAATTTGCAAGGCAGGCTGAAGATAAAGTTGGAGGAACCCCCGAGTCCCCTTTATACCGCTCCACTGTGGAGGGAACGCTCCCACTAATGCAGCCCAGTTATGAATTGCATGAGCTGGGTTTTGGAATGAACAAACAACAAGTTTATTAACTACAAAAGGTTTAAAGTAAGCCAGTATCTCAGCCCTTGTGATACTACAACCCCTAAAATGCTAAATGAATGTGTGTGACCCCTGTCATCCTCACTGCTCCATGAGTAAAGCTAATCATTTTATTGGGATTAGGATTGGACAGGAAACAAACATACCAATAACTTCTGATAACTAATTTTTATTGGAAATAGATGAAAATATCAAATTTGGAATCATATTGTTCAATGTGAAGGATGAGCTTGTTTATTGTTGCATAATTTTTGAAATCTGGGTTTCATTGTCTAGATAGCCACTCATTTCTCGTTCTACATTTCCTTTTGATCAATATTTGCTTTTTATAGCAGCAACTGCAGAAAACCGTGACTCGCACAAGTAAGATGTTGCAAATGAGATCAGTATTCATAGCCTTCTCGCTTAATTCTTTGTACCATTTTGCACACTAACCCAAAAATTCCAAGAGAGAAATTGTTGACAACTTTCTTTTTAAAGCAGAGTCAGAAGAGATATCAATGATTTGCTCCTCCTCAACAGCAGTGAGTGTACCAGCTATTAGTTTAGCATTGAATGGGTTCCTTATCCAATCAAAGTTTTCAATATCCATATCTGCGAAATAGTTCTTAAAGTGAAATTTTAAAGAAAGGTGATTTAAAATACAAAATTTCACATCTTCACTAATGTTATTGCTTTTAGTAAATTGTTTTAAAGTAGGAAATATCTAAATCTTAATTTTCTATTTTGCTCTGCCACAGTTCAACTTCCCTAATAAATGCTTTCAATTTATCAGAGTTCAAGAACATTACCACCATCACCTTGCATTGAGGTATTAACAGCGTTCAGCTTACTGAATATGTCACTTACATATGCTAACTGTATATTGAAATCACAGTTGACAAACGTGTGCACTAGTATTCGTTTCCTCAATTAAATACTGGCAAAGTTCGTTACTTAGTTCAAAAACACATGTCAAAACGTTGCCTGAGACAGCCATCTTGACTCTCAGTAAAACAGCAAGGAAGTGGGTTCAGCACCCATCTCTTCGCAGAACCTTACAAACATCCTTGCGTTTACAGGCCTGGTTTTTATATAGTTCACAACATTTATGGCTGATTGTAGAACATTCACCAATGCTGGGCTCAAATCTTTTGAAGCAAGAGCTTGCCTATGAATCATACAGTGTGTCCAAACAGCACCAGGAGATTTTTGGCACATTAATGTTCTAAGTCCTCTATGACAGCCTGACATAGAGCTTGCTCCGTCACTGAATATGCCCATGCAGTTTGACCACTGTCAGAGATTTGACTTCATAAAGCTATCAATATCAAAAAGATCCTCAGCTTTACTTGTCCCTGTAATTTCTTTCCAGAAGAATAAATCTTCATTAATTTTACTGTCATCAACGAATCTAATGTACGTTATTAAACGCTGCCTCTTCTATCTGAATGGCAAATGATTTGCCTCTTATTTTTTCAATTAGTTGCTCATCAAGGTCTTCTGCCATATTTGCAATTCGGCGGCAAACAGTGTCATTAGACAAAGGGATACTTAAAAGCTGTTTAGCACTAGACTCCCCCAACATTGTCGTAACCATATCAACAGCCGATGGAAGTATTAAATTTTCTCCACTCGTGGGGCTTTTTGCACTGAGCAATTCTGTATGCAACTTGATAAGAAGCTAAAAGTGATTTTGAAGGGACACATATATTAAAGCAGACTCACATTTTGTTGTTCCATTTCATCTTTTTCAAATGAAAAAAATCTCAGCCTTTCTTAGTTAAGTCTGGATGACTTATTTCCAGATGTCGTTTTAGTTTGCTTGGCTTCATACTTTCAGCCAATAGCATTTTCTGACAGACAACACATTGAGGCTGTTCTGTTCCAGTAACAAAAACACTCATGAAACCAAAAGATATGTAACTTTTCCCATACTTTCTTGACTTAAGCCTATTTTTATCAGCAATATTGGTAGATTTGTCATCAGCTTTTCGCTTACCACCCAAAAAAAACCTTTCCATGTTGTAAAGTTAAAAATGTAAAATAACAGATAAGAGTTTTTGTAAATTTATAATAATTGATAAAAAAGGAACTTCACATACACGCCAAGAACTTAGATGTTGCACTAGTAAACATTATGCTGCTTTGGCAGAGACGCCATGGACACACAAATATTTGCAGATGAAGACAAACCCGACTGTCTGAGATCACGGGATTGGTGTTTAGTCAGTCAATGGAAACACTGGAGACGTGACCATTTGCAAGAGAAGCTGAGCCTGACTGGTAATCATGTGATCATTGTCAATGGAATGCCAGTTGAGATGCTGGAGACACACAAATTTTTGCAAGAGAAAAACCAAATCCAGCTGTGACCCCCTCTAAGTTTCTCGCAACCCATCACGCCACACCATAAACTTCCCCACGGCCACACAGATGGTGCTAGGGGTCGGCACTGACTGAGACGGATTGTGGGCAGGAAGTGAAGGGACTGACCAGCAGGATCTTGCCAGGCTGCTGCATGTGCCAAGTAGGTCACACACGTTGCTGACTCCAATGCACAGCAAGTCTGGTGAAGAGTCAGCAGCATAGTGATCCCCAGGTGTGGCTGAGATAAAAGGTGTGTCAATCTGGGGCACAGGCTGAACATGCAGGTTTGCTGCTGAGATGGTCAGTAACCTACACAACGAGCTCGGTCACTCGGAGTGTGTGTTTTCAACTGCTGCGTCTGTGAAAAATCAGCTCAGCCATACATGCACAGAACGAATTAACTACTCCAGGAGCAGAGGGCAGATGCTGAGGTTACCAGAAGTGTCCCAGCCTGCCCTTTTAATGACATAGCCCAGCTGCATCTGGCAAGGAACACTGCAAGTTTTATATTGGGTCACTACCTGCACTCTGCACCCACTTGCAAGAGTAGGTTGCTTGTCATTAGCTAGCTGACTCCCAACTCCTCTGTGCATATAATTATGCAAATCTCCCTCTGTACAGCGAGCAGAGGCCTGCAGATCAGAGCAGGTGCAACATAGGACCAGTAGCTGTGACGCTGGAGGACTGGAGCAGAGCTGATGAGGAGAACCAGGTTAACAGTACACACTCTAGTCTGCAGTCAGGGTAGGTAACTGCTTTACTTGAGGTGTTTCCAGTAACCAGTGCCCTCCCTTCCCCCAGAGGAGAGAGAGAGCATCACAGCACTGCTGAAAGAGGAGCAGCGGGATGGAGAACGTGAGCATTAGTTAAACCCAGAGCATCCAAGCAGCATGCTGTGTTGGAAGCAGAGAATGCCTGGGCACTGCCAGGGGCTGCTAGGCACATTCCTGGTCACTGGGCACAGAGGAGCAGCAAACACCACAGGACTCCAGGTTATTCTCTCAGTTCTTCACAATCAGTGACCTTCCTTGGGTGGAAGTGGGGGCACAAGGCACCGTTCTCAGTAAGTGGCCTAGAGCCCTTTACTGGATGGACAGGCATTGTCAGTCACAGCCCTGAGTGGCTGATGTGCCAACCTAGAACACACAAGGGCAGGTTGGATGGCACCAACTGCTGGCTCCAGCCAAAGGGAGATTGCTGTTCTGCAGAGAGAGTGACAACCTACCACCACTGCCAGCTAATGGAGTTATTCCTTTAGCTCGAGAGCAAGGCTTGTGTGTTGGTGGTGAAGGTCCGAGGTTCAGATAATGCTGAAAGGTCATGGCTGGGGAGTCCTAGGGCTGGCAAGTGCCAGCTGCATCACCTCATGTACTGAGTCTGCTGTAATGTACCACTACATCCAGGGGAAGCTCAACCCCTTGAGCACCACTCAGACATATCTGACAAACTAGCCAATGGCCACACACAAGCCAAGGGCAATAAAGGGTTAATGGATGTATAGGGCCAGACAGGAACCCACAGCCTGCTGTGCTGATAGTAAGGGACCAAGCACAGCACAGTGTATCGTGAATACTGGGCACAGAAAGCAGCTCTGGCAAACTTGCAGGAGGCCATCTGTGCACGATGGAAATGATGAATCCTGCATCACGTATGGCCAGGCAGGGCATCAACCTTGGCGAGCTGACTCTGGAGGAGGGGACATTAGCTGTGTTTGGTTGATGAGTGCTTGACCTGTAATGCAGGAAGCATTAAGCAGCTCCCAGCCACCAGTGGAAGATGCTGCTGCTCCATAAATCCACTGTTAGCCACATGCAACTGTGGTGGCTGCACTTGAGAACTGCTGCTCTACACAAAGATGAAACGGTTCTCTCACTCCACAGGCTCAACCTTCCAAGGGAGCAATTAAACCTTCTGCATAGGACAAATCACCACGGTAATGCCACCGTCTCTGGGTGGAAGAAGGGAAATAAATGGCCCACCAGGGCATGGGATGGAGCAGCGAATGCACTGAATAGTCACTTGTCAGGAGTCAATTTTCTTTAGAGAGCTCAACTAATGAAGCTCGCTAGGTGTTAATTAAGACCTCTGCTCTCCAGGTAAGCCTTGGTGCAGGGGGAAGCTGGAGGTTCTGTGTCTTTGGGCCCTGAAATGAAACCTTTTCAGTCCAAGATAAAGGCAAGGAGCACTGCCAAGACACGCAGAGCAGGGAGGAACCAAGCCACGACATATGCCTCCTGTGACATTTCAGTTTACGCTAATGGGAGATGGTTCAACAGAAGCCGTGTTCCGTCCTCACAACTACGCCCCTTTCTGCTCCAGTGTCACAGATCAGAGCCTGTCCCAAAAGCTGATGGCTAATCGCTGCACTGCCACCATCTAGTCAGTTATACTGCCAGCCTGCAGCCAGCGAGAAATGGCTGTATTGCTACCCTATGGGAGCATGAAGCCACTTGGTAAGTGAGCCCCTAGGCACTCTGAGCAGTTATCCCTCGACACTGACCACTTGCAGCGGGAAAGGACCCCAGTGCTTTGTTTTCTTCTCTCCTAGGAGGCTGTTCCTTGTCAGGTTTTACTTCCCACTGTGAAATCAGCCTAACTTCTCACACACAGACGGGTGACGGGGCAGACGGATGCGAAAGAGGCGTCAGTCCTGCCATCCAGCATGCAGACAACATCCTCCCAGCACAGGCCATGTCTGTGAGTCACAGGACTGCTGGCCAGCCTGGCATACGATAGCAAGAGCAGGACCTCTTCACACAGACCTCGGCGCTGCACAGCTGGCACTGTCAGGAACTCCAGAGAGAAATGCAGCCCAGGGAAACCACTCACCTGCCCTGAGCTCTCCCACAGGTGGGCTGGCTTTGCTGATTGGCTCAACACCCTGATCTATCACCATCCACACAACCCTGCCTCCCAGCCAGTCTGCCTGACTCCTCCCTCTCGGGTGTCCTGCTGCTCCGTACAGCTTGGCATTGCCCAGGCTGAACTCTGGGCTTTTCCCTGAACCCTCCCTGGCTTGCACTGTGACCTGTCGCCCTCCTCCCACTCCCTTCCCCCCCACTGTGAGCATCGGTTACCCCAGAGCAAGGCTGGGCACCCTGGGGAAGCTCAGTTGGTGGGGCCAGGAAACTCCTCCTGGGGGAGTCACTGCATGAGCTCCACTCTGACTTCCCACCCAGTATCCAGCGCAGGTCCTGGGGGCTGGCCCCAGACCTGCTTCTGAGGAAGCCAATGGCAGCTCTTGTCAGACCCTGGGAGCAGAAGGGGGCATCCCCACCAGGTTCAGACATTGCTCGCTCTCTCTCTGTCTCTCTCTGTGTCACACATTTTACGTTCTACACACGGGAGCTATCCCTGTGAACCAAATGTATGCCAACCTAAGGCTCTGAGCACTCAGGAGCACTTCCCTCCCCAGCAGAGGGTAAAACCTGTTCACGTTGGCCGTGTGCAGTAAACAGGGATGTTGAAGAGACAATACATCCATGGGGAATTCAGCTGCAAAGCTCCGTGTGCAGGCTTATCCCAGAGCAGTGGGAGCAGTTTGGTACCTTTGGCTTACTGGCTAAAGCTGCACCAGTTTCACTGGGGATTTGATCTGCTGGGAGAGGTTTCCACCTCCCTGAGCCTCCCCATCCCCACTCCGTGTCCCAGGGTGCACACAGCTCGCCTCTGTTGGCTGGAAGAGCAACTCATAAAGGGCCCATGGCTGGGCCACTGACTGCAGAAGAAGCAGGAGCAGTGTGGGATGGGGAGCCCCAGAGAATGGCTCTTTGGCCTGTGGCAAAAACCACGAGTGTGCTTGGAAAACGCAGGGTCCTGTTTCCCACCTCCCAGCCTGTACCTGCTCGCAGAGTGATCGGAAACCCAGCTCCTCCAGCCGGTCGAGCTCGTAGGTTTCCCCCAGCAAGGGGTTGAAGGGCTTGGCAGTACGGTGGACAGTTGTTGAGTAGGAAGACACGGAAAACGCAGCCACATAACACATCTGCTCAGTAGAACTCTCACACTTCACGGCTTTGTCCAGCAGCTCGTGGTATTCCAGGTCCTCGGTCAGCCTCTGCAGCATGGAAAGGGGCTCATTGAAGTTCACCTAGGGCAGGCAGAGGACAGGGTGTCAGGCAGAGGTGCTAATAGCTGAGCAAGAGGCTTCCAGCAAACACATGGGCATGCAGAGAGCTCCGTTAAGAGAGATACGGCTCAGCAGCTGTCCCACTCTGCTCCTGTGAACTGCCATCCTTGTACACACTGCTCTCCCCCCATCTAGCACCTGTGCCCCCCTGCACGGACATGCCACTACGCACTGCTCTCCCCCCATCTAGCACCTGTGCCCCCCTGCACGACCACGCTCCTACGCACTGCTCTGCCCCCATCTCGCACCTGTGCCCCCCTGCACGGCCACACCCCTACGCACTGCTCTCCCCGCATCTAGCACCTGTGCCCCCCTGCACGACCACGCCCCTACGCACTGCTCTGCCCCCATCTCGCACCTGTGCCCCCCTGCACGGCCACGCCACTACGCACTGCTCTGCCCCCATCTCGCACCTGTGCCCCCCTGCACGGCCACACCCCTACGCACTGCTCTCCCCGCATCTAGCACCTGTGCCCCCCGCACGACCACGCCCCTACGCACTGCTCTCCCCCCATCTAGCACCTGTGCCCCCCTGCACGACCACGCCCCTACGCACTGCTCTGCCCCCATCTAGCACCTGTGCCCCCCTGCACGGCCAAGCCACTACGCACTGCTCTGCCCCCATCTAGCACCTGTGCCCCCCTGCACGACCACGCCCCTACGCACTGCTCTGCCCCCATCTCGCACCTGTGCCCCCCTGCACGACCACGCCCCTACGCACTGCTCTGCCCCCATCTAGCACCTGTGCCCCCCTGCACGACCACGCCCCTACGCACTGCTCTCCCCGCATCTAGCACCTGTGCCCCCCTGCACGACCACGCCCCTACGCACTGCTCTCCCCCCATCTAGCACCTGTGCCCCCCTGCACGGACACGCCACTACGCACTGCTCTCCCCCCATCTAGCACCTGTGCCCCCCTGCACGGACACGCCACTACGCACTGCTCTCCCCCCATCTCGCACCTGTGCCCCCCTGCACGACCACGCCCCTACGCACTGCTCTGCCCCCATCTCGCACCTGTGCCCCCCTGCACGGCCACGCCACTACGCACTGCTCTGCCCCCATCTCGCACCTGTGCCCCCCTGCACGGCCACACCCCTACGCACTGCTCTCCCCGCATCTAGCACCTGTGCCCCCCTGCACGACCACGCCCCTACGCACTGCTCTGCCCCCATCTAGCACCTGTGCCCCCCTGCACGACCACGCCCCTACGCACTGCTCTGCCCCCATCTCGCACCTGTGCCCCCCTGCACGGCCACACCCCTACGCACTGCTCTCCCCGCATCTAGCACCTGTGCCCCCCTGCACGACCACGCCCCTACGCACTGCTCTGCCCCCATCTAGCACCTGTGCCCCCCTGCACGACCACGCCCCTACGCACTGCTCTCCCCGCATCTAGCACCTGTGCCCCCCTGCACGACCACGCCCCTACGCACTGCTCTCCCCCCATCTAGCACCTGTGCCCCCCTGCACGACCACGCCCCTACGCACTGCTCTGCCCCCATCTAGCACCTGTGCCCCCCTGCACGGCCAAGCCACTACGCACTGCTTTGCCCCCATCTAGCACCTGTGCCCCCCTGCACGACCACGCCACTACGCACTGCTCTGCCCCCATCTCGCACCTGTGCCCCCCTGCACGGCCACGCCACTACGCACTGCTTTCCCCCCATCTCGCACCTGTGCCCCCCTGCACGGCCACACCCCTACGCACTGCTCTCCCCCCATCTAGCACCTGTGCCCCCCTGCACGGCCACGCCCATACGCACTGCTCTCCCCACATCTAGCACCTGTGTCCCCCTGCACCTCCATGCCCGCACACACTGCCTGAGGCTGGCTCGTAACCCATCCCCCAAAGGGCTAGGCCCAGGCACAAGAGCAGGGAAGCATGTCCCCATCTCCAGTGGGAAAACAGGGCAATTTGCTGGCTGGGCAGGCAATTCAGCACCTACTAGCAGCACGGACTCCACCAAACCACCCTTCATCAGAGCGGCCAGCCGCTGCACGCAGGTGTCACTCACATGAGATGGTCTGTGCCAACACCAAGCCTCAGACACCAAGAGTGCGAGCAAAGGGATTGTACTCTGCAGAATAGAGCCCCAAGGTGAAGTGGGCAGCTGGGGACTGGCATGGTGTACCAGTAGGGAAGGGGTCGCTTGTACAGGCCAGTATGCAGCCAGTGATGGAGGGAGCAGGGAGGGGCAGCTGGCCCTCGGGCCTGACAATTTAAAAGGGCCTGGGGGTCCCAGCTGCCGCAGAGCTCCATGCTGGAAACTGCTGCCAGAGCCCCAGGTGTGCACTCTCAGAGTACACTGATGCTGGAACAGGGCAGCTCTTCAGCCTGCAAAGGCCTCGGTAGGAAAGAAGAACCGTGAGATTGGCTGGACAGCCACAGCTTTGTAGGGACTCCTCCAGCCCAATGCAAATGAGCAGCTGAAGAGCTGTCCCCCACCCCCTTTTCCCAGTGGTGATCTACCAAGACCTGGGCTGTGAGACGCAGTGAGCAGAGGCACCCAAGGAGAAGCAGCACCAGGGACGGGAGCCAGCTCTATTGTACAGGGGAAGGCAGGAGCAGGAGCAGGAGAATACTGCAGCTGGGGCTGTGCACTCAGTTTCTACGCTACTGGCATCATCCATCATGGACCCAATGGTGGCAGCGTGCAGCAGGAAGGTGCCACGCCACAGGGCTGAGGCCAGATGATGACTCTTCTGCCTTTGCAAATCTCTGCCTCTGCTCTGCAGGTCACCTGGAGAACTTCATGCTCGCTCCTCCCACCCGCCTCTACTGGACAGACAGAGCCCAGCCCACGTCTGGCACTATGCTGCAAAAGGTCTGGCTGCTGAACATCTGTCTTCATCAGCATGAGGCATGTGGGTAAGGAAGGTAGGCCGCGGTGGCGGCTACACATGCACCCCTAACTTTCTGCTGCATGGCTAATCACTCCCCCTTCTATCTCCCTGTTTCGCTGAATAATCAGCAGTTAAATTCTCAGCCCAGCATCTCCTCCAGTTCCACAGCTCCCAATGCCAGCTGCAGCCTAACCTGCGTGGCAGCCAGACCCCTGCTTTTGCTCATCCCACTACACTGGAGGGTCAAAGCTCTTGCTACATAGAAGCTCCAGCACTCAGCAAAATGTTCTGGAATTGTTACGTGCAGAGATTTGATCATGGGACTCTCTCTGAGAGCAAGTCTAGCCCCGAAAGCAGACACTGGAAAAAAACTGCTTTGAGTAAAACCTAAGTCCAAAACAGTGGTAGCAAGATGTTTAAAACACAAAGGTTTAAAGATTAAAAAGTCCACTGCAGCCTTTGTGGTGGGCTAGTGCATAAGACTTAGAACGTGAAACTAACTAAACCCCAAATGGATCAAACCCTGTTCATTTGCCCACTTAAAGAAAGGCTATAATTTCAGATAGGAGGAGGAGGGCAAGGAATATTTTTAGGGGACTAATTTTTATTGGTAAGAGAGACAGCTTTTGAGGTTATACTTCGTCTCTAGTATCCTAGTACTGCCACACAGGATAGTACCCCACTTTATTACAGCTGTTCAGGAATTTCTGACTAAACGTTTTTTCACAGAAAGAAAAAAAGCCAATTCACCGAAACTGCTATTGGGGAAAAGTCAGTTTTGACTTGAAACATACTAACAGAAGTATCAAAGTTGTTAAGCTGCACTGTCAACATTCTCTAAACAAAAGTTTGAGGGATTTTGTTCAGAATAACTTTTCATTTTAAAATGTACAGGTTGTACCTCCCTCATCCAGCATCCTTGGGACCAGTGTGGCCCCAAATGAGGGCATTTGCTGGACGAGGGGAGGTCAGATGCCCAGACTGCCTGGAGGGGGACCCCATTCCTGCCAGGCTTCCCTACCCTGGCCAGGTTCCAAACTGTTGTAGGGCTGCAGGTGGGGCTCTGTGTCCCAGCTGGCTCCCCACTTGTGGGGCTCCCCACAGCTGCAGAACTGCTGGTGGGGCCCTGTGCCCCCTCTGGGCTCCGTGCCCCATCTGGGCTCCCTGCAGGGCTTCTGTGTGTAGCCTTAGTTCTCTTTCTGTGCACGTGCTTTTTAAAATCTGGACCACTTCCCCTGAGCAATTGGAACCTTGCAGCATCCTCAACATTTTGAGTGGTGGAGAGCTACTGGAAGAGGAGATTAACTGTGGAGAAAAGGTTGGTTTCTTTGCACAGTTAGAAGGCAGCATTTACAGAACAGGCACAGCACTAACACCTCGCAAGGCTACTGAAAAATATCAGGCAAAACACCCCATTCAAACACAGCATGCCAGAACCAGCCCTGAAGCTGCTCCATCAACAGTGCTCCTTCAATGCGGGGTGGGGGGGAACCCTCTCAGTGATGAATAGTTTAATCCACCAAAAATGCAAACCCCCCAAAATGGATTAGTTGCATATTCCACTTTGAGATTGCAGAGGGTCAACTCACAGTGAAAATCAGCAGAGACATGTTAAACTGCACAGAACAACTCCACTTGTCTCGTGTCATCTCGGGAGAAGACAGGTTCTGAAAAAACGCTCTATGGAAAGGAAGATCCTAGTTCGCTCCTTACGTCTACCCCAGGTGTGTTAAAAGGGAGCAAACAGGGACTAGAGAGTAGAACCACCAACCATGGAAATATTTGGAAATTTATTTAAAACTAATAAATATAAATAATAAATTCCTCACATGTGCACTACTTTAGTTCTATTCATTTGGTGTGATGAATGGGAGAGGAAATGCCCTTCTCTGGACAGTCCAGCCATTCAGTTACCTAAAGTCATTTCACAGCCATGAACCTTTGAGAGCTAACCCTAATTCTTCTGCTTGTACGAGTTACAATAACTAGAGACAGTGGGTCCTAGAGCAAATCAAAGGAACATTAGGGATGGAGGAAGTGAGCTGGCAGGAGGCCAGGAGAGCCAATGGAAACAAAATTTAGGCTTCTGAATTGGAAGTGGTGACCTTCTTGTTCCTGGGTGACCAGGACAGAGTCGGCCAGACATGAATTAAGCCAGGTAGCAGGACATGGCGTAGCCAGCGACGTCCATGCCTAGGGAAGGGCTAACTTTTGGAACAACAGACACATGAGTAGAACAGGGAATGTTTAGTTAGGTATGATCAGGTTGTCGTCTTTATTTTGGGTTCTTGGATTTCTCTGCGCTGAACACATACAAGGCACCTTCCTACAGTGTAACGTTCTAGACTGAATCCCAGGGAAGTCATTCCCTGTGCTTTAATCTTTTCAGTTGCCATGTAATTCCTAGCAACAAAGTCATGGCTCACCAAGTATGTTCTTTGCTTTATTGATAAAAATCACCCTTGTAAGACCAGACTCTGATTACAGTGTCCGCGAGGGCTGGAGGTTCCATGTGCATCTGCCTAAACCGGCAAGCCACGCTGCTGGCAGAAATCAGTTTTCCAAGCTCTCTCCAGAGGCAGGGTTAAAGAGCTCTTGGGCACCCCCAAGGAGGAATTCCCAAAGGTGTCTTCTTGGGGCCTCAAAGAGGTTTCTGCATTTGGGTGGTGGCACAATAGCAATCTGTGGCCAGGGAATCGGTGGCGTTGAGGAGTTTTTAAACACAAGCCTTTAGTGGCAGGGTATCTTAAAGTCTCATGTGGGCCCCCACCTTCTGCACTCGGAGTGGGGAACAGTTTTCACTTGGGAAGGACAAAGGACTGCGACTCTAGGGCACAGAACCTATACCAGTCCTTTGCAACTTCCCGCGAGTCTGTACTGCACTCGAAGCAAATGCATCCCAGACACAGGGTTTAAACTGCCCTTTGTAGATTGCAGAAAGGCCTCTGCAGCTTTCCCAAGGGTTCGTGGCTCTCAGCATAAATATCTCAAATGAACGGACGTGGGGCAGCCCTCTCCAGATGTCAAATGGGGGCTCAGTGCCTCGCAGAACTAGGCCTTTGTGCTGATGACGCAGAGTGTATCGATGGAGGGAGATGACAGGTAGCTGTGGTCACTGTTAGTGCTCATGAATTTGTTTACAGCACAGGCGTTATTGTGCTGTTTATTGGGGACAGCAACTCTGGGAAGCTGTCTGGATTAATGTGCCCACTGGGGTTTATTGTAATGAATTTCCACTGGCTGACAGATGATGTTATTGGGGCAGGCAAGGCATACTGTTCTCCTAGTCCTGACTCTGCATTAGCAACTCACTCCGGGGATGTGCTGATTGACAGAAAATGTAGAAACTGCTCCAAACTGCAGAGGCAGCAGCTGCTGGGATTCTTGAACAATTCCATTAGCTCTAAGCCCCTCCCGGTACACTTCAGCTGTTCCCCTGACATTGATCCTGCAGAAGAGTCTAGCGGGTTGCCCAGCCCTGGGGCGTACCCCCTGGAGAGCGGGTGAAGATGTACCATGTCAGACCATGCCAGAAGGCACAGTGGGTGCTTCCTTCCCAGCACAATGTGCCACTTGCCATAACAGCCTTTTTCCACCTGACCCAGTGGGAGAAGAGCCTGATAGGGGTGCAGCACCATCCCCAGGGATGAAAATGCCAGAAGCCTGTGATGGCTGCTTGTCGTCAGGTCCTGCTGGCTGGGACAAGAACAGCTGGCCAGGCAGAGGTGGGAGGAGAGCAGGCCACGTCACTGGCTACCGTCCATCTTAGGAGCTTCCCCCATAAAGTGTTTGGTGCCAGGGACAGCCCTGCCTCATGCTACACAGTGGGGCAAGCTCGGCCCCTCTGCTTTGTCTTTCAGAAGGTGAGGAGGGAGCCCCCAAGCCCAGCCGGGGGCAGGGGATCCCAGAAACCCAGTTTACAGGCAGGGCAGCCTCCTTCTCCGCCTTCATCTCTTACTTGCGCCAACCCAGTCAACCCCACAAACCCCACCCCCAGCATGCTGTTGGAAACCCTACAGCTGAGGGAGGCAGGCAGGCAGGGGTGGGGCTGATGGAAACCACCTGTGCTGCACAGCCGACTTCCTTTAAACATTCCCTTATGTCACCATCACAAGAGCCAATCGCCACAAACAATTAGCAAGGCGCATGTCCTCCAGGGGAGGGCCCAAGCTGAGGCAGCTGGGCTGCAACGCTCATCTGAGCATGGGAGATACCCAAGGACTCATTCATCCCTCTTCTGATTCAAATGTCTAGTAATGCAAAATCCAGACCCTGCTTAAGGCTTGTGTGCAGCTGCGGCTCTGCTGCCACCAGCCAGTCCCAATGCTGGGGACTCCCCAGCACAGGCAGCTTCCAGTACCACTGCTAACAGGAACAGGGAAAACACAGCTCTCCCCCATTCATAGTGCCTTAGAGGCACCCAACCAGCCCTGCCCTGCCCTGCCCTCAGCACACCTCCGGGCATGGCCCAATCAGCCTTACCCAAGCACCCGATGAGACAGAATGAGAGACTCACAGGGCCTCAACAGGTCAGGGTCTGAGCCAGCCCAGCATTTCCTAGGTTCAGAACCTACTGGCTCAGACCCCTCATTCAAACCCCTCCTACAGACTCACTCTCCCCCCCGTGCACTGCATGAGCTACACCCTGCCAGCCAAACGCCAAGGCCACCAAGCCCAGCACACTGGCACCTGCCCCTCCCACTGGAAGGCAAAATCTTCCAAGTCCTTCCGGTGCCCCAAAGAGCTCAGTCCCCATCACGTGTGTCTGTGTGGCTGGAGCACCTCAGTGCACAGCACTGGAGTGTGAGTGTGTTTGGTACGGCAATCGGTGCTTGGGTGGCACCAGCATGGCCTGGTCCCCAGGCAGCAAAGGGCCTCACTGGCCTCTGAGCTGCAGCCAGGACAAAACTATCGACCTGCAAAGCCGTGTCCTGTCTTATCTCCAGGGGCTGCATGGGTGAACAGCAGAGCGCTGCCTCGATTTCCTCATTTGGGGCCTGTTTTGGGGAGGTGACCTCCAGCTTGGCCCCTCCTAGGAGATCAGGCCCTCTGTTTAAGCAGAGAGCAGATGCCAGGCAGCCCTCCGAGCAGCGGCTGAGCCCTGGTGTGGTGCAGTGAGAATGGGGACTCACTCACGTACAGGCATCGGGATCTTGGACAGCTCTTTGCCGATGCAGTTCTTCATGATGCTCCAGAGGTTAAGACTATAGTTGGGTTTATCTGGGATGCGTGTCCGTCTCCTCTTTGTGGGCAGGACATCTTTGCACATTGGTTCAGTGCAGCCAGTTTGATTTGAGCTTTCAAAGACCTGGGGAAGAAGAAGGGCACCTAGATCAACCTCTTGGGGCAACTCTCTGTAGGCAAGAGTCAGGTCCTGGGTTATCTCCCTGGGCGCTGGCCTCCACCATGCAGGGCCCAAGCAGCTCAGACCAGGATGCCGCCTCCCCCGCCACCCCCAGTGGGCAGTTCCACCTGTCTGAGCTCATCCTTCAGAGTGGCTGGCTGGGCTGGGCTGGGTCCATGCTGCTTAACACCGTGTGCTCTGAGCTGGCTTTCTGAGTGACCAGGGCAGGTCCTTGCCACGGCTCAGCGACACTGGTGATAAAGAGAGGACCATGTGCAGGCTGATATGGCCGGGTACCTGTACTCGGCCTGCTGGCATTGCCAGCGCAGCCCCAGGAACAGCCGCGACAGGAAAGATGCTTCAGGGCTGAGGGTGTCACCAGAACTATGGCTGATTCTGGATGGCGGGGATCCGATCTGCTCTGTTCTCCCCACGGCTTTCCACTGAGCAGACAGACATGGAATAGTCTCAGAGGGGTAGCCATGTTAGCGTAACTGCTACTTTGGGCCCAGCGCCCCTTGTGTGGCCCTTTGGCTGGCCTGTGAATGACCCCGACTGGGATTTCCCCCGTAAGCTGCCCTCCTCCCTTGGGGCTTGTCCACTCGTACCCAAAAGGCATCACCTTATCCCACCAGGCTACCTGCCCAATGAACTCACATTGTCTTCCAGGTTCCAGTCCTCAGGGTGCCCCTCGCTGGCCCCGCTCAAGTTGCTGCCGGAACGCCTGTGGGAAGACAGAGGCAGTGGGCACGGGGGCAAGCCAGCACTGCTCAGGCCTTGAGGACACCAGACTAAACCCAGCCAGGGGCAGCTGGGGGACATGGCAAGGGGGACGCAGTAGGTAGAGATTTGTACACAGGAGAGGGGGGTTTGTTTTCACTCTGGCTTGGAAAGGCAGCTGCTCTCATGTGTCAGGGAGCACACTGGGTGCAACCTGCCACTGCGGGAACACGCCTTTTCCAAACTCACTTTCAAGCCCCTACGGGGCTCACCTCCCGGATGCGCCGTGCACTGCGCCTAGGCTCTTCCCCAGGTCTCCACTGGGTGCAACCTGCCACTGCGGGAACACGCCTTTTCCAAACTCGCTTTCAAGCCCCTACGGGGCTCACCTCCCGGATGCGCCATGCACTGCACCTAGGCTCTTCCCCAGGTCTCCAAAACTGACGCCAAACCACTTTGCCCCTCCCTTAAATGAGGGCAGAGCTTCTGGCAGACATTTGCAGGTGCCAGCAGGTTCTTGTGCACAGAGACATCCCTGCGCCCTCCTCAGGTATCAGGCCCCCCTTTGCCCCAGTTTGATCAAGTAGGGAGCACTGTCTAGTGATTAAAGCATGGGTCTGGGGAGGCCAGGCAACCTCAGCTCTTGCTCCTGGCTCTGTGACAGGCCTGTCTACCGCTCTGACCACCTCCGGCTCAGAGCTCATCTCTGTCTGTGGCACAGGGCTGCCAACTTCCTGCTCACACAAAGCTGACCACCCCAGGCCCACCCCCATCTGAGCCCCACCCCAACTCTCTCTAGCCCCCTTGGTGGCCAGCTTACGTGCCCCCAGCCTAGGAGCACGGGCTCTGGGTGGGGCCAGGGATGAGTTCAGGGTGTGGAAGGAGGTTTTGGGTGGGGGCAGGGGATTGGGATGGCAGAGGGAAGAGGGCTCTGGCTGGGGTAGAGCAAAAGCACCATTGCCAATGGCCCAGACCCACCCCACAGGTGAGGTGAGAGCCCGGAGGCTGTCTAGGAAGGGGAGCCCCAGTGGCCCTGCGTGGGGGCCCTCTGGGCTCCATTCTGCAGGCTGCTGGCCACCCCTTTACCGTGCTTGTGGCTGCTGCTGGTCCTCCACCCTGGCAGGCTTGGGGATGTGAAGGGAGCTGCCCACACAACCGACTCACCTGCGGGAAGAGTGTTCACCTCTAAGTGACTTGTGAGAAGCCAGACACACTGAGTGCCCCCTGGTTCACGCACTGGGCTTTGGCCTCCTCTGTGCCGTGGAGGCTTCGTACCTGTGACGCTTGGGGTCTGCGGTTACTGTGATAAACGCTGGTGCATCCTCCATGGCATCAAAATACTCCGTCTCCTCATCTTCATCACTGGCTTCCCCCTTGGTAGGCTGCACACTCCCTGCGGCACAGAGCATGGCTCAGTCAGGCTGCTCCTCCCCCAGCCACACGTGGAACAGTAATGGGCCCTCAGCCCACGGCCCAATGGACTCCTTCGCTCTGTGGGGGGCTGCTGACCAGGCACTACCCCCACTCCCACCACACCAGCGGGGGCCCACCAAATTCATGGCCCTTTCTGCTAATTTCACAGTCACAGGATGTAAAAAATGTCAGTGTTGTAATTGTTGGGATCCTGATCGAAGGAGGAGTTGGGGGTGGGGTGGTGGCACTGTTACTCTTATTGCTGCACTGCTGGTGCTCTCCGAGCTGAGCTGCTTCTCTCCCCACCTGAGACACAGCCCAGTTCTGCAAACACAGCTAGTTTGTGTAGCATTCAAGGCCTCTGCTGACAACCAGGAGCTACTCAGTGTCCTCAGCAGCAGGGTTCCCCTTAGCCGCCAGACACCAGGACGCTTTGGGAAGGAGGGAAAGGTCTCAGACTGGCCCAGGATGGGACTGAACCATTCCTGGGCTCTATCCTGACTCCAGGAGAAATGTAACCTTGCATCAGGGCAGGCCAGCTGGAGTCAAGCTCCTGTCTTCCATTTCGAGTGGAGGAGGAGTATGCTGAGGCACAGCAGGGCCTGGTAAGTTGGGCTCGCAATGACGTCCCTGGCTCTTCGGGTGGAGGCACGTGCTTACAGCAGGGGCCTGCAAGTCAGATCGTGGCTGTGGAAGGGAATAGGGTTAGAGTACAGGGGAAAGTGGAAATTTCCCGCTGTACCCCCCTTGCTGTGGGTTGTGTGGGTGTACAAAATGGGGTCAATAAACCATTCCCAGGGATGCCAGTTGCTTTGAGCCACTCAGCCCAAAGGTGCCAGGGAAGCCAACTGACTCTCACTCCTGCCCCATTACACTGCATCACAAACCCTGGCTGGGATGACACTGCCATGGGGGAGATCCCCACAGCCCCGAGTCCCAGCGAGGGATGGGGAGGACCTCAATGCTATGTGTCTGTTGGAGTGGGTCCATGTCTGACCCCTACCTGGCCCAAGGGAACTGCCTTGCCCAGCCCCCACATTTGACATGGCCAGAGAACAAGCTGCTGCTGATCAGGTGGGCCTCTGCTGCAGGGTTGCAATTAGACCAAATCCTGCTGCGGTGTGGCCAGGCGGGCATCTGGAGACAACAGTCTGGCAGTTCAGATTTATTCCCTAGCAATGACTGCGCCCAGAAAGGCCACCCAGACTAGGCACCACCCTGGGTGTGGGCCAAGGCTCCAGTGCTCCCCCCCATCTGTGGGGACAAAATACTGCCTGGCACCGCTGGGATGGAGAGGTGCAACGTCCTGCCCCAGAATGCACTTTGCCTGGGGATTCACCTGGGCCGGAGGAGAAGCCGAGAGACAGTCAGGATCCCCCTGGGGAGACAAGCGCCTAGACGGCAGCCGCATTACAGCCTCATCACAGGACATGCCTGAATGGCTCCCCCTCAGCCATCCATCCCATCTCTGCTGGGTCCTGCAGTGTTGGACTGGGAACCAGTATGGACAGGCCCCTAACTCTTCCATCTCATCCCCTGCCCACTCACACCACGCTGCTGCTCCATGCTCACAGCTGTACTCCTCTGGTTGCCGCTCCCTGCTAGCACTGTGCAGTCACAGCAGCAGAGCTGGGGGGCTGAAAGGACCCTGGACTGTCAGCATCCCAGCCCTCTGGGCTCCTGGGAAGGAGGTGTGCTCTGCAGGGTGACCATATCCCCCTATGCAGAGTATGGGTCACATGGTAAAATGACAGGGTGAACCTCTCTAGACTGGCGCTCTCTGGTGTAGCAACCCCATAGTCTGGCAGAATTTTAGTTAGCTGGATGGCCACTTATGGGTGGGGCCAATTTCCTGCTCTCTACCCCTTACTCACATCTGCGCCCTTCACTGCCCCAGCCGGGGACCGCAGCTGGGCGAGGCTGTGGAGCCCTGGGGCCAGCGGCTGGGACTCTGGGCAGCAGCAGCAGAAGGGTTGGCAGCCAGGACCCCCAGGCCACAGTTGATCTCCTGTGGTCTGGCAACTTCCCATGTGCAGCACCAGTCATGTCCCGAGGGCGCCAGGTTAGAGGGGCTCAGCCTGTGCTCACAGACAAGTGAGTTCAATGGCCATCACTTAGAACTACAGCAATCCCTCAACACATGCGGAGGCTGTGTCGTGGGCAACCTCTGTGTAAATTGGATTTTGTGTAAATTAGGGGGGTTGGGAGAGCGGGCAGCTGGGGAAAGTGGAGGGGGAGGCCATGAGGCCCCCAGTTTCTCCCAGCTGGGGGGCACACAGCTGCTTGCACCACAGCTTCTGGAAACTGCACTGTAAGCAGCTGTGTGCTTGCTGGGCTCCCCAGCTGGGAGAACCGGCACTGCAAGCAGGTTTCTGTCAGGGACAGAAGTCACATTAACCTGAGACATGCACAGCTTGATTGCATGAAACTCGAGCGTTTACTGTATAAAGAACAAACCTTCACGTGACCATCAAACTGAGGCCTCTCTCTCACACACACACACTCCTCTCTCTCTCACTCACTCACTGACTGGCTCTTTCCTCTCAGTCTGTGACAGACACTCCTTTCCTGGTACTTGGTGCCATGTCTTCCCAGGTAACACATGGGGAGCTGCCACCAAGCAGGTCACGCATGCACCTCCCTAGTTTTCTGCCAGGGTTCACAGCAGCAAGTGGCCAGCAGCAGCCTTTTGGCTCTGCGTGGGGGGAGGAGGGATGAGGGCGGAGAAATGGCTGATCTGGCTCTTGTCTTTGTAGAGCTCATCTCTTCTCCTCCTTCCCCCACAACTAGAATCAGTTTGCCCCTTCCTGCCCACAAAGTGTCACAAGGTGGCTACCACCTCCAGGCTGCTGCTGGCCACCAGCGCAGCCCAACCACCTCCTGGCCCCGGCTGCAGTGCGAACAGAAACGGGCAAAGCCCTAAGGCTGCACTGTGCACCAGAGCCCAGGGAACCTGACTGCAGGGGCTTCAGCAAAGACACCAGAAAGGTGGCTCAGCAGGGGAGGAGACCCAGGGAACAAAGCAGTCCCACGCTCCCTGTGACGGGACCCGTGTGTATGCACAACACCCCCTCCCCCATCCAGGCTCACTGCATGAACAGGCTGGGAACCACCCACCTCCTTACCTCTCCAGCCACCTGAGCTTAGCTAAGGGCAGAGAGGCTCTCCCATGCCACCACTGTGCTGGGCTTTGCTCCTCCTAAGCAGCGCCCTGGGCTGAAAGGCCTTGGGCTTGCCTGGGGCACCAGTCAGGCGGTGGGGGAAGGGAGGAGCCTGTCAGCCAAGCTGTTGAGAGTTGATTGCTCTGACAGGGGCGAGTTCTCCACGCCGCATGGGGAATGGTACGCCCCCAAGAGGGACGTGGAGGGGCTGGAGCAGGGAGACAACAGCAAGCGGGGGAGCATGTAATGGGCCGATGGGTGGGCTGCAGAGGTAATACGTGATCAGTCACCTGCCTCGGCTCACCAGCCATTGCCGCTCCTCGCCAGAGCCTGACAGAAACGGGCCGGAGGCAGGGCCCTGCTGGCCCAGCTCCAGCACGCAGCAGGGGATTTGCTGACAACCCATGGGGGACCAGCTGGCCCCATGTGTTGTGTCTCTGTTCCACCACCCGCTCTGCATCCCCATCCCACTGTCCGCTGGTAGGCGAGCGGCTGGCAAGCAAGGAGCTGCGCAGCAGCAGGACCTGCCAGCACTGACTGGGGAGGATTGGGGCGGGGACGGAAGAGAAAAGCAAAACAAAGGACAAAACTCACGCCACCTGCAGGAGGGCTGAGACCTGGGACTGCCCTGTCCAACATGGGCTGGCTAGTGCCCTGGCTACTCACCCTTGGCAGTGCTGCTGACTCCTGTGGTGCTGGAGGACAGGCTGGGGGCTCCCCGACAGGCCCGTTCCAAGCTGTTGTGCTGTTTGGCTAGCTGCTCAATGGTCTCCTCCAGCCGGATCCTCTGCTCCCGCTCATGCTGCAGGGCACGCTGCCATTTCCGACTGTGGCTCTCGGCTAGCTCCAGGAAGTCACGGCAGGCCTGGGAAAGCAAGACACAGTGGTCAGGCTCCCCCGGGGACAGCCCACAGCTTGCCCCACCAAGGTCAGGATCTCAGTTATAGGTGGCAGGCTCAAGGTGTTTTTCATTCTAGCACTCTTAGTGCAGATGGACCCATCTGCAGGAACAGCACCCCTGCAGCCCCTGGCCTCGGCTGGGAACAGAGCTGGGCTAGCTCTCAGCTTCTACAAATCAGAAAACCTGGCTGGGGTCAAACAGAGGTGGTTGTTCAGTCAGAGCCATGGTGAGAGAGGTGGGGTTCTTCAGGTTCCCTTTTGCCCCAGGCTGGCACGTTCACTGGAGACAATCTGCCGAACCAGCAGCCTGCAGGCTCACATGACGAGGGGGTTGAGAATGGATCACAAGCTGAGTGCGAGAGAATGACGGCACACAGGTGGCAGTTGTTCTGGGGTGTTTTAACAGAAGGGTTGCATGGGGGACAAGGTAGGTCACTTTCCTCTTCAGATGTGTAACTCCTAACAAGTCACATGATTTTAGACATTCTATATGTTCAGCATTGTTAACGGTGCTTGTTTATTTTTCATGCATCTGCCTATGTCGATTTCACACACAGTCGATCCAACTTTTTGCACTTCACTTATGTGAACCAAGACTGGTCAGTTTCATTTCCGTTTCTCATTAGCATCACTTCCCAGGACTCCCATTCCAGCGCCACATGGCTGTTAATGGGCTTCCTCTGGGAACGCTGATTCCACAAGGGAGCTCATAAAAAGAACAATGTGTTAGCTTTTCCTAATCCCTTGTCTAAAATATCAGCAAATCAGATTGACAGAGCTCCTTACAAACCCGACGAAGAAGAATCACAGAAATACTGGAAACTTGAAGGTTATCTTGTGAATTATGGGATGAAATGTGAAGTGATGGAAATAAAACTCAGCACATTAGAAACATATTATATATAACTGAGTGTATATGCGAGAGAGAGCATGAGCGTGTGCGCGCATACCATTGTCTCTTCATGTGCGTTATTGACCTCCGGGGGATCACTAGGGGTGCAGCTATTAACAATTTTACATGGAAGGTGCCCAGATATTATGGGGAAGGCTGGCAGAATAAAGCCCTTAGACAGATTATGGAGGAAACAGGGCTGTTGATTACTGGCAGTTTACTCATGCAATTACATTCAAAATTGAAATTATAATTAATTGTGATGAATCACAGTCGTAATTGCACTGTTAAGCAAGAGGATACCAATCGACATTTATTAAATATTTTGGATGCTTTTCTAAGATTTTCAAATATAATAATTTCAGTTACAACACAGAATACAAAGTGCGCAGGGCTCACTTTTTATTATTATTACAGATATTTGCACCATAAAAATGATAAAAGAAATAGTACTTTCCAATTCACCTCACATAAATGGTGTTGCGCAATCTCTCTATCAGGAAAGTGCAACTTACAAATTTATATCATTACGTGACTGCATTCAAAACCAAAAAATATAAATCTTTAGAGCCTACAAGTCTACTCAGTCCTACCTCTTGCTCAGTCAATCGATAAGACACAACAAATTTGTTTGCATTTAAGGGAGATAATGCTGCCTGCTTTCTACTTCTAATGTCACATGACAGCGAAGTATTTACATGTGAGATTTACTAAACATTCAAATGACACTTTGTACTTCAGCCACCATTCCAGAGCACATGCTTTCATGCTGATGATGCGTGTTAAAATAATTCCTTAATTAAATTTGAGAGGGAACTCCTTGGGGGAGTTGCTGCTCTGTTTTACCCACATTCTGCCATACATTTTGTGTTATACCAATTTCAAATGACGACTCTGACATGCTGTTCGTTTTAAGAACACTTCCACTAATTCTTGACTTCCCCCTGCAGCCCCTCTACTCTCTGATTTGCTCACCTTGATAATTTTTTTTCTGATTTGTCAATCTTGATTACTATTTTTGGTTCTCTGTGCCTTAAATATTGAGTCTGTTCTGGTATGGCTATGGTCTGAAGAAGTGGGTCTGTCCCACAAAAGCTCACCAAATAAATTATTTTGTTAGTCTTTACAGTGCTACTTTACTGCTTTTTTGTTTCCACCGCACATTTGACCAAACACAAAAGGTACAAATGTGAGATTTCTAAAGATACAAACTGCGACTCAAGGTTTGAGAACCTCACCGTGCCTTCCAAAATCTGAGAGGAAGGAGGTATGCAACATGCTGTCAGAAGTCTTAAAAGAGCAGCACTCCAGTGTAGAATAGAACACGAACCACCAAAAATAAAAACAAAAATCAACCTTCTTCTGGTGGCATCTGACTCAGATGGTGAAAATGAACATGCTGGTCCACACTGCTTTGGATCGTTAGTGAGCAGAAGCCTTCATCAGCACAGAGGTGTATCCTTTCGAAGGGTGCTTGAAGCATGAATGGACATACTTCTGGTGACATTGTAAACAAGCAGCAGGCAGCATTATCTCCTGCAAATGTAAACAAACTTGTTTGTTTAAGCAGTTGGCTGAACAGGAGGTAGGACTGAGTGGACTGATAGGCTCTAAAGTTTTACATTGTTTTATTTTTAGATACATTTATTTTTGCACATAATTCTACATCATTGAGTTCATGCTAAAGAGATCACACTACAGTACTTTTGTTTTCTGTATTGTAATTGAAAGCAATACATTTGAAAATGCAAAAAACATTCACAAATATTTAAACAAACAGTATGCCGTTGCTCTAACAGCCTGAGTAATCAATTGCTTGACAGTCCTAGGAGGCACACAATAAAGGCACCAAGCAGATACAGCCATTAGATACTCTGTTATAAACTATCCTTAGCCAAAAACAATTTATCACCTGAAGTCTGTAAAGCAAAACCCAACCCCACTCCCAGAGCCTAAACCACTACCCCATGAAACTACCCTTGAACCCACTGCAGTGCCCTAACTTACACACAGACCCCTCATACCCACCCCAACATCCTGCTCTCCTGAGACCCCTCCTGCACCAAATCCCCCATCCCACCCTCCCAAGTCTGCTCACCCCTTTGGAGCCCTCACCCTCTCCCACACCCCAAACCTCTGTGTCCCAGCCTGGAGTTCTCTCCCATACCCTGAACTCCTCACTTTTGATCCCATCCCAATTATAGGGTTGCCAACTTTCCCGATCTGATGGACCAGGCATCTGGTCCATCCAGTTTGGAAAGTGGGCAACTCTAATCCCAAAACCATGAGAAAGCCCTGAGATTTTGCACTCCCCATCCTCTGGGGATTTGTGGCCTGCGACTGTTTTTTCCTAGGGATCCACCTCTGAATAAAAAGGTTCCCCATCCTAACACAGAATCAGATATTAGGGTTGGAAAAGACCTCTGGACGCCCTCTACTCCAGCCCCCTGCTCAAAGCAGGAGCAACCCTAACTACATCTTCGCAGGCTGGGCTTTGTTTGACTTAAAAACTCCGGGAATGGAGCTTCAACTACCTCCCTAGACAACCTCTTCCAGTACCTTGTGTGCATTGTACAAATGCGCGCAGTCCCAGTGACTTCAGGTGGCCTACTCACAGTGTGCTGAGGTTAGCACATGTGTGAGGTTTGAGGATCAGGGCCCAAGACATGAACCCTGTCCTCACTGCAGGTAAAGCTAAGGGCCATGTGTTGACATCTTTGATTGCTGACTGGGATCTGTAAACAGCTCTGTGAGCTGCCCATGGCATGAATATTATTCAGTATAGGTTAGGGCCCTGATGAGATACAGCCACGTGCAGGTTTTGTAGTTAGCAATATTCGCTTGAAAAATGCAGAAGCCTTGAGCAGGTGGCATTTGTCCTGCAGTCAGCACTTCTCTGCCTCTGTATTTTTTCTAATTCATGCCCTGCAGTAAGCCTCTGGGGAGCAACTCTGCAGCACTGTCGAGAGGATCTCAAAGGGCTATTTCCAGCCCACAGGTCAGTAATTCTTTGACCATTAACAGCGCACTAACAGGACTTTAAGGCTGTGAGGCCAAGCATTAAAGGGAAGGCAATGCACTCTGCAGAGAGAATGGCAGGGCCTTACTGCTTCCTCCTCGGGACAGCAGGGAGGAGACAGGGAGCGTAGCACCTGTGGCTCTTCGGGCCTGGCTTCACGCACAATCCTGCGCCAGAAGCACTTAAGTGAAGACGCTGTTACACTGCTGGGAGAGTGTCTCCTGTTGGCCTTGTTAACGCACTGCTCAAGAGGCAGCTACGCCAGTGGGAGACGCTCACCAGCGACACAGCGCTGTCTGCATCGGGGCTGACTGGGGTCACTATGTGGCTTGTGGGTGTGGCCAGGCATCCACAGTGGCACAGGTCTGTAAGGTAGACCTGCCGGAGAGCACAGTATCCCTATATTTGGGTGGGGGGAGGGGGCTGGCTGTCAGACCCTGGACGTTCTGCCCAAGCATTCACCACTCCCCAGAGTCCCAGGATGGAGTCCACGGGATGGTTAGAATGGGCATGGTGACAAGCAGAAACACCACATGGCAGAGGGGGAGAGTGGCGCAGCACAGGGGCACTGGTGGGGATGGAGTGCACCCGCAGAGCAGGAGACTGACAGTGAATGAGCTGCTAGCACTGTAAAAGCAGCAGAGTGCAACAGCCCGAAGACACACTTCCTACTTCATTAACACCCCCCCCGCCCCCCCGGGCCAGGAGCTCCCTGGGCCTCGGGCTGTGCAGAGCTGGTCTGCCCAGCTTAGAAGGTCCTGCTGCTGATCTGAGTCACAGACGTGTAACCTGGAGTCACCCAGCATGACCCCAGCTAAACACGGTGAAGAACAAGGCCAACAGGCTTCAGAAACAGGGGGATTTCTCCTTTGCAAAATGGCATCAGCCCCCCCCACCCCCCGGAGACGCATGCCTGGTACACTGAGCTGGACTCCCAACTGGGAGAGATTCTCCTGGCCACTGTCCCTTCTCCTATCTCTTTCCCGAGAACAGAGCCTCAAAAGAGCAAACCCTGTCTCCCCGCAGCCACTGAGCCAACAGAGGAGTTAACGCAGCACGTCAGTCCAAGGGCTGTCCCAGAGCCTGCCTACACATTGCCTGATCTGGCAAAGGAGCACATAGGGTAGAGGTTACTCTGGGTTGGCCACGCCTTGTGACACAGAGGTAAGGCCCATCAATCAATGCCAAGGGCATCTCAACAGAGACTGCCCAGAACACGGTGATACAAATGTTGACAGATACCCAAGTCCTCTGGACACAGGTGCTGCCGGGAGTTACACTTGGTCCCCAGCAGGACACCCACCAGCTACACTCCCCAGGCCAGGGGCTGCCGGGCAGGTGGTGGGGGCTGGACCTGCTGGCAGAATTTCTCACTGGAGGCAACAGCTTCCTTACATCCCCTTTGCATTCCCTGAACAGCATAGCCAAGTGCCAGGATCTGGCCCAGGTAGTCGATGGGCTGGATTCAGAGCTCATGCTGGATACACAACCGTGTAACTCAGAGCAGCATCTGACCTGAAATGAGTCTGAGCTGGAGTAACTCTCCTCTGCTGAGGGGCCAGAGGCAGGCAAAAGTGACCCACCCAGAGATTCCTCATGCCCTACTGCTCACAGCCAAGGACACACCTGACCTGGCACTACCTGTACCTCCCTCTAGCTCTCAGCTCCTGTGTGACACCTGCTGCCAAACCAGGGGAGCTGTCCACAGGACAGGCAGCAGACATGGGGGGGTGGATGCTGCATTTCCCAGGCTTTGATGCTTTGTACCCAACCTCAGATGCAAACCTTTTTCATCCACACTTAGCTTTGCAAATCAGCAGTGCAGAGGGCCTTCGAATTAATGTTCCAACAGAGCTGGCATCCAACCATTTAATTGATGCTGCCTGGTTGTAATAAGAGCACAGGATCACAATGGCAGGTAATTGGCGAGTGGCACTGGCCTTCCCTTCTGGAGAAAGCTCATTATCTGCGTTAGAGGTTCCAGCTCTGCAGTGCACAGACATCACCACTCCACAGCCACCCAGCAGAGCATAATATGGAAATTACCAGCTGTCTCTGGCTCAGGGGATGAATGTTTTTAATACTACACTGGGAGAGCTTCACCTGTAATTACCAAACTGCAATTAAATCTGGTCTTTCAGACTTCTATAGGAAATGGGATGGCTTTGGTGCCAGAGAAAAGGAAAGAGTTACTAATGTGTAACTGCCCACAGCTATGGGAAAGGGACAGGAGCCAATGGAGGCTCATGAGGCGAACCTCAAAGTCACTGTGTCAGAAGCAAATTTCCTAGATGATGGACAGACGTGATCAGAACAACTCACAAGGCTTCCCTGCCACAGCTCCCAGAGCCCTGCCCCCAAAAAGGTTCAGCACCATCCTCACTTCCCTGATAGGGAACTGAGGCACAAGAGCTGTTTCTTTTCAGCTTATCAAATAGGAGACAGAGATGACTTGACTACAGCGTGTCTGCCCCTTCCTGGGGAGAAATGCCAGGCACCAACAGGCTCTGGGATCTAGCAGAGCAGGCACTACAGAACTAAGAGCGGACAGCTGAAACCAGAGCAGTCAGGCAGATGCCTTTAACAGTGTGAGTGTCAAGCGGGCTCTAAAAATCTCCCTCCCCACATGAAGGGCCCCAGCAGCATGAAGGAACTTATAGGTGGACTCTACGCTGCCCTGTGCAACAGGCCGGCAACATCTGAAGGCGGCTAGGCAAACCTGACCTTAACTAAAGCAGGCGAAATGCTTCTCAGGCAGCATTGGATGACAATGGTACAATGTGACCAACAGAGGCCTGGTTTGTAGCTGAACCAGACACAGGGCAGGCTGAGGCAAACTGCTCGTTAGGTAATTGCAGCACCAGATTGCAAGCCACCAGCAGCCACGGCACAATCAGCACTCAGGGAGAGGGGCCCCGTGGTCACGTATACAAATGGGCGCGAGAACGCAGGGAGGCCTGGGCGCTGCTGAGCAGGGGCAGCCAGAGGCCGTGACTGCAGCTGGATGTGGTGTTTTCACCCAGTCTTAGAATCATAGAACACTAGGACCGGAAGGGGCCTCAAGAGGCCATCGAGTCCAGTCCCCTGCCCCAACGGCAGGACCGACCACTATCTACACCATCCCTTGATGAGCTTTACAAAGGGATCCCAGGTTCACGACACCAGGCACAGCCCCGCAGAATGACTGCTGGCTCAGCAGCAAGCCACAGCTAGACTTCAGCAGCTGGGGGAACAACCTGCATTCAGTGGGTTGGTTCATGGCTCCTGCCCCCCAGGGACTCCGCATCTCAACAGCATTGCGTGCCCCAGACCAGGCTGGGCAGCACTGAAGGAAGGCTCAGGGTCCTTGGCAGATGGCTCCTCTGTGCTGGGACATGGTCAGACTCCCCAGGGCACGCCTGGGGCACATGAAGCTACTGTTCTGGTCAGAAGCAGCATGTGGCCACAGATGGTGCAGGCAGCTTGCTGCCTCACTGTCTGGAAGGCTGGATTCAGCCCTAGAGGTGGGTCCCAGCCTCTTGATGCTGTGGAGCATGGCAACTGGGGACCAGCGTTTCCCAGAAGCTGAGTGCTTGGATGGCCACTCAGGTGAGACTCTGATGACGCTCAGCTGATTAGCAGAGCACCCACCGGGTGCAGCGTGTTTCTATTGGTGGTGCGTATCTGCAGTTGCCTCAGTGCACATAAATGTATTCTGCCCTAGAAAGCAAAATGAGAGGGAATGCCTGCGAGGACCCCTACTAGCACTGAGCCTCTGCAGAGATCCAGACAGAGCAGGGAATCTCCATGCACCCTCCTTGTGTCCGACGCAGCACCTTCTGCTGAAGGAGCCAACCTTCTGGGTACTGGGTACTGGGTACTGGAATTCTCTCTGTGTACCTGTAAATGGAGACGTTCTCCCTCTGCCACCTCTGCCTTCACCTCTCCTCTCCCCAGCCCACAGCACTGGCCCTTTCCTCTGCGGATCTGCCGTCGACTTGGGATTAAGTTTGTGGTGCTGGGCTGGCAGTAGCAGCGGGTCGCTGATGGCTAATGGCAGCCCAGCAAGACCGCTCCCTGAGAGTGCTGCAGTGGAAAGACTTCAGGCACAAGCTTCGGAGCACCGCAGAAGGGGCTGCTGGAAGCAGGTCAGAGCTGACGCCTGGGTCTTGCGAGCTCTGCAGTGCTGATGGGAGGCGGGGCAGTCGGCACACGAGGTGCCTGCACGTGGCAGGCAGCACAGCTCCTGCCAAACACGAAATAACCCTCCAGCCCTTCACCCTGTGCTGCACGTGCCAGTTTGCACAGCACTTTGGACGAGCAGCAGACACCAGGGGAGTCTGAGGAGACGTCGCTGCATGAGGCGCACAAGCATTAGCACGTGTTTGTGGAGCGCTGTGGTGATATGCTAAAGTGCATTGGTGTAGCTGGACATCCACCACTGGCCATGGGTGCCTGATTGCCAAGCGACAGGACGCTCCCAGAGTCAGCCGGCTGCCATGTTCCCTTGCGCACACGTCCCTTGCAGCCAACACACTCCTGGCAACTGCTACAAGAAGCTGCCCCATGTTGCTGTGGGTGAGCCCTGGAGCCGGGCTGGTCAGTCATGCTGCTATGCACACCAGCTGGGACCCATGATGGACTTGCCTTTACTTCTCCACACAGCCTCTTGGCTCTGTACAATGCACATAGCAAGGAGGATTAGGAATGTGGCTGGTGCTGGCAGAAGGGGCATGTAGGTGATGGGAGACTTCTAAGCTGGCTCCTGCCCTGAATGGCGGCTTGCATTTGGCATCTGGTCACCCACACAGCTCAGGGAGAGAACAGCAGGGGAATTCAAAGACTACACAAAAAATAATTCTGTTCACAAACCTGCCAGTCTCAAGTTCAGCCAAATTTCCCCTCCCAAAGCCCATTGAAAAGCAGCTGCCTAGGAACCTGAGCCCCCATGGGGGATGGAGATGGCCTGTTCTGAAAGAATGTGGCACAGGTGAAAAGCAAACAGTGACTCCCAGAGGGACAGCAGGCGCCTGGGATGAGATGATGTTCAAATCTACATTCTCAAAGTGCCTCTGCCAGACACGGGAAGCTCGGTGGTGTGAGAGTTCAGCTCTGCAATCTCCAGCAGAGAGGTGCTGGCCCAAGCACAGGGAACTCCAGTCCCAGGCAGTGAGGGCCAACTCTTTACTGATCCTCAGCAATTCCATCCCTTGGGGTAGGCGCACAGGAGACCTGCTCTCACTTCCCAGAAAGCCATACAGAGCGTGGGTGAGCTCAGGGCACTCAGCCTGCCTCTCTGCACATGGGGCCACTCTCGGCCCCCAGTGCACCTACGCGATGCCAGGTGAGCTCGTGGGCCCTGAGCTAGCACCTCCTGTGCAAGAATTTGGCTCGGAGAAAGGCAGAAGGACAAATAGATGCAACTCATTTCTTCAAGCTACATTTTGGCTACATCCGTTTCCTTGGACTCCACTTAAATGTCCAGTTTCAAGCCCAGCGCCTGGCAGACAGGGAAATATATGTAGATGCCAAGGGTTCCCCAAGGGTCACGTCACATACAAGTAGCAACCTCACTGTGGGCACAGCAGCTGCTACACAGCTCTGCCTCTCTCCGTTAGCTGAGGGGGGCTCCAGTGGCACCCAGCAGGAGTGCAGCACCCCCACCGCCCACCCAGCACGTACACAATACCGGCCATTAGAACTGACGGTTGCTACAGCAGCAGTGGGCCGTGATCTCCAGAAGGAAGCAAGACACTTGAAAGAGGACATGGAAATAATGTTCCTCACAGTCTCTAGGGCCAGGGTCCCGGGGCTTCAGCTGCCAGCGATTCACTGATGCACAAAAGGCCTTTCTAAGTGAGATTCTCTGGGCAGGTGAGGGAGAGAAATTACAGCTGTGAAGGGGCTGGATGCCTGGTCTGCACTGAGTGTTTATAGCTCCTGCTGGCTGCCAGAGCTTGGCATTAATGAGAGCCAATGCCAAGGGGAGAATGGTCTCTGGAGTCCACCAAGACTATCTTGGTGAGAGACCCTGATGACAACCAAGGCTAGATGGGAGCCAGCAATGAGGAAACAATTGCCACACTGGGCCCAAGACAGGACAGCAAGGGCAGATGAGTCTAGTGAATTTCATGGGTTAATCATGCCAACATCATCAGATTTCATGGGCTGTCCAAGACTAACAGAATCATTAGACCTCTGAAAATGATGCATACAGCTGACTATGGCTGGCCAAGGTTACCCACACCCTGGCAGAGAACAGACGACACTGAGCCAAATTAAAGCCATCATCTTCCCAGGGCTGCCAGCAAACCAGATCCAGAGTTTTTCTCTCTCTAGACATCTCCGCTGGTACAAAGGCCAAGCACAATATGCAGAACTTCCAGAGGAGGTTCCAACTCTGCAGTGGGTCCTGGGGGCTGCTGCTGGGGCAAAACACCCCACATCTGCCTGCCGAACACCTCTGCACGGACCCGGGCACTGAACCAGGGGAAAGAGGGTCTGAGCAGACCCATGCGTTTCCTCCAGGGTGTTCAGCCTTAATGGAGCAACTGCCAGTTGTGTCATCTTGTTTTTGTCTAGAAAATAGGCCTCTAAGTTTCCCAGGAAGTGACTCAACCCCAGACCAGTGGGGTGGGAGACCCAACTGCAGTGGCTGCCCAGCTCAGCACCACCTTGCAGTTCTGTGAGCCTCTGAACTGGAAAGATTTTCAGGAGTAGGGGCCAAGGAGCTGCCGTGGGCGTTTGCTCAGCCATGGTCTATGGAATGTGAGTCAGAGTCTGAGTCTTGTTCCCACTGACCACAAACCTTGCCGTGATGCCAGTCCCTTTGTTAGTGAAGAAAGCAGCCAGTGCCTGTAGACCAAACTCCCTGTTCACCTTGCAAAGCCCTCTCCTGTCAGCAGAGGAGCACTTCCTTTCTCTTGCTGCCACCCCCACCTGCCTGGTCAGACAGGACTTCAGAGCTCGACTGCGCACTGACGCAGTCCTTGGTTAGCGACGGGTGCCGTGGAGTCAGCACATCCCTCAGCACGGATGCCATTCTACCTGCATGACAGTGCTTCTTGTTAGAGCTGAGCCAATCGAGTGCTTGCCAACCCCGATTACAGCCACACTCCGCATTCCCTGTTCATGGTGAACAGGCAGGCAGCTCCCAGAGTCTGGCCGCACAAGGGAGGCTGGCTACTGTCCTCTGCAACTCCCATAGCTTAATGCCTTCAGCAAATGGGACACACAACAGCAACTGTGCCAGAGCCTCTGATGGCTCCTTTGGGGATATCAGACTTTCAGGTTAAACCCACATGGGGCCAGACCCAAACAGTCCTGCATCCATGCAATCCAGCCCACCTGGTCAGCACAAGCCAGCCAGCCTGCATTCTGACATCTCAGCCAGCCCTGCATTGATGCACACCCAGCATCCCTGCATTGTTACAGCCTCTGCCAGCCCCACATCCATACGCCCCAGCCAGCCCTGTGTTGGTGTAGTCCTGCCAGCCCCAATTCACACCCCAGCCAACCCCATGTTGGAACACACCCCCATCCCTGCATGGCTACAGCGTCCTCCCACCCCACATCGGTACAATCCAGCCAGCCCCACGTTCACGCAGCCCAGCCAGCCCCACATTCGCACACCCAGCCTGCTCGGTATTGGTACCTCCCTGTCCACCCTTGCATTGTTACAGCCCTGTGGGGACAACCCTGTGAGCCCAGTGTTAAAGCCCTAGCCAGCTCCATGTTAACATAATCAGCCAGTCTCAGCCAGTGCATCACACATCAGCTCCCTGGGTCTCTCTTTTGTCTTCTCCCCTTGGGACCAAAGTCCAGCCAGTAGCTTTGCTGCTCCTTACTGGATGCTGATGCCTGCACTTCCCAGCACTAAATCCCATTGGCTCAGCACCCGGCCACTTCTCTACCTTGTCCAAGTCCTCTTGTATGTTGCCTCTGGTCCTCTGTGACATCAACAGCTGCGCCCGCCTGAGGTGTTGCCCCTCTCTGCCAGCATCTGTACCACTTCTGAAGGTGCAGAGGGGCTGTCCCTGGACATGAGCCCTGGAGAAGGGAGGCAGCCTCTGTCGCTGGCAATTCAGCAAACAGTCACATGCTGACCTGCTTCCCTAGATCACAACTAACTCCGCTGTCTGCCAATGGGGCAGCGGTTACTTCCAAATGCCACACCAAGTGCAGCAGCGTCTGCACTGGCAGGAGGCAGGTGTCAGAGGCTAGCAGCCACTTTGCCCTCATCTTTTGATGCTGGGGTGGGGGTCCCAGGGTGAGAAAGGTGAGAACCACTCAAAGAAAGAGCCAGCCACTGGTTCCCGGACGAGTTTTCCCCACTGTCTCTGGACAGGTGTCCCTTGCAGAATGCCAGTGTGGCTAACAGAAGAGGAGAGCCCAGGAAGAGGGACCAAGGCTGCGATGGCTGGGGACAAAGCCTTGGGTCCTGAGCTCAGGCCACTGAGAAGAATGTAGAGCCAGCAAGACACAAGCAGTCAGAGTCTGTACTGCGCCCATCTCAGCTGCTCCCCATTTCGGTTCAGACGGGTGATTTCTAAAGTGACGTTTTTGATTCCAAGAGAGTAAAACGTTCATTCCCCCACTAATGCCAGTGATGTGAGCCCAGCACCCTGGAGATGCAGCCCCCTGGGGATCTAAGAGTTGTGTGCCATCACTGGGAAACCTCCCTCCCATTCCCATTCTCAGCACTGCCTGAATGGCTCATGCCAGGCCAGAATGGTGACTGCTCTGTAGCAAAGGGGACTAGTGTTGTCCACCCTTCAGAACAGAGCCAGAACTGAAATGGAGGGACAATGCCACACTAGGCAGCTCCAAGAGCCCACCCATCTCTGACAGGTCCACCCACATTCATGTCTAGACCTGTTACAAGGATGGCCTTAGGCTGGGGATACATCTAGGCCCTGATCCAGTCAGCTGACCCCCGGGAAAGGCTCTTCATGCCATCCCAATGGGAGTCACCACAGGCATAAGGACTGCCCCGCCTGCAAAATGGGGAGGGCCAGTAGGGCACTGCAGTCTGGCTTGGGAAGAGCTGATTTCTCTATTTTTTCACCTGGATGTTGCTTTTGGTTACATGTTAGAAGACAAATGCTTCATTCATTCCCAAGTAGCACCACAACAGGAAGGAGCCACCAGGTGCACTCACTCAGCCCATTTCTTCCTAACAAATTATTTAGTGAGCGCTGCAATTTCACACACGAATGTGAAGAACTTTTGCAGCGATGCATGTCAGGTGCCTAATGCACAAAGGGCTTGTTTACTTCCTGTGTGACTGGGATGGACGAGTCGTACAAGCCAGTCATTTACAAGATGGAAACACCTGCACTTATCTGCACTGGAGAAAGGAAAAAACCCCTCCAAAAGGAAAGGAGCTTTCTGACTCTTTTAATTAGCTCCTCTTTCACTTGGCACGTGTTCGCACTGCGTTGGTGCTGCCAGCTGCACGGCTGGGGATCAGCAGAAATTGGAAATTAACATCAAGTTTATATTTAGACCTGTGAGATGTGCCCAGCGTTTGCACAGGGAGAGGGTTAGTTTTTAGTTCATGTGTAGCAAGAACGCCCAGGAGAGAAACTGGAAAGGAACCTAAGAGGGTGGTGGCAGAGCGGGGAGAGAGGAGAGTCTGCATCCCCAGGTTGCCTGAGCGCGAGACAGAAACCTGCACTACCATGCTGTGGGAAGCCTGCTGTGCTACAAAGGCATCTAACCACCCATAGCCCCTCCACAACGGCAGTGTCCTTGAACAACCCTGCTATGAAGATAAGACAAGGGGGGCAGCTAGCACCAGTGTGGGGCATTGAGCTGTGTAGAACACCTGGGGGTCAAGAGACTCTGAAGGGACAAAAAGGTCATTGAAAAAATCTGCATCCAGCATCTGTGACAGTTCTCAGCATAGGCTGCTGAGGGTGGGAGCATCCCCCAAAGCACGAGGATTCAGACATACACAAGGATGCTTGTGAGGGGACTCTTTAGAAACGGTGGCAGGAACTCAGAATGGAGGATATTTCTGTGCCAGGCTCTGACCAAGTGAGGTGTGTAAGAATTTTACTCCCCTGGTGAGGTTGCATGCATTTCCTACTGGCCTGTAGCAACCACAGGTGGGAGCCTCAGTTTCCCTAGGCACAGCATCAGTTGGTGTGATGACTTCTCACATGTAGGCAATGGTCCTCCTCCCTGCTCTTTGTAACCTAGGCAACCAGGGAACACCTTTCTTCCCCGGGAAGCAGGACAAAGGAGGGAGGAGGGGGCTGGCTGGTTTGAATTGGAAGTGGGCAGGTGAGTGGGAGCAGTTTTGGCTGACTTGAGAGAGAGGAAGGAGGGCCAGGGCCCTGGCTCAGAGTCTCCGTCTGGGCTCCTCTCCCCAGAATGGATTGTACCAATGGCTTCTGTGCTGACAAGTCTGTTCTACGCTGTGTCCCTGTTGCCTCATAACCCTCCTGTTTTCCCTGCTGAATGAGAGTCCCATCCGCCTGTGACCCTGCACTCTGTGACAAAGGCACATCTAGACACTGAGCTGGCGGTGTAATCCCAGCTGGAGCAGACAGACCAGTGCTAGTCCTGACGGCAGCAGTGCGAACAGCACAAGAGACTAGCCACCCCCAGGACATGCCTGACACACACAGGGCAGCTCTCGTCACCTTGGCTGCATTCTGTTTTCAGCAGGGGCATGTCTGCTATGGCTGGCAGTCACACCCAGCTCAGCGCAAACACCCCATAGTGCTGTACCCATACGCATTCAAAGGGAACGAAGCAGAGGTGAACTCTGTAATGCTGGGCTGGTGTGGTCTGCTGCTATGTCCCTCAGCTGGTCTGAAACAGAGCATGGCACCATCTGTCCTGGGTGAGGGAGTGGAGGAGATGCCAGAGAGAGGCAGACAAAGCAGACTGGATTGAGAGGTTTAATTTAGAATGATAAAAGCTAGCTCTTCACAGCTGTTCTTTCAGCTCTTCCCAAAATTAAACCTGAAGTCAGCCCTAAGCACTAGTAATTCGATTCCATGGTAATTCGAGCCAATAAAAATACCATCAATCAACAGCCATAAGCCAATCAGTGCTCAAAAGGAGTAGCACAAAGTAGCAGCATATCAAAGCTGCCAGCGCCTCCTTCTCTGCCTGCTGGGGGTCTGCACATAGGATGGCACAGCAGACTTTGATACAATCTTGAATCCCGCCTGCCAGCGGTTAGTGCAGGAAAGCTTGGCCCCAGCAGACCCACCGACTCCCGGTGTGAATCTGGGCCAATCTCCTAGCCCACATGCACCCATTGGGAACCTGGGTACACACGACTCTCCCCAATGAGCAGTAGGCAGGGCCGCTTAATGCTTGCAGGGAAAAGATGCAACATGCAGTAGAACCTCAAAGTTAACAAGACCAGAGTTGCAAGCTGACTGGTCAGCTGTACACCTCACTAGCAGCCAGGAGAACACAATCAGGCAGCAGCAGCAGCAGCAGAGGGGGGAAAGCAAGTAAGCTACATTACTGGTTACACGTAAAATACTACAGAAATACAGGGAGCATTGGCAAGGAAGAGACATCTTCTGTGCTTGTGTTATTTAAATTACGGTGGTTAAAAACAGCATTTTTCCTGCATAGTGGTTTCAAAGCTGTATGAAGTCAATGTTCAGTTGTAATCTCTGGAAAGAACCACAATGTTTTATTCAGAGGTACCGAAAACCGCCACGCCCTCATCGCTCTTAGGTCCTGCTGTAGCTGTAAAACTTTTTAAAATGTTTCTATCAATGAAATAAAACAAATGACAGCCCTCACACACACAAATGGACCAAGCACTTAATTTTATGCTAAAAGCAATTTTGCAATTGGAGGGTCACACCAAAGTGCTGAAACCACAAGTCGGTACGTTTATATTTGCACAACTAAGGCCAATCTGTGCTAACTTGGCAACTAGCTTACTCAGCAACGTAGCCCTGCAGCTCAGCTCCTGAGGGTCGGATTCATTCCTGGTGCAAATCCACTGAATTCAAAGTAATTAATCCAGAGACAAGTGTGACTATGTGGCAAGATTCTGCCTGCAGCAAATTTTGTTTCAGATTTGTAACACGCCCCCTCAAAAATAGAACCAGGGGATTACTGAGGGAAACAATGGCAAACCCTTCAGCAGGGCTATGTTAGCAGACGCAGCTTGACTCTGTTAAACCACACACCATTTGTGTAGGCTGCAGACCCCATGATCACAGCACAGGAGGCACAATAAGTGGAAATATTACTCAGAGCTCTGAAAACAGAGCCGCAGAAGAGACCAACCCCTTAACACACACGCTGTGCAGAGTGCTGGAGACGGCACTGCTGTTCAGCCCAGGGAGGAGTGCTGAGGCTGCTTGGTGATCTTATTTATTGATACGCTGACAGGCGTACTCCTGCTGAGTGTAATTAGGGTGTCAGGGGAGGCTGGCAGAACTGGAATGTCAGCATAGAGAACAAGCGAACGGGCTCCTCTTACAGTGCACACCCAACGGCACCTCTGGCCGTGGGGACACTTGGCAGAGTACAGCAGCATTCCCATGGAGCCCCTCCCTGAGCTTCACACCCAGCAGTTCCCGTTATTACTTGGTAAAACGGGGCACTGCACAACAGGGAAACAAACAAAGGCTCAAGTTACTTGTGAGGTCCAGGATATGATCAATAGTGCAGCATTTGCCTCATGCTTCAGTATGTCAGATGCAGTCAGTGGCACTGAAAAATGCATGTCCAACCACAGCTGTGGGAGGGGAGAAGAATTTAGCCCTAATTCCAGGGATGAAGCATCGAGGAGATGCCTTGGCAGCACAGTGTGTGGATCCAATGTCATCCCACTCCTGTCTAGCATCTGACAGACCCCCCCTGCAGAGCCAGACTCTGTCCAGGGGCCCAGAGACATATCCAGGTGCAGCAGGGACTACTGCGTAGCCATGTCACTCCCACCCCCAGCCCGGGGTGTTCTTTGCCGGCTCAGCCCTTGAGGGGGCCATGTAGGGATCTGGGGAAAATAGATTTAAAAAGAAGTCGTCTGTCAGGGACGGTGCTTGGTCCTGCCATGAGGGCAGGGACTGGACTCGAAGACCTCTCGAGGTCCCCTCCTGCTCTATGAGATAGGTATGTCTCCATATATTCTAAGTCACAGTCTTGGTTACAAGAAAAATAAAGAGAAACTGGTGCCTAACAGACTGTTAAATACAGAGCATGTATTGTTCACTGGTCTTACTGACAACTTCCAAGCCAGGATCCTTCTCCAGGTCAAGTGCTGCTTCCTCTGTCTCAAGGCATGGTGAATCAGTGGGTGTTTGTCCCTCCTTTTTATAGTACCAGGCCTCCTCTGGCTAAGGCTTTCCGCTGAGATCTAGTAGCCAGTCTATAGGGAAAGATGTTTCCTGATGCTTTTTTCTGACCCACTGGAGCTTCTTTTGTTTCCTTCCTTCATGCCTGATGACTGTCCACTGATTAAACAGAAATTAAATGGAGCACGCATTTCTTTGTTTGAGACAGGCCTGTCTGAAACTGTCAGTTTGGCATATGCGTTAAGAACATTCTCCAGCAGAATCCTAGATCTTCACAATGTTGCCACAAACATTTTATCAGGATGACAACATCCAGTAAACTATGAATTTTTGGCAGATCTCACTAGGCATACTGGATACAAAGGTGATTCCTAGAGCCAGCAGGGAGTGGACATGGGAACATTCTGTCACAGCAAGCATCTGAACTATTTTACTTTCTCCTGAATGTCTCGCATGCATGTTACTTCCGTCTCACCCTTTGTGCTTCATTTCATCTCCCTCTCCTGTTGGTTCTCTTCATCTTGCCCCTGACCCACACGCTTGCCTGGACCTTGCCTATGCTCATGCTTCCCTGTCACTCAGCTGCCTGTTAACATGGACTGATTGCTCAGATCTCCGGGCCTGTCCTTCCTTGTTCAAATGGTTCATTCCCCATGATCTGGTCTTTCTAGGACTCTCCCCTCCCACTGGTTGCTAGCCTCTCCAGCCGCTTTGGAGTAGCATCCAGGGGACAGCTTGTTTCTTCTCTGCCATACGCAATCCCCGGTATTCACCCCTACAGGCTGCTGTAATCTTTGCAAAAAACATGCCTTGTGAAGTATGACTTGAAACTGGATCACTTCCACTTCCCACCCAGCATGGCCCTTTCCCATGAGCAGAGCTGCTGAGTGGGGGTGTGGTGGGGTGGGTGGGAATGGCAGCAGATTCCCCAGGGTCCAGCTATTTAAAAGGGCCCTTAAAACTGTTAGATCTCAGTTGGAACCCTGGGCAGCATGAAGGGCTGGCTGGGAGGAGGGGGACGCATCACGATCTGGGGGTGCTGAGGGCTGGCTGCCCCTAACCCTGCCCCTTCCACACAAGGCCCTGCTCAGCCCCTGCCCCCCATTGCAAATGGGGCTGCAGGGGGGTAGTTTGAGGGTGAGGGGTCAGCATTGCTCAGTGCAGGAGACCAGTGGTCCAGCTGGCTGGACACGTTTCCAAAGGAAACTTCTTCTGTGCTGGGATTGTCGCATCTAGCCCAGCTGTGCATTTCGGTAAGGTTTCCGACAGAAGCAAGGCTGTCTGGGGGGCTGCAGGTCTGTGGCAGCTACTGGGGCAAGTTACCAAGAAGCCAGGAGCCCAGAGAGTGAGGGAACTTCCTATCCATCAGGGATGCCTGGCTTTAGCTTTGCATCTTGGTCTGGGATTAAAACATTCCCAAAAGCTCACCAGTTTTTGTGGAATTAATACTGAGTGTCCCAGCTCTACTCGTAGGTGGTTTCTATTCCTTCTGTGTCACCTGAACAGCACAACGCGCAGGTCTGCACCCTCCTTCACACAACAACATAGGTAGGTCCACAGAGGATGGCGGTAACTCCCACACACGGAGCAAGAAGATTCCCCATGGACCCGGAAATGGCATGTGCCTGCGCAGCCAGGGCTTCGCTCATGCAGCACAGCTGAGATTAGGTCAGGCCCCAGGTGCTCCTGATGGAGACAAACGGGGGTGGTAATCCAATGAACTGTGACAGCATAAAGGTGCTGGTAATGGCCCTCACATGAGAATAGATGTCCCTTTCCTCCCATTATGTCACTCCTGGCAGTCAGGATCTGATTCTCTGGCATCAATCCCATGGCAATATTTCTCCTCCACAACAGCCCCTGTGAATGCTTTCAGAGAGGAGCCCTGAGCCCAGATCTTGCCAGATTACCATCTGAAGGAGTGAACAGCTCATCTCGTGCCCAGAAATTACCCGGGTGTCAGGGCCCACTGTCCCACTCCACTGCTAGACCGATCACTCGCTGATTCCCATGCTCTGCTCCCCACCCATCTGCCTGCTCTGGGTTGAGGTACTTGACTTTCAACCATTCCTCCTCTCTGCAGGGTGAACACCCTAACACTGAGTTCTGACAAAAAGGATGTTGCTTTCAATTGGGAAGAAGTTATTTTGGGAGACAGCTTGATACTGATTAAACTCCTATTAAGACCAATTGTATCAAGCAAATTTAAAATCCTCTCCCCTCAATTTCAACTGGTTACAGGATTCTTCTTCACTTCATCCCCAAACTGTTGTATGGTATTGCTGTGTGCTGCTATGTGCTACTGCATACCACCCCAGAGGTGGCTGCATTTCCACATCTGAAGTGAGTCCTTCATTCATAGTTTGTATATCAGTATACAATGATCACTCAGAGCCCTGGGACCCTCCGGGCATAAGACAAATCCAACAGTTTCAACACAGCATCTCTGAGCAGAGCATTCCTCTACAACAGGTAATGACGGCAGCCTGAGAGCACCTGTACCCTGAAGACGTCTGCCAATGGTGGGTATTTCCTTGCCTTCACGTCAGTCCCCACATCGTCTGATAATTATCTGTTTGTGCTGCATTCAGAAGCCAACGGCAGTAACCCCTGTTGTGCTCTTGGGTCTCTCAGCTGTCCTGAATGGTTTGTGCCACAAGATCTCGCACTGGCCCACACTGACAACATGTCCCTGACTTCCATGGAAGCCGTGGCTCCTGTGGCCATGGTGACGCACTTCTGTGGCACTGTGCTGTCTCTCAGTATGGACGGCTCATTTCATTGTGAGCTTCAGCTGGGTGAAACAAGAAAAGCCCCAAACTAAAGGAGCAAAAGCAAACAGCAGGAGCTGAACTCCAGAGCTTCTCTCCCCCAGGGAACAATCAGCTCAGCCTCCATCCCAACAAGAGCTCCTAGTGGGGAAACCAATTCCTGACATTGAGAGCCACCTCCTGGGCAGCCCCATGCTCCTTACAGAACCATTCCATGAAACCTGACTGGTGCCTGGTACAAGAACAATACTGCTACTTTCTCTGCACGACCTCTGCCGATGCAGCTCAAATAGCCCACTTGCCTTTCTTACCGCAGCTAGAAAGATGACTTGTTGGTTTTTGGTCTTTTGTAGGACACAAGGCCACTGGTCCAGGTGGTGGTGGGGCTGAAGCAGATGCCCAGTGTCCTGGCGATTTAGAAGGTCCTGGGCTGCTGCTCCACCATTACTGCAGCGATAGCAGCCGGCACATCGGGCCATCTAAGTCATCGCTGGAGCCACGCACAGTGCGAGGGTTGGTTGCTCCTAGTCCTGTCCCTTCCTTCTGGTGTGTCCGAAACTGAGCCCCCACTACACCGCCAAAAGCCTGGTGCAGTTTGTCGCCAGCTCTGGCTGGACACACCTGAATCCCTGTTCGTCATGCCGATGCTGCCCCTCTGAGCACATGCTGCCTATTATGGGTCGCTGCCTCACAGGCTTGCTGATTCACATCACTCTGCAGTAAAGCACAGGGTCCCTTTAGTGACACAGACATCGCAACCTCTCTGACTCTTGGAACACAGTGGCCTTGGTCCTGGGTACTTGCCTGAACACCAGATTTGGAGCAGAGTTCACAGTGGACAGGCCCACGTGAGTGCCTTCTTTTCAGCGCAGTGCCGGGGGAGCAAACCTCAGAAGGAAACTGAGCTCAAAGTTCCACACCAACCAATCCTGAAGAGGAACAGCTGTCAGGCTCTGGACTGGTTCTTGGAGCCAAGAGCCTCCTTTTTAGAGACAGACCAGCATCACAGCACCCTGCCCTCCACAGCTCAGTTCTGCTTCTGAGCTCTGTGGCTCTGCCTGCCTGGAATTACTTCCCCCTCGTGTTCTGTAGGGGCCAGCAGAACAGAAGACAAGAACCATTTCTGAGTCTGAAGGACATATTTTGGTGGCATTTTAAGACAGATTGGCGCTGGAGAACTTGCCTGAAGTCCCTTTACCTGAAGAGCCTCCTACCTAGACGTCCTCAAACCACACCACTCACAATCACCCGATGCGTGTTGGGGACAGGTGGCTCTAGCTAATCCTTATGGGGATTTACCCCTTACTCATGGGTCAAACAGGGGCTTGGGCCTGTTCTCCTCCCTCCTGAGTGGTGCCTCTGCATTCACTGTGGCACCTGAGCAGCCAGGGCAAGCTGAATTCAGCCCATATATGTGCACTCAAGCATCTGCTCCGACCGGTACCTGACTGTAAAAGAACTGCAGACACTAGCCAGATGGGCAGCTCAGCTGCCCCAAACTTCACAGGGGCACAAGCCATTCCTATTAGGAGCCTATTTCCAGCTCCACCCACAGCCTCTTAATTTCTTCCCAACTCCCAAGCTGGCTTCCTCTGACGTGTGCGAGTGTCTCCTTCCTTCTGCCTGCTGACAACGTTATGCGAAGGGCTTGTTCTTCGCTCACTGGAACTGTCTGCCACGCAGCATGGAGCTTTTCATCACAGCTCCTCCAATTAGCCTTTTAATTGGTTTTTCTTATCTTATGGCACCTCCTACTCCTCCTCCAGAGCAGATTGCTCCTGCTTATCAGTTGTCATAGCCCCACTCACTGACATCAGCCTGTTCCTTGTTTGGGCTCAACAGAGCTGCATTCTCTTACCAACACAGCTACGGGACATGTCATAATTATTAGTGTAGAGGAGAGCCAAGACAACCCACCAGTTAGGTTAATGGCTTATGACTTGTGACACCTGGGCTCAAGTCCTTTCTCTATCACAGGTTTCCTATTTGATCTTGGGCAAGTCACTTAGTCTCGCTGTGTCTCAATTCCTCCCCTGCAACAACCCTCTATGGATAAGTATCAGAGGGGTAACCAAGTTAGTTTGTATCTTCAAAAACATCAGACCTCAGGAGGCAGGCATGTTCTCACCTATAGACAGCCTGCTAACCTTAAACAAATTCTCACCAGAAACTATAGACCACAACATAGTAACTCTAAACCGGGAACCAATCCCCGCAACAAACCTTGCTGCCAGCTCTGCTCACATATTTACATCAGTGACGTCACCACAGGACCTAACATCAACCACACTGTCAGGGGCTCTTTCACCTGCACATCTACTAATATAATATGTGCCATCATGTGCCAGCAATGCCCCGCTGCAATTTACATTGGCCAAACTGGACAGTCTCTAGGTTAGAGAGTAAATGGACATAAATCAGACATCAGGAACAGCAGCATACAAAAATCTAGGAAAACACTTCAATCTCCCTGTACACTCAGTAAGAGATTTAAAAGTAGCAGTCCTACAACAAAAAAACTTCAAAAATAAACTCCAAAGAGAAACTTCAGAGCTCCAATTCATTTGCAAATTTGACACCATCAACTAAGGACTGAACTGAGACTGGGAGTGGATGGCCCATTGCAAAAGCAGTTTCTCCTCTCTTGATGTCCACATTAACTGCTGATAATGGGCCACATCCTCCGTGACTGAATAGACCTCGTCAGCTCTGGCCCTCCCCCTGACTGAGACTCCCTCTTTAAACCCTCCTCTGAAACCCCCTCAGTCACGCATCTGATGAAGCAGGTCTTTGCCCACGAAAGCTTATGCTCCAAAGTATCTGTTAGTCTATAAGGTGCCACAGGACTTCCTCTATGGATAAGAATCCTTCCTTCAGTACTGCACAGAGGGGCAGAGAGGCGAACTGCATTGCAGACTGTGAGCACCAAGGCCATGGCAGTGGCAGCCAGGTGAGCATTTAGGACAAGTAGCCATCTCCACCACTGTATCACATGCCAGACAGTACACCTTTGGGAGGCCTGACGAGGGACCTCCCTTCTGGAGTATTCAACCCCCTTTCTGGGCAAGGGGAAGAGGGTTCTCAATGGACGAAGATAGCTGGAGAGCCAGCAGGGGCCCAGGACTGCCAGACTGAGTTACCATTTCAACCTCTCCTAAAAAAACAACTGGCTGGCATGCGCTGCTGTGCACCTTCCTCTCCCACCCTGCACAGCACTAGCATGGGGACAATGTCAACTGCTGCTCTCCTTCACTCCAGTGTGAACTCAAGGTAGCCCCATCAAAGACTCCCAGTTCACCGAGAGCTGCCTGGGGCTGGGGATGTCTGGAACACGCCCAGTACACTCCATTTCCCCAAGGAGCATGCAGCAAGCTTACTGAAAGGGCAGATGTACTCTTATGTATCCGTCTCTATTTTGTTTCTGTTTGTTGAATGTTCCTCTCCAGAAATCTAGACACATCACAAAATCAGACCACGCCTAGCCAGCTGCAACCAGCGCTGCATGATGTACCATGCAACATAGCCCACTTTTGTCACACCGCTGCTGAAAAGCACAAACCGAGGCCTCCCACAAGAACATCCTCATCCACTCCAACCCAAACACTCATGCAAGAGAGCTCTGCAATGTGTTTTACCAGCACACAGGAGACCAGTGCTCAGAACCCCTCCCATATAAACCAATGTGTCCAAGCACAACAGGGGAGTGGTGATGTGGGGAAAGGAATGGCTCAGCTAATCTGGGCTCAAATGTTTTAGGACTTTGTGAGCCAAAAGGAAGCCCTTAAACACCACCTGGCAGCCGACGCCGATCCAGAGCACAGGCAGAATGTGTTCATGGCACCAACTTTTGCTGAATGAAGGCAGTCACCACATTCTGCCGCAGCCTCAGCTTCCAGCTGGTCTAACCCATAGCTCCACACAGGTAGCACGTGGCAACAGCAGGTTAATCTCAGGCAGACAAAGGACATGTGCAGTTCACCAGGAGCCCATGCTGTTTAGACTCCACCACACATGCTGCTGGGGCCTCAGGAGCAGCCCTGGGTCTAACACCACCGCTAATCTGCGAATGAAGGAAACAAATGGAGGGACATTCCCTCACATGAAGCTGCTAACAAATCTCTGCCAACCGCTCACTGTCTCTTCCAATCCACCAACATTGGCTCAGTCCCTGCTGGACCGAGGCTCAGCCAGCTAGCTCCAGAATCATCTCGGGACAGCCACTGCACAGCAGAGGGGAGAGCAAGAACAGTGTGTGTCCTCAGCTTACCAAACCCACACTGCTGGCCATCCTCAGGGCTTTGTGTACATTCTGACTGGGGGACTGACAGCATCTTATCCTGCAGGACTCGCAGGCAGAACAACTGCCCCAACTTACACCTGGGATCTCTCCCAGACACAGGGATGGAGCCACACCATTTACACCTGCTGGCGATCACAGGCACATCAAAAATACCCCTTGGCCAGCAGCATCAGAGGCAGCTGACAGGCCTAAAAGAACCAGCATGGTCACTTTAACGTCATCTGTCATTAGATGTTCTGGGGGGTTGGACTGACCTTTGATTGACAAGGGGCACACTTATGGAGGAGGCCAACTGCAGCAGATAGCTGTGGTGTAACGGGGGCACAGGATAATGGTAACAACTGGCCTTCCTGACAGAGAAGTCTTAGAGACAGAAGACTTTGCTAGTGAGGTACAGTGTGGAGAGCACCTTCTACAGAACTACCACCCCACTTCTACCAGGGATGGTTATGGGGGGGGGCGGGGTGGCACTGAGCCCAAAAGCCGCTGTTGGAGAGCTCAAAGCTCTGACACCCACACCCCAGGAAGGGAGCAGTGGAGAGGTCCTCCAAGCATGCTTGAGTGGCTGCACAGAAGACAACCAATCACGGCCCAGGAGGGCCACATAAAAAGGAGTGTCAGACTAGAGCAGAGAGATCGGTGGAGCTGCTGGGCTGCTAGCACGAGGTGGGAGAAGCTGGACTGGATGCCCAGCTAAGGGAACAGCAGCACAGTCACAACTAAGTGGGGGCAGGGACCAGGGAGCGAGAGGTTTCTGGCTTCTCAGACTGGGTGAGGACCGAGCCCAGGGAAGGCCCTAAGAGAAGAGTGTCTCCAAGAAGAAAGCCCTGGGAATACAGCCCCATACCAGGGCTGCAATTACTAAAAGGCAGACACCCAGGCTGGGCTAGAAAACCTGTCTGAGACCCACAAAAAGGGGATCACTAGAAGCCAAGGAGAGCAGTCACACACAATCAGAAAGGGATGCTCACGAGAGGTGGGTGTTGAACCCATCACACCAAGATACCCCTTAAGGTGCAAGAGCACCCCCAAACATAAGGTAGCACCCAGCAACGCTGAACAGGTGCAATCCCCCTGCTGGGAAGAAGGATGAGGACAATGCAAACCTTTTCCCAGACTTTCCCTGAGGTGGCAGGTAGAGTCGGGGCTATAGCCTTCAATTCCAGTGCCTGGTCACACTTTAATCCTGGACACAGACCCAGGTGGAATTCTCTGTTGGCCTGACTGTCCAGGAGAGGTGCAGTCTACACAATGGCATGTGCCATTATGTCTGTATCAGGATCTCCACCAGGCTGCATTCATTCATTATCAATGATTCTCTTTCCCTCCTTTAACATTCTACTTACTTTATAGAATTTCTGTTCCTTCCTCCCTGCAGGAACCCCTCCCTCACACCATAGACTGCTTCACCTTGAAGACAGCTGATCACAATTCCCCAATATGCAGGACTCCCTTGTCCATAAAACAAGAGAGCTGGGCACTGTCCAGCAGAGTGGGGGAGGCGTGTGACTGACTGGCTAGGAGGACGTGACCTGCTACAGACAAAGAAGCTACAGTTCTGCATCTGGGCCACTCTGGTCCAGGTCCCTGTCCTGGAATTTAATCACTGATGGCCAGATCCCCAGCTGGTGTTTGCTACAGCACCACCTCCTGAGTCAATGCTGATTTCTGCACTGAGGAGCTGCAACCACGGAGGGAATGGACATCACCACCTGACCTAGCCAGGAGATGCCTATAGAGCCTGTTCTAAGACCAGCCCGTCTGGAGACGCCTCTCCTGTACATGGCTTGTGCAGAGTTAGCTTACCTAGCTGCTGCGGCTGTGGTTCCGAGTGGTTCCATGAGCATGGCGTAGCACAGCTCAGGTCATTAAGTAGTCCAGCTGCCTGTCTCTCTGCTGTGCCCAGTCAAGTTTGAATCCCCTTTAGCTTGTTAACGGCAGTGCAGCCGGAAGAAATGGCACCTGAGCCTTAGCTAAACTCCAAGCCCTTCCCAGAACGCCCATCCCAAAATGAAACCTACCTGAAAGCTGCACCATTCCCTCCTGCTCTGTGAAACACAGGCAGGGGAAACTGGCCAGGAGGGGTCAGACCTTTCACGTGGGCAGGGAGGAGAACAAAGGGGAGGGAGTGGGTAGTGAACGTCTCCTTGTGCCCTTCCCATGCAAAGTTCACCCAGCACACAGCCAGGGCACATGCAGAGACCCGAGAGCCGTTAGACACAGCGCAGGAAGCCAAGCCTTGCCCCCCGCTCCCCCCCGCCGGGCTTCCACAAGCCCCAGCGCACGCCGGAGCACTCACATTGATCATAGCATTGGAGGTGATCCGGAAGAGGGTGGCTCTCTCAGTGACGGCTTTGATCTTCTCCCCGCTCTCCGCGGGCAGCTTCAGGCTCTCCAGCTCACTCAGGGACCGCTGCAGAGCCGCCCCGTGCTTGGCAAGAAGGTCATTGCACGTGCTCAGATCCTCCAGCTTACTGGCCAGGCTCTTCAGCGTGCTGTGCAGCTCGCTCTTGTCAGACTGCGAGGCTGGTTCCTCATCGCCAGAGTCATCTGTGGGGGGGGAGGGGGTGGAGAGAAAAAATGGTTTCTATGGTTACCACCGGACTGCACTACCCGGGGAAGTCAGGCCATGCAGCGAACGAGAACGGCTTCTGCTGAGCGTGGCTCCTGCCCCCCTTGGGCTGGGGGTTAGGATGCTGCCTGGGGGGACAGAGCCACCAGCTCTCCCCTCTCTGCTCCTGTTCCTAGCTGCTGCCAATCCTCCTGCAGCACCAGAGCAGAGCATGAGTGGCACGTGTCTGCCCATGGGAAGAGCTGTCAGCCGGAGCCCCCAGTCAGCACCATTCCTCCGCACACTCCCAGCCCCTCGGGAGCCGACACACCACAGCAAGGAGAAGCCAGGCCCAGGCCAAAGGTGACAGTAAGGTGGGGCAGCCCGGGAAGAGTGCGGCCGGCTGGGGCGGGGCTCTGGGCTCTGTGGGCCAGGTAACACCCTCCATCAGCAAGGGTCCCATGCCAGCGCTGGGCATGGGCGGTGCCCCTCCCCTTCTACCCTCCTGCCCACAGGAACCCAAACCATCATTCCCTGGTGGCCGCTGGACCCAGCGCCGGATGGCTGGGGGCAGGGAGGTGAGACCTCAGCCCTGGAGGGCCTGAGCCAGCTCCCACAGCCCCTGGGGTGGTACAGTCACAGCACCCCCGGCTAGTCCCAGGGCTCTGGCAGCTTGGCAGTGCTGTTGTTGCACTCTGGCCAGCCCTAGGGATCCAGTGACCAGGCAGCATGGTGGCTGCTGTCCCAGCCCGAGCTCCCCACACCCCCAGTTCCCTGCCCTGAGCTCCCTGCACTGTCCAACCCCTGTCCCAAGTCCTGCATCCCACCACTACCCAGCCCCCTGCCCTGACTCCCCAGTGCCTGCCCTGCCCAGCCCAGTGGGGCAACACGACAGTACCAGTAAGAAATTTCAGTTACCTTCACCTCTGGCAAGGCCGGGGGCGCAAACCCCTAGTTAACCCCTAAGCACTGGGGTGAGTTTAGGCCTGAGTGCCCCATGCTGTAATGGCCTTTGGGGCCCAATCCAAAGCCCAGAGAAGTCAGCAGGAGAAAGACTTCACCAGGCTACGAGCCCCACTTCCCGCAAAGAGGCTGACTGCCCTGCAGGGGTCAGGAAGGGTAGCTGTGCCAGGCCAGCCAATTCTGTACAAGGGGGTTATTTACACAGGACCATGTCCCACAGGGGCAAGTGTGGGGAGTTACCCCCCTCAACCTCTGCCAAGGAGTTCCCAGCACACAGCGGGACTAAAACAGCCTGGCCTGAGACTAGCCCAACCAGGTGGGCAATTAGCCTAACCGCACTGTTTGGCAGTCTGGAATTTGTGCCTCAGCCAGCTGGAATCACTGGCATGGGTCAGCGCTGCCTTCTGGAGCAAGCCTCCCTCGGCCCACGGCCACAGCTTAGTACTGTTCGCGCTAGTCCTCTGAACTTAGCCAGGCAGAGAGCATGAGGGAGGCACGGCTCGGGCTGCAGTTTGGGCTCTGAAGCCTTGGGAGGCGGAGGGTCAAGAGGGGTGTGGGGGTGGGTGTCAGGGCCTGAGCTCTCGCCCAAGCCCTAATTCAAGCACTGACTAGCCAGCTATTTTCAGAGCACAAATGTAAGCTCACCAGCCCGAGACTAGCAACCTGGGCTGCGTGACTTGCTCTCAGATACATGTGCAAGGAATAATGGTGCCCATTTCTTGTTCACAATGTCCTCTGATGTAGGCACATTGAGGCTTCAAATCACCACTCAAGACAAGCGTCTATTCTGCTCCATAACAGTCCCAAGCAGTGCAGACCAACCGATGCATGTTCCTTTTCACTGTCTGAGTCAACCTACAGGAAGGCTGATTTTTACTTTTATTTTTGGTGGTTTGGGTTTTGTGGTTTCCCCATTGGAGTGCTGCTCTTTTAAAACTTCTGACAGATTGGAAGGCACTTCAAATTCTTAACCTTGGGTCTTGAGCTACAGTTGCCCTTAGAAACCTCTGTGTTTTGTCAAATCTGCAGTGAAAGTGTCCTCAAATTGAACGTGTGCTGAGTCATCATCTGAGACTGCTATATCACATGAAATATATGGCAGAATAGGGGTAAAACAGAGCTGCTGACATACAGGTCTCCTCCAAGGTGTTCAGCACAAATTTAATTAACTTTTTTTTAATGAATGTCTTCAGCATGGACACATGCCCTCTGGAATGGCAGCTACCAAGAGGGCAGGGGATGGGACTCAGTGACCTCCCAAGGTCCCTTCTAGCTCTATGAGAGAGGTAGGTGCGTGCGCGCGCGCGCGTGCGCCTCAAGGCAGGAGGAGAGCAAGGCAAGAAGCATCGCTGGGTCCTGGATGAAGACATGCACTTAATTTTGGGGGAGGGATAGCTCAGTGGTTTGAGCATTGGCCTGCTAAACCCAGAGTTGTGAGCTCAATCCTTGAGGGGGCCATTTAGGGATCTGGGGCAAAATAGTTTTAAAAAAAAACAGGGGGACGGTACTTGCTTCTGCCTCTCATTCCCGTTATCACATGCCCCAGGACAGCAGGAACCAGAACCAGGGGTGGCATGGGTTGGGGGGGGGGCGGCGGCGGCGGCGGCGGCAAGAGATTGCTTCATTCACTGGGGCTCCTCTCTGGCCAGAGGGCCAAGTCTGTCTCAAGGGGATGAGAGGAGAGTCTCCCATCTGCCCTGAACCAGACAGCTCTCCGTTCCCAGTTCCGAGTGCTGATGCTTAGACAGGATGTGCTGATGTAAGCTTCTTTCAGCAAGGTCAGCGTACGGCAAATGACTATGTTGGAGCTCAGCCGAACTGAATGGATAGGTAACAAGGTGCCTCCAGCTCCTGCCACTGCCTCAGTTGCCCTGTAGGGTATACCCACCTTTGCAGCAACCATGTGATTGCAACACAGGTTCTCATGCTAGCTTTGATCTACCCGCACTGATGCCAGGAACACTGGAGACATGTGGCATGTGCTGGCAGCCTGAGCACGTACCCCTGCGGGACGTGGCCCTGTGTGAATGCCCCACTTCATACAGGATTGGCTGGCCTGGCACAGCTACCTTTCCTGACCACAGCAGGGCAGTCAGCCTCTTTGGGAATGATGGATGAAATGCAGGCTTGGGCAGCTCACTGACAAAAATATCAAACATTTAGGGCCAGGTTCTGCTCTGACTCTTACCAGCGTAATGCTGGCGTAGCCACACAGAAGTCATAGGTGGAACAGACTGACACCTTTTCAAACTCAAAGCAGGGGACATTATCTGCCCTTTGATGGGTCTCTAGCAAGCTCTGGGCACAAAAGCACAAAGATTAAACTGAACTAGAGTTGTGTTTTCTAAAAAAAATTCAAGTCTGCAAAAGGACCAATGGTGATTCAACAGCAGAAGGGACAACCCTTGATTAGATGCTCTCGCAGGACAGGAGGATGCTTTGGGGAAAATGCCAGTCAGAGGAACCAGCTTGGAGGAAGGGCCCGGCTTGCCTGTATTCCAGCGTACGCTATACCCACATGCATACTGCAGCACCAAATGCAGGCAATGCCTGCAGACAAGCCATTGCGCCAGATGGTTCATGAAAATGCTGCTTCATACAGGGATGTAACTGACTCATCAAAAATGGGCATTTTTTTCTGGCATCAAAGCAAAGCACGTGCCATGTGGACTATGCTTTCATCATCTCTCTTGCATAGCACGATGCTGGAATGGGGGGTGGGCAGTGAGGGAAGCAAGGAGCAGGTAGTGCTCTCCAGCTCTGCCAGAGATCACAGCTCTTCAAGGTAGCCCACTTACACCCCACGCTGTGTAAGCAGCTAAAGGCAAGACTCCAGGAGAGTGAGGTCAAACAACCACCACTCGAGCACTGGATAGTCACACGCCTGCTCAGAGCAGGCTGCATGGAACATTTACCAAGGGATGCAAACTGTCCTTGTCAGAAGACCAAAACCTCTTTGCAGCAATACAGATGAATGACCTAGAGCTGGACCTTTGTAAGCACTGGTCACTGCCGTGTTTGCAGGCCTACCGAAAATTAACTTTGTACCCAGCAGTCTGCTTTACAAAAAGCCACACACACACATTTTGCATACACATATGCAAACAAACAGACTGTGAATGGCTGTGTTCTTTACCCTGGAGAGCTCTGGTACATCAGCACCCTCTCCGAGAGGCTCTGCCTCTTACTCATTTTGCTGGTGTATTAAGATGAGGGCCTGAAGCACAAGCAGATCCTGCTCACCGAACTTGGCATGGACTGGGCTGACCCTGCGGAAGCATGGCGAGTAGTTTCAGAGAGGTGGTCGTATTAATCTGTATTGTTTCCAAACAAAACAGCAGTTCTGTAGCACTTTAAAGGCTAAAAAGCTCATCACCTAATATATTATGTGGAGTGCTACAGAACTGCTGTTTTGTACCGCGGAAGCACTCACACCTTAGAGGTACTAGGCACAGGCCACGCACAGATTCCAGGGGGCTGGTAACAGAGCACCTGTTTACGAGGCCCCTCGGTTCTAACACACACCAACCCAGGTTCTGTTCCGAGTCTAAAATGACACCATGCTAGAGAGCAATGTTTGCTTGAACTGCCATGTCCAAGGTGATATCTACGTAACATCAGAGGGTGCCACATCAAGAGTGATGTGTAACTTGTCTGTATCTCTGTATAAAAATTGTCCTCAGAGGGGCTGTTCCAATCCAGCCTCGGGGGATAGTGGAGAGTCCCACCACTGACTGGGTGGGTCCATTGTAACCCACACGCTTGTTTTACTGGTCTGGCAGAGTCTGCTGGATACTAGGACCATGCTTTGTTGAGAATAAATTTGGCCTGGTGCCTTCAGCCCCCACCTGATTCTGTGATCCTTGGAGGTTCTCTCAGAATCTGCTGTGCTGGCTATCTGCTCAGAGACAGGCCAGCACCCTGGGGGAGCACATGCACAGAGCCAAAGGGTTACCACCACTGGACAGAGCAAAATACCTGTCAGGACACCACCCCAGTGATGTCTGACCACAGCCAGCACAATGACTCAAAGGCTCTACCCACTCTTCCAGCTGTTTGGTCTTTGCTCTGACCACCAGACAATCTCATTGTCTATCTGTCACTCAGAATGGCCACTGCCAGGTTATGCAGTTCCCATAGCATTTTTCCATGGAATGTCCCCTCACATTCGGGGAAGGTCTGGATGCTACAGCCAGCTATGCAAGGGTCTGTCCTGGCCACATGCAACACATTTCTTATTGCTGTCAGCTAATCAACTTTGTTAAATATCATGAATCACTGCCGACAGCAAAGTGAATGACCCTGAATTGGCTTTCTTTCACCATCCCTCATAGGGGCCATTCATCAATCACGATGACTAGGTCACAGATAAGCTCTTGGAAATGTGCATACAGAACTAACCCAACTTCCTGTCTGTAAAAATAGCTGTAGGGTAGCAAGAGGAAGGGAGAAGGAGGCTGAGTGGTAGGAATGAGACATTACGATGTCTTAGCAATGGTTACTGAGTAAGAAATATGGCTCTCACTTATGAGTTTGTGGTGGGTTATAGACAACACGGGACTGCATGGGGCTTCATACATGACCTTCCCCAGAGCCTCAGTGAACTGGTGTGTCTGGTCAAGTCACATTTCTGGCCATGGTTGGCAGTTAACACATGGGACTCCTGGATGAAATTCCCTGGGCCTTATGTGCCCTGGGGCAGTTATTTCTACAGCCCTCCAATTGCCATCTGCCCAAAGGGCTGATAATGCACTCTCCCATGTATGGGGGCTGTGAGGCGAAAGTGCTGTTATCGCTAGAGCTCTACAGGCAGGAAGGGGCTGTGCTAAGATGAAGGCCTAAGCCCATAAAGCACAGGCCTGGTTTGAGGCCTTAGGTCTAGAGACAATGGGTCAAAACATGGCTCAAAGCAAAACTAAGCTGTGAGCAAGAGAGCCCTCTGCTAACAGAATTTGGCACCGACAGGGCTGGAGTACAAAACTCATCAGCTCAGGGGTAATTGGTACAGTTCATAAGTTGAAATCACAAGGTCTCACCAGCTGATAAAAAAAAAACCACCGTGATACATACTCCGCACAGCTATAGACCCAGGTTCAGGAAGGGGTCTAAAAATCACAGCTTGATGGATGAGATGATCTAACCAACCACAAGGTACAGGGTGATGGGTGGTAACTAAGTAGCATCAGAGGGTGGTAACCAGTGAGGTGTGCTTTGTATCTGTATATAATGTGGTGTCTTAGCTACTGTCTTTGTCTGACCTAGTCGGGCAGTGGAATTCCCACTGACTGCATCAGTCCATCACTGCAGGTACATCTGTAATTAACAACTGCTATCTGTATCTTGCTTGGCAGTAAAGCCTGGCTGGGCACCTTCGGTCTGTATCTGGTCTGTGGTCTTTGGGGAACTGCTGCAATCATTGGGCCCATATCACTGAACATGCATGCAAGCAGCCTTCTGGTTATCATCAATGGAGCCAAGGACCTGTGAGGACACAACAGCAGTAAATCCGCCAAACTAAATGGCTGTGCAAAGGCAAAGTATTATTTGTAACCATGCGCTGCAGCTAATGTGAGAAGAGTCAAAAACCAGTCATGTCAAGTCACCCAAACAGCTTTTTGTGTTAGGACAACAAGCCACATGGATGGGAGGGGACAGCAGTAGATATGGCATATCTTGACTTTAGCAAAACTTTTGCTCTGGTCTGCCATGACCTTCACATAAACAAACAGGGGAAACAGAACCTAGACAACACTTCTACAAGGTGCTTGAGCAAACTATCGGAAAACCATATTCAGAGAGTAGTTTTCTACATTCCAGTCAAACTCGTAGGGGACATCGAGTGGGTCCCACAGCGATCTGTCCTAGCTCCGGCTCCAGTCTTCCCTCTAAGCTGAGCGCACGGGCAGCCACCCAGGAGACATTCTAGTGCTGCCCAGCTGATTAGCAGAGCACCCACAACCACCCACAGTGGGCATTGTGTGTTTCTATTGATGGTGCACATCTGCACATGCCTTGGTGCACATAAAATTTATTCCATCCATAGATGGAAACAAGTATCGAAAACACTGTCCATTTCTATCAAATATCTTCAAAAATTATCAGGCTAATGCACGCATACAATTAGTGAACAATACCAAGCTGGGAGGGACTGTATGCACCTTAGAAGACAGGATTAGACTCCAAAATGATCTTAAGCTAGATAAAAGATTTGAAATAAATAGGACAAATAAAGTACTGCACTTCAGCCGGAATAATCAATTGCACAAATACAAGATAGGAAATTATCGTCTAGGAAGGAGTCCTGCAGAAAAGGATCTGGGTGGTATAGTGGATCACAGCTTAAACATGAGTCAACAATGTACTACTGTTGCAGAAAAACAAAAAAAAAAACAAAACCCAAAACCCCCCACAAAAAACAGCAAACATCTTTCTCGGATGTATTAGCAGGAGTGCTATAAGCAAGGCACAAGGAGTCTTTCTTCCACTTCTACTCTGCACTGATTGAGCCTGAACTGGTGTAGTGTGTCCCATTCTTGGCACCACATCAGGAAAGATGGGGACAAACTGGAGAAGGTTGGCAAAGAGTAAATGAAATGACCAATGTTCTAGAAACAAGACCTATGAGGAATGATTGAAAAAATAGGCTTATTTAGTCCGAGGAGGTGGGGACACAACAACTGTTTTCAGGAACATAAAAAGCTGTTCGAAGGAACAGGGTGATAAATTGTTCCACTTTAACCTCTGAGGCTAGGACAAGAGACAACAGGTTGAACCTGAAGCAAGCAGGGTTTATGCAGGGTATTTAACCACTGGAACAAATTGCCTGAAGGGGCTGTGGAATCTCCATCAAGGAGAGTTTTTAAGAGCAGGTTAGACAAACACCAGAGTGGGACAATCTCCTTGGTCTTGCCTCAATGCAGGAAACTGAAGCAATGACCTATCCAGGTTCTTTCCAGGTTTATAGTTCAATGACTCTGTGATAGTTATTTACAGACTGAATTCTAGGTCCATACTCAGTCTATACTCAGCTACCATTTAGACAAAGTTTATGCTTCCCAAGGGTGTTTGCCTAAGGACTGGATAATAGCTGAGTGAGTGCCTCAGGATTTGGTCTACTACAGTGTTAACACCCATGCAATAAAAGATGGGACAGCTTCAGCACCTGTGCAGGTAAGTTTGGATTAAACCAATTGTACATGCCAGAGGGGACGGGGCGTCTCAGTGACAAAGTATTCTGCTGTGTCCCGCCCTTTGACATCAGCATTTTCTCTAGTCTGGAAGTGCTGCTTCTCAAGGATGCTTAAATTCTGGCTCTTGCTCTCTCTGGGCACTTGGCTCTGACAAGTGCTTGTGGGTTTTCTTGCTGCTACACAATGTTACATAAGTAGTTCCAAGCCTGAAATAAAAAGATCCTCTCCTGCCAAGCAAAGGCACCTGGGCTGCATTGTGACAGTTGTGCTTTTGTTCTGTTCAGGATGGGTTAGGTCAGAGGAGGACTTCTTCTGTCTTATGTAACAGCTGCAGCTCCTGGAGTTCAGAACAATTGCACACAAACCAGCAGCCTGCTTGGAAGAAAAGGAGCACTGAAGGGAGAAGAAAGAAGCTTTGAAAAATGCTTGGAAGATCACAGGAGGTGTCCAAAGGAAGGCCAATTATACATTAAATTTGTCTGCTTAACAAGCTACCCAAGCTGCTTCTGTAACACTGACACGTTTATTTCCTCTCAGTGACTTCCAGAGATAATTTTTTCAAATCACATAATTGGTTTTCAAACTATTGTTCTGGGGCTGCAACTTGAGGCCTTAAATTCCAGCTTGGTAACTGCCTAGCGCTCAAGGTGCCTCACAAATTGGAGGCACAAAAACAGGGTCTTTACTGGCCTCCTACTCCTACAAGGTAGAAGTTTGATCACTAAAACCTGAAGATGTAGAAAACCAGCTTCTCATGGTTACATTAACATGGTCTGTATATACAAAAAGCATACCTATAATGTCAGAGTAAAATGCTTTTAATTTAATTTACTTTAATTTAATTTACTAATATACATCATTTAAAGGTAAAAGCATTACAGGGATGCTGTAATTATCCAACATTATCCGAGATCAAGCGTTATAGACCCAGGAAATTTAGTGTTATATGAAGGAAAAAAATATCCAAACTTGCTGAAGTCAAAAATTCCCAGTTCAAGTATTCAAACAACTTTAATTCTTTGGTTAGGCTCAGAGAGGTGGCTGTGTTTTGTTGGTGTCAAAGACTGCACCTCAATCACAGTAACCACCTATCACTACCTGGACAATGAAATCCCACCCAGAAGAAAAAGAACTGTGTAAGTTCAGGGTGGTACAAAAATAACAACTAGAAACAACGTGTGAAATGGAGAAGAGAATTTACCCTGGAAAAGCAAAAGTTGCCATTCTGAATGGTGAAACCTCAGACCTTAGAACTGCTTCAAGGGAACTAAAGGATGGCCCAACAGCAGGCAGAGGTCCCAGGTGGGAGAAGGAGAGGAAAGAATAACCCTGGGCCCCAAGGAGAAAAACTAGCTAAACTTGCAGGTCTCAGTCCAGCCAGGAAACTGAGAATCACACAGACACACCAGTGGAAGAGACAAGATAATGAGCTGCACCATCTAAGCACCCACACCCCAGCCAGGCTGGCCCTTTCTGTCCCAGGAGGCCAGCATTCAGGGACTTCAGGCCCCTTAAAACACAGCCAAGGGTTAACAAGTGCAGAGAGGGCTCCAGCGAGGGGTACACCTGCTTCAACAGCTGCCTGCCTGCAGGTGCGGGGAGCAGAGGCTGAGATTCTGAGGCACAGCAGTTTGGGTTGCGCACTTGCACATCACCCCAAGAAAACAGAAGGTCCCAGATTCCCAGGCAGGAAGGAACTTCTTGGACCATCTCAACCGGCTCCTGTTCGATGGGGGCCAGAGACCTGCTCAACCACATCCCGAGCATGAGCTTTTCAAAACATACCCAGTCTCCATTTTCAAATTGCCAGGGATGGACAATTCATGAGACCTTTCTCCAAGGCCCAGTTGCCTTCCTGGTGACATAGGGGGGCCTGATCTCCAGTCTGCATTTGTCTAGCTTCAACTTCCAGCCACTGGGTCACTGGAGATGTTCTACTGCTAGACTAAAGAGCCCAGTATCCAATAGTTGGTCCCCAAGGAGGAACTTACAGCCTGGGACCATACCACTCCTTCACTTTCTCTTTGCTGAACTAAACCGAAAGCACAGCTTCCACCCCATTCCCCATGCCCAGCGTCAGGCAAAGAGCAACCAGGGGCTCTCTAGAAACAGCAATCATTATTTCAGTGTGCTGGCCAGACTCTGCAGTGGAGATCTGTCTCCTGCCTTTTGACAGAACGAAGCAGGGAAAGTTACTTGGGACAGATTCTTTAAATCAGCAATAGTAGAAGAAACTGATTTGTAGGGAAACGTTTCCATTTGCCCAGTAATTCTCTGTAGTGCTTATAACAACATCACAATAGGCACTTCAACTGAAACAACGCTGGACAGACTATTCACCTTAACGCTGCTCTCAATCCCTCCTCAGAGTCACAAGATGCTATCAGAAGTGTTTCCTTAGGATTGCAACACAGCCAAGGAGATGAAATTTGGCTCTCTCTGGCATTAACCGAGCATGACCTGCTTAAAGGGCAACAAGATGGGATTACACCCTCTTACACTTCTGTAGGATATACCAAGAGCAGGGTGCCTTCCATTTTGTTTGTGTAGACTGGGGGGCAGCGTTCCCTACCTTTTTTCTAACATAAGAAATGGGGGTCTTGTCCACACTGTTTTTCCAAGACGACTCTTTGGTCAGCTGGACAGAAGGAAGATTCTGAGAGCACAGGGACCAGAGAACTAATGCCTCCACAATGTGGGGCAAAGCATTTTCTGTCAGGCTCTTTCATTTGTATGTGCTTTATAGCAGCACCTACTCAATTCAGTCACCTGACAAACAGCTTGCCCTCAGTACCTCTTCAGAGAGTTAACAGCCCAGTTCTGCTACCTAGCAATCAAAGCTCTACGCCAGTACTTTTTTAATCCAAGTTTAAATGGAATTTTAAAATCAAATTTACTTTTCAATACCTATTACAGTTTATAGTTACTGGGCTCAATACAACTTGTAGGGTGAAACAAGCCCACCCGGTTCCCTGGGCTACATGCTCTTTGGCAGAGGACCTGCCTTTTTTGCTGGTTGTGTGTGTACGGTGTCTCCAGCCCACAGGGACCCTAGGTGCTAGCATGATAAGAATACTACATCCTAACCATCCCTCTAGTCCAGTTCACTTGTCAGCTTTGGCTTGCAGCTGAGAAATGCTGAACTCAGGCATGTGCTTCCGCAGCTTAAAAAGCCCCACACTGTAAACTGTTCTTTGTGCTAAGGTCGTATAGCACCTGGCATAACAGGGCCCTGGCTTCTAGGCTTTACTATATTCAAATCATAATAAAGACATTTCTGTATTAAGATTTTTTCTCCCCAGATACTAGTTGCTAACATACCTTGAAATGCAACAGCAACCCCTGTGAAAGTCAATGCCCATAACTCACTGCTGATTATCACTGTGCAGAGAGAATGGAGTCCAGATAAAGGGCCCATTGCTCTAAGCACTGAACACACACATGGCTAAGGCGACCATATTTCCCTATGCGGTATATGGGACATCCGGTACAATTATTTGTATCTGAGTGAGTTCAACGACAATCACTCAGAACTGTACGATACCAACATTCAAATTAACACCAAAAGTTGACTGAATCCCTGTTAAGAAGAAATCCCCCAGATCTGGAGTCCTTTTATTTACCTCCATCTGATGAAGCGGGTCTCTGCCCACAACAGCTTGTGTTCCACAATATCTGTCAGTTTACAAGGTGCCACAGGACTGTGTGCTGGTTTTGCAGACACAGACTAACACGGTGACCCTTCTGATACTTTATTTACCTTTGTACCTTTAAGGTTTGCATGGAGAGAGGTGGCACACGCACAGGCCAGTAACTCCTCTCTGACCTGGGGATGGGGGTGACTGACCCGACCCCACCCACACTGGCAGTGGTCTCTGCCCTCCATTCCTGCCTGGGCACCCAGGATAGAGCCACCTCTCCTGCTATCTGGCACCATATGTTCTCAAGGTAACAAGAGGGGCATGCAAGGCCACAGGCACCCTCCCCAGATATCTGCCAGGGTTCACACCAGGATGTGGCAGACAGCAGCCTTTCGTAGTGTGCGGGAGAGAAGGGATGAGAGCTGCTTCCAGCTGAAGGAAGGTCAGGGTGGGGATACCTGGCCCATGCTTTTCCAGCCCCTCCTCCCCACTGCTCCTCTGTGGTTAGAAGCAGCTTCTCTCTTCCTGCCCACACAGTGCAGAAAGCAGCTGACATCTCCAGGCTGCTGCTGGCCACCAACAAAACCCAGCTACCTCCTGTCCCCTGACTACAACTCAGGCAGGCAGGGGTTAAGCCGTAAGGATTCACTGAGCACCAGGGCCCAGGGAATCTGACTGCAGGAACATTGAGAGGTGGCTCAGCAGAGGTGGTGCCTAAGGACTCAGCAGCCCTACAGTCCTGGAGGGCAGGACTGGGATGTGGCAGCATGTGAAGACGGTGCACAGCACCCTGTGCTTGGGCATCTGCAGGGTTGGGGCAAAAACAGGCTGGAAACAGCTCTCTCCCTGCCACACCAGATCTTGCTGAGGGGCAGAGAATCTTCCCAATGTCGCCACTGTGTGGGGCTTTGACACATGCAGGGCTGGCCTCCTCCGGGAAAGTGCCCCAGGCCAGAGGGTCTTGAGATTTCCCTGGATGCCAGCCCAGCCAGAGGCAGTGGGAGAAGGACAGAGCTGCCAGCTGGGCTGCTGGTGAGCTAATGACCAGACTAGGGTCTGGTTCTCTGCAGTGTGGGGAGCAGGACAGTGGAGTGAGCAGTGGGACAGGGTGTGTGTGTGTGTGCGTGTGCGTGTGCGTGTGCGTGTGCGTGTGCGTGTGCGTGTGCGTGTGCGTGTGCGTGTGTGTGTGTGCGCGTGTGCGCGCGCGCGCGCACAGCACAGCAGGGAAGGGACATTGAAAGGGGAAGCATGTAAAGTGCCGATGGGCGGGCAGCAGAAGTGACATGTATCCAGCCACTGCCTGCCTACACTCCCAGCCACTGCGTCCACCAGCCAGTGCGGCCTGGGAACAGGTGGAGGGGGCCTGCTGGCCACGAGCTGGTGGATCAGCAGGGGAGCGTCTAGCCCTGCACGCTGCAGCTTTGCTCAGCCAACAAACTGGCATGTGGGGGGAGCATGAGAGAATTGCTGGGCCCCTGTACAAGGTGTCTGCGGGTGGGGGCTCCGCAGTCTCAGAAGGGGCAGGGAAACTGACAGAAGAAGCAGGGCTTGGGCAACCATCCCTCACTGCTGACGGTGGGCGGCTGGCGAGCAAGGGTCCAGCTGGCAGAAGGACCCAGAAGCACTGATGGGACAGGACAGACAGAAAATACAGGACAATCTGCCTGGTCTTTTTTTTAAAAGTAGGGACATCTGCAGCAGGGCTTAAAAACAGGACTGTCCCTTTAAAAATGGGACATCTAGTCACCCAACCCATGGTAGAGAGCGTCCCCAGATCCTGATTCAGGACAGCACTAGTCCCATTGGCACCAATGGGTGCTTCGGCACCTTCCAGCCTGAGGCCCCCCAAGAGATCACTCACTATTGATGCAGATAGGGCAGGCAATGGGGAGCGGGGGGATGACTTGTCCAAGGGCACCTGAGAGATCAGAAGCAGAATCTGCAACAGAGCCCAGGTTCCTTAGCCCTCCAGCTCATGCCCCACCCACACTTCTCGCTGGTGTCTTCTTATAGTCAGGTTAACATTTTACAAAATCCTGTGTGTGTCATTGACTAATTGCGATGGAGCTCTGAACTGCAGGGCAAGAGTTCTTTCCTGGGGGACGTGCACGTAACCCACGTCCCACACAGACCTTGAAAAATAGAGGCTGGCCTGGGACCTCCTCTTCTCACTTTACTTTAGACTTTGTCTGGCAACCATACTTCCAAGCACCTGGTTTGGATTTGTTCTGGAGCCACTAAGCACTAGGCAGTTGCTATGGGAGCAGCCAGCCTCACCGTGAACCAGGAGGACTATTTTTAGAAGCATGACGCTAGTTAGTCTCCTGTGTAAAATGGATCAGCAGCTACCGGCGGTAAGCCCTCTGGCCGGCTCTCTCCACAGAGCGATGTGCAAGGCTCCTCTTCAGAGAGCAATGCTGCACACAGAAGGGTGTTAAGGAAAAAGCAGCTATCACACCACTCCTTCTCCTCCCCTTCTCTCCGGCCACTCTCCTGTGGATTCCCTGCCCTCTGCTAAATACTGAAATCGGTGTTCAATGTCTCAGAAGCCATCTCAAGACTTTTGCTGAACGGTTTCTGAAGAGGATACAGACATTTCTCTAGAGGTGACACCTCAGTTCGTTATACTCTGGCTTGTGGCAAAGCCAAGAAATAGAGCAAGATAGGCGATAGGCTGCAGTGTGTGCCTGGAACAGCTCACTCCACTCCAGGCTCAGCACAACTTCCCGCAAGCTCCCACCAAACCACCACAGAGATCCCGGGATTCTGCAGCTGTTGCTCAGATTATTTCACAAACCGCATGCTTTCTTCCATTTAACATGCATTGCCAGGAGTCCCTGTGCCTGGTGGATAACTGGGAATGCAGGAGACAAGAGGACCAAATCCTTTGGAATTAGTCCCTGTAGTCACAGATCTAGAATTCTCAAGCTTGATGCCTAGCCCGGCTAATGAATCCCCCAGCACAACCTGCACACAGGTCCAAAAAAATAAAAATAAAGAAGTCCCAAGGAAGGACACCTTCACACAACACACAGCCAACCTGTGGAACTCCTTGCCCGGGGATTTTGTGACGGCCAAGACTATAATAGGGCTCAAAAAAGAACTAGACAACGTTCCTGGAGGACAGGTCCATCAGTGGCGAGTAGCCAGGATCAGCGAGGATGTAATGCCATGCTCTGAACACCCGAGCCTGGGTCAGAAGCTGGGAGTGCACAACAGGGGATGGATCACTTGATCATTGACTGCTCTCTTCATTCTCTTTCCCTCTGAGGCACGTGGCAATGGTCACTGTTGGAACACAGAAGCCTGGGCTAGCTGGGCCATGTAAACATGTCCAGTGTACAATCAATGATTGTGTAAAAATTTATAAAACAATACTGTTTAGCATAGAAACCACCCCATAATGGCCCCTCAAGAGAACAATGACATGTACACTACAGTGATCCTTCGAAAGAAATTCTTCCAGAAGATCTCTTCTGAAAAACTTCTTTTGAAAGTGTGTGTCCCCACACAAAAAGTGGGTCCAAAAAAAATCAATCTGCTCTTCCGATAGAAAGCATCCACACAGTTCCTGCTCTTTCAAAAGAACAGGCCAGGGATAAAAAAAAAGTCCAGCACCAGGAGGACTGCTCTTTTGAAAGAAGGGCCCGTGGAGCATCTACACACTTTTCCCCAAAGAAGGTGCTCTTCCTCATCCAGGAGCGGAAGAGGGCTTCTGGAAGAAGAGCCACATTCTTTCAATTCTGGATTGAAAGAGTGCGTTTTGTGTGAAGATGCGCCATGTGTTCTTTTGAGAAAGAGCCAGATTTTCCAAAAGAACTTGCTCATGTAAACACAGCCCCAGTGTGCTGAGCAGATCATTGAGCCCACTTACTTGGCCTCTAGGGCACCTCACCAACCTTTCCCGCTGGTCCAGAAGCTCTGGTCTCACCCAGCAACAGCTCAGAGTTGAGGTACCAGCCATCAGCAGAGTATCACATACACTGATACCAGCTCAGCTCTGGAAGGGCTCAGTTACAGGGACTTATCAGCACCCAACAGCACAGTTCCAAATAGGACCAACAACCCAAATAAATCAGTCTTACTCTGCATAAAAGTTTAACACAGAAAAAGCTCATGAAGTTCGCTCTCTTTATGAAGGAAAGCAAGATATGCACAGCTGTTGTTCTCCCTTCTCCAGGTAACAATCATTTACACTGGGTTCCATAATAAACAAATGTGGTGTTAAGTACAGAAAAGTAGGGTGTAAGTGATGGCAAGGGAAAGCAGACAGATCAAAGTAAGTTACTAGGTAAAAGTAAAACAAAACATGCCAGCTAAGCCTAATACACAAGGAGAAGTTGTTACAATTCATATTTCTCACCCAAGTTCTTATTTCAGGTACAGTTCTTCACAAGCCAAAGCTGATCCTGTTCTCAGACCTGGTCCAGCAATGCTCCTCCGCCCCTGCAGATTATGTTAGGTGCTGTTTTTGTTACTACATAAAACCCTTAATTTGAAAGTTATTCATCTTTGTTTGTAATATGCATTAGTTTACAGAGCCTACTTCATAGTGGTCTTGTACACTCACAATTCATAGGATCAGTTTCAAACATGATGCAATAATCATAAACGTACAACAAGCACCACAACATTAATAGGTGCATTGACAGCATTATGACCACACAAGCAGCAAGTACCACACAATTCCTAACAGGCCCCAAAACAGCAGGACCAGGGACATCCCAGCACACTAAAGGCATCCCCTTGGCTCACTGCTGAATGGCTCTTTAAAAGGTCTTGTCAACAGTGTGGCAGTCAATCTTCGGGGGTTCAATTTAGTGGGTATAATAAGGACCAGTGTTCCCTGAAGCTGAGTTCTTGGGCAACTGCCCAGGAGAGATTTAGGTGCCACCCAGCTGATTAGCAGAGCACCCACAGCCGGCATCATGCATTTCCATTGGTGGCACATGCCCTGGTGCACATAACAACATTTATTCTACCAATAAATGGAAAAAAATAGAGGGAACATTGGTAATGACCCAATAAACTGAACCCTGAAATCACACCCTTTGACCTCCCACTGTTGGGACTGCAGAAAATTGATGTAAGGTACATCAATTTCAGCTACACAATTCACATTGTTGGAGTTGTGTATTCTACAGTGATTTTTCTTCCCGAGTATAGATCTGACTAAAGCCTCCCTGATCTGGAGAGCTCTGCCTTGAGCTATTCTAATAGCCCTTGTGCCTGGCTGTTCAAACTCAGCTGACAGACACTCCACCTATGTCCTGCACTCTGCAGCAAGCTTTCCTCCTTCATGTCATGCATAATATCTGTGAAACAACAGGCAGCTGTAACCACTGGGATATTTTTCACACTGAGAGCCAATCTGGTGCATAACCAACATCAGCATCCTTTCAGTCTACCAAAAGCACATTCAGCTGGGTTACTGCACTTGCTGAACTGGGAGCTGAATATTTCCTTGGTGCTGTAAAGGGTACAACTTCGTGAGCCAAAGAAACAAGAGGTGGGTTGGATCCCCCAGGATCGCTATCAGACTTTCAACATTGCCAAAGGCAGTAAGGCGGCTGAGAAGCTAAGTCCTTGCTTGTACCTTTCCAAACAGTCCTGTGTTCTTCAAGATGCTACACACAAGTACCTTCCCTTACCAGCCCAAACTGATTTCACGAGGCATCCATATGATCTACCAACACTTGCATAAACATGGAAAGATAGCCCTTTCTGCAGAGGTACTCAAGCCAACAGAGGGATGGGGCTGTCTATTACACCACCACAATTTGGGAATCCCATTGCTACAAAGCCATCCCCAGTGTCCTGCATATTGTTAAGAATAGTAGTTCTGTGTAGCAGGAGATGATTAAAGGTCCTGCACATGTGCACGACAACAGTCCCCATGATGAATTGTCCCACTCCCAAAATGATTGGTAGCAGTCACAACCTGACTGGTAGCAATCCGGCATTGCGATTTTCCATCAGTGATTTTCCACTGTTCAAGCAGCTCCCAGTTTGGTGTCCCTGAACTAGATGGCGGGGGCAAGCTCAGCGCACAGATCCAGGAAGGTGGCCTTGAGCATCCACAAATAGCCACTTCTTGTCAACCCAAGCCTGCATTGCAACATGATCCCACCACAGTGCTCATTTCTTGATCCTAGATACTCCCAGCACCGCACTGTTGGCAGTTGCTCCTTGAACAACTGCAGCAACCTCAAACTGGTCCCCCAGTAATCTGTCCTCTGTGAAATTGTCATGTTTCCTGCAATTCTTCTGGTGGCTCCACAAATTTGGGAGGATTATCTGTATTACTACTACTACTTAACCCTTGTACTCTGCGTGGAGCATAGGTCATCTACAAGTCTCCTCCACTTCACTCCATCACGGGACAAAAAACTTCTAGCTGGCTCCAGGAGTACCCCAGTTGTTGTCCTTCAATCTCAGGAGATCTTCTCCATGTTGTCTGAGGTCTTCCTCTTTTGCATTTTCCCTGCGGGTTCCAGATGAGAGCTTGACAGACCGTGCTGGATGATGGTTTTCTGAGAGTGTGGCCTAGCCATCTCCCCTTTGTTCTCTTGATTTCAATGTCAATTGGCTCTTGCCCTGCTGTTTTCCAAAGCTCCTCATTTGTGATGAAGTCTTGCCATTTGATGTAAAGGATGTACCTCAGTCATCTGTTTATGAGTGTGTGTAGCTTGGGATTTGAAGACTTTTTAGTATGCCAGTCTCATATCCATACAAGATGACATTCTTCACGTGTGTTGAAGATGTGCAGTTTCGTCTTCGCAGATGTTATTTGTGAACTCCATGAGATGGAGAGTCTCGAGTGCAGCTGTTGCTTTCCCTATCCTGGCATTTATATCCTTATTTGTTCCTCCATCTATGCCCATAATACTCCCCAGGTAGGTGAAATGCTTCATATTTTCCAGGTCATCCCCTCGCATTATGATGGTAGTGCTGTTGGACTGGTTGATGCTCATTGTCTTGATCTTTCCCTTGTTAATGCTCAGTCCAGTAATTGAGGCAGTTTTGTCTCATGTTGTGACCTTTTCTTTCATGTTGGTGTGAAAGGAGGGTGACATCATCAGCAAAACCAATCTCCTCTAGCTATTTGAAAAGTGTCCATTGAATGCCTCATTGATGGCCATTTGTTGTCCTGTTCATAATCCAGTCCATTGTGATCAAGAATGGGAAAGGTGACAACAGGCACCCTTGTTGGACTCCTGACAGTATGCTGAAGGATTCTGTCAAGACACCACTGTGAACAACTTGGCATGTCAAGAGTTTGTACGTTGAATTAATCAAATTAATAATTTTGGATGAGGTGCCACGGTGTTGCAGCAGTTTTCACAAAGTGTGTCTATCAACGCTGTCAAAGGCTTTTTCAAAGTCTATGAAGGTCATGTACGGGGTGAGTTCCACTCGAGTGACTGTTCTATGATTACTATGAAAGTTGCTATTTGGGCAGTACAGGATCTCTTGCTTCGGAAGCTAGACTGTTCTTCCCTAGGCCATCTATTGATTTCTGTCTTTATTCTCTCCAAGAGAATACTACTGAACTCTTTTCCTGGACTGGACAGTAACGTGATGCCCCTCCAGTACTTGCATTCCTTCAGGTTGCGTTTCTTTGGAAGCTTGACAAGGTAGCCATATTTCCAGTCTTGTGGGATCTCTTCAGTGTCCCAAATAGATTATATGTGTTGACTGATGTCTCACTACCTGCCTTGATTGCTTTTGCAGGGAAGTTGTCTGGACCAGGTGCTTTTCTGCTTTTCAGATGGGTAATGGCTTTTCTGATTTCTTCTTTTGTAGGTCTGTTGCTGTTAATTTGCAGTGGTATATTTACAGGTGGTAACTCAGGAGGTTCCATGCAGGCAAGGTGGTTCAGTAGCTCTTCTAAGTGTTTCTTCCATCTACTGAGCTGCTCACTTGGGTTTGTTAGCACAAGCCCCTCCTTATCCTGTACTTGCTGATCCACTGTATGCTGTAATTCAGTTAGCTTCCATGTGATGTTATAGACCTCTTTCACATGTCTCTGTCCTGCAGCTTGTTTGGCTTGTTGTGCAGGGTTTACCCACAAAGTTCTTATTGTCCCATTTTACAGCCTTTTTAACTTCTTTGTCAGCTTCTGAATACAGACTCTGAGCTACCACCTTGGCTGCTCTTGTTTTGCTGGATTGCTGCTTTTCTTTCCTTTCATTCCTTCATTTCTCTGAGTTTCTGCTGTGATCCATTTTTTGTGATGCCTTGTCCTGTTTCCCCCAATGTTTTATCACAGGTTTCTTTCCAGGCTGTTTTGGTGTATTCTCAAATTTGTTCCACAGTAGCATCTTTTGGGATGAGGTTTGCCAGAAGTGCGTATCTGTTGGACAGCTCCACTTGGAAACCAGATCTTGCTTCTAAATCCTTCAGATGCTCCATGTTGAATCTCAGTCCCAGCTTGGTCACTTTTGTGATGTACCTCTTGAGCTTGAACTTGAGTTTTACATGACCAAAGGGTGGTCTGAACCTACATCTGCTCGTCTTCTAGCCCGGGCGCCCTGCATCAACCTTCTGAAAGAACTGCTGATACAGATATGATCAATCTGGTTTTCTGACTGGTGACCCAGTGAAACCCAAATGATCTTATGGACCCTTTTATGTGGAAAAACACTACCACCTACCACAAATCTGTTGAAGGAACAAAAGTCACTGAAGCACTCTCCATTTTCATTCATGTTGCCCAGGCCTTCTTTTCCCATGGTCTGTTCTCTGCCTGTATTTATGCTTCCAATTTTCACATTGAAGTCACCCATCAAAATTAACACATCCATCTTTGCTTTCTGGTTCACAACACTTCGTAGTTTCTCATAGAAGTCTGTTTTACGTTCCTCAGCTGATTCATTGGTTGGTGTATAACATTGTAGAATCAGTCCCTTCCACACTGATGTAGAATCTGGCTGTGATGATGCATGACGACACTGCTGTCCACTCCATTAAAGCACCTGATGTGTCTCTTGATAACGTCACGCCCACACCTTGTGTGTGTGATGAGCTCTCTTCTTCATGGCCTGAATAGATGAGGGTTCACCTGTTGCCATGCGTAGCTGCCCAGATTGTGTCCATCTTGTCTCACACAAGCCCAAAACTGAAAGCTTGTACTGTTTCATCTCCACTGCAATCTGTGCTGCCTTCCTCACTTGATACATGGTCTGAACATTTCACGTACCAGACTGGGTGGCTGTCCTGGGTGAGAGAAGCGCCATCTGTGGGGCAGCTTCCCCTGCCATGCTTCATACTCAATTCGAGTGGATTGTCAGCTCCTCCCAAGACTTGTGTATTTGTTGCTTTCTTTGTAGATGTCTCTGTAACCTTTTTTCTTTTTTATGGATAGGGCTGTTAACCCTAAGCCAACCCCTTTTACTTTGGGGAGAGGTGATCCAGATTTCTCTGAACTGTGCATGAAATGTTCACAATAGTGCAGCACATGTGCAGGCACCATGGTGGACAGCAATCTGGCCAGTGTGGGTTCATGGGAAACCAAAAAAAGGCGTGACAGCTATGGGATAGAGATAGTATTATGGGATGGAGAACACTGCAAGTTGCCCCCATATTCCCAGTTGCGTGTGCACGACTCATTTCTGCCTCATCATGCATTGCTAAAACCAAGCAAAAGGTGCACTGAATGGCGGCAGTTTGCATGCTGGGACAGCTAACCCTTGTGCACCATGCTGCACATCAATGAACACTCCCCCGGTCACACAGTGCTGACACCAGAAAACAAGCACACGTGCACACCAGTTGTTTGCCAATGTAAACTGCATCAACTAAACTTCATAGCATAGACACACCCTTTGTAGTCTCAGTTACAAGACCGTCTCCTCCTAAATCCATGTCCTCATCTATTCCCTGAGCCTCTGCAACCCTCAATAAAAGGTTTCAAACTTCTCAGGGACATTGACCAGCCAGAGACAGTACACCAGGCTCGATGGACCTGAGAGCTGATCCATCATGGCACTTCCTAGGTTCTTAGAAAAATCTGCCTTTCGGGGTGATTGGCAGCTCCCAGGCTAAGTGAGGTCATGTGCTGAGGAAAGCGGCACAGTGCCCGCTGGAAGGAGAGCTCTGTCTCACACAGCTTTACAATCAGAGGTGCTCAGTTACTGCAACAGCACAAGAGTACCCACGAGGGAAGTAGCACTCCCTTTCTGTCCAGGATCCCAATGGGCTCATTTAGCATCACAGCCCCTACCAGGAGCCAGGCATTATTAGACACATTTTACAGCTGAGGAACTGTGAACAGTTCCAAGTCACACAACAAAAGAGCCTGTTCCTTCACCATGCTGTGAGCCATCCACCCAGAACATTTTTGGAGGAACTAAGTTACATGGTAATCCAACTGCAAACCTGGCCAATTGTTTGCAGCCCCCATCTGGGCACACTGATGTCTGTTCTACGCTCAGGTGCTAGACTGACTGTTCAGCTTTGGGAGGTGGACACCCTCTACGCATCCAGATTGAATACTGGACCTGGCAGGCCTCATGCTGAATCTGCTTTCATAATCTTAGCAAAGCGTCTTCAACTTAGCAACACAGCCACTCTCCAAGCTGCCGCCACCATGGATGGGCGTTTGGAGAAACCCTGGGGTTTCACTCTTGGGGAGCTGCAGTCCAGACATGCAGCGCAAACAGCCAGGAGGCAGGCACCGGCTGTTTGCCAATGTAAATTGCCTCCATGAATTTTTCTAGCTCCTTTTTGAACCCTGTTATAGTTTTGGCCTTGACAACATCCTCTGGCAAGGAGCTCCCCAGGTTGACTGTGAGTTGTGTGAAGTACTTCCTTTGTTTCTTTCAAAGCTGATTTAAAGGATAGGTTTACAACCCACCATTAGTAATTCTGCAACTTCATGTCTGAGTTCTTTCATCTGGTCCTGGTGCCTTATTATGGTTTAGCACATTTTTCCAAAACCACCTCCAATGATACCTCAGTTTGGGACAGTTCCTAATGCATGGAAAAAATCTGCATCTGGAGGCCAGTCTTTCCCCACACCTCAGTCAGCTTTAAAGAAAGGCCCCTCCTGAAACACAGATGTGTCCTGTCTCACTGGTTGCACGTGAGACTCACTCATTCACACACATTCCTCAGGTCAGCTCACTCTAATACATATAAAGATTTCAAATATTGTTACTTAAGCTCTGCAAAAGGCAACAATACATCCAGGGCCTCAGGCATGGGACTGAGCACTTGGCAAGCTGCTTTCCGAGTTTATGTACTGTGGTCTCCATGGAGATTACAGGTCTACATTCTATATGCACACGAGAGGAGGGTTTGTGTGCGCGCACGCGTGCATGCATGTGTGCGAGCAATAGAATTTGTACATACAAGTGATTTTGTCCAAAAACTGAGCAGGACTTGAATGAACATTTGCAGGTTCTGTAAAATACCATTCAAAATTTAAACCCCACTCAACAAATTCACGTCTTTGGGAATCTCCAGGCTTTTGTTTCAATGAGCAAATATTACGTTCATTAAAAGCCACTGGTCTGCATTACATTTGTGATTCTCCCATGCTCTAGATCGGGGTGCACAAAGTGCAAGGTGGGTCCCCTTGGAGGGGATGTGAAATTCGATAAGGTGGGGCACAGCATAATCAGCTGCTGGGGCTCAGGGTTACCCAACTCATTGAAAAAGTTGAAATATGTTCCTGGTTTTATGTCTGTGTGTATTCACATTTATAGATGGAGTAATAAATTTTTTACATTCCTCAGACTTATTTTCTTACATATGTCATAAGGGTTTTTTCATATGAACATAACCAAAATTTCTGTTGGCTTGGATTACGTGAGACAGGTTGGGAGAGCCCCACCATTTGCAAGGACGAAAAGTGGTGCCCAGCATCAACATGTGTTCACCTCAGGCTAGGCCAAGTGAGAAAGAGCATCACTCTGCAGCACCTCAGGACAGACAGGGTATTTAAATACAAAAGGATGCTGGAGTATAGTGAAAAAGGAAGCAGATGAACAGAGCAAGCGACAACTTGGCAACTTCAGAACAGGCTGACGTGGGACCCTGTTTAAGTTCACGAGAGTTCTGCTACCAAGTTGAAAGGCACCAGCTTTGGGCCCAAATTTATGTACAGCAGTAGCAGGATAAGTGTTAATGAGGACTTAGGGTATTTTGCTGAGGCTGTAGAAGTGGATGCCCTAAAAACCTTCTAAGTCCTTCTCAAGAGCTAGGGAGGACAGACCCTGGCATCTCAGGATGTTCTGACGTACTGTGTTGTCTGTTCTCAGCTCAGCCCTGTTCTCCACACTGCTCTGCTGCTGGTTCAGAAAGCTCAGCAACAGCCCGAGTGCAAGCCAGGCAACTTGGCCAAGCCAGTGCCAGGAACAAGGAAATGAGCTCGGCTGGGATCACACTGCCTGATGAGATAAATTGACAGGAAACATAATCAGAGACAAAATCAGCCCAGCTGAAACTTTTGTTTAAATGCTAAAGAGCCAGAGTTGGCCGTGTCCACTGCACCAAAATGCTCATTTACATCCCCTACATAAACAGGGTTTTGAACAACAACAAGAAAACGACTCTTGAAGGTGTTATTATGGGGAGATACCCATTCATTACGCGACAATTATCAACTTCCGCTGCTCAACTCATCTTCGGTAAAATAAAATATGCAGAGATTGATTGCTAAAAATAGAACATTTCCTGTTACAGGACTGAGCCTTGGGAAGTCAGCAGCACTTCAAAGCCCATGCCCAGAACGGCTGAGCTGGGTTGGGATGCAGAGCACTGCCTCGCTGCCAGCCTGCTATAGGAAATCTGCCCCCCCTTTGCTAGTGTAATTAACTCTAGGCTCAGATTATGGCAGTTAAATGTTCCACTCGTCATCCATGGCTGCAAAACTGCACCTGAAATTCTGTGCTCTGGCAAATCAGGAGTGCAAAGCGGGAGCCAGCTTTAAGAGTCAGGCTCCAGAAGCCAGGTCGTCTTGCATTGTTCAGCTCCTTACGGGAAGTCAGCAGTCTCTTGTCTGGGCTCTGCAAGACTTGTATTCGCTTCTCAGTCCTGGGACCAACGCCATTCTCATACACTTCTGTACACCAGCAAGAATTCCACTGCTGCCAGTGGAGACATCCCAGTGCACAACCAGCTTGGACCAGACTCGGCTCCCCCTCGCTAGACGCCTTATCCAGCACGGAATGGTGTCTCTTTCAAGGGGTCCTCAGCACTCTCCATGCTAATAATTAGAGGGAACTGGAGAGAGCTCAGCATGTCACTGGCTCAGGCCGGAGCAGCAGCGCTAGAGACAGAGGGCACATCTGCACGGAGATAAAAGCTGACCAAGGGTGGCCAGGCTCAGATGACTTGCATTCACAGGGCTCAGGCTGCGGGGCTAAAAACTGCTGTATAGATGTCTGGGCTCAGGCTAGAACCCAGGTTCTGGGATACTCTGCCATGCAAGGTCCCAGACCCAGCAGGTGTGCAGCATTAAAACAGTTCCAGAGCCTGAGACCCAGAAGCCCAAGCCAGTTGGTTTGCCAGGGGTGTCCTATCCTTGTGTAGCCAGAGCCAGAATGTTGAGACCATGCTCCAAATCACACATGCAGTGACCCCCACTGGCCAGGCTACAATCAGCACTTGTGAAGCTTTGGTAGGGAGTTCATCCTACCCATCTTCATAGATCCATGTCTGCACAGGAACATGAAGCACTCTGCCTATGCCCCGGCTGTAAGCACAAGGTTTCCTGGGCGCCAAGTTTTCATTTACAAAACGTTTACTGTTCACTAAATGCAGAGAAGAGTCCAAGCCCAGAGGCGATCAAACCCAACGGGAAATCAGTGCTGTGCTCATGAGGCGCTCTCAGGCCCAGTCTACACTATGGGGGAAAAAAATGGATTTAAGAGATGCAACTCCAGCTACGTCAGTTGCTACCTGAATTGATTTTTCCTGCCCTCTCCCCAGTGGGAGGTTAATGGAAGAAACTCCCATCCACTTCCCTTACTCCGCGTGACTGCCGGGCATACCAGGGTTAATGGTGGAGCCCTGACCATTCGGTTTAATGCAGCCCCACAGCCAGAAGTTCCAACCTGGCTGAACAAGCCAACTTCACAAGCCTTCCAGGCTGCAAGCTCAGCCAGTCTTTGCATGTACTGAGAACACACATCAGCTGAGACAGCCCCTAGACAGGGTACCTCAGTGACACCTCTAACCCTTCCAGCTAGCCCGTGTGCTGGTGCGCCGGTTGTCTGTCCATTCAGGGAAAGCTCAAAGGCAATGGCTGACCATGGAGGGTAGTGGGGGAAGAGAGAGAGACAGGACTATGTCCACGAATAAACTTGAAATTCTGGTTAGCAAGGCACAATCTCCATGACTGACCTCTGACTGTCGGCTCAATGGCTGGGCACCCAGCAAAACGGCTCTGTATTTCCCTTACTATCGGCACCACAGTGACTGGCTTTACAAACAGCAGCAATAAAACAGCATGGACACAGATGGACAGAATGACCAGCCTCTTCCGTTGGCTTTATGCAGGGTGTCTGTCAGGCTGTGAACTCCCTGTGACCCTGCATGGTTCACGCTCACGTAAGAGTGCATGCACCACTATCAGATGTTCATTAAGGGATGGCAAAGCAGTCCTGCCCCACTGCCTGGGAGCTGTGTCTTCCAAAGTAGCTCACGTTGGGGTGACATTCCTTCTCCCACCTCCAACCTCAGCCAACGTCCCTCGGACACCACGGACACCAAAGCGTGAAATTTACACCAGCTTCGACTGCCACCAGCCTAGCCCTGCAACCTCTCCTTGGCTAGCAGCAGACACATCTGCTCTCAGTCACTGGGGAAGGCGTCCAGGCAGGCAGTCATTTAACACTCTCAGGGTCTTAGATATTACCTAAATGCATCACAGGAGACTCATTTTTAATCATATTTAAATATTTTCCACCTTCAGGTCCTTTTCAGATCGCACCCGCACAGGAAGGACAGCTCACATACTGGTTAGCCTCACTTCTCAACATCCTTAGGCAAAAGAGAAGGGAAACCCTGCTGGCAACGTGGCTGGCTTCTGAATGGAGACACACGGGGCTGAGGAGGACATTATCTAACAAGAGCTGCAGGGGGTTGAAAAGGATTCAATGCATCCCCCCACAACCTGCTGCTGAGGTGACTGCTTGCAGATGCCAGGCCAAAGACATCCCTGCTGTAACCCTGGGGCCTTCCGGGGTTAGACCAGGGAAGGGTTTGCACTGTGGTTTGCTAGGAAGACGGCGTTCCTATTGCTGGCTTTTCTCAGCAGGACGATTTCTTGTCAAATCACCTCTTGGTAGCAGACACACTCTGGATTAACTGCTAAGGCTTTATATTCCCTGGAAAATGCCCCAGCGGACCACATTCTTGTGCTCCTTCAAGACACACCTCTCAGCCTGGCTCTCTCTTGCTAATGGAGAATAAATGGCAATTCAGGAGGGACATTTTGGTGTTTGTGCCAGGTGCCTCTTAGCCAAGGCTCCCCAGGGAAAGCAACACACAAACTTCATTCCCAGGGAGGAGGCGTTGTGATCCCAACTGAGCCTGGGAGGGTATAGAGAGGCAGCGTGGCCTTCCCTTGCACCCCCAGAAGCAGAGCAGTCCTTCTTGAAGCCTTGATGGGCAGAGCCAGAGCACCCTTGCCTTGCCTCCACAGAGACTGACATGCAAGGCGAGAAGTGCCATAGGCCAGGCACAGAGATCATTAAAAGGGTGGCCTCAGGGCAGATCAGAGCTCACACCTAGCTCCTGAGAGCAGGAGCCAAAGAGCCTGTGTGGGACTTGCAGGCCAGCCAGGCCTGTTGGCCGGCCGCCCTGACCTCACTCAGGAGAAGCTTCATGACCTGCCACTAGACTGCTACCCAGAGGACCCACATCCACCTGTGTCCCCTGACCAGCCATGGGCCCACCGCCAGGAATGCCCAGCCCTGCCACCCATGTGCTACCTGGAGGATGTGGCCCTGCCCGACCTCCCTGATGACCCCGAATGGATCTTAATACCTATGGAGATAGAGGTAGGAAGTAGCCCAGGGGCTGCCCCCTACGCTGATGTCACCGTGTGGCAGCCTGGATCCCGACTGGCCAGCAGGTAGGGACAGGTGCTCATAGGGCCCTGGGTTTGGGCACAGTAGGGTGGAGGGGCCTGTGCTCCCTCCCACCCTTCCCTACAGAGGGCAGCCCTCTGCGTCTCCAGACCAGCCTTGAATTGGGGTCTGCTCAGCCTTGCTAAAAAGGGGCTCAGTGCTGCACCAACTGCTGCTCCAGCCTGAGCCAAGGTGGCCCACTGACTGTAATGAGGTGTGGTGGCCTTCCCGTGCCCAGAGGGGAGAGGGGGCGAACCCTAATGCACCCCTGTAGAGAGGGGCAGAAGGAGGTGGAGCTGTAGTCCACGCTGAGGGCAGGGAAGTGGAACAAAGGGAAGCATATGAAGACAGCATGTCTTCCAGAGTCAGAGCAAGGAATGGATTAGCACAGCCTCTCTCAACCCTGCATCTCTAAGCCTCCGACGTGTGGCTAGAGCTGGGGAACAAGGAATGAGAGGCAGTGCATGATGGAAGTAAGTATCTACTCTAGGAAGTGGTGGAGGCCCAGAGCAACATTTCTGGGCATTACCAGCTGCCCCACTGCAGACAGTCTAACAAGCTCCTCTGAACTTTCAGCTCTTGGAAAAATGCCTTGCAGTTGCCTGGGCTGACCTTAGACCCCCTCACGCTGAGTGAGAAGCCTGGTCTAACTGTTACTACTTCACTCCAGGGTAGAGGAATCAGAGTGGCATACCTTGCACCCTGTGGCTCAGCAAAGCACAAGAAGGGGTCTGTGGAAGGAGGGTAGGACTTCATTTAACTTGAAAACTTCACACGCCTTTTCTCTAGTACCTCACCGTGTACTTGGGACTTACACACAGGCAGCGTGACAAAGTCACTGCAGGACAGAGTCTAACTGGTGCACCCCAGGCATCATCTCTGAATTGGGCTCAGGGTCTCAAACCATTACACGCACACACTGTGGTTTTTAAAGGACGAAGCCTTGGAGAATATACTGCAGTGAGCCCTCCCCTCTAACAGCGATCATTCTGTGGCCTCTGACCCGGGGGGACTTTTTTTGGAGAGGGGTTTTACATATAGGTGAAGAGAAGGCTTCACATGGTTCCTCTGGAGAGAATTCAAGATTTCCAGTATGAAGCCTCAGAGTTCTGCCACAGACTCCAGCAGAGCCTGGGTTTCACCCCACAAGCGAGAAGCGAATGCTGTTCATAAAGCGAGGCACTCAGCAAGCCTGAAAGTGCAAAGGTAAAACACAGTTCCCAGTGCGAGATTCCAGGCACAGGCTCACAGGCTACATGTGTTTCACTGCATGGGAATCCAGAAGATAAAATCTAGACTAAAGCACTGCTGAGAAGAGGTTTATAATTACTGGTAATTTCCCCCAAAGAAAGATCATATGAACTATTGAACAGAAAAATTTATACCTTCTGTGACTGTGCTAAAGCTAATTAAAAGCTGCAATTTACTAGCACTATTTGGTCCTGCTTAATTAGTGATAAATGGTGATGCTGCACACATTAATTAGGGGGCTGTGGAGAATGGGCTGTACCAGTTGGTTGGTTGCTAAACTGAATGGCTAAAATCAACCAATTTGTGCCTAAAAACAACAGGATGGAAAGAGACAAGGAAGCTCATGTCTCATCACTGACGGCTTCTCCCCTCCGCAGCCATTCACAAGGAGCCAAAGCTCTAGTGCAGAGGCCAAACAATCCCACTTGGATGGTTTCACCAGCAATAAAAGGGAGTGAGGCAATGTCTGACTTGTCTACAAAGTGCACCAGCACTCGTGGGCTGCTGGCATGCAGAAGCCCATGGGGTGTGCGCTCATGCAGTTAGTGTTAGTTTGGTTCCACATCCAAAGGAGCAGGAGTCATTCTGTACCAACAATTTCCATTCCATTGCACACTGGGGGCTCTGCAGAACGGTCCCAAGTTTCCAAGTTAGGACGATGTAGCAGAAGCAGCTGTCAGACCAGCTTCATGCGGGTAATATCCCATAATCCTGAACAGCTTCTACCCATTTCAAACTTACTGTGTTCTCCAAGGGAAAGGCTGCAGAGATTTGTATATGCCTCTTATACTGGAAATTTCAGCCCAGCCCAAGGCCATCAGTTCATCCTGCTGGTGGTAGAGTCAGAAGCTACTGGCACTAAAGACAAGTACATCTAAATCTCACAGTCAGTCAGGTTACTAGACAGCCTGAGCATTCCACCCCCACATCACTGCAGACACATGCGCAGGTTTCTTTGCTTCACTCTTCATGCTGAGGATGTTTGGGAGATTCCCAAGCCTGAGCCGTCCTTTGTGGTGACAAATCTAAGGACTTGTCCAAGACTGAGGTGTCATTAGAGGAAGTTTTGGAACTGATTGATAAACTTCACAGTAACAAGTCAGCAGGATCAGATGGCATTCACCCAAGAGTCCTGAAAGAACTCAAATGTGAAATTGCAGAACTACTAACTGTGGTTTGTAACCTATCCTTTAAATCAGCTTCTGTGCCCAGTGACTGGAAGATAGCTAACGTAACGTCAATAGTTAAAAAGGGCTCTAAAGGTGATCCTGGCAACTACAGACTAATAAGTCTAATGTCAGGACTGGGCAAATTAGTTAAAACCATAGTAAAGAATAAAATTGTCAGACACATAGAAGAACAATCTGTTGGGCAAAAGTCAACATGGTTTCTGTAAAGGGAAATCATGTCTTACTAATCTATTAGAGTTCTTTGAAAGAGGCAAACAAACGTGGACAAGGAGGAGCCAGTAGATATAGCATACTTGGATTTCCAGAAAGCCTTTGACAAGCTTCCTCACCAAAGGCTCTTAAGTAAATTAAGTTGTCATGGGATAAGAAGGAAGATCCTTTCATGGAATGCGATTTGGTTAAAAGAAAGAAAACAAAGATTAGGAATAAATGATAAATTTTCAGAATGGAGAGGGGTAACTAGTGGCGTTCACCAGGGGTCAGTCCTAGGACCAATCTTATTCAACTTATTCATAAATGATCCGGAGAAAGGGGTAAACTGTGAGGTGGCAAAGTGTGCAGACAATACTAAACTACTCAGGATAGTTAAGACCAAAGCAGACTGTGAAGAACTTCAAAAGGATTTCACAAAAAACTTAGTGACTGGGCAACAAAATGACAAATTTAAATTAAATGTGGATAAATGTAAAGTAATGGACATCGGAAAAAAATAACCTCAACTATACATACAATATGATGCAGAGAAGAAGCTGTGTTATTCTGTATTCTAACCAAGCAAACCAGCAGTCATGTAGCACTTTAGAGACTAACAAAACAATTTATAAGGTGATGAGTTTTCGTGGGACAGAGAAGTGGGTCTTTCCCATGAAAGCTCATCCCCTAATAAATTATTCTGTTAGTCTTTGAAGTGCCACATGACCGATGGTTTGTTCTGATACAATATGATAAGGGCTAATTTAGCTACAACTAATCAGGAAAGAAATCTTGGAGTCACCATGGATAGTTCTCTGAAAACACCCATGCAGTGTGTAGCGGCAGTCAAAAAAGCAAACAGGATGCTAGAAATCATTTAAAAAATGATAAGAGAATATGATGAAGAATATCTTATTGCCCTCCTAAAAAACCATGGTATGCCCACATCTTGAATATTGCATACAAATATGGTCACCTCATCTCAAAAAAAGATATACTGTATCAGCATTAGAAAAGGGCAACTAAAGTGACCAGGAGTTTCAAACAGATTCCCTAAGAAGAGAGATTTAACAAACTAGGACTTTTCAGCTTACAAAAGAGGCGACTAAGGGGGGATATGATAGAGGTATGTAAAACTATGAGAGGTGTGGAGAAAGCAAACAAGGAAAAATTATTTACTTGTTCTCAATGTCAGAACTAGAGGACACCAAACGAAATTAATGGGCAGCAGGTTTAAAACAAATAAAAGGAAGTTCTTCTTCACACAGTGCACAGTCAACTTGTGGGACTCCTTGCCAGAAGAGGCTGTGAAACCTGGGACTATAACAGGGACTAAAACAGAGCTAGATAAATTCATGGACGTAAGGCCCATTAATGGCTATTAGCCAGGATGGGTAAGGAACGGTGTCCCTGGCCTCTGTTGTCAGAAGCTGGAGATGGATGGCAGGAGAGATAATGTTACCTGTTTGGTTCGTTCCCCCTGGGGAACCTGGTATTGGCCGCTGTCAGCAGACAGGATACTGGGCTAGATAGACCTTGGTCTGACCCAACATGACTGTTCTTATGACTTTGCACCAGGAGTATGGTTGCCATGACTCAGACACTAAACCCGGCAGCCGAATGAGTCTCTTCCTTAAGCAGCATGAAAGAAAGTCTGCCTTCTCACACAGCACCTCAAGAAAACTCCCCAGCCACAGAGCAACCCCTGCTCCCTCCATCGGGCCCTCCAAGCAGCCAATCCGCAGTCCATCCTTCCCTCCGGAGTCCCTGGGCAGTAGGAGGGGGAATCTCAGCTCCAGCTCGCCCCTCTTTCACATCCGCGGCCCATCACTGCATGGCAGATGGAGGGGGAGCTTTAGCATTTCTCTTTGCCCACCACTCCAAAAAGCCAATGCCTTTCAGGTACCCCTTATGCCCCAGAACAGCCTGTCTGCATGGGCATGCCAGCCTCCCCTGGCACCCCACACAGATCCCCTGAGAATGCCTTCCCTCCTCCAGGCCAGTGAACACAGACCCTGACTCCCATCCATGTGGTGCTACCACCTCCCTGTCAGGACATCACGAACACCCACTCCTGTGCTGTCCGTTAGACTCCCACTACCTGCCTACGTCTTAGGACCCAAGTCTGACTGCAGCTATCCCACTGCAGACTGCAGGAATGCCATTAAAGTGGTTGGTGTTACTCCAGTTTTACAAGGTGTAAATGGGGTCAGACGATGGCCCTAACATGGCACGCTCCTTGGCCAGGGACCACATCCCATAACCGTGAGGTGGAGAGAGCGAAAGAAAGGTTACTCACCGTAGTAACGGTGGTTCTTCGACATGTGTCCCCGTGGGTGCTCCACATTAGGTGTCGGGCTTGCCCGGCGCCGCAGATCGGATCTTCCAAGCAGTTTCTGCCGGACCGCGCATGCGCCGGTGCGCGCCACTCCCCCGCGCGCTCCCGGCCACGTGCGCGATCCGCTCCCCGCCAGTTCCTTGACCAACCGCCTCGGATGCTCCTGCAAAACACTAAACAGAGATCCGGAGCGGGGAGGATGGGCGGGTAGTGGAGCACCCACGGGGACACATCTCAAAGGACCACCGTTACTACGGTGAGTAACCTTTCTTTCTTCTTCGAGTGTCCCCGTGGGTGCTCCACATTAGGTGACTACCCAGCAGTAACCCAAGATAGGAGGTGGGTAATCGGATTATGTGCAGCTTGTCCCCGAGAGGACCGCTGTCGAGAGACGGGTATCCTCTTGGAATACCCTGTGAAGGGCGTAATGTTTGGCGAAGGTGGCACAGGATGACCAGGTCGCCACTCTGCAAATGTCTTTTAGCGCAACGCCCTTGAAAAAGGGCTGTTGATGCTGCCACCGCCCTAGTGGAATGAGCCCTGGGCATGGCCAGGAAAGGAGTCTTTTTGAGTTTGTAGCACATTTTTATGCAAGATACGATGTGCTTCGAGATTCTCTGCGAAGAGAGACATTCTCCTTTTCATTTGGGAGCGATAGAGACTAGGAGACTATCCGTTCTCTGGAAGGACTTGGTCCTGTCTATATAGAAAGCTAGCGCCTCCTCACGTCCAGGAGGTGTAGGCGCGCCTCTTTGTTAGAGTTATGAGGCTTTGGATAAAACGAGGGTAAACAATAGGTTCGTTAGTATGAAACTCAAAGAAACTTTAGGAACAAAGGCTGGATGCAGCCGTATGGTTACCGCCTCCTTGGAAAAAACAGCGCAGGGTGGCGTTGCCATAACTGCCGCAAGCTCGCTCACCCTGCGAGCTGACGTGATTGTGAGAAGAAAGATCGTCTTTATCATAAGGAGGCAGAGGGAAAGGCTCGAACGGTGGTCCCCTTTTCGCATTAAGCACCAGGTCCAAGTTCCACGAAAGTGGAAGCGGTTTCAGAGGGGGGTATAGGTTTACCAGCCCTTTAAGGAACCTGGTAACCATGGGATGGGCGAACACCATGTGCCCTGTCTCTCCGTGTGTGAATGCCAAAAAGGCAGCAAGGTGGACCTTAAACGAGGATAGCGAGAGTCCTCCTCTCTTGACGTCCAGTAAATACTCCAATATCACAGCCATAGGCACCGAAAAGGGGGGCTAGCTGTTTGGTAGAACACCATGCCGTAAAGCGAGTCCATTTCTGCTTGTAGGTCTTCCTGGTGGAAGTCCTCCTGCTACTTTCTAGGACTTGCTGCACTTCCTCCGTACATGTGCTCTCTAGGGAGCTGAGCCATGGATAAACCACGTTTGTAGTCGCAGGCCTTGGGGGTGCGGATGCACTATAGACCCCTGGGCTTGCGTGAGCAGATCCGGCGCCACCGGAAGGGGCATCGGTGGCCGGTCCGACATGCGCAGGAGTAGGGGGAACCATTGCTGTCGATCCCACGTTGGGACTATTGGGATCATTCAGGCTCCTTCCCTCCTGGCTTTCTGCAACACTTTGTGGATGAGCACTGTGGGAGGGAAAGCGTAAAGCAGGGGGCCCCTCCATGAGATCGCAAAGGCGTCCCTCAGGGACCCCCGTCCCAGTCCTGCCCAGGAGCAGAATCGCGGGCACTTCTTGTTGTGCTAAGTAGCAAACAGGTCTATCCGGGGAAAAACCCCATGCATGAAAAATCGGTTGCAGCAGATCGGGACGGATCTGCCACTCGTGCGTGAGTGCGAAACGCGTGCTCAGCTGGTCTGCCTTCACACTGTGAGCGCCTGGGAAGTATGAGGCTTTCAAGGTTATATTGTTGGCGATGCAGCAGTTCACACGACCGGACTGCTTCCGCACATAAGGCACGGGACCGAGCTCCTCCTTGCCGATTTATATAAAACATGGTGGAGGTATTGTCTATACTGATCCCGACTACTTTGCCTTTTATATGGTCTCGAAAGTGTCTGCAGGCATTGAACACTGCTCTGAGCTCCAGTATATTTGTGTGCAGTGACTGCTCCGTGGGGGACCACAGCCCTTGCGTCACCTCTTCGCCCATGTGCGCTCCCCACCCTATGAGGGAGGCATCTGTAGTAAGAAAAACCAATGTGTGGTTGGTGGAAGGGTACCCGTTAGCAGGTTCTCGGGGTTTACCCACCATTGCAGGGATTTGCGCACCTCTGTTGTGGGCGACGCCACCCTGTGAACAGTGTGTGCTGCCGGGTTGTATACGCTCGCCAGCCAGTGCTGCATGCTGCGCATATGTAACCTGGCGTTCTGTTCTACGAACGTCGCTGCTGCCATGTGGCCCCGCAGCTGTAAGCACGTCAGAACCAGCACCGTAGGGCTGAAGGTGAAGACTTGCACGAGGGAGCCGACGGCCCGAAAGCAAGTCTCTGGAAGATATGCCCTCGCTGTAATAGAATTTATGCGTGCCCCTACGAACTCTATATCCTGCGTGGGGTCTATCTTTGATTTTGTCAGATTGATAACCAGGCCGAGCGAAGAGAACGTGCCTGCTGTGACGCATATCATGCGTAGTACCTCCTCCTTCGAGGCCCCTTTGAGTAGGCAGTCATCCGGATACTGGAATATAAATACCCCCTGTCTGTGCAGGTAGGCTGACACCACTGCCAAGGGCTTGGTGAAGACTCTGGGGGCCGAGGAGAGGCCAAACGGTAGGACCTTGTATTGAAAATGTTCTTTGCCTACCATGAAAAACCAGAGGAATCGTAGGTGAGCCAGATGAATAGTTATGTGAAAATACGCGTCTTATAAGTCGAGGGCTGCGAACCAATCTCCATCGTCTAGTGCCGTAAGGATGGAGGCGATTGTGATCATCCGAAAGCGTTGCTTGAGCAGGTACCGGTTGAGGCCTCGAAAATCTAAGATGGACCTCCTGCCTCCTGTCTTTTTCCCCGTGAGGAAGTACCTCGAGTAGAACCCTCTCCCTTGCAGTTGCTCCGGCACTCTTTCCACTGCCCCTATGAGCATGAGATGGTCTACCTCCTGCTTGAGCCTCGCTACGTGGGAGGCCTCCTGGAGGTGGGGCCTGGGTGGAGGTCATGGCGGTGGGAGCGACTGGAAGGGGATGGCGTACCCCGTGGCTATGATCTCCAGCACCCATTTGTCTGTGGTGATCCTTTGCCACTGGTTATAGAATGGTCGGAGGCGATGGTGGAACAGTAGCTTCGGATGACCTTGCGATGGTAGTGATGGCGCAGCCCTGGATCTGTGTGTCAAACTTGTGGCCTTTGGCCCTGCCCCGAGGACGCACGGCTGTGTTGGGAACGACGCCTGGGAGTTCTGTACTGCTGGTGCTGTTGATGTCGCCCTTGCTCGTAACCCCTGTGGTACTGGGGACGCTGTTGCTGAGTCCGCAACATCCAGGGCGATCTGAACTCCCGTCCTCGAGGCCGCGTAGCCTTCTTGCATGATGGCCTTGAGCACTGGTTTCTTGCCCTCTGGAAGCGAGTCCATGAGGGAGGTTAACCTAATGTGGTTATCGAAATTATGGTTCGCTAGATGCGCTGCGTAATTTGCCATTCGCAACAGTAGAGTGGAGGAGGAGTAGACCTTTCTGCCCAACAGCTCTAGCTTTTTGGCATGTTTGTCTGTTCCCCCACATTGCGACGACTCCACCACCAAGGAATTTGGTTGTGGCTGGCTGAACAGGAACTCCGTGCCCTTTGTCAGCACAAAGTTTTGTTTTTTTTTTTTTTGGTTTTTTTTTTTCGCTCTCTTGTGGACAGGCGGAATAGTCGCAGGAGTCTGCCATATCATAGTGGCAGACTCCAAGATTGCGTCATCAAGCGGTATTGCTATTTTGGAGGAGGCCGGAGGTCTCAGATTTTTGAGGAGCTTATGGTGTTTCTCTTGCACCTTAGCTGTCTGGATGCCTTGCGTGATTTTCCCTCGCAAACCTCTAGTGAGAGGGTGTACCATCACCAGCAGGAACCAGAAGGGTCCAGAGAGACGTACCCCAGCGGTTCCTCGCTCTCCTCCCCGGATGAGGCTACGGCCCCGGGGGACGTCCATCCTCCGGACGATCTCAAACAGTTCCAAGAGCTGTTTTATGAGGGTGGCCTTCACACAAGGCATCCAGACAGCTAAGGTGCAAGAGAAACACCATAAGCTCCTCAAAAATCTGAGACCTAGGGCCTCCTCCAAAATAGCAATACCGCTTGATGACGCAATCTTGGAGTCTGCCACTATGATATGGCAGACTCCTGCGACTATTCCGCCTGTCCACAAGAGAGCGGAGAAAAAAAAAAAAAACAAACTTCATGCCGACAAAGGGCACGGAGTTCCTGTTCAGCCAGCCACAACCAAATTCCTTGGTGGTGGAGTCGTCGCAATGTGGGGGAAACAGACAAACATGCCAAAAAGCTAGAGCTGTTGGGCAGAAAGGTCTACTCCTCCTCCACTCTACTGTTGCGAATGGCAAATTACACAGCGCATCTAGCGAACCATAATTTCGATAACCACATTAGGTTAACCTCCCTCATGGACTCGCTTCCAGAGGGCAAGAAACCAGTGCTCAAGGCCATCATGCAAGAAGGCTACGCGGCCTCGAGGACGGGAGTTCAGATCGCCCTGGATGTTGCGGACTCAGCAACAGCGTCCCCAGTACCACAGGGGTTACGAGCAAGGGCGACATCAACAGCACCAGCAGTACAGAACTCCCAGGCGTCGTTCCCAACACAGCCGTGCGTCCTCGGGGCAGGGCCAAAGGCCACAAGTTTGACACACAGATCCAGGGCTGCGCCATCACTACCATCGCAAGGTCATCCGAAGCGGTTATTCCACCATCGCCTCCGACCATTCTATAACCAGTGGCAAAGGATCACCACAGACAAATGGGTGCTGGAGATCATAGCCACGGGGTACGCCATCCCCTTCCAGTCGCTCCCACCGCCATGACCTCCACCCAAGCCCCACCTCCAGGAGGCCTCCCACGTAGCGAGGCTCAAGCAGGAGGTAGACCATCTCATGCTCATAGGGGCAGTGGAAAGAGTGCCGGAGCAACTGCAAGGGAGAGGGTTCTACTCGAGGTATTTCCTCACGGGGAAAAAGACAGGAGGCAGGAGGTCCATCTTAGATTTTCGAGGCCTCAACCGGTACCTGCTCAAGCAACGCTTTCGGATGATCACAATCGCCTCCATCCTTACGGCACTAGACGATGGAGATTGGTTCGCAGCCCTCGACTTATAAGACGCGTATTTTCACATAACTATTCATCCGGCTCACCTACGATTTCTCTGGTTTTTCATGGTAGGCAAAGAACATTTTCAATACAAGGTCCTACCGTTTGGCCTCTCCTCGGCCCCCAGAGTCTTCACCAAGCCCTTGGCAGTGGTGTCAGCCTACCTGCACAGACAGGGGGTATTTATATTCCAGTATCCGGATGACTGCCTACTCAAAGGGGCCTCGAAGGAGGAGGTACTACGCATAATATGCGTCACAGCAGGCACGTTCTCTTCGCTCGGCCTGGTTATCAATCTGACAAAATCAAAGATAGACCCCACGCAGGACATAGAGTTCGTAGGGGCACGCATAAATTCTATTACAGCGAGGGCGTATCTACCAGAGACTCACTTTCGGGCCGTCGGCTCCCTCGTGCAAGTCTTCACCTTCAGCCCTACGGTGCTGGTTCTGACGTGCTTACAGCTGCGGGGCCACATGGCAGCAGCGACGTTCGTAGAACAGAACGCCAGGTTACACATGCGCAGCATGCAGCACTGGCTGGCGAGCGTATACAACCCGGCAGCACACACTGTTCACAGGGTGGCGTCGCCCACAACAGAGGTGCGCAAATCCCTGCAATGGTGGGTAAACCCCGAGAACCTGCTAACAGGGGTACCCTTCCACCAACCACACATTGGTTTTTCTTACTACAGATGCCTCCCTCATAGGGTGGGGAGCGCACATGGGCGAAGAGGTGACGCAAGGGCTGTGGTCCCCCACGGAGCAGTCACTGCACACAAATATACTGGAGCTCAGAGCAGTGTTCAACGCCTGCAGACACTTTCGAGACCATATAAAAGGCAAAGTAGTCGGGATCAGTATAGACAATACCTCCACCATGTTTTATATAAATCGGCAAGCAGGAGCTTGGTCCCGTGCCTTATGTGCGGAAGCAGTCCGGTCGTGAAACTGCTGCATCGCCAACAATATAACCTTGAAAGCCTCGTACTTCCCAGGCACTCACAATGTGAAGGCAGACCAGCTGAGCACGCGTTTCGCACTCACGCACGAGTGGCAGATCCGTCCCGATCTGCTGCAACCGATTTTTCATGCATGGGGTTTTTCCCCAGATAGACCTGTTTGCTACTCAGCACAACAAGAAGTGCCCACGATTCTGCTCCAGGGCAGGACTGGGACGGGGGTCCCTGAGGGACGCCTTCGCGATCTCATGGAGGGGCCCCCTGCTTTACGCTTTCCCTCCCACAGCGCTCATCCACAAAGTGTTGCAGAAAGCCAGGAGGGAAGGAGCCTGAATGATCCCGATAGTCCCAACGTGGGATCGACAGCAATGGTTCCCCCTACTCCTGCGCATGTCGGACCGGCCACCGATGCCCCTTCCGGTGGCGCCGGATCTGCTCATGCAAGCCCAGGGGTCCATAGTGCATCCGCACCCCCAAGGCCTGCGACTACAAACGTGGTTAATCCATGGCTCAGCTCCCTAGAGAGCACATGTACGGAGGAAGTGCAGCAAGTCCTAGAAAGTAGCAGGAGGACTTCCACCAGGAAGACCTACAAGCAGAAGTGGACTCGCTTTACGGCATGGTGTTCTACCAAACAGCTAGCCCCCCTTTTCGGTGCCTATGGCTGTGATATTGGAGTATTTACTGGACCTCAAGAGAGGAGGACTCTCGCTATCCTCGTTTAAGGTCCACCTTGCCGCCTTTTTGGCATTCACACACGGAGAGACAGGGCACATGGTGTTTGCCCATCCCATGGTTACCAGGTTCCTTAAAAGGGCTGGTAAACCTATACCCCCCTCGGAAACCGCTTCCACTTTCGTGGAACTTGGACCTGGTGCTTAATGCGAAAAGGGGACCACCGTTCGAGCCTTTGGCCACGGTTTCCCTCTGCCTCCTTATGATAAAGACGATCTTTCTTCTCGCAATCACGTCAGCTCGCAGGGTGAGCGAGCTTGCGGCAGTTATGGCAACGCCACCCTGCGCTGTTTTTTCCAAGGAGGCGGTAACCGTACGGCTGCATCCAGCCTTTGTGCCTAAAGTTTCTTTCTGAGTTTCATACTAACGAACCTATTGTTTACCCTCGTTTTATCCAAAGCCTCATAACTCTAACAAAGAGGCGCGCCTACACCTCCTGGACGTGAGGAGGCGCTAGCTTTCTATATAGACAGGACCAAGTCCTTCCAGAGAACGGATAGTCTCCTAGTCTCTATCGCTCCCAAATGAAAAGGAGAATGTCTCTCTTCGCAGAGAATCTCGAAGCACATCGTATCTTGCATAAAAATGTGCTACAAATTCAAAAAGACTTCTTTCCTGGCCATGCCCAGGGCTCATTCCACTAGGGCGGTGGCAGCATCAACAGCCCTTTTTCAAGGGCGTTGCGCTAAAAGACATTTGCAGAGTGGCGACCTGGTCATCCTGTGCCACCTTCGCCAAACATTACGCCCTTCACAGGGTATTCCAAGAGGATACCCGTCTCTCGACAGCGGTCCTCTCGGGGACAAGCTGCACATAATCCGATTACCCACCTCCTATCTTGGGTTACTGCTGGGTAGTCACCTAATGTGGAGCACCCACGGGGACACTCGAAGAAGAAAGAAAGGTTACTCACCGTAGTAACGGTGGTTCTTCGAGATGTGTCCCCGTGGGTGCTCCACTACCCGCCCATCCTCCCCGCTCTGGATCTCTGTTTAGTGTTTTGCAGGAGCATCCGAGGTGGTTGGTCAAGGAACTGGCGGGGACCGGATCGCACACGTGGCCGGGAGCGCGCGGGGGAGTGGCGCGCACCGGCGCATGCGCGGTCCGGCAGAAACTGCTTGGAAGATCCGATCTGCAGCGCCGGGTGAGCCCGACACCTAATGTGGAGCACCCACGGGGACACATCTCGAAGAACCACCGTTACTACGGTGAGTAACCTTTCTTTTTAAGCCGCCACCCTGCCTGCGGTGCGGGGCGGCTGGCTGATTATCGGAGGCTGAGCCGCTTCCACATGGCTCTCCGTGCCGCCGCCGATCAGCTGTTGCTGCGGCTGGGGGCTGCTCGCTCCTCCCGTCCCGCTCGCTGTTGCTGCCAGCAGGGATCGGGTTGGGGAGACTTTCCTCCGTTTTTGCGCTGATGGAGTGAGGGAGGCAGCTTTCCTTTTATGGGCCCCGGAGGGTCCCTCCTGCTGCGGCCGCTCCGGCACGTCTGGCTGGAGGGCCTTATGAAAAGCAGCATTTTAAGCCGCATCTCCCTGTCTCTCCTTAATCGCCTCTGGGCAGGACTCACATTTTTTTAAATCCTGAAGAGGACATTGTTGGTGAGTCTTTCACTTGACAAGCGGGTACTTAGCACCTTCCCTGTGCTGTTTTCCCCGACCGATGGCCTGCCTCAGCAGGAGGGCTGACGGCCCGATGCTCCTGGCCTCCGGCGCTTGTTACTGGGACTGGATTGAAGCTGTCCCGCTTGTAGCTTGTTTTGTTTTGTTTTGTTTTGTTTTTTTGAAAAATAACAACCGGCTAACTTGCAGTAGCCTAAGTACTTGAAAAACTTTAAAGAAAAAACAGTTAAAGTCATTGAATACGCTACTTGGCCTTAGCCTAGTTCGGATTCCGTCTGCAGCCGACGGCGGTTAAGAGGAACTGGCGGGGACCGGATCGCGCACGTGGCCGGGAGCGCGCGGGGGAGCGGCGCGCACCGGCGCATGCGCGGTCCGGCAGAAACTGCTTGGAAGATCCGGTCTGCGGCGCCGGGCGAGCCCGACACCTAATGTGGAGCACCCACGGGGACACTCGAAGAAGAAGCAGGCTGTTACCCCAGGCCAGTGTGTAATGGGAGCATTTTATAACTCCGGGAAACTGGCGGCAGGGGATCACCAGGTCCCAGAGCCTCCTCTACTCTCTGCTGCTACTTCCCTCCTGGCTGAAGTGTTTCCAAGTGCACCACTGGAGCTCTTTCAGACCCAAGCCCTCACCTGTCCCCAGCTCTTCCAGGGACACATCAGCACGGCTGCCTGCAACCCTTGCTGACACAGTAGGAGCAGCTGGCCACCAGGTGCCATGCAAGGGCCACTGGGGCTACCCGGTCCATGGTACAGTACATGGAAGGCTGTCTGGTGACACTGATGCAGGTGGCCTGGCCTCACCACTGCTGTGCTAATTCTCCTGCCGGCGACCAGAGCATTAGATCAGTTTTGCCTTTTCGACAGATACGCAACAGTCTCTGCTGTGTGTGATTGGATCTGACCCCTTTCCAGTGTCAGGTGTGTGCCCCCGATGCCCAATGAAATGGCCCAACAAGTCAGGACACATCTGCAGTGCTCTGACAGGATGTCAGGGATGTCACAGCCATGCTTCACTGATTCCCCAGAGGCGACAACCTGCAAAGGAAAAAATTGGGATGTGCATTTTTGGTTTCTTTAGGTTATAAATAACAAAAGCCTGAAAATGGATCTGTCCCTGTGGAAGGGGTTTGGAGGGAAATGGAGGAGACAGTTTTGTTTGTGTTTCTATATTATAAACTCACGTTTTGTCTACCCTGTTTTTACTATAAGACTCTCTGGTTGACTGGAGAATGAGCAGGGGTGTGGCAGGAGGACAGAGGGTAATCACAGGTCTGCTGCACTAGCCTAAGGTAGCTCTGGCACTATTTGCCAGGCTGTGTAAGTTAGAGCCGTTTCCAAGCTGCTCTAGTTCATGCCAGGACTTGCCTGGTGCAGAATCAGAGACCAGTGATTCACCCCCTAGAGACTGATGGCAGAACTGAAATCTTTGCTTTTTACACCTTTTGAGCTCTCACAATTGAGGGGAAAGGTCCCCTTGTTGCCTCCTTAAAGGCAGAAGAAACTTTCCCTCCATAGGCCTGAGAAAGCCATCCACAGGGACGGTCAGAGATGCATTGCCAGTGTTTCTAATCTCAGAAACACACAAAAGGAAGAGAGGTTTTTAAGCAAGAAAATAATCTCCATCCAGACCGCCTTTAATGTAAGTGAACAGAACCAGGCACACGCAGCTTGTCCCATTTTCTTTCCTCTGTCCAAACATAAGATGAGCCAGTGCTGCATGCTGTACACTCCAGAGGGCTGCTGCACTGCTAGAGCGATGATATGAATAGCTCATCTAACGTGCAAGCCAGACAGCCACTTGTGATGCATGTAGTGGTTAAATATAGCCTGGCTGCGGTAATCTTGGTATCCTCATTTTCACCAATTCCACTGCCTCCATCCAGCACACAGGCTGTTTAATTAGGTTTTCTTAGACAGAACTAAAATAGAAGGAAATTTAGTGACCTCAATCACAGGCACGAAAACTAGGCGTGGTTAATTACTCCACAGGGGTGGCAAGGCAGGATAAGCAACAGCATGCCTTTCCAATTACCAACTGGGAAATGTACCTGACTGGCTGAGGCTTCTCTATGTTCGGTGTCTGCAGAGTGCAGGGCAGACGTGCTGCCACAGTGTAGCTACACCAGGACAAAAAAAACAGCAAGGCCAAGGCAGATGTAGCTTTGAGGCTCCCCTTACTCAGCCCAATGCTAACTGCAACTCCTGTCTCTAATTATGACATCAGGCTGTCAAGATGGCTCCTTCTTCCCTGTTCAGCCTGGATTATCTTTTACAATCCTGTGCAGTTGCTGCTTTCAGCTGAACAGCTATGGTGATGAGAACATAGTTTACCTTAGACAGAGTCATTCTGCCCTGACCCTGGGCCGGTGCTCTTCCAGTCCACGGGTGCTGCTGATCGTAGCAGCGCATACCCATTTTTTCCATTAGCTTGACTCGGCCAGGTTTGCTCTTTGACATCCAAGTGTACACAATGCCCCACATGACCAACAGTATGATGGTGTGCTTGACAAGCTCCCATGGTTCCAATGAGAGATGACAGGGTGGAAGATGATAGATCACAAATGAATTAAGTGGCTCAGCTCCTACACAATCACCACCCCCAGGTGGTCTCGGAGACGTGCTGGCCAAAGGAGAGACCCCACTGCAGGCAGGTGCTCATCGTTCATCTGCAGATGCAGAGAAAAATTCACCTGTTTTGAGCTGTGCCAGCCTCTGATGTATCTGGAAATTCCAAAGCGTCCTACACATGGGACCAGTGCAGCTCTACCACTGAGCACCTTGCTGCTTAGCAGACCTGAAAGACAAATGTGACCCTGGCTCTTTAACATGAATCCGCTTCTGTGGACTAATGGTTCTGGCCACTTTGGGACTTGCCCTCCAAGGCGTTGAGCACTCTCAACTCATGTGCTCTTGCGTAGGGCTCAGCAGCTCACAGTGCAGGTCCAACACTGGGGCTGCTGATCATCTCACATTCACAGATAACTGCAGTTAGTTAGATCGTATGGGTTCAGTGCATTCCTTATTCTTTGGGGAGTGAATGGAACATGGGTATTTAATTCCTTACTTTGCAGTTGTAGTGTTGGGAGCCACAGAGAAGTCCTTAAAGAGCCACCTGTGGCTCTGGAGCTGCAGGTTACAAACCCCTGGTTTAGACCTACATGGACCTTTGCCTTGATGAGAATGGGTTCCATTCTTCCAGAACAGCAAGAAATGTGCGTCCTTGTTCAGAGCTTTTGCAGCAAGTGGGCTCAGCTGCAGTAGGGAGGCTGAGGCTCATTCTCTGATCACTTTCACTGGTACAAATCTGGAGTAACTTCACTCAAGTCAGTGGTGCTACTATTATGTAAAAACTGACATAAGTGAGCAGAGACTCAGGCCTATTGTTCCCAGCTGAGACACGAGAAATTAACACATACTACACGGGCAAAATAATTCTCTTAAAGGGAGGAAGAAATTCAAGTAGGTCACGTAAATGCCTATCACTTGGGGCAGCAGTCACTTCTGTGCAGCCAGCTCCCATGGGTGTAACAGGCCTGCAATGATTCAGTAATAGATGCCTGAATGGCCATGTCCCACTGTAACCCGCAAATCAAATGGAATACTTGCTACTGTACTGTGGCTCCATGCTCTAGAATAGTCACAGAGCCGAGGCGACGCGGAGAAACCAGAAACCAAGCCTCTTGAAAGGCACAGACATGTCGGTCCTGGGGAAGCTTTATGCATTTGAGTACGTTTTAAGCAGGAGCTGCCCAAAATGTGATCTATTTGGGGCAGGGAAATCAGAGCCCGCCCATAAATGTAGCATCCTGACTGTGTCCCACGCTGCTCACCCAAGTAGTCCTGTCTGTGTCTGTGCTAGGGGTCATCCCCTTTCCAACTGGACTGTCCTCAGTCTGGCCTGCAGAGGCTGCTGGCTTTGAGAGTCCTGGGCTGCCTTCTGGGCTCCCATAGTGTCACACCATCAGTGTTACCAGCATAGATCGATGAGGTCAACGTTGGGATGTGACAATGCCACAGATTAGTCCTGGGCATGGATGACAACCCCTTAAAGATAGAAAATGGAGTGGCAGTTACATGTGCCTTCCTTTGCTTCTACTGACCTAGTGCTGCCAGGCTTGGTTAGTAACAGCCTCCCTGGGAATGTGTCAACCATGACATGTCCGCTTTGACTCCCCACCCACCCCAAGGTCCATAAACATCACAGGAGCAGCCCGGGACTCAACTCTGACACAAGCCTGTGTCTACGGGTGTCCCTGTCATGGGAGAGCTACCACAGGTCAGCTACAAATTTATGGCACTGGGGAGGATTCAGAGGCTCCCTCATGGCGCCACATGTGTCCCCAGGGAGCTGTGCCAGATCAGCACTCTCATATCCCCTTCTGGCACCCCGCCTCCCACACACACACCCCCTACCCCTGCACCCTCCTTCCCGCCCAGACCCTGCACCTCCATCCCGCTCCTGCACCTTCCCTGATGTCCAGATCCTCCCCCGACATCCCCTTCCTGCACCCCGCCTCCCACACACACACACACACCCTACCCCTGCATTATTTTTCAAGCCCAGACCCTGCACCCCCATCCCGCTCCTGCACCTTCCCTGCTGTCCAGATCCTCCCCCGACATCCCCTTCCTGCACCCCGCCTCCCACACACACACCCTACCCCTGCACCCTCCTTCCCGCCCAGACCCTGCACCCCCATCCCGCTCCTGCACCTTCCCTGCTGTCCAGATCCTCCCCCAACATCCCCTTCCTGCACCCCGCCTCCCACACACACACACCCTACCCCCGCACCCTCCTTCCCGCCCAGACCCTGCACCTCCATCCCGCTCCTCAGCAGTGCCCTCCTGCACATGGAACCCCTCGGTTTTGGCCCCACCCCATAGCCTGGGGGGCCCCACAAAAATCTTCTTGCCCCCAGCCCCCACAAGTGTTAACCTGGTCTGGTGGAAGCCCTGAACCTCAGTCCTCCCTTCTGCCTGCTGTGGGGCTGACAGGCCTCACCTGGGGGGCCACATCAATGAGGGATTTTTTTTTTTTTTTTTTTGCTGGCTTGTTTTTTTGCTTCTCTCTTGTGTGGTTCCCAATGGATATTTCTGCAGTTCAGTGGCCCGCAGCCCAAAAAGGGCTTCACCCCGCCCCCGGCTTAGGGATTCTGGGCTGTGGCATGCAAGGCCAGCCCAGCGTCCAGGGCAGCTGACAGATGGACTAGAACATCAGAAAAGGATGTGTTGTGATCGGCACTTGCCCTGGGAAGACTGACGAACGGGTGGATTGGGGCAATATACATACTTCTACAAGTCTGTATTTGTACACAATTTAACCCCTAGGCGTGCTGCACAGCACACTGGGAATGACTCTTGCAGCGAGGCGCTGCACTGCTGACACTGAAACCCCTATTTAATTGTACTCGGACTAAGCAGAATCCAGAGACAGGCGGAGGACGTTTCTGCAGCAGGGTGGGAGTTGCAGGGCTCGCCACTAGCAGCAAAAAGGCAAACCCTGAGGGCATTTTAATTAAATCACTGATGTGCTACAGCAAAAAGCCACTCTACATAGCCTTCATCGACCTGACCAAGGCCTTTGACTTGGTCAGCAGGGATGGTCTGTTCAAACTGCTCCACAAGATAGGCTGTCCTCCACGGTTACTCAAGATGATCCAGTCATTCCACGAAGACATGAGAGGAACCATCCAATATGACGCTGCATTATCGGATGCTTTCAGAATCAGGAGCGGCGTCAAACAAGGATGCGTGCTTGCTCCGACATTGTTCGGGATCTTCTTCGCACTCCTCCTGAAGCATGCCTTTGGATCTTCAACAGAGGGCATCTTGCTGCACACAAGATCTGATGGGAAACTGTTTAACCTTGCAAGGCTGAAAGCTAAGTCTAAGGTGCGAGAAGTCCTCATCAGAGACATGCTGTTCGCAGACGATGCTGCAGTAGTGTCTCACACAGAAGACCAGCTTCAAAAACTACTGGATCAGTTCTCCAAAGCGTGCAAGGACTTTGGGCTTACATCAGCCTAAAGAAGACAAACGTACTCGGTCAGGATGTTGCTGAATCCCCATCAATCAGCATTGACAACGATACATTAGAGGTCGTCCACAAGTTCGTTTACCTCAGGTCCACCATCACTGACACCCTGTCGTTGGACACTGAGCTAAATACGAGGATCGGAAAAGTGGCCACAACTCTGTCCAGACTCAGCAAGAGAATGTGGAATAACAACAAGCTGTACACTCACACCAAAATGCAAGTCTACAGAGCCTGCATCCTCAGCACCCTCCTTTATGGCAGCGAGACTTGGACCCTGTATGCCCGCCAGGAAAAGAGGCTGAACGTCTTCCACTTGCGCTGCCTCAGGCGCATCCTTGGAATATCATGGAAGGACAGAGTGACCAACACCGCCGTCCTCGAGCAAGCTGGAATCCCAACCATGCACACCCTCCTCAGGCAGCGTCGGCTCCGCTGGCTTGGCCACGTCCACAGGATGAATGATGGAAGGATTCCAAAAGACATCCTGCATGGTGAGCTAGCCTCTGGCAAAAGACCTCCCAGACGCCCCCAGTTGCGCTACAAAGATGTCTGCAAGAGAGACCTCAGAGAGGTAGACATCGAGCTGGACAACTGGGAAGAACTAGCAGACGACCGCAGCAGATGGAGGCAGGGGTTACACAAGGGCCTTCAGAAGGGCGAGATGAAGATCAGACAGCTAGCAGAGGAGAAGCGAGCGCACAAAAAGCACAATAAGGACTTGCCAGACACCCACCACATCTGCAAGAGATGCAGCAAGGACTGTCACTCTCGTGTGGGTCTTCATAGTCACAATAGACGCTGTAAATGAAGTCCTCAGTTGAAACTTTAAAGGGCGCGATCCATAGTCTATGCAGACTGAAGGATGCCTATTACTAAAGCAAACATCCTTGTGTGCAAGACTGGGCAGCTGTTGGGTGCCAGGATATTAGGGCAAGTCTACACTTACAAGCCGCAGTGCCGTAAAGATGCTACCTAGGCCCATTGGGAGGGCTTCTCCCGGGGCAGTGACTGCACTGATGAGAGGCCACAGAATTCTCCAGCCAACTTAGTACCACCTATGCCAGGGTTAGGGCGATAGTCTGTGGGTTTGGAGGGACTGCTTCTATTTCTGCAGCTTCTACAGAATCGGTGTCTGCACAGGGCTCTAGAAATAACTGCCTCTGAGAGCAGTGGGCTTTGCCCATCCTGGTGCAACACAGTCCATTGGATCAGTTTCTAGTACAGATCTGACCTTAGAGAGACAGCACCTCACATTGGGGCAGGGCTGCATGAGGTAGCCGGAGGCAACATACCTGACTTCAGGCTTTCGTGCCATCTCCACTAAGGGAGACCAACAGGAGCAGTCGCCCTGGGAGTTTGATTTACCACGTCCCTACCCGGTGCACTAAAACGAACTCCTGAAGACGGATCGTAGTAAGGTCAACCTTCCCCATGGTGAAAATGTACCCTTGGAGAGACTCCTGCTGGGGGTGAGAGAAGCAAGCTTTCAAGCTCACACAGAACTCTTCTTCTGATCTGGGAAAAGTACTCGGACAACACGGCTAACCACAGGGTAGAACGGGCTGTTTAGCAGAAGCAGTTCATGCATATTAAAAGGACCACCCAGGGTAACACCCTTCCATCCTGTAAGGGGGAAATAAAGGGGCCGTGGGTGAGGCAGGAGGGCTGTTGGAGAGCTTCAGATTGCTGTCCTAAGCCCCTGCTCCAGTGGGTCTATTCAGCCCATGATGATTACTGCCTACGAAGTCATGAAGGTCGGCTCCCAGGCACTACCTGTGGAAGGTGCTGTGTGGTCCCCGAAGAGAATAGGGGTGGAGAGATCAGATCCCAAGGAGACCTTTTGTGAAAAGCAGGCCTTGTGCCCATTTAAAACATGACAGCAACACAGCTGTGGCACTGCAGCTGCACTGCTCTGGCACTTGGGGGCGGATACCACCTCTGTCCTGGCATAGGCAGCCCACCTCCCCAAGACGCAGCAGCTAGACGATGCGAGAACTCTTCCACTGGCCTACTTCTGTCTACCCCCGGGGGCAGGTGGCGTAACAGCACTGATCAGCAGGGTGGATTTTTCACAGCCTGATCAATGCTGTTAAAAACAACCTAATTTTCAAGTGCAACCCAGGCCTGTGGAGGAACTTTCCTCGGAACAACCCCGTTATAGCCGAGAGCTCCACCCTCCCCTGCAAAGAACCCTGCACAGCACCTTCCAGAGACAAGCCAGGGAGCTCTGATTCATAGTTCTGTTACACACTAAACCCACAGACTGAACAGAGGCCCTAAATGGGGGCTCACAATAATCTGTAACCTGCTAACCACCTCTCCACAAGCTGCCTTCACACTTCACCATGGATAGTTCCTTGACGTACTGTTAATGACATACATGTTAATTACTTGCACTAAACCATCAGTTCCAGCCTGTGCTTAGCTGTGAGTCTCTGAATATATTTCCCAGGCCTGAAGACAAGCTCTGCGTAAGCTCAGTAGCCTGTCTCTGTCACCTACATGAACTGGCCCAACACGAAACCCTTCCTTAGTGTGCAATGCCCTTTTTAGGTGGCTGGGCATTGTTCTCTCACTTAGACCCCAGCAAGCAGGAGGTTTTCCTGCTTATTCTGTCTGTCTGTCTGTCTGTCTGTGTGTGTGTTACGTAACACACAGCAGCTTGGGTTTACGTGAATACTTCTCTCTGTACATACATCTATCATTATACTATATAACACAACTATAAATATACTGCACAGCCACATAAAAAAAATTCTAAAAATAGGACAGGCTGGTGCCAAAATGAGCATCCCCTTTATCACCACCAGTAATTCGCTGTAACACCTTGAGACAGCATATTGATCTCTACAAAGTGTACCTTCCAGTTATAATAATTATGATTATAATAATTTATAATTAGTTCATGCAGCACCACACATCTATCTGCACTACCTCTGCCTTTAACAAAAAGGAAATTACAGAAAAAACCCAGTTGTGTTTGAGATTTGACAAGCTGGAGTGTAGCTCTGTGCCTCCTTTCACTGTATGATAAATGGATCTGGTGGGTTTAGTTCAGTTCCCAGGGGACAAATTTTCATGCCACAAGAAACAGCGCCACATGCATGGTGAAAAGAAAGGCTGGATTTAACATCCACAGTTGGCGACATTTTGGGGGTGGGAGGAGGGTAAAAGCAGAAACAAAGCTTAAAACTGGGATTTTCAAAGCTGAGATTTTCGAAGGAGCAATGAAAATGAGAGGCCCAGCTCCCACACTGAATTTCAGTGGGATTTTGGAATCCAACCCCCTTTAGCTCATTTGATAATGCCAATGTCAATCAAAATGTTAGCAACTAAAACTGATCATTACAGAATCTGTCTGTGCACGTGGCACCAGGAAACCCTAATCCCCCCTGGAACCTCTCCACATCACTGCCATGCCAATTACTAATAAACCAGCTGTTAGCGCAGTGAGCCAGAGAAGCCCTTCTCAAAAGCCCACCAGGAAGGTCACCCTTCGTTGGAGATGCACATTCAGAGAACTATAGTTTTCTTAGAAGGTTTTCTCCCAAGTCCCTTGCTTGGTAGCAACTCAAGATGATCCATAAAAAAAGCTGCTTGAGATGAAAGTGGCTGTGAATATAATTTCTCTAAATGGTACCTGTGACAGGTTGAATCACAGAAATCCGCGTGGTATTGTCCCACACTGCTGGTCAAGCAATTGAAACCGACCCTCCTGCTCCCCACTGCCCTGTCCTCCTGGCCCAGCAGTTCTGGTCTCCCCAGCCAAGGCACAGAGTTGGGGTAACAACCCTCAAAGCCTCAGCACAGACATTGAACCAGAAAGCTTATAAGATCTGCCCCCTTTATCATTGAAAGGAAAATATGCACAGTGGTTGCTCTCCCCTCCCCCTAGGTTACAATTATTTACACTGGGCTTGATAATAAACAGAAGTATTTAATTAAGCATAAAAACCAGGATTTAAGTGGTAGCAAATGAGAAGAGTCGCAGCAAAGTAAGTTTATAAGTTTAAGAGAAAAGCCCGCTCATTCTAATATACCCCAAAACTTGTTACATGCAAATTCTCACTCTAAGCAAAACAAGCAGTCATACAGCACCTTAAAGACTAACAAAATAACTTATTAGGTGATGAGCTTTCGTGGGTCTGACCCACGAAATCAGTCCAGATCTGAAGCAGTGGGTCTACCTCATGAAAGCTCATCACCTAATTAATCACTTTGTTAGTCTTTAAGGTGCTGTATGACTGCTGGTTTGTTTTGTTAGAATTGAGACTAACAGGCTACCTCTTTCTCATCACCCTAAACCAGTGGTTCCCAAACTTTTCAGCATCACACCTGCTTCTGATTTTTGAGAAACCCTCATGCCCCCCCGCCTCTTCTTCACCATCATCCAACCCCCCCTTTAACAAAAAATTCAATTAGTAATTAAAAAAACACAAAAGCTAAAATAAAAATGTTATTTAAAATTAAAAATTAGCACAAATATTTTTTCTTGATCCCTTGTGGTTGCTTGGTGCAGCCCCAGCTGCCTAAGCCCCATGCCAGCCTCCAGAGCTGCCCACGCCAGCCACCTGCCCACCTCAGACCAGAGCCGCACACCCGAGCCCCACACCGCCGGGGCCAGCCACCCACTCACCTGCTGGCTGCCTGAGCCCCATGCTGCCAGGGCCAGCCGCCCACCCATCATCCCGAGCTGCCCAAAATCCCATGCTGCTGGGGCCAGCTGCCCAAGCCCTGCTCTGCTGGGGCCAGCCACCTGAGCCCCACGTCTCCCGCAAGCTGGTCAGCCACCTGAGCCCCACAAGCCGCCCACCCAAGCACTTCCCCTGCTCTCCCACAAAGCCAGGCACCCCCAGCCCCACATCTAACCCCATCCTCCTTCTCCTCCCCTGCAACCCACACTCACTCCCATTTGCAGAAGGCAACTAGCTCCATGTGGGTCTTTGTCAGCTGCCTGCTTTTTATAGCGGCTGCGCCGGGTCACCCACGTAAAATGGCAGGGGCTGAGAGCTGAAAGCAAAGGCTGGATCTTTCTCCGGGGGGGAAAATGATGCTGGGACTGGGTCACCTCACACCCTCCCTGGAATTTCTTCATGCTCCCCCAGGGGGGCACGTCCCCCAGTTGGGAAACCATGCCCTAAACAGTTGCTCTAAATGTCTCTTTCACAAGCTAAGCAGCCTCTGTTCCTTCCTCATGTTCAGTCTTAGATGTTTCCAGCAGGCATCTTAGATGGGAAATGGGGCAGGGTGGGATGAGGAAACTGGGGGTTGTGTCTCCTGGCAACTGGAGACTGCTCTACTGTTTACTTTCCCCCTTATATCCCTTTTGCCCAAGGTGGCAATTCTTTGTACTCAGTTGAAACTTCTCAACGTGAGTGGGAAAGGACCAGATTCAAAATGGGTTTCAGTACCAGGTCACCTGACCATGTGCCTTTGTAGGACCAACCACAGTTTGGACTTACAGGACAATCAAGGCTATTCATGGGTTGTTCACTTGATCACCAACCCATTATGTTTCCAGAGTATAAGTAATGGTCCTCATTAGTACATTTGGAATTATAAACCGATATACACTTCATATTTCTAACTTCACATACAAAAATCATACATGCACAAAAACAGGATATATGCATTCAGCAGACTGCAACTTTAAAATTGACATTACAGGATACACTTCACAGAAAGCTTCATCGAGTTATGGATATTAACAAGCCAATTTTCATAACGCATGGGGGGGGGAGGCCATAAGCGTACCTGTGAGACACTGTGCTCAACCGGAAGGCTACTGTTTACAGTTTAAACAGAAGACAGCAAATCATTGCAAACCTCCAAGAAGCAGGATTCTACAGCATGCCTTCCTTGAACTTCTCTTAAACTCTAAGCCATAGGCACAGGAATTATACATAAGGCCCCAACCTCACACACTGTTCTGCTTTGACAGACTTCTGTGCCCACCAGGAGCTTCGTTCCACTCAACAAGGCTATGTTGGATCATGGAGACAGACAAAACTCTACACAAACAAACAAAAGCCCCAATTTGGCAAGTCCCCACAGCCTCCAAGGTCTGAACACAACACCAAGTGCAGTTCTCAGGACCAGGCTGGACTACCCCAAGGGCGACTTTCAGCCCCACGCTGATGATGCTCAGTTCACTGCTTCATAGAATCAATAACTATGTAAACCAAAATACTCAGATGGAATGTGTAACCTACACAAACAAGCAGTCCTGTAGCATCTAAGAGACTATCACATTTATTAGGTCAGTGTTTCTCAACTTTTTTTTTTAAAAAATAAAGTAACCCTTTTAAAAAAAAAATTGTAAGTACCCACACACTTCTCTCATGTATCGCTATGGGTACATGTACCACCAGTTGAGAATCATGGTCCTTAAGTAATGTGAGATCTTGAAACAAGTGCCATTCAACCTGTCCAGATTACTGTACCCTTTTCGGGAGTCAGATCGGTTTTGCATATCGCCAAGTAACACCTCACTTAAAAACTGCTTACAAAATCATGCAAAAATATCACAGAAGATTACTACTGAAAGTTTGCTGACCGTCTACCATCTCATTATTAAATAACTGAATTAGAATAAAAATATTGTACTTACATTTCAGCACAAAATATATGAAGCAGTAGAAACAAGTCACTCAATGAATTTTTAGATTGTACTGTCTTTACTAGTGTTTTTATGTAGATTGTTGTAAAACTAAGCAAATACCTCAATGCGTCGATGTATCCTGGAAGACCTCAGTTGTACCCCAAAGGTACCTGTACCCCAGGTGAGAAACTCTATTAGGTTATGAGCTTTCTTGGCTCAGACCCACTTCATCAGATGAAAATGGAGTAGAAAAATAGAATCCTGGGTTTTTATAGTGCCGGGGGTTGGGGAAGGGGGAGAATTACTTGTAGGACCCAGTGAACTGTTGCGTAGGAGTTGGAAAGTTATTACTATATTAAGTCCAGCCTGCAGCAGAAAGCCAGTACCTGAAATTCTGTCATGTATAATACCATTTGCCACCAATCAGTTACGGTCGTTATTTAGAGAGAATGGTTTCTGCAGGAACACTTCTGAGCCGCACGGCAAGTGAGCTGGCCATGCAAGTTATGGTGGTGCAAAAAAGGGAAACCTCCACATTTTATCTAATGTGCAATTTCAGTTCCAATGATAACCAACTGGTTTTGCAGGTTGACAGGCAAAAGCTCATCTCTGGCAGCAGCTAATTTACCGACAATGAACATGCACAATTTTTATTATTAAAAATAGAACGGCGTTTAACCCCTTTAGCACTAGCATCAGAGGAAAAAATGCAGGGTGCCTCCGGAGATCCCTAGGACCTTCACGGATTCACAGGACTCATCCAAGTGACTGTGCCATGCACCTGACAATGCTGAAAACAGATGAGAATGGATACAGAACACAGTTCCCAATCGCCCCTTGTGGGCACTTAACTCCTTGGCTCTGTGTTCCGAGAGAACATGCAGTACCACCATGCAGCATGGAAGATGGGAATTCTTTCATTTTCTTCTCCTTGACTAATTACAGATCTGCTTCTGTATAAAGTTAAACACAGACATCTCAGGACAACCCTTTTCTAGCAGCTATAAACCCTCCACCATGCCCCAATACACTGCAAAACATGCTGAGCACAGAAACCATGGTGCGTGACATTTGAAAAATCCATGCCTTTTGCTGATGGAATGCACACTTTACTGAACTGATCATGCAGTAAAAATACCAGCAACAGAACAAGGGCTGATTATATGAACATAGGGCCTCCGTTAGGAAGCCAGGAAGGCCACTAACCCTTCTTAAATTTATTCAGACAGCCGGAGTTGCAGAAGGAACGAACGGATCCTGTCTCCCAGCAGCCCCTACCCTTCATTCCCACAGCTGGAAGGATCGCTCTCGCAGATACTAAGCTCTACATTACTATTAGCCAGCCTTGGGATGGATAAGAAATGTCCTTATTCAGCAATCAGCTCTAATGCTGCAGCGCTGCACTTACACTTCCACATTTCACATGATAAATTCTCACCCCATGCTGCTGTTACCAGTGCACTACACCGGGGAACTCACAGCAACAGTCAAACCACCTTCTGACCAGAATGCACCACTGCTTACTTCAGTGCATAAGGCAATGCTTAACTCCATCAGTGCCAGAAAGATGGCCTGTGCATCAGGGAGCAAGTCAAAACCCAGTCTCGGCACAGCCTCGGGGCAGGTTTTGCTGAAGCTGCCTCTGACACAATGCAGACCACACTTGAGGAAATTCACCCTGAGAACCGAAGAGTGAATGTGAAGGCATAACATTTCCGGGAGGATATGGTTATTGGGAAACAGGCCTATCCCTTTAAATGCTTCTGCAAGCTATTTTTAGGACACTTGCCTATAATATGCATCCGATGACTTTTCTAAATGTAACTCAATTAAGGGGTTTCCACAGGCGATAGTTTAAAATCAGCCAAACAGTTCAGGCATTTCTACTAAAGATTCCCCCACTCCCAGGATTTCTCACCCGTGTTTGATATGACATTTGGATTTTCCCAACCCTTCGCATTTTCCTCAACTGGGGTGGAGGAGGAGCTGGGAAGAACTGATGGGTTTAGGAGGAAATACTGCATAAATCAAAGCGAACAGCTGGCTGGTAAGCAATGAGGGAGGGAACTGGAGATGGAAGGGTGGTCCAATAGTTAAAGGATTAAGATTTTACTGTTGCTATTTGCGAATTTAGTGAAATTTCCAAAGTTTAAGATTTAGAACAACAAAGATCTGAATCCCATCTTCAAAACTGCGTCTACCTGAGAGTACATACTGCAGGAAATGACCTGTGCTGCTGTAGTGGGTCCTGCACTTTTCCAGAGTGTGGTGGGTCAGGCAGTCATCCTTTGCCCCTATTCTTGGATGCTGAGAGCTTCGCCAATGCCGTGGGTGGGAGGAGGAAGAGTTAGGGAGTGGGGGAGGGGGCCCAGCTCCTTTAGCCCCATGGACGCTCACCCTCTTTCCCCTTAGGTAGGGTCTCTCTCAGCCCTGTGTGCCACGAAGTCCCTCTAATCTGCTTGGGCAGGATCTCCCCTCCCCTGGTCCTCTGGTTAACAACAATACTCCTCCAGTCAGTTATCCTTCCCCTTCTCTCTGTCTCATTGAAGCAGGAGTGAGTTACTAGGTCCTGAGTGGGGCCTTAATTAGCGTCAAGTGCTCCAGTTACCCTGTAGTAAACTCTCCTTAATCTCTGAGCATCCTAGGGTTTACCCACAGGTTGCACTTCCCTGGTCCCAAAGCCCCAAACAAAAGAATTTGCCAAACAAGGGGAGGTCCAGGGCTCATATTCCCAGACCGCCTGGGCTCCTGGAGCTGCTGTGGCCCCAGCCTCTGGCCTCCTCTCCCTCCCCACCCCTGAGTCTCTGGCCCCAGCCCAGTCTCCCCAGGGCTGTCCTGGGACTCCAGGCCCTCCCGCTGTTTTTCTGGGCGTGGTGTGGCTGGTGTGGGACTGCCAGGGGTTCTGGACAGCCCCACACCACCACAGGGCTACTCAGGACTTCAGCTCCGTCTCATAAGAACATAAGAACATAAGAATGGCCATACTGGGTCAGACCAAAGGTCCATCCAGCCCAGCATCCCATCTGCCGACGGTGGCCAATGCCAGGTGCCCCAGAGAAGGAGAACAGAAGACAAGTGATTTATCTCCTGCCATCCATCTCCTGCCCTTGTTATGAAGGCTAGGGCACCATACTTTATCCCTGGCTAATAGCCATTTATGGACCTAACCTGCAAAAATTTATCAAGCTCTTTTTTAAACCCTAATAGAGTCCTGGCCTTCACAGCCTCCTCGGGCAAGGAGTTCCACAGGTTGACTGTGCGCTGTGTGAAGAAAAATTTCCTTTTATTAGTTTTGAACCTACTACCCATCAATTTCATTTGGTGTCCCCTAGTTCTTGTATTATGGGAAAAGGTAAATAATTTTTCTATATTCACTTTCTCCACACCATTCATGATTTTATATACCTCTATCATATCGCCCCTCAAACGCCTCTGTTCCAAACTTTTTTTTTTCCTGGCCCTGCAGGGGGCAGGTGGGGACTCTGGCTCTGGCCCCGTGCTACCATGGGATGGGAGGGCTCTACTCATGCCCTGCTGCCACAGGGCACGCAGGGATCCCGCACCAGCCCCAGCTCTAGCCCAGTACTCTCCCCTCCTGACAGACCACAGATATCGCCAGATGAGAGTACTGAATTTTTGAGGCACAACCTGTATTGCCCATCTACCACTCTCCTCCTGCTCTCTGGCCCTGCTCCATCACAATTCATATACAGTATGTGCATCATTCGAGACGCCCTTGATGGAACCCGAATGCAGCTCTACAAAGACCCAAAAGTGACCAACGTTTTCTTACTTGCTGTTCTCAGAGCGGCGCTGTCTGTGTCCATCCCACTGGAGGTGCGCACATGCCCACGAGCACATCTGTTGGAGATGTTAGCCACTGCAGTATCCTGAGGCATTGAGGCTCTCTGGAGTGCAACTCTCATGTGGCAGTTTATCAGGTGCTGCTGGCCGTAGCCCTGCTCAGTTCCTTCTCGCTGGCAATTCTGACAGTGGGCAAGCAGGGCGCAGAATGGAATGGACACAAGCAACATCTCCAAGAGCTACAGTTAGGAAAAGGCAGGTCACTGCTTTCTTCGAGTACATGCGCATGTTGATGCCACTCGAGGTGCCACCCAAGCAGCATCTACAGAAGCGGGCTCAGAGCTCCCCACTTGTCGGCTTGCAGCACTACTCTGCTGAAGCCAGCATCCCCCGGGGCTGGCAGGGTAAGCACAGAGTGGGTGGTGAAGGTGTTGAAAGATGACCATGTGGCTGCCCTACAAATGGCCTGGACAGGCACTTAGGCCTCTTCTGTCTCACTGCAGCAAAACACAAGCAGGTTAATAAGTCCTCAGCAGCCCTGAGTCCTCTCTGGCCACGCGCTGGTAGAATGGGTGGTGACAATGACCAGGAGCAGCACCTTCACTTGATCACACCAAAAGTGAACGCAAGCAGTGAGCCAGGAGGAAACCCTCTGAGCAGAACAAGGCGACCTCTCATTGTGCATGGCACTGCTATGGGCTGGACCCCTACCTCTCCCTTCAGTCAGAGGTGGCTCCCTGGCTGAGCTATGGAGGGAGACCACAGAGATAACCCAAACAGCCTCTGTTGAAGGCATAAGGCCTAATGCAGGCCCTTTGCCCAAGGTCCCCTTCCACAGGGCCTGCGGTCCAGTCGACTTAAACCACTTCTTGAGTACCAGAGAGGGGAATGGTGCTGGGCAGATGCTAACACCAGCTGTGCACTGCACGTCAATGCCAAGCAGGTGGCATAGGGTCCAAGTGCTCTAATGCCACTCTTTTCGAGTCTTGGGGATGAATGTTTTGCAGATTCAGAACTTGTCTTCTATGGGACTGTGCCAGGCACTTCAAACAACTCTCCTCCAGGCTGCTGATCGGCATTAGCCAGCTGCACTTGGAACACAACTTGAAGCCTCGGAAAGAAGTCATGCACCACTCTGGGACAAAGTCCCAGCCAGGACTCTAGCTACTGAGCTACCATTAGGCACCCAACGAATACTTAGCCAGCCAACTACATGACAATGGAGATGGACCTAATGGTGCAGAACTGCTAATACTCTCGGCTAAGCATGAGCTGGGGCTCCAACTGACCATGGGGAGGGGAGGGGGCACGCCACGGAGATTAAGAAAGAACTGAGAGGGCACAGTGAACCTGATATATAGCATCACATGAGCGTGGCACTCCAGTGGGTGCCACAGCCAGGCCTTGGATGTCACTAAGGCAAAAGTCTTTGACAACTTGGCATGTGGGCAGGCATGCACCCACCATGGAATGGACAGGAGCAAGTAGTGGAAGAAGAAATATTTTACAGTTTGCAAGAGAGAGAATAAAAAGGCTTGCACCACACACACATGTACCACACAGACACACGCACACATCACACATGCACACGTGCACTGTATTTGATTTTAGTCTAATATTTTTCGGCAAAAAGGATCAGTTTTTTCAAGTGCAAAACTGGAATTTCATATGAACACTGATTTTTATGGGGGAAACACACTACTGAAATATCCTCTATTTTGTTCTCTACAGCAACAAGTTTCACAATGAGATGCTACTCAGAATCACAGCCCTGAATCTACCATTGGATTTGCTCGCCAGATGGAAGCAGAGTCCTTGTAAGCACATCAGTGATTAGGACTGTGGCCCAAATATGTGAAGTCATGGCTATCATAAGTTAGCATTCTTCCACAACTGAGTGCTTGTTCTGAGTGCTGTGATTTACTGCAGGTGCTCAGCCTCTCTGAAAATCAAATTGATTTAGTGCCAGCCTTAGGTGGCTTCATTTGAAACGTTTAGCCTACATAGTCAATTCCTTTTCCTTTGCTCCTGCTGATCATGTCTCTTCCCAGCATTTAAATTCAGCCTGATATTTGTACGAGGAGCATGTCAGTGGGAATTGATTGGTGCAGTTCTTGCCTGGATCTGTGCATGTGGAGAATTTCACGCTGCATATGGAAGGGCAGCTCATTCCTTGGGAAACCAAAGCACACCACCACCCACAGGAAGTAATCTTGGGGACAGTTTATGAGAGACTTCACAGACCTTCTCACCACTACTGTGGGAGGAGGATTTTGCTGGCTTTAGATAAGCATGACTAGCAGTTGTGATAAGATGCTGCACCAACACTGTATGTGGTGCTATGGGGCATTCCTGGAACAGAAGCCTTACTGCCCAATTTACTACATATAGTCAGTCCTCCTCACAGTGCAAATGGCTGTTCTTAGCTCAGGGCTTTGTCATTTCTACGTAAGTAAAAAACTCTTCCTTGTGTATCTCCGACATGTGGCAACAGTCAGGTTTTTAGGGCTGTATATAAAATTAAACAAAGCAAACAAAGTGGCCTCCATTTTCACTGCGGTGTTATCCCCCTCCTGGCTGTGAAAGTGAGACAGACATTTAGCTTTATTTTCATCATTCGTTTGTGATGCTAGGGCTTCCCAAGCACTCAAGGGACACCATGTGTGCCGAGGAACTCTCAGTCTCCAGACAGTCAGCTAGGCAAACCAACATCAAGTAAAGGGAAGAAGTGAAGGAAATTCTTGTACTCATCAACACAAGTGACTGTGGGCCGACAGCATGGCAGACCTGGGTTTTCAAAGCACATTTTCTTTCATTCTTTCAGATAGCTCTATCAGTCCAGGAGAAGGCTGGGGACACATTCAGGTGTGACCTCCTCAGTTAAAGCAGCGCACACAAGGCTTACAAATTGTGTTAATGGAACACCATGCAGTAGAACCCTTGTCAGCTCCAAAAATGCAGCGTGATATATGCCCTGGCCCAAATACAGCTGCCAGATTGTGTGTTTTGTTCTTGCAAATATGAGCGCACATGAGCAATAGCAAAGCTACCTACAGGTGGTGCATAGGAGCAGGCTGAAATCTTCCTATTTTAAAAAAATGTCCTGGTTTTTATTCCATTTCTTCAGATGCTACAACAAATCTGGGACCTTCTGATTGTACTTAACAGGGGAAACATCTGGCTGACTGGGTAGCATGTTTTGTGGAGGTGGTTTGCTTGTTTGTTTAACTCAGTGAGAGTTTGAGCATATACCACTTTTTGCTGCTGCTGCCTTCCTCTGGAGAAACCTCAGACCACTGGCAAAGATGGTGTGTCAGGAAGGAGGTTAGCTCCGATGCAGGAGAGGGTAACTGGAGGGCAGGAGTGAATGGAAGCCACGAGCTGAGTCTGTGGCGAAGAGAGTAAAGAATCAGTGGGAAGACCAGAGGCATGGCAAATGCAGAGCAGAGGATGATGAACAGCAGTGCCTGGGAAGGGAAGCCATCTTCTGGGGAGCTCCCAATCACATGCTTTGCTGCTGGCACTAGATAAGGCCCAGCAGGAAGGTTCTGGGTGTGGGCACGGTTCTGCAAGTCTGGAAACTAGGGCTGTGTGACTCTGGCCAGTCCCCTGGCCTCCTGGGGCTCATCTCTCTTGGGGAGAGGACTGAGAGAGCCAAGGAAGGGAGGTGCTGAGTAAAAGCCGTGAGTTACCACAGGCAGAAGGCAAGGCAGCACCAACAAGAATTCCACAGAGACAGGAGAACCAGAAGCTGCTGCCCCCAAAGACAACAGCTATGGGACCCCAGATCAATGGTTCTAACGAAAAGCACTCTTCTTTTCACTCCTCTCACCGTGAGCAGCACAGCCCTGGGAGCACAGCACTCGTGGATCACAGAACTATAGTGTTTCTCAACCTTTTTATAAAGTATCCCTTTAAAAATATACATATGTACCCCCAAGTACACCCATTTTCAGACATGCAAAAACTTTTCTACCATTGCAACACATTTGTTTAGACAACTTAATTGTAACTGGCTGGTTGGAAGAAATTCCCTATAGGCAGTAAACTTGCCATTGTACTTATGACTGTGCAAAGAGGACAAATAAAAAAATTAGATGAACATGAAATAAGTCCAATTTTTATTCACACACGTATATATTTTATGCAAACATCAATGAACAGTGATCAATGAAATTACAAGAAAAATTATAATTAATGTGAAATTTGAGCTTGTTTGCATGAAATCAAATTTTCAAACCTACATTTCAAACTGCTGAGGGACACAATTAAATCACTTTCCGGAGACATACGATTTCTTAATTGAGTTTTTCCTATTAAAATTAAAATTGCAGAGACTGGCACTGCCAGCTCCCCACTTTCACCCTATCCCCTTTCTGCCCTCCTCAGCCAGGCAGCCCCAGCTCTCCCCACCCCTCCCTTTATCCCCGTTCCCCCTCCACCAGAGCCACGCAGGCCACCCTCCCACCACCCTGCTGTAATCCAATGCCAGTGACTCATGTGCTTCTCCCTCCAAGCACTATGGAGGAACGTGTGAACAAGTCAGCGCACAGCACTCTTGTGGCTCCACGCATTTTACTGCTCAAAGAGCCACACAGCGTGCATACCTTCCAACTTCTCGCGTGTACCCCAAGGGCACGCGTACACACACAGAGAAATACTGCGCTATTGCACTCTCTCTCTCTCTCTCTCTCTCTATAAGATCAGTTATACCCTCAAGGAAAGTTATTGGTAATTTTGCGGCCACCTTTTGAATATAAGCAAAACAACTGCAGAAAATCTACAATTACTTTCTATTGTTTACAAAACAAAAAAAGGAGTCCTGTAGCACCTTTACAATCATAGAATCCTAGGGCTGGAAGGGACCTCAGGAGGTCATCGAGTCCAGCCCCTGCCTAAAGCAGGGTCAACCCCAACCCATGACTATGTCAAGCCAGGACTTAAAAAACTCCAGGGACAGAGATTCCACCACCTCTCTTGGTAATGCATTCCAGTGCTTCACCACCCTCCTGGTGAAATAATTTTTCCTAATATCCTCCAATATCCAGCCTATACCTTCCCTCTGTAGCTTCAGACCATTGCTCCTTGCTCTGCCATCTGTCATCATTGAGAACAGCCTCTCTCCAACCTCTTTAGATCCCCCTTTCAGGAAGCTGAAGGCCCACAGTCACACAGGAAATCAAAAACCTCAGACTGCTGTAGTCCCAGCTGGGCAGATATAAGAAAGGTCTTTAATTAGTTTTATACCAGAGACAAAACTACTGACTTGTATTTTCTCAAGTTCAGTTGCCTGCAGGGAGGACAGTGGATTCTCTCCTTAGTACCAATTTCTGTTGTCCTCCCTGGCTTGCTTGCTTTAATTCAAAAGGCAACACCAGGATGACAATGACAACGGTCTGAATCCTGCTCCCACTGAGGCCACTGGCGGATGGGACAGTCACCCTTGCTACATCCATTCTGCATCACTATCAAACGTGACATTCTCCCACTGCTGAGGGGGGTGCTGAACAGGATGGGGACTGCCCTTTTCTGGACATTCCAGCCATTCAGTTAACTACACTGCCATAGGGGGTTAAGCCCACAGATAGGGGGCCGAGAGACTCCCCCCAGGAAAGCTAGAGAAGCAGAAAGTGAGTTGGCAGGACGCCAGGACACAATGAAAACTGCATGTGGTTTTTGAATGGGTGGTGACCTTCCTGCTCCAGTGTTGCGTGACCAGAGGGGAATGGAAGACATGAACTCAGCCAGGTAGCAGGGCACGGAGCACCCAGCAATGCCCATGCCTAGGGAAGGGCTAACTCTTGGAACAACAGATACATGTGAGTAGAACTCGGAGTGTTTAGTCAGATGTGATCAGGTCATTTTCCTTCTTTTTTAATCTGTTGAACTTCTCTGTGCAGAGCATCTCTCCCTACTCCCTCGTACCATCACTCTCCAAACTGAGCTCCCAGGGAAGTAATTCTCTGTGTTTTAATCTTTATTTTTTCATTTGCTCTGTAACACCCAGTAAGGTTTTACCACATGCGCATTCTTTTGTTACTAAAAATAACCATTTGAAAAACCACAGTCTGATTCCTGTAATGTAGAATGTGTGTAGGTACCTAACATTGCAAAGCCAGCCATAAAGAAAATCACAGTTTTTGCAAGCTCTCTCCAGAGGGAGGGTTAAAGATCTTGAGGGCACCCTCAGGGAAGAATTCCCAAATGCATCTTTCTGAGTCACAAAGTACAATAGCAACCCGAGGCCAGGGAGTCGGTGACCTCAGGGGGTTGTTTAAAATACCCTGCCACTAAAAGCTTCTGCTTAAAGTCTCTTGGGGGCCTGCATCTTTTGCATTCCAAGTGCCAGAGTGGGGAACAGTCTTGACAAGGATAAACTGAATAACTTAAGTACAGTAAGGTCTCAGAGTGCACAAGGGTTCCATTCCACACACTCTTGCCTAAACTTGGATTTTGTGCAAGTTGGGGTCTGGCTTTTTCCCCAGCAGAACACATGTTCTGCAGCCAGGGAAGCAGCTGAAAGGTAAATATTGGGCTGGGGGCGGGGTGCAGTTGGGGAGAGTAAAGCCTGGCAGTGGGTTGGGGCTGTGGGATGCGGGTGGGGGAGTGAGCTAAGCCTGGGGTGGTTTAGGGCTGCAAGGGGTGAGGGGTGGAGTTGCGCATGGGTGGTGAGCCGAGCTGCAGGGAGTTGAGCCGGAACGAGAGCCATGCCCGAGTGGTGAGCTGGCAGGGGGTGGGGGGGTCGCACCGGAGCTGCACAGTGCAGGCGGCGGAGTAGCTTGTGAGCTGGCAGGCGGGGTCACGGCGGTGCCACACAGGGAGCTTGTGAGCCAGCAGGTAGGGTTGCACCAGAGCCGCACGGGGCAGGGGGGTAGCTTATGAGCCAGCGGGGGGGGGGGGTCACATCGGAGCCGCATGGGGCAGGCAGGCAGGCAAGCAAGCAGGCACCTTTCGAGCTGGCAGGGGGGTTGCGCCGGAGCCACGCAGTGCGGGAAAGGGCGGCTTGCGAGCCGGCAGGAGGCTTGCACGGGAGCCCCGCGGGGCAACAGGGCAGCTTAAATCAGAGCCACTTACAGGTGGTTTAAATGGGGCCAAGGGTGGGGTCAGGGTCAGACATATACAAGCTGGGTCGCGTACTCTGAGACCTTACTGTAATTCATCTTCCAGCCTCAGCTAATGAGGAGCTGAAGGATGGACCTTTTATTAGTACACATTTCTTCCCATGTATGCTTCACTTAGCCTGCTCTGTAGTAGTGTTAAGTACCTAGGATCATATTCTACATATTTAAGGCCCATAAATAGCAAAGCAGAGGAACTGTGCAGACATTGTTTCTGTGCTCTTGTCATTTGACACAAGCTTGGTTCTTTTCCACAGTCAATGGGAGGTTTTGCCGTGAATTTCAACAGGAGCAGGACTGGGCCCCGACTGCGGTGCACTGACGCACACAGACTAAGGGCCTTGCTTGCTCTCTTCAGCAGGGCCTCAGGGTAATGAATTAAGAGTGCACAGAATTCCGCAAAAGCTGAAACAGGAGATGCCCAGAGAAAACCCACAGAAACACACTGTATTGTCATTCATAGGTTAATAGCAAGTAAAGAAAACAGAACCTAAAACTTGGAGGAGGAAGTCAGCACCACCCCTTCACAGGGATGTTAATGGTTAATTGGTAAACCTCACCATAAATGCATGAGTCTACCAGCTATGGTTAACCAGTGGAGACTAGCGCAGCCTCATCGGCCACCAGCAAGAGCTGCTCTGGCCCATCTGGGCTGAAGCAGTCTCCAGCTAACCCCACGTTCAGTCAGTTCACTGGTTAAACTCACTCTGTTTAACTGATTAACTAAACAAACAGGGTTTTATATCCCTAACCCTTCATAAAGTGAAACCCTGATAAAGAGGCGAGCTAGTCCCTGAGAGTAACACATTGTCCTCACTGGAATCTAGCATTACAATGTACATGTCTGTTCCCCAATAATACCCAGGAGTCACACACATCAATAGATATTGACAGTACAGAAGATAGATTTTTACTGTCTTCTTGAAAAGGGAGAAAATATTGACATTTCTACAGCAACTTAAGCCAGGCTTTGAAGAGCGCTGTCCTCATGAATAAAACAGTCACGCGTATATTTCAGCATAGCATGTAAACATCATGGGATCATTCACTGAGAAACATACATGAAATAGTTAGCAACTCTCAGAGACGCGTGACCTGTATTACAATTACATTTTTAAAGAAGGTCTTAAGCAAATTTCTCTGAGAATGACAGTATGAAAAATAAAATTCTGGTCTAACATCATGTGAACAAAGAGAAAAGTTCCGCAATACTGACCTTACCAGTCATTGTTCTCTGGTTTGAAATGACAGCACCAGAGGATCTTTGATCTCCCTCTCTGCATGCCTCCTTGAAATAGTGTGACCGTTCTGGCTCTGCCAGATGTACAGAATTCTACTCTGAATGTCTCCTAGCACTATTCAAATATTCTAACTCAGGAAATTTGTTCTTACAGTTAAAAAGCAGCAACATCTAAATCACACAAGTTCCATTTTCTCACCAAAATACAATGGGCCCAGAAACCAAAGGCAAAAGAAACCTGTGCCTGCATTTTAGTTCTGAATTAAAAGCAAGGAAGTGCTTTTCTTCACACACAACAGGCAATGTGGCTCTCATGCAACCACTGGAGGCATCTGATGTTTTTAATTGGGCTATAGGCCACTAGACACTGCAAGGCTCCAGGCCTTAGCCACAGAATGCAGGATGAACAGGTCCTGAAAGTTGTCCAGTAAACACATCTGAGCTCAACACTCCAAAACACAATTGGCAAATCTCTACTATTTATAACAATTAACATTAAATAATAGCGACATGACGCTACAATATGCTAGAATAAAATTTTCATGTTAGCCAATTTTGTCCAGAATATATTCAGTGAAAATCCTGTAATTTAAGAAATTTTATTTAACATTTTAAAATAATTGTAATTGCCTAGAAGTGCAACACGGGTCATCTTATACATTTCTTTCTTTTTGATACTCTCCTCATCTCTAATTATTGACCTAACCAGTCGGCATCCAACACACAAAACTAACAGAGCAAATGTTAAGCTGTAGGTTTCCTTAGCTCAAACCAACATTTCCACAGAGCCATTGACACATACCTGCGATTACCTCATCAGAAAATAAAAACTGCTCAAAGGGAGCCCTTGGAAATCAATGTGGCATTAAATGAGCATGCACGTATAGCTATTCATTCTTCTGCTAGCTCTGCACGTGTCCATTCTTCTGTCCTCATTATCTACCTTTCCAGAGGGCACAAAAGCCCTGGGAGGTTTGTTTTACACAGCATATCATTCACACAAGCTCTTTTCAACAGTTCCCACCAGCACTGCAGAACACTCTTCACGGCACTAACCTTAAAATCAATACACAGTTTCACATTGTTTCTCAGCCCTTCCACAGATCCCAAACCCTGGAGGCTCAGCTAGGCAGCAACCGGAGGAAGCAGATGCTGGAGCCATGCTAATTTAACATAAACGGGATATAAGAAACAAAATTACAGCTGCCTGGAGCCTGCTGGAATGTGTCTGTCAAAACATGCTGCCCGTGTCATGCTGAGCCGGCTCAAATAAATGTACCGTTCGTCTCGGAACCTGCGTGAGCTGCCGGCATTCAAAGATCTCACCTGCCTTTGCTGCCAGCGTGCAGGATCCCTACGCCCCCCCGCCTCTCCTGTCCCAGCTCCCCAGCAGAGTAAGCTGAGCCCTTTGTCTTGGCAGCTGGCAGTAACCGCGCCAGAGGCTGGCTCGTCTTTCTGTCTGACCTTGCCAGGTGACGGAAGCCTCACTGTGATGGGGCCGCAGGCAGAGGTGACCCAAGAGGGTTAGACACATCTCCCCCATGGATGGCTGGCAGGAATGGGGTGGCTTGGGTGGGCAGGGGTCACAGGATTTCTTGTGTAGTCCAAAGTCACAGGGAGATGGAAGAGTAGTTGCTCAGAGGCTGTCGCAGGGCTTGCAGGAGCCTGGTGTTTTACACAGATAATATGGAACCAATTTGAATTAGAAACCCCATTTGCATGGGGCACCCAGTGAAGTTCTTAGCAGCCACAGTCCTCAAGCATCTGCCTCCTCTCTGGGCCCCAACACTCCAAGCCCCTTGCAGCACTAGGTCAGACAGCCTGAGCTGGCCAATGAAATGTGGCTGCACCCTCATGAGAATCAGAGGTTTTTCCAGCATTGCAAAATTCCCTTGCCCAGGGTGAGATATTCCTTCGGTTGGCAAGTAAAAGCCCGTTCTGCATCTCTTTGCAAGGGAAGGGGTTTGGTGCCTGCGCTGGCAACCACCACCAGTCAGGAAGACTCTCCTTTATCCAGAGCTCAGGGAAGCTGCAGCTAGCCCCCCACCCCATTGTCCTGGGAAGCTGCACACCGCAGGGTTAAATGCCAGCGGCCCCCTTTTCACAAGAGGGTGCAGTAAGCCCACTCAGCACCTCTCAATCCCCTTCACAGAGGGGTGCATTTGGCACAGCTGCAGGAGTCAGAGATGGGAGAGCTGGGGGAGACTGAACACATCCCCCTGTGCGCTGAGCTCCTGCTGGGACTCCAGGAGCAGAATTGTTAAGTGACCTCTTTACTCACCCACTGGACATGGTCCCGGTCCTGCCCCAGTAACTGCAAGGGCACGGGAAGTTCCTGCAACACCAGCCGCTGAAGTGACACTGCACCTCCTCCTCCTGCCACACTGCTCCCGCGTTTTCTCACTCTCCCCCAGTTCAGCTTGCTGCCTCTTTGTATGTGATCTACAGCCCCAGCCCTTGCAGAGAGATCCGGCTGATCTTCAGACTGAGCCTGCAGCAGCTCCGACCAATCCTCACCCAGGACAGGACCTGCTCCTGGGGGCAGCTGATCAGATCAGCACCAGGGACAGCTGCCAGGCAAGCCTCCAAAAGCTACAGCTACAAACTCCAGAGGCGGTGGCTGGGGCTGTCATTCGCACGTCAGGGAGATTACCAGCGGCAGCCCCTCCCCTGCCCAGCCCCAACAAGACGCTGTAAGAGCCAGGAAATATGGAGACTCCTTTCTCCAATGACATATTTTTCCTTTTATTCCCCCCCCCCCATCACTCCCAAAGAGAAAGAAGAGCCTGAGGCTCAGTCAGGGAGCCTTGGCACAGCACCTCCTGCTGCACGAATCCATGCCTCTAACAGCATCTTTGGCACCCCCTTGCTAGTCCTGGAGTCATTCTGCGCCGACAACAAACTGGGCGTCTCTTCACTTAACAGCTCCAATGACTGTCCAGATCCCCTTGTGTTCATGAAATAGGGAACTCACCAATGAAGCAGTAATAGCTCTCGTATTCTCAGCCAGGACAGGTCAGACATTGTTAAAAAGCAGTGTCCAGGACAGCAGACAGGTCTTCAAGTCTATTTATACACCAAGAATTTGTTGGTAGCCTGAAGCACTAGAAACCTGATAAACCAGCCTCTGAAAAACAGGCTGCCTCTGGCAGCAAATTCTGCCCATAAAACTCACTTTCTTCAAAATGTCCTGAGCTTCTGCAGTCATAAACTAAGAATTAGCCCTTGAAAAGTAAATTATCATTTCAATAAAATGTGTGACATGCAAAAATTCATTTAGCAGCTGTATTATCAATCACTGGGTTTGTTTGGTTTTTTTTTTGTTTGTTTTTTTTAACATTTACATTGGGGTTGAACATGGATGCTGCTGAAGACCACAGAGCTGACAGGGTCTTATTGTACTAGGCATTGGACAGACCCATAAGAAATTACACTTCTTATTCCAGAGGACAAGAGTTAACAGCTGAGCAATACCAGAAAAAAAAGGATTGGGGGAGGAAGGCTGTAGAAAAGGTGACAGTGCTTGTTCCCCATATAAAATCCAGTCACCTTCTGGGTGCTGACAATGAGACAAAGATTAACCAAGCCATCAGAAGGAAAACACCTTAACCTGAAAAATGGTACCTGGCCTCCCCCTTTGTTTAAAAGCAGCCCCTGTCACCCACAGCTTATTGAGCACCATCGATGGAACACATGGTTCTGACAAAGCTGTGACACGTCACAACAGTGCAGGGTCAGTGGGTTGCTGCCATTCTACATGTACATAAGAAGTCTGGGGAGCAAACAGGAAGAACTGGAAATCTTGGCACAGTCAAGATGTGATCGGAGTAACAGAGCCTTGGGGGAGTAACTCAATGACTGGAGCACTGTCGTGGACAGGCATGAACCGTTCGGGAAGGAGAGGTGTGGGAGATAAGCTGGAGGAGCTGCAGTGTGATTGCGCAGAGCTCTAGGCAGTATGAAACTGGAGAAAAGCCTGTTGAGCCTTTGGGTTCAGGTCAGAGCCAAAAGCAACAAGAGTGATGTCATGCGGGCATCTGCTATAGACACCAGATCGGGTGTGAGGTGGGCAAAGGCTTTCTTGGACAATTCCAGATCACGGGCCCTGGTTCTCATTGGCAGGGGTGGAGAGAACTATGGGCCCAAGGTGCCCAGACTCCACCAGTGCCAGGCCTGGATCTCTCCCAAGCACCCCTGCTGGCGGCCTCACCTGAGACCTGACCTGCAGCTCTGAGATCTCTCCACTGCTGGCCACCAAAGCCTGGCTATAGGGGCAGCACCAGCTGCGGCTGCTGAGGGAGGAAGGGAGGAGGCATATGGCATTGCTCTCCCTCCCTCCCGTGACTAGGTGTGGACTCCCCCTGGCCTGGGGCTTGCTGGGTGTGTCTCCTGCCATGAACAGGGCAAGGAATGGGGGCCCTGGCTCCAGCTCCTCCCACACCTTAAATCCTTCATCCCTGGCCCAACCTGAACCAAAGCCCTAACCCCACTCATCTCAACCCTCTGCCCCCGCTCTGAGCTCCTCCCACACCCAAACCCCTCAGCATCCCCAGATCTTGCACCCCCAGCTCTCCAAACCTCAGTCCCTCCCGATTCCTTCCCGCACTTCAAACCCATCAGCCCCACCTCAGAGCCCATGCTCCCGTCTTCCAGCCCAGCTCTGCACCAGCTCTGACCAGTCTCACATCCCACACCTCTCATCCCCAGCCAGAGCCCACACCTCCCAACACTCCTGCAAGCCAGGTGTGTCTGGGGGGCATGACATGGACCTATTCTGGGCACCAACACAATTACACAAACCTACCGCCTCTGCTCATGGGGATGTCAATCACCCTGACATCTGCTAGGAGAGCAATACAGCCATGCACAGACAATCCAGGAAGTTTTCTGCAGAAGACTGAAGACAACTTCCTGATTCAAGTGCTGGAGGAACCAACTCAGCGGTTGTGCTCCTCTTGACCTGCTGCTCCCAAACAGGGAGGAATTGGTTGGGGAAGTAGAGGTGAGAAGTAACCTGGTCAGCAGGGACCATCAGCTGGTCAAGGTCAGAAAGAAGAAAGGAGAGCAGCAAGACACAGACCCTGGCCATCAGAAAAGAAGACTCTAAGTCTCACAGGAAACTGATGGGCAGGATCACATGGAAGGGAAATGGGAGAGAGACAGGATTCCAGGAGAGCTCTCTATATTTTAAAGAAGCCTTATTGAGGGCACAGGAACAAACCATTGCAATGTGAAGAAAGAACAGCAAATATGGCAGGTTGGCTTAACAGAGAAATCTTCAGTGATCTTGAACACAGAATGGAATCTTACAAGAAGTGGAAACATGGACAGATGATGAGGGAGGGTCATAAAAACACTACTTGAACATGCATAGGTGTAAACAGGAAGGCCAACATGCCTTTGGAGTTGCAGCTAGAAAGGGATGTGAAAATCAACAAGAAGGGTTTCTACAGATGTATCAGTAAGGAAAGTGAGACCCTTACTGAATGAGGAAGGCAACTTAGTAAGAGATGATGTGGAAAAGGCCAAAGAACTTTTTTTTTTTTTTTTTTGCCTTGGTCTTCACAGACAAGATCATCTCCCAGATTGCTGCACTGGGCAGCACAGTATGGGGAGGGGGAAGCAGCCTTGAATGGTTAAGGAACTATTTAGAAGAGGTAAATGTGCACAAGTGCTTGGGCCTGGATCTAATCTAAAGGTGCTGAGAGAGTTGGCTGATGTGATTGCACAACCATTGGCTATTATGTTTGAAAACTTGTAGTGATTGGGAGAGGTCCTGGGTGATGGAAGAGCCTATCTTTTAGAAAGGGAAGGAGGAGGATCCAACTATAGACCACTCAGCCTCACTGCAGTCCCTGCAAAATCATGGAGAAGATCCTTCAAGTAATGCTGGCAACCTGACTTGGTGACCCCATTGGACATACCAGCTAGATCACGTAGGACTTGCTGAAGGAGTGAATCTCTAATTTACTCTGTAGAGCTTGAAGCTTTTAGCAACAACATCTCCCGTGTAAGTCAATGAAGCTTCTTGGTAGGTGTTCTGTGAAGAGCAAATCTAAGTCCCCTACTGAGCCAAGATGATTATTCCCTGGTTGTCAGACAAATGGTTGGTTTTTCTGCAAGAGGGAGCTGGGTGGGCAGAGGCAGGGCAGGGCAGCACAAGGGAGAGGGCCTGTCCTGCTGCTCCTGACCGCCCAATGGCAAGCTGCATGAAGGGCTCCACAACTAATACATTAGTTCTTGGGCTGAAATCACACGGAGAGTGGTGCTCTGCGAATACTCCAACATTCTTTCTTGCACATCTGTATTTCCCCAGCAGGCAATCTGTTCCCTGAACCAAAAGCTGTGATCTGGACTTGCCCCAAGAGATGCAGCCGCTTGCAATCTGATCTTGAAAGAAATCGTGTTCTGCTCATGCATTAAAACAGACCATTTTTAAATGAAATGAAATAGATGATGTACGGGTCAACTCATAAAACATTTTATAGCGCCCACGCTCTAGAGTTTTTCAGCTTGCCCTCCTAAAGCACACGGTAGTTTACACACATGTACAATATACTTCTAAGTGCTACTGTGTGCGTGCTGATCTAACTAATCTTAAAGTGCTAGAAAAAAAGCCTTGCTATGAATTATTTATACTGGCACAAGCACTGATTCAAACCCTTTCAGCAGCATTTGGAGTGTTTTAGTTTGGAAGCAAACAATTGCTTGATGCATCTTTGTGCAGTAATTTAAATGGCAGGTAAAAAACTGAACTTCAGTCTTCATTGGTAACAATTCTTAGGCAAATAATATTACTGTGAAATGATGGGATTTGCAACATTTGATTTTCTGGTGTTCAACTGCAGTTGGAGGTTAAAGGCCAGACTCTCGACTCTCTTATGCTGCATGAAAGATTCATTTCTCTCAGACTCGAAACTACGCCACAGCAGCGTTTGCCTGGGGGAGGGACGACTTACTATAAATTATTTTTCCTCCAGGCAACTCGTAACAGTCCCGTTCAAGTACTGTACCGCATAGTGCAAATGAGACAAGGCCTGGCTTTCTGCCCAGAGCAGCAGAACTATGCCCCTTCTGCGGCCGGCCTACATTGCACAGAAACACAGGGCTCCGAAAGCACAAGCTGTTTGCGCCTCACATGTGCAGGAAGTAGGGAGAGGCACGGGACGCCTCTTTCCCCAATCTTGCATCCTGACCTGATGCTGGGCACAACCGCAGAGCTCGTATGTGCGGAGTGACCTGTGCTAGCACCCATGGGAATGCAAACCTGCCCTAAGGGGTAAAGAGGAGGAAGGCTCGTGCCCCGTCCTCAGCCCGTGTTGCTAGCCAAAGGTGCAGTGGGGAAAGTACATAGCACTTTAGTCACTCACGGGCTCTTCACCTAGTTGCCCAACTTGATCCATCAACCCCTCAGGCACCTGAGACCAAACTCTGGCCAGGGCATGCCAAACGGGTTCAGGCCCCTACAAAATCCAGATACAGGAAACATCAGCGTCACGCATAAGCCGACCTCCGCAGCCACTGTAGGACTAAATCTAGCAGTTAAGGTCCCAAGTGATGGGCCGCTCCCTCGTCCTCATGTTACAGCTGAATGGATCTCCCTGTCAGGAAAGCTCTCAGCTATTCTGAAGAGACACTGATGCAATGGGGCCCTGATCGTACTCTGCCTCATTTGCCACTTGGCCGTAGGAACTGTTAGACTAGGTAAGGCTCATCCAGTCCAGTATCTTGTCTGTGACTGGGACCAGCAACCGGGAGCAGAAGATCCCATTTGGGGAAGGGGTGGAAGGCTGACTTTTCTCTGAAGAGGTGCATCACGTCCCCCACCCCCATGCCTTCTGAAAATTGCATTGTGAACGTGCATAACTCAAAGATACATTATACAGAACAGATCATGCAATATATTTTAAAGTTGCTATCTGCTGAACCTGTCTATCCTGTTTTATGCATGCACCACTCTTGTATGTGACATTAGAAACATGAAATGTGAATCTGGTTTTAATTCTAAATGTGCTAATGTAGGCCCTTAGTGATAGTTTAGGAACTTAACTGTTCAAGATTCAAACCAACGACCCATGAATGCTTCTATTTTTCCTGTAAGCCCGAACTGTGATTGGTTCTATAAAGACATGCAACCACGCTCCTTGGTACTGGAATCCATCTTAAACCTGGTACTTTTCTATGGGGATGCAGAGAATGAACAAACGGTTCCTGCCGTAGATGGAAGTCTATTTAAGAACTGGAAAGCAGTCAGGTCTTTGTCTTCAGCAGCCCTTTGAAACACCAAGATGATACACATGTAGGCCATGTCTACACTAGCCCCAAACTGCGAAATGGCCATGCAAATGGCCATTTCAAAGTTTACTAATGAAGCGCTGAAATGCATATTCAGCGCTTCATTAGCATGCGGGCAGCCGCAGCACTTCGACATTGACGAGCCTCGCCGCCGTACGGCTCGTCCCGACAGGGCTCCTTTTCCAAAGGACCCCGCCTACTTCGAAGTCCCCTTATTCCCATGAGCTGATGGGAATAAGGGGACTTCGAAGTAGGCGGGGTCCTTTCGAAAAGGAGCCCCGTCGGGACGAGACACGCGGTGGCGAGGCTCGTCAATGTCGAAGTGCCGCGGCCGCCCGCATGCTAATGAAGCGCTGAATATGCATTTCAGCGCTTCATTAGTAAACTTCGAAATGGCCATTTGCATGGCCATTTTGAAGTTTGGGGCTAGTGTAGACATCGGCATAGAGACTTAAATCATACTTTTTATACTTAATAAAAATACTTTTGATTACTGTCAAGCCATGTGTGTGTGTGGTCTATCACCGCTCTTTCACCGATAAAGGGAACAGACAGGTTTCCTAGGTGCTTTCACCAGCCTTATAGCTGAATCCTCCCAGAACTGAGCTGGTTCAGGGTCTGTGTTGCTCTGCAGGGAGGCGGTAACCCTAACTATATGCCTTGGTTGGGGGAGATCAGAGCTTCCGGCCCAGCACAACAAGGTGGCGGGATGCCTCAGGAGGCAGGCAGAGTGGTTTGATCAGCACATCAGGGACAATCCCAAGAGACCTTCTGTAATCTAACCTGTCACAAGGTATTAATTATACTGTGCTGTGCTTCAGGTTAGTGCCTCCCTCTGTATACTGTACTAGCAGAAAGCAGAACAGAGTGAATGTGATGCACTGCACCCTTACCAGCTACAGCCAGGAGAATGCTCAGCCTCCAGATCAGCTCCTGGCAAGGGGGGGCAAACATACACCCACACTCTGAAACCCCTCAGTCCCAAGCACAGACCAGCTGATCTGTGTTCCTTCCTCTCACTGACATGAAAGGCAGCTCCCTGCCCCTCCAGCCCTTTTCTTCTCAACTTCTGCACTGTCTCTTCTACTCTGCCTGCAAAAGGAACCTCTTTCTGCAGCTCTTTGATTCTCCCTGGCATCAGCAACCAGGCTCGTTACTGATACCCATGGTGCCAAGTCTCTGCCGGCCTCCCATAGCTAAATGAGCTGCTGCTTTGCTCCACCACACAATGTCTCTGTCAACAACTTACACTGCCAGCCACACACAGCCAGGAAAGCACAAATCACATTATCTTCCTAGCACTCCCTCTCTCCCACCTGGCTGTCCCTCAGACACTTCTCCCTTCTGCTGTCAGTGAGCATTTCTCTCTTTAAAGTGAATGGGCTGCTGCTGAGACGACAGTGGATTTGCCAAGACCTAGCAAAGCCATATTACCTTGCAAAGCTGTGCATGCTGGAATTGGGGGTCAAAAGCCACAATTATTAGTCTCAATTAACAATGACCCTGGCAATATACTTGTATTATGCCATAGGTGTATATGGAAAACAGCAGGCAGCTGTAGCCCAATCCAGTACGAGACTACATCCCAATCCAAGCCAACCACCCTCCATGTTGGTTTGCGTCTTTACTGCTGTCCTGCAGACAAACTGCAATGACAAGTGCATGGACAGTGAGAGAAGAGAGGACCCTGAGCTGCCACTCGGGGCTGGTTGCTGGCGTGTCTCAGTGCAGGTCCCGGAGGTCTGGTATCTGGTCTGGCACTTTAAGGAGAGTTGGGCTCAGCCTCAGCTGGGCCTAATTACCCGCACGTGAGTTTGGACCTGGAGGACAGGCTCCCTGCTGGTGGCGGGTCCCTTAGGGACGAGCCTGCTGCCATAGAGTGGGAGATCAGCAACGCTCCTGCTAATCGTCGCTATCAAGGTGTGTGCTTACTGGCAGGGTTTGGAGCAGCTCCCTGCCTGCCGGCTGCAGGGGGCCGTTCCAGTGCCATGGGGCCACTGTGGGCAGGGACACTGCAGTGCAGCTGGAGCCGCCCTCCTCCATGGTGGCCCCAGGAGCACCAGCCCTGCCAGAACAGTTCCCATCTGCGGTGGGGATGGGGGCACTGCCCCTCCCATTTAATAGGTTAACCAATTAAACAGGATTTTACATCCCTAGTGGCAAACATCAACAATTTTCTTCAACTGGGTTGAGAGAAAAGAGGCTTGGAAACCACTGCCCTATAGTGCCCAGCCCTGTGGCCCCAGGTACGTCCCAGGTGCACTAGCCATGCACAGCAAAGCACTCAGAGCACAGCAAGAAGCTGGCAGGGCTCCGCTACAGAGTTATGGGAACATTCATCAGGACAGGAAACCCTGCAGCATGTCAGGCTTTGAGCCAGCCTAATCTAGCTCACTGCCCAGCAGAACCCTCCCAACCGGGACCTTACCTGAGCACTGCTCTGTCATCACAAGACCCATCCTGCAAAGGACAGCCACAGAGCAGGGCCTCCCTGCCTTCCTCCTCTGGCCCACCAGTCCCAAACCTCCACCTCTGCACAGCTCCCCAAGAGGCTTCTCACGGCTGGGTGCTGGAGGAGCCAGGAAGCCAGAGGGGAGCCAGCAGAGTGTAGCTCCACCCCCAAAGCAAGCAAATGTACACCCTACAGCTGAACAAGCACTGCTCTTTAACCAGTTAGAGGGCCTTCGAAACCACCAATGGCAACTGGCTCACTGTTCCCTTTTTGAAACTCTGCTCAGAAATACAGCTGACTTCCTCCTGTGACCAACATAGGATTTTCAGGCCAATTAAACTGTCTGTGCCTTGCACTTCCTTCCCACAGAGACATGAGACTCACCACTCCCGGATAACAGATCTGCCTCACCTGGCTCAGAGGATGCTTCCCCTTCCACTGCTTAGCTCTGCAACCATTCCCCAGCACCCTAGTATGTGTTTGCACCAGCACAGCTGTAAGGATGGCTAAACACACTGATGCAGACAAGGCATAATACTTCTGACCCCATCAAAGCTGAATCCAGACACCACCAGGAAGAAGTGGCATTGTACAAGGTGCCAGCCTCTGTACTTAGGGATAATGCTGCACTCTAGCTAGAAGGGTTAACTATTCTCTTGTGGCAAAAGGTAACAGCATTATCAGCCCCTGCAGATATGGGCACACAATGGCAGAACCAATGTTTAATGAAGCAGCCAATTCCTCCATGCAGGGCTCAGAACTTGGCATCACAGGACCACAGGTGAACATACTAAGTAGTGAAGTGACAGCACAAGCCATTAACATTTGATAATGAATCAGGGAAGAGCCAATTATGTGCTTCAGACACAAAAAAGCAATTTGTAATCAAAGTAAATTACATTGGCATGCAAATGAAGCTTGCAAGGTCTTAGAAGTGCAAACATTTCTGATGCTTTTCCTTTTAAGCTTAATTTTTTCCCTCTTGAAATCCAGATCTCTGCTCACAGCTCTCTCACATTAGTATTTTTAAGGCACATTCCCTGTGGGAAATAGCTGTTGAAGTCAAGGTCTTTCATAGACGTGTATGTGTGAAATGTGCCTGAGCCGAACAGGTGTTGCCTTGCTGCTGTGAAGGGAGGACTCTACCCTGCTCTGGTCTCTTTTGGGTCTCATAACGCTGCTAGCGCATCGGAGCAGAGCAGGCTCCTATGGCTGATGTGCACAGAGCTGGGGCGGCTGCCTGCCCTAGAACTGGAAAATTCCTGGTGGGGCGGCACCAGCGTGAAGAGAAGATTCTGGCGCTGCGGAAGAGGAAAGGCTGCTTACCACGTGGGGTTTGAGTTTCAATCACGCTCTGGTTCTCTGGAAGTAAAATATTCAAAGCCAGGAATCTGTCCAGTGGGGTCCAGGCAGGCTGCCTGGGAGAGGTGCTTCGGGGGGTTCCCTGCTCTACCAGCTCCATCCTCAGGCTGTCGGTTACCTCAGCAACAAGCCTGGCATGAATACCGAGACAGATCCTGCCTGCCAACCCTCCTCCGGCCTCCCTTGTCTCAGCCCGCTCCCCTAATGCCCACCTACAGCAGGATCCCCAGGTTCCACCAGCACCAGTCAACCAGCCTCATGTCCGACCCGCCCCTGCCCTCACTCACTCACACACACACACACCCACCCACCATCACCTGCCCTGAGGCACTTCTCCTCCAAATTCTAAGTCCTGCCTTCACCTCCTCTCCTCCCGCCAGGCCTGCTGAGTGTGGGGGCAAGAAGAGACTGGCTCAGGGCCCAGCAATACAAAAAGCCGGGGGGCTCTTAAGTGGCTCCTGGAGTGCTGCATGGCATGCTCCAGGCAGTGCTGAGGGCTGGGGAGGGGCGAGCTGATGTCCAGGAATTTGAGGGCTGGATCCCAGCTCGACCCCTCCAGGCAGCCTAGAGCTGGGTCTCCTGACTTGCCCAAGGGCCTGGTATCCTGCTACCTCCCAGCCAAACACCCTTATTTTATGGGAACCCTAACACCATGTACTGTCCAAATTCCATTGGTCTCAAACCCAACAGCTGGCAGATCCCCCTTTTCCCACCCACTTCTCTATACGTGGAGTGGAAACACCCCCACTGCCACCCCTCAGAACCCTTCCACCCCTTCAGCGCCCAGGGCAGGATCTCCTCCTGTCCACCATCTCCTTGACCTCAGCTGTGTCTAGTCTGTACCCTGGCCCTCTGCTCAGCCAGTAGTGGCCTCCTTTCCAGACCATCCTGCCTGCTCTAGCATCAGTATATGGAGACCCCGCCCTGTAGGAGAGCCGCATTGGAATCACTTTGACCAGACCAAGAGACCAGTATCATCTGATGCTGTAGAAGTGCAAATACTGGCACAACAGTGATGCCTGCTGGCTAAAGAGGCCTCCCTCTAGCCCAGAGGTCTGCAGCTCTAGGGCTGCACGAGGCTCTTTAAAGGACTTCTTTGTGGCCTCTGATGTGAGAATTGCAACGTTTAAATGGTCAACATCCCGCAGCAAATGTATCACCTTACAAATCACTGTGCACTGTTCTTAAAATAGGGGTGACAAAAGTATGGGCTGACACTATTTATTGAGGACTGTCTTATAGTCACGTACATTGCGGCTCTTGATTCATTGAGATTTTTTTAACTGAATTAAAAAAAAAACGGCTCTTCTTGCTATTCTGGTTGCCCACCCCTGCTCTAGCCCACTTGCTGCAGAACACACAGTATCAGTGCTGCACTGGCATTCCCAACCACACTACAGGTAGAGGGGATGGTGCCAGGAATATGCTTATTATGGCAGGTCTGCACTAGACCTTAAAGTCAATCATAGATACACACTTCCAGCGACAGCAATTGTGCAGGTGGAATCGATGTGCCTAGCATCAACTCACCTGGCCGTCCTCACTGAGGGAGGTTGACGGGAGAAAGTCTCCCACCAACCTCCCTTAGTCCTTGAGACTGTCGAGCCCTGAGAGTTCAATTCTGTGTCCCCCCACTAGGGCCGTGTCTACACTAGCCCCAAACTTCGAAATGGCCACGCAAATGGCCATTTTGAAGTTTACTAATGAAGCGCTAAAATGCATATTCGGCGCTTCATTAGCATGCGGGGGGCCATGGCACTTCGAAATTGATGCGCCTCGCCGCCACGCGGCTCAGCCCAATGGGGCTCCTTTTCAAAAGGACCCCACCTACTCTGAAGTCCCCTTATTCCCATCAGCTGATGGGAATAAGGGGACGTCGAAGTAGGCGGGCTCCTTTTCAAAAGGAGCCCTATCGGGACGAGCCACGCAGCGGCGAGGCGCATCAATTTCGAAGTGCCGCGGCCGCCCGCATGCTAATGAAGCGCCGAATATGCATTTTAGCGCTTCATTAGTAAACTTCAAAATGGCCATGTGTGTGGCCATTTTGAAGTTTGGGGCTAGTGTAGACGTAGCCTAGGTGTGTGAAACCGAGCCCCGGAATATCGACCCTGACCGGCAGAAGCCCTGGACCGCCCCTTATCCAGCAAACTCTTGTTCAGGACCTGTCAGGTCCCAAACACGCTGGACAAGGGCAGTGCAATGTGTAGTTATGCTTTGCTTTTTCATCACCTCTCAAACAGCTGTATAATTTCAGAAGGTCAGTATTTGTTCCATTTTACAGACAAGAAACTGAGGCAGAGAGCGGTGAAAGGGTTTGCCCAAGATCAGAGCCAGCCATCACCAGAGACAAACTAGAACCCAGTCTTGAGTCCCACTCACCATCAGACAACAATGCCCTCCTTGGCGCCAAATCGCTGCGTGGATGCCTGCACACGCAGCCTAAGAAAATAACACTGACCGTTTTTCTACTTGATCAAAATAAACACCACCAAGAAAGGTATTTCTCCAATTTCTCTCTCACATACAAAGCACTTGCAATTCGAGATACCTAATCAAACAGATCTGACTTAATCACTTAACTGCAGTCCACTGAAACAGTCCAAGTGCTGTTATGTAGGTGTCCCATAAACAGGCCTTGGGACGGTAGTAATTATTTACAGGTGGAACACATTTTACTTAAACATATCCCTTGGTTTTGCCTTCCCAGAGGGGAAGGGAAGGATCCAACAGGCATTTCCTCTCTGGAGTTTATTTCTAAGACCTGCCCTACTGTTGCCTATGTTGCAGCAGCGCACCTATGTAGGTTGGAGATGTTTGCTACCAATATAAACAGTATAACCTCTCAGATGGAGGTAGTTATACTCTGATCTAGGGGGAAAAGGCGAATTAGCATTAGCAACTTGATGCCAGTATAACGACAGGCACCCAAGGGGTGGAGTACAACAACGTTGGTTGAACCCTATGCAGACAAGGGGCACCCAGTGGACATAATATACCTAGATTTCCAGAAAGCCTTTGACACGGTCCCACACCAAAGGCTTTTATGTAAATTAGGTGGTCATGGGATAGGAGGCAAGATCCTTTCATGGATCGGGAATTGGTTAAAAGACAGAAAACAAAGGGTGGGAATAAATGGTAAATTTTCACAATGGAGGAGGGTAACTAGTGGTGTTCCCCAGGGGTCAGTCCTGGGACCGATCCTGTTCAACTTGTTCATCAATGATCTAGAAAATGAGGTAAGCAGTGAGGTGGCAAAGTTTGCAGATGACACCAAGTTGTTCAGGACAGTCAAAACCAAAACAGATTGTGAAGAACTACAAAAAGATCTCAGCAAACTGAGTGATTGGGCAGCAAAATGGCAAATGAAATTTAATGTAGGTAAGTGTAAGGTAATGCATGTTGGAAAAAATAACCCAAATTACACGTACTACATGATGGGGTCAAATTTAGCTACGACAGATCAGGAAAGGGATCTTGCAGTTATAGTGGATAGTTCTCTGAAGACATCCACGCAGTGTGCAGCGGCAGTTAGTAAGGCAAATAGGATGTTAGGAATTATTAAAAAAGGGATCGATAATAAGACAAAAGATATCATACTTCCCCTATATAAAACTATGGTACGCCCACATCTTGAGTACTGCGTGCAGATGTGGTCTCCTCACCCCAAAAAAGATATATTGGCATTAGAAAAGGTTCAGAAAAGGGCGACTAAGATGATTAGGGGCTTGGAATGGGTCCCATATGGGGAGAGGCTAGAGAGACTGGGACTTTTCAGTTTGGAAAAGAGGCGATTGAGGGGTGATATGATAGAGGTATATAAAATCATGAATGGTGTGGAGAAAGTGAATATAGAAAAATTATTTACCTTTTCCCATAATACAAGAACTAGGGGACACCAAATGAAATTGATGGGTAGTAGGTTCAAAACTAATAAAAGGAAATTTTTCTTCACACAGCGCACAGTCAACCTGTGGAACTCCTTGCCGGAGGAGGCTGTGAAGGCCAGGACTCTATTAGGGTTTAAAAAAGAGCTCGATAAATTTTTGCAGGTTAGGTCCATAAATGGTTATTAGCCAGGGATAAAGTATGGTGCCCCAGCCTTCAGTACAAGGGCAGGAGATGGATGGCAGGAGATAAATCACTTGATCATTGTCTTCTGTTCTCCTTCTCTGGGGCACCTGGCATTGGCCACCGTCGGCAGATGGGATGCTGGGCTGGATGGACCTTTGGTCTGACCCAGTATGGCCATTCTTATGTTCTAACCTCTCCAGTTCAAAACCTCCATAATCTGCTATGATTTTAATTAGCTCAACGACCATGTATCATGGGTGCGGTGAAGTTTCCCACAGTCCCATAAAGTTTGTTTCCAGGAACTAGTCCCAGCTCTCAGTGTTCTGTGCTGTTTTTAGCTGTAATTTACCACTAAATGACTTTTAAAAGCCTAATAAGCAGTGAAAGTGTAGGTAATGCTGCTGAACAATACCGACCTCCCGTGATCTGGCAAATTCTCTCATTTGGCACTGGTCAGGTCCAAGGGTGCCAGACTAGAGAGATTCAACCTGTAATAGCAGGAAATCTGAAGTGGATCTTATCCACGAAAGTGCATTACCAAATACATTTGTTAGTCTTTAAGGTGCTACAGGACTGGTTGTTTGTGAAGCTACAGACGAACATGGCTAACCCCCGAGTCTGTACCAGCAGAGTTAATAATACCTAGCTCTTACCTAATGCTTTTCATCAACAGAGCTCAAAGCACTTCACAAAGAGCAGCAGTGTTATTTTTCCCCTATTTACAGTGGGAAAACTGAGGCACAGGTTGGCAACATGACAGGCCCAGATCATCCAGCAAATCAGCAGAATCCACATCCTCTTAATTTCCAGGCCAGTGCCCTATCCATTAGTTGTCCTTAAAGCGGACAACTTTCTCATGCGTAGGTAGTCTATCGTGTCCAACGATGATGTCTTGAGTTTGCACAGGCTCATCGGTTGTGGACTCGCATGTGGCTGAGAAGTCCAAGCTTTGAACAGCATGGGCGTTCACAGTGGTGGGCTCTGTTGGTGCGGCTGCTGCTGTTGCTTTCTTCCTCTCATGAGCATCAATGAGGTGTACACGTCGCTGCTCTTCAAAGGTGTCATGCGCGTGTCGTACGAGAGCATGCCAGCCTGTTCGGTCTTTTGCATGCTGCTCTAGCTAATCTGGTTTTAAACCAACATGAGCAATATTGGCCTTCACGCAGTCTTTATACCTCTTGTGAGGCCTACCTTGATTCCTTTTGCCCTGGGAGAGTTCACCGTAGAGGAGTTGCTTAGGGATTCTTGACTCCTCCATTTGTATGACATGCCCTGTCCAGCGAAGCTGGGCTTTCAGAATCATGGCTTCAATGCTCGTGGTTCCTGCTCTGTCCAGGACTTGCAGATTTGTAACTCTGTCCTACCATCGAATGTGCAGTATTGACCTCAGGCTGCGCGCACAGAAGCACTCCACCAGTTTTGTATGTTTTCTGTATAAGGTCCAGGTTTCACAGCCATACAGGAGACTGGTCAGGACTACAGCCTGGTACACTTTCAGTTTAGTGGACTGTTGGATATTGTGCTTGTTGGATATTGTGGATTATCCTCTCTCATGTAGGCAAGACCTAAACGGTAACTGCTTTTCGGCACTTCCACAGACTGACCAGGATTTGGTGGTGATGGGACTTCAACTATCCAGATATACATTGGGAAATTAATACAGCGAGGCACAGACTATCTGGTAGGTTCTTGGATTGCATTGAAGAGAATTTTTTATTCCAAAAGGTTGAAAAAGCTACTGGAGATGGTGGGCGGGGAGCTGTTCTAGATTTGACTCTAACAAATAGGGAAGAATTGGTAGAGAATTTGAAAATGGAAGGCAGCTTGGATGAAAGTAAGCATGAAATCAGAGTTTACAGTTCCAAGGAAGGGTAGAAGGGAAAACAGCAAAATAGAGATAAGGGATTTCAAGAGGGCAGATTTTCGTAAACTCAGACAGCTGGTAGGCAAGATCCCATGGGAGGCAAAACTGTGGGGAAAAACAGCTGAGAAGAGCTAGCAGTTTTTCAAAGGGACATTAAGGGCTGTGGCAGACCCCTACCTGGAAGCTGCAGGAACCTTCTGGAAGGACAGTATACCGGATGGTGGGCTAATGCCTTTTTGTTTCTGGAGTAAGCCCAGTTAGGGTAAGCAGCTGAGGCCTCATTAGGAATCAGCACTCATTGGTCAGCTGAGGTCCTGCACTCCCTATAAAAGGCTCCCCATCTGGTAACAGGGGGGAAGGTTTTGGAAGGCGCACTGGAGGAACAGAGCAGAGCAAGCGACCGAGCGAGCAGGTACCACGGGGAAGCGGTGGGCGAAGTGGCCCAAGGTGATGTTGCTACTTTGGGGCGGGGTGAAGGCCCCCCTGCCAGTTGCCTCTTGTCCTCTTAGGGACCCTGGGCCGGAGTCCAGGGTAGAGGGCAGGTCTGGACTCCCCCCATCCTTCCCCAGAGGGATTACTCCACTGGAGCAGGCGCGGGCCTGCAAGGGGACTGGCTGTGTCCTCCCCATTGTGGACTTGCCTATGATGAGGATGGCTCGCTAAGCGGAGACACCTGCCTCTGGAAAGGCCTGGGCAGATAAGGGGTCTCTGTGACTCTCTGAGGCACAACAGAGAACCGCCAGGAAGCGCAGGGACCCACAGGGGCTGACAGGGGACTTTGTCACAGGGCCCAAAGGCAAGCTATTCCTCTGCGTAGGAAAGATAGAAAATATGGCAAAAGACTGCCTTGGCTTAACCAGGAGATCTTGCATGATCTCAAAATAAAAAAGGAATCATAAAAATGGAAACAAGGACAAATTACAAAGGATGTATACAGGCAAACAACAGAAGAATGCAGGAGCAAGATTAGAAAGGCTGAGGCACAAAATGAGCTCAAACTAGCTACAGGCATAAAGGGAAACAAGAAGGCTTTTTATTAATACATTAGAAACAAGAGGAAGACCAGGGACAGGGTAGGGCCATTGCTCAGTGAAGAGGGAGAAACAGTAACAGGGAACTTGGAAATGGCAGAGATGCTTAATGACTTATTTGGTTTCGGTCTTCACTGAGAAGTCTGATGAAGGAATGCCTAACATACTGAATGCTAGTGGGAAAGGGGTAGGGTTAGAAGTTGAAATAAAAAAAAAAAAAAGCTAAAAATCACTTAGAAAAATTAGATGTCTGCAAGTCACCAGGGCCTGATGAAATGCATCCTAGAATACTCAAGGTACTGATAGAAGAGGTATCTATCATCTTTGGAAAATCATGGGAGACGGGAGATTCCAGAAGACTGGAAAAGGGCAAATATAGTGCCCATCTATAAAAAAGGGAATAAGAATAACCCAGGAAACTACAGGCCAGTCAGCTTAACTTCAGTGCCAGGAAAGATAATGGAGCAGGTAATTAAAGAAATCACCTGCAAGCACTTGGAAGGTGGTACGGTAATAGGGAACAGCCAGCATGGATTTGTAAAGAACTAATCATGTCAAACCAATCTGGTAGCTTTCTTTGATAGCACAAAGAGCCTTGTAGATAGGGGAGAAGTGGTAGATGTGGTATACCTAGAATTTAGTAAAGCATTTGATATGGTCTCGCATGATGTTCTTATAAAAAAAAAAAAAAACTAGGCAAATACAACTTAGATGAGGCTACTATAAGGTGGCTGCATAACTGGGTGGATAACCGTACTCAGAGTAGTTCTTACTGGTTCTCAATCCTGCTGGAAAAGTATAACAAGTGGGGTTCCGCAGGGGTCTGTGTTAGGACTGGTTCTGTTCAATACCTTCATCAGCGGTTTAGATATTGGCATAGAAAGTACGCTTATTAAGTTTGCAGATGATACCAAGCTGGGAGGGGTCGCAACTGCTTTGGAGGATAGGGTCATAATTCAAAATGATCTGGATAAATTGGAGAAATGGTCTGAAGTAAACAGGATGAAGTTTAATAAAGACAAATGTAGAGTGCTCCACTTGGGAAGGAACAATCAGTGTCACACATACAGAATGGGGAGAGACTGTCTAGGAATGATTACAGCGGAAAGGGATCTAGGGGTTATAGTGGACCACAAGCTAAATGAGTGTTGCAAAAAAAAGCAAACATGTTTCTGGGATGCATTAACAGGTGTGTTGTGAACAAGACATGAGAAGTCATTCTTCTGCTCTACTCTGCGCTGGTTACAGAATCACAGGGCTGGAAGGGACCTCAGGAGGTCATCTAGTCCAGACCCCTGCTTCAAGCAGGATCAACCCCCACTAAGTCATCCCAGCCAGGACCTTGTCCATTCAGGACTTAAAAACCTCAACGAATGGAGAATCCACCACCTCTCTAGGCAATGCATTCCAATGCTTCACCACCTGCCTGGTGAAGTAGTTTTTCCTAATATCTAACCTACACCTCTCCCTCTTCAACTTCAGACCATTGCTCCTTGGTCTGCCATCTGACACCACTGAGAACAGTTTCTCACCCTCCTTTTTAGAGCTCCCCTTCAGGAAGCTGAAGGCTGCTATTAAATCACCTCTAAGTCTTCTGTAAACTAAACAAGCCCAAATCCCTCAGCCTATCCTCATAGGTCTTGTGCTCCAGACCCTTAATCATTTTTGTTGCCCTTTGCTGAACCTGCTCCAGCAAATTCACATCCTTTTTATACCGGGGGGCCTAAAACTGGACACAATAATATTCCAGACGTGGCCTCACCAGCGCCGAATAAAAAGGAATAACTACTTCTCTAGATCCACTCGAAATGCTCCTCCTAATGCACCCTAGTATGCCGTTAGCCTTCTTGGCTACAAGGGCACACTGTTTACTCATATTCAGCCTTTCATCCACCATAACCTCTAGGCCCCACTCCATTGTACTGCTGCTGAGCCAGTCGGTCCCCAGCCTACCTAACAATGCTTGGGATTCTTCCGTCCCAGGTGTAGGACTCTACACTTCTCCTTACTGAACTGCATCAGATTTCTTTTGGCCCAGTCCTCCAATTTATCCAGGTCCCTCTGGATTCTCTCTCTACCCTCCAATGAGTCTACCTCTCCCCCTAGTTTTATGTCATCCGCAAACTTGCTAAGGATACAATCCAGTCCCTCATCCAGGTCATTAATAAAGATGTTGAATAATACCGTCCCCAGAACCGAGCCTTGCAGCACTCCGCTTGAAACAGACCACCATCCAGACATTGAGCCATTGGCCACTACCCGTTGGGCCTGACCATCAAGCCAGCTTTCTATCCATCTTATAGTCCAAGTTAGCCCTCAGCCTGAGTATTGTGTCCAATTCTGAGCACCGCAGTTCAAGAAAGATGTGGAGAAATTAGAGAGGGTCCAGAAAAGAGCAACAAGAATGATTAAAGGTCTAGAGAATGTGACCTATGAAGAAAAGCTGAAAGAATTGGGCTTGTTTAGTTTGGAAAAGAAAAGATTGAGGGGGGACATGATAGCGGTTTTCTGGTATCTAAAAGGGTGTCATAAGGAGGAGGGAGAACACTTGTTCTTTTTGGCCTCTGAGAATAGAACAAGAGGCAATGGGCTTAAACTGCAGCAAGGGATGTTTAGGTTGGACATTCGGAAAAAGGTGGTCAAACAGTGGAATAAACTGCCAAGGAGGCTGTGGAATCTCCATCGCTGGAGATATTTAAGAACAGGTTAGTTAGATGTCTATCAGGGATGGTTTAGACAGTACTTGGTCCTGCTATTAGGGCAGGGGGCTGGACTCGATGGCTTCTCGAGGTCCCTTTCAGTCCTAGTATTCTTTGATTCTGTGATCAACTGGCTGAAGGAGCAGGTAAGGAGCTACAGAGCTGCTCTCCTGTCAGTGACCCTTTTGAACCTAGCTTAGCTGCCTGGAAGTCAGCTGGTTCCTCATCTGAATGCTGGGCTGCCATCTCCTGAGAGCTGCATCAACAGCATTGTCAGACCGTCAACAAAAAGTCTTGACAGCATAAGTATGTTCTCAGCAACAGCAATGTACCCAAGAACCAACCAGCCAGCCCTGCCCGCCATCACAACCTAGAGATCTTTTAAGCCAAGCCTGTCAAACATGTGGCCCCTTCAAATTCATTTGCAGCCCTGGGGCAGGGAGCCAGCTGGGGCACAGAGCCTCACCAGCAGCTCCAGCCCCAGGGAACCAGCCTGGGCTGGTGAAACCCCAGCATCCCTAGGGCAGGAAACCTGCCAGCAGCTCCCAGCCTCACACCCCCAGCCAAGAATGGGGGAACCCCAGCAGACCCAGGGCTGGGAGCCAGCCATGAGTGGAGTAACTTAAATTTATATGTAAATTAAAAATTATTATATGAGCAAATAATTTTGTACATCAAATTTTATGAACTAGTAATTATAAAATAAAAAATTCATATTAAGAATTGAATTCTCAGTTAAAATGATTGCATTATATTCAAACAAGACCTGAAAATTATTATAAAATATACCTAAAACATAACATATATAATAATAATTATGACTTTCCAATAGACGTACGGTTACTTTGGTGGCCCTGAAAGCTATCAGTTTTCATTTGTGCAGCCCCCTGTAGGCTTTGAGTTTGACATGCCTGTTTTAAGCAAATCTCTAATACAGAACGATGCTGCGTGACTGGAGAGGCAGCGACACCCTCTGGTTCCACCACCACTCTGCACTCTAACAGAAAGGAGTTGGGGAATCATTGTGATACGCCACCACTACAGGAACGTGCAACACGTAACTAGCTGCACCTTTCTGCTTTTAGGGCAGAAAACATGAATTAGGGAAGTGAGGGAGATAAATTGCCGAGAAATGTGTTTTCAGGGGAAGGCCATACATACTCGGGTGGGGATATTGACTGCACAGATTATGCAGTGAATCCTGACGTTGTGGAATATGTACAGTAAAACCTGCCTGGACCCCACCCTCAGGGACGTAGGAAAACTTGTCTCTGCAACAAATGGACAAACAAAATGGTGATGGAAGCTACAGAGCTAATCTAAAAAGGTCACTTAAGAATGTTGCCAGTTCAAGCTGGCCCTGAGTATAAACTGTATTGTGCATTCATAGACTATGTAGTGGGCCCCATTCTGCTCTCAGCTACCCCCACAAATCCAGCGTAGCTCTCATGGAATGAGTAAGACTCCTCCTTCACTTCCACTGGGAAGTGAATTGGGCCACACTGTGATAAGACCTGCTGCCTTCTTCACATGGCCTTTGCTATGGCACTCACCAGTGGAGGCAGCCCCTGAAAGGTAGGACAGGGCCAAATTGCTTTACCTAACTCCAAATCCCCTTGCACCCAAGCTCACAGGATAACTTGAAGCTGCACTGTGGTGAGGCTCACGCTTCACCGAAGGGAGGCTGAAAAACAGTTCCAAGAGAACCAATCCTCAAAGGAAAAGGGCAAAGGAGGAAAGTGAAAATGAGCAGGTCATCAGGAGGGGAAACAACACAGATCCTCCCACACACTTGTGGCAACCACGCTGCGGGCAGAGGGTGCAGCCCAGGGTTTCCCTTAACTAGATGAGCAAGGCTGGAGGCTGTTTCACCAGCAAGCTGAAAGGGAAGCTGAAACAACCATGGTCAGAGAGAACAGTGAGCCTCTGGAGGAACAAAGCATCATCCCTTCCCCCCACACCTGGGTAATGAACAGATGCAAAAGCACCTCAGAATTTTGCCAGGGTCATTATCTCATGTTGCTGGTATCTGAGAGGTCGTTATCTTGCAGAGCGTCTGTAGTAAACTTTATTATAAATTCATTTTTACATCAGAACAGCCACAGAGGATCATGCCAATGGCCCACCGAGCCCAGTGTCCTGTCTTCTGCCAGAGGCCTGGGCCACAGAATGAACAGAACAGGTAATCAAGTGATCCAGCCCTTGTCATCAGGTGTCTGCTTTTGACAGAGGGAGGCTCTGGACACTTGGAGCACGGGGTTGCAGCCCTGCCCAGCCTGGTGAATAGCAATGGATGGAGTGGTCCAGCAGGAACTGAGCTAGCTTTTTTTTTAAACTCTGCTGGAGATGCTGTGAAGGACAAACCTACAACAGAGCTCTGGGGTTTGATTGTGTGTGGCATGAAGCAATACTTTCCTTTGGGTTTTTTAAACTTGCTGCTTATTAATTTTAATTGGGTGCTCCTAGTTCACGTGTCACATGAAGGATTAAATACTACCCTTCCTTAGTCACTTCTTCACACCGCTCAGGATTTTATAGCCTTCTATTATATCCCCACTTAGTTGTCTCTTTTCCAAGTTGAAAAGTCACAGTGATTTTAATCTCTCCTCCAGTTTCATGCCCCTAATCAGTTTAGGAGCCCTTCTACAAGAAAGGCTGAAGGCTCAGGAAACCTGCGGGGAGGGACAGACTCATGGAGCTCATTCTGTTGAGACAAACAGAGAATTTTGTGGGAGACCTCATCACAATCTGTGAGGACCTCCCTGGGGAACACATACCTAAGAGGGGCTCTTCAGCCTAGTAGTGCCAACTGCTGGACATCCAAAGCAAGCAAAGTCAGATGGGAAATAAAGTGTCCTTTTCTCATAGTGAGGGGTAATTACTCTTCATAACAATTTACACAGAGTTCTGGTGCATGCACCACGGGCAATTTTTAAATAAGCACTGGATATTCTCCTCTAGAACATATGCTTTAGTAGTTCATACAGGCATGATAGGGCAGGGCTCTGGCCTGTGCTGTACTGGAGGTCATACTGTTTTGAGCAGAGTGGTCCCCTTTCGTCTACGGGTCTGACAGGAAACAACAGAATGCAACGATCACAAACCCCAATTTAACACAACTGGGTCTGTTTGTACTGAACTGACCTGGGTATGAAAACCCCGGGGTTATTTCCCTTTATCCCTGAAAAAGGACAACAAATGGAAGGAACAAAGAGGCCACAAAGCCTTTGAGGCAGCCAGCTTTTATTACAAACTGCTGAAATGCATGAAGGAGAGGGAAAGAGTACACTCAACTCAAGACACGCACAAAGCTGTGGCAAAATGGTAGATTCACTTGCCCAAAGCAAATGATGGAAATCCCATACCTTGAACTTAATCAGGAACACATACACAAAGCAGAACAGTTTCACAAAGGTAAAACAAGATGCACATAGAAAACAGTCAGAAACAAACCAAAACAGAATGGCATTGTTGACCCAACACTTTTCAGACACATGCACATACAAACAAGTCCAACAGCAGCCAACTGGAAAAGTGGCTACATACAGAACAATGCAGTACTTTGTTGCAATTGTTTTCCTGCTCAATATCTACTGGAGCAGCCAAATCCCCATCCTGGGTTAACTCTCTTTCCAGGCAGGCTCAGCCTTACCACTCTATTGCTGTCTTTTAATGCACAGCTACTTTTTCATGAGGCTCCTTTCTACATTATAGTAAATAAGTGTAAGAACAGGACATTTCCAGTGGACTTAAGTTCTGCATGCCACCAACCACAGCCAAGCTCCACTCTGTGCCAACTGCAGAGTTAGAGTTACAATCTCCGACAAAGGCTCTCTGGACAAAAGGAAGCAGTGTTATCGTATCTGGGTTTAGCAAGAAGCTGGCATGAAATTGAAAACATCCACAAGATTCAAAATTTTGTTCTGGGTAATTCTAGCCAGCAAAGATTGGTTATTTTGCAGCACTGTGAAATTGATCATGCCTGCAGTGTAACAGCTGCATTGCAGTAGTGAGTATGTACTGTGCTGTAGTGCTTGGGTGTAGACCATGGGTAGGCAATAGTTTTGGCAGAGGAGCCATTCCATAAATTTTGGTACTGGTTGCAGGCCACCCTGGTGTAGATGCTCTCTACAGCAATGGCAAGAGGTCTCCCAGCACTGGAGTTAATTCACCTTTGAAAGGCGGTAGCTTGGTCTAGGGAAGAATTCTTCTCCTGCCAGAGCACTGTAACACGGGGGGGGAGGGGAGGGCAGCATCACCATGCCCCTCTAGGATGTGTTTTTCACACCTCAGAGATGCTGCTACGCTGATGTAAGTTGTCAGGGCACAGACCAGTCCAGTTCAACACAAACCAATTAATCCATTTGGCAGCTTTTCACAGAACTGCACTATTCTTGTGACATCGCCCTAGAGTGTGAAAACTGCAACCTCTGAGGTTTTCAACTATCTTCTGCACTGATTATGTCAAGCCTCCCATTAGAACACCACCACCAAAGATGTTATAGGATGGCTATGCAGACCCTGTTCTGCACGACATTACAGACCTCAAAACCAAAAACTGTCTGCTATGGAGGTGCTCAAAGATTTAACTAGAGTCTTGAGAGCTGATCTGAGAACCCTGCCCTATTTACACTACAAGCAAAGTCAGATGAGCACAAACTTTTTAAAAGGGCAATGTGGTCTCACTAGAACCTGGTGAGCAGGAAGGCATTTGTCATCAGAACAGAAAAGCTGATTTAATCTGTTTGTGACTGCCTATGTCTGGATCTCATGAGCCCCAAATCACCTTCTCTGACCGCCTCACAAGCTCACTAACATATGGGCAAAACTTAGCCATGCAGTGTCCACTGGAATCCCACAGAACGCAGACTGATTGGCCAGGAAATATATTCTCCAACATGTCATTTTAACAACAGCGTATTCGAATACGTATGTGTGCACGTTTCACTGTATGTTACATAACACATGCACACATACATTCAAACATAAATTAGAAGTTTACAAAGGCTGCAAAAATGAAGTATTCAGAAGCCAGGAAATGCCAGAGTACAACTTTCAGCCTGCGCCCGCATGTGCACACTCCTCTCTTATAGATACAGACAGATGCTCTTCCCCACCACACCCCAAGCTCCAATTACAGAATCGCCTTCTATTTGTCAGACAATATAACTCCACGCAATTTCTTCTACAGCTTTTATCAACAGGTCGTATTTTGTCACACTTCTGCCACCAGCTGCTTATTGACTTACATGATGATTCTTCAACCATCACGATATTACCAGAATTTAGCAGCTACGCAGGATGTATGGTTTCTTTTCAGCCAGCAGCATGGCCTTCCTTCAGCCAAGCTCAGAGGACAAGCCAATCAGGTACTGACGTAAAACAGATGTGAACTGGGATGGCCTACATGTGTTAGTGCTCACTAATGTTTTCTCCAGTAGTACTGAATCCATCATGTACAATGAAAGCACCCTGACTGTGCACCTTGTCTATAAACGATTTTCATGGATTACTTCTGTAAAACAATAGATAATACATGTGCCTCTATGACTGCACAACGAAGTCGCATGATCCCATTTCTCATCTAATGCAATCCACATGCATGCCCAGGAAGGGGAAGAGTTAGAGGGGACTAAAAACTCAAAAGGTACCTGGGAAGGGGAGAAAGAAAATGGGCTTGATCAGGCCTGGAAGAGCTGTCCCCTCCCCCACAGCCCCTTCTGTGGATCCCAGGTTTGTTCTGCCTGTTTACATTCCCAGCTTGGAGCCCAATCCCCTTGGAAGACGAGGAGGCGAACCAGGGAACTGATGGCAATAGGAAAGCGAGGAAGCAGCATAGACTTAGAGAAGGACAGATTTTAGCTTGGACTGTTCACAAAACTCCATTTTCTTTTAATCAGTAACAAATGACAAAGTTCATTAGCTGATGACAAAAGATTTAAAACTGGACTCCTCCATCCCTTTTACTTACACACACACGCGCTCAAAGCACATGCGCACTTACAGACTCGAATTCAAACAAAGACAGACCAGCCTTCTCATTGTGGATATTGCTAGTCTCCCACCAGCAGGTAGTTATTTACTTTAAATTTCTCGGGCCAACAGTATTCCTCATCAAGCAACAGCAAAAGAGGACACAAGTTAGGCTTTTTTTTTTTTTTTTTTTTTTTTAAATCTTAACCACTTGGAAACCTCTTGATTGTTCAGCACTTGCCAGGGAAACTTTAAACACTCTCCTGGAATGTCTTTGCTCTTTCAAATAATAAAACACGGCTTGACTTCTCTGATCTTTGAAGCTCTGAGCAATGAGTGGCAGTGCACAGGTAGGCCTGGATCCACTCTTACCTCCGCCCTGCCTCACATCTGTGAAGAGATGCAGGACAGAACCCCTCTCCCAAATCCTTGGAGGGAGAGGCTGACTCCTCCATTCATCATGGAAGGCACAGGAGCCTTCTCATGCTTGGCGGACACTGAACTGAGCAAAGCTGTCCCGGGACCCTGCTTAGTAGGTAAGACTGAGACCAGGGCTCACATGCACCTGCGCAAGGCTTCTAGTCTGCAAGTCAACTCACTCCTAGGAGCAAGTTTCGTGTGGATGTGAACACTGGCATAACTGGTGAATTCCTACCTTTTCTGTACAGCAGGGGAGGAAATGTACTCAGTCAACCTGATCTTTATGTTCCTCCACATTTCACATTTACACTGACAAAAACCACCCCAGGGAACGGATTTTAATTCTACACTGCCACACACAGTGGAGCAAAGAAAAACAAGAGGTTAAAATCCCACTTAGGCCCTCTAGATCAGCAGCCAGCATGCACTTATTCCCTGCTGTGTATTTTCTACCTCTCTGTCTGCTCCCAATTGAAAAATACCAGAAGCATTTGTACATATCCCCCGCAAGACTTCTCCACTAGCCCAGGATCCCAGTCAGGAAGCATTCCCCTGAGATTCAGCTCCCACAACTTGGCCCATTGCTCCAAGCTGTACGTGCCGACACTATGCAAGACAAATCCTCCTTTGCGTTCACAACCTCCACATAGTCACAGGCTGATGTCACACACCAGCCAGCGCTTGCCCAAGCTACCTATTCCTATGAATTCATCCTCAGCCATGCGTTGCTCCTGTAACCAGCTCCCTCCAGTTTGGCAGCCTCTCTGATAACCAGTGAGCTCCAGACACATGATAGCGACAACCTTCCTTTCACCACTAGCTTTGCAATTCTACCCAGGGCAGGTGTTTGTCTCACTCCTTGTGTTCCACACAACTCTGCTGGCTGCACTAAGGCTTCTAGATACCTTGTGCTTTCTTCTGATTGCATGTTCCCTTCCTTCAGTAGGATATAGGCTAGACTTACCAGGAGGTCACTGAGGAGCAGAAATCTTTCCAAAACACCTTTGCTGACATCCAACGTTCTTCCAAGAGTTTGCAAACACAAGTGCCAGAAGAACAATAGGTTTGTTAATTAACCCCCCTGAAAGTGCCTGGCATTTGGTTGAACTGCTTTAAATGACTAGGCGGGGGAGAGGCAGGACATAGCCATGCTCTAGAAGAGTTCTCTTTACCTGGTTGTTCTGAAAACAGAACTCTAATCCCAGGAACAGCCAACGTCATTCATCTGTGATGTCAGGTTGGCCAAAAGCCCTGCATCTGGCAGAGGTGACATTGTGTCCTGTAACAAGCAGCGTAAGTGCAGCCACACACCGGCACCTGCACGTAACAGAATGTTACTGTTATGAAAATGTGAGGTGTAGTGGTTTCCAATTTTAGATAAGCAGGTTGCACTCTCCCGTCTGACCCCATCAGACAAAGTGAGCAGCAGGGTTGTTCTCCAGATACTAGACCCACAGAGTTTTGTTCAGGTTGAGGCATCATAACTATAGCACTGGAGTCAGCCCATGGATCCAGCTATGGAAGTGGAGAAGGGATGGGCTCCCTAAAGGAGAGTGGGGGTCCTGCAAGTGTCAGCATCAGGGTGAATCTGTGCCTTCTGCAGGTCAGCAGCAGCTGCATTCCAGCCACTCTACTCGCCCTCCCAAGATTGCATGACAGAGGAACCAAAACCTGAGTAAATTATACCACGTGAGCCTCTGCTGAGCCCATGGCACCATCACCTTCCACCACAGGGGCCACGAGGTCAGGATGCATCTCGGCTCTCTGGTCCCAGCAGGAGGTGCTCAAGTGCACAGCAAAGCTGAGCTGGTCTCCACACAGAAGTTAATGGCTGCTCACTACAAAAATTCCATTCCCTCATCCCCTGGCAGACACTGCCAGCCGACTTGTCTGAGGGAGTACTGACCCAGCCCTCCTGGGAATCGAGTCAGACTCAAAACTGACCCATCTCCACCCAGCCTGGAACCTTGTAGCTCATCCAACTCCTATTTCAATACAGTGAACTGGTACCCTTGCCCTCTTGTGTTCCCTGCAGCTAGATGAGGTCTATCCATCCAAGCTTATAAGCTTCAGTCTTGATTTTCCCCCAGCCTGAAATAAAACAAAATGGAAGAAAGCAGGAGAGCAAGAGAGGGCCCCCCACCCAAGATCCAGAGGGATCAGACAGCTCCCAGCCCATCCCCTGGAGAAAAGAAAGGGAAGCCACAGAAGTCCACACCACTGTAACTATGGCACCTATCTGCAGAGATCTGAGCCACACTACACCCTTACAAGGGCATCCTGGCCACTCTCCTATTCTGCCCCAAAGCACAGTGCTTGTACTGGAGAGAGAACGCTTTTTTGCCCCACAATGATCACAGTTGGGCACGCTCTTTCCCTCCTCCGCCCATGAGAGCCCTGGAGAGGGAAGAGTCCCACAAAGCCATCCTGGCAGCCTTCTCTCGCTGATTGACTTGCTCCCCACATCAGACTGCCAAGCTAGACCACCCTGGGCACATCACAGCCCGACCCAGCCTAACAGGGCCATATGCTGCCCAGCCCCAGCCAGCCCAGCCACAATCCCCCAATGCACACAGCAGTCCCATGGAGCAGCCTCTAGGAGGACTTAAGGAGAGTGGAGGTTACCAGCACCATAGAGTTGCTGATTTCCAACTTCCACAAAAAGATGGGTCCATCCTGAGTAGGTCTCAGAGAACCATCCAGGACCAGAATAGCCATCACAGAAATCCATAACAGGCTGTGTGCATATGGTATGCACAAGGACAGCCGGCTGAGAGGATAATTGGCTGCAGAGTAGACCTGTCCTAGCAGCAGGCTCTTGGCTTTAACAGTAACCAGCAGTAAATTAAAGGCTCTCAGTAACCTGAGACAACTCGCAGGTGCATTAGGGCTAAGTGTGCTACCTGCGATAACCCGAAAGTGCTACAGCAAACTAATCTTCACCCAGGAACTACAGGAATCTGAGGCCAGGAAAAACATGGTTTTTGTGCTGCTTACAGCCAGTGTCCTTGCTAACAGGCAGCCAAAGAATTCACCCATGCTATTTTCAACTAGGAGTACAAGCCAAAATAGCTATGTGCAGCTCTCCAGCAGCAAGGATTTCAAATTCACACTGATCTCTTCCTAAAGCAAAAGACTAGACTGCAGCCCTTGGGCAGGGCAGGCTGAGCACCTGTCCTGCGCTCATATCTGACATGCCAAGAGGGTTCAATCCAAGTCCCAGGCTGCAGCTTCTGACACCCAGTGAAGTGGACACAAAAGCAGTGATTTGGATAGAGGGTTAATTTAAGAGTGATTACCTTAATATTAAAGACTCTTTTCAAATATGAACCCGTTTGGATCCTAACTTCTACCTGCAGAGCAAGAAATCTTCGCTCAAACGACAACCTGCGGTAGACGCTAGAGAATTCACAAACTAAACATAGAACTTCTGCCTCTGCCTAGAAATCTTCCTTGTGCTTCATGACATTTCTTCTATTCTCTCACTGGTATCTGTACTGGCTAGAACTGCACTGTCAAGAGACAGAGGGTTCACAATGGGAATACATTGGGGAAACTGGCACCAGGAAATATACCACATTAAATTATTATGGCAATGAGTCACTGGCTCTCACACTAATCAGTAACTTCCATATACCCTCACAGGACCGCCAATTATGTAGCAGGGACCAATTTTTCAAAAGGACTCAGGGCTCATGCTTCCATCAGTCACAAACTCTTTGCAGCATAATATCCTACTGTCAACTGAGCATTAAGAACAGACTCCAGCACAATTGCCACAGCAGCCACCTTCAGACATGATTGTCCAAACAACAGGTACAAGCACCAGTTCAGCATCTGCCTTTATTAAGTGTGGTCTATTGGTTTTATTGAGCCGGACAACACAACACAGAGAAGTCAGCTGACCCCAACTACACTGGCACAGTGGTGACCCAGGGAGGGAGAGCCGTGTTCACTATCTAATGTCAAACACTGCAGAATTTCTTGTGCATTTAATGAAGACACAACCCTAGCCCCTCAGAGGTTGTCATCAATGCATTTACCAACCCTGACGGCACCCCTGCTAGCAATTCGGTTAAGTTGTTCTCCTGCATGGTCTTGCATATACTCACACACACTTACATTCTCAGAGAGAGGAAGAGAGAGAGATTCCATGTGTTCATTCGCTGTACAGCTGTGGCACCAAGGAAACCCAGTCATGGGCCAGGACTCCAGGGTGCTAGGTGCTGTACAGACACAGAACAAAAAGCCCCAAGCTGCAGAGGTATGTGAGGAACGACTTTTATCCCATCCTCCCATTAACTCCCCTTTGTTCCCACCAGGACTTCCTCCAAGGGGCTGCAGGATGCTGTGTCTATATTTAAACCAGGCAGCCACAAAGGTGTTCCCTCCTCCCTCTCCTACATGGGTCCCACTTCCCACAGGCCAGGGTTCAGTTGTGATCAGTGTGTGACTTGTGCTCCCCACCCCCGGGGTAAAAATACAGCCAATAGAAATGCAGACTTTTGAACTTTTCTAAAATATGTTGCCTGTTAGCTACGTGCCCCACACAAAAAGCATTTTATTGGGTGTCTCTCACATACAGCTTTCCCAGCCATACCTTATGCAACCATCCAAGCACATGATGCTCAGACCTTTAGACTACACCATCATTATGGGAATAGTGGTGAGCAGGGGCATGTCAGTTGAATTACATTCAAGTTTCACTCACAGAGCTGATATACGGCCTGTGACTGAGTGACAAAGGCCTTGTTCTGGGTTCAAAATGTGAGCTGTGATCTTGCTTTCCTTAGAGTTCACAGCTGCAAAGTATTTGTTCAAATATTCACTCCCAAGCTACGGCCCAAATTCTTCAAGAGAAAGGCATGCAGGTCCTTCCCTCACGCTGTAAATATCTCAGGCTGCACTGCATAACAGCTCCATGGTACTTACTCTAAGCACATTTATCAACCACTGCACCAAGGGCTTTTTAAAAACCGAGCTCATGGCTGTATGACCCACGGTACATATAGCACTACAGAAAACTCTCAAAGGAGGCTCACAACCCCATCTCCCCCTCAAACCAGTAAAGTTCTTCCCTAATTCAGGATGCACGGCAGGAAGATTTAATCTACAGCAGGGTTGCACAAGCAATCTAACTGTATGCTTGTGCGCTAAGTAGTACTCTACCTGACTGGTTGTTCCTCATACGGATTGCTTTTGCTTTGGCCAACTCCAAAGCAGTCACCCATCGCTGCCTCTCCACCTCGGAGCTTGCCTTTAGATGGTATGTCCTTCCCCCATTGGAGAGTACGATGTTGCAGGAGTCCTCTGTATCAATGTGCGCTGTTGACAGGTTGATGGTTCCGCGACAGGTATGAGCCATTTCAGCCTGTGTCCTGCACAACGAGAGAGAAGAGGCATATGATCCTCTAGGTCCACACACAAACCTTTTGGAAGGTACTATTCTGAAGCCGATCCTTGAAAGCAGCTGCAAAGGAAAACTCCACAGAATAAACTAACTGGCCCTGCAAAGCCAGCAGTTCCCCCCAGGAACAAACCCAACCCAACCCACAGTGCAGAAGAAATGGCTGGGTGCTTCCATTGTGCAGGTCTTGTGTGCTTGGCTGTGTTGCCTATGTGACTGCTGGATTTTTCTTGCTGTCCTAAAGTAAACTACTGCAAACTCTCTCAGCCTCGTTTTTTTTCCCTGCACCCCTACTCTTGCCTCACTCCTCTCCCACTTTGGCTGCTAGCATCCCAGTCTTCAGCATGGACTGAAAAGACTAACTCGCCCTTCACCCAAGCTCAGGCCTGCTCTCAGTTTGGTGCTTCTTGTCTAGTGCACGGACTGCAAGCTGCTGGAGGTCAAGGTTGTGACTGTCCCTCACACGATGCTCTTTAGCCTGGTATAAAGCATTTTAACAATACTGCGGAAAGAACAGACAACACTCCTCTTTATTTCAAGGATATTACTCACATGAGCAGGGGCTGCTGGCTCAGGCCCATCGTTCTACAGGGTTGAAGCCCCACAGAATCCATCTCAACCCAAGTTTGTAGCACAGGCTGAACCTCCCTGGCCCTGCACTCTGAGGACCCCAGGGAATTAGCAGACCAACTCTCTCCACTCCTAGATGCTGGGTCCTGGGGCACTGCTACCCAGGGGTGCCGGGCCACCCCTCCACTCTGTCGGCTGGGGCTCCACTGCCAGTCCCCCAGCCACCAGGACTCCACTCCTTCCTGTTAGCCCCCAGGACACCAGGACACTGCTCCTACATCCTGATTGGCTCCGCTCTTCACTGGTCCCACAACACTCCTGGCCCCAGCCCGCCCATTCTTCCCAGCCCTGAAGCACCCACTGAGTCACCGACAATGTCAGACCAGGGAAGTCCAACTGAGGGAGGTTCCTCCTGCACTAAGAACAGCAGGTGCGGACTGCCCAGGAAATAGGGTTATGGAGGTATTACTGCTCACTGTACAGCAGGGTGGGAACCCAGGGCCCATGGGTTGCATCTGGCCCACAACATCCCTGGATCTGGCCCACAAGGTGTGAGGCTCCCCCTCACCCACAGGGGTGCAAGCCAGCACTGGCACTCGAGACATTGGGGGGCACCAGCCGACTCATGATGCTAACGGGGGGCAGACCCAGGCCTCACGGGCATGACCCAGGTAAGCAGTGCCCAGATGCAGCCCATAGGCTCTGCCTGGCATGGGAGAAAGCAGCTATGTGAGCTACAGGGACTCTCTCCATGCAGGCATTGCTCCCCCATTGGGCAAATCACAACCAATGGGGGGACATTTCCCTGCAGCATGTGGAGCTGCACGGAGCCCCTTCCACCCCGCAAGGAGCTGCAACAAGTAGAAGCCCCATCCCCACCCCCTGCCCCTTCACCCACCCCAGCCTGCTCCTACCCCCTCTCTCCCACTCAGATCCCCACCTCCATCCCATTCCTAACTCTACCTCCCACCCTCAACCTGTCCCTGCACTCATGTCCAGCTCAGACCTCACATCCACCCTCTCAGACCACCCCCGAGTTCTACTGCTCACTCAGGCCACACCCCCACCCCAGCCCACTCACACTGAGCTCCTCAGTTTTGGTCCACCCCCAAGCCATGGGGATCCCCAAAATCTACTAGTCACAGGCCTTGCAGTGGAGCGTGAGAGTGGCAAGGTGAACATCTTATTTCTTCTTCTCAGTTGGGAGCCAGTGAATGGGGGGTTTGGTTTGGTTTGGTTTGGTTTTTTGCTTCTCACTGGCATGTAGTCCCCCAACCCAAAAAGGTTCCTCACGCCCACTGCAAAGCCTCTGGTGCAGGCACACAGAGCAGCTGATGTCTTGCAAGGGAAGTCAGCAACAAATATTCGATCAGGGACAAAACTTCCTCTATCATTACCTATGGGTGATGCATCCCCCCATTTGCAAGAAACCAGGCCTTGGTAGATCTACTCTGCACCTGTAAGAACGCAGGATGTGGCCATGTTTGTTGGTCCCTAGAAGGCACTTACGTGATCAGTAATACAAATGGGACCGCCAGAGGGGTATCACTGCATGGGATTTACAACCACCAGCTCCTTTTTAACACAGTATGTTTTTTACTTGCCCCTCTGTGGCATATTTTAGCTTTATATGAAGTCCAAGGAATTTCTCAAACTATTGAGTAGCAGGTCCCAGGTCTCAGGAGCTGATGACGTAATTAAACATCAAAAGCAGCTGGAGCCAGCAGACCATGATGGGGAGGATGAAGGACAATAGAGAGAAGACAGTCAGTGCCTGAGGAATGCAGCTTCTGGAGGAAAAGACTGGGGGCCACTTTGCTGCCCTCTCATTAGTTGCATTTAAATAGCTTCCGTATTTTGATCTGCTGAATGCAGGACTTCCTCCGTACATGAGAGCTGCCTGCAGGAAGGCTTTGGGGAGGATCCCGCTGAGTGTGTTTCAGCAAGTTCCTCAAGCATGCAAATTTCCCCAGCAACAGCCTGAGAAAAGCAGCAATTTGCTCAGTGATTTGCAGTGACTTTCTGATAACCATTACTGTAATTAAATGTGTTTTCATAACAATGTAAGCCTTAGCATGGTGAAAAGTTCCCGTTTTCAAGATGACTGATGCATGCAGAGGTTCACAGGTGTTTTATAACTGTGTAAGCAGCTTATCAGGCCTGCCATACTCAATGCACCTAACACACCATTGTGCATCCAAAAAGTCATAACAAATCATTAGAAAGTTAACCTACTGATCGCTAAAATTCTTGTCTGATTCATGCAGACGCATGTACAAAAAGTTGTCAATGTGCTAGAATTAGAATTATGTTCTTAAAAGATATTTGCCAGGCAACCCATAAACCCAGTCTGCCCTAACCCAAGGATCTACATTTCTGACAGCCTGGTCATCAAGCAGGACCATGAAGCTCTATTTCACGCATCCCTCCCAAACACATGGAATCAAACCATGAGTGGGTCAATCTCCTGGGCTAGTGTAGACATAGCCTACATAGACCGGCCTGATTAAATGGGTACGCTTGATACCAGTTCCTAAATGCCACTAACCTCTGCAATTCTAGTATGCTAAGTAACACGTGCTGGCAACAAATCAGAGTCCCTATTTTGCTGAGGACCATTTACTGTGCTTCTAAAACCAGCCATCGCTGCACAACAGTCCTTTGAGAGGGATAAGGAGCCAAGCAAGTATGGAGAATTAACAGCCATCCCTAAGAGAAAGATTGATTTCCTTTCCACTTATATGTAACCCAGAGATGAAGGCTGAACTAATGGCCAACCACCAATGAAATTAAAATTTTCATTCCTTTAAACCAGCTACAATTTCCAGAATGCACATTACATTCCGCTTCTCCTTCAGAAGTCCCCGTCAGACAATTTACAAGCAGGATTCATGCTTCCCTTAAGAGCACCAGCTGTCAGAGTGAGAGGCAGCATCTTTAGAAGCACATCTTTGCCATGGGAAAGGTAGAGTTGTGAGTGTCTAAGTAATCAATGACTAAGAAAAAATTGCTACAACAAATAATTGCCTTAGTAACATTATAATACATTAAAAAATGCAACTCACTACTCATCAGGTTATTTAACTACAGAGTAGTTTTGTCATCATAACTGCACTTAAGAATACTGAAATTCATCATAAAGCAATTTTAATTATAGAAGAACCTTGTTTTCTTTTCCATGGTTTCTACTCTGTGCAATTTTTCACAGGTTAGTTGAACATGATTATTTACGCGTGTGAAATATGTCATAGCAAGAAGGAAGGTTTATGCATCTGTAACAGTAGTTTTCAACTAGTGTGCCTTGAGAACGGTCCCAGCATGATGTGACATTTCACCCATTCCCCCTTACCACAGCTCTTTGCAGAGCCACCATGAGGGAGAGGACTGACAATCCCGCACCAGCTGGGGTTCAAGCAGCAAGGCTGCCTGGGTTCCAGCTGGCATGAGGCTGGTCAGCTTCCCCCTGCGCCAGCTCTTTACAGAGCTGCTGCAGGGGGAAATCCCAGACCTGCAGGAGCCCATTCTTACCAGGAGGCTGCTGAAATGCTGCTGCCTGGCCTGAACTGGCTGGCCGCAGAGCACCCGCCACCCCACCACTGGGGCGAGGAGGGAGGGTAGGAGCCTGCTGGAGCTGGGACATAGTTTAAATGCCACATTGCCCTCCCTGCCAGCCCGTTGGCACCTCACTCTGCTCTCTGGAGCCACCTCCTCCCTTCCCCCAGCAAGTAACTGAGCAACCACTGGAATTTTCAACAGCTGCTCAGTTACTCAACATCTCTAGCATGGCATGGCACACATTCCCTTACTCACCTTTTTCTTGGCCTGTTGAAGACAGCACTTTCTGTGGTGGATTTGAAACTTTAATGCAATGGATCCTTGTTTAGCTTGTTTCTGCACTACTGCATGGCGAACCTCTCTAGGAAGACCACAACTATAGTAAATGTCAGTACATGTGACATTCATGAGCAATCGATTCAGCTGTACAATTGAATTGTCTGTCTCATTGAAGTGTGCAGTGTTACTGAAGAGATTGGGAACCACTAAGCTACAAGACTCCAAACAACTGAGGTTTATTACATACTGGGAAATGCGTATACACTAAGCCAGCAGTTTTGCAGGGATAATATAGATATGCTCATGTTTGACTTTGGAGAGCTGTTCCAAAAATAACTTCTTAAGCACAAATGATTGCATCATGTGACCTCATTGTTCTAGTCTGAGTGCTTTTGCTTGTCTCAAATCAAAGCACAATGTCCTTACATGCCAAGGAGATGCTGCTACACAGAAATCCATTTCCAGGCATTCGCAATCAGGGGGATGATTAATGAGCCTGGGGCTGACCCAGGTGATTACCTCAGAGGACTAGGCTTGCCCTACTTTCTCTCAAAATCCCCCAGAAAGAGAAAACAAAAATGAAAACAAGTTTAAGATGGGGGAAGCTGTACTGTGTAAGACAATGGTGAAAGCAGAGCTAAGGCTCCTGTGTACTGGAGGCACCTTATGCGTGTGGATTCCAAAGCATTCCAGAGCATCCATTAGCCCTCACAATACCCCTGCGAGTTGGGAAGCCTTATGATACCCATTTTTCATAGTCACAGACCCTAAAGCCAAAGGAACCACTGTAGTCATCTTGTTTGACTCCCTATATAATGCAGACCATGGGACTTCCCCTTTGCAGAGCAGACCCTTCAGGAAAGCACCCATCTTGATCTAAAAATGGTGAGTGATGGAGAATCCACCAAACACTCCCAATAAATTGTTCAAAGGTTAACTGATCATTTTATTAGCAGGCTGGGTTTGCCCAAGGTCACAATTAATGCCCATGCACTAACCACTGAACAACTTTGGATGTTAACAGTTAACTCGGTAAGCCTCACCCTAAACAGATTATGCTTACCGGTTACAGTTAACCAGTTGCAGCTGGAGTGGCCCCCAACCCCCTGTGGGCAGAGGGATTCTCCAGCCCCACAGGGCCCACCACAGGCAAGTGGCACTACAGTCCCTGGACCATCACGCCCATTTAATCAGTTAACAGGTTAAACTTGAGGTGTAGCCAGGTAACTAAAGGAGATTTTACACCCCTACAAACATGCCTGCTCTGAGCCAAGACCCCTGACTTGGTCTGTTGTGCTTTTCTCATTAACAAAATTATGTGCCATGCCTTCAGACCAGTGCCACAGTTCACATCCAGATCAGCAGTCACATCTGGCACGAACAGACCAAGTCCCAAAAAGGTTGAAATAGCAGTAAAACTGCAGTGACTCCTCTGCTCCAGAGAGTGAACCAAGTATAACCCTACCTGCCAAAATACTTGCAACCTCTCCTAAATCTTGCCATTACCTAAATTGTTGATGAAGTTACTGAACAGAACCAGTCCCCAAACTGATCCCTGCATAACCCCACTTGTTACACCCTTCCAGCATGCCTGTGAACCATTGATAACTCTCTGGAAATGATTATCCAACCAGTTATGCACCCACCTTATCATGGCTCCATCTAGATGGCATTTTCATAATTTATTAATGAGACGGTCATGTGAGATGGTATCAAAAGTCTTATTAAAGTCTAGATATATCACATCAACTGCTTCCCGCTTTATCCTGTTAAAGAAAGCCATCAGGTTGGTTTCACCGGATTTCCTCTTGACAAGTCCATGCTGACTATTACTTGTCTTCTAGATCAGGAGGAAGCAAACTTTGTGTCAGGCCCCACTTTTTGTCCCTGCAGCTGACAGGGCCCCCCACCAGTCTAATGTCATCCAAACCAATAGAAACATCGGTTCTATTCATATGAAAGAAAACTTTTCGGCACATGTAAATGAATAGTTCTGTAAAATGTAAAAACTATTCATCGGTATATAAATGGGAATACAGACACAAACACAGTAACATATTTTAACATTCTTAATGAGAGGGATGAGCCAGAGACACAGCAACCAACCGTGCTGCACTCCCCTTACAAAATGCCATGCCCCTCCAATGGCCCTCCCCCTTCTTTGCTCACCCCCATTCTAGATCAGTGAAGGGCAACCTAGGCTCATGAGTGGCCCCCCTCCTTCTCAATGGGCTACAAGACTGTCATAAGCAAGACAGTTTCCCAGGATAGGTACCTTTGCTAACAATGCTAGCACACATAGAATTTGTGGGGCGTGCCCAATGAACTGTAGTAACGCTTTGACTGGATGCAGAGGGAGCACATGGCTCTCACAATTAATGTATGCAATCAGCATGCACCTCCCCTCACATGCCCTTGCTTTACACATGCATCACTTCAGTAATACTGGTAGGAAAAACAACGGACAAACCTATAGCTTCTGTAACCCAGCGCATGAGCATTGGTAAACAAAATGGCTCGTGGGCCACAGGTAGTATGCCAAGGGTGCCCAGGTGCCCCTCAGGTCACTGTTCTAGATGTTTTCAAATAGATTCCTTAATTATTTGCTCTATTCTCTCCCTGGTAACAGAAGTTAAGATGAGTGGTCTGTATTTTCCTGCATTGCCCTTATTTCTCTTTTTATAGATGGGCACTCTCTTTGCCATTTTCCAGTCTTCTGGAATCTGTCATATATTTGACAGTTCCCCTGCTTGTGCTTTATGAAAATCGGCTTGTGATAGCTGCTTTGGACAAAATACTTCGTGCAGCCCACCAATTTTAATGTTGCAGTTTTCTGGATCTGTATGCCCTATTTTGATGCATGTATCATTCGTCTATGTGAGGTTAGAAAGCAGAAGTCTACGCCTGTTTATAGCAAGGAGTGGAACCTTTTTTGGGTTGGGTCCCAATGACCCACAGAAAAATCATTTGGGGACCACATGCAAGTGAGAAGGGAAAAACAAAAAGGAAAAAAAACCTAGGGGACTGGGGCAAGTAGATTTTGTGGGGCTCCCCAGGTTCTGGGGTAGAACTAAAAAGGAGGGGTTGGTACACAGGAGGGGGCTGCCATGGAGCAGCTGGTGTAGGATGTAGGCGTGAGCTTGGGATGCGGGATCTGTGTGGAAGGCAGGGTGCAGCAGTGGGCTGGGGTGGAGGGTCTGGGCAGGAGGTAGGATGCTACAGCTAGCTGGGGTGGGGTGAGGGTCTCCAAGCCTGTAGTACAGCCTCTAACCCCACAGCTCAATCCCTGCAAGCCCAAATCAGCTGAGCCAGGCTGGTGCCACAGGTTTATCAAAACAGTGTAGACACACCCTAAGAGTTCAAGGGTACTGCAGTGTGAACACTACTTCACTGCTACAATGCTTGAGGCATTCTAGAGTGACCTGGAGGCTGGCATGCTGTCTGTCTAGGTCATCTTCCAATTTTCATCAGTTCAGCTAGGTGCCTTAGTCATCTGCCAGTTCAGTCACCACACAGTGCCGACTGAGGGCATGCACGTCCATTTCAGCATACCCCTCACCTCGCAGGATGGAGGAGCATTCCCATCGCTGGCCCCTCCACGAGACACCGAGCTGGAGTGAAGTTTTGTGCTGGAGCAAACGGCTGCAATATTCACAACACTTCACATCTAGTCGCTGCTACACTGCTTCCAATTCCCTTTCATAAGGCAGTGAAAATAAGACACTATGATATTGGTGATCTGTGGGTTACAGTTCAGCCCCCAGCTGGATGGCACGGTATTTGAGTAGCTTTGGGGGCCTCAGTACTGAGCAGACCCTGAACAAGGGGCCCAGCACTTTCCTCTCCGGGAGAAAAAACACTGCAAAGAACCAAGGAGGTTGTGACAGTTCCCTGGGAAACCCAGCAGTGAAGACTCATCTGTGCTTCCTTGCTCACTACCCTCAGCCCACCTGGCCCTTGAGACCTTTACCATGCAGCACATACCCTTGGATGAAAGTATACTGTAGTGGGGTCCAAGCAGCTACAATACACTGAAGAGAGGCCTCATTTGAAAACCGATGCTTTCCTACTAGAGAAGAAAAGACAATTACCTTCCTGTCTTATGTCCTGATTGCTGTTTAGTTGTAGCCATGTTGGTCTGAGCATTGAGGGAGGTGCGGGGGAGGAAAAGGGGAAGTAATCTCTTTTATTGGACCAATTTCTGTCGGTGACAGAAAAAAAACTTTCTAAAGCTTCTCCTGCTGTATTAAAATATTGCAAACCTATTACACCATTTTCCATAAAACTCAATTTTTCTATGCTCAGGCTCTCCAGGAGGTAACTGAGGGCAGTGTTTGAGGGGTTATTTTTTTTTTTTCAGGACTTTTTAGAGGTGTGACTTTAGAAGCTTCATTAGCTTTACAAACTAATTAAATATATAGAGCAAATTTTAAACTAAGGTCCTGTGGATATAACTTACAGCTGTTTTTGTCAGTAAATTCACAGCAGGCACATGCCTGTTAAATGCTTTTAATTACCACTAATGTCTCTTTCACAGGTTCTAGGTTATGCTAATAGGTTTGAAAAGCTGGAACGGTTTTCACTGTTAACAGAGCTGCTTTCAGGGAAAGTGTCATGAATCTGCAAGCTGCTGCTATGTCATCAGGAAGGGTCAGAATAAGGACAAGAAAAGTGGAGAAAATTCCATGAAGCTTGGGGGTCCTGCTTGGAGGCCTGACTCTTCAGCATCTCAGGGAAAGCTCTGAGGCAGAGAGGAGGAGTTGCTCAGTTCACCCTGGACCCAGGACTGATGGCTGTGAAGTGAATCCAGGCTAGGAAAGGATGATGGCCAGGATGTCATGTGACTGTACTTTTATATTGGGTATGGAAGCCATTTTATATGTCCATATATTTATTGGCACCAAACAGTGTGCCGGGAGAGGGGGCAGCATGCGAGGTATCTAATAAAAGCTGAGGATCCCCTGAATTTGTGTATGCTACTTCTATGTCTGTATCATGTCTGTAGGTAGAACAGTAAGAGAGGTGGCCGTATTAGACTGTACTCCAACAAAACAAAGCAGCAGAAATGTAGCAGTTTAAAGACTAATAAAACGATATATTCGGTGATGAGCTTTTGTGGGACAGACCCACTTCTTCAGACCTTCTTCTGTAGGCAGAGTTAGGAGTTTTAGCTCTGTAGTTATATTAGCAATGCTTTAGCGCTAAGATTCACAATAGGAGGTGTGAACGCAGCTGCAGCCAAGATAATGGGCTTAAAGGACATTGAATCCACATCTCAGAAATGTGAGACTTGTCAATGTCATGCAGCCCACTGGTCAGGTGACCTGGGCTGAGCAACGGAATTCAAATTGGATGCCCAGGTATCCATTCCACCTCCAATGTAAATGACCAGGGCGTGCTAGCAAAACCACTGACCAGTGGCATTTTGCTACAGAAGCCCACCTGGGTCAGATGACATCGACCCTCAAGGGCCTGATAGGAAGAAGAAAGGTCTTTTCCCCTCTGCAGGGGAAAACTATAAAAGGGGCCTAGTAGCATCCACCTTGGAGAAGTTTTTTGTATTGTGTTCTGTTCCAACGATCCATATTCCAGCATGCTAAGCCCACCTGGCCAGATCTACAATTCTCCAGTAACTAACATATGTGACCTGGAATCTTACCCCTTATGAGGTAGACAGAGACTTGCAAGGATGCCACCATATGACGTGGGGGGTGTGGGGAGAATTAAGTGTTTGCAGCAGAGGAAAGTCCTGAGCACTAACAGAGGAGGGGGGAAAAGCTGGAGTACATCCAATTTACAGCCCAACAGCAAGCAGCTGATTTGTGAAAGGAGCCTGGCTGTTCCCCCATCAGCAAAGAAATGGGGGACACAAGGGCAGCAGATTAGCAATGCAACTACTATGTAACTGAGGATGGAAGGGTTATGAAGGGGTTAGATTATTCAGATCTCTTTTCTGCAACTTTCTGTACATGTGAGAATCCAAAGCAATTACTGGGTAACCTGTGCAACGTTTAACTGCCACTCTACACAGCTGCTAAGAACACACACTTCCCTGGCTTTTCTCAGTTGCACATGTTTACCAAACCTCTGGCATTCAGATTTCATACCATGCATTCATCTGGTTCACTACGAGATGGAAATAGTACAAGCCTCAGTAATGCAAAAAGACAAATGCGCTGAATATAGATTTGGTCTATATTTGGAAGAAAGACCACTTTCCTTTCCCTTAGTATCACAGGAGGATGTTAAGCAGCAGCTACTAAAATAAGGTATTTAAGCCAGCAGCAGATCCCAATAACCTGTCTGCATGATTTTTAAAAAGAACTGGCTGAAGTCAACGTTGATTTCCTCCTAGTCTTGGGAAACCACAGAAGTTTGAAAAACTAATGTTGTGCCAATATTCATGAGTAAACAGGATGACCCATGTAATTACAGGCCTGTCAGTCAAACATCAATCCTGAGGAAGGTAATGGTGCATTGGATACAGACTATTACACAGAACAGGAGGAGGGGAACGTAACTAATGTCAACCACAATGAGCTGGTGGAAAACAGATCCTGTCAATTCAACTTGATTTTTCTAAGATTACAAGTTTGGATTATAAAGGTAATAGTGCTGATGCAATAGACTTCTGATACCACAGTCTCCTTGTCCTGTGTGGCTCTGCACTCAGTACCTACTTCAGAGTAGACAACCAGAAAACACTTAAAACTTCAACTGGTTTTGTACTTGCTAACTCAATTTCCCCACACTAGTAACAAATGGGAACTCTTGGATCACCACACCAGTCTTACAGAACTCTTGTCTTATTGTGCCCCTGAAACATACTGGGTTGTGTCACAAAAGGTCACTCAAACCAAACACCACTATAACTTATTAGGTGGTGAGCTTTTGTGGGACTAACCCACTTCTTCACAACTCATCAGTGGCTCCCAGTCCCAAAAGATTAGTCACTTACCCCAGATCAGCTCTTGTATCTAGTGGCCAGTTCTGTAGTAAAGAACTATTAGCTGAGAAACGGAAGTGAGAATTACTGAGAGGTTAAAACAGGTAAAATATAGGAACAGGTGAGTCATAGTTTGTAACTCCAAATAGGGGCAGTGCTATAATAAAACCACTCATTTCTCAAAAGTCTTTTCAGGGTTCCCAGATTGTTTCTGGGGACCTCTGCTTTGCATCCAGTACTCTTCCCTGGAAGAAGGGTCCAAACAGTCCAGAGATGCAGGCTCTTTCTTTCGATCAATGCAAGCTCCTGTGTTTATCACCACAACTGAAGCTGGCTTCAGTGGCACAGCCAGCTACCCCACACTACATATGAAGACAGGACAAAGCATTCAGAGAGAAATTCTCTCCTGCAACTGCAGCATATGCTCAGGCACACCAATGGCATATTTCCTCCCATCTCCCTGCTTGCATGGTGCAAGAATTTGTTTTATGCTATTTGGCTCTCCCCACCGTCCACTATTAACTTTGTTTTTAATCTGTGTGAAGCATTTTGACAACTTTGGGCTAGGATGTAAAACTGCGTTTAACCAACCGAACAGTAGAGGAGCAGCTGGAGAGGCCTCCTTAGCCACCCCTCCCCCTTCTCCAACTTCCTCCCACCTCCAGGGGCTGCCATAGATGGGGCCTCTTGCCACCATCTGCGATATAGACATGCACAAGACCGATTAAGTCAGAAAAAGGATCAGTTCTAAACAAATGGTTAAAGAGCTTTCTGAGAGATATATAGGTACTATTGAATTAAACTGGATTTGCATGCTCATCTCAGACAGTGGAATTAAACCCTTATGGTCAGCTCTCTTGCTTTCTGGAGCTCCAGTTAGGAAGTATATGCTTTCAGATGTTTGTAAGAGGTACATATGGCTTATGAAACAGTGAGGATCAGAAAGAGGAGGCCCATCTTAGGGTATGAGGAGGATGTCTGGATACATGCTACTTCTATGGCCCCCCACAGCACCTGAGCATCTCAGCTGTTATGGTGTTTACCTTCCAACACACCCATGAAGTAAAGATGCACTATTATCCTCATCTTACAGATGAAACTGGAATGCACAGTGGCTAAGTGACTTGCCAAGAGTTACACATGTTCTTTGGGGCAGAGGAGGAACTGCACCATGTTATCCCACTCCAGGGCTACGTCTACACGTGCACGCTACATCGAAATAGCTAATTTCGAAGTAGCGACATCGAAATAGCCTATTTCGATGAATAACGTCTACACGTCCTCCAGGGTCGGCAACGTCGATGTTCAACTTCGACGTTGCTCAGCCCAACATCGAAATAGGCGCTGCGAGGGAACGTCTACACGCCAAAGTAGCACACATCGAAATAAGGGAGCCAGGCACAGCTGCAGACAGGGTCACGGGGCGGACTCAACAGTAAGTCGCTCCCTTAAAGGGCCCCTCCCAGACACACTTTCATTAAACAGTGCAAGATACACAGAGCCAACAACTAGTTGCAGACCCTGTATATGCAGCACGGACCCCCAGCTGCAGCAGCAGCAGCCAGAAGCCCTGGGCTAAGGGCTGCTGCCCACGGTGACCACAGAGCCCCGCAAGGGCTGGAGAGAGAGTATCTCTCAACCCCCCAGCTGATGGCCGCCATGGAGGACCCCGCTATTTCGATGTTGCGGGACGCGGATCGTCTACACGTCCCTACTTCGATGTTGAACGTCGAAGTAGGGCGCTATTCCCATCCCCTGATGGGGTTAGCGACTTCGACGTCTCGCCGCCTAACGTCGATTTCAACTTCGAAATAGCGCCCAACACGTGTAGCCGCGACGGGCGCTATTTCGAAGTTACTGCCGCTACTTCGAAGTAGCGTGCACGTGTAGACGCAGCTCAGGTGTGTAAAATGAGAAAAGCTAAATATTAAGGCCCAATTTTTCAGAAGTGCAGACCCACTTTTCAATAGGCAGCTTCCAAGTTACACACGCACATCAGGATTTCTGCATACCTTACACACTTCCTCACCTTGCAGAACTAAGGCTGCACAGAAGCAGGTGAGGGTAAGATATCACACCCCAGCTGTGGAATCATCCTGAGAGAAGTGCAACTGCTCTGCAGAACCTCAGCAAGGACTAACAGAGTCAAAGCTGTATCCAGATTTCCTGGGTTACTAATATTAAAATTAAACTTCAGAGCAAAGTCTTGCACAATTCAACACGGAAGTGCGTATGCCTTGGTCTACACTAGTCTGTACAGTCGACGGCAGATATGCAATTGTAGCTATAGAAACTGCATAGCTAGAATCATCGTATCTGCAGTCCACTGTAAGGTCTGTCCTCACTGAGGGAGGCTGACAGGAGCATTTCTCCACTGACCCCAGAGGGATCGACTGCACGCGTCTGAACTGGTCGATCTCCCTCTACGTATAGAAAATCCATCAGTCTCTGCGAGGAAAACGGAGACACTCCTAGCTAGGTGGTCCGATACAGGGGGAGGGATACGATAGACCCATTCCACCCTTCGTTCCCTGTCCTCTCCCCTGCCCCCCCCCAAAAAAAAACAAGTTCTCTATTGATATGACATCCAGCTGAACACCTATTGGGTAAGAGTCAAAGGAGGATTCGCCTCACAAGCAACGGGCTGAACACGTTACATTCTTAGAATTTTTATCAAATGTTATATCCACACTTCACAAGCACTGACTTAGGAACAAATATTAAAGCTGCTCTTTAACCTGGATCAGCCATAAGAGCGTGCTTCTTCGTTTGCTGCCAACCAGTTGAATGCTTATCTCGTGAAACTGAAAACAAGGATTCTAGTTTCCAAGACAACCCTTCTCCAGAAGATTCGCCTTCACGATCAAGTATCAATGGCACTCAGCCCAGAAAGTCTGATGGCTCCCCATAGTTCAGATGTGGAGAGAGAATGGTGGCTGTGCACATTTCAGATTCTCAGTAGAAGTCACATCCAAGAGCTATCCCCAGTAATTCCCCAAGGAATTGTTCACATTTCGCCCCACACGACTACCAAAGTGTTGGTTCAGCATCCATTACAAAGTTTATTTTATGGCAGATCCCAAGAACATTCAAACAAAACATATGTAATGCAAATACAGCAAACAGAAATAGACATTGTTCCATGAAAGCAGCTTTAACTCACTTTCTTCCCATGCATACCAAGTGACTAGAATTCAAAACTTCCCAGTGACATCCAAGCCAAAATCCTCATTTATTTGTAAACATCCCAGCCACATTCACTTCAACAGCAGATGTGCCAATACTGAAATTTTGCCATCACCACCTCTCTTCCAAAGATTTGCTGCTACTGCTGGTTAGGAAGAAGGGGTGGGAAGAAAAGTGGATAAATTTTTGCTAGGAGACCACCTTTGAACCTGGGAACCAAAAGGGTGATACAAGTTTAAAATATATGTGGGCAGTAACAGTCTCTCAAGTCAGTGGGAAGAAAACAGAATGACAACCTGCAACATGCTGTACACCCTGCCTTCCATGCTTGGATGCTGACTCCCCTAGTACATGTCTATTGGAGGCTCTTACAAACGGACTGCAGGCTATGAACTGAAGGCATGACCAAAAATGCTTGTTCGATCAGAGAATGAGGAGGGTACCAAAGCTTCCAAAGTGCACTAACTCCAGTCAATAACACATGAGGGAAAGGGGAGTCCATAGCAGGATTTTGCTAAAGCCTCAGAGGCCTAGAAGAGAAGCTGAACTCAGTACAAGCTTACTCCATTAGCCATCATCTGAACAAAGGCACTGACTACTTGCAACTCCTGCCATTAATACTACTGGGGTGCAGCTTCAGGACTCCACTGAAGCCACTACAGCAAAAGTAAAGATACCAAAAAGAAAAGTTCTCAAATTCCAGGAGAAGCTCATCATCCCTGACAAATCTTGAGTGTCATTGAAAGACACCCTGAAAAGTCCTGCCGTGAGGGCAGGCGCCTGGACCGGATAAATTCTGAAGTCCCTTCCCATTCTAGTAGTCTATGATTCTATGCAAAGAAGTTAGGATAATTAAGTTGGCAAGTACAGTTTTGTTCTTTTGCCCCATTGTAGTATCTCATTTGGGGAACTGACATTAACTCACAGCTTAACAAAGAGTATTTAGACCCCGATGGACTGAAGGTGAAGGACGGATACATGCTGCACTGGTGCACAATCAAACTAATCCAAACCAGAGCAGGACAGAGCATCTACAGAGGGTACACGTTCGTGAGCACACCAGCTCTAGATACACAATTCCTCTTCCATCCTGATGGGCAAGAACTAATATTGCGGAGGGTGGGCAAACTAAGGCAAGAGCCACACTACATAGCAAGACTGACCCACTGAGGTCAATCTTCCAGGTTTTATTTTGTGCATGGGTGAAATGACACTCCCAGGTCTCAACACTGACCGCTGTACTCCTCACAAGAGGCAAGCAATAAGGACGGCCTAAAGGAGACACACCCTTTGACCTTCCACAGTGTGGACAGACATGGAAGTCAACAGTGGATAAATTCATTATCTATGCAATTGACGTAGCTAAAATTGTGTACACTCATCCCTTGCTGTACGAGCACAATTGGTTCCCAACTTTCTGCTCGTAGGTGAAAACTCATTAGTGGGACACAAAAGCACCATTTAATACACATTAAAGTCTCGACTGGTTCCTAGTGCACCTAGCTCAGCAAAGGAGTGGCAGCATGTGGCACTGCTTTTGAAAGGTAAGTGAACTTTGGGCTGAGGGGGCTGGAGAGGGTTAAGGGCTGGGGGCAGTTTGGAACCATGAGCAGGAGGAAGGGTTAAAACCCGGTGGCAGCTCCACTGGAAGAGTGGCGGCTAGTTCCTCTGGGCTGCAGCAGTGATACCTGTGGGGGGGGGGGTGCGGCGGGCCAGGCTGGGGGAGTGCCGGGAGCAGGCTGGGCCGGAGGGTGTGCAGGAGCTGCGGAGCGTGGCTGGAAGCACCTGACTGCATGGCTGAGGGCACCCCACCACGAGGCCAGAGCCACTTTGCCGCACACAGCCGCCCCACCACGTGGCGGGAGCCACTTTGACATGTGCAGTTGGAGATGCAAGTAGTAAGTCAGTCCTTAACTTATATGGCAGTGTGTGTTAAGGGACCAGGCCAGCTGGTGAGGTGAAGGGGGCTGCAGGCTGGCAGGGGGTGTTCAGGCTGAGGCTGGTTGGGGCCGTGGAGCTGGCAGGGATCAGGCTTTGGCAGGTTGGGGCAGCAGGGAGGGCGGGTAAGGCTCGTATTAGTCAGGGGGAGTTCACTCGTCTAGTGAACAAATGAAAGTGTATGTGTCCCTCGTTGAAGTAATGTAATCGTTTAACGAGGGATGAATATATCGGTGGTCATCTACGTCTTGTCTAGACATAGCTTAAGCCTAAACATGAATATTCGAGAACTCACCTCATGTTGCCAAAGGAGAAACTGCTTCCCAAACATGGGAGTAATGAATCTTTCCATTTTACATAAACTACAAGAGCAGAAAAAAGCATCTCTCCTCTTCCATCAACAGCCCTACAGTACTTGAGAGCGCACAGTGCAAGAGGGCTCCTCTGATCACTGTGCAGGGCAGAACTCCAGCCTTCCAATGCAAAAGAGCACTGGCTACCTTGCATAGATCCTTCTGGCCAATAGGCTCAAAGGATTAAACCTGCAAGCAGATTACGTCCAGAGAGGCACAGCTCTTCAGCCCTTTTGCTTGAGAATAGAATAAACGGTTTCTTACTTTCACTCACTGCCTCTTGCTATTATGTAAACCGTAGCAACTCAAAGGACAGGCTGGGGCTTGTTACAGCTTCCACTTGTGGCTTAGGAAAGCTCAGTCTTCTCTTGACACAAACATGTAACACTGGAAATCGCTAAACCCTCCAAGTGCATTGTGTTATCTGCTGCCATTCTCTCCCCTCAGGCGGGCAGCAATCCCTCAGAAAGGAACAGGCAATCCCAGCACCTATAGGTAAAGTAGAGAGCTCTTCTGGGTTAGGTGCCATCTGTCCAAATGTCTCTTTTAATGGGCTTCTCCAGTTTCTCCTCTTGGCAAGCTCTACAGCAGATGGAAAGTCAATAACCATGGTGCTGGGAGGAGGACAGGTGTGCAACAGTATACAGCATTCCAGCGTAGACCAAGTCATCCAAGGACATCCTTGCAGAGGGTGGTAAACCAAAGCTCCCAACTGATGACCAAACGAGTTCAGTCTGCACCTGTAGAAATCTTTCATTTGACAGATCACTTGGTCCCTGGTTTCAGCTGCCACTGTTTCCTTGCTGGTGTATACAGAAGACAGGGCACTACAACAGAAAAGAGTCAACCAATTTTTAAACAGCACAAGAATGAATAACCAAATACTAAACTATGGTTTATATAAAAACAGGACATGGGCTTGTCATCTTCCTTGTCTTCCAAGATGCACAGAAATGCTTTTGTCCTTGAAGTCTGATTTTAAGTTACTTCCATTTTTCTCTCTCGATTTCTTTCCTTCTGATTTTTTGAAGTGGGCACATACAGAGCGCCTTTTAAAAACATCTGATTTTAAACTCCGATTCAGAGAAAGATGATCTCTGGGCTACCAGCCATGGAAACGAATGTTGCAGGAAACCCATTTACCATCTCAAACTGGAACCTTAGCAATTACAAATAAATGGCTGTTTCTGCCGGTTGTTTGCTTTTATTAGGCTAAATAAAGCCTATACAGTTCCTTACTTGAAGATTGCAGAGAATGAAATGTCTGAAAAGCCAAAATGTGGGGTGACTGAGGTGCTGGGTCGGGATATCCTAAGATCTCCTTTCCTTAACTAAGTGAAGGAGCAGTGGCAGTTTGGAGAACCAACGTCAGATGTTAATCATAGAATATTAGAATCCTAGGGCTGGAAGGGACCTCAGGAGGTCATAGTGTTCAGCTCTCTGCCCAAAGCAGGATCAACCACAACTAAATCATCCCAGCCAGGACCTTTTCAATGTAGGACTTAAATACCTATAGGGATGGAGATTCCACCACCTCTCCAGGTAACACATTCCAGTGCTTCACCACCCTCCTGGTGAAACAGGTTTTCCTAAACAGTTTACCTCTCCCCTCTGTAACTTGAGACCATTGCTCCTTGCTCTGCCATCCATCACTACTGAGAACAGCCTCTCTCAATCTTCTTCGGAACCCCTTTCAGGAAGCTGAAGACTACTACCAAATTGCCCCTCGGTCTTCTCTTCAGCAAACTAAAAAACCGCAAATCCCTCAGACTCTCCTCATAGGTCATGAGCTCCAGCCGCCTTATTTTTGTTGCCCTTTTACTCTTTTACTTGCGGGAGAAAGAGGAGATACTCATCGGAATTACAGGTCCAGTTTAGTGTTAACTGGCATTATGTGCTGTCACTAGTTTAAATTCACCTATATGCTCTGCCACTAGATAATTCTGAGTATGCTTGCTAGTAACATTAAATTCCCCAGACTATAAACTCCTCCTTGACATTCCATGCTACCACAATCCTGCTGCTTTTCCACCTTCCGGATTCCTTTACTACACATCCCACATGACACCCCTAGAACAGCCCCCTAAGGTCTCCCCGACTCTTAGGCCTAATCTACACAGCCCCATTGATCTAACCTATGCAACTTCAGCTACATGAATAGCACAGCTGAGGTTGACATACTAAGGTCAGTAGGGGACACTCCTCTGAGAACTCCGGCTGCTCTTCTCATTCTGGTGGAGTACCACAGTCAAAGGGAGAGCTCTCGGAGGTTGATTTATCACATCTAAGCCGACACCATATATTGACTACCAGTGGATTGATCACTGCAGCCTAGATCCACCATTTAGTGTGGACAAGTCCTTATTTAGCAACATATGTAGGGCAGCAGACACGAAACATGAGAACCAAAGTGCAGGCTGACCTAACCACCCCTTCTGGAGCTGCAGAAAGTGGGCCGCCCATGCAGAAAGCATGTAACCTCTCAAGGCTTTAAATCCGCAAGATGGCTTGGCACTTCTGTACTGGTTTTCAGTTCATCTGATGTTAAAGCAACCACAGCTTCAATCATTCTGGGACAGGGAGAAGGGCAGGTTCAGCCTATTCAAACTGAAAGACATGGTCCAGGTTGGTGACTTGCTCAAAAAGGGGAAACATGAATGCTGATTTCTAGCTATTAGACCATGCTGCTTCTTAAATGGATCATTTGTTCCATCTTAAAACATGCATTTTTACACCCAAAACCCTTTCAGAGATATAAAGAAAAAAAACGTGTGTTTTAGATATGGACCAGTGAATTCTCTTTTGGGATAATGTAATTATAAAACTTCTCCTGCAGAATGGAATTTCACTTCGGCATGAGTCCATTCATTAATGAACACTTCTAACTTTGTAGCAGATATAAAAGAAATCACCCCCCACTTTATCTGAGGAAGATATCCAATCGGAAGCAGTTGTACTTACAAATAGCTAGCAAGAGACATTATGGAGAAAGCCCTTCCCTTAAATCCAAAAGCTTGTCTGCAGGCACAGCCATTGCCTTCTTCTTCTGGTGTGTGGTGGGGTTTATGTTTGTTTGGCCAGGGCTTTTTGGGTTGTTTTGGGGGTATTTTATTTCATTTCTATAGAAACAGATTAAGAAATCCAATTGCTGAAAAAGGATTACACATCCATACATGTACACTATAGGAATATTTTACCATGCATGATTCTCACATTACTTTTAAAAGCACTGCTAGGTTTTTCCCTAGAAATTAAAGGGCACTGTATTTTTATAATAAATGTTATCAAGTACATTAAAGTACCTTCGCCTGGCTTTGTTTTTAAATCAATTCTTACTGAGCAGCAGTCAAATTTGGCAGCAGACCTATCCAAAGAGACAAATGCAAAGTTTAACAATGCATTCAACTTGTACACAAGCTCTCTACACCTCTTGGTATGAAAATCCCAGTGACATGATACTTGAAGGATTTAGACTGTTGCCCAACCAAAGAGAGCTGCCATCTTCAATTTGAATTATTGATCTAGCTATCTGGCAACACAAAAAAAAGTGCAACTAGAACAAACTTCTTCTGGACCATACAGACAGGTGCAACCCTTTAGGAATACATTAAGCAAAAGTACATAATACCTAGATTTTGAAAAATTTATCAATTCATACTTGATCATTTTTGGTCAGTTTTACAGCTGACTGCACAGCTGAAACCAGAAATGTCTATGAATTTAAAAAAAGCAGTGATTCAGACTTACGGCATTTAACCTGTGCTGAAAATGAGACAGAAATGGGTCTGGAAAGGTGAACATTCTTGTTCCATCAATACAATTTCATATGCGGAGTTGATGGATAGACTCAAAACTAAGTATGGTGTGTTCAATGTTGAGAAAGTATACCAGCATGTTTTCTTTTGAAATTAAAAATCCACTGCTTCTTACATGCTATTTAATAGTAATTTCTGCCACTAGCAGAACATTAGCTTATAACAATTTCAAGCCCTTAAAAAGAAGGTACATTAAAAGTTACAAGATGGTGCTAGGCTAAGGATTATGAGAGGTAACACTCCATTCAGGCAATTTCAAGATTATAGTTCCTAAAGTCACAATAATTTCCCTTCACTTGAATGCCATGTATCTTCTCCACAGCAAACACCCAATTATTCCATCTTTGAGCACACAGTGTACACTGCTATGTAACAAAGCAGTGAGAGATTGTATGTTTCCATAAACAAATTTATGGTTACAGAGAGCAAGAACCCAAACAGGACAACATAGGAAAACTAATTCAGCTAGCAGAAATGCAGTTGTAAAATTTGAAAGTCAGAAACTTCAGTTATCTGAACTAAATGTACCCATGAGTACTGTTCACATGTCTTATGGTGGGGCATAATCTTAGCAATGGCAGCTAGGTGCTGTTTCTACAGTATGTATGAGAAATAATTTGTCACTGTAAATGACTGGCTGAAGTGGAGGAAAGCATGTTTGCGTCAGTGGTGGCCTAAGAGAAGATACCACACCTCCTTAGAGTATGGCCATTCATGATATTTCCAGTGTGAACTAGAACCAAACAGATCCAATAGTTATTTACAGCACAGTTGTTAAATGACGTTTTGTTTACAAGCTGAGGTGACAGAACGTGCCCAGAAACATTTAGTTAAACAATGTTAGAAAGAAATAAGACAAGTATTTTCCTGAAAATTGTGTTACTCAGCCAGTCTACCCATATAAAGCCAATCTGGGGGTAAAAAGAATTACAAGCCCACATAAAATAGACACAAGTTTAAGATGTTTGAAAGCCAGGACTGGCTACCACCAGCAGGAAGCCCAACCATTGAATAGGCAAACTGCTGCACAATCCAGAAAGCAAACAAACGTCTTGTAAATTCCATCCCACAGGGTAAGAAAGCCCTTTTAGAAATGCCCAATCTCAAGCTCACTCTCCTGTGAGATGCAGGAGCTCCATAGATTCCAGAAAGTTAGTTCTGTGTGAGTACCTATAGATCCCAACTAGCACAGGAATTAATTATTCCACAGCATTTCAGAGTGCTATTCGTCTTGGATCAAGCTCATTCTGTACTTCAACCAAAAGCTTTTCAATAAAGCTACATAGGGCTTGCTGTTTTGGAAGGCTGATGTAATTTTGAAAAAAACGCCTAGCTTGGCTAGTTTAACTATTCCACTAACACAATATACGATAAGCAACCCCGGAATTTCACTAACTGTTACATTTGGGTCCTGAAAAGCACATGGAGTAGGGGATGGGTGCAGCTCACCACCCACACTCCAAAAACTGTGATAGCAACACTGGTCTTGTATACCCCCCCCAAATTTTACCTCGCTTAAAAACCAGTTGCTTACAAAACCAGACAAAAATACAAAAGTAATTTTTAAATTATTCTTTATGTATTCTATCTTCTAAACCTACCCCCTTCCCACTAGCATGCATTATGTTAGGCATTTCGGCATCGGCCTTCTTGGCGAAGACTGAAACAAAGAAGTCATTAAGCAGCTCTGCCGTTTCCAAATTTCCTGACATTGTTTCTCCATCCTCACTGAGTAGTTGGCCTACCCTGTCCTCAGTCTTCCTCTTGGTTCTAATATATTTATAGAATGACTTCTTGTTACCCTTTATGTCTGTAGCTAACTTGAGCTCTTTCTGGGCCTTGGCCTCTCTAATCTTGCCCCTGCATACATGCATTGTTTGCTTATATACACCTTTAGTAATTTCTCGTGCTTTCCACATTTTATACAACTCCTTTTAGATTTTGAGATCATGCAAGATCTCCTAGCAAGCCAAGGCGGCCTTTTACCATACTTTCTAGCTTTCCTATGCAGCAGTATAGTTTGCTTTTGGGCCCTTAATAATCTCCCTTTGAAAAACTGCCAACTCTCTTCAGTTGTTTTTTCTCTTACTCTCACTTCCCAGGGGACCTTACCTACCAGCTCTGAGTTTACCAAGATTTGCTTTCCTGAAATCCACGGTGTCTATTTTGATGTTCTCTCTTTCACTATTGCCTGGAATCATGAACTCCGATGTCATGGTCACTTTCTCCCAAACTACCTTCCACTTTCAAATTCTCAATGAGTTCCTCCTTATTTGTAAAAATCAAATCTAAAACTGCTTCCCCTCTCCCCCAGTAGCTTTTTCCACCTTCTGAAATAAAAACTGTCATCCATGCAGTCCAAAAACTTTCTGGATATTCTGTGCCTCGCTGTGTTAGTTTCCCAACTTATGTCTGGATAACTGAAGTCCCCCATCACCACCAAGTCCTGTGTTTTGGATAATTTTGTTATTTGTTTACAGAAAATTTCATCCATCTCTTCTACCAGGCTAAGTGGTCTGTAGTAGACCCCTGTCACGACATCACCCTTGGTTTTTTACCCCTTTTAACTTAACCCAGAGACTCTCAACATGTCTGTCTCCTGCGTTCATCCCCACCTCAGTACAGGTGTGCACATTTTTGACATATAAGACAACACTGCCTCCCTGTTTACCAGGCCTGTCCTTCCTGCGTAAGTTGTACCCTTCTATACCAATATTCCAATAACGTGTATTATCTCACCCAGTTTCTGTGATACCAATTATGTCATAGTTATGTTTGTTTGCTAGGATTTCAAGTTCTTCCTGCTTATTACCCATACTTCTTGCATTTGTATATAGGCATCTAAGATACTAATTTTCTTTTGCCCCCCAGTTCTGCCTAGTCCCTCTTTTTCTCTGCTATGATAGCCCATGATCCCTCCCATTTCCAAACCAACTCCCAGGTCTCCAGGATTTTTACTTACCTGTGGGTTTTGGTCACCTGTCCCCATTGAATCTAGTTTAAAGCCCTCCTCACTAGGTTAGCCAGTCTTGATCCAAATACATCCTTCCCATTCCTCAAAAGGTGAATTCCATCCCTGCTTAGCAGTCCTCATGGAACAGCATCCCATGATTGAGGAAGCCAAAGCGCTCCTGGCGACGCCATCCTCACAGCCAGGCATTCAACTCCAGAGTGCGCTTCTCTCTGCCTGGGCCCCTACCCCAGACAGGAAGGATTGAGAACACTAACTGTGCTCCCAACTCCTTCATTTCAGTGTATATCATCTTATATATAACAGTACAAACAAATCATTTAACGACATTTTACTTTATAGTGACTTTGTCAGTGCTTCTGCAAAGAGGCAAATACCAAGATGAGTTGACGTACCCCTGGAAGACTTCTGCCTACACGCAGGGGTACAAATACCCCTGGTTGAGAATTAACTCAGCTGTTACCACTCAAAAAAGCTCTTAGAGCCACTGAGATAGCTCTCTGAAAAATTCTGCTTGACGTTCAGCAGCCATCAAAAAGGTTAACAGTTTGTTAAACTATAAGAAAAGGGATAGAAAATAAAACAAAAAACCAATGCCACTCTGAATCCATGGTGCACCCATACATCAAATACATTGTCCATTTCTGGTCACATCACCTCTAAAAGGATATATAATGGAACTGGAAAAGAAAGGCTAAGATGAGCCAGGAAAGAAAGGTTAAGATGAGCAAGACTATGGAACAGCTTCCATGAAAGTAGAGGTTAAAAATATTAGGGCCATTCAGCTTAGAAGAACCAACTAAGGAGAGATATGACAGAAGTCTAATAAAAATGGAGAGATGTTATCCACCCTTTCATCAGATACAGAAGCGAGAGGTAACGCAATGAAATTAATAGGCAGTGGAGCAAGTACACTTCACATAGCACACAACTCACCTGTGGGACTTACTGGCATAGGATGTTGTGATGACCAAACAGGATAGGTGCATTGATGCCCATTAGCCAAAAGGTCAGACACAAAAATCCATGCCTGGAGCGACACTAACTGCTGGCTACAAGAAACTGGGAGCAGAAGACGGGTATGTTATTTCCCTGGCCTATACACTCCTTCTGAAGCTCTGGTACAAGACATTGCTGGAGGCAGGACACTGGGCAAGATGGTACGTGATCTGACCCAGCCTGGCAGCTCTTTTCTTTGTATGTTCTTATGAAGGGCCAGGATAACAACGCCGAATAAAACAACTCAAATCTAGAGCTAATAAATTGCCAGATGCACTAAATCCAAATTACACAACACTGCAATGTTGTATCACCCTATGCTATTTCCTTTCCTGAACACAGCTATATTCGTTTGCAATTTAAAAATGATCCAACAGATTTTTGCCCAAAGCCATTCTTTGAGTACTGTCTCCCATTTCCTGGTCAAAAGGTGTATCCCAGAGGAGTCGAAATTTGAGAGATTACAGCAGCTCTTTCTTACTAATGTGACATTTGATATGAAACACATATGACCGGGAAGGAGAAAATATTTAACTTACATAGCCATGTATTGTTGCACCCAGCCACATGGTATTGGCCTACAATACACTGTTCGCTTTACATGCTCTCCTAGGAAGCACTCCCATGGTAACCATTACCACCACCAAATGCCTAAAAAGAAGACTACTGGAGACCCCATTTGGGGCCACATGGCCCTGCCAGTTCTCCCAACCATTTACCCTTATGCAAGAAATCACACAACTCAGCTAGAAATCTCAACGCAAAGATGTTACAGTCCGTAGTGTATAATTACCGTTGCTATGGCAAGCTATTTTTGTATGAATTATTTTAGGATCAAGTGGCAGAATTGATAACATCCACGCAAGCCATTAAAAAGATGAAGGTGATATAGTGGGCAGAAACCTGAGTAAGACTGCGCACTAACCAGCACCTGTGTCCTGGTCAAACTGGAAATGGTTGATACAGCAAACCTGTCTCCTGGCACTGGACCAAGCTGAAGAAGTTACAGTGAAGATACGTTTCCCTGCCTGCTGAAGGAGACTGCAGAAATTCATTAGCGTAAATCTTACAGCCATAACAAGAAGTCCTGTGGTACCTCATAGACTAACAGATATATCAGAACATCAGCTTTTGTGGGCATCTGACAAAGTGGGTCTTTGCCCACGAAAGCTTATGCTCCAATATATCTGTTAGTTTATAAGGTGTCACAAGACTGCTCATTGTTTTTTTGGATACAGACTAACACAGCTACCCTCTGATACTTACAGACATAGACATGGACTGAACTTGGGACGGCAGCACGGGGGCAGCACTCACATTCTGGATGGCGTCCTCCCCTCTAAGCAAGCCTGAGTCACTTCCTTTAAACTCCCCCCTAGAACCGGGAGGAGGCAGACCCAAAGGCTGGATCGTTTCTCCAGCATGTGCACAGGTTGGCAGTTGACAGCCACATTACAGCTCAGTTTTAACTCCCCGTGTTTCTTATATTCCTAGAGATCTTTTTATCCAGGGATCTCAAGTCACTCTACTACTACTACAAGTCACTCTACATGCATGCAAGGTTGCCAGAGGCCCATGAAATTAGGAAACAATACAAGAACTATGAGAAGTTAGAGCCTGCCCCAACCCACTCACCCACGCAACTAACAACTGATTCTTGAAATCAATTCCTAGTCATTCCTCTGCTCCAACACCAAACCCAGTACCTTCTGCTCAGGATCCCTGTAAGGTAAAAGGTTTGCCTCCTCTTCTCTGCCTTAATCCTATCAAAGGCTACATGCCACAATCCACCTGGGTTAATCTTCATCTTATTTTCAGCCTGACCAGCTAGAAGGATTTGCACAAATCCAATGATAGGTGTTAAGCCTGGATCAGTTTTTCATTGGTTTGTAATAATTGCCTCTCTCTCAGGATAATTTACAAAGGTGCTCACCGCCCAGATGCCTCTTGAACTTTATCTCAGGCAATCAAGCTAGAGCAAGGCACTAAAAAAGTGACTTCGCTGCAGGACCAAGCAGGAAGACCATCAGCTCAGACCGGCATTTCTCAAACATGTCACAAGGAAAGAAACTGAAATTCACAATCCTGGTAAATTACCTCCCCCAACCACCTTTCCTTCTGGGTTCAGAGGATTAAGAGATCCCCATGTATTAAGTCAGTAGCAAAGAAACAGTGTACATGACTGGCAATGCACTGCACTTACAGCCAGTCTTTAACACTGCAAGAAGCCTCACCACAATTAAGCAAGTAACATGAATGCATCATCAGCATGGCACAGAGAGATCAACGGTCTTTCTAAAAAGTAACAATTCCAAGGCCATGCTCCATCCAGCCATATCAGGGAGTCTGAGGAACACCTCATAAGAGCAGCACCATAAGAGAACCATGTCATCTGTAAATTGGGTAGGGCCCTGACTATAACATCATCAATTAGTATATACAGGCCAACATAACTCAGAGCATGAGAACAGGACTGAGACGGTCTCAGCAATACTACTTGCAAAAAAAGGGAAAAGAAACCAAGAGAACACACTGAGAAATCCCCTGACTGTTCTCACTGCACAGGCAAGCTGAGGTTCACTGTTTGGCAGCCTTGTACCAGCCCTTAACAAGCCAGTTCTGGTTACGACTAAAACCAACCAATACTAAGAACCAAGGGTTGGCAAGTTTCCCAGCCCCTAACCATCTGCACAGGAACAGAGGAGTTCTGCCTTAACCAGTCCTAACTACAGGCAGCACCTGGGGCTGTGACATCTTCCCCCATCCAGTTCTGGGTCAAATCAACTCAATGCGCTTTGAGAGAGTGCAACTGAACAGTGTTGCGAACTGTATAAAGTTAGCATAACTAACATGGCTTCTGTAAGGCTAAGTGCCCATGTGATTGGCTCCGCTTGCTGACTCCACTTGCTGGCAGAGAAGCTGACCATAGGACGACCCCACTCAGGAATGAACAGCACGAACTGCAAGGAGCTGGAAGGAACTGGATCTAACTGAACTAGGAGTACTGTGTCCTGTCAAGATAGGATGTTGAAAAATTATCTTTTTGTCCCGTTACTGTAGCCTATATCCAATCAAATGTATCCTAGTTACTATCAAAACAAAAAGCAGTCAAGTAGCACTTTAAAGACTAGCAAAATAGTTTATTAGGTGAGCTTTTGTGGGACAGACCCATTTCTTCAGACCATAGCCAGACCAGAAGAGACGATGGTCTGAAGAAGTGGGTCTGTCCCACGAAAGCTCACCTAATAAACTATTTTGCTAGTCTTTAAAGTGCTACTTGACTGCTTTTAGTTTTGATAGTGTATAGACTAGCATGGCTTCCTCTCTGTTACTATCCTAGTAACTGTGTTTGACCAATCAGCTGTATGCAAGTTAAGACTATAAATGTTCCATTACTTTGCTATACAGAGTCCCTCTCCCTGAAGAGGTACCTTATGCGCATAATAAACACCTTGTAATTCTACCCCAGAGAAGTCTCTCTCTCTCTCTCATTTAGCTGGAACACTGTCGTTTCTTTGACAACAGGAAGCAAACTGACCAAACTTGCAAACAAAATGTTGATCATGACAGACTCTTCCTATCTCATTCCACCCAAAGAGGAAGAAGCATCATGCTGCCAAATCCCCTCTGACCCACCCCCTGCCTCAGCAATGCAGCTTTATAGGGCACCCATGAATCCTCACAGGGAGAGTTTGGGGTCCATCTGAATGCCTTGCCTGCACCAGCAGGCTACAAGACATGCCATTCTTCTGAGCTGGCTAACCCATGTCACCAGTGGGACGCCAGGTGAAGCAAAATGAGGCCACCACGTGAAAATGAGAAATCCAAGAATGATCCTAGTTAAAACAATCATTAAGTACAATTAGTAACAGAAAGGAAGCCGTGCTAGTCTATACACTATCAAAACAAAAAGCAGTCAAGTAGCACTTTAAAGACTAGCAAAATAGTTTATTAGGTGAGCTGTCGTGGGACAGACCCACTATGGTCTGAAGAAGCGGGTCTGTCCCACGACAGCTCACCTAATAAACTATTTTGCTAGTCTTTAAAGTGCTACTTGACTACTTTTTGTTTTGTAAGTACAATTAATTCTCAAATTGCCATGCTGCAATGGGACTGTCCTCTCCTCAGACTCTGAGGAGCTCAACAGCCCTCCAAGATGCTGAAACATGATCAAAAGACACTGCCTAAGCACTTTACCCACATAGCAGGACAATCATCATGTCACATACAATAGCTTCAATGGGATAATAAAGCCTCCACTCTGGGTTTTTCAGGAGAAGGAAGTAGTATATCAGTCTTAGTCTGTTATTACAATTGTGCCTCTCTCAGATGACCCTACAAACCTTTTTCTACTTGACTGTGTACCTTGATCGACACAATTAGGTATTATTAGCGGGAGGTCTTCTACACGTGCCTTCCAATTCTGCCAGAAAGCATTCTCCAACTGCCAAATCAGTGTGCTGCCTCTACCCCGCTTTGGATGGGACCCTTCCAAACTGTTTCAGGATTCCCTCTCCCAGGTCCCCCTTAAATGTTTCTAGGTCCCTGCCATCTCCTGTCCTGGGCAGAGATTTGAACAGTGCACACCTACGTAATCTACACTGTCACATCTGCAGCAAGCTTATCTCCCCAGGCTTTGCTTTCGCATTGACGACTATGACTAGTGCAATTAACACACTACTCCTCTTATGCAAGCACCTTTATTTTTCAGGTAAAAGCATTATAAGAACATAAGAACCAAAGGTCCATCCAGCCCAGTATCCTGTCTGCTGCCAGTGGCCAATGCCAGCTGCCCCAGAGGGAGTGACTTCAACAGACAACGATCTGTCTCCTGCCATCCATCTCCAGCTTCTGAAAAACAGAGGCCAGGGACACCATTCCTTACCCATCCTGGCTCATAACCATTAATGGACCTAACCTCCATGAATTTATCTAGTTCTTTTTTGAACTCTGTTACAGTTCTAGCCTTCACAGCCTCCTCTGGCGAGGAGTTCCACAGGTTGACTGTGCGCTGCGTGAAGAACTTCCTTTTATTTGTTTTAACCTGCTGCCCATTAATGTCATTTGGTGTCCTCTAGTTCTGATATTATGGGAACAAGTAAATAATTTCTCCTTGTTCGCTTTTCCACACCTCTCATAGTTTTATATACCTCTATCATATTCCCCCCTTAGTCGTCTCTTTTTCAGTCTCTAATCTCCCTTCATATGGGTCCCATTCCAAACCCCTAAACATTGTAGTTGCCCTTGTTTTCTAACTTTATAGAAAACACACAAAAATCAAACTTCCCATGCATATGCTAAAAGCTCACCAGAGGTTATCTAGCAACCTTAAGGGGCCCTAACGGGCTAGGATCTTTCCAGTTTTTCTGCAGGAATGAGGACTCTCCTTGTAGACAAGGTCCTGCCTGCTGGATCAGGAAGCAGCAGCCAGAATCAGTTTAAACTCAGGCTATTCATCCAAGTCCTTTTTTGTCTCAAACCCAGAGAATCAAGTCTGAATTAATACATGCAAGCCTTTCCCGGAGTGGCTCTCTCTCTGGGGGCCTAATACTCTGAGCAACGTGTCTTCGTCATCATGCACTGGTTACGGTTCAGGGAGGGGTTGCGGCAGCCCTTATGGAGAACCAAAACACACATAACCATTTCAGTAACACAGCAGACCCCAAAATACTTACTCATTTCAGTAAGACCTCCCAAGCACATAGCAAGAAGATGCCCTGTCACATCTTCCTCAGCACAAGAGCTGTGTGATTTTGCTTACACTAGGTGCCTGACAGGCTGTATCCTCCTCTTGTGCAGTGGTTGGGGTGGTGCGTAAAACTCTTAAAAATGCTGATTTAGCATAACTGCTACACAGGGCTTTTTTCCCCCAGAGGAACCTTGTTCCACCACCATTTTTCCTGGGGCTGACATTTTTACAAGGCGACTGGGAAGCTCTGAGCCATACATGGCTCTTTTAAGCAGCCACTTGTGGCTCCCACTGCTCCGCCTCCAGCTCCCTGCCTGCCAATGAAAGAGCAGGACTCAATTTAAATTGGTTTCACAGCCAGTGCTGGCCATTAAACAAATTAAATTGAGCTTTACTTTTTCAGCACCGCAGGTCAGAGAGCTGCCCCTGCCACGCTGTATGTGGGGGAGCTGGAGGGAGCCGTGCAGAAAGGAACATGGCACCTGGTGAAGGAGAGGAGCATTTGGAGCTCCTTTTGAAAGGTAAATGAATCCTGGATTGCGTAATTAAAGGCTGCAGTGAATTGGGGCCACGGGGGGAATGGGGCATAAAGGCTGCAGTGGGTTGGGGCCATGGGGGGCAGGGGGATTAAGCATGACAGTGGGTTGGGGCCATGAGAATGGTGAGGAGAGGCAGAGTTCTGGCACTTTTTTCCCCCTAGAACACACAAAAACACTGCTGCTACACATTTGATGGCCTGGAGAATAAAATGTGAAGCTCGTCTAGCTTGGAAGAGGGGAGACTTATCAAAGTTACAATCTGAGAACACTGAGCTAGGAAGTCCTCCAATTTCCCCCAGTTAGTCTCTCCCAATTTATGTGACCTCCCCACCCTGTTTTCACATCCAACAAATAAAGGTAATCGTAAGCAGCAACAAGCCCTTGGGAGGCAGCCCTAATGTGACAAAAGCTCATGACCTAATAAATTGTTTAGTCTCTAAGATGCCACAGAACTGCTTATTATTTGTGAAGCCACAAGACTAACACAGCTACCCTCCCCTCCAAGTCTTTTTATAACCTGCTCAGTTCTTTCGGACTAAATTTCTAGGCTTGGCCTCAGTTCAATGGTGATGTTTTCAATAATGCATCAGTTATGCTTTGCTTAAATGTTTCAGTGATAAAAATGAAGACACCTTCCAGTATATTGTGGTCCAAGTTTTTATACTCAGAACTGAATCAAACACTCATTCGTCATTGAATCCAAGTCTGACAAAATTGGTTCAATGGTTAATTATGCATGTTTGAAGTGAGCAAAACCACAACAGCACAATAAAAGTTTTTCACGCATTTCCTGAACAGCCATGAACAGCAACTGTGCTGATGTACTGGTTCAAAACACCACAGTACAAACAGCTACAGTTCATCTTTTATATGCGTGGCAAAACAAAGTGCGTGGCAATGTTTTTGAAGAACGTAAAAGAGCATTCTAAACCATCTTAATTTAAGAGTTATGAAAAATGACAGTATCTTTTACAGAGTTATTAATGAACTGAAATTGTTACCCAAATACAGGAGTAAGCCTAGAAAGCCATGAACACATAACCCTAGCAGAAGCAGAACACAAGGCGCATACTGGTTAGCAGATTTCATTACTCTGCTTTCGAGGGCTGTAGGACTTGACCAAACCAAATTTACTCTAAACTGAAAGAGAAGTCTTTTGAGACATTTAGGAATACAACAGTTTTCCTGTTTGAAGGTGAACTGAAATGTTTCTTAAACATTATGGATCCTACTGATTTAGGCAAACTCATGGCTAATCATTTCAGAATGCAAGAATCACTTTCAATGGAATTGGAACGCTTCTTACCTGCCAAGGTCCAAGTTCAGGACCTCTCTTCCAACACCCGATGACGTCACTAACAGCTAATGCTGCGTAAGGCAAAACACTCCCCAATAGCTAAATGATGTCCATTGTAGCAGAGAAAACAGAAAATCCCATCAGTAGATCCCACGTTTCGCAAATCTGAACCAAAAGCCGCTCAACCCAGCAACTACTGCTCATATCTAGCGAGAGAGAAAGTGCAATAGGATGAAATTCTGCCCCCCCCCAGATTATTATAATTAAAAAAAAATCACTGTCACAGGTGGTATGATTTTAAGTCTATGCAGAAAGGCAGCTTTGAATTTGATAAGTTTACTCTCATAGCTGGTGCCTGGGATCTTACGGATTTTTATCTTTCATATAACACGTTTTGGTCACATTTAGATAGTTTAATGGTTCAGTTTCCTCTCAACATTGCTAAAATAAGGTTCCTTAGAAAACTCAACGATTAACCATCACCACCAATATCATCTTCAAAGAAGTAACAAATAGGATCTTTTGAATCTCAAATTTAAAACCCATGGACAGTCAACACACAGGAATGTACATAATTAATTCTGTTCATACCCCTAACATATCCACCACAGAAGGTTCGCAATGCCCAGCATTTACTCTCTTGTTTAGAAGCACAAGTTTTGGTCCTAAAATCTAACATTTAGATAGGTACTCAGCCACAAGGCAGACAGACAGACAACAGACAGCGGCAGATTAACATATGGGCAAAAGGGGTAGTTGCCCCAGGGCCCCCAGGCATGAGGGGCTCCAAGTCTCCATAACTCCATTTTGTGTAAACAATTCGCGTTAGTGCAACAAAAGAAATGTATCACGTCATTCTTATTTTAAAACTAATTTAAGTGTAATTTTCTTATGCATCAGGAGTAATAATAAGCATGAATAGATTTTAAAGCATAAATACTGATATTACATTAATATTTTAATATTTTGGTGGGCCCACTGTGACTGTGTTGTCCCAGGGCCCCAACTATTCTCAATCTGCCCCTGACAGACAACAAAGATGGTAACTTTAAAAATCTTGCCTAAACGTTATACCTTCTTTCTTCCTATAGGAAGGTGCACTACTATATCATTGGCTTTTCTGAGTACAAAAAGTCAACCAAATCATCTCTTTTCCAAAATATCCAGATGTACTACTAAATTCACGTAGCCTAAAATATTTAAATTTGAAATTCAGAGTGCATAATGTTTCCAACTGTAAATCTAGGTGCACTGTAACAAACAAGAAATGGAGCTGACTTGTGAGTGGCACCGATGCCAATTTCATTTTTATTCTTCACGTTTTGCTGATAGCCCTGTTATTTTAGTTTCCAGGCATACCTGCCTTTGATTCCTTTTCTCAAATGATGCACTTCAGGAAAATGCAACTTTTGCTTAATGACCAGGAGGGGAAAAGTTTAGAATTCAGATCTGACTACTGAAGTTATAAGTGATCATCACACTAGCCTGACTGTTGAATCCAAGGATGGCCTCTGAAATACAAAGCCTCTAAAGAATACAAAGATATGAATTTTTCCTTTATTTTTGCTATCCTGTGAGTGCAGAACTTTCAGAAGACCTATAGAGAAGGCATAAAGCAGGACTTCCCAGCTTGTTTCTACAAAGAGCACTGTGAGCACATTAGCTTCTTGCCAGTACAGTTAAAGGGCCAGCTGAAAGGTTTTTTAAAAAGTAACAGAAGAGCAATCTTCTGAAAAGGAGTTTGTGAAGTATTGTCTTGATTTAAAATATTCACTTGCAACGTTTGCAACCCAAAAACCTCAGCACTGTATTGATAAATGCCTGAGAACCAGAAGCAAATGACTATTTTCACTGCCCAAAACTGAATGAAATACTGAGAGAAAACCATTGATGATAAAGGCTAAATTCTTTATTTGAAACGCTCATGTTTAAACCCTGTTATACAACAAAAAGTGATTACAGAAGGCATCAGGGTTCAACATTGATTATTCCATAACAAATGTATTCCAGTTACAAGTTTCCAGCTGCCAGCTCTGCAAATTCAACCTGGAAAAGTCAAGTTATGTTCTACCTGCACCATGATAAGAAACAAAAATGCTGCTCTTGCAACTTTACAGTTCTGCTGATCGTTTTAAATCAGTGTTTCCCAAAGTGTGGTAGGCGAAAGGATTTCATTGGGTACACAGTAGAAAATAAAATGACTAAAAATCAGGAGATAAGGAGTGGGACAGCACTGGGAGAGGGGGCATGCTGAGAAGGTTTGCAAATGTTTTATGTTTGGGAAACACTGTTGTAGATCACGAGTGCACTCCCACTCCCTGTCTCACAGCAGAGACGTCTTAAAAACAAGGGGTCTTTTTTCTTAAACAACTAGCTATACCTGTTTACATCACTTTTCTGAGCATGACACACTTTAAAATGCTGTTTTAAACTTGTCCAAGCTAACCAAACAATAACCAACGCGGACTGACCTTAGCAATATGACAACCGAAATGAAAGCAGTGTTCCAGTTCAGGTCACAGAATCACAGGGCTGGAAGGGACCTCAGGAGGTCATCTAGTCCAGCCCCCTGCTCCAGGCAGGATCAACCCCCACTAAGGCATCCCTGTCAGGACCTTGTCCAGCCAGGACTCAAAAACCTTGAGGGATGGAGAATCCACCACCTCTCTAGGCAACGCATTCCAGTGCTTCACCTGCTGGTGAAGTAGTTCCCTAAGTTGGAACAGTTCTGAGCTAAGTTGGAACAGTTTGGCCCTGTTCCCCCTCAATGATTAGCCAAATCCTGTTTGATACTAGCTTTAGAAAGCTGCCAACTGTTTCTTCAATTGAGCCAGCCCATTGATTAGCCCAGGGATCGGCAACCAAAATAACAAGAGGAGCCATTCTTCCCAATTCAGTAAAAAACTCACTAATTCAAGAGCTGCAGTGCATGTGAATACAAACAGTACTTAATAAACAACGTCAAACCAGACTTTTTTGTAACCCCTGATTTAATAACAGCACCCACACAATGATTTGTGATGTGACACATTTACTGCAGGATGTTCACAAACTTTTTTCCACATTATATTTCCTCACACTTTATATGTGTGTTTGTATCAATCTTCCTGACTTTCACTTACAAATCTCCTCGCTTTCTGGATACTAGGGAGAGTTAGCCAAAGTTTCAAGATCCCATATTATTTGCTATTTAGACAGGAGTTGTTTATTTTGTGGCTCTTAGACTGTTCACCATTTACTGAAAATAATCAGGAGTGCGTGGTTTTTGTTTTGTTTTGTGTTTGTTTTCTTTTGTTTTGCAATTAAAGCATTGGGAGCTACAAAGAAATCCTCAGAGACACATGCAGCTCTGTAGCCACAGGTTGCAGACCCCTGACCTAGCTCAACCTCCGTACAGATGGAAGGGTGTAGGCCCGTATTTTCATAAATAGGAGGCCAATTTTAGGCTCCTAAAACCATATTTAGGTACTGAACCTGAGTTTCCAGAGTTCTGAGCCCCAAACCGCGCACACAACTTCACTGGGGAATGCCAGGTGCTCAGCACAACTTAATATCTAGGCACTTAAATATGGACGTAAGAGAAACTAAAATTAGCTTCCTCATTGGAATATCTTGGTGCATGTGCTCATGCCTACGCATGTGTAATGTGCTATGAGTATGCACACTATTTATAGGGATGCACTGGCACTGTGGACTGCACAGCAGGATGTGTTCTCACAGTACTCTGTGTGTGCGCCACATTTTGAAGAGAATGCATTGTAAACCACCTAATTCTCCCACTACACTCCCGTGCTAACAGCAAAATAAACCATTGTATGCTCAGCTTCACCAAAGCAAAGAGAAAACACCTTAAGATACAGTTCATCCACCCTTGCAGGTTTGACCCCCACAAAGGATGTAGTGCATGTCCACCTTGTAGATTTATTGTGAATAGCAAAGTACGTTTACCTCCACACCTTGATCCCATTCCCATGATGCCAGGCCCCCCTAAAGATCCCTAACACACACACCATCCCTACTCTTCTGGGGTCCTGAAGTAGCCCCCAATACCTGCAGTCAGTCACTCCTCCCATGATCCCTGTGCCTACCCACCCACCCCTATAGTTGAACTGATCCCGTATCCCTTTCCCCAAGTCTCTGGAGCACATCCTTCTAGTAGCCAGGCCATCCTTCGCCCACCTTAATACACCCAGGGAAGCCCTACAGGCCACCTGCCCCTCTGCCTCCATAGTAGCCTGGCCATCACCCAGTTCCTGCAATAGCTGGGGTACGGCCCAGGCCCTGTGCACCACCCCCCGGGGATCACTTCCTCCTCCGACTAAGTTCCCACTGAGTTGCGCAGCCCAGCAGCTTCCCACTAAGCCCAAGCAGGGAAAAGCCAGAAGGAAACTGGCTGGCACAACTGGTTTGGCTCCTAAGTGAGGGGGGACCACAAGGCTCCATGAACCTCAGAGCCTCTTCCTGGCCCACCTTCCCTCCCAGGAGCTCAACCGCATGCAAAACGAGACGCAGTGCCCCAGGACAGACAGGCAACCTGCCTTAGCGCCACCGACCAGGAGCTACCCACGGAAGCCCAAGTCAAAATTTCTGGTGCCACCCTGAGCCCACTCCAACTAGGAGCCACCTCCTGACCCCAAATCCCAATCCCTGTACCCCAACCTAAAGACCCCTCCTGTATTCCAAATCTCACACACAGCCCAGCCTGAAGCCCCCTCCTGGATCCCCAGACCTACATCCCCAGAGCCCTTGCACCCCAAGTCCTCCAGCCCAGCTCTCAGCCCCCCCAGCTCAGCCCTACCCCAGAGCCCTCACACTCCTGCACCCCAATGCTCTGCCCCAGGCCTGAGCCCCCACCCCCACCACAGGAATTGCACTACGTGAACCCAGAGGAAGGGGCATATCTCACACCAACTCCACCTTGGTGCACACAACAGAAGTCATTCTGCACGGGAGGGAGGGGTAAAAGGCAGAAGTTTCCCCCAGCCCCTGCAGCAGCCCCCCGCCCCAGCCACCATAGTAACCCCGCCACCGACCCTGCATCCCCCCCGCCGCCATGGTAACCCCGCCACCAACCCCGCGTCTCCCCCCACACCATGGTAACCCCGCGTCTCCCCCCATGCCAGTCCTGCGCCTCCCCCCACGCCATGGTAACCCCGCCACCGACCGCGCGTCTCCCCCCACGCCATGGTAACCCCACCGACCCCGCGCCCCCGCCCCATGCCAGCCCTGCGCCCCCCCCACGCCATGGTAACCCCGCCGCCGACCCCACGTCCCCCCGCCATGGTAACCCCGCCACCGACCCCGCATCTCCCCCCATGCCAGCCCTGCGCCCCCTCCACGCCATGGTAACCCCCCCACCGACCCCGCGCCCCCCCCACGCCAGCCCTGAACCCCCCCCCGACCCCGCGTCCCCCCCACGCCATGGTAACCCCCCCACCGACCCCGCGCCCCCCCTACGCCAGCCCTGAGCCCCCCCCCCACGCCATGGTAACCCCCCCACCGACCCCGCGCCCCCCCTACGCCAGCCCTGAGCCCCCCCCCCACGCCATGGTAACCCCCCCACCGACCCCGCGCCCCCCCTACGCCAGCCCTGAGCCCCCCCCCACGCCATGGTAACCCCCCCCACCGACCCCGCATCCCCCCCTACGCCAGCCCTGAGCCCCCCCCCACGCCATGGTAACCCCCCCACCGACCCCGCGTCCCCCGGCAGCGCCCGGCCCGCACCGGTAGTAGCTGAGCAGCCCGTTGCTGAGCACGAACCAGCGGCGCTGGTAGCCCTTCAGGTAGTTGGTCCACTTGAAGAGCCAGCCCCGGTAGGCGTCGGGCGCGGCCCCCAGCGCGGCCCCGCCGCCGCCCCGGCCCGGCTCGCTGGCCCCGCTCATGGCGGGCGCGTGGCTCCCGCAGGCCAGGCAGGGCAGGGCGCTGAGCAGCGACACCAGCCCACGCGCGCCGCCCGCCGCCCGGCCCATGCACCCGCCCCGGCCGCCGGGGGCAGCGCCGAGCCCAGGGGGCGGGGCGCCGCGCTCACGTGACCGCCCGGCCCGGCCCGGCCCCGCCCTCCCGCGATAACGGACGGCGGAGGGGCGGGGCCAGTACCCAACGCTGCCGGCCGGGGCGGGGCTCCCCGGGTTGGGGAGGAGCCATGGCAGAGGGGCGGGGCTCATGGGGGAGAGGCGGGGCTTGTCTGAAACGTGCGGGGCTGGTGAGCCCTGGGGCCTTATTGCCCCCCCATCCCGGATCCCGCTCCCGCTCCCGGCGGCCCCCCCCCCACGCCGGGCCCCTCCCGGCCGCCCCCCCCACGCCAGGCCCCCCCAGGTCCCGCCACCCTCCCAGCCGTCACCCCTACACCGGGCCCCTCCCGGCCCTCCCCCACCGCCCCGGCCACCACCCCCACACTGGGACCCTCCCGCCCCCCCCACTGCTCCAGCCGTCACCCCCACACTGTCCCCCCACCCTCCCGGGGCCTTATTGCCTGGCCCAGGCCCAGGCCCACCCCAGATGCCACCCACACACCAGGCCCCCGCAGCCCTCCCATGCTCCCAGCAGTCACCCACACGCTGGGCCCCCTCCGGCCCCCCCACCCTCCTGGCCATCACCCCCGTGCCCACCCTCCCGGTCCCCCCCACCGCCCCGGACGCCACCCACACGCCGGGCCCCCCCACCCTGCACAACATACATATGGACATTAGTGAGAAAACACGTGCCTAGGCAAGGCTGGCGCTACATGCAGCTGGTAACGCCGAATGCATACAAACCCATCTACAGGAGATAAGTCTATGTGTCTTTTTGTTCCCCATTTGCTTTCAAACTTGTCCAAATTCAGTGCTGCTAAGACCTGTGTTGTATGCAGTCTGACCATCCTGAGCCAGGCAGTCCATTACAGTCCTGATGGATTTAGCCATGCTATTGATTTTTCCATGACACACATACCCATAGCACTTGAGCACAATGGATTATTTAATTTATCCCCACAGTGCTCCAGTGAGCCGGGGAAGTAGTGGAGGGGGACTGAGGACAATGGCACAGCTACAAATACCAAGTCGAACTGGCCTGCAGAGGAGGCCCCAGATTTGCTTCAGTATCTTTTGTCCCCTCAACAACAGAGAGGGTCACGACCTGCCATTCTTACTCTGCCCCCTCCTGACCGCAGCGGGAGCATTACCTGAATGACGACCAGAAGGTTGAGAGCTAATCCTGATCACTTTGCACACACACAGTCATCCCAAACCCCCCATGGGCTGGGTGCGATCACGCCCATTTTACAGCAGAAGACAGGGAAGTGATGTGACTTGCTGACGTTCACACACTGAGATTGAACAAGGTACAGACCCCATAAGCCTGATTTGTAACCCTGTCACTGCCCCTCAGCTGACAGGCTCTACCCCGAGATGTCCACCACGCTTGCCACTCACCACGTGGGGAACAGGCCCCCACAGTGTGGCAACTCCTGGGCTCTGCAGCCACATGTTGCTCTTGGAGCCTTTAAAATGCAGAGTGCCCTCCGCCATTTCCACACACGCACCCCGCCACTTGGTGGGACAAATGCATGTCAGCAGTGGTGGCAGTGGCAACCCCTGCAGCTCTGGCCTCAGCGCAGCTGCTGTGCTGCTGTAGCAGCCATGGCTCTGGTGAGTCGCTGGCATTCACTTAGAGCAGTGGGAGTGCTGGGGGAGCCTGGCTCTTGGGGTTCGCTGTGGCAAATATGCAAGGATGACAACCACACGTGTGGCGATCCTAGAATTACTATTGGACTCCACTGCTAGCCCCTCACACTCTACAAAAGGTTAAATACCCTGGCTAGGAGGGAGAGAGTCGCAGGACTCTGCCCAAGAAAGGTGCCAGCTAAGGAGCTGGGAGCCTAAAAACGGGTTCCATCGAGAGACTCTGGAGGGCAGTACAGGCGCAATTGTTCTGAACTGTGACAGAAAGAAAAAGTTGTTATATTGGCGTTGGCAGCTTTCGAAATGCAGGGAGATAAAACACCTGTGCCGAGCATTCCCTGGGAAGGGATCTTCCAAGAACATTCCCAGGGAGTTCAATGTATCCAGTGAGCAAGGTAGGGTGACCATATTCCCCTAGGGTAAATGGGAGACGCCATGGGGGTGGGGATTGGCCCGGCTAAAACGGCACAGCTGGTCACCCTGAATCAGGCACAGGCTGAACCCTTCTTCCCACCCAGACCTCTCACCTGCAGCCTGCTCCCAAACCCCCACCCACTGCTGCACTTTACCTCCCACCCAAACGCCCACACCCCAGCCCCAGCCCACTCCTGCACCTTCCTTCCCAGCCAGACCCCACACACCTGCCCTGGCCCACTGGAGCTGGAGAGAGAAACAAGCCTGCAGCTGCTTCTTCAGGGCTCAGTGCTGCAGACATCAGAGGGCCTCTGGCCCTAGCCCTGTGCCACACAGGGCTCCAGGGGGGCCTCCACCCTCACGCCATGCAGGGCTCTGGCCCCAGGTCCACAGCAGGGGCTGCCCCAGTAAGGCTCCAACCCCAGCTCCACCCCAGCCCTGTGGCAGCACTCCAGGAGGGGGGCCTCCAGCCCCATGGGAGGTCTGGGAGGGCCTTGGCCCCTGCACCACACAGGGCTCCAGCCCTGGCCCTGTGATGTGGCAGGTGTTGGGAGCTGGGGCCCTGCTCCCACACTGTGCAGGGCTCAGGCCGCAGTAGGTCTCTGGCTCCACCGCAGCCCTGCGGCAGGGACTGGGGGCTTAGGAGGCTCCAGGGATGGCTCCAGCCTTGCACTGCAATGGCCTCGGCTCCCGCTCCTCAAGTCCCTACTTTCCCGCACCCCAGCGCCATCCTCAACCCAACTAGGCACCTGCATGAGGTGGCTGGGGCTGGCAGTGGCATCCCAGTGGTGCAGCAGGTGGGGAACTGGCCAGAAATAAAGCCCTGCAAGTCTCCGGCCACAACAGAGGAAGGTCAGTGGGGAGGGCCAAATACAGGGCAATTGGTCCCCTTTACAAAATAAGTTGGGATGTCTTTTTGCCTCATTAAATACAGGACCGTCCTGCCTAACACGAGACGAATGGGCACCCTAGAGCAAGGGCAATGGTCAGGTGCTGTGCTGTGAGTCCCCACCTCAGAACTGAATGTGCAAGGCCCATGGCTGACAGGCATGGGTCCGAATCTGTCACTTTGAGACCACAGCGCAAGCTGGAGACCCTCGCTGCTCCTGAGCCACATTTCAGCACAATTCTAGAAGTGGCTTCATCTGGAGCTTTACGTAGATCAAATTGTATAGATCATAAAACCAGAAGGGACCCTGTGCTTAGCTCACCTCACCTCTCGTGCAGCACAGGCCAGACAGCTGCCCTCAATGCCTGGCTCTTCGCACAACAGAGGGCTGCTCAGAACAATACCCAGTCTTGATTTAAAAATAGCCCAGGATGGGGAACCCAACACAACCCTGGTAAATCCTTCTGATGGTTGGTTAACCTCCGTGTTAATGATTTGGGCTTTATTTCCAGTCTGACCTTGTCTGCCTTCAACTTCTAGCCACTGTCCTGTGTTACAGCTTTTTCTGCAAGCCGAGAGCCCACTAGGGAGGTTTTATTGCCCATGTAAGTACTTACAGACAGCATACCCAGCAAGCTGAGCAGTTGGGTGGTTCCCAGGAGAGATGCAGGTGCTGTCCAGCTGATTGACAGAGAGGCCTAAGCTGCCCCCAGCCAGCAGCCTGTGTTCTATCAGTGGTGAACATCTGCATATGCCTTGGTGTACATAACAAAAAGTATTCTGCCCATGGATGTTAAAAATTAGAGGATACTCTGCTTACAGACTGTGGTCATGTCACGCCCGCCCCTCCTCCAGTAAAACTAAAGAGATTTACTCCTGGCGTTTCTCCTGCAGCCACAGGACGTGAGACCTTATAGGTGTTTGTGCAGTGCCCACAAGATAAACTCAGCAGCGTTGCCAACCCCAAGGGGCCAAACACCACAGGATGGGCCTCAAAGAAATCATGAGATTGGAAGCTAATAATACCTCTTGGGCTCCTGTGTAGACCAGAGAGCTTGTCTCACCAGCATAACCACCTCCCCATGCGGTAGAGCTCACTGGGCTGACTGGAGACGTTCTCCCATCCGTGGAGGAGCATCTTCATTCCCACACTGTAGTGGCTGCAGTGTCTGAAGCGTAGACCTGTCCTACAGAACAAAAGCCTCATGCAGTCACACCCTGTTGCTGGAGAGCTCGTGCAATGACAACATCTCAAGAGCAAAGGAAGTGAAATCCACAACAGTTGCCAGAGGATGGGATCTTCAGTCCCTGTTTGACACTTGTATTGGGTTTGTTAACAGCTGTGTAACCCCAACATTTCAAGAACAGCCAGCTAAAGAGAAGCCTTTGTTAAAGATTCATGCATATCCACCCCCTACTTGGTACCCCAAAATATCATAGTAAGTGTCCCTGAGCACTCTCAGAATTGCTCCAGCAAAAGCAGACCTGAGATTCTGGGCATCCAGTCTATACCCCAGGAACACCAGTCCTGGAACCTTTCCCTGCAACAAAGCCCGCTGCCAGCTTCGTCCACGTGTCTTCTCTGGAAATACCATCACTGGACCTAACCAGGTTACTCACAGAATCACGGGCACTTTCTCATGCTCCTCTACTAACATCATATATGCCATCATGTGCCAACAATGCCCAGATGCTTTGTACATTGGACAGACTTCTAACTCCCTTAGACAAAGGGTTAATGGGCACAAAACAGACATCAAAACACTCCAGATCCACAAACCAGTTAGTCAACATTTTAATGGAATGGGGCATTCTGTCAATGACCTAAAGGCATGTGTGTTACTGAAGAGGAATTATCGCACCGTTCTGGAAAGAGAAGCAGCCGAGATGGCTTTTATATTCAAATTCGGCACATTAACACATGGTTTAAACCAGGACGGGAACTTTCTGAGTCACTATAGGGGCTCGTCTGCATACTTGGCTCAATCTAATTCTTGACCTTCCCCCCCACCCCTCCACTCTCTGATTTGCTCACCTTGATTATCTTTTTCTGATTTGTCCTCCTTGCTTACTGTTTTTGGTTCTCTGTGCCTTAAATATTGAGTCTGTTCTGGTCTGGCCATGGTCTGAAGAAGTGGGTCTGTCCCACGAAAGCTCACCTAATAAACTATTTTGCTAGTCTTTAAAGTGCTACTTGACTGCTTTTTGTTTTGACACATACCTTTAGGTCATTGACAGAATGCCCCATTCTATTAAAATGTTGACTAACTGGTTTGACTAACTGGTTGACTAAGACAAATATGTGCAAGGCCACTGGGGGAAGGCTGTGCACCATATGTTCACCACAGCAATCCCAGCAGGTGTGGCAGGGGCAGTGTTTAACCCTTAAACCCCTCCAGTTCTCAGAGGCCAGGAGAGTGATCACCTAGCAAACACATTCCCTCCACCCTCCCACAGCCTCGCACACTGGGCTGGCATGTGAGGGATCAAGTGTCACAACTGCTATGAGGAAACCCAGCATGTTACTCAACAGCCTTTGCTGGAGGGTGTGGTGCTGTAAGTTTCCCATTTCCCCATCAGGATGGAGGAGGGCACCAGGGCAGGGACGGTTGCAACTGTTGCCTCAGTCTGCGGCTACACTTGAGCTACAAAAGCCCTAGGGCTGCCCTCGCTGCACCACTGGCAGAGCACACTGCAGACGGGGCACCAAGGAGATGAAGCTCTGGGCGGTCCTGCTGCTGCTGCCCCTGCTTGCAGGGAGCTCAGGTACATGGGAAGAGCGATTGTGCCCAAAGGGTCACAGACGGCTGTGTGGGTCGCTCAGCCCCAGTGAAGGGCTGAGGAAGGATTCACTGCCATGTTGTGGGGAACAGTTTTCAGGCAGCTGCTTGGTGGTGGTAGGGGGACTAGATTTCCCTCTGTGTGTGGCCTGCACTTCTCATATTCCTGCCACCATAGCCTGCAGTGATATAAATACTAATCGCGTGGGATTGTCAAGGTCTCGCTGACTTGTCTGTTGCCCATCCATCCCACAGGAGATCCGTGTCCTGACTGAGCCCACTCCCAGCTTCCACTAGCCTGGCCTTGGCTTCCCAGCCTTGCCCCTTGGTTCAGCTCCAAGGCATAGTTTGACTTCTATACTGGGGGCAGAAAGTGGCTCCAGTCACACCAATGGGGCCACACACTGGGGACAAATTCTGAACTGGCTGGGAGGGGCACCACTTCCAATATTTTTTGGAGGGGGCAGCTTTAACCCTGATTCCAGGGTCTACACAGACAACTGAAAACTCTTCTATGGTTTGGTTTGGTTTGGCGGATAACCTAGAAATATCTGATAGGAGCACTGTGTCTGATTCCTATATCAGAAAAGAAAATTTATAAAATATCAGACCCCCAAAAGCTTCAATACTAACATGCTCTGACACCCTATGGCAAGTCACTTAAGAGACACTGGTTAGGATTCAAATTGTATTGTATGTTCTTAGTCAGATACTCTTAGTAGAGTCAGGAGGAACCATCAAGATCATCTAGTCCAGTGGTTCTCAAAGTGTGGTCGGTGGACAAATAGCGGTCCACGACCATCTTGCAGGTGGGCTCTGGGTGCACGACTTTCCCCCCGCCTGTAGTAGGGAGCCTATCCTGGCTCTCCAGAGCTGCAGCCCCTCTGTATGTTATAGCTGTGTCTATGTTTTTATGCTCCAGTAGAGTAATATGGATAATTTAGTACTTAAAGCTAAGCAAAGGTATTCTGTCATCATGGGTGGTTGTCTGGTAGTCTGCAGAAAGGTTTGTGTTGACCAGGATGGGCCATGGGCCAAAAAGTTTGAGAACCCCTAACCTGGTCTGACCCCCACCGCACATGGCAAGCCACAGAACCTCCCCCCACCCACTCCTGAAATAGACACCTAAGTTCTGGATGAGTTACTGACATCCTCAAATCACAGTCTAAAAACTTTGAGCTAAAGAGACTTCTCCATTGACACCAGTTTAAATCTGCAAGTGACCCATGCCCCATGCTGCAAAGGGAGTGAAAAACTATGAGGGTTTCTGTCAATCTGACGGGGGAGAGGTGGGGGATTCCTTCCCGGCCACTACCATGGCCATCAGTTAGACCCTGTGCATGGGGGCAAGAACCACCAGGCAGATACCAGGGGAAGAATTCTCTGTATTAACTCAGAGATCTCCCCTCCCGGTGCCCTCTCTCCAGCTGTGGGGGATTCTGGCTCCACGCAGTCACTAATGGCCACACGGCATTGGAGGCCTTCCTGTCATACCACCCCTCCATGAAATTTTCAAGCTCCATCTGGAAGGTAGGTAGGGTTTTTGCCTCACTGCTCCCCTGGGGAGGCTGCTCCAGAACTTCACTCCCCTGGTGGTTAGACACCTTCACCTCGTTTCAAGCCTCACATGTTGATGGGTAGTTTATAGCCACGAGTTCTTGCGCCAGCATTGGCTCTGAATTTAAGTAACTCCTCTTCTTCCCTGGAATTTATCCTGATGTACTTATAGGGAGCATGTGTACTCATCTCTCCTCTGCCTATCTTTGGTCAGGCTAAATACGCCAGGCTCTTTGAGTCTCCTCTCCTAGGGCAGCTTCTCAGCCCTCCGACCACCTGAGTAGCCCCTCCCTGCACCTGTTCCAGTTTGAATTCATCTTTCTTAAACAGGGGAGACCAGACTTGCCCTCAGCACCCTGCAGGAGCCTCCTCAGTGCCTTGCACAATGGTACTAACAGTTCCCAGTCTGGGCTGGGAACACCTCGCCCAACACATCACAGCCTGGCTCTGCCCTCTTTGGATAAACGTTGGGCAGCTGAAGGTTGCTATAAATCCCACCTCCCCTGCCCCGACTCCTCTCTTCTGCAAAATAAATAAGTCCAGTTTCCTCAGCCTCTCCTCTCTTGCCCTCCACTGGACTTTCTCCTATTTGTCCACATCCTTTCTGTAGTCACGGTCTCAATACTGGACACAATACTCCAGATACAACAAGAAGTCCTGGGGCACCTCATAGACTAACAGATAGTTTGGAGCATAAGACCTGCGGCCTAACTTTGTGGATATCAACAGGGAGCCAATTAGCATCAAATGCAATTCTATAGGACTCCCAAACTCATTTCACACTGGCCCGCAAGCGTGTTACATGGGAAGAACACTGAGCCACCACCCTGTATTCTGGATTCAGACCAGTGAGGGACATGTGCTTAGCCACCCACACCTTAAGCTCTCTCCCTTCTTGGCTATTTCTCCCACCTGCTAACAAGTCCATCTGCATGACCATTCTCAATATGCCTTTCAGCTCTGGACTGCATTGAGATACCAGGCTCTTTAAAGCAGATCGACGCCGGTAATGGGCAGGTGTTTGGAGTGAACAGCGCAGGCAATATTTACACTCTGTATGGGGCCAACTGGGTCCAGCTGCCAGGTGCCCTGAAGCACGTCACTGTTGGTCCGGCCGGAGTCTGGGGTGTCAACAACAACAACAACATCTACAAGCTGGTGGGAGGAAGCTGGAAACAGATCTCAGGTAATGCGCAGGCTGGATATGTCACGGGGACAACCAAAGGAGTCTCTGTAAGGACTCTGAGCTGGGTTCCAAACTCTCACCCTAGGCTGCTGTCATGGCTCCTGCCTGAGAGGCCACTCTCGGGAGCTGATGACATCTTCCCCCTATAGTGCCACTGGTACCAATTTTGTACCATTTTAACTACCTAGGGATGTGGATATAGTCGAATTAGTGAAAACCCCTAGTGTGGATGCAGCTGCACTGTGCTTGTGTTGGTAGAGATCATCTTGGGAGATGTAGTGAAATCAGCTCTGCTGATAAGAGCCCCTTGTCAGTGTTCTAACTGTGTCTTCACTGTGGGGAGGCACTGATTTAACTGTGTCACATTCCAGACTGATACACAGCAGTACAAAATAGGCATTGTCCAGCCCTTAAACTGAACTTGAAATCTCCACCAGGCCTGGCCACACACACTTGGTACACTCGCTTGACTACATAGGGTAGGAGTGCGACTTTTCTATCAAAACTGCTGCATGCATAGAACTGTCTGCACGCTGGATTTGTAACAGTGTAAAGGTGCCTTTCACCAGCACGGCTTAATCCCCTCTCCTTTGCCTATGAGTGCCTTCAGGCCAGTGCCAGCAGAGAAAGCCCAGGCTCTCACACAGGCATACCAGTTGGACCAAGTAACCCACCGTCTGTGCTGCTGCTACAGAGTGACACAGTGAGAGGTGAAAATCCTGAGATCTTATTACATAGCTAACAGTGTCCACAGCAGGGGCATTGTACCAGGGGGTTTGCAGTGGCTTCACATCAGTTTAAAATCATACCAGGGATTAAAGGAATGCAAACTTCTTGTGTGAACAAGGCCTAAATAACTCAGGCTAAACCGAAATAACAGCTTCTTAGAGTGAAGTCCCATAGGCCTTGGCAGCAGCTGAATTAAATTAGGTAAAATTAAACTGGTGCAAAGCAGTGTATACGCAAGCCCTGATACTCCCAAGACCTCTGTGAGGCAGGAACATTTCCTGACCCCATATTCCAGGCACTGAGAGCTTAGAATCAATGAGTGCACACGTTAGCACCTAACAAAGATGTCCTGATTTCCAGGAGTGCTGAGCACTGAGGATGCCCACTGGTGTCAATGGCAGTTCTCAGTGCCTGGATTCCCCAAAATGATTTTTCAAGGGCCATTAGGTAAACTGGGAGAGGACGGGCAACCAAACCCATGAATCCTGATTCTCAGGCTACTGCTCCACACACTAGACCCCACTTCTCTGACCAATATCTCCTTCTCCTCTCACCCAATGGCTAGAGATAATTTCTTGCCAAGTTCCAAAGAGGTGATTTACTTCCTTGTTTTCTCCAGGCTCCCCCATCCCTGCCCTCTCCTCTGAACGCTGTTTTCCCCTTGTTTGTTTTCAGGGCAGCTCAAGCAAATTGATGCAGGTGGAGACATGTTCATCTCTGGTGCCAACATGAATGATGACATTTTCTGTCTGCCACGCTCAGCAGCTGTCACCGTGAACAATGACTCCTCTTTGCCCTGGGTCAATATTGCAGGAAAGCTGAAGTACTACAGCTGTGGTTTGTGGGGCTGCTGGGGAGTTAACTCTGCAGATGACATCTTTTTCCGGTATGATGTCACCCCAGACCCTTGTGCAGGATCCAGGTGGCAGCACATTCCAGGCAAGCTGTCCATGATTGAGGTCGGGACAGAAGGCTCTGTCTACGGCGTGAACAGTGAAGGACGTATCTATCGCAGGTACAGTACAGGTGACAACAGGAGGGAAGGTTTCTCCCACAAGAGATCAGGGCCATTCCTACCTGTCACTAAGGGCATAGAGAGAATAGGATGTGACACGATGCTGTGGACCAAGCCGACCTTGGCAGCCGATGCTCGCTGATTTGCTGATCAGTGATCCCAGGTCTCTCCAGCACCCCAATGGATCTCACATCAAGACACCCACTGTTGCCTAATTGAGAATCCTCAAATGCTAACTAGCCAGGAACATGTCTACAGTCCAAAAACGGGAAGGGAGGTACAGTGCAGAGGGGAATGCTTGGAAGTCAGAGTTCTGCAGATTATGGGTGGCACAGGTCCACGCGCAGCACTTCAGGCCACCCAAACTATGCACGTGCCATCCCCATACAGGGATGGTACATCCTCCATCCTGGGGGTGCAGAACCTCCTCTGCAATTGCTTCACCTGGCCAGCAGGGGCCCCATGGGGGCCACACACAGGACTTCAGGGTCCCCACTGCTGGGTGGAGGCAGATGGAGGAAGAAGCTCCCAGACTGTTATGCCCTGGGAGCAGGGGAGGGGAGAGAGCTGCCAATTCGGGGCACAGATCTGGCCTTTCCCCTGACTGCACACTGGGGATTCACCTTGTGTTCTCTATTTCGCTCCATCACTGGCTTTGATTCCCTGCCACCTGCCAAGGCAGAGAAAGGCCCTGTGCTGTTTGGAGGCAGGACTATTTCGTTAGGCGTGGGGGTGGGGTTGGGGGTTGCTCCCTGCCCTTCTGGCCCCAGCCCACACAGCAGGGGGATGAAGCATGCAATGCTCAGCTCTAATGCTGCCATCTTGACAGGGTCTGGCAAGATGGCATGGGGGCTGCAATGCAGGCCCCTGAGTGAAGAGCAAGGAGAAACAGACTGAGGCTGCCTTCTGGGCTTCACTGAGAAGCTGCTCTCTACAGGCTGGGACAAAAGCAGAGTCCTTCTCCTCGCAGCCCTGTATTAACACCAGTCCTGTAACCTTCCTTTCAGGGATGGAATCACCCAAAGGAACCCCATTGGGAACACCTGGACCCAGGTGGCTAGTTTCATCTGCAAATGCAAACACGTGTCCTATGACCTGGGCCAGCTGTGGCTGATTAGTGACCAGGAAACGATTGTGAGATGCCGAGTCTAAATCAGATTCCCCTGATCTCAGCCTTCCAATGATTAACAGCATTTACCTACCTCCCCTGCAGTGCTTAGTGTGAGCCCAGACTGAGCCCTGACACCTCTAGCTTGGCTGTTCAGACCCCTAGCACCTCTGGGCTTGCTGTATGATTTATGAAAGTAAAAATATTGCTTGACTCCTGCTTGTCCCCTCCTGCAATCCTCTGTCCAGGTGTTGTGCAGTCCTTCTCCATCCAGGGGCATGGAGCTTTTGTTCCAAGGGTAAAACTGAGTCCCTCAAAATAGAGCTAAGAAGATTCATTACTACCTGCTCCCCCCTGACCTCTGTTGCCCCTGCCCAACCTCTGGATTTGCCTCCAACCTGCTGCACATACCTCTACACTGAGAAAAGTCAATGGGTACCAAGTGAACATAGTAAGGTCCAAGCTGACGATAAAGGGCAGAGCTTTTAGCTACGAGAGAAGTCAATCTCAGGAACAGATCACCAAGAAATACGATAAACTCTTTCACTTGGAATCTTTCAAACAAGCCTGGATGTCTGTATAAGTGCTCTAATACACTCTGTATCAACTCCATGCTCTCGGGTTGGCTGCAAAAGTCACTGCAGGACATTTGTCTCCTGTGTTAGGTAGGAAATCAGACTAGATGGTTTGACCTGCTGTCCTGATTTCTATGTCAGAAGCTCGGCATATGCACCCCTCTCCCCAGTATTTCCATAATCCCAAATATCTGCATCACCCGACTAAAGGCGCTAGGTATCCCACAGGATGGCTGCAGAGCCAGAGCTGCTCACACTAGGCTGAGCAGGAAAGGGCTGGTCAAGGGCTGAAGTTTCTGTCTTGCTCACTCTGTTGTGGAAGCAGCTGGGATTGCCCTGTGCTTGGGGCTGTGTTTGTGCCAATAAAGCCTTGTAGCATCTCACACGCCTTCCTTGTCATTTTGTTCAGTTCATGTCTGGGAGAAGGCTCTGGTGCTAGGAACCGAAGAGCAGCAGTCAGAGCTCTACTATGAAATAGTCCTGGTGTTTGTGACATAATTATCCCACAGGCCTGCCAACCCTCCCGCCCCTAACTCCCCACAACCCTCTCTCGGCCGTCCAGGTTACCTCGCTAATCGGTTCCTCTCCTTTCCTCACCCCTCAACCACGCTGCCAGGAGAGGAGACAAGCATGATGGAGGGTGAGCTAGTCACTCTGCCTCACAGTGGTCTCCTCTCCAGTGCCATGTGCTCCAGGGACTGTCAGGAGCCCTGATGACTGGCCTCATTGAGCAGCAGGCATTCTAGAGGTGGGGAGAACTCCCAACTTTACAATCAGAGGAAGATGGGCAAGTGAGAAACAACCCCTGACCCCACTCTGTGCAACTCTCCCCTGACACTAGGACATGGCCTCTGGCTGGGCTTTGTAGCCACACACCTCGCCCCTTCCTCCTGAGTCACAGCCATAGCTAGCTGATAGGTGTCAGTAAGAAGCTGGTCTCATAAAAGACATTACAAAAACAAGGGGGAGTCCCTTAGCATCTTAGAGACTAACAGATATATTAGGGCATAAGCTTTAGCGTGTAAAAGCCATCTCATCAGAAGGAAAGGAACAACTCCTCATTGTTTTTACTGATATAAACTAACACAGCAACCCCTCTGAGTCAAGAGCCATTACCTCACCCATCTTATCTCTCTAATGTCCTGGGACCCACCCAGCTACAACAATGCTGCATAGCTCTCCAAGGCTACGTCTACACGTGCACCCAACTTCGAAATAGCTTATTTCGATGTTGCGACATCGAAATAGGCTATTTCGATGAATAACGTCTACACGTCCTCCAGGGCTGGCAACGTCGATGTTCAACTTCGACGTTGCTCAGCCCAACATCGAAATAGGCACAACGAGGGAACGTCTACACGGCAAAGTAGCACACATCGAAATAAGGGAGCCAGGCACAGCTGCAGACAGGGTCACGGGGCGGACTCAACAGCAAGCCGCTCCCTTAAAGGGCCCCTCCCAGACACACTTTCATTAAACAGTGAAAGATACACAGAGCCAACAACTAGTTGCAGACCCTGTATATGCAGCACGGACCCCCAGCTGCAGCAGCAGCAGCCAGAAGCCCTGGGCTAAGGGCTGCTGCCCACAGTGACCACAGAGCCCCGCAAGGGCTGGAGAGAGAGTATCTCTCCACCCCCCAGCTGATGGCCGCCATGGAGGACCCCGCTATTTCGATGTTGCGGGACGCGGATCGTCTACACGTCCCTACTTCGATGTTGAACGTCGAAGTAGGGCGCTATTCCCATCCGCTCATGGGGTTAGCGACTTCGACGTCTCGCCGCCTAACGTCGATTTCAACTTCGAAATAGCGCCCAACACGTGTAGACGTGACGGGCGCTATTTCGAAGTTACTGCCGCTACTTCGAAGTAGCGTGCACGTGTAGACGCAGCCCAAGTGTAATTGTAACAGGGGAAGAATCATCATCAAAGGGGCATGCTTCCAGGGAGACCCTGCAGGGATTGGTTCTGGGCCCAAGACTATTTAACATTTTTATCAATGACCTGGAAGGAAACATAAAGCCATCACATATAACATCTGCAGATAACACAGACTGGGGGGGGTTGTAAACAAGGAAGAAGACAGGTCATTGTTACAGAGCAATCAGATCAGCCAGGCAGCTGGGTGCAAGCAAACAACAGACATGTAAATATGGCAACATGCAAATAGTCCCCCCACATCTAGAAACAAAGAACATAGGCCATACTCACAGGGTGGGGCTCATTCCTGGTGAGCCGCCGTGGATAAGCATCTGTACATGACCTCCTGATGCAATGCAGTGGCCAGAAGGGCAAATGTGATCCTGGGACCATGAACAGGAGACTGTCAAGTCAAAGCAGTGAAGTTATAGGAGCTCTGTATTTGGCACTGGTCCGAGACCTGCTGTCATCCTGTGACCAGTTCTTGTGCCCATCACTGATGAAGGAGGCTGGTAAATTGGCATCGGCTCAGAGACCAACCCAGAGAACGATTAAAAGATTGAAAAACCTGCCTTATGGTGACAGACGTGAGAAACTCAATCTATAGCTTATCAAAGAGGATGGGCAGGGATGACCTGATTGCAGTCTATATCCTGGGGGAACACACATTTAACAATGGGCTCTTCCAGTGCTTTTTCTCAAGAAAAAAAGTGCCGGAACTCAAGTCAGATGACTCCTCTTAGAGGTTAGGGTGTTCAGTTTTAATGCTCTGGTCCCCACGTTGCTATGGGACTAATGGGGATGCCTGCCCTGGTCCCCACACTGCTGCGAGACCAGCGGGGGCTTCTGCCCCATCCCCAGGCTGCTGCAGGGTGGTGGGGGCTCCTGCCCAGTCCCTGCACTGTTGCAGAACTAGCAGTGAAAATTTTTCTGGTGCTCTCATGTAAAAAAGGTGCCAGAACTCCATTCTGGTGCATTCCAACAGAAAAAAAACCCTGGGCTCTTCAGTCTAGCAGAGCAAGGTATAACACAAGCCTATGACTGAAACTGAAACTAGACAAATTCAGACCAGAAATAAGGACAAAATTTTAATGGTGAGAATAACTAATCTCTATCACTGCCAATTTGAAAACCAAGATTAGATGTTTTTCTAAAATTTCTGCTCTAGGAATTACTGTGGGGCCGGTCTCCAGCCTTTTCTACCCAGGAGGTCAGACTAGATGATCACCATGGTCCCTTCTGGCCTTGGAGTCTCTTACCCCCAGAAACCACCTTAGCAATGAGGGCCTTTTCTCATCCCCTTCTCTTGTTCCCATTTTCCTCCAGCAACCAAACCCTCTCCCTGCTACCACACAGGGGGCTTCTCCATCCTCCCAGAGCTCCTGCCAACATTCCCAGAAATTGGCATGACCTCAGATGAACTCCTACCCATTCCTTCTGGACTCAGGTTAAACCTCTGCAGGGGCACAAGGCAAGGAGAAAGTTCCACCTAAAGAACACATATTTCTGTTATACAAGTGCAAATCTGTCCTGTGATTATCCTTTCCTTCCTGCATCTGCCCCATACTGCACTGCTCCCATCCTCCACTTCACTCGCCATCCCTGGGGACTTAAATGAACCTCTACAAAACAGATTATCAACAGAAGCTGCAGAAAGGGACCAGCTAGTTGGTGCTTTTCTGTTAGTTTATTGCTGAAACAGCTACAACCCTGTGCTGGCTTTAAGCTGCTTCGCTTCCTCCTTGCTAAAAAAGGCAAAGCAAGTGTCAGAGATGTTGGAATGAAACTCATTAGAAACTAAGAAACCTGCAGAAGTGGGGTACTGAAGGAACATCTCTCAGGATCATTTCTCAATCATCATGGCCGCTCCTCTCGTGCGGATTGTTTTCTGGCTGCCTTCCTTGGACTTCGTCATAGTCAGACTGGCAGAATTGATTGCCAGGTTCTTGGTTCTCTGACTGGTCAGTTGCACTATTTTTCCAAATTTATCAGACTCCTTCTTCCACCGGGACATCTTCTTCTGTTGGTCACTCATGAACTTCTTTTTTAAATGCTCATAAAAGTGGCTGGTCTTTTTTCTTGTCTCCTCTAAGCGATTTACCTTTAAGACAATAAATGTGATTTTTAGCACAGGATCAAGCTCCAACATGGGGACTGCCTTTGAGGAAAGATGTGTCCTCCAGGATCTACCCCCAGACTCCCACTCCTGGCCTTTCACAGTAACTCCCTTATTCCTGACTGAGAGGGCATTAACCCTGCTCTGAACCTTGTCCTGGAAAGGCTGACCAAGCACCTCTGCCTCCTTCCAGGCTCTTCTCAGTTTCATCAAGATCAACAGAGTTCTGCCAACTGAGGCCAAGAACATTCCCTGACATTCTGAAATTGACTGGATGCAGTGTTCAAAAATTACTGCACTGCAGACAGACAGAAATGCCGTAAAGTTACACAGAGCTGGTCCCCTTGTTTAATATCCTTATCCTTGTTCTGGGACCAGTATCTGAGTTGTACAGAAGAACCCCCATATAGTCTCACCTGGTATCTCTAATTTGCCCATGACTGTATTATCTAAACCAAGTGGGAACAGAACATGGGGAACAGATAGTTGAAATGTAAACACCCACCAGCTATGGCTATTTCCTTCTCCCCAGGTCCTGGGTGGCCAGGGCCAGATGCTCAAAGGCACCTAATGAAAACATCTCTGAGGGGCTGGGCCTCCATGCTTTACATGTCACCTCTGCATCACAAGCATTTCTCACTCTTCCCAGATATTTTGAGTCCTCCTTGTCCAACCTGAGCTCCCTATCATCCCAGATGTCGTAGATTTCCCGTGGTCTTAACGTTCAATATTAGGGCTAGCTTGCTGACAGGCCGTGCCCTTGAGAAAACGCCCACAGCTTAAGACCATGAGGGAGAATCAGCACCCGACCCAAGCCTTCAGGAAAAGCCAAAGATAACCTTATTCGTAATACTCATTCACCCTGTTCCAGCACAGCACCAATCACATGACTAGTTTCAATGAAGAAAATGACACTCCCTGTGCACTTACAGTTAAGCTTGTACTCCAGTGTTCTGTTGGATCAGGACCAGAGTGCTCAGCAAGTACAGGTAGGGCCCTAGCGAATTCATGGTCCATTCAGATCAATTTCACAGTCACAGGATTTTAAAAATCGTACGTTTCAGCTATTCAAATCTGAAATGTCACGTTCCTGTAATTGGAGGGATCCTGACCCAAAAGGGTGTGTCTGGGGGGTGTAGTAGCAAGGTTACTGGAAGGGATGGTTGCACTCTCGAGGCACCCAACTCAGAAGGCAGCAGCACAGCAGTACTGGTGGAATGGTATGGTAGAGGCATCCTTACTTCTGAGCTGCGGCTGGCAGGGCACGGCCTTCAGAGCTGGGCACATGGCCAAGAGCCGCCACTCTCCAGCTGCCCAGCTCTGAAGGCCACACAGAAGTGAGGGTGGCAGTACTGTGAGCCTTAAAATAACCTTGTGATCCCTCTGCCACTCCCTTTTGGGTCAGGACGCCCAGCTGAAGACACGCTGACTTCCAACCTGCAATCTGCACAATACATGGTAAAAGCACACAAGACTAGATGTCAAGGTCTGTGAGGTGTTTTCCCTTGCCATGAATTTGGTAGGCCCTCAGATGCTGCCTTGTGCATGATCAGAAGTGGCCTCCCAATGCCATCTGTGGCAGAGAAGGTAGGAGGGGTTCCAGGGGAAGTCAGTTTCCTTTCCCCAAACACAACCAGCAGGCTCACTGGTGCAGCAGATGACCCCCCACCCTTTATACTAGGAACTGAATGTTGCCTCCATGTTACACCCGAACTTCACAACAAGATGCTCTTGAAACTAGATCTTCAGCCTCACCATGGACCCCAGCCCGAGCTGAAGACAACAGTGCTTTCACCCTGGGGTCAATATGATTCAAGGCCTTGGGGCAGGGCCATGGAGCCCTTCACTCTAGCTCAGAGAGAGGTACAGTGTGAGGGTTGGGGTTCTGGCTTGCTGGGGAGTCATTATGCTGGTAGTAAGCCTCACCCTTGCTGACTGAGCTAACCTTGTTATCCCCACCCTTGCTCTGGCTTATTTATACCGGGCCCTGCAGATTTCCAAGACCAGCATCTGATGAAGTGAGTCTGTGCTCACGAAAGCTCATGCTCAAAACTTTTCTGTGAGTCTAAGGTGCCACAGGACCCTTCGTTGCCATTAGGCTGGGGAGTTTCTCTACATGCCAGAAAAGGGGTGTGATCAGGGCAGTGCATGGGAGGGGCTTACATGGTCACATGCCCCTCCCCAAGACACCCAAGACATGGAAGGGAGGCAGGGAGAGGTGAGCAGCAGAGCTGGAAGGGAAGAGGTGGTACCAGCACCCTTCTTCTTCCAATGGCTGCCACATTGCCTGCTTGGATGCTGCCTGGTGCATCGGAGTGGCTGTTCTTGCCTAGGCAGCTGCTGCACTGCAGTGGTCAGGGTCCCAGGTAAGCAGCATGGCCAGAGGCTGCCTGGGAGTGCCTGGTGTAGTAATGAGAGGGCCTGACTATCAGGCTAGGTGTAAGGCTAGAGGCCTAAACCATGGTCAATGCCTAGCTAAAGCACCTCAGGCCTGAACAACATACATTTAAAGCACTAACCGTCAGTTAGGTAGAGTCTGCTCAGGAATGCAGCAAGAGACAGGTGCTGATAAGTAACAAGGCCTAAAAGCACATAAAAGCACCTGAAAGCACCCTGTGCCAGGCACTCAGTGATACAGAAGCACATTCTAGTACAGCAGGACATGTTTTATGGCAGCAGGAAGCTCCCCACAGATAACAGCTTAGTACCACGACATTCCGGCCCAAGTTCAGGACAGGGTCAGAATGACAGCATGATGGATGGTGTTGTTTTGATGGTACCAGCACTATCTCCAAGCTAACAAGTAAAATCTGGTTACATTAAAGGGGTTGACTTATTACAATTAAAGGGTTGTACCTAGGATACATAACGTATACATGAGTTGTGTGTATCTGGTTATAAAAGCATCACTCAACTGAGGAATGCAGAGTGACCTGGGGATGACGGCACTCTGTTGCCATCAATTGAGTCACGTTCATTGTCACTGCACACGCATGTATTAGTGTAAAACTGCTGGCATCCAAGCGGGGACGCCCAGTGTGCTAAAGCCCCAGTGTCAATGACAATAAACCTGGTTCCACCTCCTTCATACCTCACTTGATTTGTGGTCGTTGGGGGCTGCCAGACGTCTGTTGCATTGGCTGACTGCAAATGCCAATGAAGTAGTCACAGGGAGCATGCGCACAGCCAAAGGTTATTAACACACCCTGGAGCAGAACAGAGGCTGAGCATCACCCTGGTGACAGCCCGACTACACCTGGGAGATGACAGAGCACCTCTCTGCCCCTGCCAGTAGTATGCCACAGAGAGGGGATGGAGAGAGAACATGGGGTCCCGAGCTAAGGGCAGGAACAAGTTACATGGAGTGGGGCACATTAGAAGGTCACATGGGGGGATGTGTCCCCCCAACAGCTGGTGCCCCCTTTATGTCCCCCCATTAGTTATCCCAGGTGTGAGCATTACCTCTATCTCCTGGATTCGCTGGACACTGGTATTGTCACGGATGATGACTGTGGATAAGTGACTCTTTGGCAAAAACCTTTTCACAGCCATTTCACTGCCATTGAAGAGACTGAGGAGGGGAAAGAGGCTTTGTTATTGTCTCCCTGATCAGGGGAAGCAATGTCGCTGGTAGCCCAGTTCTACTATTCACAGCCACACAGGCCAGACACTGCTCAGGGATGGAGTCACCCAGTCTCATTCGAATTCAGGTTCTTTGCTGGTGTTACATGGAGTGAAGCTGTGTATTTTAGCAGGACTGTTAATTAATGGCAGTTAATGCACATGACTAAAAATGTTGATTAAAACTTAATCACAATTAATAGCAGTTGTAATTGCACTGTTAAACAGCAGCATACCAATTGAAATGTATTAAATATTTTGGAAATATTTGCACTGTAAAATGGTGAAGGAAATAGTGGTTTGCAATGTGCCTCACACAAGTACCTCGATGCAATCTCTTTATTGTGAAAGTGCAATTTAGAAATGTAAGTTTTTCTGTTACATAACTGTATTCAAAAACAATGTAAATTGTTAGAGCCTTCACGTCCACAGTCCTACCTCTTGTTCAGCCAATCCATAAGACAAATAAATTTGTTTACACTTACAGGCAATACTGCTGCCTGCTTCTTGTTCACAATGTCACCAGAAAATGAGAACAGGCATTTGCATGGCACTTTTGTAGCTGGCATTGCGAGGTATTTACGTGCCGGGTATGCTAAAAATGTGTATGTTCCTTCATGCTTCTGCTACCATTCCAGAAGACATGCTCCCACGCTCATTACAAAATCAGTGAATGAACTTGAGGGGAGAATGGTATGTCTCTAGCTCATTTTCAGAATCATAAAATGCTTAGAATCATACAATCTAAGATGCATAGAATCATAGAAGGGACCTTGGGAGGTCATCGAGTCCAGCTCCCTGCCCTCGTGGTAGGACCAAGTACTGTCTAGACCATCCCTGATTGACATTTATCTAACCTGTTCTTAAATATCTCCAGATATTTAACCTGTTCATAGCCTTGGTGGGACTGGGGCCAGGGTGACCCCCTCCCCTGTGGCAGGGGCCATGTGCCTCCAGCCAGAGCAAGTTGGAGGGTGGGCTAGGTTGTGGCCAGGGATGAGAAAAGCAGCCCTCTCCCAGCAGCCACAAGACCCAGCCCTGTGCAGCACTGAATAGGCAGCTCCAGAGTGGCCCAGCTCGCAGGGACCCACTTCTTTCCTGGGGAGTTTAACAGGTTAGTTTCCCAGTCATTTTCTGCGCTGGGGAGACAGGGCAGGGACAGGCGGAGGGACCTTCTGCCAGGAGTGAGGGAGTCTCTGTGGGGTGGGGGGTCCCCTGTGGCCAGGAGGAGAGTGGGGGCGTGGAAGGGCCTCGAGCAGGGCAGAGGTGTGTGCCATGCCAGGAGTGAGAGCAGGTGGCAGGGGGTCCCTGCACAGGGTGGCTGGAGCCCTTGTGCCTGGGGCAGCAAAGGAGGGCAGGGGTCCCAGTGCCCAGGCCAGACGTGGGGTGAAAGTGGGGGGGCGGTGCCCGGAGGGGGGAGGGGACGGAGCGAGGCCCGGGAGAGGGGGGCGCGGCTCGGGGAAAGGGGGCGCGGCGGGGTGGGGCCCGGGAAAGGGGGGGGGCGCGGCTCGGGGAAAGGGGGCGGGGCGGGGCGGGGCGGGGCCCGGGAAAGGGGGCGGGGCGGGGCGGGGCCCGGGAAAGGGGGGGCGCGGCTCGGGGAAAGGGGGCGGGTGAGGGGGCCCGGGCCCGGGCTCGGGGAAAGGGGGCGGGTGAGGGGGCCCGGGCCCGGGCCCGGGCCCGGGCCCGGGAAAGGGGGGGGGCGCGGCTCGGGGCCCGGCTCGCCCCCGCACCTGAAGAGCACCAGCACGTGGTTGACGCGGGGCTGGCAGAAGGTGACCCGCGGCCGCGGGAGGCGCAGCTCGTCCATCCCGCCGGCCGGGGCTGTGGCGGGGGCGCGCCGTGGGGCGCGTCACAGAGGCGGGCGAGGGGGTGACGCAGCGAGCGGGGAGCCCGAGGGCGGCTCTGGGGTTCGCAGCGGCGATTGTCCCTGCGCGGGCCCCGTAGCCGGTTGCCCTGGAGACCGGGGTCCGCGGCAGGAGGCGGCGCCGGGGGGCGGGGGGTGAGTGGGGCCGGGGGGAGGCGAAGGGGGGCGCGTGCCCGCCCCACGTCTGGGGTCAGGCCCGCCTGGGGCCCCGGCCCGGACAGCCCCGCCACCTGGGGCAGGCCCGGGAAGGGAGGGGGCGCGCCGGGTCCGGCCTTGGCCGCTGCTCACTGGCCCGGCCCGGGGTCGCCGTGTTGAGCGCGGCCCTTTGGCGGGGAGGGCCCCGCCCGGCAGCCAGACAGACCCCGGAGCGTTTCGTTCCGGAAACAAAACCGCCACCGGCCGGCGCCGGCTTTAATGGCGGACCGCAGAGAGACCGAGCGCTCGCGGCACACCTGGGAGTTGTTCGGGAACACCAGTGTGCCGCGGAACGCCGTTTAAGGGACAGTGCCCCGAGGTCACCTTGCACTTCGTGTGACCCTCGTTACCGCCAGTTTGGGACTGTGCAGGGCTGGCCAAAGGGACACAGAGTGGCATCTCCTAGCAGATGCCTGAATTCAGCTGTGGTGCACGGGCCCTGCTGCAGGAGGGAAGGTTTTATTGTAACCAGCGTGTCAGGTTTAGGTTACCTTTGGGTTTACTAGTTAATCAGAGGCAGGAGGCCTGCGGGGGAGGGGGACAGCACCAGGAGGCAACACGCTCAGCACAAGTGAGTGAGCACAGAAGTGCCCTGACATCAAGTACCTGCTCAGTTGACTGTATCAGTATAACATACATAGATCACCTTTCATGCCCCAGGTACAAAATTCATGGTCTGAAGATGTTCACAAGCTTAGCCCTTTAGGCAAGAGAGGAGCTGGGGGGAGTTACAGCCAGTGGGTTAGCAACAGCTCAAGGAGCAAGTTTAATGCAACCTGCAATGTCCTGGATGTGGGCAGATTTGAGGTCGGAGACACAAACCAGATGTAGTTTTGGGGAAGCTTCCCCTAAGTCCAGAATTGTGTTATTCTATGTCGTAGTACGTTGGGTTGGGGGAAGGGCATATCCCGTAGCCTGCTGTGGTGCAAAGACTATTGTTAGCTGATGGGTAGGAGATAAAGACCATCGGGGAGGAGGAGGCAGGGAGTGTGGGCCTTTCCCCAGTGATGTGTTTTTCCTGTTCCAGTGACCATTTCTGGCTCCAGAGCCTATATATGGAATCCCACAAGGGAGTGGGTATTTTCCCTGGTTGACTTTCTAATGGATCTACATGTATATAGTGACTCTTTGCGGCCACCTTGTGGGTGTGGGAGGCTCACACCCCCAGGCTGCAGGAGATTGTATACCCCTATTTGCTCCTATAGTTGTCTCAGTTTCATGGAGACCAAGCTGAAGTGCAATCCTAAAGCAGAAACAACAGTGTTCTGCACCAGCTCAGCTACACATCAGTAGGAGAGAGAGCAGGTGAGCCTCCCAGAGTGCAAATCCCAATAAACCCATTTGAATGTGTACAGTACCCACCCTTGTTACAGTTCGGTGCACTTTAGAAACAATAATTTGCTCTCATAGCTGTAACTCACAAAGAGTAACATGCAATCTGTAAAACAAACTGTAATGCTGATCCTTGCCTTCACCAGCAATCCATAACCCTGAATGTAAAATGAATCATTTATCTGGAACCTATCAGTAATCATGCTAATCCATGTTTGTCCCTCTAACCCACAGCTGTAACTGGTATGTATAAAGTAATTTGAAACACAATTTCCCTGTTCCTAGCTCTAGCTCATAACCAGTAAATGCAAGCATTGACAAACATCATAAACCTGTTTGTAATCCAGTTGTATAACCTGCACTCATTGAAACCCCATAATACATCATTTTATATTTATATAACCCTCTCCATCCATGCAACACTACACAAATAGACTTGGAAGGATTAGATTTTATCAGTAGAGATAAACATTGATTTTACTTTGTACACAAAAGCCAAAGAACAATATTTCCATGGCTGCTAATCCAGAGTTACAGATGTGAAGAATATTGCCTAAGAACTTACTAGAGTTGCAAGATATGCATACTGTGTTTTGACTTGCTGAGACATTGAGTCCCACATGTACCCATAATTTGTACGACTGCAAAAATTTAGGTCAGTAACAACTTTATTGTTTTAAATAAACATTAATTATCCATTGAAATTATATTTAAAAGAATCCAATTCTGCCAAACCTGTATGTAAATCTCCAAGTGTGATGTTGGCTACTGTAGATTCCACCTGGCTAGGAAAAGCTATGCTGGCCACAGCAGTTTATGCTGTTGCCCATTCCTCATCCTGCCTCAGCTCATAATGCTGAATAGAATAGGGCTTTGGTGTTTCCTTCCTTTTGGCCAAAGCTAATACAGCTAGTACGGGGTCAGCAAACTTTTCATGTCCAGCTCCGCTTTTCATCCCTGCAGTTAGCCTTCCCCCACCCCCAGTCTCCAGAAGTGACGTACCACACTCCCTCAGTGGTGGTGGCAGCGGAGGCCACAGGGGAGGAGTGGAGGTAGCAGGGGAGGCCAGTGACACTGTGCTCCCCATATGAAATATGTAATGGTCTTCGTGTGGGTTGTTCTTATGACTAAGAGCAACTTAGGTTGTTGGAATCTGTTTGGACACAATCATTGATCAATTGCTAACCAAACCAAGGACACATTAACTAATCACTTAGGATTCTGTATAAGAGAGGCTATGCAAGTGGCTCTTGCTGGGGCTCATTTCCGTCTGAGGCCAGTCTAGGCATCCCAGCCTGGGTAGCACCTTGGTTTCTTAAACCCATAACAAAGCTTTGTTTTTGGCATAGATGGTCAGGACTCCTGCTACATGAGGCACTAGCTTTCCCATCCCTAGTCTATTCCAAAAGGAAGCCACATCATGGCTATGTCTACACTAGCCAAAAACTTCAAAATGGCCATGCAAATGGCCATTTCGAAGTTTACTAATGAAGCACTGAAATACATATTCAGCGCCTCATTAGCACGCGGGCAGCCGCAGCACTTCAAAATTGACACGGCTCGCCGCCGCGTGGCTCATCCAGACGGGGCTCCTTTTCAAAAGGACCCCAACTACTTCAAAGTCCCCTTATTCCTATGAGCAGATGTGAATAAGGGGACTTCGAAGTAGGTGGGGTCCTTTCGAAAAGGAGCCCCATCTGGATGAGCCACACGGCGGCGAGCCGTGTCAATTTCGAAGGGCTGCGGCCGCCCGCATGCTAATGAGGCGCTGAATATGTATTTCAGCACTTCATTAGTAAACTTCGAAATGGCCATTTGCCTGGCCATTTCGAAGTTTTTGGCTAGTGTAGACAAGGCCCATAGGAATACCATGGGAGTTGAAATTAGGGATGTAAAATCCCGTTTAATTAGTTAACTCATTAAACATTGTGTTTAACTGGTTAACCAATTAAACACTGGTGGGGGCACGGCAGCTGAGGAGGCTGCCCAAGGTATTGATAGGACTCTCATCTCAGGACTTTCTGGCTCTCCCTGAAGAACCAGGGCTAGGACTAGGGATGCCAGAGGAAAATCTCTTGCCTGGCAGGAAGTGTTCTGAGCCGCATCTCCTGCTCTTTGTACAGTTGTGAGGGGAAATAAGAAAACAACCCCTTGCAGATTGAAAATGTCCCCTGTCCTTGAATCCTCCTCTCTTCCCCAGCTGCCTCCCACACAAGCCCCTGCCATTTCCATCAGTGCTGAATGACAGTAGGCAAAGTTGGGTGGTGCTGGCTGGAGCCAGCACATGCCAGCATTTGTGTCCAGCATGGGTGGGTGTGACTCCACCTGGAGTAGGACTGCAGGCCAAGCCAATCCCTGCTCCAGCAGCCCTGAGAAGGAGGCAAGTTCCCGGTTAAAGTGCCCTGCTTAGCACAAGGCACTAAGTCAGCTGCAAGTGGTGGTGAGGACCTGCCCTGAGTGGCCTGAGCTCAGTGAGAGTGGTATCCAACAAAGTGTGCAAGGAAAAGTGTCTCCTGCCTTGGTTGGGCTGGTCCTGGCGTGCAACTGAAGGGGGCCAGCATGACCCATCCCCACCAGGGTTAGACGAAACCCAGCCGTTTTCCCCTAGGTGGGATCACTCGGTCTGCAGCAGAGCATGGGAAAAAGAAGATATATTTGCTGCTAGCTATCTGCCATGACCACCAGGCACTGCCTGTGGGCTCTGTACCTTATGCTGGTTGCCATGGGTTCAGATCCCCATATGAGTTTTTCCTGGCCCGTTTTCTGGCACTGCTTCGATACCTTCTCAATTGCAACTTCCCCCTCTTGGCACCAGCTGAGTGAGAGCCCACCTGCCTGATTAACAGCAGGCCAAGAGGATGTGCTTAGAGAAGGAAACTGACCCTGAGCTTAGATTTATACAAGATGTTTCTAATTGCAGTTCACACTGATGTCCACACAAGAGGCCAGGGCTGTGTCAGCATAGGTCTGGCTAGATTCTCTGCTTACCCTTACTGCAGGGAAGGGGAGGGGGGGAGTTTGATCACACTCCAACCCACTCCTTATGAAATGTCACACCTGGGTGCACCCCTGAGCTAGCAGGCTCCTATACGTTTCTTAACTTGTATTTACTGCACCTGTTCTTGGATTTGTTGGTGTGCTTGTCTGTCCTGAGTGTGAATGCCATTAGACTGGGGCATAGTCTCCTGCCATCCCTTCTGAAATCACAGGGAATCACTCTGCTTTTATAAAGAGATCATGTGTTGGCCCAGAACTGGACTGGGGGTGAGGCCCAGGGTTGCCAATGGAGTAGGGAAAGGGGGCAATTATGCCAGGGCCTGGCAATGTGAAAAGGCCTGGGGGCTCTGGGCAGCTACCGCAGCAGCAGCCAGAGCCCCAGGTGGTAAGGTCTGGGCATTGCTGAGGACTGGCTTGGGGAAGCTAGTCCCTAGCCCAACACGTTCTGTCTAAGGCCCCACCCCTTCTGGGGAGCGCAGGGCTGAGTCTTCCCCATGTGATCCAGGGCCTGGCGCAGTCTGTCACCAGCTCTGGTGAGGTCTAAGATGGCTTCCCCATAACTGGGGTGGCTCTAGATTTAGTTCATGTTTAAAACATGTGAAAATATCACATTTACTAGTTTGGTAGCAGCAGGCTACTGCCTTCAGGGTCCCACGTGCCTTCCCTTTGTTTTTCCAGGCAAGGAGTGTGACAATGCAGTCCTCCACTGCAGCTGATTCATAAAGTCTGCCTTAATGAATACAATTTTTGGAGCTATCCCCATCTTATTCAGGCACCCAGCCATTTATGGCCTGTCGCGGATCACCAGCAGCCTATACCTCAGCAATGGCACAGCTGCCAATAACAAGCTCCTGCTCTTTGCCAGCCAAATCACTACTGTCATCAATGTGTCTGTGGAGGTGGTGAACACCTTCTATCCCGACATTCGCTACGTGCACATCCCTCTAAGTGACACCCCCATGTCTCGCCTTTACGATTACTTTGACCTCGTGGCAGACAGAATCCATAGCGTGGAGCTGCAGCAAGGCCGGACACTGTTACACTGTGCTGCTGGAGTCAGCCGGTCAGCTGCCCTGTGTCTGGCCTATTTGATGAAATACCATGCCATGTCTCTGGCCAACGCTCATGCCTGGGTCAAGTCCTGCCGCCCCATCATCAGACCTAACAACGGGTTTTGGCAACAGCTCATCCAGTACGAGTATAAGCTCTTTGGTACCAATACAGTCCGAATGGTCAACTCTCCTCTGGGCTTGATCCCGGATATCTATGAGAATGAAGCAATGATAGTGTTTTGACTGTAATTACCTTTACCGCATCTTCCAAGGACCCCAGAGGGAAAACAAAGGGACAGCTTAGCTTGATCAAGTCTGGAACATGAACAATAAGCATCAGCCATTTGAGCTTTGCTGCGTGTCACTCCCTGCCGCTATATGGACAGGAAAGTAGCTGGGATGAATAGGGCTGTCGGGTTTTTATGATAAATAAAACCAACCAAGTTTCAACTATGCTGTTTGGTGTCACATCCCATTTATACCGACTTCTGACAGGAGCGATAGAGCTGCCTGAAAGCTACGGGCATGTGTTTAGAAAGCATCCTTTTATCCCAGCATAATGAGGTGTTTGCCATCTCTCTCATGGTTCACTGTCAGGCATAGCTTCCAGCTGAAACTCAGAACAATGGGAACATCGCCAACAATTCTTTCTCTAAACAGGAACTGAAGTGAACTGTTCTGAAAAAGCAGTCAAGTAGCACTTTAAAGACTAGCAAAATAGTTTATTAGGTGAGCTTTCGTGGGACAGACTCACTTCTTCAGACCATAGCCAGACCAGAACAGACTCAATATTTAAGACACAGAGAACCAAAAACAGTAAGCAAGGAGGACAGATCAGAAAAAGATAATCCAGGTGAGCAAATCAGAGAGTGGAGGGGTGGGGGGGAAGGTCAAGAATTAATCTAATCTAATCTAATCTGTTCTGGTCTGGCTATGGTCTGAAGAAGTGGGTCTGTCCCACGAAAGCTCACCTAATAAACTATTTTGCTAGTCTTTAAAGTGCTACTTGACTGCTTTTTGTTTTGATAGTGTATAGACTAGCACGGCTTCCTCTCTGTTACTGTTCTGAAAAAGTGACGCCAGGCCCCATCCTCTGTTGTGCTGCAGAGACGCTGGGAACAGAGCATCTCCCCTGGGTTCATGTTACCAGAGATTCAAGGAATCCCTGCCGCCACCTCCACACCTCACTGCCCCCACAGCCTTTCCACTGGAGGGCGCACAGGCAGGGCACTCCTCCCTGCAGAGATCCTTAATCGTATGAGGGAATTGCGGTATAAAAACCTGGTGACTCCCACACCTGCAACCTCCTAGGGTTCAAAACGCTGTCTCTGCAACACCACCAGCCTGTGCAGAGAGAAAATGGGGCCAGGAACAGGGGGTTCCTACATGACAGTTTTGATCCATATCACAAGATCATCAATCAGCCTTCCTACAAATGTGAGGTCTAATCCTATAGGATTCTGGACACATCACCTTTCAGGAGCAGGCCCTGTCTTTTTAGTTCCTGAAGGACTTGTCACAGCACAGTGAAGTTGCCAGGTGTCTTTGGTTTGGCCATTTTGGCTTGCACCATAGCTTGTTATCTCAGTTGTTACTCTTGCCTTAAATCACTGAGTGTGGCATCTGAGGTTTGGGGCTGTGTGAAGGAGCTCTGTGTTTGAATGAGAAGGACTCTCCAGCCTCAAAGGACAGGAAATGTAGCAGAAAATGATGGACACAGTGTCTGTTGTTAGGTCTTTACCTCCTGACATCCTTGAGAGATCACCCGAAGTCTGCTGGCTTCCACACTTCTTTTAACCCATTCTTACACTGCACAACAGCCCTAATATAGTGCAAGGAGAAACATGGCTCAGGGGCACAGTCCAATCCCATCCAAGGTACAAGGTCTTATCTCTTTTGGAGTGAATGCAATACCTGCAACAGAGCAATTAATCCTTCCAGTACAGTCACGCTATGCTCTTCCTAACCCAGACTGCTAGCTGTCCCATGCTGAACTAGCTGCGCTCAGGCCCCAAAGCAACCTGACTAGTCCAGAGATGGTCTCAGCTCTGTTCAGCCCACTTATTCATCCAAAATATACCAAGGCTATACGTGGCTGGTCTCAGCTCTTTTTGTTCCCCACAAGCACCCCACCACTCAACACAGTGAGCAGCATAAAGGACATCCCAATAACCCAAACCAGAGCTTTCCTAGAACTTAGCAAGAGCAGAAAAAGCGTATTTTCTCTTAACTGTCCAAAGACACACAGTAAAGCTCACAATGGCCTCTGCACACCCCAGTAAACCCTAGTGATTCATCATCACTCATCCCCACTAAGTAACAGAACAGCCTCAGGAGTACCACTGCCATAGGAGAGGGAGGGCAACAAATTCTGCTGGCTGTTTGGAGGGGCCCGGGGAGATGTCCTCCATCTGGATCCAGACAACCTAGATTTCTGGATCCCAGAGGGAGGCCACTTATTCAGTTACAGAACAATAACATAGTAAAATTAGTGCATCAGGCACAGAAAGAGAAGAATAACCAAAGTTTTTCCTCCTCCAGTGCCCAAGAATGGCATTGCCATTTGGTAGAGATCCCCAACTGCCAGACCCAGAGCCTGCCAGGGGGCGACTGATTGCCATGGTACATAAAAGCGGGAGGGCAGAGCCCCAGCCCCTCACTGGCACACACAGCTCCTCATGCAGACAGACCCATTCCAAGCAGGCAGCAGAGCCGGTCTGCTACCTGAGTAGGTATAGTTGGCTATGCACCCCATCTCTGGTGCTGGGAGTGACACTAGACACAGCAAACCTGGGGCCCTGCAGGGCTGGTTCAGTTATCAACTGCACAATCATTCATGCAGATGCACCCCACATATCACCTGCCTCTGGGGCCAGCCTTGAGGTAACCAGATTCTCCTTGCCAGACACTCAGAAGAAAAATGTAGGGTGCTGAGCATCAGTGCTCCTGCCAGGGAAGTGCCAGTTCAGTCCTGGTATGTCCAAGAGGTGGGAGAGCAGACTTTGGGGCTAAGCACACCCTGTGGGGCTTGGCCCAAAGGCTGCCCCCGGTTAGAAAGAGAACGGGAACCATGAAGAGCTAAGTTTGCTGGGGAATCTAGCCTGAAGCTTTGTTCTCTCTGTCACATCGTGTCTCACAAAACAAGTGCCACACAGCTGGTCTGCCTGGCCACTTGTCGCCTGTATAACCCTGAACTCCCAGGAGCCAGGCCCATGAATCTCTCTGATACTCAGTTGAAACTGAACACCTGACGGTGGCCAACCCCAGCCATTGCTATTTGTCAAGCACCAAGCTGTCACATCAACAGGTTAAAATAAAGATACTTCCAAGGAAGAATTCATTGTATGTCAGCTACAGCAGTACCCTCTCCTGGATACCAGCTGAATTGTGTAGGGTATTGTAAGTGTTCCCAAGATCTGTGTATTGGCTATAAGTTTTTAGGCTGAAAGAGCAGAAAGAATAAAATTTTAAGCATTGTGTCATGTCGAAGGTTAACCCAGTGGACAAGAACATTGGCTACAAGAACATCTATATGTTAAATATCTGTTTTTATGATGTGTATTTCACATATTTTAGAAATCCCGCCCATGTCTGAGCCAATAAAATACATCATCATAGTAAGCCAATCTGCCCCAGTCGTTTGGGAGATGCCTTGCCACTTTTCTAGTAACAATTCCCAGTGACCTTTAACAACCGCCGTCCCCCTAAGAGACCATGTTGTGAGGGTGCCTTCAAATGACTTCTCTGCAGTGCACAAGGAGTTGTCGGTTTAGTCCCTCAGGAGAACCAAATGCAGCTGCTTGTGTCAGAAAGGGGGCGACAGGATCACAATGTCCCTTGGCAGAGAAGAGTCCATACAGTTCAACCAGAAGTTGGCACAGCTGGCGCAATCATGACTGCTCTAATAGAAAACAGGGCTTGCATTTCCAGAGAGCCCGCCGAGTGAAACAGTGATTGCTATAAAAGCGGTCTCCATAGCGTGTCAGGGCTGAGCTCTCCCGAGTGCATAGCAGACCTAGCCTGATCAATGGCACTGGGACAGCATGCTGAAAACTGGACCCACAGGACATGCAATGGATGAGAGGGAGGCCCCTCATCCTCAACTGTGAGGTTTAAAGTTCTGCAGAATCGTGGAATCATAGAATCTGAGAACTGGAAGGGACCTTAAGAAGTCACTGAGTCCATCCCCTGCACTCATGGGAGACTCAAGCACCATCAGACAACCTGCGACAAGTGTTGGTCTAACCCGCTCTTACACATTTCCAATGATGGGGATTCCACAGCCTCCCAGGGCAATTTACTCCAGTGTTTAACCACCCTGGCAGTTTGGAAGCTTTTCCTAATGTCCAGCCTAAACCTCCTTTGCTGCAGTTTAACTCCATGGCTTCTTGTCCTGTTCTCAGACGTCACAGAGAAAAATGTACCTCCCTTCTCCTAGTAGCAGCCTTCAGAAGTGTGTGCGCACAGCAGTCAATCCCCTGTGAATGGCCCAGGTCAACAGCTGCAGGCTGTGGAACTGTAAAACTGTAGTGTAGCTGCAGCCCAGGCTCCATGGCCGTCCCTGCTCTGCATCCTAGTGCCCCAGCCTGAGCAGCTAAAGGAGTGTTTATAGCACCACCGCTCACGCCAAAGTCAGCTGCCACAGCCCAGTCCTGGACCTTTTATTGCAGTGCAAACATACCCCAGCAGTCCACCAAGAACATCCCACAATTCCTGGGCCAACTTTCTTCATCCTCTGGACCAGGGTTCCCTGGAAGCTGAGTGCTTGGGCGACCACCCAGGAGCAATTCAGGTGCTGCCCAGCTGACTAGCAGAGCGCCCAGAGCTGGCAGCATTTATTTCTACTGCTGGTGCACCGCTGCACGTGTCTCAGTAAACGTAACAGTTTATTCTGCCCATGGGTGGAGCGATCAGAGGGAGACCTGCTCTGAAGAATCACGTTTCCCTGTGCTGCACTCTGAGCAGAAGGCTCGGCAGCACTGGAACTCAGGGGTGTGGGTGGTCTGACTCAGACCCACCCAGCGCAGTGTAGGTGCTGACCCCAGACACGAACACTGCCCTACCCGGGGTTCCAAATGTGCGTAGACGCTCAGGTCCTAAGCCAGCAAACCCAGGTACTGCTAAGTGGAGTTCAGCCACCCTGCGCTTCCACTGCTATGTAAGCAGCCCAAAGCCAGCGATGGCCAGTCACAGTGAGTCAGATCCACAGAGGCTGTTGCCACATCTCTGCTCTCTGGGCAGGGAGATCATGTGTGGCCCTGTGGCCACACACAGGCAGCAGGGTGTGTCAGAAGAGAGGGGCTGAACCCACGGGCACCCTGCCTAGGTCTCCAGCTATGGGAGCAATTTCTGGAGCAAGAGAGGGATGGGGCCAGCCAGGAGGGAGAGCCCTCCTCCCATGCACTGAACCCCCAGAATGCTCTCAGGTGCTGGGATGGAGCTGTGGCCAGTTGCGGGGGGAGAGAGTGAGGTCTTCCTTCCTGTCAGGCAGGGAGACTCAGGCGTCCCAGCAGGCCAAGGGAGGAAGAAGAGGGCAGGGAGGAAGGTCAGGTCTTGGAGGCAGAGCAGAGGTCATTTGTCCCAATCCTGGGCCTTGCCCCCCCTCACCCCCGAAGGGCAGGGAGCCACTGCCCAGCCCCACCAGCAGGCGGCACTGAGGAGTGACTGCAGCAGGCCAGGTCTCCAGCAGTATCTGGGTGTATAATGAAGCAGATGGGAGGTGGTGAAACCCCCTTCGCACCTAACTCCCATTGAAATCAACCTGGAAGTCTTATGAGAGCTGGGCTCTACCTGCTCCTACAGACACCCCACCTTTGAAGAGCTGTTTGTGGATGAGCTCCCAGAGGTGGGGCCAGCACCACTCTCCCCTGCTGCCCCCTTGCAGCTCACACGTGGGCCCAGGTCCCCCCAACCCACACCTGGCTGACCCCGCTGCCACACCGGGAGGGCCACAAAGAATGGGAATGACCCAGGTCAACCCATTGCCTTTTGCTGTACCACACTCTGAGCATCGGCCAGCTACACTTTTCCACCCCAGAATCAGCCGCATTTCAGTAACAGGTGCAGCAGCCTTTAACAGCAGGTCGGGGAGACGAACCGAAAGCAGAGCCGGGGCCCCCGCGAACGTGCAGGGAACGGACGCAGGAGGCAGCGTGGGATTACATAAGAACGGCCATACTGGGTCAGACCAAAGGTCCATCCAGCCCAGCATCCCATCTGCCGATGGTGGCCAATGCCAGGTGCCCCAGAGAAGGAGAACAGAAGACAATGATCAAGTGATTTATCTCCTGCCATCCATCTCCTGCCCTTGTTCTGAAGGCTAGGGCACCATACTTTACCCCTGGCTAATAGCCATTTATGGACCTAACCTGCAAAAATTTATCAAGCTCTTTTTTAAACCCTAATAGAGTCCTGGCCTTCACAGCCTCCTCCGGCAAGGAGTTCCACAGGTTGACTGTGCGCTGTGTGAAGAAAAATTTCCTTTTATTAGTTTTGAACCTACTACCCATCAATTTCATTTGGTGTCCCCTAGTTCTTGTATTATGGGAAAAGGTAAATAATTTTTCTATATTCACTCTCTCCACACCATTCATGATTTTATATACCTCTGTCATATCATATCATATTACGCAGGGGTAGGAGTGTTCTTTATTTGTAGCCTAGTCACACAGCGCAAGGAACAAGACGCAGCCAAACAGAGGGAATGGACCTGACCTCTGGATGTCCCAGAAGGCTGCGTGGAGTGGGGAGAAGGAGTGGAGCCCCACGCGGAGAGGAGTCAGCAGGTGCAGTCCGGGGCTGCTGCTGCCCACGGAGATGAAGGAGGGCGGCCCATGACACCGCTCACCACTCATTGTTGCCCATCGCTGGCGTGAGGCCAGAACGGCCCATTAGATCAGCTCCCCTTCCCCACCCAAGAGCCCCGACCAGTCACTTGCACCCGTTATCCTGCATGGAGCCCAGTCACAAGCACCAGGAGAGCACGCTGTGCAGACAGGCACCGTCCTGCAGGAGCTGGGACTTCCAAGGTGGCGGCTCCCCCTTCCCATGGGAACACCGGGCCTGCCTAGGAAAAGCTGGGGGAAAGTGTCTGGCCTCAGCTCCAGCCCCAGGCCTAGTGCTGCCTTTCTCCCACACTCAAAGCACCCCAGGGGCCTGTGTGTCTCCCCTCAGTCCTTCTGATGGAGCCGGCTGGGGTCACTGTCTGTGGCTCCCACCCTCAGGCGTCTCCTCCAGCCTGCGGCTCCGTTCTGCACCTCTCCTGTTTCCTGCATGCGCTGTGCACCAGGCCCCGGGGCGGCCGCTCTGCTCTCTCCGTCTGTCTGGTCCCAACCCTCAGTGCATCCGGCCAAGCTTCCAGGCGGCCAGGCAGGGAGCCACACAGCTAACACACTGCAGCTGCCCAGCCCAGCCTGGCCTTTGGGAAGCCTGAGTCAGTGGAAAGTGCAAGTAACCAACCAGCTCCCACCCGCTGCCATGGGACTCTGGAGCCTCACAGCTGAATGCCACCAGTCTGAGATCACAACCTTCAGGGCCCAGAGCGAGGACTGGAAGCTCCACCAGCCGCCTGGCCCAACTCTGGCTCCTTTGTATCCACTATGCCCGTGTGACATGCCACCTCCTGGGCAGCACTCCCCACATCTGGGCGCAGGGCCACCCACGTCTGTCCCAGGAGGTGTGGGAAGGGGCATGGACTGGGGCACAGGGTGGCCTGTCAGCCTACAGGGGAGGGGTCAAACCAGCTCTCACAGCCATTACACAGGTCAGGCCCAGCTGCCTTCTGTCCCTGCACACCAAGAGAAGGGGCAGGCACCACTGGAATCAGGGAGCGGGACACAGAAATACCTTGCAGGCTCTGGGCCGAGCCAAGCTCAGAAAGCTGCGGCAGCACCAGCAGAGCCCTCAGCTCAGGCCAAGGGCGACCACCTAGACCTCCGCGGAGGGTTGGCTGCCCCGGGAGGACAGTGCTGTGTCATGCTAGCGGCCTGCGGGGCATGAGCTGGGCTTTCACCACTCTGCCCGGAAAGGCAGTCTGTGTTAACACCCATAGGGCTGCTGGGCCTCCCAGCCGCATGGTGCTGGGCTTCTGCCCACCTTTGGGAGGCGCAGCCATGCCGTGGGGGGTCTCTGAACTCGTATTTCTAAAGCAGTGAGTTGCTCACTCTGGGCCCCGCGTGGGAGGAGGCCCAGAAATTCAGCCCCACAGTCCAATCTCGAGTTTCACGCCATTCTCGAGTTGTGAATGTTTGGTACCAGCACTGTGTCTGACTGCCGCCAGGCACGCTGGGCACCCCCTTGTGCATGGGAGCTGGGGCTTCTGCACACAGCATGTCTGTGAGCGCATGGGGTCTCAGAGGGCTGCCAGGCACCCCCATCTCCCAGATTCACCCCCACAGCCAGGTGGTGACAGGGCCCCGGACATACCTGCACTCCACGCATAACGCAGCACCCTTCCATCCGGCTTCAAACAGAGACGAGTGCTGGCTTAGGTGCTGGGAGCAGTTGGCCTGGGCCAGGGGAAGCCACAGGGCTCTGAGCAGCAGCCAGCTGGGGGCTCGTTCCCCTCCAACAGCAGGACGTTTGGGGTGAAGGCTGCAGAGTGACACGGCAGGAGGCTGGCTGGGCAGCTTGGCAGGAGAACTTGGGAGAGCTCTAGAAGTCCTGGGGATGCCTCTTGGGGCAACTGTGCCTCACTACAGCTGTGCCAAGTGCCTGTTCCTACACCTGGAAAGCCCCCAGTAAAGCCTGGCGCACCCACCTGCCTGGGACCAGAACCCAGCCCCAGCCCCAGCCCCAGCCAGTCTGGTCACAACCCCACCACTGGTCATCTCTGTCCCCTGGTGGCTTGACTGGTCAGGTGCCCCAGTGACCTCTGTTCCCAGGTGCAATGCTCCAGGAAGGTTACTGCAGGGCAAGACTCCAGCAGGGTCCTAAAGGCAGCTGTGTATCAGGCTGGGAACTGGACCAACTGGGAAAACCTTCACAGGAGCTGAGCTGGGGAGGGGGCTGCCTTGTTGCTGTCTGCAGGCTGTTGCCTGAGAGGGTGCAGAGCCAATAGGCCAGATGGCTGCGGCTGGCTGGGCAGCCAGGTGCACAGCGGGGAGAGCTCAGTCACACTGCTGCCGCAGCGTCAGTTCTGCTGGGCTAACCCCCCGCCCCAGAGCGGGTTCTGCCTGCAGGCTCCTGAGAAAGCCACCAGCAGGGAAAGAGCCGAGCCCGCCGCTCTGCAGGAGTGGTTAGGGGTCAGCTCCAGCCCTCCTGCCCGTGTGCTAGAGCAGGTCACGTGTCTCAGGCTCTTGTTTCGGGCTGGCGGCTGACTCAGGAAGGACTCTCTGGCCTTTGCCACATTCAGTTCATGTTCTCAAGGTCTCCTTTGCCAAAAGGAGAGTTACCGACAGACACGGATGACAGCCAGGTAATGCTGCCTAGTGGGCAGCAGGCCAGACTGCACCTTAGGAATGCACAAGTCTACAGCCAGCTGTCACTGCCCTTCCCTGTGCCTCAGTTTCCCCTCTGAAAATGCAGCAAACGGCCCCGACCTCCTTGTAAGGCCCTTTCGGCTCTCCCAACAAGAAGGCTGCCTAAGCGCTGGCTGTTTGCCAGGGTCCCCAGGGCTGCAGAGCTTTGCACAGTTCGTTGGACTCCTGGCAGTGAGCCCAAGGAGATCTTGAGATCTCACAGGCATACCCAGGAAAACGGGTCTGCTCACGCGTGTGAAGGCTCTGGAGAATCCTGCTTCAGTTTGTTTTTAACACCAGTGAGACGCCACAGCCCTGTCCAGCAAGGATAGACCGCTGCATGCTCAGTAAGGGGCTGAATGGAGCCCCTGGTAAGGGCTTGACAGGGTCAATGTTCACAGCTCCAGCACCTGGGAAGCAGGTCACAGGCCAGGGACAACTGGGCAAAGGGGAAGCTGAGCAGGCGCCATGGGCATAGGAGAACAGGAACAGAAAACACATCGTCGGCCCAGGGCCCGGAGAGACTCGATCCCAAGGCCTGAAGCCTTAGTGCCCTAGCTGGGCCAGCTCAGCTTGTCCCCACAGGGCCATGCAGATCGTTCACCTTCTCCTGATGGAAACCAGGGGCAGGCGCCTGGGGCAGCAAGCCCAGCCCTCCAGCTGCCATGGAGACTCACCCCGGGCCCTTGGGGGATGGAGGCAGAAGGTGAGTGGGGCAGTGACGAGCCTGCCTGGGCTGTGCTGGCACCCGCTTTGCGCTCAGCCCAGGTGGCCAGGAAGGGTGCTCCAAACCCAGCCATGGGCACTTGCTGCCCCCCAGGACTCTCCGCATTGGGGGGGGTCAGTCCCCCATCAGGCATCTCCCCTCCGCGCCTTTTGGTGCATCGCGCCCCCCGCTTTGGTCACCCCCTCACCAGGACGCCGCTGCCCCCCTGGCGCAGCTCAGTTTCAGGCTGTAGCGCGCGATGGGCCAAGCCCAGCATAGGACAAAAACAGCACAGGAAGCCATCACGCTCCTAGCTCCAGGCAGGTCTCAGCAGTTGGCATTGTCGCCCACGTGCAACACCACACCGGGGCCAGAGGCTACTGCCACGGCGGCACTGGGTCACCAGAGCCCAGCTGCACAAGCTGCAGTGTGTGCATTCACGTGTGTGTGCATGTAACAAGGGTCACGTGTGCACACCCGTGTGAACACTGCACCCAATTTGCATGTCTGCTGGCAGCTCCATACCTACTGGGCTGGATCCAAGGCACCTCGGGAGCCTGAGGGCATCTCCGAGCTCTTGGGTCGGGCCCCTCATGGAGGGCACTCGCTGGGGTGATTCCCACTGGGCCAGGAATGCAGCCTCCCTTCCTGGATTTCATGAGTTCTGCACCAGTCCTGGCCACACCTCAGAGCCAGGGAACCTGGACAGCCCCTGTCCACTGGGCCCCAGAAACCTATCACCTGAGCCAGCTCTGGAGGAGCCTGCTGCTGGCACCAACTTCGGCTGTTCTGTGGCTCCCCTTGGGACAGCCTGCGGTTGAGCTTGTTTGGGGGTGGGGGTTCCCCACAGGCTGGGGCCTCAGAACCCGAACACTGGCGAGTGCCAATCCTAGGCTGCGCCAGGGGGCTATCCGGCCACAAGAGGGACGGACAGATACTGGAAGAGGACTGAGCTGTCCTGTCCAGCGCAAGGGATAAACACACACCCACACACATCCTGATGCACAAGTCTAACCCCTCCCATAGCCCATGCACACACACCCAGCAGAGGACAATAGTATTACACACACAGGTCTGATTGGCTCCACCCAGCAGAGCTCAGCCGTGAGAACACAAATACACTCTCCCAGGGAGCAGGTCTGACCTGTCCATCAGCAGAAAACCAGAGCATGTGCACCCCCCACGCGTCTGATACACACGTGTGCAAGTACACTCACACATTCGTGCATGCCCCCAAAGCCCAGCCAGCTGGGGGCTAAGGACTACCCTGCGTCCCAGCACAGGACTCATTCTGGTTTTGCCCGGCTCTGGCGCCGAGCCAGCCGCGAGCCCCAGTAGCTGGCGATGAGGTGGCAGTTGTGGTACATAAACATCCCCACGAGGGTGAGGCCGATGCCAGCGTAGCTGAGCCTGCTCAGGCGGCTGCTGAAGAGGAGCCGGGACAGCACCAGGTTCCCCACCACGCTGAGGTTGCCCAGGATGTGGATGGTGAGGGCGGAGGTCAGTGAGATGAGGCAGAAGCTGGCCAGGTTGTAGAGGACGGAGCCCAGGCAGCTGAGCAGGACGCAGGCCCAGAGGGAGTGGCCATAGTGCAGCAGGCCCTCCCAGCCTGCCCCTACCTCCAGCACTAGGGCAGCTGGGAAGAGGATGCAGAAGCTGGGCAGGGCCATCAGGCAGAGCAGGGTGACGGAGTCCAGCCTCTTGTCCTGCAGCAGGGTACCTGGAAGTGAGACAGACAGGTCATGGACTGCCTGGGCCCCAGGCAGTACCTGCAGCTGGGACAGCTGGGGGGTTAGAGCAGGGATCCCCACCACGCTGGAAAGGCCTGGCAGAGGGGACTCCCCCGCAGAGCTGGGAGCCCCTGGTCTTCAGGTCCAGCCCAGGGCAGGGGTCAGCCTACAGAATACCAGCAATGGAGACTTCGTACCTGTTCAGCTCTAAGTCAGAGCCTAAATCCCTGTGCACCCCACAGACAGTCCGCACATGGTCAGACCCACAGCCACATATCACAAACACACTCATCTCGCCGCACAGCACAGACACACCCGCGTAGTCCACCTCCCACTAAACACACACACAGCTGGACATGCCCATGCAGCCAGGGGGACAGAGGTCTGGCTAGGCCGTCAGGCTCTGCGGGCAGCGATCAATGGCTCGATGGCTAGCTGGCAGCCCCTACCGAGCCAGTGCCCCAGGGCTTGGTCCTGGGCCAGGTTTGTGCAACATCTTCATTAATGATCTGGCAGATGGGGTGGATTGCATTGCAGCAAGTTCGAAGGTGACACTAAACTGGATGGTGGGGAGGGGGTGCAGCGTGATTAGACAAACTGGAGGACTGAGCCCAGAGAAATATGAGGCGGTTCAGCAAGGACAAGTGCAGAGTCCTGCATTTCAGACAGAAGCTCTCAAGCATTGTTACTGGCTGAGGACTGACTGGCTGAGCAGCCGTTCTGCAGGAAGGGCCCTGCGGAGTACAGTAGAGGAGAAGCTGCACAGACGTCAGCAGTGCGCCCTTGTAGCCAAGAAGGCTAAGAGCATGTTGGGGGTATGAGCAGGAGCATTTCCTGCAGATGGAGGGAAGTGATTATCTCCTGTATTGGGCACTGGTGAGGCCACGTCTGGAGTACGGCATCCAAGTTTGGGCGCCCCTGCTATAAAAAGGAGATGTGGACAAATCCCCGTTTGCACTAGCCAGCAGCCAAAGGGTCCCCAGCAGCATCCAGAAGGCAGACAAGGCCTTGCTCATTATTATTGGTATTGCCACAGAGTCTCTGAGCCCCAGCATGGCCCAGCACTCCCCTGTGCTGGATGCTGTACATTGCTGCAGAGGCTCCAGGAACCCTCATCATGCCAGGCACTGCACAGACACAGAAGAGGAAGACGATCCCATTGGCAGCATTACCGCCCTTTCAGGAGCCCTTTTCCTCCAGGAGGATACCTGGGTCACTTTGAGATGCTGCCAAGATGCCAGCTTTAGAGAGGGGAACAAAGTGAAGCCACCTCTGGGCTAGAGCATAGCTGCTGCTCAGCAGGGCTGCCTAGCCTTCTAGGCCACAGGCTCCTCCGTCTGGCTGAGTGCAGGCAGCAGGAGGGACTTCCCAGCACCGGAGTTTAGGCAGGATGCTGGGGGCCGAGGATCCCTCAGCCAGCATGTAATGGACGGAGGTGGTGGGACCCTGGCCCCGGCTGACAAGGTGGAAGGGGGGGCGAGCTGGTGGGGGGGGGCGGTCACTTACTCTGCTGTAAGGACTTCAGTCCACGGAGGAAGGTAGCCACGAAGAGGAAGCAGCAGCCGGCCTGGTCGAAGTGCACCTCCCCGGCGATGCTGAAGGAGGCACCCAAGCAGATGGGCCCCATGGCGGCGTACTGCAGCGGATGATGGCGCTGGCCCAGCAGCACCTGGGACAGGGCCAGCGTGAAGAGGGGTGTGGTGGTGTGCACCAGCTGGGCAAAGTCCAGCTGCACATAGTTGAGGCCCAGGTTCCCGAAGGCCACGCTGGCGCAGAAGGTCAAGCTGAGCAGGTGGATCCTGGTGGTGGCACTGGTGCCCAGCACCACACCTCCCGCATCCCGCGCCCGCAGCCTGGCCAGCAGGTAGCCAACCACCAGGGCCGTGAGCATGTGCAGGGAGGACAGCAGCATGGGGTACCGGAAGTTGTGGGTGGCAAAGATCCACTTGTTGAGGCTGGACATGGTGGTGCCGGTGGCTAGCCAGACAAACACGGTAAGCAGCAGTGGCAGAGCACGCCCGGGAGGCCCCAGATCTGGCTTCCAGGAGCGACGTGCCCAGCCCCCGGCGGCAAGAGTCATCCCTGCTTCATCGCGGGGGCAGGCCACCTGGCCCAGGGAACACGGCGGCTCCGCTCCTGGGCTGGCACAAGCGGGGGCTGGCCCCGTTCCCCCCAGCCTGGGGGCTTGGTGCTGAGGATGCAGAGAAGCGGTGCAAGCACCTTGGGGCTCCACCCCAGTGCCCATGGGTGCACGAGGTCTCCTCCTTCTGCACTCTCCCCCGGCAGGGCCCAGGCTGCTCTCCTGAATGCCTGGCCGGCTGCAGTGAGTGGCGGTTTGTAGCTTTGCGGCTCTTTCCTGCCTGGGGCACCAACCCAGCCAGTTACTCCGGGTGACTCATGGATGGGTCGAGCGTCCAGCTCTGCAGCGGAGTATCCTGGTGCCGTCTGTGGAGTTCCCGGGAGGAGAGCCTGGGGCTGGGAGAGCACAGGGAGGCAGAGCTGGAGAAAGCCAGTTTGCTGCTGGAGACGGGCTGCAAGGGCAGATCCCTGCGCTGGCGCCCCAGGGTCACACCTGGCCGCGCGCTGTCATCCTTGCCTGGGACCAGCGAAGCAAGAGGGATGCAGCAAGCCCTCTGCGGCAGGAGGCGCCCGCTCTCTCTTGAGCTCCTGCCGGGCTGCAGGCATGAGGGGCCATGTGAGACCCGAGCCGAGCGGTGCCCAGAAGCGAGTGCGGGTATGTGCTGAGCTTCTCCCCACCACAGCCACGGGGCGGGGGCCAGGAACAGCAGCAGCCGTCTGCGCACGCAGGCCCGTAAGGTGAACAGACCAGAGAGCTGGGCCCTGGCCAGGCCTGCTCAGAGCCAGTCGCCAGCTGCTCCCCCAGCACGGGGAGGGGGCGCAGCTTGTAACCAGAAAACCACCAGCCTCCTAACATCAGTGGTCTCCATGGCAACGCAGGAGCTGCGGCGAGCCTGCCTCAGGGTCCCTGCCTGAATCACAGCAGGAAACTGACTCACCACCCTGGAAGAGAGCCCGGCGGGCAGGCGGGAGGGCCCAAGCTCTGGCGCCAGGAGCGGGCTCTGCATGGGAGCAGCCCCCAGTGAGAGCCAGGGGAGCCACCCAAGCACTGGGGCCTGCAGTGAGGGGGGATGCAGTGCTGGAACAGGCAGGAGAGCCGACCGCTGCAAGCTGCCCTACAGCAGTGCAGGCTGCTCCCGTGGGCAGGGGGAAGGACAGGCAGTGCCATTGTCAGCCTCCTGCTGCTGGAACTGCAGCTGCACTCGGACGTGCGGCTGGCTGTCCCTCCAACCACAAGGACTCAGAATGGCCCTGTGACCTGCAGGGTGGGACCCGCCTTTCCCCTCCAGGATCCAGGCACCAGCTCACAGCCGCTTCTTCAGCGATTTCTAGAGCACTAGGGCTGGAGGCCCCAGACCTCAGCCATGCTGGGCTGGTGCTGTGCAGCCAGAGGGAGGGAGGGAGGGAGGAGGACCCTGCAGATTTCTCCAGGTGCTCCCCATCTCAGCAGACCACAGACCCAACAGGCAGGGACAGAGCTGGGAACAGATCTCCTGGCTCCCAGGCCAGTGCACTCTCCCCTAGGCTTCATTGCCTCCTGGAACACAGGCAGTGGCCGAGCGTATCAGAGCCTGCACCATGAGCTGGAGAGAAAGGCGCATGAGCCCCCAGGTAGCAAAGGGGGGTATTATGCCAGCCTGCCCCTAGGCTCGCCCTTGCCTCAGTGCAGGCCCCGGAGCAGGAGATGTACCACCCCTCCCACGATGGGGCTCAGCAATACGCTGATGGCCTCATCACCCTTCTAAAGCGGGGCTGGGAAATGCAGGGCCAGATCCAGCCTGCCCGAACACGCGACTGGCCAGCTGCACGAGCCAGCACTGGGCAGGGTGCGAGGGGCAGCTCTTCCCTCTAGCTGGTGGACAAGAGGAGGCCGTGCTCTGACACCTGCTGCAGCGTGGCTGGGAGGCGGCACCTCCGACTGCAGCAGGTCTGTGCCATCCAGTTCCCAGCCAGACTCGCTACCCACCGCTTCGTCCTGCACCTTCCCTCACTTTCAGGCCTGCCACCCCTCCTATCCCCTCCCTCCCCGCCAGACCCCCCACTCCCAGCCCCTCCCTCCCGGCCAGACCCCCCACTCCCACCCCTTCCTATCCCCTCCCTCCCAGCCAGACCCCCCACTCCCAGCCCCTCCGTCCCAGCCAGACCCCACACTCCCAGCTCCTCCTATCCCCTCCCTCCTGGCCAGACCCCCCAACTCTCAGCCAGACCCCCCACTCCCAGCCCCTCCGTCCCAGCCAGACCCCCCACTCCCAGCCCCTCCCTCCCAGCCAGACCCCCCACACTCCCACCCCTTCCTATCCCCGACCTCCCAGCCAGACTCCCCACTCCCAGACCCCTGCCTCCCCACCAGACCCCCCACTCCCACCCCCTCCCTCCCGGCCAGACCCCCCACTCCCAGCTCCTCCTATCCCCTCCCTCCCAGCCAGACCCCCCACTCCCAGCCCCTCCCTCCCGGCCAGACCCCCCACTCCCAGCTCCTCCTATCCCCTCCCTCCCAGCCAGACCCCCCACTCCCAGCTCCTCCGTCCCAGCCAGACCCCACACTCCCAGCTCCTCCTATCCCCTCCCTCCTGGCCAGACCCCCCAACTCTCAGCCAGACCCCCCACTCCCAGCCCCTCCGTCCCAGCCAGACCCCCCACTCCCAGCCCCTCCTATCCCCTCCCTCCCAGCCAGACCCCCCACACTCCCACCCCTTCCTATCCCCGACCTCCCAGCCAGACTCCCCACTCCCAGACCCCTGCCTCCCCACCAGACCCCCCACTCCCACCCCCTCCCTCCCAGCCAGACACCCCACTCCAGCCCCCTGCTTATCCACCAGATCCCCACCTCTTGCCCACTCCCTGGCAGGCACTTCATGCACTGAACCTCTCATTTGTGGCTTCACCTCAGAGCCTGGGCCAGGGCTCACAAGGTCTAATAACCTGGGGATCACAGAGGAATTAATCTGACCCACGTGAAGCCCCAAACTTTGGGCTTCCCTGCCTCTTCCCCACTCCTCCCCTCCTGTGAGGCTAGAGGGTCACCAGTGGAGTGAAGGGGCACAGTGGGCAGCCACAGCAGTGAGAGTTGGGATGTTGCCTCTCACTCTTGTGGCTCCTGACTGATTCTTCTGTAGATCAGTGGCCCCAGGCCCGAAATAGGTTCCCCCACCCTGCCATGAATAGAGAATGTTGAAACCTTTCGCTTTGGACATAAATTAATATTTTACTTTATTTAAAACAAAGTTTGGAAAGCTACCATGATAAAGTGAAACCACTTCATCTGTTAATTAGTCTGATTTTGATTAATATTTCCTTTCCTCAAGGTTACACGCCCCCCCAAGGTCAGAGCTGCAGGAGCTGAAGAAGAATCACATAGTATTTAAGGTATTTTGAGAAAAGCAAAGGCACTTTGCTGTCATGAGCAGCTGGCTGGTGGATGGCTGAAAGGTTCACACTGAGCAGCCAGTAAGTCTGAGAACCCCTGCTGTGGATGCAAACACCTCCTTCTATGTACACACTGGGTGGCAGTTTAGACAGCCCCAGGGCGGCAAGGACTAAAGCAGCCTTAGAAAATCAGGATTACCACGGGCTGTGTTGGCACAGTCAAGGCTTTTCACTCCCGCCAAACCCATGGTCAGGTTCCTTCAAGCATCTGGCTGTGCTTGTTCTCCAGTGGAACGGGTCTCCATGGCAGGAGAAAACGTTCCCTTGGGACTGACAGCCGGATGCACACACATTGCTACGAGGGCCGCGGACTTGCGTTATGGATTTGTCAGTGGGAAGGAAGATGCTGCTCTGTAGGCACAGGGCTCATGCATTGCAGGTGTGTGATGCCTTGGCCAGCCAAGACCACCTGCCTCTGGGACAGAGACAGATGCAGAGTTCACTGAGGAGCGAGATGAGGCAGACAGCAGGCCAGCTACCACATGCTAAACCTCAGGAGAATGGACTCTCCTTCCTGCGGCTGGTAGTCAGCGATACCTACAAAACAAAACAAGACAGCAAAGCACAAGTCCATGAACCAGATAGAGCAGCCTAGACACAAACTCAGGGACTTGTACAGCACAGATGAATTAGGAGCAACAGCCACTAGCCCAGAGACACTCTGCTTCTTTGGGGTTTGGGACCACTCCACATGCAGGAGATACTGGGAGGGATTTCCTGGATCCTCATAGGAGCTCCCAAGGTGCTGTCATCAGTGCTGTGTCTGACACCTCACAATCACTAACGTAGTTATGCAAGGCAGGGCCATGCAGCTATCCCCACTGGGCAGGTGAGCAACTGAGTCACCAGCCCAAGAGAACCGAACCCTGGTCTCCTGCATCTTCAGCTAGTCCTCTAACCACAAGCCAGCTTCCTTGATGAGATGGAGCCCTGAGCAGGAGCTGAGCCCCAAAGAGCCACAACCTGGAGTCCCCATGGAAAAGAGGAGTACCTGCAGGCATTGCCGCTGCTCTGGGAAGGGACAGCTCAGCTGGCAGGCTAGCCACCTGGGCCAGATGGAAAGCCACCAAGCAGAGAAAACCTGGCTGGCTTGGCAGGCAGCAGCCTTGGTGTGTCAGCTGACAAGTGCTGCCAGCGCAGACAGGAAGGCCGATTGCTGGGCTATCCCAGTCACATGGGGAAGCAAAGGCCAGTGCATCCATCTCCTGGCCATGCCTGGGGCAGTGGGGCTAAAGTAGCGTGTCCCAAACTCAGTGACCATGTGTGGTACCAGGCCGCACTGGTTCCCATGCCCTGCTCCCCTCACCGTTCTGAAGACTGGTGTCCGGGGCCTGGAGGAGCTGCCAGTACCTCCGCTCTCCGGTGCTGGCTCTCACTCCCATCACTGCGGTTAGCATCGGCCCATGCAGGGTATCCTGGGTTTCAAACCTAGAGTTGGAGAGGAAGGAGAGGAGGGGCCGTGACCGCTGCTTGTCTCTGCTTCAGTTCCGCTTGGGCAGCAGCAGTCCATGCATCACAGTCCTGGTAGAGGGACTGATGGCCTAGGAGCACAGCCCTGAGTACGCATGCCTGCAGATGGGGCCACATCTCCCGTCACACGGAGGCACCGCGAGTAGCCCCTGCCTGGGGCTAGCAAGCTGGTAGGACAGAAGGCCAAGCAGCAGTGCTGCAGAATGGCTCCTGCGAGAGACCCTGGGCCAGAAAAAGGAGCTGGGCATGGACCTGGCCAGGGATTACTGGGTTACTGGCACCACCAGCAACTGCTCCGCACTGCCCCCCCCCACCAAAAGGCAGAGGCATCAGGTCTACTGTCTGGACTGCTGTGGCTCTGAGTCTGTGCAACACTTAATCCTCATGCAGGCAGCAAAGGTAGCAAGATGCTGATCTGGAGGGAGTTTCCCCAATGTGCTCACTGGAGAACTGTCTCTGGCTAGCACAAGAGTGGGGAAATTCAGGCAGGCACCAGGTCTGGGGAGATCCCATTACTCACCCTCTGGCTCAGCCCACGCACCAGGGAGCTAGCCATTCCCCCACACCCAGTGGAGCCTTACACAAACCACAGCCTTCTCTAGCACAGCAGGAGTTGGTTCCTAGGCACCTGCCTCCCAGAACTGTTGTAAGAATCCAACACCTTGTGAGTGGCAGCATCTCCAAGGGGCCTAAGAAATCCAGAGCAGGTGGAACACTTGTGCTGCTAGTGAGCGAACCTGGTGCTCTCCTGCAGGGCCTGGTCTGTTTCATGGCCCTTCATGGCAGCCTGGGGGGATAAGCTCATCTGAGCATTACGGGAGTGGAACAGAGTCCAGGAGCTCTGCCCGCCCGCTCTGGGGGCTGGGCACCACGGCTGAGAGTTCGTCCTGGGGAGTGCAGGCCAGACGCCTGCTAGCATGGGGGTAGCCCCCCCGGACTGCCTCCCTCTGGCTGTAGGAGGTGGTGTACCCAGCAGCCTTTGCCCAGCGCACCCAAGAGGCTCTCACGTGAACTGCCTGGGGCCCTGCTCCGCAGCGGTTTGCAGTACGTCCTGGAGGGAGGAGCCAACAGGCACCTGGATGGACTGTCTGTACAGCACGTTGGGACTCGGTGGACATTCCACTGCCAGCTGAACAGTGATCATCTCCACCCCCGAAGTGACTGACCCAACTCGCAGGCAGCTGGGGTCCACCTCCAAAGTCCCTGGGAGAAAGAGAGAGGCTGTCTGAAACACCAGTAGTCTCACAGGCCCTGTTGGGAGCCCTGGCCCAACAACCTCCTGCCCTAACCCGCTTTGCTGGGCTCTGGGATTCCCCCACAAGCCCCTTTCCTCAAATGCCCCATTACAGTGACTATAACTCCAGCATCTCCCTGGCCTTCCTAGACTCATAGAATGCTAGGACTGGAAGGGACCTCGAGAGGTCACTGAGTCCAGCCCCCTGCCCTCATGGCAGGACCAAGTACTGTCTAAACCATCCCTGATAACATCTATCTAACCTGTTCTTAAACATCTCCAGCGATGGAGATTCCACAACCTCCCTTGGCAATTTATTCCACTGTTTGACCACCCTGACAGTTAGGAACTTTTTCCTAATGTCCAACCTAAACCTCCCTTGCTGCAGTTGAAGCCCATTGCTTCTTGTTCTAGCCTCAAAGGCCAAGAAGAACAAGTTTTGTCCCTCCTCCTTATGACACCCTTTTTAGATACCTGAAAACTGCTATCATGTGCCCCCTCAATCTTCTTTTTTCCAAACTAAACAAGCCCAGTTCTTTCAGCCTTTCTTCATAGGTCATGTTCTCTAGACTTTTGGTCATTCTTGTTGCTCTTTTCTGGACCCTCTCCAATTTCTCCACATCTTTCTAGAACTGCGGTGCCCAGAACTGGACACACTACTCCAACTGACGCCTAACGAGGGCAGAGTAGAGCGGAAGAATGACTTCTCATGTCTTGTTCACGACAACACACCTGTTAATGCATCCCAGAATCATGTTTGCTTTTTTTGCAACAGCGTCACACTGTTGACTCATATTTAGCTTGTGGTCCACTATAACCCCTAGATCCCTTTCTCCTGTAGTCATTCCTAGACAGTCTCTCTCCATTGTGTATGTGTGAAACTGATTGTTCCTTCCTAAGTGGAGCACTTTGCATTTGTCTTTATTAAACTTCATCCTGTTTACCTCAGACCATTTCTCCAATTTGTCAAAAGCATTTTGAATTTTAACCCTGTCCTCCAAAGCAGTTGCAACCCCTCCCAGCTTGGTATCCTCTGCTAACATAACAAGCGTACTTTCTATGCCAACATCTGATATTGAACTGAACTGGTCCCAAAACAGACTCCTGCAGAACCATAAGAACGGCCATACTGGGTCAGACCAAAGGTCCATCCAGCCCAGCATCCTGTCTGCCGACAGTGGCCAGTGCCAGGTGCCCCCATCTGTTATGCCTTTCCAGCAGGATTGAGAACCATTGAGAACTATTCTGTGAGTACAGTTATCCAGCGAGTTTTGCACCCAGCTTATAGCAGCCCCATCTAAGTTGTATTTGCCTAATTTATTGATGATATCATGTGAACCTGTATCAAATGCCTTACTAAAGTCTAGGTATATCACATCCACCGCTTCTCCCTTATCCTTCTTCTTGGTGGGGTCTGCCACTGGGCCCCAGATCTGCGCCCCTGGCTCTAGTGTCCCCATGGACATGGGAGTTAGGAGGCAGGTTGCTGCAGCACCCCCATGTTTGGCACCCAGCTTCTCCATGCCCAGGTGCTGGCCCCACTTCTGACCCGCCAGACCAGGTCCTGGCCTCCAGGCAGCTCCTCCAGGGTCCTGCTGTCCCTGCAGGCTGCTGCCGCCAGGGTCCAGGCCACCAGTCCTGCAGGCTGCTGCCCCCAGCGTGCAGCTCCCTCTAGCTCTGTCTAGGCTGCCAGCTGTCCCGGACCAGACACCATCTGCAGCAATGGCATCTGTACAGGACAGCTGGCAACCCTCGGTCTGACTGCACCCTGGGGGGTGAGGGGCGCAAGTAGATATGGAGGGGCAGAGCTCAACACCCCCACCCTGAAAATAGTTCCAGTGCCACTGAGTGTCCCTGTCCTTCTGGTTACCTGGCCCTGCCTGGCACTGCAGGGTAGCAAGGTCCAGGTAGCTCTTGCCGTACAGCACAGGCAGCAACTGGGACATGATCATGGGGTTCTGGATGTGACCCCGCTTCAGGCCCAACAGGAGGGCTTCCATGCCTTTGGGACACTCTGGCTTCTTGCTCATCCCTGTGGCGATCAGGAGCTAACGGGAAAGGTTCGGAGGAAGGGAGAAAAACCTTGTTTCAAACAGCTGACCCCCCACTTCCACGCCGAACACAGGGGAAGGACCCACCGGAGATTGGGGTGCCCTCTCCAGCTGCCAGAGCCAGCCAAGCTGCACTCCCTGCAACTCTGCCCCCAGTCCTCTGCATTCAGCCCTACCACAGGACTCGGTGCTGCAGGAGAAACAGTCTCCCCATGGCACCCTGCAAGGCAGCTGCCTCCCTTCCTGCGAGTTGGGTGGGTGCAGGAGGTGAGACCAGCACAAACCAGAGCATCGCAGTGACCACTCAGCATGCTCCCAACAGGAGCACTGCAGTGACCACACAGCGCGCTCCTGAGGGGCACAAGACCAGCACAAACTAGAGCACTGCAGTGACGGCTCAGTGTGCTACAAACAGGAGCTCGGCATGCTCACAGTCCAGCCAGGCAAAGGCTCTGCGGCTCAGTCAGCAGGTCCCTCTTTGTAGCGTGGGCCTCCCACAGGTCTGAGGTGCAGCACAGACACCACCTCCCAAAGCCTCCTCCCAGCAAGGCCACCAGAAGGGGCCAGGCCACGGTGGCCTCTCCCCGCCTTGGGAGCCGGGACCCTGTAAGCCCACGGGGGGCAGGAGGACATGCGCTGCGACTGACTCTTCCCACCTGCACAGCCAATGGGCTGCTGAAGATGTTGCCGAAGGTGCCCTGGGCGGTCTGAGCCTCGAGAATGCTGCCAGTCGCTCTCTGGACAGCCTGACTGATGGCTGTCCCAAGGCTGGGATCAAAGACCGCGGTCTGCTTCAAACAGGCGAGGGCCAAGCCTGCCATTGCTGTGGTGTCTGCAGGAGGCAGAGCGTGAGAAGGGGTTACTGGGGCCCCAGCCCTGCCCACACAGGGGAGCTGACTTGCACGCATGTCCCGAGGGAGATGCCAGGCCATGCTGCGTGCCGGGGAGCTGACATGGAGGGCCATGCCAGCCAGCACATACCCACAGAGAGCCCACCGCTGCGTGTGAACTTGCTGCGCTTCTCAGCATTCAGGAGATTCAGGAGCTTCTGGATCACAGGTGTGTCAATCCTCTTGTGGTGGACACACAGGGCCAGGACCCCCAGGCTGTATTGGTAGTAGCTGGTGACAGGGTGGCCCTTCCTCTGGTAAGCTGTGAGCATGAGCAGGGAGTGGGGATGAAGACAGTAGCATGTGCTCCCCTCCCCACGGCAAGCCCACCAAGCCGCCCCCCACTCTCCATACCCCAGGAGGCTGCAGCAGGGGCTCTCCTCATCGCCTCCTGTGGGGAGGAACTGACACAGAAAGCTAGTGTGGCAGCCCTGCCCCCACCCAGCCCACTCAGAGAGGGGGTGGAGGAGGTTTGGGCAAAGAGATGCACCCTGCTGTTCCCAGCCGATGCTGTGCCGTGACGAGCCCAGATGGGGCTGTGCCACAGACCTGCACCTGGAACAGAGAGCTAGTGTCCCGTGGACAGTCTTCCGCCAGTAGGGCCTTGGGGCTGGCAAGCGTTCCACCCTCCTCCGCGCCGCCAGCCCCCGGGGAAGCGTCCCGCCCCTCCTCTGCACCACCAGCCCCTCCTCCGCGCCGCCAGCCCCTGGGGCAGCGTCCCGCCCCTCCTCTGCACCATGTCCCGCCCCCCGGGGACGGCGTCCTGCCCCTCCTCCGCACCGCCAGCCCCTCCTCCGTGCCGCCAGCCCCCGGGGAAGTGTCCCACCCTTCCTCTGCACCACCAGCCCCTCCTCCACACCGCCAGCCCCTGGGGCAGCGTCCCGCCCCTCCTCCGCACCGCCAGCCCCTGGGGCAGCGTCCCGCCCCTCCTCTGCACCACCAGCCCCTCCTCCGCACCGCCAGCCCCTGGGGCAGCGTCCCGCCCCTCCTCTGCACCACGTCCCGCCCCCCGGGGACGGCGTCCTGCCCCTCCTCCGCACCACCAGCCCCTCCTCCGTGCCGCCAGCCCCCGGGGAAGCGTCCCACCCTTCCTCTGCACCACCAGCCCCTCCTCCACACCGCCAGCCCCTGGGGCAGCGTCCCGCCCCTCCTCTGCACCACCAGCCCCTCCTCCACACCGCCAGCCCCTGGGGCAGCGTCCCGCCCCTCCTCCGCACCGCCAGCCCCTGGGGCAGCGTCCCGCCCCTCCTCTGCACCACGTCCCGCCCCCCGGGGACGGCGTCCTGCCCCTCCTCCGCACCGCCAGCCCCTCCTCCGTGCCGCCAGCCCCCGGGGAAGCGTCCCACCCTTCCTCTGCACCACCAGCCCCTCCTCCACATCGCCAGCCCCTGGGGCAGCGTCCCGCCCCTCCTCTGCACCACCAGCCCCTCCTCCACACCGCCAGCCCCTGGGGCAGCGTCCCGCCCCTCCTCCACACCGCCAGCCCCTCCTCCACACCGCCAGCCCCTGGGGCAGCATCCCGCCCCTCCTCTGCACCACCAGCCCCTCCTCCACACCGCCAGCCCCTGGGGCAGCGTCCCGCCCCTCCTCTGCACCACGTCCCGCCCCCCGGGGACGGCGTCCTGCCCCTCCTCCACACCGCCAGCCCCTCCTCCGTGCCGCCAGCCCCCGGGGAAGCGTCCCACCCTTCCTCTGCACCACCAGCCCCTCCTCCACACCGCCAGCCCCTGGGGCAGCGTCCCGCCCCTCCTCTGCACCACCAGCCCCTCCTCCACACCGCCAGCCCCTGGGGCAGCGTCCCGCCCCTCCTCTGCACCACCAGCCCCTCCTCCGCACCGCCAGCCCCTGGGGCAGCGTCCCGCCCCTCCTCTGCACCACGTCCCGCCCCCCGGGGACGGCGTCCTGCCCCTCCTCCACACCGCCAGCCCCTCCTCCGTGCCGCCAGCCCCCGGGGAAGCGTCCCACCCTTCCTCTGCACCACCAGCCCCTCCTCCACACCGCCAGCCCCTGGGGCAGCATCCCGCCCCTCCTCTGCACCACGTCCCGCCCCCCCGGGGACGGCATCCTGCCCCTCCTCCGCACCGCCAGCCCCCAGGGAGGCGTCCCGCTCCTCCTCCGCACCACCAGCCCCCGGGGAAGCGTCCCGCCCCTCCTCTGCACCACCAGCCCCTCCTCCACACCACCAGCCCCCGGGGAGGCGTCCCGCTCCTCCTCCGCACCACCAGCCCCCAGGGGGGCGTCCCACCCCTCCTCCGCGCCGCCAGCCTCCGGGGCGGCATCCCGCCCCTCCTCCGCACCACCAGCCGCTCATCCGTGCCACCAGCCCCTGGGGTCAGCGTCCCGCCCCTCCTCCGCACCACCAGCCCCCGGCCCTCCTCTGCACCACGTCCCGCCCCCCCCCCCGCACCGTCAGCCCCCGGGGTCAGCGTCCCGCCCCCCCTCCGCACCGCCAGCCCCAGCAACACCCTCTTACCCATCTGCTCCTTTTCCTTGTGGAGATGAAGCTTCAGATGGGTTACCAGCCGCCTCTGCTGGCGCGTCTCCATGTCATGGCAGGCAGCCCGCAGTGCCAGGAGGTACAGAGCCAGGCGGCCCGTCTGCAGCTGCTTCTGCTGGCCACCTGCTGCAGGGCTGCGGTAACAACAAAAGCCAAACACCACATGGCACCTCCTTCCCCACCTGCCCTCTGGCTGTGGGAAGCCAAGTCCCCAGGGGCAGAAGACCCCAGCTCTGGGACAGAGGCAGGCCTGGAGAGCTGTAGCAGCATTTGGGGCCTGACGAATTGTAGCCTTGAGCTTTTCTGGGCCCGGCAGGACCTGTAATGCCTCCAGCCCCAGGTAAATCAGCAGAGAGACACCACGTCCTCCTCCCCCACCCTGTCTGGGCACTTCCCCAGGGCATCAGTGCAGTGGGGCACAGGATGCTGGGCAGGGCTCCCTCTCGTTTTTCCTACCCACGTGCAGAACACATTTTGTTCTGTGCACAGAGGCATGTGCGGATGGACACTGCCAAAAGAAACACACACTGCCGGCTCTGAGTGCTCTGCTAATGAGCTGGGCAGCACCTGAATCTCTCCTGGGCGGCCGCCCAAGAGCTCAGTTTCCAGGGAACACTGATGCTGGGGCACGTGTGGGAGGTCACTGCACACAAGGAGCAGAAAGCCAGCCCACGGATAGGAGCCCCTGACAGGAAGAGGGTGGCAGTGAGAAGGCAGGGAAGAAGCTTGGTTATCTGGCATGCCGACACCCCTTGGGTGCCTCTGACAGCGACAAGAGGGGGACTGCTCCTTCCTTGCTCCATTTCTGATGCTGGATTTTGTGCCCCGCTGGCTGTACCTGCTGCTGCCAGGCTGGAAGACATTCCTCAGCCGCTGGAGGTACTGCTTCTCTTTCTCCGGGTTGTGCTCATCAGAAAGACGAAGAGCCACGTACACACTGGGGTTCGGCTCCACAGACTGATCCTCGCTGAGTCTCAAGAGCTCCAAGTTCAGGCATTTGATCAGAGCAGATCCTTCCCTGGGGATTTCTTAGAGAAAAACAGAGGAGGAGAAGGGAGAATGAGCATCATGAAGCAGAGTAGAGAGGGAGTTGTGTGGGGAAAACAGCAACTGTGTAACACGCAGAGCATTAGCCACAGAGCTCAAAGCCCGTCACAGAGGGAAGTCTCCCTTTAGAGCAGGGATAAGCAAGCTTTTTACATCAGTCCCTATTTTTCATCTTATCCAGAGCAGACTAGGCAAGGCCAGAAGTGTCCTCAGAAGTATGAGCAATGTACGGAGATCTACACAGTAAGTGTCCACACCAAGCTTAAGCTGTGCCACAACTGTGTCATACCAACACTACTATATGGCTCAGAGCGCTGGCAGATGACAGAGTCCAACCTTGCCCAGCTCTTGTCCTTTTATACCATGAGCCTTCACAAAATACTCTGGATATTTTGGCTGAAGACAATCTCCAACCACAACCTGCTCTTGCGATGCCACCAGGAGAACATGACTTCTATCATCATGAGAAGACGTTGGAAATGGATAGGGCACGTGATGAGAAGGGAGGCAGGCACCACTGTAAAGATAGCGCTTCCCTGGACGCCTAAGGACAATGGAAATGTGGGAGGCCCAAGATGACATGGCGGCCTACTGTTGAGGCAGACACAAAGAGAATGAACTAGTACTGGGACACACTGGAGAAAATGGCCAAAGACAGACAGAAGTGGAGGACCTTCCTTTGTAGCTGCCCAACATGCCAGCAGGCATAACGGGCTCTAACTAACCAACCAACCAACCACTTTTCGTCCCTACAATTACCAGCACCCCAACCCCCAACCTGTCTAATGTAATCCGAACAACAGAAATTTCAGTTATGCTCATGGGGGTGGGGAAGCAACCCTTTTGGCATAGGTAAGAAAATAAACCTGTAGACTGTAAAAACTTTATTAATTAGTATATAATGTGAATGCCCAAATATAAAAGCAGTAACATATTTCGACACTTTTAATGAGATGGATGAGCCTGAGACTCAGCAGCCAATTGTGATCCACCCCTCACCTTAGGAAATGTCATGCTCCCCTGATGGGCCTCCCCCTCTCTCAGCACACCCCTGCTCTAGGGCATGGAGGCATAGAGAATGGGAAATGACTGCTCTGAAGTCTCACAACAAATCATGCCATCCTTAGTCCTCAGGCTGGAATCCAACATCCTGGGTTCAGACTTTTCCAGTTCAGAACTGTGCCTATACCTGAAATCTGAGGCCAAGCAGTGGGTGCCAGGAAGGGACTGGGCACAGAGACCTGGTGCTTTGCACAGCCTGTGTTAAAGCTCACATAGCAAACCCACCTCAATAACAGTCCATCCACTATGGGTGCTGGAAGACATTAACAGGAGAGGGAAGAAACAATGGCTTATCGACCAAGGAACTGGACCCAGACTGGTTGCCTTACTCTGGTCTGGATTGGGTTCAGCATGGCTGGGAGGCACTTTGGGGAAGAACAAGACATGTTCACTAACGCATGCAGCAGCAGCTCTAGCTGCACAGGGGGCTTTTCTGGGCAATGCTAAGCTGTGACCGGCTTCTTTGCTATGCCTTGGTCTGAGCAGCATTTTCTGTGTTGCATCACATTCTTCAGAGGTGTCCAGCAAAGCCTTGGGCCTGCTCAGCATGGATTCCTGCAACAGCCTTTTTCCTCTATTGCCTCTCTGCAGCAGCTGGACAGTGCGTGGTCTGAGTTTAGATGGCCAGATTTGAGACTTGGAAAGCAGGAAGTCGGCCTCCCCCCGCTCCAGACAGACTGACCTCAGCTCAGCAGGAAGAGAAGCCATCAGCCATAACCCATGTATAGTGAGCAGAACAACTGAGAGGCTCAATGCACCCATGTGACCTCCTGGGAACGAAACTAGAAGACCGGCTGGCTGAGGGGACCAGGAAGGAGATATGGAGCCTTTTCACTCCAAGGCATCATAACTGGCCCTGGTAGGTGCTCTCAGCAGAGGATCCAGAAAATATGGAGACCAATGGCAAAACCCTGGCCCCATTCAGGAATAGAACCCCAACTGACTTCAGTGAGGCCAGGCCTTCACCCCATATTCCAGTAGGAGGAGGAGGACCCTCCAGGATCTGGGCCCTAGAAAAAGGGAGACCTCCATTGTCACTGCCCCTGCTGTGTCTGCTCTGGTCACAGACAGAGACGATTGGTCTCCAGATGTAACCCACACCCCTCGGGGTGTGAAAACAAAAAGCAGTCAAGTAGCACTTTAAAGACTAGCAAAATAGTTTATTAGGTGAGCTTTCTATTTTGCTAGTCTTTAAAGTGCTACTTGACTGCTTTTTGTTTCGATAGCGTATAGACCAGCACGGCTCCCTCTCCGTCAGTATTCAACCCTAGGGGTGTGGTTCACTGTCCCATGCAGCGGCACCTAGACCACTTACAGAAAGAACGAGTCCTCACGATGGCCTCAGCTGGAGCCAGCTGCCTTTTAGCTCACACCGTAGGGGCTCCTGCACTAGGCTCCAGATAGGAATCCACCTGTGGGCAGTCACACAGGGATCTCCTAGCACTGAATAAACTTTAAGCCATAGGGCAGGAGGAAGGGGGAGAGGGGCACAGTGCACTGGTGCGCCAGCTGGCTCCCATTTCAATACAAGCCGTTTGCTTACACGAAGGGCAGAAGGGCACTGCTCCCCGCAGTGACTGCAGAGGGCGGCTCTGGGGAGAAAGGCAGCATCCGCTTCCTAACAGGCAGCCAAGTAACAAGAGTGTAAACCAGGAACTGATGAATCCTTACAACCACCATGGGATTAGGCCAGGATACCAGGGCTACCACCCTCAGTCGCCACAAAACCACCAAGACTCCTTCATGCTCAGGAGCTCTGTTAGCTCTCGTGAGAAAAGGTACGTACATCAGCACAAGGCCTGCAGAGCACCAGGCTGCAGCATTGCTTCAGGGCGGACTTCCTGGAAGAGCACCCCAGACCCCAGCACCAAACCCCAGCCGTGGCTAGTTTTTAGTGGGAAGGAGAGAGCTTCCTCCACCTCTTGGGGGGAAGTGTGGGGGGTCACTGTGTGTTATCAATAGATGCATGGGCGCTGAAATGGGGAGAAGGGTTTGGAGCAGCCAACTGCATTTAAAAGTCCCTTGTGGTACAGGAAGAATGTGTGTAGAAAGTATCTCTACTCACCACAGAGCTGCACAGGGAGGCCCAATCCAGTGAGGATGAGAAGGAGCAGCCACATGCTGGGCTTGTATCAGCAGTAGAGAGAAGACAGCAGAGAGCCAGAGGCAGTGATCAGGGCTCTGGGACCTTCAGGGCCCAGGGCCACAGCAGTGCTACGCCAATTCCTGAGGTCACTGATTAAACCAGGGAAGTGTTGCAAGGAGATCCTCTGCTGGGTTGGGGGCTAAGTCAGCAAAAACAGAAAGGACTTTGGCTGAGTGTGAAAGGAAGAGAGACAAAGAAAGCCAGAGCTGCTAGGAACAGATTTAAAGGGGCACAACTGTTTTTTCTTTCCTGTTTCCTTTTGCGCCCTCCTGGTCACCTGCCCTGGTCTCCTCTCCTCACACAGAGAGCATCTTGTTAACCAGGCTGAGCAGAGCTGTTTTTCTCCATTATCTCTGAGTAGTTAGAATAATTGAATCATAGCAAACTAAAACAAAAAAGCAGTAAGGTAGCACTTCAAAGACTGTTGGAAGAGACCTCAGGAGGTCACCTCGTCCAGCCCCCTGCTCAATGCAGGACCAACCCCAACTAAATCATCCCAGCCAGGGCTTTGTCATGATTTTCTAATGTGCTAGAGCTTCTGAACTGCTTACCAAATAATTAAGTTTTAATAAAACCATACTCAAAGCATGCATCTAGCATGCAACAAAGGAAGGACTCCAGCCATGCCTACCGAAGAGGGGCCTGTCCCCTAGGAAAGAGTGACTGTGGAAAGGATTAGGGAGTCTAACAGACGAGCTGCTCAATGAGTTCTCCTGGTGAAGCTGTGACATGAACAGCTGCGGGCACCCTGGGAAGGCTGGCAGGGTGACTGGCCAGTGGGATGCTGCAATGTGGCCACCAGCCCCGCGGGGAGCGTTGGGACAGGAGTGGGAGAGGGTGAGACAGAGCCACACCCGCGGCGCCCTGTACGGGACACCCGCAAGGCTCGGCAGCTGCTGGAGCTGCAGACAGACAAGTTCTGGGCACAGTGCCCAGCACCCGCAGGGCGCCCCCGGCAGAGAAGGGCCCGGCGGGACCGCAGCGGCGAGGGCGGCTCGTCACGGGAGCCAAGAGCCCGCGCGAGCTGCGGAGGGGGCAGCGTGGAACTGCCGGGCACGGCGGCAGCGGGCAGGAGGCCGCGCCCGGGAGCGCAGGCTGCGCGGCACACACGCGGCACACGCGCAGGCTACGCGGCACACGCGCGCCCGGGAGCGCAGGCTGCGCGGCACACACGCGGCACACGCGCGCCCGGGAGCGCAGGCTGCGCGGCACACGCGCGGCACACGCGCGCCCGGGCTGCAAAGGACGAGCGGAGGCCGCCCGACGAGGCGCCGCGCGGGCACACCGCAGAGCCGGCGGGAGCCCCCGAGTGCAGCCCGCGCCCCCGGCAGCGGCCCCCGCCGCCCAGACCCTCCCCCGCGCCCGGAGAGACTCGCGTGAGCCCCGCCCCCCACCAGCGAACGAGCTGCGAGCCTGAGGGGGCGGGCGCGCCTCAGCCAGCTCGCGTCACGTGACGTTGCTGTGCCCGCCCACGAGCTGTCCGTCTCCTGGGGCGCGTCACGTGACGTTGCTGTGCCCGCCCACGAGCTGTCCGTCTCCTGGGGCGCGTCACGTGACGTTGCTGTGCCCGCCCACGAGCTGTCCGTCTCCGGGCGCCTCAGGGCTGCTCTCTGCAGGTGGAGACGGACCGGTGCGGCTCCCCGACCCTGTAGTGGTCACGTGCTAATTCCCTGCCCGAGTCTTCCCCCCGCCCCCTCAAACGGCCTCACAGCCCCTCCCCTCTCCCAGCGTGCCCCGCGCGCTTGCCTACGTATCCCGGCAGGACCCCGACCCCAGGGTTGTCCGTGTCACGCCTGAGCGGCCGCGCGGCCTTCGGTGCCTGTTAGGGACTCCCCTATCCCGGCACCGGTGGGCTCCCGGCTAGGAGAGCGGCAGGCAGCCAGGCGGGCGAGGTGCTCGGGGCTGCTGTCCGCACAGGCAGTGAGCGGGCAGCCTCGGACCAGGGGGTCCTCGAAGCGGCGAGCGCGGACGCCACGCGGGGAGGCGAGCCGGAGCCATGGGCGGCCTGGAGAAGAAGAAGGTACCGGGCGGCGCGGGGGAGGGTCCCCGCGGGAGACACCCCAGGGCCCCGCAGTGTCCGGGGGAGGCCCGGCGCGGCCCGGCCCGGCGGCGAGCGGGCGGCGCTGTGCGGCCGGGCCCTGTTGGGTTGGGTTGTACCCACCCCGAGCCCGCCCTGCGCTGCCCGGCCCGGCCCGGCCCGGCCCGGCCCGGCCCGGCCCCTGATGCGCTTCTCCCTTCCCCTGCCCGCAGTACGAGCGGGGCTCGGCCACGAACTACATCACCCGCAACAAGGCGCGGAAGAAGCTGCAGCTGAGCCTGGCGGACTTCCGGTGAGGAGCGCGGCGGGCGGCGGGTGCCGAGCCCTGGGTGCGGAGTTCCTCTGCGCCGGCCCCGCTGGGCGCTCTCCGCTGCACGGCTGCTCTCTGGGAGGGATTCTGCCCCCGGGTTGGTGGCTCTCCGGGCCCAGCTCAGCCTGTCGCTTGCGTGGAAAGGCTGCTGGAAACCGGCTCCGCTGAGAGACGGGGCGCCCCTCCCCAGTGAGTTGTTTACAAAATCCTCCTTCCACCGCGGGGGGCTGGGGGAGAGGGCACATGTCCGGGTTCACCCTTCAGGTGTGGTCCGCCTCCAGCTGAACTCAGCGACTCGGAAGCGGTTTCTGCCAGCACGTGGTGCCCAGTGTGACCTCGCCCATCAGGGCTGTGGGAACCGCTGTCCCGTTCTGTCTTCCCTGCCCTTCCATTACATGGGCTTCAGTGACCGGAGCACGGGGCTGGAGAGTGCTATGTTAGCAGGAGCCGCTCACCCACTGCCACCGCTCATTGGGAGAGCTCCTTCCCACGCTCTAGTGGTAGAGCAGCTACACAGGAGTGCTGGACGGTCCCTAGTCGGAGTCTCAGCTTGTGATGTGTGCGCTGCCTTCTGGGGAAAGTACCAGGAGTAGTACTGCTGTCTTAGTAGGGACTTGAAGCTGTCTCCTGGAAGGCTGCCGATGTGGCCATAGCTTCATTGGTGAGTACGGATCCTGCTACATGCAGCTCTGAAAGAACGGCTGGGACCAGTGCTGCCTTTTGCTATTCGGAGATCCACCTTGAGGAGCACAGCTGGTTTTCAGTAGTTACTTCAAATCCTACCTTTGCACTGTGCTGTAGTACTGAGCCTGGTGCCTTAGCGTGGATCCTGCAGGGACTGCCCCAAAGCAAAGGCAGACCTGTGCAGGGGGCAAGCTTGGGAATGTCCTGGTTTTCAGAGGGTTGTTTACCCCCCAACCCACCACCTGAACTCTGTGCTAATGAAGTTTTGAAGCACTCAACTAACAAGCGCTTGAAAAAGCTTTCAGCTGATGAACTTCTGCAGCACTGGGCCTGTGGTGGCTGGGGGACGAGAGGCTCTGCTCCTGGGAACAGTGCCCAAGCCACCCAGCGTCTTTGTGTGGAGGCTGACCTCTGTGTCTGTTACAGGCGCCTGTGTATCCTGAAGGGGATCTACCCCCATGAGCCCAAACACAAGAAGAAGGTGAACAAAGGTTCCACTGCCGCCCGGACCTTCTATCTCCTCAAAGACATCAAGTTCCTTCTTCACGAGCCCATCGTCAACAAATTTCGGGATTACAAGGTAGCCCAGGACCAGCTGAGTCCTAAGTTACCCTAGCTCATTTCCATTCATCTCATACCACTCTGCAGAGTTTGGCCTCCCTCACCTGAGCTCTTGCACTATCCATTGTTGTGCATGTTGTTAGCATGCTGGGGCTCTTGGGGTGGGCATGCTGGGGTTTGGAAACCCAGGGAGTTGCCAGGTGGCTGCTCAGGCTGCTGGCCTGGTAGAGTACCTGCCAGCAAGCTGAAGCCTGCGCAGCAGCCTGACTGCCATTGCTGGTGCAGCGTGTTGCTGTAGAGCCCACTGCACTTGTTAACATGCCACAGGAGCTTGTCTCAGGAGTTTGCTCGTGTGAGGAGATGCTGCACTAGGGGACAGTAATGGTTTTAGCTGAGTGCGTGGAGGTGCCTGGTGCTTTACTGTGAGCTATGGGGCTGGTCAGTGTGATTCACTGAAGAGAGCAGTGGGCTGGGAACCAGGACTCCCAGTTCTTTCCCCTGCTCAGCACCTGGCTTTCTGCTGACCTCAGACAAGTGCCCTCAGTCTTGTCTACCATTGTAGGCCATGCTGCCAGAGGCAGGTTTTGAGTTGGATCTGTTAATCTGCACATGCAGGGCTGTAAGGGAGCCCAGGGCAGTGATGGTGTCTTGGTGGGCTCTGTGCGCCTTGACCAGCAGTGTGACGGTGTGGGAAGTGGTCACATGATCTCATTCCCGTGCAGCACCCTGTACCTTTCTGTGCTGCAGGTGTTTGTGCGGAAGCTCCGGAAAGCCTATGGGAAAAGCGAGTGGAATGCTGTGGAGCGGCTGAAAGAGAACAAACCCACCTACAAGCTTGACCACATCATCAAGGAGAGGTGAGGACGGGCTGCTGGGATGCAGACAGCACATGGGGGGAGGGCACAAGAACAGCCCCCTGTGCTGCATAGTTGATACGCTCAACACACACTGGCTGGACCGGGGAAGGCTTATTCTGATCAGCAAGAGGCTGGACTGGGAATGTCACGCTGCCAGCAGGAGGGCCCATACCTGGGATGCTGCTTGGGCTTGATGTCCTGCAGTTCTCCCCCTTGCAGCTTCTGTAACTGACTTGTTCCTGGGAGTTGCCTCATTGCCTTTAAGCTGCAGTCTGTGGGTTGGTGAGACAAAGGAACAAAGCAGTGCTGAGGCTCTGCAGCCTTGATCCACGTTCCGGGCCTTGAGGCTGTGTGGTACCTGGCAGGGTAGTGTGGGCTCCCATGCTCTCCCAGTGTGGTGGTTTCAGAGCCAGTCGTAGCAGAGTGTGACTTGTACAAGTGGCCTGCCCTGTCCTGGTGGCGACTGCAGTGAAGTGGGAAGGGTGCACCCACGATCATGTTGTAATCAGCTGAGCTGGTCTGCATTCCTGTGGTGCCAAGGCCCCACTGAGCTTGGTGCTGTACAGCCGCCTACCACGAGACAGCCCTGTCATGGGGAGTTGATGTTGGATAGACAAGACTGGGGCTTGTGGGGGAACAGACAAGGGAAGAGGCGCTGCAGGGCTGGGATTGGATCCGAAGTCTTGTGGTGCTCTAACCCAAGCTCCTCCTGCTTTGCTTGGCAAGATCTTGGCTGCACGGCTTGCTGTGTGTGTGGAACGTGTTGCGTGGCAGTGCGGTGGGGCAGGCTGTCCAAGGCCACGAGCTCTGAGCGATGTAGCGAGGCACCATTTTAATCTTTGAGAACCTCTTTCTCCGGTGGCTGATTTGAGTATCCAGGTGTTGCCAGTCACGCTGACAGAGGAGCTGTGCGGATCAGCTGCAGTCCACAGTAGGTGTGGCGGTACCATGAACAGACCCGAGCAAGAATCCGCAGCTAATGTCTGTGGCGTGTGTTGGTGACATGACCCTTGTGACACCTTGGCTTGTGTGCTGCATTGTGCATGAGTGTTTTCACAAGTCAGGCAGAAGGAAGGTTTATTCTCACGCTAGTGAGCTCCCCAGGCTGTCTCCATCTTGTTCCTCCCCACTGTGTGTGTTCTCTTTGCTGCTTGCCTGGGTGCCCGTGGTGGGGCTTTCTACCTGCCTGACCCACTCCAGAGTGGGTCTGGACTCCTGACCCCACTGGCAGAGCAGTGACTCTGCAATCAGCTGCTTTGCTGTCTTCTGGTGCCAGCTGTTGGGGGAGGCACTCAGCTGTGAGGGAGCTGCTGGCTAGAACTGCTGAGGTGGGCCCCGGGAGTGGTTCATGGAGCCTCCACTCAGCTGTTAGGCCCTAGCAGTTGGCAGGGTAGTGTGTTGCCTTGTTAGCCAGTTGGGAGGATGCTGCTTGTGGGAGCCTCTCCTGCACTCTCCAGGGTTCTCCTGTGGCACCTGCAGGTACCCGACTTTCATTGATGCTCTGCGGGACCTGGATGATGCCCTCTCCATGTGCTTCCTCTTCGCCACCTTCCCGCGCACCGGAAAGTGCCACGTGCAGACCATCCAGCTGTGCCGCCGCCTCACCGTGGAGTTCCTCAACTACATCATCGCCTCCCGCTCCCTGCGCAGGGTAGGGTCCCCGCCTGGCTGGCGATGGCCGAAGGGGCCCTCGCGCAGCTGGCAGGGCCTTTGGTTCCAGAGCATCCACTCGCCAGCTCCTGCTTGCGCTAAGAGCTCCTGGGGAGGAAGGAGGGGAGGCGCCGGGCCATGTGCAGCAGGGCACCACTGTGCTGCTGTCAGCCTGTGCTGCAGAGACACCCCTCCCCAGTTAGCTAGTGATTGACAGGTGCCCAGTACAGCTCTGAGGGCTTTGCTCGTGCTGGGGGTTGGGAGGGAATGCTTGTGGGGTTGGCAATGCGCTAGCTAGGCTATCTCCTGTACCATGAGCAGCCACACCCCTGCCTCTTCTGCAGCTCTTCTGGTGCTCTCCCTCCAGGTGTTCCTGTCCATCAAAGGGATCTACTACCAGGCCGAGGTGCTGGGGCAGCCCATCACCTGGATTGCTCCCTATACCTTTGCCCACGATGTGAGTCCTGTCTGCTCTGCTCCTGTCTGTCCATCCCCCAGCACCATAAGGTCTGTCACTGAGATGAGGGGCCTGGAACCCCTCCATCAATGTGTGGGGCAGGTCCCTAGGAGTGTGCCAGGTGGTTCCTCAAAGCTGCTGGCACTGAGCTCCCTCTAAGACCCTGCGCTGCAGCACAACACGTGGTGCCTGGGGTTATCGGGGGCTGGGACCCCCCAGAGGAACACCTGAAAATGGCCTACCCACCCCCAGCTCTTCTGGGGCATCTCTACCCCTGCCAGGGGTCAGAGGCCCCACCCTGCATGCACTACTCAGTGTCCCTGGTGCACGGATACAAAACTTATAGCTGCCTCCATCCTCGCAGAAAGAGCTGCGAATACCTCTGGCTGTACAGCGGATGTCCGTAGGTTTGCCGGGCTCTACATACCAGCCCAGCCATCTTATTGTTCTCCTCTTGGGCTGCAAATAACTAACCTGAGTAGCCCAGGTGGTAGTTCAAGGCTAAGTAGGGCTGGATGGCTGTGAGTGGGGTGGAAGGAGGGACGGGGCTTTCCCAGGCTCAGCTGTTCCTGTTGGTGCATGTGGGGAGTGGAGGTGACGTTGCAGGCCTTGGGCCAGGTCCCTCGTTAGCTGTGGCCTGTCTCCGCACAGGCTATGGAGACTGCGCTGCTCTGTAGAGGTCAGACCTGACGCAGGGCAGTGCGGAAGGGAACCTCTTTATGCAGGTTGATCTTTGCTTTGGGATTGACAGAGGTTCCCTCGTTCCTTGGCAGTCCCTGGAGTTCCCAGGGCAGCGTGTGGGGGACATACAGGCAGTGCCACCTAGGGACATACTCTGCTGCTAGCATGTCATGTCTGCCTGGCTGAGGGACTGGGGTTGGAGGTGACTCTGCAAGCTCCCTCCCACCAGCCCTCAAGGACCTTTACCCAGGCTTGGGAGCTGCCTGACGTGCCTGCTGAGGGCTTAATGAGCAGCCTGAGATGGCTAGCCTCGGGCAGGGAGGCAGCTCCTTGAGTGCTAGGTGCACTAACCGGGTGGGAAGGCTTGTGCCTGTAATGCAGGCAGTATGTTCCTTCCTGCCGTTGCCTAGCAATTGAGCTCTCCCTGGCTAACAGCACCTGTGACTGCTCCCACTGCAGAGGGCAGACAGCCAGCTTCTCCCTTCCAGTGGGGGGGCACAGCCCCTCTCCTCTGTGCACCTGCTGTGGGGGCTGGGGCTGAGCGCTAACCAGGCCGAGAGCTCCTGGGCCTTTGGGCGTTGGCAGGGAGGGGTACAGTGGTGCTGTCCTATGGCTCCGATGGGAAAAGTGAGGTACAGGGAGAGGCAGTGACTTCCCCAGCCCAAGATCATGCAGCAAGGCAGTGGCAGAGCTGCGGAAAACACCCGGGTGTCTGTGGCCTCTCTAGAGAACTGAACCCACCTTCCCCACCCTGAGCTGGTTGGCTCAACGTGGACTTTGCTGGAGCCCCATTTGGGGAGTGAGCTGGGGGGATGCTGATCACTGCTGCCCCCTGCTGACCTCCACGACTCTTCCAGCACCCGACGGACGTGGACTACAGGGTCATGGCAACCTTCACGGAATTCTACACCACACTGCTGGGCTTCGTCAACTTCCGCCTCTACCAGTCCCTTAACCTGCACTACCCCCCCAAGGTGAGGGCTTGGGGTCAGGAGCTGGGCCCTGGTACCCGGGGGACTGCAGTGATAGCCAGGCTCTTCCCCTTGCCACTGTCCCTAATGCAGGGGGGCAGCCTGCGCTCAACCTCTTTCTCTCTCTCCTTTCCACACTCTTCCTCCCCCCCCCAACTGGGTAGCAGTGGCTTCTGCAGGAAGGGTGATGAGTGTCTGGGGGAGGTAGCAGCAGGACCTGGCCCAGCTCTGGCCCCACTGTCACCCTTCTCCCCGCTGCAGATGGATGCCCAAGGGGAGCAGAAACTGGAGGAGGGGGAGACCTACGCCATGGACTCAGAGAGCTACATGGAGGTGAGGCCCTGCCTGGCATTGGACCCGCATTTCTCCCTGGAGCTGGTTAATGCCCTGTGTCCCGTCCCCATTCTCCTCCCCCCCCTCCCCCCCAAAGACAGGCTTTGCTGCCGAGCGGGACCCTTCTGAGCTCCTCTGGTTCTCACCCCAGCTGGCCCTGGTGGGCGTCACAGCCCCATCCATGGCTGGCAGAATGCAGCTGGGTGATCTGACCCCCTTTAGAGGAGCTGGGTGTGACGCCTTCCTGGTCTTTCTGCTCCAGAAGCTGTCGGCTCTGAGTGCCAGCCTATCCCGAGTGGTAGCGCTGAGCCCAGAAGATGAGGTGCAGGTGGACGAGTTCCCCACGGATGGGGTAAGCACCAGCATGTTGGATTTGTCACTGCTGCAAGGAGAGGGGCAGTGCGGGAACAGGCCAGGCACGCAGCAGGGGCCTCCCTGTTGGGCCTCTCCTTGTCTCAGGTTGGCACGTGGGGAGGGGAAGGTATGGCAGGGGAGGCTCTCACACTGCCTTGCTGTGGCCAGGAGGTCACGGAGCAGGAGGAGGCAAGGAAGAAGGAGCAGGAGGCGGTGGAGAAGCAGAAGAAGTTGTTTGAGGGGCTGCGGTTCTTCCTGAACAGAGAGGTGCCGCGAGAGCCGCTGGCCTTTGTCATCCGGTACGTCCAGATGCCCCTTCCTCTGGTGGGGGGACATTCCTGGCTGCCCTAGGGACTGAACTGGATGAGTGCCCCTATCGAACTCCAGGCACCCTCCAGCCACACGAGCAAGGGTTAAGCCAGGTTTGGTGCTTTGGCTGGGAGAACTACCCAGCGAGGCTGGGCTGAGTGGGGTCCCCAGGGGAGCCTGGGAGCACGCTTGTGGGTCGCCTTGGGCTCTGTAACAAGCGGGAGGAAGGGGAACTGCATTCCTGCTTCTCTCAGGAGTTGAGGCTTCCCCAGCCCTGTTCTCCTGGGATGTCACTGCATGCCTGCAAGCTCCCCCGCGCACTAGTCCCTGCCCCGCCAGCTGCATTGGCAGGTGTGGTTCTCATTGGGCAGCTGTTTCGGCGGCGAGGTGTCGTGGGACAAGTCCGTGTGCATTGGTGCCACCTACAGCGTGATGGACCCGACCATCACCCACCAGATTGTGGATCGGCCCAGCCTGGGGAAGCAGGTGATTGGCAGGTGAGCTTTGCCCTGGTCTCTGTTGGGCGGGGGCCTGAGCCTGCGCAGGAGGGGCCCTGAGCATCCTGCTCTGAGCCCTCAGCATTCCACCCTGCCGCCTCTGGTGTCCGTTGTTGGCTGCAGTGCGCTTTGAGCCAGGCCCCCCTGAGCGGCTGCTTCAATCCCCTTCTCCCCACATGTTCCAGGGCCTTGCTGCGGGAGTTCCCCTGACTCCCATCCACCACTACTCAACTCTCCCCCTTGCTGACTCCAGCTCCCTGCCCCCAGGTATTATCTCCAGCCGCAGTGGGTGTTTGACTCGGTCAATGCCAAGATGTGCCTTCCAGTGGCTGATTATTTCCCTGGTGTGCTGCTCCCCCCGCACCTCTCGCCCTTTGTATCGGAGAAGGATGGGGACTACATCCCACCTGAGAAGCTGAAGCTGCTGGCCCTGCAGAGGGGCGAGAACCCAGGTAACAAGGAGCCTGAGTCCTTAGGACCCCCCCCAGCTTTCCCACCATGAGCGACCTTTGTCATCTCTCCTTTTGCCGCCTGGGTCCTGGGAGACGTGTCCCTGGGTCTCTGCCAGCCTGTGCCATGCTTCACTTAGGGGTCAGAATCCCACCTGCTTGGTCCTTCTGCCCTCTTGCTTTCTGTAGCAGAAGAGAGTGGGGGAGAGGAGGACGAGGACGAGGATGAGGAAGATGGTGATGAAGGCTCAGGAGAAGAAGAGCTCTCTGAAAAGGAAGAGGAAGGGAGACTGCGGAAGCTGGAGGAGCAGCGATCCCAGGGAAAGGTGCCGTGCGCAGCTATGGAGACCATGTGCCCTGAAGGGGGTGCCCCTGTCGCACTCCAGGCACCCTCATCTTGGCCTCAGTGTGGTAGCAGTGCTGGAACACAGGGTGCTGAATGGCTTCTGCTTTGAGCCCTCTGCAGTGGGGCAGAGCCTGCCCCTGGAGCCACATGCTCCCCTGTACCATCCCCTCGGGCTCAGAGCCAGGTGGTGCTGAGCAAAGGACTTGGCCTTTTTATTAAATAATTTTGACTCCTTAATCTTCATGGGGCTTCTCCCAGAGCAGGTGGAGTCTGGGCCTGGCCAGCCTTCAGTCAAAGCTAGCGCCTTATGCTTAGAGCTGTCTTCCCCAGCCTCACTGAAATCTGCACCACAGCATCCCTGCTGTGCCCACAGGTGTGAAGTCCACATGCTGTGTTCTCGTGGGAGGGAGTGGGGGCTCTCTGCCAGGCTAGAGGGGGCTGGGTGTGGAGAGCAGCTCCGTGGCAGGCAAGAGAGCACCTGGCAGGAGGCGGCTCTGCCAGGCTAGTGGGCACTGTTGGGGGCAGGAGGGGGGGGCAGCAGCTCTGTGCCAGGCTATAGGGGGCAGGCATCTGCACAGCCCCAGCTAGGCAGCGTTGTCTCTTTACTTCATGCTGTAGCTTCTCATGCTTTTGGTGCTGGGGGTCCCAGCTCCAGTTCTAGAGTTCTGGGCCAGATGGCAGCTGGCATGCGCCTGGGTTGCTAGGGGTGGATGACGGAAGCCGGAAAGCCTGTCTGCAGGCCCAGGCTGGGGCTCCCCGCACTCAGTGCAGCGGGGAGACTTCTGAGGGCACTGACACTCCTGTGCCCTCCCCAGAAGCTGCCGGTGAAGGTGTTGCCTGGCGTGGTGCGGCTGGAGGACAAGCAGCGAGCCGCCCTGGAGGAGCAGAGCGAGGAGAAGCGTCTCGCCATCATGATGATGAAAAAGCGGGAGAAGTACCTCTACCAGAAGATCATGTTTGGGAAGAAGCGCAAAGCCCGAGAGGTATCGCATGGCATTGGTTGGGGGCAGGGCTCCTCCCCTCACTGCTCAGCTGGTTCCCGCCCTGCGGTGCATGCTGGGATGGGGGTGACTAAGTGGTGGGGGGCACTAGGCCAGGCCCTGCCCCACACAGCAGAGAATACTGAGTGGGGCAGAAGGGAACCATTTCCCTGTCTGTGAGGGCAGTGGGCCGCATCCCTGCTAACAAGCGGGGAAAGTGGTTAACAGAGGCACAGTCTTGTTCAGCCTCCCAGGGGGTTAGAACGGTGCCGCTGGTTCCCAGTCCTGTGCGCAGAGCATGAGGCCAGGCTGCCTCTGCTGTGGTGTGCACCGCAGGGGAAGGGAGGGGGCGCTCTGACGTTTGGGCCTCGGCTCAGTACTGTTGAAAGGAGTGGTGTAAACTACCTGGGAGCAGGAGGTGGCTTTTTGTGTGATCCCTCCTCCAGCCCACTGAGTCTGACACATTCCCTCCCCCATGGCAGGCAGTGAGAGCTTGGAAGGGGCACTGTGTATGGGGAGACCCTTGCAGCTTCAGCCGGGATCTTGCTGCCATTAAGTACAGGGGAATCAGACTGAGTGTAGTGCTGTTTGTCACCTCTGCCCAGCACCCCTCCCTTAAGCTCACTGCCTGCCTCATGTGGATGTCTGAGCCCCTGCAGAGCTCTGCTTGGGCATCAGCCAAGTTATATCCCTGCTGTCAGCCCAGGGGCTGCAGCCATGGGTCAGCACAATTCCCCAGCTAGAGTCAGCGAGTGACTGGCCTAACCTGCCTCATCGAGGAGCAAGCCTGACCTGGGGGTTGCTGGGCCTGGCTGGAGGCTGAGATCAGGGTCTGAGCTCCTCCAGGGATGGAGAGTGAGTCCAGCTCCAGGAGGGCTGGGACCAGCGGGGAAGAACTGTCCTCGGTGTTGGGGATAACCTGGGCGGTTTCTGCCCCACAGGCGACCAGGCTGGCGGAGAAGAGAAAAGCTCATGATGCGGCCATGAAGTCCGAGAAGAAGAAAACCAAGAAGGCACGACGAGAATGATGGGGCTGTTGGGCTCTGCCCTTCCTCCAGGCCCGGAGCATCTCCTGGGCCCAGGAATTTGCCTCTTACGCCCCTTCTCAGTCCTTCTCCGGGACAGGCCATACTGAATGGAAGACACTAGCCTCTGCCTGGCTGTGACCTTCAGCTCTGTTGGGGCTCATGGATAGCCGTACTTACACCTGCCCCTTTACTCAGAAACAAACTCAGCCTCTCCCCCATGTCAGACTCCTCCATGGGGAGCCTTCAGGAGCATTTCTTGTCTGCTTCACCCACTCCCATGCCAGCAAGCTTAGGGGGGATGGGTCAGTATGTTCCCCCACCTGGTCTCTCCCAGGTGAGACTTCCTGGGGCTGCAGTCAGGTGTTCAAAGGAGCTAGAAGGCAGGTAGACATCAGCAGGCTCATTGGGGGTAGGGGGCCATGCCTGGTGCAGGTGACCATTGAGTCACTGCTATAGCTCGAGCTAATGAGACAAGGGGGGCCCAGGGTGAGCTGGCCCGGGCCCAGATGCTCTTTCAGAGGGCTGCGTGCCTTGCAGCGCGTGCCACGTGCCGCTCTCTGAGCAAGGGGCCGTTTGTTGCCTGTTTTGCATGCTGGGATCTGTGGGCTCCTGGCTGGGCCCTGTGCTGGGCTGTAATTTTACTGAATTTTAGTAAAGGGAGTTTTCAGAGCTGGCCTCCTGACTGTTCTCTCATCCCTCGTCGGCTGTGCCAGGTGTGCTTGTGGTAGGACAGCTGCTGCCCGGACAGTCTCGGGGCTCTGTGCAGGAGCTGCCCGCTCCTCCCACTTTGAGCAGAGTCACCATTCAGCACTGGCCTTGGAGTGAATGCAGAAAATACAGGGCAGAGTGGGAGTGTTCTCTTTCTGAGGAGGTCAGTGCTTCTCAGAGTCAGAATGGGGCTCTGCTGTGGGCTCATGTCTGTTTGTGTGCACTTGGTCACTCTGAGGATGTTCCTCAGCATGTTGGGCTGCTTCCCAGGAGAGCTCTGCTCAATGGTGATGTGCCTCTGGCTTGTGGATCACACAGCTGGAGTAGGTGAGGGGCATGGATGGGCCAGTGATATACAGAGAGCTGCTCCCTTGGGGCTGTGCAGCACCTGTCTAACACAGGCAGAGTCATGATCCCTTGAGGAATGTGGAGGTGGTGCCTGTACTTCTGTAACACAAATGCCCAACGGTGTGAATTAATTACATCAGCTCTATTAATTGCGGGGCTATGGCCTCAGCTCAAGCCTACTGCAGCCCTTCCAGGCCTGGCTGGCAGTACGTTGTACTCCTGCTTCAGAGGCTGGCCGCTGTCCCCAAGTGAAAGGATTTGTTCAGCTAGCTGCAGCCAGCTTGTCCTAGAAGTGTTGTGGGTTGGGGCCCCTGCGATGCCAGCCAGGGAGCTGGAAGGTGGGCAGAGGGTGTGCTGCAGTAGTTTCCATCTTACCCTGGGATTTCAGTTCGGGTCAATGGCTGCACGCACTCCCCCCTGCCCGCCTCTAGACATTGCTCCTGCACTCCTGTCGCTGGGTCACTCTAGTACGTCAGCCTGCCCCACCCTTACAGCCTGTTTGCAGAGCCAGACTCTGAAGTCTCCTCCAGCAGTAGGAAGCCGCCCCTCCTTGTAGTACAGATGCTGCACAACGTTCAGGGAGACAGCTTAGGCACTTGCCACCCCAGCCCCCGGGATGCAAACCCAGAGTTATATGACGTTCCTCTCCTTCCTCAGTATGAAGGAAGGTACGCACAGCCTCTTGCCTGCCCCACTGCCACCCTGTTAGAAATGACACATGTTGGGAGTATTATAAACCAGAAAGAAGTTTATTAATGAAGAAAAGGTCTATTGTAAGTGGTCAAAGAAGTAGCAAACAGAGCAAAGCCAGTTAATAACAAACTAGGGCAGAGCACATGACCAAAGCCAGATACAGTAAGAACTGATTACAAATAACTAATCATCCTAGTTACTGCTTCAGGCAAAGTCCCTCCCAGGCTGAGTCTAGCAGTTCTTTCTTACCCTTAACCTTTCCGTTAAAGTCCTTTTGTTTCCCGGTATTTCAAGTATCTCCTTGAGTGAGGAGACAGGTAAAGCCCGCAGAAACCCATCATTGCTTTCCTTCCCTAACTTACTGCTCTGCATGAGCAACTGCCCTTGAAGTCGGGAGGGGTCTGGTGCACAAGGCAGCTGCTGGTTTGAGCCACTTCCTTGTCCTGTGGCTCCCTGTGAAAGGCAGGTGACCAAATGGCTGCTAGACAGCAATGGATGATGTCTGGGGTACCAGGCTGGCCTGGGCGGTCTCATTGGACAAGAGGCTCAGCATCACTGTACTCTACCACCTGAACTGGAAACTCTTTTGCATAATTAAGAATATTCATTAGCTTCTATCTCTAGACACCAACGAAGGGTCCGGTGGCACCTCATAGACTAACAGAAAAGTTTTGATCATGAGCTTTCGTGAGCACAGACTCACTTCATCAGATGCTGGTCTGTGCTCACGAAAGCTCATGCTCAAAACTTTTCTGTTAATCTATAAGGTGCCACCGGACCCTTCATTGCTGTTACAGATCCAGACTAACATGGTTACCCCTCTGATACTATCTCTAGACAGGGGCCCAACCCTCTGGATTTATAGTTGCAGATGATAAGGGCGTGATAAGGGAGTGGATGAAATATGCACCATTAAACACTACTTCCAACCTGAGCTATTTGCCACCTTTCACCTGGAAGCTGATGGGGCGGGGGGGGCGGGGCGGGTGCTGGTGTTTGAAACCTGAAGTTTGAGGCTGGCCCATGTTTTTATAGAGTTGAATAAAAGCCAGGATGTCAGCAGCAGTAGGGTATGAAAGCAGGGCTCTGGGTTCTGTCTCTGCTTAAAGGAAGGGCAGAACATCAACAGAGACAGCAGTGCTTTCCACACCACTCCGGTGCTTGGTGGTCTGCCTGCAGGGCTAGCATGGGGTCTGAGTTGAATGGAAAACACCAGCTTGGGGGGACTTTTACTCTGCACACGTTACAGGTAGTCACTCAACTCCTGCAGCTGGGATTGTAGTTTCAGTTTAAAAGACTCATGCTTCAACCTGCTCCAGCAAACCTGAGTATCCTTGCCACCAGCCTGCTTAAAGCAGCAGTTGTTTTCTGAGCAAAGGCCTCATATAAAGCATGCCTCTAAGAGCCTTCCAACATGTGCAATGGAGCATAGTGAGAAATGTAGAACCATAGGGCTGGAAGAGACCTCCGGTTGTCATCGAATACAGCCCCTGCTGAAAGCAGGACCAATCCCAGCTACAGCATCTCAGGTGTGAAACCAAGGAGGGGCAGATTCTAGAAGTACAGGAAATGTTTCACTGACATGACTCTTTGTGACAAGCCTGGTTTTTAAATAAAACCTTTTCTATTCCCCAGAAAATTGTCTGGTTTTCACTTTTCGGTCCACATATCTCAGAGCAGGTCAGCTGGGTGGGCTGTGCTGGTTATTGAGGCTCCTTTTCCTTGGCCTTCCTCCCCATTTTTCCAGTTTTTCTTGTAACTTTTGAATATTGTTTTTTTCCCCCCAAATGAAAAAACCCAGTGAAATGCTCCACAGAATGACTGACTGACGTTGCTCCCCTGTCACAGAAATAACAGTGAGTCTGTCGTCACCAATAACCGTGGCCCCAGCGCCCGTGGGTGTCTGGTGCCTCTCTCACTATTTCCTCCCATCGTTCCCTGTCCAGCGCGAGTGGCTTAGCTTCTGTTGACTGGCTCCGCACCCATCTCCTGTGTCGTCTACCTTCGCTCTGGGGGTCTGCCGTGCCGCCTTTCAGAACGCAGCCCTGGCTTTTCGGCGCGGGGCCAGCGAGCGCAGCGGCTGTGCAGTGGAGAGGCTGCGGCGGAGGGCGGGGCGGGGGCCGCAGGGGTGAGCGGAGGGACGGGGAGCCGGGCAAAGGGCGAGGTCTGTGTGTGCGGAAGGCACGAGGACGGGTCGGAGGTGGGGGGCGGGGGGCCCGTCTGGAGCCAGGACCGGCGCCCCTGTGGATCGGCGGTGGCGGGCTCAGGGCAGGGCCGGCCTGGGCAGAGCCCCCTAGTGGTGAGCCCAGCCAGGCCGCAGGACGCTGGGGCCTGGCCCAGCACGGCACCCGCCGGTGAGGCCTCGGGGCAGGGCAGGGCAGGGCGGGCTGAGGCTGGTTGCTCTGTGCCCCAGGCTGCGGCCATGGGGCGGGCTGGGGGAGGGTGCAGCTCCCCCGGTGTGGGGCACACGGGCTGGCAGCGCTCTGGGGTGTCACTTTGCCCTAGGCCCCAGGTAGGGCCAGCCCCTCCGGGCAAGCGCCCCATCCTTGTGCTGTGGGCCGAGGCCAAGGCCAACCACGAGTGACTTTCCCTCTGGGCCTTTGGCTTCCAGTGGGGCCTGGCATTAGAGCAGCTGCCCCATGCGACACGGCACTCGGCAGCCACGGGCTGGGGTGGGGGCTGCTGCCTGCCTGACGAAACCCAACGGGTGCCCCAAAGCGAGGGGTCCCCCCAGGTCCTCCAGCACCAAACAGTGCCTGTCCCCAGCGCTCACAACCTCACGATGGGGCAGGGCAATTGGTAAGGGAGCAGGATTCTGGGCCAGCTCCAGAGAGGTTAGCAGTCCTTACATAGTGAGGTTGGTAGCAAAGCCGGCAGCCCTCCCCCTTCCCACACCCCGGCCCCATTCCCCATCACTTCTGGATTGCAGGAGGGTCCAAGCAGATAGAGGTTTGCAGCCCTAGGCAGGATGTGTGTGCAGGGATGGTGCCAGCTTGAGTAAAGATGATGCTGCTGCTTCCCAGGGTAACTAAAACACGTCACCCTTTGCCAGGTTCGATCCCAGGCACGGCTGTGCCAGGAGGGGAGTGGAGTGAACAGATGTTACTCTGTGTGTGTGTCACACCTGATCAAACCAGGAAATCCAGTAGTCTTCCTCCTGGCCTGGCTTCTGGGTGCTGAAGGGCACAGGGAATGGCTGTCCTTAGAGTGTGCTCAGACGCTTCACTGAGCGTGTCATGCAGAAACAGCTTCTTGTTTAAAACACCGAGTCGCACTGTTCTGTACTGTGCCCTCTAGCATTATTCATTGTTTGTCGTGACAAAGTAAGGAAATAAGAACAAGAGGAAAAAGCAGGTCAGGCAAAGAAGCAGTGTGAGCACCTGGCGAGGAAGCCGCCCAGGGCCAACTGGGGCCAGCTGGTCCCACTTACGCCTGCTTTTAAAAGAAGCCTTTGGGCAGTAGGCCTGAGGGAGCGTGAAGAGTGATAGGAGCAAAAGGAGTTTTTCCCCTAGACACGACACGACAACTGCAAGGGGCTAAGGCCCCTGCCCAGGAGGCCCTGAGATTTGGTGTAGGGCCAAGCAGGCTGATCACATGGGAGGTGCCAAACCAGGAGGGGGAACAGGCTGCTACTGCCACTGCCACTACCTAGAGGAGGTACGGGGGGAGGAATCGTCTGGGGAAGTGGCCCAGGGAAGAGCTGCGGTGTTCATAACAAGGGGAACCCTTGCCCACCACTGGCAGCCCTAGGCCGGAACATGGAATAAGTGGGTGGGGCCTGGGTTCCCCCCAGGCCACCATCTTCCCCCCACCCCGACATCTCAAGAAGGGTAACGGTATGCTGGCTGTGGGGTTAGTAGGCTAAACTGAGGCCTGGAGCCCAGGAGTGAGGCTAGCCCTGCCACATTGTATATTAGCACCTCACCTCAGCAGACCTCAGAGTTTTGCTTTGCTAGACACAAAAGTTTAATTAAAGCTGATCTTTAGAATGACAATTCACATGGTGCACAGGTTGAGGAAAGACTCTACCTCTGGGTTCATGCTTGGGTTTTTCTGTAGTTAAAAATCCTGCTTAGAAAGTCACAAGACATGTACTGTGTTGACCCAGATCTAGGCGTGTAAGTTTAGCGGCACAATTGAGGTTGTAGTGGATAAGTGTATGGGTGTCTCACCCATGGAAGTTTTACAGAGTTAGTCAGGGAAAGCAGATATGTTAATGGGTGGGGACTGCCCCTTAGACCCTCGGTATTTGAGGCAGGCTCCCCATAGGAAAATGCAGTCTGTCAAGGAAGAACTGGGGCTACTTCCCTGACTGTGTTCCTTGTCGGCGGTCCTGCTCATCCATCTTGGTACACTTGGTGTCCTGTGACATGTTCCATATAAATGTCCTTTGACCATCTGATGGCGTCTGACACCATGAACTGTTGATTCAGAGGAGCATAGCGATGACTGACTCCATGTGCTCTCAACACTGGTTCGTTGCTGGGATCACCAGTGCCCAGGGTTCCAACAATCAAGGTGTGGATTTGCACCTCATAGTCCTGGGCTCTCAGAGTGCTGGCTAAGGGGGTATACTGCTTCTCCTGATATCAAGTCCAATGGCAGGCCAGGGTCCTGCTCTCAGAGGGCATTGTGATCTGCTCCTTATTGGTTGTGACGATGTCCAGGAGATGTCTGAGTTGACAGAAATCTTCCCTGGGGTGGCAGAATGGCTCTGGCTCTGACAAGGTGGTCCTGGATGGTATTATAGTGCAGTTTCCAGGCTTTAGAGTGGGACTGGCAGTTGAAGAGGACACAAGGCAGTCAGTGTCTCTTTGGCAAAGCTACACTTCCTTCACCACTTGTCCATTCAGTGGAATGCAGATAAGCCAAGCCTGGTGGAAGAAACACCAGCTGGCAAAGGTGAAGCTGCCTCCAAGAAGGAGGTGATTCCTCGTGTCCCATTTGCAGGTCTCTTCAAAGACCCTGCCCTGGTCCAGCTTCCGCTTCAGTGTTTCAGAGAAAAGGCAGCAGATGGCATCTGTCAAGGTCCTCTTCTGCACGGTTCTGGTGGTCAGGATTAGGATGTTCTCAGTTCATGTGCAACATCAGGACTCCAAGACCCATGGCCCAGGAAACATATAATCTAAATTGACAAGACACGCCCAGGGCAAGATGGGAAATGAGGGCATCACAGATAGGTGTCAGACGAACCCCTAAGACAGCCCAGACAGTTTGCCACTGGATGGATCCTTTGCTTCTGTCCATTCCGCAAATTCCAGGGGCCAGGGAAAGTATCAGTGCTTCAAGCTGGCTCAAGTCTCTCTGGTCACCAGTCTATACAGCAGGTTGACTGCACTTAGCAGGTGACTATTAGGACAGTTTTGACTGCAGCCAATCCTCATAGCTTCTGAGTGCTCAGAAAAGTGAGAACTTCCAGGTTGTGAATAAGTAAGACAGAGCTCTTTTCAGCATAGGGCTCCATGGCTTTGCAGAGGCGGTATAAGAATTGTTGCCATTTGACAGATGGGAAAACTGAAGTAAGGAGACTCGCTCTCCCACCCCTGCTCATGCAGCAAAGCAGAGAAGTGCTGGGATTAGAACCCATACATAACTTTTGCCTCCTACTCTGGTGCTCTATACCCTGACCTAACCTCATCATTTCTTTGTTGGGAGAAAAATGAGCCAACATAAGCACTGACTTCTGGTCTCCTTTGTATGTATGTACAGTCATAAAGGTTAGTAAATAGAGCAGCTTACACTCACAGCACTTTCAGATCTTTGGCTGCCAGTTCTTTGAGCACTTGGCCCAAACTGCCTCTCATTTGCAACAGTCTAACTTCGCTGACTTCTGAGGAGCTGCTCTGGATTAATTCTGGTGCCAGGGCGATGCGAGACAGGCTAGATGGCTTCTCTGTGTTTCTGTGGGGTTTAGCTCCTCTCCAAGCATACTTAGGGCTTGTTTTCACTGCAACATTAACTTAAGTTGCATTTTGAGTGTTAGGCCTAGCCTGAGAGCAGTGCAAACACAAAACCCTTCTCTTAAGCATGATGAGATCTTAATTGGAAGTGGTTGGCCTCAGAGGTACAGGGGTACAGTTCAAGTGAGCGCAGCGCTGTTAGAGGTCTCCCCTCCTTTCTGGAATGCCACCTGGTGTACTGTAGTCCCACTGAGCCCACCTATTCCCCCAGCCTGGGATCCCTCACCCTGTCCTTGCTGTGCCAGGCCCTCAAATCTTCTCTAGCACACAAACAAGCAGGGCCACACCCAACTGGAAAGGAAAAACCCTGAGCTCAGTTCTGTGGGGGAACATTCTGCTAGGAGATTGCCTGGCACCCACTCTGGAGTGCAAACCCAAAAACTTGCACTGCAAGCTCGTGGCATTCATCCCCTCCCTCACTGTGGAGAAAGAGAGACACCGGTTTTTTTCCCTCCCAGTTATGAAGTACACAAACATGGGTTTACAAAACAAAACAAGTTTAACTGCAAAGAATAGATTTTAAGTGATTGTAAGGGACCGCAAACAGATCAAAGCAGATTCCTGAGCAAATAAACAAATTAAACTTAATACACCACATAGCCAGTCTACAAGTAGAAGTTTTCTCCCCCCCGATGTTGTTTTAAACATCTTCAGAGGCCCCGCATCTTTCCCCTCTGGGTCCAGTCCCTTTCGTTCCCAGTTCAGTCATGAAGAGAAGAACCAACTCTCATTATTTCACCCTCCAGCCCTAGACAGGAGTTATGTGTGGCAGGAATCCTTTGTCTCCCAGTTTGGACTCCATCGTCTCTAGAGGAAAAATGCCAGCAGTTTGAGATGGTGTCTGTACCAGGCAACATGATCGCCTGGCCCTGCAGTGTCTAAGCAGCATCTCAGGATGCTTCTTAGGTAGGTGGGAGATTAGCATCTTCTAAATCCTGTTGCCTTGCTAACAACCCATCCAGGCAGTTGTGTTTCACGTGGTGGGCGTTCCCCAAGTGCAAACCATGCTTTGGACTGTTACGTAGTCAATGTTTCTAACTTCAGATACAGAAATGATACATGCCTACAAAGAGGATAATTATACTCAGTAACTCATAACCTTTAAAAGACCTTGTATGACTTATCTTTCATAAAATACATCTTCGTTATACCATGTTCATTTTATAACAATATTTCAATGAAGAATGTGGGGTATAGCATTACAAAGTCATCAGCCACTAATGTCACCGCTTTGTCATGTGGACACAGTCAATTGAGTGTGACTAGTCCTCCACTGCCTTCCCAAAATTCTCTGCATGTGCTCAGAAAGGACAGACAACTTCTTATCAGTGAACTAGCAAAATGTAAGGTAGATGGGGTTGCTATAAGGTGTGTGCATAACTGGCTGGATAAACGTTCTCAGAGAGTAGTTATCTCTGGTTCACAGTCAGGCTGGAAGGGCCTAACACGTGGGGTACCACAGGCTGCAGCTTTGGGACAGGTTCTTTTCAATACCTTTTGAGTCTGGTTTAAAGGCGTAAGCCAATCCCTTTGGTGGTATTTAATGTTAAAGCCCCTTTCTTGCTTTCCAGCTCTTGGGAGAGTTTCTGCAGGCTGGGCCACGTGTGGCTGCACAGACAGATTGATGCCAGTCATCAGGGTAAGTCCTTCCTCCCCAGGTTAAACTGCTGGCAGTGTTTCTTCTCCTGTCTCCCAAGGGGGGAGTGGGGCGGTGACAGAATGGCCAATCTACCTAGCGCTGCACCAGGACAGGCCCACTGCAAAGAGGCACAGGCTGGAGTCAGGCAATGCTCCGTCCTGGATGTAGATCAGTGTTCCACAGACAAGGGGATCCAACCTGCACCTCTCCCTCCTGGGGACTGGCTAGGCTGTGGGCATGGCTCCCTCTTGACGGGGGGGGAATAAATGCGTGGTGGCATCTCCCACCCACTTGTGGCAACAAAATGTACATCAGTGACAATAACTGATGCAGCTTCATGACCCTTCCTCTCCTTCCGCACGTGAGCTATGACTGGGCATCTGAGGCAGCCCCTCAGCGGGATGAGTGAGGTGTACCCTGCCTCTCTGCGCACACACGCAGATGTCCCTGGGCGAGTTCAGATTTGCCAGGACACCCACAGCTGCCCTAATAGCCAGAGCCGTACTGAGGTTCTGACGCAGGATCTAGGAGCATGCTGACTGTGTGTTCCCAGCCCTCATTAGGTTATTAGAAAAGTAACACCTATCTATCAGCTGGAATCTCTTAACGGTCGCAGATCTCAAAGTAGATAGGGTGGGTGGGCTGTGCTATGGACTAGGTCAGCCAACAGATTCTCATCAATTCATTATTTTAATATCAGCACAGCCTGACTATTTATTTCCAGCAGTGTGCCTCAGGGTCTGGCAATGACAGTCACAATAAGTCACTTCCTTACATCCAGCCCACGGTGGCATTGACTGCAGTGTGTCGTTCATTGTCAGATGATGCCCTGGTGGCCATGTGATGTGCATGTAGGAGGCCTCAGCAGACCCTAGCAAGGCCAGGTCTGCCCTTACAAATGTGCTGGCATAGGTGCAGGGGCCAGGGAGTGAACTTTGGCTGATTTAGTGACATCCGGATGTTGGCTATACTGTTATAAATGGCTTAGTTTGTCACCCTGAGCCAGATGAAACTCTCCTGGCCTTAGCACTATTACACTGGCATAGCGGTGTCCACACCAGGGCAGGGAGTTCCTCTAACAATGCTGACGGATCAGCAAGGCTTTCAGTATGCAACCTCCAGGTAGGACAAGTACCAGCCTGCTGCTTGGCATGCCTTGGCCCCTTTGCCAGCCATTCAGCAGAGTGCTCAAGACTCTTCCCAGAAGCAGGGAAGCTGATGCCTTGGTGAAGTGCCCTCTCTTCACTGAAAGCTTTAAGACCTACCCACCTCTCCCCTACAATTCAGAGCTTTTAAATGCCCCTCACTGCAACTTCTGCTTCTGCTGCTGCTCTGCAGTGCCAGGTCACTCCACCTGGGCTGTATCTGTGCAGCATGGCTAGGGTGCTCTCCGTTTTCTCACCCAATATCCTGTGCAATGTTCCCAGCAGCTTCCCCAGAGCAGGACTGTACCAGCTGGTCACCCAGTGTCCAGGCATCAGGGTACCCAACAAGCACCTAGTTCCTTCTGGCCCTTCCAGCTCAGAGCTCTGCCCTGGATCAATACAAAGATCGCCTGCCATGGCAGTAGCACTTTCAAAGCCCCTGTCCTGGCTCCAGCTGGCCTGTCAGAGATACCGCTTTCAGGGGTCTACTCCCTCCCCAGGCCCCAGAATGGGAGGGGGTGGAAGTGGCTGGCCAATCTGATCAGAAGTGCAAAGGCGCAAGGCACACAAACTTGCTGTGCCCCTCCCCTTCCTCCTAATGAATAGAGGCCCCAGATGGCAGCGCTGAGCCACTGGCATGCCTCTGGAATTCTCCCCATTCCAGAGCTGCTCAGGGTGGTGAATGGGGCTCAGTGCCCAAACACTGGGCCCTCTGGGCAGTGTGAGGAGCTTGCGGCTCTGGGACCTGCTTGGCTGAAGGCCAGGCCTTGTCAGGGGTCTGTATCACAGCCTCAAAGCAAGGAGGCAATAAGCCAACTGCACTGAAGCAGTGGCTGGGAGCCAGACAGGTGTAGGACCCTAGATGGGCAGAGGCATCTTTCTGTGACAAATCTCTGACCAGGGCCCACATGAGGCACAGCAGCAGAAGTGCATCTTCCATGCTGGACAGTTATCCTCTGTCCTGCCCGGAGGGAGTTTTGTTCCAGCAGTTAATGATTAGCTCATGCACCAAGGCAAGAGAGACAATTTCCCTTCTCCACTGTTATCCTAGCTAAATCAGCTGTGCCTGCAGTTATTCGTACCAGTGTCTTGTTCTCTTTGGAATCCTGCTAAACTCATGACCTTGCTGGTGTCTTGTGGCTGGGAGTTCCTCTGGTTAGTGATGGATGGAATGTAAACTAGGGGTGCGTGGTTGGTAGAAAGAGCCTTACTAAGCCTGACAGTGCTCCCGATTTGTGGTGGGCTCTGGAGTAGGCAGTGCTGCTAGAGACGGGGCAAACTCCTACCCTGGAGCCAATCCTGGGGTGGAGGACCCTGTGATACAGGCCTGAGCTGCGGCATTCAGAGCTGCTTCAGCCATTTGCCATTAGAGTATCCTGGATGCATTCAGCTGTGTGGGGCTCATGAGTCATTTGAATTCAAGAGCCTGAATGCGGGTGACTGATTCCATTCTGATCAAACCAGGAGCAGCCTTTGGGGGCTCACCCTATGGAACGTGACAGCCCAGCCCCAGGGAGCTCTTCCCAACACAGGTTTACACTGGCAGAAATGAAACCAGTGGTTTAGGCAGTGTGTGGTCATTCACACACAGTCTCTGGACACTGTCTACACTATAGTATCTAGCACAGCTGAACTGGTAGGGAATTACTTTTACCAATGCAGACTAGGCCAGGCTGCAGCCTGAGGTGTGGAAGATGCCTTGTGACGTATGCAGCCAGGATGTGCACGGAGTACAAGGTGCACCACTCAGCAGAGCACTGTGCAGGACGTAGGGTGGGAGGAGCACAGGCCTCTGGCAGCTATGCAGGATGGCAAGCGAAGAGTGCAATGGGGGGTGAGGGCAGAGGGGGGGCATGAGAAGGGCACAAGATGGCACAGGGCTCATTGCCTGGCACAGCAAATGCTGGCTTCCTCCGAGTGCCCCGACAGCTGCCTGGGCAGGGCATAGGACAAAGATGCTGTGGTGTGATCCCCTTTAAAGGCAACAGCCTGGCTGGCAGGCAGAGAGGAGGGATCCAGGCCTGGGGCTGGCTGCACAAGGGCCCCTATTCTGCACATGGGGTGATGTTTTAGGGGGGCCAGGCAGAAGGGAGCAGGGCCCTGCTGCTGGTGCAGATGGAAAGAGCACTCATGCACGTCCCACTTCAGCTCTGGCTATGCTGCCTGCTGGGGACAAAGGAGCCTGCAGGCCGCCTCGGCCTCCAGCTCCCTGCCAGGAGCTGCCAGAAAAGGGCTGGTTTGTTTCCTCTCAGCAAAACCCTGTCTTCATACCCTGGGGTGGGCCCTACCCCTCCTCCCCACAGAGGTCTGCAGGCAGTGCCCCAGCCATGTCTGTGCTGGTCTAGGCATGAATAGAAGCCATGGGAATCGGAGACAGGCCTGGCAAAAGCACCTTCCAGAGCAGCAAGTGAGCCTCAGCTGGGGCATGTCCAGTGGCTAGGCCAGAAGCCCCTGCCCCAGGCTATCAGTGCCAGTCTGTGAGTGGGTCGGGGGTGGCACAGCATCCCTCACCATACAGAAAAGACAGGCCTGGATTGTAGTGACTAAATAGGGGATACTGTGCTGAGATTGCTAGACACAGACAGACCCTGTGCTCCTCCCTGGCTGCGTCTGTGCCATCCTGAGCTGCAGAGCTTCACCCCACGTGGTCCTCCTGCATCCTGGCTGGGAACAGAGGCTGGGGAAGGAGCTGCTGAGCGCACTATGGGGTGACCAAACGGAACCAGGCGGTAGTGGAATAAGAGGGGAAATGAGACGATCAGCGATGGAGGTTCAGCAGCTACATGAAGCCACCAGAAGAGCTGCTCAGATACTCAGAGCTAAAGTGCCAGCTCTGTCTCCCCCCACCCCCCCCAGGCCCATGTGACCAGCCCCTTTCCCTGCTGCCCCAGTGCTGGGCTGGAGGACGAGCAGCCAGTGAGCGCTGCACCCAGATGAGATGGAAACGATGCTGTTGTGAGGAAGGCATTGGGGTGAAGATCTCTCCTCTTCCTTGACTCCCCCCTGGGATCAAGGGCTCCTCAGGGCTGCTGGCTGCCCAGGGAGTCAGGGCGGTGTGAACTGCCCCCTTGGGCTCTGACTGGCCAGGCAATTGATCGTGGCCTGTCCTGTCTGATGCAGATGCAGCTAATGAGGCTATTTGGGTCCAGTAGTTCAGCTCAGCTGCTGGGGAAGGGGAAGTGGGTTGATGGGAGATGAGCAGCATGCCTATGCCCGGAGCACCCCGTGAAAGAGCGTCCAGCACAGGACCCTGCTGCCCAGCTCCCCACGGGACAGGTCTTGCTGCTAAGTGACGCCTCCCTCTGCAAACACAAAGTCCCGTGGTGGCTGTGTTCCTTCAGGGCACAACTGTCTGCAATGGGGAGGTTCATGAGCAAAGGGGACAGAACTCTCACGGGGCTGGGCCTGGACTTGGACTGCGGAACTCCCTGCTGGATGAGAGATGGGACCATGGGTCTCACTGGGTCAAACTCAATGCAAAACTCATCTCTTCAGCTTAGCTTTTCCTCAAGCTCTCCACACAGGCTTTGTCTTCACTGCCAAGGCGGGTGTGTTTCTACAGTGGTGAAGAACTCAGGAGGACAGTGCTGACCTGTAGTAGGACATGTGCTCAGTCAGGATTCAACAGTGGGATGGCTAATGTGTGGTCATGATCACAGGTTCCTCTAATTGTTTCCATCTGTGCACAGAATAAATTTTGTTATGTACCCCAAGGAATATGGGGATGTTCTCCACCAGTAGGAACAAACATTGCCAGCTGTGGGTGTTCAGCAGAATCAGCAGAGGGGGAGCTGAATCTTTCCTGGGCGTAGGTATGCAGCCGCCCAGGGGCTCAGCTTACAGTGCACACAGCCATGAACCCCCTGTTAAAAATCTACCAGCAAACACAATAGTCACAGGCAAGATAAGCCCTAGGCAGCCTGGCCCACATAAACACAGGGAAAAAGTAACACCCCAGCCTTTTAATGAAGTGAGGGCAAGAGACTTGATGTGATTTCAGTTGGACTTTAATAACTTGGCAGGGCCTCAGCTGCCCTCAGATGATGGCCATATAAATCTACGAATAAATAAGGAGATTGGGATGGGCAATTCAGTGAGAGGAGGGTTGGCCGGGGAGTCAGAGAGACCTGGGGCCCTGGCACACCAAGCAGGCTGGGTGTGGGCTGTGGAACCTCTGCCTCTAGCCTAGATCCAGGGCTGAGAGACTGACTCTGCCTTGGACAGGATCTTTGAGACAAGCCTTGGCCACAGAGTTCAGCTCTAAAGGTCAAAGCAGCCAGGTAGCCCCATCAGCAGCACTCCAAGCCCTCTGCAGCACAGAGCCACGCCTGTGGAAAAAGGCTGGTCCCCCAGGCTGCAAAGCCATGAGCTGGAGATGTGTGGTGCAGTGCCAGCCAGTGGGGTTCCAGCTCCCATATTGGCAGGAGTCCATGGGATGATTCCCATTAACTTCAGTGGGCTTCCAACCAGGGCCGCTATGAGCAACTTCCTACATGCGCTAAAGCATTTTCCAGTGCAACCCACACACTTGCTGTCCGTGTGGTGGCACCTAGACCACATACACAGAGAAAGAGACAGTCTCCTCAGCCGATGGCCAGCTGGCATTTAGCTTGCATTGCAGAGGTGCCTGCACTAAGTGCCTGGGGTCCCAGGTTCACATTCACCTGCAGGCAGTAACACCACCTCCTGGGAGCAGCCACAGTGAGCCTTGCAATCTGCCTCTCCCCCAGCCCCAGTGACTGAAGCTGGCTGTGCTCTAGACAGCCTCTTATTATGTGTTTACTGTGAACTCTCAGCCAGTGGGAAACCCTACCCCAGCTGGCAGCTGACAGGTGAGTCAGGAAACTGATGGTCTGCCAGCCTACCTGGCCCTCCCGCTTGGAGCTGGGCTATGGGTGGGGCCCTCTCCACTGGCTGCCAATGAAAACCTGTCTTGTGCACAAATCGAGCCTGGCCCCAAAGCCAGCAGCTCCACAAGTGACCACCTTTGCTGTCAAGAGCTCCCAGCGCTGTCTGTTTCCTTTCTGTTCCCTGGACCCTGGGTTCCTGCCATGGTTGGTGGGTCTGGATTTTGCTGTGCCTAGCAGGAGAGCTGGGGAAGAAGTGCATGGTCTCCTGTGACAATGCCTTTGTTGTCAGTGCTGCAGATGGATACAAACAGCTCTGTTGTTCTCTGCCCTGGAAGGCAGGGTTGTGAATGAGCTCTCTGTATGCCGCTTGAAGTGGGAGGAGAGACGGAGCCAGGGAGCCAGCTAGAGTGGTGGTGAGAGCTTGCCCTCCGGACATTCTCCCTGCAGGAGATGAGGGGAGGGTCCAGCCACAGCCCCACACCTTGAAGGGGAACCTGAGATCAGGGAGACAGCTGGCACCCTTGGGAAGAAGCTGCCTGCACTGGGTCTCCAAGAGTCCCAAGCTGATGGCATGGCTCTGGCAGCATGGAGACAGCATAGGGACGGCAACTGCGACTTCTAGGCAGGGACAAGCTGCCTTGTGAGAGCTGGCACTGAGTCGACTGCTCAAGAGGTCCCATGTTGGAGCAGCATCCCAGCGCCCCTTGTGTGCAGTCTGCTTCCACTGAGCCCTGGAAGGAAAGGGAAGTTTGCAGAGAGGAGCTTAAATCATGGAAGAGGTGATGTTCACAGGAGACTACTGGAGCAGGGAATGTGTGTAAGCACCGGGTGGGGGGATCTGTGTGCATTGTGTGTAAGTGAGAGAGCCTGCATGCAGGGGACTGCGTGTTTGCATGTGTGAGAGGCACAGCACAGGAGACTGTGTGGGAAGACTGTCAGGTCTGCGGGGGGCTGGCAGAGTGTCTGTATGGGGAGGGGTGAGCACTGGCTGTCTGTCTGCTGGGGGGTAGCAGAGTGTGCCAGGGCACTTGTATCTGAGAAGAGTCTGGCTGCGACAGAGAGTGTTTGTGGGCGTAGCAGGGAGCGCAAGCCTGGGGCAGATGTATGGATGGGGAAGAGCAAGAGCCCTCTGTTCCCTCCAGGGTGCCCGCCCCGCAGGTGTGCCGCTGGGGTCAGGGAGGGCTGCCAGAGTCAGGGGTAATTATGGGACTCCTTCTGTCTCTGGAGGTAGCAGTGGGACCATGTGAGTCTGCAGGAAGATGGGGGTTTCTGCCGGGGTTCGTGGGGGGGTGGAGGGGGAGAGACAGCTGGGCCCTGTTCTCTGCAGGGGCTCAGCTCTGGTGCTCTCCTTAGCAAGGTGACGTGCATGTGGTTTGCCTGGCAATGACCATTCTCGCTGTTCCCCAGCTAAAGGGGAGCCACAAAAAGAGGTAGCTGCTCCTTGCTGCCTACCTGGGAGGCTGCATTAATTATTAATCCACTGACCTGAGGCAAAGTCAATACTGAGCCTGGGTTGGGAAAGGATCCCAAACCTGTCTGTTTGGAAATGTCCCAGGCCAGGCCCAGCCTGGGTGGAGGAGGAAGTCCTCTGTGGCACCCCTCGAAGCCCCTCCCAGCTGGTAAAAATGGATGGGGGATTAGGCTGGCTTACCTGGTCCTTTGCATGGCAGGGTCCCTGCACACAGGGCAGCATTTTAAGCCTTGTGAAGGTACTTTCTTCCTACTGAGAAAAAAGCGATTGAGGCCCACAGCAGCAGCAAGATGCCTGGTTGCCCACGTGAAGCACCTTGCCCTGCTACTCAAAGAGATGCAGGAGCATTTCACAAGGTACTGGACACATCAGTCCCATGGAGAATCGGGCCCTTCTCCACACCTCTTCAGCTCCTGTGTGGGAGTGGGACACATTTGCAAGTGATCCCACTGCACTGCTAATTTTTTCCATGCTGGCCACTTTGTGGGCTAGCGTAGATGGCTGCTTCCATCAGGGAAAATCTCTCAGGTTCCATATTAGGCCGTAATAATAATGCCTTGGATTTCTCAGCAAAGCCTTTAGCAGCCTGTGGTGTATAAGGAATCCCTGCATTCACCATTGGATGGCTTGAGGTGTGACCATTTATGTCCCTCTGGCATGAGGAAGCTTTTCCTGAGGTCCAACCTAAACCTCCCTGGTATTTCTTCCTGGTGCTGTCATCCCAGGGGTATCAGCCATTTCAGTCTGTGCCTAGACCCTCTCCCCGCCTGGAGGTTTCGGGGTCGGAAACACAGAATGGCTATTTCATGATCACGATTCTAGTTGGTGGTGGTGTGTCAGAATCCCAGACGGAATCAACCTTTCCTGTGTCAGCCCTGAGAAAGCAGAATTCCCACCCCTCTGCCCCTGCCACACACACCCCTTCTTCTTCCTTCCTTCTTCTTCTTGGCGGTCACTTGGTAATGAGTGAGACATCTTCCTATCACCCTCCTATTTGTGAGTCCACTGATGGCTGATCAGCCTGGTTCTGGAGCTGCAGATCTTATCACAGCAGAGGCAGGTGTTAGTAGCTGTTGGAGGGGTGCAGAGCAGTTTTTGAGGCTCTTTTCTTCTTTTCTGCCTCCCCTCATCTGCACTGTGGTGGGACCTCCCAAATTGTGCCACCCCTTCACAGATTACCATTCTCCATTGGGGAGGGTCAGCTTGGGCAAGGTTCACCCAAGAGTCGATACCAATGCTGCACTTTTTCATGTGTGTCTTCAGCATGTCCTTATATTGCTTCCTCTGGCCCTCAATGCTCCTCTGACCCTACACACACACACACACCCTGCCCCTCTCCCTCATGTCCCCTGGGCCCAAGGAAGAGAAGTTCTGGTGGCAGATGAGATGCCAGATCCCTGCTGAATGACTGGAAGGAAGCTGGTGCTACCAGGCTGATGGGAAGGGGATCAGATTTCCAGCCCCTGTCCTCAGGTGTAAAGGCTGCTTGGGGTGCCCAGGGGCAGACTGAAAGGACAGCAGCAGAGAGGCGTTTTATAAGACCATCCCCCGGCCACAGGGAGCTCTGTCTATCACTAGATAATAATGCCATAACCAACACTCCGGCTCCTGCCTGCCCCAGATCTGGATCTGGAGCCACTGAACTCTCCCTATGGGCCTGGCTCAGTGGAAAAGAAGCAGCTGGTTCTACCTGAGATGCCAAGCTGCAGCATTGGGTACCAGGGACAAGGGAGTCCTGTTACCAGCTGCTGCCCTCAGCCTTGGGATACATTTACAGATTCCATTCATTATTCAGTGAGATGGGAGCTCAGGTGCAACCAGTCAGCACTGAGTGCTCAACTGTCTCCCCTTCTCTGGCAGGGAGCATGGCCCAGGGAGGAGAGGGTGCTGCTGGCAGGGGGTGTTCACACAGATGGAGAAAATTACTCCCCTTGGTTCAGAGATTCCCAGGCCAGCAGGGACCATTGTGATCTTCTAGTCTGCCCTCCTGAAGCCCCGAAATAAGACCTAGAGCAGAGCTTTGGAAAAATATCCAGTCCAATCCTGAATGCCCTTTTCTGTTTCTTTACAATGGACGTCTGAACCTGGTTGTGTTATGTTTCTTTAGTGCTTTGTTTTTCTGCATCTTTTTTATCTTAGAAATCTCAGGGAAATCCACTCTGCTCATTGCTGGCTCGGCTGGGTTACCCCATGGGGTCACAGCTGAATGGGAAAGTGCAGCATTTGTAAGGCAGATGTCCTCTCTCCCTAGTGTTTGTGAGGTTTAGGACCTCAGAAAGTGTTAGCACACATGGCTGAGTCTTCATCTGCTGACTTTCTGCCATGGATTGTCTGAGTGGTGTTTCGCAGGTCTTAAGGTCCCTGCATAATGGGACAGCCCTGGTGGCAAACAGCTGCTGAGTTCTCCTATGTTGGCCCTGTTCCCAGCCAGGCATGTGGAGGCAGGGCAGGAAAGTGTGGGACCAGACCACTCGGCACTCTGGCTACTCTTTGCCTCCCCAGGCTTAAAGGGGCTGCAGCATTCACTGAGCACAGTGTACATTACAGCAGCTCTGAGGCTGCTCTAACAGATACGGCAGCCTGGGCCCTAGAATAGGGACAGCACAAAGAAGAGGGGAGCACAGAACATGGCCATAACTGTTTTAGACATTCCAGTGAAAATTTCTGTCCTCTCAGCCACTCAGCTTGATGCTCCAGAGATAGAATCATAGAACACTAGTACTGGAAGGGACCTCGAGAGGACATCGAGTCCAGCCCCCTGCCCAGACCAAGTACTGTCTAGACCATCCCTGACAGACATCTATCTAACCTATTCTTAAATATCTCCAGCGATGGAGATTCCATAACCTCGCTTGGCAATTTATTCCACTGTTTGACCACCCTGACAGTTAGGAACTTTTTCCTGATGTCCAACCTAAACCTCCCTTGCTGCAGTTTAAGCCCGTTGCCTCTTGTTCTATCCTCACAGGCCAAAAAGAACAAGTTTTCTCCCTCCTCCTTATGGCACCCTTTTAGATACCTGTAAACCGCTATCATGTCCCCCCTCAATCTTTTCTTTTCCAAACTAAACAAGCCCAATTCTTTCAGCCTTTCTTCACAGGTCACATTCTCTAGACCTTTAATCATTCTTGTTGCTTTTTTCTGGACCTTCTCTAATTTCTCCACTTCTTTCTTGAACTGCGGTGCCCAGAACTGGACACAATACTCCAGCTGAGGCCTAACCAGCGCAGAGTAGAGCGGAAGAATGACTTCTTGTGTCTTGTTCACAGCACACCTGTTAATGCATCCCAGAACCATGTTTGCTTTTTTTGCAACAGAATCACACTGTTGACTCATATTTAGCTTGTGGTCCACTATAACCCCTAGATCCCTTTCGGCATGACATGGCATGCTTTCCCTGGAAGCACTCAGGTAATGGGCACTAGGGGGGCACCCAAAGATAGGGAGACCACTCCCCCCAAGTACTCCAGTCATCTGCAGAGTCTTCCAGCCAGCCAGGGCCTGAACATCACAGGCGGTAAAGACCTCTTTCAACCGCTCTCTCGCCATCTCACAAAGCCAAACGGACACAGCTTTCCCTTGGCCAGGTCACCTTTCCATGATCTCTGCTCCCTTCCCTCATCTTCCCCTTGTCAGTGGAACTCCCCTGAACTCAGGGCTGCCTGCTGCTGGTCCTGCATATCCACATTGTGATCTGCCTCATGGTTAGCCCCACCAGGGGTGGCAGCTTCCTGCCTGCCAGGGACCTATTCTGCTCTCCTGCAGCCAGGGCTGCCCGGGGGGCCAAGGAAGAGGGGCCATGTGCTCCAGCCCGCTGTTTGCTCCTCATGAGTGTGGAGCTGCTGGGCCTGACGTCTGTGAGTGGTGCTGTGTCCTAGCATGCAGCCGCCCAGCGCCACTCATGTTAGGTGCTGCCAGGAGTGACTTACCTGCCCAGCGGGCCCAGGTCCCACGGTTGGTGTCTCTGGCATCACTGCCCAAAGGTGCCAAGAGCCCAGAAGTTGGAGAGGAGTCAGGGGCTGGGGCTGCCGCTCCCACTCGCATTGGTCTTGGAGCTCTGGGAGAGGCAGAACCAGGAGCCATCCCAGCCGCATGCAGGGCAGAGCTCCCCCTTCCTGCCAGGGAAGCGCGAGATCCTCTCTGACCCCCCATTCCTTCCTCTGGCCTCCTAGCCCCTCAGGGGAGGACAGAGTCCTCACAGGCCTGGCCTCTCTCATCCTCTCTCAGCTTCAGTCTCCGTGGCGATGCTTTGGAAGTGTGCAGGGGCCTCACTTCCAGCTTTTTGCCGTGGGCCACCCACAGCCTGCGTGGGCCTTGCGTGGTGCTCAGCACTGTGAACGGCCGCCCCGTCCCTGGGCAGCATGTCTCCTTGTCCGGACACAGAGGACAGCGTTGCTGCAATGCAGCTGCTCACATGCTGTCGGGCAGCTCCAGCCTCAGTGAGTATCAGACCCCGGAGCTGCCTGTCCCCTCTGCTCCCTGGGACATCCAGAGGACCCATCCCTTGCAGGCTGCGGCTGGGGGCTTCCAGGTGCAGTATCCTTTTAATGCCCCTCTAACTCCGCTGGCTGGCGTGGGGTTGCCTGGGTGGATGGAGGAGGGGAGATGCGCAGGCGGGGCTATGCTTCCCAGGAAAGGTGCTCTACTCCCTGTGCTGGGGGGTGGGCGTGCACATACAGCTGGCTTGGGGCTCTAGAAATCAGTCAGTGATGGACACAGGCCCCCCAGCATGCTAGGCTCGCATGCACCTAGCGAAAGCCAGCGTCCCTGCCCTGCTGGCTCACATTCTAAAGGGAGAGCAAGCTGCTTCGGAGGGCAAAGTCAGAAGGCTTGGGACTCCTGGGACCGGAGATGCACATCCCATTATGTAGCTGCTGTCTGCATGGTAGTGCTGGTGCCTCTGGGCTCAGCTTGGCTGCTGCTACCCTCCACATTCTCTGAGCTGAGGGGCTTGAGTGGAGGGTGCGAGGAGGAGGTTGGCTGGCCAAATGGTTATAGCAGCTTCTCCAGTCCCTGTGCGCACAGCATGGGCCTGGAAGTAGCTACCTGGGAAGCTCATATTTACCAATGGACTCTTCAAGTCAGCACACAAAGGCATTACACCATCCAACAGCTGGAAGTTAAAGCTAACTCGATGCTGACTACAAATCAGGTGCACAGATTTAATAGTAAATGTAATTAGCCAGGGGTGCAGCTCACTGAGGTCGTGAGGGATTCTCCATCCCTGAGAACTTTGAAACCAGAACTGGATGTCTTTATAAAAGCTCCACCCTTAGAACTCTCACGGGACGGGACGGGATGGGACGGGTCCTGGCCCGTGTGAGATGGGAGGAGAGGTGACCACAAGGGGCTGTTTTGGCTCGAGGAGCTAGGACTCTCCCACTATTTCCATATCAGAAGCTTCTGCAGCCGGCACACACTGTACATGTTTTCCCTGTTCCAGCGCTGAGCGTGCCTGAGCTGCTTTCATTAACCACCTTGTTCTGCTGGGGGTGAGGTAGCTGGTCTTTCCCAACTTTATCTTGCCTGTTTTCTGTCTGGAAATTTCGCCAGGACTTTTTATTTTTTCTCATGTTTAAGAAATTACGAGAGGAGTCGGTGAGAGGAGCCAGTGCAGGTGTTCAATACCATCACGGTCTGTGCAGGACTCTCAGGCTATGGCTACATTGTAACCATAACGTGAAATAACTTACACAATTTGCACAATGCAAATTGCATAAGTTATTTCAAGTTACGTTATTTTGAACTTGGTGCCATCCAAACAGCACCGAAGTTCGAAATAAGTGGCTCTCTTGAAGTTTCCGCTACCCCTTTCATGACGAGGGGTAGCAGAAATGGAATACTGTGCTCCTAATAGCATTGCTATTTTGAGCATGGTGTTAAGCTCTGGGGTTGCTATTTTGGGGCACAAATGTATCCCGAAATAGCAACCATGGTGTAGTCATAGCTTCAAAGTCCACCAGACTCCTGGGGACGCTGATTGAGGATGCTGGGGACCAAGGGCCTGGCACCTCACTTCCCGCCCAGTCACCATCCAAACAGCCAAGAGAAAGCCAGGACCTGGTAGAGAGGTGATCTGGTGAGATCAGTTGGCCATGTCCCCATGTGAGCTGCGGGTGTTCGGGGAGAGGCTGAAGATGAGAGGCTTCTCACAGGAAAGAATGTAAAAATGTGCTTGGAACACTGCTTGCTCCCTCTCCCCATTCGGGAGTTTTTCAGAGGACTCCTTCGGGCCCAGAATGCGAGGATGGGGTTGAGAGACCTGCGGGAAGCATTGGGTAGGGTCAGTGGTAAACTGACAGGGATAAAGCAGGGTAATTTGGAGACTTCTAGCTGCAGTCACAGCCATGGCTTTAAACATGGCACTCCATTGCCTTTTTATGTTGTTCTAGTCCTGATGGATAGAAAGTTGGATGCTCTTTTTTTGCCCTGACTGGAGTAGAGGATGGACTTTGGTGCACAGGAAACAAATATGTTCACAAATAGCCATTGGAACAATTTGCAGTTGTGATGATTCTCTGACATTTCAAAAGTCAAGACTGGATGTTGCTCTAAAAGTGCTGCTCTAGGAGTCATTGTGGGCCTGGTCTCTGGCCTGTGCTACCCAGAAGTTCAGACCAGACGCAGTAGTCCAAGAATCTACGGATTCATGAAGTTCTATTAGAAAAAGAATTTTAAAATATAGCTCACTGAGAATTTCTGGATTAACTATTTTTCCTCAGAAAATTCTCGTTCATCAAACCTGAAGCCTTTGTGGGAATAGGTCTCGTCTGACAAATTTTTTGTTTTTGAAAAAGTTTTGAAATTGTCAGAATAAAAAAGTCAGTTGTTTGCAATAACTTTCTGTTTCCAAATATTAGCTATGTGAAGTAAAAAAGATAGGTTAAAACTGAGAAGAAAAACTTGGAAGTGATTGAGACAAAAACAATAGGATTGACTCCAGTTGTTGGCTTGGCAAAAATGTGGCGATTGTAACTTTTCCTCCAGATTCAGAACGGGAAATTGCTTTGAAATCTCAGCATTTTCCCAGGATAGGCCAGCACTTTCCCTCCTGGCTCTAGTTAAAAATGGCCATGGCAGTCTGGTTGGAATGTCCTTTATCCTCATTGGAGGTTCTTGCTGAGCAGAGTCTGGTAGGATGTCTGTGGAACAATTCGTTACTGTAGGAAATCACACTAGCTCTTGCTGTCTCTAGGCACTGCTGGGGATTTAGCTGCCAGTCGGTGCTCACTTTGTGGGTTGGTTCTCTGGCCAATCATGAAGACCTGTGTGCACAGACAGGCCACCCAAACAGAGTCATAGCTTTTGAGGGGTAGCTGGGGTCCTGATTCTCTGCTCTGACCTGTCGTATAACACAGGAGAGTGATAAGGTGGCCGTTTCTTTGCATATGTCCTTGTTTTATTTCTTTGTTGTGACAGTAACTGCTCCCCTCTACTGCTCTGGATGCTGCACAAAAACTCAAGCACAGACCCACAACTTCTAACCACACATAGTGAGTAACAGTGGGCCTGATTTGTAGATAGCTCAGCCTACAGGCTGAACCTCTCTACTCTAGCACCCCGGGGACCTGACCAGTGCCAGATGAGAGAATTTGCTGGACCACGGGAGGTCAATATTGTCTAGCAGCGTTATCAACACTCCACTGCTGAATGGGCTCTTAGAAGACATTTAGGGGTAGAGTAGAGCTAAATAACAGCACAGAACATGGAGAGCCAGGGCTGGCAGCTAGAAGCAAACTTTATGGGATCACGGGAAACTTGGCTACACCCTGCTATGTGGTCCTGTGGCACCTTATAGACTAACAGAAAAGTTTTGAGCATGAGCTTTTGTGAGCACAGACTCACTTCATCAGATGCTGGGCTTGGAAATCTGCAGGGCCAGGTATAAATAAACCAGAGCAAGGGTGGGGATAACAAGGTTAGCTCAGTCAGCAAGGGTGAGGCTTACTACCAGCAGTTGATCTGGAGGTGTGAACACCAAGAGAGGGGAAGCTGCTTCTGTATTTAGCCAGCCATTCGCAGTCTTTGTTTAAGCCTGAGCTGAGGGCGTCGAATTTGCAGATGAATTGTAGCTCAGAAATTTCTCTTTGGAGTCTGGTCCTGAAATTCCTTTGCTGTAGGATAGCTACTTTTAAGTCTTTACAGGACCTAACCAGATCAGCCACACCATCATGGGTTCATTCAGCTGCACATCTACCAATATAATTTATGCCATCATGTGCCAGCAATGCCCCTCTGCTATATACATCGGACAAACTGGACAGTCTCTACGTAAAAGAATAAAGGCACACAAATCAGATATCAGAAATGGTAATATACAAAAACCCGTAGGAGAGCACTTCAATCTCCCAGGCCACACAGTAGCAGACTTAAAAGTAGCTATCCTACAGCAAAGAAATTTCAGGACCAGACTCCAAAGAGAAATTTCTGAGCTACAATTCATCTGCAAATTCGACGCCCTCAGCTCAGGCTTAAACAAAGACTGCGAATGGCTGGCTAAATACAGAAGCAGCTTCCCCTCCCTTGGTGTTCACACCTCCAGATCAACTGCTGGTAGTAAGCCTCACCCTTGCTGACTGAGCTAACCTTGTTATCCCCACCCTTGCTCTGGTTTATTTATACCTGGCCCTGCAGATTTCCAAGCCCAGCATCTGATGAAGTGAGTCTGTGCTCACGAAAGTTCATGCTCAAAACTTTTCTGTTAGTCTATAAGGTGCCACAGGACCCTTCGTTGATGTTACAGATCCAGACTAACACGGCTACCCCTCCGATACTTGACACCCTGCTATGTGGTCGTCCAGCTAACTAAAATCATGTCGAATTACAGATGTTGCTGGACGAGAGAATTCCGGATTAGAAAGGTTGAACCTGTAGCGATGCGAGGCATGTGGGTAATTAGCCATTGGTTCAAGTCATGGTGGGGTCTCCATCACAGGCAAGTTTTAAAGCAAATTGGGCTGTTTTGTAGAAGCTCTGCCCTAGTTCCAGGGGGATTGATTCAGGGAACTGCTCTGGCCTGTGTTGTGCAGGAAGTCAGACGAGAGAGTCACAGCTCTCCTGCTGGGTTTCTAATCTAGGAATCTGCGCATTGCTCTTCCCAAAGACTTTCCTGTCCTCTGCATATCCTCTCTCCTCCCCATCCCAGCTCCCCTGGCCATCCTACCACTCTGTGTGCCTGTCTCTAGGAAGCTGCAGAAGGCTCCTCTCTGCTGCCTGCCTCCCTAATTGATCCTCTCGCTGGGATTTTCAGGGGACCACGATGCTGCAGAAGAAGAAGCACTGGAGGTCTATGTGCAAGGGGCTGGTTCTGGGAACTGTCCTGACGAGCTTCATGCTGCTGCTATATTCCTACGCTGTTCCACCCCTGCAAGTCAGCATGATGGAGTGAGTGAGTCCCAGAGTCTGCTTCCCCTAGACCAGCTCCTTTCTGGCACTGGGGTCAGGAAGGGCTGGCTCAGGGGACAGGCACATGGAGTCCAGAGCCTTTCATTTCAGTATCATTGAGTCAGCTCCAGCTCAGGTGGACTCATCCCCAGAGTGAAATAGTGCGTCTACACTGCAGCTCTCCTCCCCACTGGCAGTGTCTCGAGTGCGTGTCACAGAATCACAGAACACTAGAACTTGCAGGAATCTCGAGAGCTCATCAAGTCCAGCCCCCTGCCCTCGCAGCAGGACCAGGCACTGTCTAGACCATCCCTGATAGATGTCTGTCTAACCTGCTCTTAAATACCTCCAGCAATGGAGATTCCACAACCACCCTGGGCAATTTATTCCAACATTTGACTACCCTGACAGTTGGGAAGTTTTTCCTATTGTCCAACCTAAAACTCCCTGGCTGCAGTTTAAACCCATTGCTCCTTGTCCTATCCTCAGAGGCCAAGAAGAACAAGTTTTCTCCTCCTCCTGGTAACACTCTTTTAGGGTCTTGCAAACCACTATAATGTCCCTGCCTTCATCCCTACCCCACATAACCGAAACCCTCTGTCCCCCCTCCTCCTGCAGCCATACTACCCCACAGACACTGCACTCCAGTCCCCTCCCAGGTCACATCCCAAGCCCCTGCATCACAGTCCCCTAACCATGCCAGTTACACCACTGTTACAGGACAGGGCTTCTGGGCACAGCTAGAGAAATCAATCCAGGGGATCTTTGCTTAAAATCCAGGCTACCTACAGCCCCAGCTGGGATCTCCTTCTCACTAAGGCAAACCCAATCAGTCACAAAAGTATCTCTGTCAGCCTCACTTACCAGTCAGGAGTTACACAAGCAAACCCACAGGCTTCTCAGCTGCTCTACCAGCCAAGACCAACAACCCCAAACTTAGGTGAGAGGGTCTTAAACCTGTTTCACTAACTCCATGCAGAATCCCCTGGGCCCCAAAGGGTCCAGCCACAGTCTCTGGTCAATATATACTTGGAACTTATCCAAATCGCCATGCTCTCCAGTCCTTCCTATCTAAATAACTAATCTCCCTCCTAGATACCACCCACTCCTGCATCCCAGTTCCTTGCCTCAGGCTCCCTTCTGCTGCCCACCTCCATCCCAGACTCCGCACCCCCTCCATTAATATCATAGACATGTGCAGCCCTCAACCACTTTCCAAATTCTTGGAGAGGCCCCAATCAAAAATGATTGCACGCCCTGAACTCGGGGCACTGGCCCTGCCCAGATGGAAGACACCTCAGCAGCAGCATGCAGGGAAGGGCCTGGCCTCCACTGTCTCCCTCTTTGGTGCAAATCTGGAGTGAAGCCAGTGAAATCCTCACAACTTTGCTGCAGCTGACTCTGCTTTACCCCACTGTTCCTGGTGGGCACTGGCCTCAGGTGGCAGTGTTATCTGAAACATGAGCTTGCCTGCAAATCCTGGGGCCAGATTGTGACTGCAGGGTGTTGGTGGCTAAAGGCAGAGTTCGGTTAATTGCACTCATACCCAGGGAGGCCGGCTCCTGGGGACTTCTGGCCCGGGGTGGTGGGGTGGTGGGAAGGGACTGTGGAGCATTCCACCCAGCTGTTGATTCTACTCAAGGCCAGGGCAGAAGGGTGAATGGAAGTTAGGAGCATCCCGCTACTGAGTAAAGCAGCTCCCCTGCAGTGGTTGTGCTATGGCAGGGTCATTGTGCAAGGATGGCCATCTGGACAGGGGTGTGTGTGCGCATCTCCTATGGCCTCCGCCCTGGCAATGACAGTAGAGAGCTGCATACTGAATGGGCCATGGACCTAGCACAGGTCCTGCTGGAAGAGATCCACACACGGGGCTCCTCTACCCAGAGGTGGTCCCCGCTTGTCAGCACTGAGATCCTTTAGCATGGGCCATGTGTCTCAAGGAAGCCTGCAGTGTGGCTGTGGGGGGCTGTACCCAGTCTGGGGGCCAAGAGAGGACTCCAGTCCCTGATCCCCTGAGCCAGAGCCTTTCCCCAAAGCCAAACGCCCTTGGAAAGGGAGAGCTCCTTTCTGCAGGGCCCTTGTGGCTGCTCCCTGGGGCTCATGGTGGCCAGAGTAGAGACTGGTCCCTCTCCAACGTGCTTGTTTTTTTCCTTTCCTCCAGGATTCCTATCCCTTACTCCTGCTCCTCCTACCCTGCCCAATCCAGGATGCTAGGCACGGCAAACAGCACCCACAGTCCCCTGGGGCAGGGCTGTCTGCCCAAGCTGGACATCATGTTCATGAAGACGCACAAGACAGCTAGCAGCACCATCCTCAACATCCTGTTCCGCTTTGGCGAGAAGCACCGCCTCAAGTTCGCCTTCCCTAATGGCCGCAACGACTTCTACTACCCCTCCTACTTTGAGCGCAGCCAGGTGCAGGACTACCAGCCTGGCATGTGCTTCAACATCATCTGCAACCACATGCGCTTCCACTACCAGGAGGTGCGCAAGCTGCTGCCGGCCGACACCATCTTCCTGACGGTGCTGCGGGACCCCGCCTACCTCTTTGAGTCTTCTTTCCACTACTTTGGGCGCATCATTCCCCTCACCTGGAAGCTGCCTGGTGAGGACAAGCTGGCGGAATTCCTCCGCGACCCATGGCGCTACTATGACCCGAATGGGTTCAATGCTCACTACCTCCAGAACCTGCTCTTCTTTGACCTGGGCTATGACAATAACATGAATGCCAACAGCCCCTTGGTGGAGCAGTACATCCAGGAGATCGACCAGCACTTCCACCTAGTCATGCTGCTGGAGTACTTCGATGAGTCCCTCGTGCTCCTGAGGGACCTGCTGTGCTGGGAGCTGGAGGACATCCTCTATTTCAAGCTCAATGCCCGCAAGGACTCCACTGTCTCCAAGCTGACCTGTGAGCTCTACGAGAAGGCCACATCCTGGAACCTCATCGACGCCAAGCTCTACCGCTACTTCAATGCCACCTTCTGGCGCAAAGTTGAGGCCTACGGGCGGGAGCGGATGGCCAGGGACGTGGCCGAGCTGCATCGTGAGAACGAGAAGATGAAGAGCATCTGCATCGATGGGGGACGCCCTGTGGATGCCAACTCCATCCAGGAGTCGTCCATGCAGCCCTGGCAGCCACTGGGCCAGAAGTCCATCCTGGGTTACAACTTGAAGAAGAAGATCAATAAGAAGCACCGGAAGCTGTGCCGCAAGATGCTGACACCTGAGATCCAGTACCTGTCCGACCTGGGAGTCAACCTCTGGATCACCAAGCTCTGGGGCCGCGTGAGGGAGTTCCTAAAGTGGTAGCATGTGAACTGCAGCCATCCCGGCTCCCTCGCTTCTGCCCCCCACCCCACCTCCACCTGAGAGACCCAGGGGCTCTTGTTTTCGTTTCTTCTGGACCTCTGTGGGCTGCATACGGCACGTGAAGCATTGGCAGCGAGCAGGACTGGCTGGAGGCTCCACATTAGAGACCGCACCTCCCACCTCTGGCCCTGGAGAGCCGCTTACGCAGGAGCGAAGAGGCACCTCGGAGTGTTGCAGGTGGAGACTCCTTGGGATGGGCATAAGCACAGGGTCAGTCAGCCACCTCTCCTCCCACCAGGTCCCCAACACCATCTCTAGGGCATCCCCGGTTCCACCTCCATCTCTTCAGCCTCAGGCCACTGCTGCAGCACTGAGTCTAACCAGCTTCGCCCCCTCCTCTGCATGCATGGAGGGCAGGCCTTGGGGAGCGAGGCCGGGGGTGGGATGCTGTAACCAGGCACACAACCCACGCAGTTGTGGGTTGCTGTGCACAGTGGGTTTGCGTTTCTTGCTTCTGTTTGGAAGCATTGGGAGCAGTGTCTAAGACAGCAGCATCCCAGCCCAAGTCCGTCCCTCAGTTAACTGCAGTGTATCAGTCACAGCCTACGCCGGAGACAAGCGATAGGGACTGTGTGGGGAGCAGGGGCAGGGTGTGTGAGAGCTAGAGAGAGCTGGTATGTTCTGGGTGTGAGTGTGCCTGTGAACAATACATTCCTCTGTGCGTGTGCGTAGCACTCTGACTGAGCACTGCTGTGAATGGGGGTGTGGCCAGTGTGTTTGCTGGCGGTTGGGAGCCGGGGCTGAGCCTCAGCCTCTTACATTACGAGAGTCAGTCTGTGTGCGAGATCCTGATCTGTTACACTGTGTACGTAGTGTGTGACCAGCGGGCTGTTCCGGCTGTGTCACTGTGTTGATAGCTGGGTGCGCAGGGGGTGCATACAGGAGCACGTGCCTGGGTGAGGTGGTGGTCGTGCACAGTACAATGCAGCAAATGGCCAGATCTTGTGTAGGGGCACGGAAGGCGGATGTATTTCCATGTGTATGAGTGAGACACATCTATCACTAACAGGGTGGGACCTGTGCACCTGTTTCACTCCCCCTGTGTGTGTGTCTGACAAGCCCCTTTGCCTGCACGTCTGTCTGGAGCTGCACGAGTTACGCTCTGGCTGTTGTACTAACCAGCACTCAGGACCCTGGGCAACTCCCGAGACAGCCTTTTGCAGGGACACACCCTGGCCTAGAGCCTGTCAGTTCCATGGAGACCATACAGAGTGTGTGGAAAAGCCAGTATGTGTCGACAGGCTGTTTTTAATCTCCATCAGCGGGCTTAGCTGGCCACAGTAGCCACAGCCTGCTCTGACCCTCAGCAGTCCATCCATACATGGGAAATCACGCCCAAGGCAGCGATCCTTAAATACATTAAGATTGCCGGTGTGTCGCATTCACTCAGATGGGTTCTCCCATAGCACTGATGCTGAAGAGTCTACGCGTGATTCATACCACGCTGAAAGATCTCCATAACCAGCTCAATCTGCATCAACCTCTATGTACATGTTTTTATGCCACTCCGTGGGCTCAGCCTGCACTTGGCCATTGGCCCATATAGCACATTACTGACTAGAAACCAGCAAAATTATTATATTGCTTAAAGCGTCACTGACACTGAGGTTCAGGCAGGTATAAAAACCTCCAGGAAAGCCCCAGCCTTCTGGGGTCCTTGAATTTCTAACCAGCCTGGCAGGTTCAAAGCAAAACAAAAGCGTTGAGAAAAGTCTGTTCAGGGAGTCTGTCCGATCCCAGCCTCCAGCAGCTGTTGCCTGTGGAGGTTTCACTGCACGAATCTGGCCACCATCAGCTCCTTCACGGGCAGGTCTCAGGCCTAGGGCTGGACACCAGACAGACAGTGGGTTTCCACTGTGAATCCAGTCACCCTGTGCATATCACTCCCTGTGCCAGCACAGGGGCCTGGCTCCCCATCTTCCTGTCGGGCTGGGGCTGCTCTGACCCCAGCAGAGCAGAGCATATTCCTTGCTGCCCCCATCTTGCCCCACACCACCTGTTCGAGGGTCCCATGGTCCCCTTTCTAGCGGGGAGGCTGGGCATGAGCTGTGGGATCTGGTGAGAATTGGTGGGGTGGGTACAGGGAGGGCTCAGGAGAGAGAACGGGGGGGGAGCACGTTCCCACTTTGACGCTTGGCTGGAGTGGGGAGTCTGGCCGGGTGGGGAGAGCAGGAGACAAGCTTCCAGCAGCTGCCATGGTGGGGAGCCCTCCCCATGAGCTGCCCACTCAGCCCGCCGTTGCCCTCTCCGCAGGAGAATGGACGGAGGGCAAGGGCAGTGAGCCCCACACGGTGTTTGGCCTTCAGGCAATGCTGAGATCAGCCTGGGGGGAGACTGGGAAGGGACGGGCTGAGCAGTGGCCCCCACAGGCATGCAGAGGGAGCCAGCCAGTGGGGCGAGGCCCCGGGGCTGTGCAGCCAGAGGCCAGCCAGCTACAGAGGGCCCATCGGGAAGTAACCAACCCCCAGGCCTGGAAGGAAGGGGGCACAAGCAGCCCAGCTGCACAGCGGCAAAGAGGGAGGTGACCAGAGCAGACAGGGCAGGAGGAGGGGGCCCGCTGGCTCTGAATTCCCCTAACACAGGGGCTGTGACACTGGCAAGACAGCAGCTGGAGACTCCCTTGGGCAAAGCCAGGCCCCGGGACCGGGGAACCGGACTCCAGCAGTTCCCACCCAGGAAGAACTCGCCTGGCCTGCGTGTGCAGCCCAGGGCCCCCGCCCCTCGTGGCTGTGCTGCTGCGCCAGCGCGGCCCATCAGCTCACCAACCGCGCAGCAGGTGTGCACGGCTGGGAGGCCCAGTGAGAGCAGGGCGAGTGCCAATGGCTGCTCCCTCCGCAGCCCCTATGCAGCCACTGGCAATGGGGGCCCCCCGCTGCAGCCGAGGGTGCTGCAGAGGCGGTGCTGTAGGGATCGGGGCAGTGGCGTGCAGCGCTGGCAGAGGAGCTGGTTGCAGATGGCTGGGAGATGGGAGCCAGACTAGGGCCCCAACCCCTGAAAAAACGGCTGGCAGCCAGGGCTGCAGTTCATGGGGCTGTGCCAGAGAGAGAGGCTCTCCTGGGGTCACGTAGGTGAGAGTGGGCAGCCTGGGAGATGGCTGGTCCCTGTCCCCCCCAGAGTGACCTGCAGGAGGCAAGGTCTGGTTCTGGGCCCAGCCTCAGCTCCAGCCGCGCCTCCCGGGCCATGGCAGCAGCCAGAAGACCACCCTCGTTGGCACACAGCCAAGCAGTAACGCCCCCACTCAGGGTGGCTGACGGGACCCTCCTGCTGCATCTTTACAGATACTCAGTGGCAGAAGGAGCGATGCAGGTGGAGCTCCGAGCCTCCTCCTTGGCCCATGCGCTGGAAGGCAGAGGTAGCCCAGACCTCGCTGCTCCCTTCCTCTCCCCTGGGTCCCACTGGTATGCCTGGGCGGGAGGTATCTAATGTTCTGCTCTGCTTGGAAAGCCCAGGGCTCGGGGGGGGGGTCATTTGTATGATAATTATACTGTATATGTGACAATTTTTAATATAGGAACCATTCAGCTGTTCTCGCTGTGGCCTCTTTCTTCTCCCCTGAGGTGCGGGTGGGGTTCCCAGACCTGTTAGCTATGGCTGTGGAGACCCACTGGGGAAGCAGCCTCAGGGGACAGTGAGGGCCAGCTCAGGCAGTGACTGGGCTTCAGGAGCGTCCGTCCATCTCCGTGAGCTGCGAGGTCGGTGTGGCCAAGACGGTCTCCCCTGGTGGGGTGGTTTTGCTAACGGTGCTGGTGTACCTGGCATCTGCGGGGTGTGCCGGCTGACCCGCAGCACCTCCATGGGCTGCAGGAGGCTCCCAGCTCTCTTGCTGCCGTGGGTGATGCGCACACCCTGCCCGTCAGGTGCCCTGGCTTTAAAGGTGTGTCACTTTCGTAACACTGGGCGGGAAAAACATGCAGCTGAAACCTGCAGTCTGTCAGCCCTGCACAGGGGCAACAAAAACCAGCCTTTTCGTGGGCCACACACGGGACTCCAGGGGACCACGTGGCTGGTTGCCCACTACCGACTATGTCTGTCTCCACTGATCACAGACAGACCACAGATTTCATTGTCCCTCCCGACCAGTATTCCCCATACGCAGCTTTTGGGCGGCTGCCCAGGAGAGACTTAGGGGCTGTCCAGCTGATAAGCAGAGTGCCCGCAGCCGGCAGCATGGGTGTGGTATTGGTGGTGCACATCCCCACAGGCCTCAGCACACAGAACAAAATTTATTCAGCCCACGGATGGAAGACGTTAGCGGGACCCTCGCTCCTGCCCCTGTCCAGGCCTGCTGGAGAGGACATTCCCGAGAGCCAGGATCCTGAGCAGCTGTGGTTGGTGAGCCCTGCCGGGAAAGGCTTTTCAAGCGGGGTTCCCCCTCCCTGATTCCTCCTGCCATCTCTGCCTGCTGCAGCTCCCAGTTGTCCTCCCACCCTAGACCCTGCCAGCTGTTGCTCAATTCTGTTCCTAGCCAGCCATTCAGTCTCGCTGCAGGGGGTTCCCAGCACTGCCTGCCAAGGGGGGGGAGCCTACGCAGCTCCCCCTCTGGACATCCCCTTTGGTATGCTGCACAGGCTGAGCCTCCGGAGAGTCTCCAATACCTGCTGCTGTTCAGGGGCTGCTGTCCCATGGCCATGCCTGGTACTAAGTCGGGTACAAACAGAGGCAGGCATGGCAATGCAAGGCCCTGGTGTGGCCAGCTGGTTACGAGGGTTCTGCAGCGCGGCAGCTCAGCCCAGGGCACTCTGAGACAGAAGTGAGCGGCTGCAGGTAGGTTGCCCAGCGTTCACTGGATCACTTTGTGAACACTGTCATCCCACAGAAGCTCAGAGTGCAGAGAGACACGCTTCATTTGTGCTTGTGCCCTGTCCACCTCTGAACATTACAGGGCTGGGTTGGTATTGTCGCCCATGTTACAGGTAGAAAAACTGAGGCACGGGCGAGGTTGTGATGTGCCAAGCTCACCCAGTGCCAGGATGAAACCCATATTTGGAATGGAGCCCTGGCCACTGAAGCAGTGCAGAGGACAAGGCCTCGATCCGGCCAACATCCCCGCACTTACTCTTAAGCAGGTGTGCCAGGGCAGGAGCAGTCTCAGAATGCCTCTTGCTGCAACTGAAACACCCGGAGTCCGCAGTGGACCCTTGCAGCTGCACTGCCTTGGCACAGTGTGCCGGGCCGCTGCACCGGAGGTGGCAGGATTGGTAGGCTGAGTGGCACAGCTGCCACAAAGGCACCTTCCATTCTTGGAGACAGCTGGTGATAACGAGACCGCTTGGCAGCGTGGAACCCTCCAGAGCCACCAGCAGGGATTTCTGCTGCAGCTTTTACCCGCGCGCAGCCCTCTGCACAGCAGCGCTCAGGCAAGGACGATGCCCGACCTTGCCAGGTGACTTTAGGGGGCAGAGTACAGGTACCTGGTGGATACGCGGTGGGAGCCCATGCGCCTTTTGCTTTTGGTGCCCTGGACATGAATTACCGCAGTGTATTACATCGTCCACTGTATGGGCCCCCAGACAGTGCTGCAGGGGCTGGGCCAACCCACCGGAGAGAAGAGACAAAATCTCACGTCCCCTAGAGCCGCTTCTTTTCCCCAGAGCCTCCCATCACGACTGACTCCACTGCTGCCCTCGGTGCAAATGACCAGCAGCAGCCAGCAGAGCTGGGCTGGAGCAGGCCGCGTTGTGCTGAGAGCTGTACAAACCCTTCTGAGGCTGCCGTCGCTGCTGCAAAGAGTTTACAGCCCCATGTCTGCAGCCGGCTTGGGTCGGACGGGGGAGTGTGCGTGTTCATGTCTGTGTGCACGTGTGCGTGCATGTGTGCACTTTGACACCTGTTCAGCTCACCATGGGCATGGATGAGGTATAACCAAGATTAGATGAACCACCAAGAGCCCTGCCCACGCCTGCAGGGGACACGCTGCGTGCTCTCCAGGGTAGAACCAGCCCCCCCACGCCTGCAGGGACACGCTGTGTGCTCTCTGGGGTACAACCAGCCCCCCCACGCCTGCAGGGACACACTGTGTGCTCTCGGGGGTACAACCAGCCCGCCCACGCCTGCAGGGACACGCTGCGTGCTCTCCGGGGTACAACCAGCCCGCCCATGCCTGCAGGGGACACGCTGCACGCTCTCGGGGGTACGACCAGCCCGCCCACGCCTGCAGGGGACACGCTGCGTGCTCTCTGGGGTACAACTAGCCCACCCATGCCTGCAGGGACACGCTGCGTGCTCTCCGGGGTACAACCAGCCCGCCCACGCCTGCAGGGACACGCTGCGTGCTCTCTGGGGTACAACCAGCCCCCCCACGCCTGCAGGGGACACGCTGTGTGCTCTCCGGGGTACGCCCAGCCCCCCCACACCTGCAGGGGACACTTTGCGTGCTCTCTGGGGTACAACCAGCCCCCCCACGCCTGCAGGGACATGCTGTGTGCTCTCGGGGGTACAACCAGCCCGCCCACGCCTGCAGGGACACGCTGCTTGCTCTCCGGGGTACAACCAGCCCGCCCACGCCTGCAGGGGACATGCTGCGTGCTCTCGGGGGTACGACCAGCCCACCCATGCCTGCAGGGGACACGCTGCGCGCTCTCGGGGGTACGACCAGCCCGCCCATGCCTGCAGGGGACACGCTGCGTGCTCTCCGGGGTACAACCAGCCCCCCCACGCCTGCAGGGGACACGCTGTGTGCTCTCCAGGGTACGCCCAGCCCCCCCACACCTGCAGGGGACACTTTGCGTGCTCTCTGGGGTACAACCAACCCCCCCACGCCTGCAGGGACACGCTGCGTGCTCTCCGGGGTACAACCAGCCCCCCCACGCCTGCAGGGGACATGCTGTGTGCTCTCTGGGGTACAACCAGCCCCCCCACGCCTGCAGGGACACGCTGCGTGCTCTCTGGGGTACAACCAGCCCACCCACGCCTGCAGGGGACACGCTGCGTGCTCTCCGGGGTACAACCAGCCCGCCCACGCCTGCAGGGACACGCTGTGTGCTCTCCAGTGTACGCCCAGCCCACCCACGCCTGCAGGGGACACTTTGCGTGCTCTCTGGGGTACAACCAGCCCGCCCACGCCTGCAGGGACACGCTGCGTGCTCTCGGGGGTACAACCAGCCCGCCCACGCCTGCAGGGACACGCTGCGTGCTCTCTGGGGTACAACCAGCCCACCCACGCCTGCAGGGGACACGCTGCGTGCTCTCTGGGGTACAACCAGCCCGCCCACTCCTGCAGGGACACGCTGCGTGCTCTCCGGGGTACAACCAGCCCGCCCACTCCTGCAGGGACACGCTGCGTGCTCTCGGGGGTACAACCAGCCCGCCCACGCCTGCAGGGACACGCTGCGTGCTCTCTGGGGTACAACCAGCCCACCCACGCCTGCAGGGGACACGCTGCGTGCTCTCTGGGGTACAACCAGCCCGCCCACGCCTGCAGGGACACGCTGCGTGCTCTCCGGGGTACAACCAGCCCACCCACGCCTGCAGGGGACACGCTGCGTGCTCTCTGGGGTACAACCAGCCCGCCCACGCCTGCAGGGACACGCTGCGTGCTCTCTGGGGTACAACCAGCCCACCCACGCCTGCAGGGGACACGCTGCGTGCTCTCTGGGGTACAACCAGCCCGCCCACGCCTGCAGGGACACGCTGCGTGCTCTCTGGGGTACAACCAGCCCGCCCACGCCTGCAGGGACACGCTGCGTGCTCTCTGGGGTACAACCAGCCCGCCCACTCCTGCAGGGACACGCTGCTTGCTCTCCGGGGTAGGACTAGTCGATCAGGCCTGCAGGGACACGCTGCTTGCTCTCCGGGGTAGGACTAGTCGATCAGGCCTGCAGGGACACGCTGCGTGCTCTCCGGGGTAGGACTAGTCGATCAGGCCTGCAGCTGGGAGACAGTCCTGTTGGGAGGGGAGGGAGCTGAGGGCTGGCTCCCCTGATGGGGAGGCAGATGAGGAAAGCCCAGCACCTGTGCAGAATGCCATGTTCAGCGGCTCCCAGCTGGGGCTGTTTGTGGTGTTAGGGAGCTGGCTGTGAGCACAGCCGTAGCGTATCACTGGATGGGTATATATAGCTTCTGCCCAGGGGCTGGCCCTATACTGTTTTCCTGCTATCATGGGGCTCTGGTTGCTGCTGCTTGTCTGGCAGGCTGTTGCTGCTGCTCAGCGAGGTATGTGTGCTGCTGAGCCTGGCTGGGGTCTCTGTGCTATGGCCCAGCTCTTGGTAGCACCTGGGCTTAAAGTCAAGTTCGGGTTTTGTTGTAATCCCCTTTCACTGGTATTGGCTCCTTCCTGGTGCATCTGAGAGTCTCCTGCAAAAACCTGACTGCAGGGCTGGCTCTGTAAGAACCTCCCCTGGCTCTGCTCTTGCCAGAGCCTCCTCCTGAGGACCAGTGCAGCTCTCCCTGCTCAGCTGTGGTTGTAAAGGGAGCAACACCCAAAAGCTGCTCCCAAGCTGGGCCTGAGATGCTGCATGCCAGCCCCTCTGTGCCACGGCTGAGCTGCTAGTACTGCTTCCCCACTAGCCGCAGCATCTGGTGCACTTCACTGGCTTGTCTCTGCTGGGCTGCACAGCAGTAACCTTTCAGCACAGGCCTGGTGCCTGTCTTACCCTGGGGTGTCCCCTGCCCACCAACCCCTCCTGGCCCAACAGCTGCTCAGCAAGAGGCTGGTGGGTGCTGAGCGCTTGCTGGCTCCCCATGGGTGCTCTGGCACCCAGCTGTCAGCCCACCCAGACTGGAAGGCTTGAGACAGCCACCAGTGGCCTCCTTCCCTTGGAGGAGCTGGATAGGGGCTAAAACAAATCCCGGGGTGGGGTGGGGGTGAGTAACTAGCATGCCTGCCTCAGTGAGCTGCTGGTGCCACACAGCTCCTGTGAGAGGAGCCAGGCCCCCAAGAACTCGTGGCTGAAATTCCTGACAGTTGCATGCCCAGGAGCCAGGCCCTGTAGCATGAGGGCCAAGGGGCCTGGTAGCAGCTGAGGGTCTGAATGGCTGGCGCAGCCTGCAGCAGATCTCAAGTAGTGCTTCTCAGGTGCTCTTGCCAGAGGCTGTGTGTGGCTTCTTGGGGCTGTATCCAGCCTGCTTGCTGTCCTCCAGCACCCATGAACTCCGTCTTCTATGAGTGCAACAAAACCAGCATCCACCTGGCTGTGAGATTAGACCCCTTGGGAAATGGCCGCCTGCTGGACCCCCAGTTTGTGCACCTGGGCAGCTGCCGCTACTCCATCTTGGACAACCTCCAGGGCTTCCTGCACTTCCAGCTCTGCCTGAGGGACTGTGGCTTCTCACGGCTGGTGAGTGAGCCTTGTTTGGTGCTCCTGCAAGCCGCATTGCTCAGCTTTCTCTGGCTGTGGGAGTGAACCTGCTGCAGGAGGGATGGGAGTCCCCAGCTGTGCCTGTGGGGCTGGGGGAGATTCCAAGGAGTTGTCCCTTGCCCTTGCCGCCTGCTGCTCCAGCTCTGGAGGATGCTGGGCCCTCGCCGCCGGCTCCATGTCCACTGGCTGCTCCCTGGAGAGGAGATGGGCCAAACGACGAAGGCCCTTCCCCCGTAGCTCTTGCCCAGCAGGCTTCTGTCTATATTCTTGTCTAATGCCCAGGAATGGCCTGGCCCCTTAGCGGGGAAGGTGCTGCAGCTCCCCTTGCTTGGGGAAGGCCTGTCTCCAGGACCAGATTCTGGCTCAGTATCTCGGCAATGACCCCATCCTGCCAGACTTGCTAGGCTGAGAGCCATGGGAGGCAGCTGCAGGGGTGGCTAGCACTGACACCCCACCCTGGGGCCTTTCTCCCCAGACCTCCGGGAACATGGTCGAATACTTCGCAGACCTGGTATACAGGCCTCCCGTGGGCAGAGGCAGACGCTACAGCAGCCCCTTTGCAGAGAGGATAAATTGCACAGACTATGGGTGAGCTGCCAGCCTAGGGCCTGAGGCTAAAGTTCCCCGTCTCATGGGCTGCCCCTGAGGACCCCATGGACAGTGGGGTGGGGAGAGGGACAGCCCCCCTCCAGAAGGTGGGGGTGACCTGTAGGCCGGGCTAGCTGCTGGTGGGGAGGCTCGGAGCGGGAGAAAAGCAGGTGCATATCCTGACTGCTGCTGGCCATCAGCTGGCTCAGAACCTAGCATACCGGTGGGCTCCAGAGAGCGGGGCTGGGATGGGAAGGGGGCTGCTGGGGAGATTGGGGTGGGCAGCCCTCCTCCTGCTGATAGAGCAGAGGCTCTGTGTTGGTGGAGCCTTGGGCTTGGGAGTCTCCAGGAACCCCAAAGGGGCTGGAGGGCCTGGTGCTACCTGCTGCTGGGGCACCCCAAGGTGTTTTGGGGGAGGGGCTAAAGCTGCAGAGCTCCCCCAGGCTAGAGCCAAAACAGCAGGGTCTAGAGGTCGGGAATATTCTCCACCAGGAGAACGGAAGCTGGAGAAGGTAGCTGAGACAGCAGACCTCCCTCCGTGGGAGGGGGCAGCCCTGGGGCTATCGGAGGGGATGCAAGCACCAAGTCCCAGCTATGTGGGGCTGACTGTGCTGTCTGTACACAGCCCACGATGCTCTCCCAGCAGGGTGATCTGATCCTGTCTGGGTGAGGGATCTGCAAGCCCCATGCTGACCCGGGGGTGGTGTAGCCCTCACACCAGCTCTGGGGAGCAGGTGACCTGAGCTTTCCAGTGCAGTGCAGGTGGTAGAGGCCAAGCAGTTGGCCTCTGGCTCCGTACCCTCAACAGAAGTAGGTAGAACCTCCACGGCTCTTCCCTGTCTCCCCTAGGACAGGATATGTGGCTCCTATGTACCTGTCTTCAGTGACTGGCCAGCTGTCTGCCTCAGGAGCACTGGTGTTCAGGGTGACCCTGATGAATGGTAAGAGCCCAGTGGAAGGAGGCACTTTCTGCAATCTTGCTTGCAGCCCACCCTGATGAAGCTTTCTGCAGCTCCAGGCAACACCCTAAACAAGCTGCAGTAACCCAGTTCCTCCATCTCCATGTTCATCGTGCTTTAACTGTTCTTGGCAGTGGGGCTCTCTCCTCCTAGGAAACAACTGAAGTAAAGACTTGTGCCTCCTGGTCTCAAAATGGGTTCAGAGGCATGTCCTCGAACTCTGCCCTCCCACAAACCTGCATGCACTTGCAGAAGGCTCCCTGTGCCAGGAAGTCTGAGGGGCATATTAAAAGTTCTGTGCAAAGCATTAGTCAAACTTTTCCTTGCAGTGAACTTCAGTGCCCCATCAGACTCCAGGGTCGTCTTCCTGGGGTCTCAGATCCACTTGGAGTTTGCTGTCGAAAGCTCCTTCCATCAGCCTCTGCAGATCTTTGTGGATGAGTGCACTGCCACGCCAACCCCAGAACTTGGCAAGTCTCCCATGAACTACAGCATCATTGCAAACCATGGGTAACTATCACCAGGAGACGGACCAGTGTGGAGCAGGTGTGGAACAGTTAGGGCAGCTCCATGAGCTGTTGCTGAACACGCTGGGTTCTTGCAGCACCTGGCAGGCCAGGCACTGCCATCTGACTCCAGCTGGTGTCAGTAAGCCACAGACTAAAAGATAAAGCAGCAAATGAAGACGGCTAGCAGGCAATTGGCTCAGCCTCTAGTTACCACTGAAGAACTGGTCATGCTGGCACTAGGACTTAACTGATGTCCAAAAGCCTTTGCTAGGGCAACTTAGATGCTCATGTTGCTTTAACGAGTCTTCAGGCTTAGGCCAAAACTGCTGACCTCAAGACTTGCTGCATGGCGACCCTGAGGCCAAACTGTTCTGTTTCATGCACCATTGGCAGACAAGCAAATTCAACTGTCTTCCTGTTGCAGGTGTCTTGTGGATGGTAAAGTGGCAAACTCCCAGTTCCTGCCCCGACAAAGCCCCGAAGCTATCCAACTCTCCCTCCAGGCCTTTGAATTCATAGGCGTAGACTCAGATGTGAGTAATATGGTGGGTTAAAGGTATTGCTGCTTTCTAGGGCTAAGCAGCTTTAGAGCAAGTGCCTGGGTCCTTTAAATGCAACTTGTAGATGCCTTTGGCTTGTAACTAGTCCTAGCTTGTCTTCAGGGACTGACTGACAGGGTCTTCACCATAAAGCCTTCATGGCTCTTAGCTAGACTCTGCCTTGGAGAAATGGATACATAGCTACATTAACTGGAGCTATCTGGTGTTCAAGGAACCTCCATGGTGCCTCAGGCCCTGCCATCTAATGACCACTTGTGTGGTGTGTAGCTGTTGAACTCACCTGCAGGCTTCCCTTGAGCCAGTAGTTCAATCTGCCTGCCAGCGTGGGCTGTGCATGCAGTTCTCTGCTTCATTTGTACACTGGACACTACATGTCTGGCCTTGAGCAAGTCAGTGGGCTGCAGCTCTGCTGATCAGGCCTGTTTGGGGGCCCAGGGTTGAGACCCACCAGCAGGACCCCATTCAGACAGCACCCAGCCTGACACTTCCAGCCTTCCAGGGCAGGGTGTCAACTTTTTTTGTGGGGAAACAAGCTTCTGCAAAATAAGCAGCTTTCAGCCTCTGGGCACTGAAGTGCCCTAGTCTCAGTAGCAGGCTGGCCTGGCCACCTAGTGCCAAGGAAGGCTTGATCTGGTGACGCTGAGTGTTTGAACTCCAGAAGGTTGCTGGAATTCAAAGCCTGAGTAGCCCCCTGCCTGACACTCAGCAAGGATGAGGCCACCCCTGAGAACAGCCCTCCCAAGCTGTGCCCATGGCAGTGCCCTGCTGAAACCCTCCATTGGGAGGGAGATGCCCAGGTGAGGAGTGTGCACAAATCCAGTCTCAGATGGGCACTGAAGCCCAGGCTGTGGGGAGGATCCAGCTGATTGTCAGGTTCTCATCTGACCTCTGGTGCTGGAGCAGATGCCACTTCACAACAGCAGAGGTTTCCCCTAGCCCCAGGGCCAGGTGTTCCCCTTGGTCATGGGACATCCTGGTGTAGGGCTCCTGCATGCTCCTGGTGAGGCTGTTCCACTGGCTACACCAGAGTCTCCAGGGGAGCAGCAGGGGACCATTCCCAGGTGTGCCCACCTCAGTGCTCTAGCCACCATCTAGGGCTCAGGCTTGCGCCTGCTGTCTGGCCCAGTGACTCCATGTGCAGTGGCCTTGTGTGGAGCGGTTCCATTCCAGCTCTGAGGGTGCTCACCCAGTGACAAGCCACTTCAAATTCCTGCTCCCTTCAGCTCTAGGTGGAGGAGACTTAAACTTGAGGTAGGGGTGGCCCCTAGGCCAGGTGAGTGCTGGAGGGAGCTGCTCCTTCCCCAGCTGCTGTGGGCAGGGTCCAGTCTGGTCAGCTTGCTCAGACCCCACCCAAGTGAGCATCCTCTGTCTGTCACTCTGGGTCATCTCCCTGGCACTGGGCTGCAGTGGGCCTGCTCAGAAGCAGAAGCCTAGGTGCCTAAGTCCCTGAGGCAGACTTGCTTGCTAAGCAAGCTTAGGCCTTTACTGCGAGTGGGAGGGGGCAGGGCCAGCCCAGTGTGGCTACTGTGAAGCCTAGGAGGGCCAGATTCTGAGGTTCAGGCCCTAAACAGACAGGTGCTTCACTCTGAATGTAGCACCTACAGGTGCTGCCCATTAGCAGCATTTTAAGTGCCATCAGACTCCTCATGGGTCTGGCTCTTGGTGCAGCAGCAAGAACAGGGTATTGCCCAGTGGAACTGGTCTGCATCAGCCAGACTGGGGCTCTGATGCCCATGTGTGGACTGCACGTGCAGGGCAGTGGCGGTGAGCAGGGCTCTCCTCCACTGACCTGTACCACCAAGGAAGGACACTTCCAATGCAGGGGGATGTCAAGCTGCTTTCTTCTCTTCCCAGGTCTATCTCCACTGCCAGGTGCTCGTATGGGACCCCAAACTGCTTGGGGGTCACACAAGAAAAGCCTGTTCTTTTGACAGGGACACAAAGAGGTAAGAGCTGATTTGGGGGGCCCCAGGGATTGCAAGTCTGGCTCATCTCCTGGGGACAGGCCATGCCAGGGAACAGCCTGTAGAATGTAGGTCTCTGGGCAATGGACTTGGCTCTGGTGGCCAAAGGAAATCAAGCTTGTGGTGCCACATGCCTCTTGACACCTTTCTCCCATTTGCTGGGGTGGAGGAGTAACTGGTTCTGCCTTCCAGCTGGGCGGAAGCAGCTGTCCCCAGAGCCACCTGTGCTAACTAAGGCAAATGGCCCAGCTCCAGTGTTCTGCTTTGACTCCAGTCACTGGTGCAGCCCTCAAGTCCTGCCCTAGCACCCTTGCTCATGATGGTGGAGACATGGGCCCTCTTAAGCCTGCAAGAGCAGCTTGTATTCCTGGGCTTGGCCAGACCCCCAGGAGAGGGAGTCAAGGTCTGCCTTGCTCAAGGCAGTTCACATGGTGGTGTGCCTGCTCTCCTGGACTGTTCATAAGTTGCACTGGGGTTCCTAGCACGCCCAGGACCAATAGCCCTTGGGGCTGCAGTGCTGGACTCCATGGGGGAGAGGCGCAGCGACCAATGACATGTTTGTTTGAACCCTCAACAGCGAGGTCCTGCTGCAAACCCAACGTGTGGCTAAGCAAGCACAGGTGCCTTAGGGCCACAGCCATGTGATTGGGGCGGGGGGCGGTCTTAGTCCCAGTTACTCTAGACAAGCACTAGTTTAGCTGCAGTGCCATACCCAGTTGGCTGGGTCTGCTCTTGGCACAGCTAAGCAGAGCTGGCATGGGTGGAAGCAGCACTGACTTCAGACTCGCGCTCTCGCTGCTGAGTATGTAGTGGGACTCTCCCTGATCATGCCGGCATGGCCTAAAGCCCACGCAATGCAATACCAGTGTCTTACAGCCACACCCACATGGGCAGTCAGCACTAGCTCCAGGCCTGCTCCTCTGCCCCAAGTGGGGAGCCTAGAGGGCTCTAGACATAGGCCTGCTCCAAGACAGGACCCCACAGGTGGAGCCAGGACTGGCAGTTTGATCCTAATGCCAAGCAGCTGGCATGGCCACCTGCTGCAAGTTAATACTCAGCTGGGCTCTAGCACTCAGTGCCCAGGTGAGTTAGGAGCTTCCTGGTGACTGAGCACTGGGACCTTCTAGAGTTTTGGTTGTTGAGCAAGGGAAGAGTCACCTGTGCACTACTCCATCTGACAGGTGGGAGCTCCTAGATGATCCCTCTCGGAGCTCCAGCTGTAGCTGCTGTGACTCTGTCTGCCAAGAAACCAGCTCTCGCCACAAGAGAGACCTGGAAGGTACTGTGTGGGGTGAGGCACTGTGGGGTTTGTAGGTGCCTTGGCCAAGCTGACTTTGTCAGAGGGCAGAGTCCAGAAGGCTTTGTCTGGTGGGGGCAGGGAAGCTCCTTTTGTGCTGTAAATGGCCAAGGTGGCTTTCACTGCATCACGGTCTGTTCTAGCCCCTGGGCAGTGGGGAACAGGACTCTTCCCCTTCACCTGAGTGAAGGAAGAGCTCAGGGCCTCCTGAGCCAGCCACACTAACAACTCCAGCCAATCCAAGTGGTCTTGGGGGCACAGACTGAGCCTGGGGAGGCCAGTCTCTGTTCAGTTGTACAGACCAGAAGGCTCCATCTCTGCAGGGGAAGGTGGGCTTGTCCATGCTGTTGTGGTGGGACCCTTGAAGATGCAGAAACCAGCTGTGAAGATGGGAAACTACAAGTGGGACTCAAACGGTTCTCTTCCCATCCAGAGTCTCTCAGGTACCTGCACCTCTTGTCAGGTGGTGCTGCCTGGCAACTGGGCAGCTGTTTCCTGTACTGGGCAGCTGTTTCCTGTACGGGGCAGGGATGGAAATGGTACGCAGACCCACAACCCCTACGATCCCCAGTACAGCCCAGCTCCCCACCCCCCACAGGAGAGCAGGGAAGAGCCTGTACAGCCTAGTGCTCTGCTGAGACCTGCAGATTCTATTTAGCTGGGAGGAGCTACAGCCACCTCCCTCCAGCCTTTCCACCTGCGAGGGGCTCTCCCTTAACCCAGGGTGCTGTTGTGGGGCGCTGGCTTACTGATGAGCAGAGCTAGCATCAGTCCACTGGCCAAACCTACTACATGCTCACCTCTCTGCCCTCAAAGGGGGAGGGGGACCCTGAGCATTCAGGGCAGGTGCTGGCCAGTCTGGGCTAAAAGCTACTGCTCCAGGGGGCTGAGAGCCCAGCTCATTCCACCCAAACATGCCAAAGGTGGAGGGCCTAGCAAAGGAAGTAACCACCTGAAATGCCCCCTGGGGAAGCAGGGTGGGCATAACCATCCACCCCATAACACTCTCTGGGTGGGTCTGGAGCAGGGGCTCCCAAAGCCACAGGGCATGGACAGGCTGCCTGGGGATCAGCCTCCCTAGTGCCAGCTGCCTCTCTTCTGCTTACAGGAGGGAAATCAGGCATGGTGCCACCTCCTGTGGGGGCTGTGCTGCTGGAAGTGGCTGTAATTGCTGTGGTGTTGCTGGGTTTCTGCCTCTACAACAGCTGTCACAAGCATCTCTGCTGTAGACCCCAGGGCGCTGGGGACCCCTGGGCAGAGGGGCTGGTTGCTGCAGAGCACGAGTGTGCCAGAATTAATGCACATGTGGAATAAAGCAATAAAACCTTGACCCAGTGCAAGTGGTGTGAGCCTGTGCCTGACTTACAGCAGGGCTGGGTGTTCAGGCCTCTGCCAGGGTAGCAACTGTCAGCTCAGGGGCACTGGATGCTCCAGTACAGGCAGTCTCATAAATAACCTTTCTCTGCCAAGGCTCCCTCCCTAGGCTGAGCCAGGGCAAGCTGGGATCCTCAGGGGAGGGCTGCTTAGCCGGGCTCCCAGGCCCTGCTGGGGGCAGTAACTGCCCTGGGGTGGGGGTTGGCTGCCATACAGGACTCTGGGCGAGTGCCCTCTTGGGAGGTCAGGCCCTGGCCCCTCCCTCTGCTGGAGGTCAAGCAAGACCTTCTGCAGCACCAGTAACCCCTGCATGGTCCAGGGGGCAGCCAGGCTGGTCCAGCACAACTTGCCCTGGGTGAATCCATGTTGGCTGTTGCAATCGCCTTCCCCTCCGCCAAGTGCTCCCAAGGCGATTCCTTCAGGACCTGCTCCATGACTTTCCGGAGGGCAGCAGGGGGCCGGGAAGCGGTGGCGTAACTCCTGCCAGGGCCCTGTTCCCCTGTGCGAGGGAAGCCGCCTGGAGCTGCAGTAGCGTCTCTAGGGATGGAAGGCAATGGGGGGTGATGTGCTTCCCACAGATGAGAAACTCAGAGCTGCTCTGCCGCATGGGGGATGGGCACAACCCAGCAACCTCCTGCAGGCAGCATCAGCACCTGCTACCGGGGGCAGGGGCAGGGGCATGCAGGGGAGCAGCAGGGGCACTGGAGGCGCAAGGCGAAGCAGGCGGGACGGAGGGACACCGCCTCCATCTCCCAGGGCCTCGCGCTGCCTTGCGGAGAACAGGACCTGGGGGCAGTGCAGAAGCCCCCCCCCGCCCATGGTTATTGTGGGGGGATGGGGAAGATCTGGATCACAGGAACATAAGTGAAGACGCTGAGTCGGGCTAAAGCCACAGCAGGTGTTTGCTGTGTGTGGCCGGCAGCTCCTGGCTCCCCTCCCACCTCACTGCTCTCTGCAGGAACGGCCACAGGTGCTCCCAGGCAGCACCCCCACTGTGTTCTGCTCCCTGCCTTGCCCCTCCTGGGGTGGCAGCTGATGCGCCGTGGCCTGTGGGCAGCGCTCCCTCCATGGGGGGAACAAATTGTTATGTGCAGAGTGCCCACGGCTGCATGTCACCAGTGGGAACCCGGGCTGCTGGCTGCAGGTGCACTGCTGATCAGCTGGGTGGGCGCCCGCCCAAGCACTCAGCTTCTGGGGAACGCAGCCTGCGTGGAGGGTGCTGTGAGAGAGAGAGGAGGCAGCTCAGAGCCCCCGGCAGCAGCCACCATCACTTTGCTGCAGTGTGGGCTCTCGGGTAGGAGAGGCAGAAGCTGGCTGTGCTGACGCCACACAGGCAGGCGGTGAGGTGAGGTGGGCAGACAAGATGAGGACAGTGCAAAGCCAGCAGAGGCGAGGCAGGGGCCGGCCCAGCTCTGTGAGCGGCCCAGGCTGGACAAGCAAGGGGAGAACCCTGCTTCTGAAACTGTGTAAACCTGGACTGCAAACCAGTCTCTTGGGCCGGAGCTCTCCGGGGGACTGCCCCAGCCCTTACTGACTGCCCCCCATCCCTCACTTCAGATGTGGCCCAGACACTGGCTCTCACCAGTGGAGACGCCAGCAGCTCTCAAAGCCTGCACCTAGCCTCCCACTGGTTTCCATGTATGAGGCAACCCCACTACCAGGGCAGTGGCTGGCTTGCATACACAGCTCCTAGCACCCTGTGGCCCAGAGTTCAGCAGGCAGCAGCCTTAGGCACAGCCTCTCTGCACAAAACAGACCTGCGCCACCAGCTGTCCTATGGTGCACACAAGCCAGAGCAAACCCTGCACTGCTGGCTGTCCTATGGCACACACGGCCCACAGCCAGAGAAAACCCTGCGCCGCCAGCTGTCCTCCGGAGCACACAGCCCTGCTGGGATGGGGAGACCAGATAGTCAGAGCTAGAGCAAACCCTGTGCCGCCAGCTGTCCTATGGCGCACACAGCCCAGAGCCAGAGCAAACCCTGCACCGCCGGCTGTCCTATGGCACAAATGGCCCTGCAGGGATGGGGAGACCAGACAGCCAGAGCCAGAGCAAACCCTGTGCTGCTGGCTGTCCTCCGGAGCACACAGCCCTGCTGGGATGGGGAGACCAGATAGCCAGAGCCAGAGCAAACCCTGTGCCGCCAGCTGTCCTATGGCGCACACAGCCCAGAGCCAGAGCAAACCCTGCACCGCCGGCTGTCCTATGGCACAAACGGCCCTGCTGGGATGGGGAGACCAGACAGCCAGAGCCAGAGCAAACCCTGTGCTGCTGGCTGTCCTATGGAGCACACGGCCCTGCTGGGATGGGGAGACCAGACAGCCAGAGCCAGAGCAAACCCTGTGCTGCCGGCTGTCCTATGGAGCACACGGCCCAGAGCCAGAGCAAACCCTGTGCTGCCGGCTGTCCTATGGCGCACACGGCCCAGAGCCAGAGCAAACCCTGCACTGCTGGCTGTCCTGTGGCGCACACGGCCCAGAGCCAGAGCAAACCCTGAGCCGCCGGCTGTCCTGTCGCGCACACGGCTCAGAGCCAGAGCAAACCCTGCGCCGCCGGCTGTCCTGTGGTGCACACGGCCCAGAGCCAGAGCAAACCCTGCGCCGCCGGCTGTCCTATGGCACAAATGCCCTGCAGGGCTGGGGAGACCAGACAGCCAGAGCCAGAGCAAACCCTGTGCTGCCGGCTGTCCTGTGGCGCACATGGCCCAGAGCCAGAGCAAACCCTGTGCCGCCGGCTGTCCTATGGTGCAAACGGCCCTGCTGGGATGGGGAGACCAGACAGCCAGAGCCAGAGCAAACCCTGTGCTGCCGGCTGTCCTGTGGCGCACACGGCCCAGAGCCAGAGCAAACCCTGAGCCGCCGGCTGTCCTGTGGCACACACGGCCCTGCTGGGATGGGGAGACCAGACAGCCAGAGCCAGAGCAAACCCTGTGCTGCCAGCTGTCCTATGGCACAAATGGCCCTGCAGCGCTGGGGAGACCAGACAGCCAGAGCCAGAGCAAACTATGCACCACTGGCTGTCCTGTGGCGCACACGGCCCAGAGCCAGAGCAAACCCTGAGCCGCCGGCTGTCCTGTCGCGCACACGGCCCAGAGCCAGAGCAAACCCTGCACTCCTGGCTGTCCTGACGCACATGGCCCAGAGCCAGAGCAAACCCTGCGCCGCCGGCTGTCCTATGGCGCACACGGCCCTGCTGGGATGGGGAGACCAGACAGCCAGAGCCAGAGCAAACCCTGCACCGCCGGCTGTCCTGTGGCGCACACGGCCCAGAGCCAGAGCAAACCCTGCACTGCTGGCTGTCCTTTGGCGCACACGGCCCAGAGCCAGAGCAAACCCTGCACCACCGGCTCTCCTATGGCGCACACGGCCCTGCTGAGATGGGAAGACCAGACAGCCAGAGTCAGAGCAAACCCTGCACTGCCGGCTGTCCTGTGGCACACACAGCCCAGAGCCAGAGCAAACCCTGCACTGCTGCCTGTCCTGTGGCACACACGGCCCAGAGCCAGAGCAAACCCTGCACTGCCGGCCGTCCTGTGGCACACACGGCCCAGAGCCAGAGCAAACCCTGCACTGCCGGCTGTCCTGTGGCACACACGGCCCAGAGCCAGAGCAAACCCTGCACTGCCGGCTGTCCTGTGGCACACACGGCCCAGAGCCAGAGCAAACCCTGCGCTGCCGGCTGTCCTGTGGCACACACGGCCCAGAGCCAGAGCAAACCCTGCACTGCCGGCCGTCCTGTGGCACGCACGGCCCAGAGCCAGAGCAAACCCTGCGCTGCCGGCTGTCCTGTGGCACACACGGCCCAGAGCCAGAGCAAACCCTGCTCTGCCGGCCGTCCTGTGGCACACACGGCCCAGAGCCAGAGCAAACCCTGCACTGCCGGCCGTCCTGTGGCACACACGGCCCAGAGCCAGAGCAAACCCTGCACTGCCGGCTGTCCTGTGGCACACACGGCCCAGAGCCAGAGCAAACCCTGCACTGCCGGCTGTCCTGTGGCACACACGGCCCAGAGCCAGAGCAAACCCTGCACTGCTGCCTGTCCTGTGGCACACACGGCCCAGAGCCAGAGCAAACCCTGCACTGCCGGCCGTCCTGTGGCACGCACGGCCCAGAGCCAGAGCAAACCCTGCGCTGCCGGCTGTCCTGTAGCGCACACGGCCCTGCTGGGATGGGGAGACCAGACAGCCAGAGCCAGAGCAAACCCTGTGCTGCCGGCTGTCCTGTGGCGCGCACGGCCCAGAGCCAGAGCAAACCCTGCACCGCCGGCTGTCCTATGAAGCATACGTCCCTGCTGGCATGGGGAGACTGGAGGGCCAGAGCCAGTGAGATGTTCAGGGTCATGGAGGCAGGGTCAGCCCTTGGCATGGCTTCCAGAGGTGAGGTTAAGTGTTCATGGGCTGAATGCACAGGGGCTCTCCCCTCAGCACTGCTATGACAGACGTGCCTCAGTCCACACAGGCTGTGACACCATGACAGGCGGGCTGGCCCAGAGCCAGCGCTAGGTGAAGGCCAATCCAGGTGTGGCCAGGGCATTGCCACAGACTTTTGCTTTGGTGCTGGTCCCACCCCCCAGGTGAGCAAGCCAATGAGGAGGCAGAGTGCTGGGGCTGAAGCTGACTCAGGTGGGGCTTTTTGTTCATTCACAGAGCACCTGCTGCAAGGCCTATTTACAGGGGCTTGGTGCCTGCAGCCTTGAACCTTCTCTGTCCTAGGATGGCTCCCTGGAGGGTCCTTCTGGTTGTTGTGCTGTGTGCAGTGGTTTTTGGGGAGCCAGGTAATTGGGGGGTCTGCTGGTGGTGGGGGTGTAATGGGGCTGGGGATTCTGCTGGGTGTAATGTGGGGGTGTGTGTTGTGCTGGCTGGGCTGGGGCTGGGATTCTGCAGGCTGTGGTGGGGCTGGAGGGTTGTGTTGGCTGGGCTGGGGTTGGGATTCTGCTGGGTGTGGTGGGGCTGGGTGGGTCTGTGCCCTGGCCTGTCCCTGGTCTCTAGAGTAGGCCCCTGTGCTGGGAGAGAAACTGGTGGACCTCTGCCCTGTGAGGTCATCCCTTAGTGACTCTGCTATTGAGCTGCTTGTGATCTCTGGAGGCTTGGGCCTGCCTGCTGGGTGAGGTGGTGTCTGAAGGCCTAGGCTTGGCTCTAGCCTAGGCGAGTGCCTGTTGGTGTGGGGCATTGGAACAGCAAGGCCCTGGCTTCCCAGGTGTGGGGTTTTGCTGGCCCTGCTGATGAGCTGTGACAGGACCCCAGCTGCAGCCTGGCCTGTGGGTGTGGGGAGAGTTGGCCTCTCTTAGAGGCTGAGCTGATGGCACCTCTTCTTCGGGTGCCTGTGCCCTGACTTGGAGAAAGGGTTGTGTTGCCCTTGGACTGCTAGTGAGAATAGTGGTGGTGTTGTGCTTGGTCTGGTGCCTGGCAGGGAGAGGCACAGGCTATGGACAGAGCTCACCTGGGCCAGAAAAGTCTAGCCTGGTTGCTCTGTGTCTCCCCTGCCCGAAGAGCTGTGAAATGCAGCTCTTATGACCCTCTCTCCCCCCTGCACAGCCTAGGCAATTCCTGTCTCCCCCCCCCCCCCACAGACACACCTGGGTCCAGCCCAGAACACACCTGAGCTGTGGCCTAATGTCTCACAGGCTTGACTTGCAGCCTCTCCCAAGGCTCCCTGTAATCCTGGCTTCTCGGGGCTGCGTGCAGGAGTGGGGGCTTCTCTGGGCGCTCATGAGGAGGGAGGGGCTGGGAGCGGAAAGCTCTGGCTTCAGCTACCCTTGAGGGAGCAAGGAACAGCCTCTGCCACGGGACCTAGGCTGGGTATGTGCCACGCTGTTGGGTGCGCACAACCCCTGTGAAGGGGCTGGCTGCAGAGTCTCTAGCCACGCTGGAGAAAGATGCTGCTTGGCCCTGCAGACCAAGCAGCCCCAGCAGGCAGAGTGTGAGCATCCCCTCCTTGCACCTCTGCAGTGTGGTGGGGAGCAGGGCTCAGTCTTGGTATTTCCACCCCGGTACTCAAATCAAGAGTTGTCGCTAAAAAGAAAGCCCTGGGTTCTCTCCTGACTTCCGAGCCGTTGGGATGTGCTCAGTCACTCAGATCTGCTCCAGCCGTGTGGGCTGACATGCCCCACTCGCATGACTCCAGGAACTGGGGCTTTACAAGAACTAAATGCTGGGAAGTGTCTGTTTAAAATCCAGCCCTGGTAACACTGAGCTCTGCCAGCGGGAGCCCCCAGGGAGCAGAGTGGGGACTAAGAACAAAGCTACTAGCTGGGGCCGTGGGCACCTGCTTCCTAGGCGCTAGAGCAGCTCCAGCTTGGGATGTAGGTGATGCACAGGGAGATACCTGCCTCTGCTTCCTGGGCACCTGCATAACTGCCTGGCTGCTCCCTGCCCTGCAGGAAGGGCTCGGCCTGTCTGAGCTCTCCCTTGGAGGCTCCTTGCAGGGTCCCACTGCCTTGGTCTGGCTGAGTATCTGGACCTCATTTCTCCACTCATGCTCACACCCTGATGACTCTGGATTTACAGGCACAAACCCCCAGTGTCCTAGGAACTGGGTACCAGTACAGGCTCCCTTCGCCACCTCCCTCTAGCCTGTGGTGGCTGAAGCACTCTGGGGTGGGGGGTGTCTCCGGCCATGGAGCCTGGCTCGTGCGCTGTGAGCAAGGAAGGGAGGCTCTACCTGCAACTGGGAGTGAACCCAGCCAGACCAATAATCCCATGTTCCTTCTCTAGCTGCCCCGGAGCTGGCTCCCACCCCATGGAACGGCTCCTCCCATGTAGCCACCACCGCTCACGCTCCACAAGGTGCCCCCACTGCAAAGATGAGCTTCTTCCACAAGGTCCTGAATGGTGAGATCTCCTCGGCTTCAGGCCAGCCAAGAGCCACGGCACAGCCTAGCCAGGCACTGCTTGTCTCGGTGCTCAGCCCGTCAGTGCTGTCCCTCGCTGGCTGAGGCAGGGCTCCCCTCCCATTCAGCAACATGAGCCACAGGCCTGAAGGTGGCAACCTCGCCAGGGACCCTTGGTGCAGAAATGACTGTGCTCATAGGGCAAGGGCTGGGTGACTTCATCCTGAAGGATGTTGATGGGGAGGGGGCTCAGTGCTGGGAGTTTGACAGGCCTCTTAATCACCAGCCAACTGCTCCAGGAGAACGGCCTGAAGGAAGGTGCCTTCCCTTTGGGGATGGAGGGGCCGTCACCTGCCCATGCCTTGAACTCTCATGGGGGCTAATGGGCCCTGTCATAGGGCTGCACCTCTCTGCTCCCTCTCTCGAGAGGCTCACAGCCAGCCTTCAGCAGGTCACGTGGTGGCGGTGGAGGGTCCCACTGATGGCCGCCACACGTCCTAGGCTGGTGCATGCTGCAGAGGGAGGGCTGGGAGGTGCCTGACCACTTGAGCCATGCGGAGACCGTGGCAAGGTCTCCGAACTGGGCTGGGATGTAGAGGAGGCTCCTACATGCCTGTTCTTCCATTCTGGGGCTGAATGGACACCTGTGCAGTTGGAAGGAAGTGGCTGTAATGCTGATGACTTTAACTCTGGCATTTGCACTGCGGCAGCAAGAACTCTGCAGGGGAGAAGTTGGCCCCTGGGCAGCAAGAACGCCTCCCTGTTGAGATAAATGAACCCAGCTCTGTAATAGGCCGAGGGGTTAGGAACAGATTCCCCTGTGGGCCATCTGTTTGCACAGTGCTGACGGATCAGGCCAGCAGTCCCAGCCCTGTCCAGCAGTGCCCATGAACAGCAGTCCCTGGAACAAGTCTAGTTTGCAATTCTTCTCTCTCAGCTGCCAAAGACTTCGTGTCCCCCTTCTGGGCAGTTGCTTCGAACAGCACAGTGGCTCCTGCTGCCTCGGCCACCTCCGGTACCGTGGCATCTGACCCCCTCTTAGCTCGGACGCCTGCCCGCAGCCAGTCTCTGCAAGCTGGCCTCTCCGCTGCATCTGCAGAGATAAACTTCACCCTAAGGATCCTGAACGGTGAGACCTTCCTACAGCTCTTAGTGAGGTTGTGCCAGGCAAGAGCCTTCCGCCGCCTCGGTGCTCTGTGCCCCGACTCTCTCCAAACCCCCTGGCCCCTCCACAAAGCCAACCCTGGTAAACAACCCCCAGCAGCCTAGGAGTGGGCCTGGCTGTGGGCTTCATCTGTCCATGGAGATCTGGGTAATGTGCTCCTGGCTGTGACCATCTACTGGCAGCCTGGGGGCGCTCATTTGGGAGACTGCTGATTTACCCTCCTCTCCCCAACCACCTTGCATGCAGGACTCCGTGGGTGGGAAAGCTGGGGCACCTCCCCAGGGAGGTGTTGCTCCACCCCAGTTGAGTGGGGAGCTGCCACACAGCCAGCTACTTGGGTTGCAGGGTGGACCAGCTCTAGAGCTCTGAACCTTGGCTGGTCCCACACATGGGTGCTTGGGGAGCAGGGGTGGGGTGGAGCCAAGTGGCTGGGAGGCACCTGTTAGCCAGGCTGGCATGAAGGCACAGCTCCCAGGGCATTGGAGCCAACAGTGGTGTGTAACCACAACAGCAGAACTCCAGGCTTAGCGTAGCATCTGGTGCTCACTGATCAGCTATGTGGGGATTTTCTGCCCCACTGCCTGAGTGGGCAGCTGGTCCCCTGCTCACCTCTGTCCCATGGACTTGGTGGGGAGCAGCTGGCTGGCTGTGGTGACCAGCATCCCTCAGAGCAAGTCAATGGCTCCCAGTCCAGCTCCCTGGTGAGCGCTGACTTCTGACCCTGCAGGCTCCAGCCTGATCTCCTGGAAAGCAACAACTCCTAGTCAGCAGCAGCCTGAAAAGGGAAGGGTGCTGACCTCTGTGCCAGGCAGCCCCTCTGGGAAGGACTGGTGCTGATCCAACCCCTCTAGTCTCCCCTGCACTCCAGGGCAGGAGTGGTGCTAGCAAGATGCTCTGGCTGGCTGCAAGGAGCTGGTGCAGCCCTTCCCCACCCATCACCTGCATGGCTGCTGGGGAGGGGGGCTTACTCAGCCCTGGGATGGAGGGACCTGGGCCAGGTGTTTGGGGTAGCACAAGGTGGTGTCGCCTGTCACCCTCTCTCCTCCTGCAGAGGACTTCAGGGCAGTGGCCAAACCCCAACCCTACACCCCTGGTGCTCCCATCCACATGGAAGCCAGAGTGGAGTCCAGTGGGGGCCCTCCTGCAAGGATCTATGTGGATGAGTGCTACGGGACTCATGCAAAGCGCCTGAGCCAGTCCCGGAGCATCTATGTGATCGTGAACAACCACGGGTCAGTTGGGGTGAAGGGCATGGAGGTGGGAGATGGAAGCTGCTCGGGCTTGTTCTCCAGCCCTGGCTGGGGGTCTTGCTCTCCACACAGACAGGCAACGCCATAGCTGGCAGCACTAGGGCAGCAGTGGGCAATTCAGGCTAGTGAGTGGCCTGTGGGGTGGCCCTCTCTCCGTGGGCTGCAAGATGGTCATACCCAAGCCAGTCTCCCAGATAAGGCAGGCCTGTGGACTGGGCTCGTGTACCTGGGATGTGCCCATGCACTGACCGGGGCACTCCCTCTGCACCCATCCCTGCATGCAGCCAGTGCCGCTGCCTCCCACCAGCAGGTTCCAGCAACCCGCATGCGCCGAGGAGAGCGAACATCCTGCAGGCCCTGTGCTCAACCTGGGACTCCCTGTGAGCTGCAGGTTCACCACCAGTCTGGGCCCTGAGTGCACAAGTCCTGGTTCACACTCTGCTTGGTCCTGTATTTGTAACTCTGGAGCAGTGTTTCCCAAACATAAAACCTTCGTGTGCCCCTTCTGGGACATCAGCGCAGCCCCTCCAGTGCTTGTCTCCAGCTCTGCTGCATACCATGCATTGAGATGCTGCCCTAGGGGTCGGGAGCCCTGGCTCTAGCTGGGGGACTCTAACTCCCACGCGCACCTCTCCTGGGATGTGCCCATCGCCTTGGTATCACGGTGCCTGGGATGTGCTGCTGGGAAGGATGGTGGCCTGGTCTGTAACATGGCAGCCCTGCTGGTCTGTCAGCTGCTATGTGTCACGGCAGAGCAGGGTGCTTCCTCCAAGCCCTCCCCTGGAATCTTGTCTCCCCCCAGGTGCCTGCGTGGCAGGGAGTCTGGGGACGTGGCTGTCTGGCATCGGCCGGTGGAGTCCATCCTGCACTTCGCCATCCGGGCTTTCGTGCTGGCTGATGAAGCGGAGGAACATGTGAGGCTGGGGGGGATGACTGGCTGTGCCCTTGGTGCAGCTGGAGTGGGGCTGGGGGCTCCTGGGTGGTGTGGTGGGAGAAGACCACCCCACAAGCTGCCCATTAGAAGCTGGTGTGGGGGCCTTCAACGGGCTCCCTGCAGTGGTTGAGCAGAGCTGCTGGTGCCTGGCCCCGCTCCCCCACTGGGCTGAACCAGAGGAGCAGGTGAAAGAAACCCCCTTAACTGGCCTCCTATGGGGCCCCTAAGCTCTTGCCTGCTGGGCGGCCAACTGCCCCCACTCCTGGCTGGGCCGAGGTGGTCCTTGCCTGGCAGGGCTGAGCTGGGCTGGCGGTGGGTACAGCCTGAGTCAAGGTGAGGAGAGCCCCTCGAAGGCACCTTGTCTGGCTGGGCAGGGGGCTGTGGGGTCTGGTGAGTGGCAGCCAGCAGCTGTCCTAGGATGTGCAGTGGCCCAGCTGAGCTCAGCCCCTGCAGCCATCTCAATGCATGTGCAGCAAGTCACCCAACAGGCTCGTGCTTTGCTGGGTCCCCCTCTGCACTGCCTCAATGTCCCCTTGGCACACCAGCAGCTCCATGCTTGCCGGGGTGGGGGGGGCACATGTAGGCCTGCTGCATGGAGGAGAGCTGACCCACATCCCATGGGCCACTGGCCCAGCTCAGGGCACTAAATGGGCAGGGGCGGCGCAGTCCCTGGCTGCTCTGCCTATGACCTGAGCCGAGCCCCACTGTCATCCACTCTCGAGGGGCTGCACTGACAGGTGCCCTCTTTCAGATCTACATCCACTGCTTGCTGTCTGCCTGGGGCCCGCAGCACCTTGCCAGCCTTGGGAAGAAGTCCTGCTACTACAACAGCACCTCGGCCAGGTCTGCTCAGCCCCCCTCAGGGCAGTACCCAGGCTAGCTGGGCACGCCCATCGCCCCACTGGCAGAGGGCTGCTATAGCCGACACAAAGTCCTTTCCCAGATGCTGAGTGTGACCGAGAGCTGGATGCAGGAACTCGGTCTGACTGAGGCGCTTGGGGTTACGCTGGGGGGGGGGGGGGTTGACTAAACTGGAGCCCATGAGCTGCTCCTCACCCCAAGGGCCTGGCCCCAGGGAGGAACCCCCAAAAGCAGGTTTGAATCCAGCGGAGCTGGGCTGGCAGTGCCCTATGGGGGTTGGGGGGAGCAGCCGCTGTCAAGACGGTTCCAATGGCTGCATGACAACAGCCACCACAGCTGTTCCCAGCTGGCAGCCTCTAGAGAGGAGCCAAAGCCACAATGGTGTGGGGCTGATCAGTACACGGTGCCAGCTTGTGGGGCTCTATGGGGCACCTGGGGTTGGCCTACAGCCCTGCTCCAGCCATGCTGTGGGTGGGGCTGCTGCCCAGCAACTCCTTCCTCTCTCACCAGCTGGCAGAACCTTGAGGACCCCTCCCAGAACGTGAGGTGTAGCTGCTGTGACAGCCACTGCCCTGCTGACTCCGCTCCCCCAGAAGAACTGAGAGGTACCGGGCCCCTGTGCTTGTTGCCACTTGTGATCCTGTACAGCTGGGGCAGGCTGCTGACCCAGCTGGTTGCAGCAGAGTGCAGGCAGGACCTGGTAGCGAGTAACTACTCCATCCCAGGGCCAGTGGGTGCACCCACAGGCCCTATCTGACCTCCAGCTGCGTCCTCCCCCGTCTATGGGGGCAGGGGGCTACAGGGCCTTGAGTGATCTTGCTGTGATGCCTGGGAGGTGGGTGGGCGATAAGAACAACGCTGCTAGCTGCCCTGCTGCTAACCAAGCCACACTCATACACTGGCGTGGCCTGCAGTGATGAGCTGCAGGCTGGACCTGTGGCCTCTCTCTCCTTGTGGCGGCCGCCATCCTGTGTCTCCACAGCTGTGCTCGGCTGCCTGAGTTATCAGTGGCTTTGTGCCTGAGCACAGACACAGAGGCTTATCTTCCTCCAGCGTTTGCAGGTGAAGGGACGCTCCACAGCCAGGTGGCTGGCCCCTTGACTGTTCGCAAGGCAGAGGCTCCGTGGTACGAAGGTAGGTGCTGATCTTGTATTGGTAATTCCCACCTCCTCTCCCAAGTGAGTCCAGCATCTCCAGCCCCACACCTGCAAATGGCAGTGTCTCCTGCCAGCAGCTGAACAAGGTGGCTACACTTGGTTCAGTAGCTCTCAGTTGGCACTGGCTGCTCGTACCAGCAGTGCTGGGTGTTCTCTGCAGGGGGCTCAGAACAGAACCCCTAATGGAGGGCTCCTGGCCACAGGGGACCTGCTTCTCTGGGCTCAACACCTGCTGTCTCTGTCCCAGAACGCTGCCGCTCCCTGAAGAACCTTCTGCTGGTGAGTGTTGCCTTTGCGGGCAGCTGTCTGGTGGGAGCCCTCTTCGTGGGAGGCCTTTTGACTCTGGCACTGGCCTTATTCCGGTTACATCAGCGCAGCAAGGGGCCCCGGCAGCTGAGGAAGAGGAAGGAGTACCCCTACCACACTGAGCTGCAGACTGTGGTGAGTGCCCTGGTAACAGCTGAAGAGCCTCAGAAGGATGAGAAGGAATCCAGCCCAGACTGCAACTTGAACACAGAGGTGGTGAAGGAATAAGCAGCCCTGCAAGCTACAATAAATGCTCTTTCTCTAATGTCTGGCATTGGGCTCCTCCTTCCCAGGGAGACCCCAGCAGAGGGCTCGGGTGGGACTGGCTCAGCCACACCATGTGACTCATCTCCTGGTTGGAATGAGCCTCAGCTGCCCCCAGCTTTCTCTGCTGAGAGCTCTGGGGGGTGGGGGGGGGGAGGAGGAGAGGATGCAGCTACCTGGTCTGCTTAAGGAAAACCTGTGGGGCAGTGCCAGCCTTGAGGCACTGGGGTGGGGGGAATAACGGGAACTGCCCCTTCTCCTTGCTAGCTGCACAGTCTTCCTCCTCGGCACACCAAGGCCCTAGTGTGATTCCAAACTCGGTACTAGATCCCTGGCCTGAGCCCTCCCAGCAGTGGCTGATGTCTGGGGGACTAGGGAGGGAGCCCAGCTGCCACACACTCTGGTTGCCCCCTTAGGGCAGAATCAGCCAGTGACATGGGCTTCTGGTGCCATTTGGGCTCAGCAGTAACAGCTGAGTACCCACATCCTGAATGCAAGTGCCCTCTGACTTAGAACAGGCCTATGCTGCCTCGGTTTCCTGCAAGTACTGAACCAGGGCACTTGTCCAGTAGCAATGGGTACTGCACAGCTCACGCAAGTGCAGCAACTTGTGCTTCAGCCCAGCCTCTGAGACAGGCCAACCGAAGCTGCACTGGTGGTGGGGCCTGTGCTCAGAGGCTGGCACTGTAGCTGCTGTACGGCAGTGGGCACCTGCCAGCTTCCTCCAAGTTGTGCTGCTCCCACCCCCAGCAAAAAGAACCCTTGCCAGCCATGCCGCAGGCCAGGGGTGTTGCAGCCAGTGTGCCCAAACTGTCAACATCCCCTGTGGTGGCTCTTGGCAGCTGGGGCTCAAGGTGCAGGGTTTGTCAATTCCATCCTGCCCCCCCAGCAGCTCTCTGCAGAACCACAGGAAGGGGGAGGTTGAACTGCTGCTTCCCAGCCCTAGCAAGCTTGTGGGGAACATAGCCTGCTCTGGAGAGAAGGCACAAGCCTGCTGGAAGAGGGATGTGGTTTTAAAAGCTGTGCCCTGGCTTCAATGGCCAGGGGGAGGGGAGCTGCCTTCTGTGGTTACTCATTTACTTTCCCTCCCAGCCTGCTATTAAGACTTCAAAAACCTGCCCCTGATGGCTGTCTGAGGCAGTATTGGGGCAGGGTGGGTTGAAACCAATGCCCTGGAGCCTGGGGCAGCTTGTTGTGGCCATGACTGGGCTGCAAGTGCCTAAGATTGTGACCATAGGGAATGTGATGCTTATGAGCAAGAGCTGCAGCTGTGAAGTGGGGGTGCTGCCATGAAGTGAAGTGGGCAGTGTTAGACAAGGGAGGTGGGTCTTTGCCCACCAGAGCTTTTGTGCCAAACCATCTGTTAGCCTACAAGCTGCCACAACACTTCTTGTTGGTTTGGAAGATACAGCTGAATATGGCCACCCCTCTGGTACTGACAAGATTAGGAACCACAGCTGTGTCCCATGGAAGTGAAGCAAATTCTGCTTAGAACAGTTTATTGGGAGGTGAGGGTGGTCAGAGGAGGCTGTGGAGTCAGTCACCCCCCCCCCCCCCCCCCAAGTAGGAAGGGGAGTTTAGTGCAGGTACCCACAGAACAGGGTTTCACAGTAAATACAAGTTACTGGCTCTCCCACTCTGGGCCTCCAGGGAAATCCCCTGGCAGACCACAGGAGGTAAAACTGACCCTCCTTCCTGTACTCCCTGAGTCAGGCCCCAAAGGCTCACCGTGACCTTCCCATGCTGCCAGGGCACTGGGCTTCCAGCATGTGGGTTGGGTAACTGGAGCCTGCCCCATGTCCCAGCAGGCTCGCAGAAAAGGGCTCCACCACCCTTGGAGTCAGGTAGGGGGTCTGGTGCTGGTGGCCATAAGGGGCTGCCTGCAGTCTCAGGAGGATGATGGGGGGGCCCCTGCTGCAGAGTAGAGTTTGCGGAGGCTGGAGTCCAGCAGGAAATCCACAGACCTGCAGCAAAGGGAGGCTGTGGTTATTTCAGCACCTGCCCCCCGCTGTGGCTGTCTGTACCAGCCCCTAGGCAGCAGCTCCTGTGGGCTAGTGACTTAACAGCCTTTATCCCCAGCTCTGAGTTGATCTGTGCTGTGCCCTTAGTGAAGGGGCTGGTCTCCGGGATCTCCCAGCTCTTCTTGCAGAGGGCAGCCCTGGCCAGCTACACAGACGGTGTAAGTGGGCCACTGGTGTGGTGGGGGGCAAGTGCAGCGCCAGCACCATGCAGGATGGCAGCTGGCCTGGCTTGTGGCAGGGGCTGCCATAAGGGGCACCCAGCACCCCCTCCCACTTCCTGGGAGCTGCAGCTTGTGCTGCCCCTCCACCACCTGCAGCCTGGCCCCAGCCCTCCCACTGCAGGGCTGCCGTATGTTCAGGCCACCTCTAGGCCACAGGCCCCTGCCCTGGTTTGGGCTGCGAGCAGCTTGTTGGCTGCAGGGCAGAGGCAGGTGTGGCAGCTGTGTGTGGGCAGAGCCCTCAGCAGCCAGTCTGAAAACCGCAGTAGGGCCTAAAGGCTGGGTGTGATCCCTCTGGTGGGCGAGCTGCACCTGAGCGCTGTTACCTGACTCAGCCCTGAGCCCAGGGCCAGGCTGGGTCTGCACTGAGCCTGGTGCTGCTGCCTGGCGGGGGCGGGGTGGATGGGGCTGACAGAGTGCTTGATGGCGCTGAGCAGCTGAAGGTGGGTGCTGAGCGCCTTCATGCCCACGTGTGCAGGGCAAGGGGCTCAGCATCACCTTGCCAAGCCCTGGGCAGTACTGAGGGGACAGCGTGGAAGCTGCTAGCCAGGTCAGTGCTAAACGCCTGGCAGGGGCAGCAGCGAGTGTGGCGTTATACAACCCCTGCAGCTGCCTCCTTGCTGCTCCCATGCAGTGCCGCCTATCCATAGGGCGAGGTGGGGCTGCTGCCCTGGGCCTAGGCATTTGGGGGCCCTGCAGTGGCTGTGCAGGATGGGAGGGATCCCTGGGGCACGGGGCAAGCAGCTGCCCTGCCCTTACCTGTCAATGGGCTTGATGATGATGGGAATGGCGGAGAGGCCGAGGGCCGTGGTTGTCCACTTCCGGACAGGGAGGGGCCAGCGTGTCAGGGCACCCAGGAGGTACAGGGATGCAGCACAGATGCGGTTAATGGTGAAGCCGGGGATGGCCACCGAGGCCAGCGCCTGCCACACAAACGTGTCCACCACGGCCACGGCCACCTGTGTCGTCCTCCCGGCGGCATGGGCATGTGCCTGATGAGACAGCGCAGAGAGCGTGGGGCAGGGGTAGGGTGTGGGGGGCACAGAGGGATGTACTGCTGAGGTAGACAAGGGGGGGGCATACCACACTGCACCACTAAGGTAGACAAGGGGGAGGTGACACGCTGGAGCCAGCAGGGAGTTGGGAAAATGGTGTGGAAAGGAATGGACCACAACAGCAGGTAAGAAGAAAAATGTTCATTATGGGGGCTGTGTGTGCATGCATCTGTGTGCACATGTCTGTGCAAGCATGTGTGCACGTTTGTACAGTAAATCCTCAAAATGCACAACTTTGAGTTGCACTCGCATTAACACGAGTTAAGCACACCTCAAAGCCGCTTTGCAGCTGTCTCCTCGACAGGGCCCCCAGCAGGGGGAAGCCAAGTGGGCAGATGGCTGCCCCCTGGTTCCTGCCGCTCTGGGAGCTGGGCAACTGACAAGCCCTGGTGGGCTGGTCAGCTTCCCAGCTCCTGCAAGCCCAGGGCAGCTAGCAACCCAGGTTGTGGCCTAGCTCCCCAACTTAAATGAAATTTGAGCTGCGCCGGGGCTGCAGCAACACAATCCCCACGTAACTTGGGGGTTGGCTGTACGTACGCGTGTGTGTGCACGCACGCACAGCTGGGGGGATACAGCTCTGTGTGGGTGTGAGACAGTGCAGGACTCTGGACTGGAGAGCCCAGGGGTCAGGCACATGGCAAAGCACATTAGCAGGACCAGTTGACTGCTCCTGCAGGGCCACTCACTGGAGCTGGGGAGGTGAGCAGAGACAGGGCAGGTGCGTGCCATGGAGGGGCACAGGACACGACCAGTCCTGAGCTGATACCATGAATCCGCAGAGGCCCAGGGCGCCGGCCGACCGGCGGTGTCTCGTGCCTGCTGCAAGTGGCGCAGAGGAAGACAGGGCCTGAGCACGGAGAGCAGAGGGGGCAGGACTAGCTGTGTCTGTGCAGAGCTGGAGGCTGCCCTGGCTCAGAGGCAGAACAGCTTTCTGGTGCATGAGCAGGACTGGCTCAATATACAGAATCTGGGCACAACCTCAGGCTTACGCTGCCCTGTTGGTCATCAGGAGAGGGGCAGCCTTGCCACATGGATGGGCAGAGGCCCCACAGGGAGACTAGCCCTGCACTGGCTCGGCTCTGCTCCCTCCACCTGCACCTGATCAGGGTTGAAGAGACGGGATCTTCCTCTGGCCTGTGTGGGATTTAGGACAGGCCCAGGGATCCCCAAGGCCCAGGAGACAGCCAGGGATGGGGACATGTGAATTTGAGAACCCCAGGGCACTTACAGCAGCTGCCTTCTTTCCCTTATCAATGGCATCGGCCGTCACGTAGGTGGTTGCCACCCCATAGCTGGCCCAGACCAGTGAGACGGGCACAAGGGCTCTGAAGGATTCGCCAACTTCATTGGCATAGCCTGCAAGAAAGGGCCAAGGTCAGAGGGGCCAGCTGGTGGGGGTGGGGGGCGGTTAGTCACAGGCCAGACAGGAGTTCAAACTCAAAATTGTTGGAACTCTACTCAAGCGCCACCTCCACGCACCCAGTAGCCAGAAGATCAGCCACCCAAGTGTGTCATTCAAGCGTCAGCACTAGGCTTCAGAGTGAACATGCGCATGGCCATGCAGGGTGAGACCAAAGCCCCCTCTGGCCCAGCACCCTGTCTCTCGACAGTGGCTAGTGCCAGGTGCCCCAGAGCGAGGGAACAGAGCAGGGAATCCAAGTGATCCATCCGTTGCCCATTCCCAACCACTGGCAAACAATGTCTGGGACACCTTCCAGCCCAGCCTGGTTAACAGCCAGCGATGGGCCTCTCCTCCAGGAGCGGGCCCAGCTCTTTTTTGAACCCTGTTATAGTCTCAGCCTTCACAGCCTCCTTGGTGGGGTGTTCCTCAGGCTGGCTGTGTGTGGTGTGAAAACCACTTCCTTGTGTTCTCTCTGACCCTGCTGCCTGTTCATTTCGCTGGGCAAGACCTAGACCTCGGCTCATCAACCACTGCTCAGAGGGAAGCTGCTCCAGCCCCCTCCTCAGCTGTGCTGCCCTGGCCTGCCAGGGACTTAGACATGAGCAACGTCGCACTTACTGCTACCCTCAGCCAGTCCCAACACTCTGCACCTTCTGATGGCTGCTGCAGGCTGAGTGGCTGTTTGCAGAGAACTCGCCATAGTCCTGCCCAGATACAGTGACGGAGACACACCTCTCACAGACCTGGAAGGGACCTCGGGAAGTCGCTGAGTCCAGCCTGCTGCCCTCGGCAGGCCTCTCTCTGGAACGGTCACAGCTAGTTCAGCCCCATCCCTGCAGCTGGGACGCTGTTTGCCAATGGCCATTGCTGGACATTTCTCAACACAGAACGTCCTCGGCCCGTTTCCGCCCAGCCACTCCCTTCTACGGCTCCATCTAAAGCTCCCTGCAGTCTGCTGTGGGCAGCGCCCGCTGGGGCATGCGGCGACTAGGCTCCCTGTGCACTCTTCACACCCCTCCGCGAACTGCCCGCTGAAACGCCCTGGCTCCGGGGTCCCTCCCCAGCGGGCTGAGGCTGGGTCAGGCCGGACAGGGCAGGGCCTCTGCTGCAGCTCCTGCGCCCACTGCTGCCTGCAGGGCTTCGAGTCCCTAAGCCCTGGCACCTGCCCAGAGCTGCAGCTGTGCCAGGCCCTGGCGCGGACTGGTTGAGCCCCGGCAGAGGCCAGGCTGGCCCGGGGCGCAGGGTCAGGGCGGTCACCTTGGGAGCGCCCCGCAGCGAGGCGCAGGCGCTGGGGCACAGCCCCGGGACACACGGGAGCTGCGGAGCTCGCGGGGGCGGCACGTGCCGCGCGCTGGCAGGGGACACGGGGGGCACCTTGTCCGGCAACGCAGCAATGGGGCGGGGCTGGGCCGGGCCGGGCCGGGCCAGGGCCAGGGCGCCGGAGTGCAGCCCCGCCGCAACACACGCTGGCAACTACGCTCCCTACATGGGGCAGGCAACACAACAGCGCTCGCGCGCGCACACACAAACAGGCGCGCGCACACACACACACAGAGGCACACATACACGTGCGCGCGCGCACACACACACACAGGCACACATACACGTGCGCGCGCACACACACAGGCACACAGGCGCGCGCACACACGGAGAAGCAGGTGACCAGCCGGCCTCAGCCCCGGAGTGTGGCTGCCCCCTCTCCGCAGTGCGGCCCCCCGGCAGCCCCGGCCCGCGTGGGTACGACACACAACCCCACTGTGCTCGGACGGGGGGGAGGATCGGGCCCGCGGCGCTATAGGGGGCGGGGGGCCGGATCGGGCCCGCACTCACCCAGGTAGCGCACCCACGTGTCCCGGTACAGGTCGGTCTCGGCGGGCGGCCCCATGGCGCAGCGGCCCCCATGCAGCCCGAGGGCAGGTCAGCAGCAGGGCGGGCGCGTCGCTGTCCGCCCAAGGGGGAAACACGAGTTTTTAGACGGTCCCTAATTCCGCCCCAAACAAAGATGTCTGCCGAGCGCGCCGGCCCGTCAGCCACGTGACAGGGAAACGGGGCGTGGAACGGCCGCGCGCGCCGCTGGTGTTCCGGCGGGAGAAGGCGGGGCTCGTCGGGGGTCAGGTGACGCGCTGGGCGGGGGTGGGGGTGCTCGGGGATGGGGGGGTCTGGTGACGCGCTGGGTGGGGGTGGGGGTGCTCGGGTGTTTTGGGGTTAAGTGACGTGCTGTGGTGGGGGTGCTCAGGGATGGGGGGGGTCTGGTGACGCGCTGGGCGGGGGTGGGGGTGCTCGGGGATGGGGGGGTCTGGTGACGCGCTGGGTGGGGGTGGGGGTGCTCGGGTGTTTTGGGGTTAAGTGACGTGCTGTGGTGGGGGTGCTCAGGGATGGGGGGGTCTGGTGACGCGCTGGGCGGGGGTCAGGGTGCTCAGGGATGGGGGGGGTCTGGTGACGCGCTGGGCGGGGGTCGGGGTGCTCGGGGATGGGGGGGTCTGGTGACGCGCTGGGCGGGGGTCGGGGTGCTCGGGGATGGGGGGGTCTGGTGACGCGCTGGGCGGGGGTCGGGGTGCTCAGGGATGGGGGGGGTCTGGTGACGCGCTGGGCGGGGGTCGGGGTGCTCGGGGATGGGGGGATCTGGTGACGTGCTGTGGTGGGGGTGCTCGGGGATGTGGGGGTCTGGTGACGTGCTGTGGTGGGGGTGGGGGTGCTCGGGGATGGGGGGGTCTGGTGACGTGCTGTAGTGGGGGTCGGGGTGCTCAGGGGTGTTTTGGGGTTAAGTGACATGCTGTGGTGGGGGTGCTCGGGGATGGGGGGGGTCTGGTGACGTGCTGTGGTGGGGTGGGGGTGCTCGGGGATGGGGGGGTCTGGTGACGTGCTGTGGTGGGGTGGGGGTGCTCGGGGATGGGGGGGTCTGGTTACGTGCTGTGGTGGGGGTGGGGGTGCTCGGGGATGGGGGGGTCTGGTGACGTGCTGTAGTGGGGGTTGGGGTGCTCAGGGGTGTTTTGGGGTTAAGTGACGTGCTGTGTTGGGGGTGCTCAGGGATGGGGGGGTCTGGTGATGTGCTGTGGTGGGGGTGGGGTGGGGGTGCTCGGGGATGGGGGGGTCTGGTGATGTGCTGTAGTGGGGGTCGGGGTGCTCAGGGGTGTTTTGGGGTTAAGTGATGTGCTGTGGTGGGGGTGCTCGGGGGTGGGGGGGTCTGGTGACGTGCTGTAGTGGGGGTCGGGGTGCTCAGGGGTGTTTGGGGGTTAGGTGACGTGCTGTGGTGGGGATGGGGGTGCTTGGGGATGGGGGGGAGGGTTTGGTGACGTGGGGGTGGGGGTGCTCGGGGATGGGATGAGTTGGGTGGTCTGACGTGCTGTGGTGGGGTGGAGGTGCTCAGGGATGGGGGGGGTCTGGTTACGTGCTGTGGTGGGGTCGGGGTGCTCAGGGGTGTTTGGGGGTTGAGACGTGCTGTGGTGGGGTGGGGGTACTCGGGGATGGGGGGGTCTGGTTACGTGCTGTAGTGGGGGTTGGGGTGTTCAGGGGTGTTTTGGGGTTGTGACGTGCTGTGGTGGGGGTGGGGGTGCTGGGGGATGGGATGAGTTGGGTGGTCTGGTGACGTGCTGTGGTGGGGTGGGGGTACTCAGGGATTGGGGGTCTGGCGATGTGCTGTAGTGGGGGTAGGGGTGCTCAGGGGTGTTTGGGGGTTAGGTGATGTGCTGTGGTGGGGGTGGAGGTCAGGTGATGCTCTGTGGTAGGGGTAGGGGTGCTCAGGGATGGGGGTGAGGGGTTAGGTGACATGCTGTGGTGGGGATGCGGGGTGGGAGGGTCTGGTGACGTACTGTGGTGGGGTGGGGGTACTCGGGGGTGTGGGGGTCGGGGTGCTCAGGGGTGTTTGGGGGTAAGGTGGTGTGTTGCGGTGGGGTTGGGGGTGCTCGGGGATGGGGTGGGTGGAGGTCAGGTGATGTGCTGTGGTGGGGGTGCTCAGGGATGGAGGTGGGGGATTAGGAGATGTGCTGTGGTGGGGGTGTTCGGGGGTGGGGGTGAAGCATCACTGACTGCTGTCGGGCGGTGGTGGGGAGGGGATGCCATTGGAGCAGATGCTGCTAGGCGTAGGGGGAAGGCAGATGTGGCCGGCCATAGCAATGGCTGTCAGTGCTGCTGACCCCTAACATTCACCCGTCAGCTCCCCAAAGTTATGAATTTGTCTTAATACACCCAGGCTATTCTGCCAGCGTTGGGCTCTGTTGCTGCAGGGCTGGGAAAGGACGCAGGTGGTGTGAGTGCACAGGCCAGAGCTTAAGGAAGGGAGCACAGAGGCCTGGCCAGCAGGAACAGTAATGAACCTAAACCCCCTGAAGAACAGAAGAGAGAAAATTTGTCAATTCATTTACTCACAAAGACTGAACACCATGAGAGAGCACAAAGATGTGATTCCATCACAGCTGTATCTGCCGGCGTTCCAAACCACCTCACCTCTGATGCTCACCCTGGCACGCGAGGAACTGACGGGGCAGCAGGGCTGGGAGCTAGTGGCTGTGATGGAGGCTCCTGATGGTTCCGTCCTTTTCTATGGGAATTCTCTTGTCTTCGTCACCTTACAATCTGGAACTTCTGTAAAGCAGCAGACCTAGCAGCCTCCTGCCGGGCCAGGTACTGCTAAAAGTCCTGCTGCACTCACAGTCCTGTAAACATTCCTTCTAAAGAACGACTACCTGCGGAGCTCGTCATTACATGGCCTGGAAGAAGAGAGCTCGTCTCCCTTTAAGACTATGCAGTTCCTATTACCAGTGCAACCTATGTAAGGCACTGATGGGCTGACCCACACTGGGCGGTACCACACAGTATGGCCCACAGGGCCTGAGGCACAGGTGAGGTCGTACAGTCTAGACTGCAGAGCCTCGTAATGCCCACCCATCACATAGTCACTCACTTTCGTCTAGTGTCCGTGATCCAAAAAATAAGAAGTGCCATATCATTTCTGGATGGCTGAGTAAGTGCTGCAGCCCCACGCTGGGAGGAGTGGGTCCTTCGCAGAACCTCCCTGACAAGCTGTGCTGTCTCCCACGGACACAGCGCGCAGCTCTCCCAGAGAGGCTGGGCAGGGACTGGCTCCCATCTCTCGGATCCACTGCACAGATAGGTTGTGTGGCTCTTCCTCTGTATCCCTGACCACCGGGGGACTGCTGCTTGCTTGGGGCTGCTTCAGCCGTCTTGGTTCCAGTCCAGAGCAGGCTTGAGCTCCAGCGTTTCAGCGTGTGCCATTCACGCCCTTACTGCAGCGGTCATCTGCATCTGGCTCCTTTGCGTGGTCTTCTCCCTAGTCCACCCCAGTGCTGTGGATGGGGATCAGGTCTGGACCTGGGTTCAGAATGGGCATACTCATTGCATGTAACTCGGGGCCAGTGAGGGGTCAGGAATTCAGTGGCCCTGGAACCAAGTCTCTTGATGCTGACCTGGAATGTGAGACTGCCAAAAGCTTATCTGGGTGAGTCTCACAGGAACTTCTCCCCGTGCCCCAGGACACGCTGGGCTGGGCTGGGCTGGGCTGGGGCCTTCCTGCTGGGACTGCAGCAGGGTGAGGCCAGGAGTGTCCCCTCCAGAGGAGAGCAGTAAGTCACGTCACCCGTGTGCCTGGCTGCACCTCAAAGTGCGGGGATGCATGTGCGTGTTTGTGCCGCAGGCAGCGGCGGGGAAGGAGCATAACAGGGCCTATTGCTTTCTTTAGGATTTGCTCCGTGTTACTGATTTTGACACAAAGGGGAAAATGCCCCAAACAAGCCCCCATGCCCCAGCTCCCCTTCCCCTGTGTCTGTGCCCCCTCACCAACTCCAGGCCCTGCCCCTTCTCCCCCCTGGCCTTTGCTTTCCTCACACCCCCTCTGGACTTCCCCCAGTCCCTTGTAGGTCACTGGTCTTTCCCTGCGTCTCGAGGGCACACAGGCCATGGAGACACTGGGTAGAGCCCAGTGCAGGCCCCACTACCGTGCTCTGGATAGTTACGACCCCTGAGATTACGGTACCTGCAGGAAACTCTTGGCCTCAGGCCTTCGTTAGGTGTAAGTGTTAATGAACAAAGGGAACGATGCAGAAGGGGCACCCTGCCCTCGTGCAGAGCTTTGTGCTGGCCAGGACGGCCTGGGCCCTGCCACTGACACCAGCTGCTGCCACCCCAAGAGACAGTCTCTCAGCTGTGGAACTTTGTGTTATTGGGGAGATACCAAGTCCCTCTTTCCTGCCTGGCTTTCAGCTCGCCCAGGGTGTAAAGGGGGGGCTCCTCGCTCCGCTGGCAGAAGACAAACCCATGGATAATCCAGAAGGGTTCCTGTTTGTGACCCTCCCCCATCCCAAGGTCCCTAAATCCTGGTGTTTGGGTGAGGCACAGATTGACCTGGCAGGTGCTGGGTGGACTGTTAGCCTGAACTGGTGCATGTCTGGCACAGACCTAGATCCCAGACACTGGCCGTGTAGACACAGGCACAGGCTCAGGCTCAGCTGTGTTCGTTGGAGGTAACTGTAAGGAAGAGATGGGAACCTATGTGCTGCAGAAGCCGTACCCCTGCCTGGATAACCCGCCACCCAAGGGAATGGTGGGAGAAAGCTCCAGTGCGGCTGCCTGGATGTTCTAAGGGTGACTTGCAGAGGTCCCCTGGAGAATGGCCCCACTTCTCTTCCCAGATGGGGCTGGCAGGGGCTGGGAAAGGCCCTGGGTTTTCTTGTGCAGAGAGAGCTGGATACGGGGCTGGCAGTCAGACACTGAGGGACGAGGGGACTACGGGACCCGTCACTGATTGGCGTCGAGGTCTAACTCGTTTGGGGTCTCTTCCAGCCGCTGGATCTGCTCCTCCGACCTCTTGTCTGGCAGCAGAACCTCCACGGTGTAGCTGACCTTTTTGGTATGGAGGTAGCTGTAGGTGTTGTCAAAGCGCAGCACGTCTGCCAGCAGAGGGGAGAGAAGTTACTCCACACTCCACCCAAAGGAGCGACCTGAGGGCAGCTGGAGAGAACCAGACCTGCAAAGGTGTGTGCTGCTTTTCCCTGCTGCTGGCTGAAGGACCCAGACCGGGGAGATACCAGCTCCCGTGGGCTCCAATGACATCTACTGATAGTACAGGGCTATTCCATACATGGGATTAGCTACACCTTTGTTAGGATTTGGGATTGCTCCTCGTTTGCATTTCGTGCAACAAACGGTTCCCCAGGGAGCCCAGAAAACTCCTCTGGGAACCCCAGCAAAATGCTAGTTTGCAGGGTGCTCCCAGCCACAGGCGACTCGTTGCCTGAATGGAAATGGCGGGTTCTGCTCTGTGGAGAGAGTCAGGCAGACCACAAGGGAAGCCCAGGCCTCCTGTTTCTGCCATGCAAACTGCTGTGGCCTCCACAGTGACTCAGGCTTACGTGGCCAGCTTCCCACTCCCCAGCCCCCGGGAAGTGGTGCCTGTGAGGCCCTGGTATGGGCTGGGCAGTAGCCTGCCCTCAGAGCAGCATTTCCAGCTGGCAGGAAGCTCAGCCTGGCCCTGAAATCAGTGTCCCGCTTACCAGGTGAATTCTGTTTTTTTGCATACACACCAGCAGAGGTGAGGCCCTGGCAGCCCAGCTCCCCCTACCCCGCAGATTCAGATTCAATGCCGTCCCTGCAGCCAACATGGGGGATTCCAGGGGAGGCGGAGGGAGCCACTTACAGATGCCAGTCACTGAGCAGGTGAGGGAGCCGTCCTCGGGCACCAGGTGGGCATTGTAGCGCTGGCTAGGGAGCACCTCCGTCATCTCGCCAGCTCGTTGCCGCTCCCCGATTCTTGTCTTCAGATAGACCCCAAAGCCCACGTCGCCCCCATCAGACATGAACTGCCACCTGGTGGGATACAGGCCTCAGATGTAGGGTTCCTGTGGCCTTGTCCCCTCAGAGCCAACCCCCCACCCCCACACGGGCGCCAGCCCAGACTTCAGTACCACCTTGCAGCTTCTGGAGGAGAGCCAGGCCTTGCCATTCCTCGCTCCCTTATGTAGTGGGCTAACCTGGCACAATAACCCCCTCCCCACCGCGGGTGCACCCTGATGGCCATGTCACACCTGCAAGTTGGTGTGACCCAGAACTCGTTACCCTTGGGCAGCTGCTCAGGCCCAAGCCCTGGTACCCCCCCGCCCCCGACTCCACCTGGGTTGGTGGCTGACTGGCCCAGATGGCTCAGGAACCCCTTGCCCCAGATGCCGGGGATGGTCCACGCTTAGGCAGTCCCCCATGCTGTCCTGCCACGGGCTCGCCCCAGGCATGGCCGTGTGTGGCTGGCAGCCCGGGGGAGCTCTGCCCTGACTCTCCCTACCTGAGCACGCAGCCTGGGAAGAGGATCTCGCAGTCCACCTGGTGGGAGGAGCCCCGGCTCACCACCACAGAGTGCTCGTACTGCTGCTTCAGCTGGTCCCGCACGTAGTACGCCCTGGGGATGTCGCCGCCGTAGTTAATCTGCAGTGGGTGAGGGAGGAGCAGGTCCTGAGCCAGGAGGGCATCGCCCAGCCCCGTCACACCCACCCTGGAATTATGGCCGAAGGGCACCCAGATGACCCCCTGTGGGAGGCCAGAGACTTCCCAGCAGGTGGCTGGTAGCAGAGCTGGAAGAGCAATGGCTGATGCCCTAGCCTGCAAGTGGGGGTGCCAGCGTTCAGGATGGGGGTGCTGTACCTTTGTCACACACTTGGGGTTGCCGTCTGGGTCCTGGAGGGTTCCCCCATATGCCACTGGGATCTCCTCAGGGGCGATGTGCTTCTGCAAGACCTCCTTCCAGTTTGCTGGCAGAAGAGAGGAGCAGGGAGGTTACAGGTGCAGGAGTGGGGGTGGAGGGTCTCCGTGCAGGATCAGGGGGCAGAAGGGAGCCCAGGTATCTCCAGCACGCTGAGCTCCTTGGGGTGTGGGAAACGGAACCAGAGGTATGGGGGGAAAAGATCCGGCAATGCCTCCAGGCCTTCCCACCCCAGCACCAGCAGCTGGTGACGTCCTGGAGCTGGGGTGGGGCAGTGAGGAGCATGGCAGAGGCGAGGCAAGGCGGTGGCATCAAGAAAGGCCTTCTGCTCCATGGGGCTCCCACCCAGGGAGCCGGCCAACGCAGTCTGACCTTCCCTGTCCAGCTGAGCTGTGGTGTGCCTGGAGGGGAGGGTCCCTGGCAGCTGTCTCCAGTGCCTACACGTGCCCGTACCAAAGCCACGACAGCCCCAGGGTCAGTGCTCTCGCAACCGCTCCCAAGGGGTTTGTCTGTGTCTCTGACACAGTGCACTGGCCAGGGCACACAACCCACCGAGCGTGTCTCTGCCCCAGAACAGGCCAGACGCGAGCACTTGGCCTCACTCTGCCTTGTGGCAATGTTCCCTCAGAACGCCCCTTACGACCCAGGCTGGCCAGGACTGAACACCGCCCCGGGCCCCACGTGACACTAGTGTGTGGCCTCTCCTGGGCCAGCACGGAGGGGAGGCACTCGCCTCTCCTGCTGAGCAGGAGCTCTGTTAGCATAGAATGGCGTTACCCCTGTGGGGCCTGGCTCAGACTCCCTGCCATGCCCAGCCAGCTGGTTCAAGGAACAGACCCATCTCCTCACACGCCACCGGCTCCCTTGCGGGCAGTCTTAGCAGACAAGCCAACCACTGAATGGGCCACGGAGAGTGAGCGAGCGCCTGGCTCCCACTGGAGGAGCTGCATGCTGAGCCCTGGAGGGGGGTCAGGGTAGCCCTCAGGAGAGCTGGTGTCAGTGACCAGCTCTGGGGGATTTGGGCAAGTCACTGAGTTTCTCTGGCTCCTCCCCCCCCCGCACACCCCCTAAGAAATAGGACTGAGAACACCCCCTCCCACTGGGCTTGGCTTCCCTGTTCAGACTGCAGGCTCTGTCTGCTGTGGGAATCAGCAGCGCCAGCCGGGAACTGCATGTCAGCCCCCAGCCAGCCGGGGAGCTCCCACACTGGGTTCTGATCCCACCACGTAGCCAGGTGGGGAGGGAAACGCACAGCAGGAAGGTGCCTGGCCAACCTGGCTGTTTGCCTGTACTAGCTACGGGCTAATGAGCTCACGCTTCTCTACCCTTTTAACGCAGTGGTTCTAGTGCGCGCACACACTTTGTACTGCTCTGCACCAGCCTCTGGGGAGCACCACAGGCCACAGTTATCCTCCACGGTGCCACCGAGCAACGCCGCCGCAGGAGAGGGAGCGTAGAGCACAGGAGGCGGGGAGAACCTGAGGAGGCGGACAAGGGCCTGCTAATTTTGTCCATCCATGTGTGGAATAAGTTTTGTTAGGTGCTGTGACATGACTGGATTTTTATATTGGGTCTGGAAGCCATTTTTATGCACCCAGTATTGTGCTGGGCAGCCGCGTGAGCTGTCTAATGAAAGCTGAGGATGCCCTGAGTCTATGGCTGCCGTCTGTAGCCTCCTGGGAGGTAAAGGTATAGTATACATTTTAGCTCTGTAGCTGTGTTAGGAAGTGTTGAGTGCAAGCGTCACAATGGGAGGGGTGAACTCAGCCCAGGCAGGCTGAATGAACTATGAACAAAGGCTCCGACCAACCGTCGAATCCACACCCCACATGCTGGGACTTGCCAGTGGAATGCAGCCCGCTGGTCAGGTGACCTGGCCAGTGCAAGGACATTGAAATGAGATGCCCAGGCATCATCCCACCTGCCATGTAAATGACTGGGACGCGCTGGCCAAACCAGCGACCAATGGCAGTTGGCCACACCAGCCCAGCTGGTCAGGTGGAGCAGACCCTCAGGGGCCTGATGGGAAGAAGAAAGGCCTTTGTCCCTGGACACAAGAGAGAACCATGAGGTGGGGCTTACAGTATCCATCTTGGATCGTTTGGTAGCTGTGGCTGTCCCCAAAGGTCCACGTTCCAGCGCAGGGTCCCCAGTGGGCCAGATCTACAACTCTCCAGTAACTAAAGCTATGTAACCAGAAGTGGACTTTCAGAGACTTTCAAGAATCAGCAGCTAACATCACTGGCTGCATCAGTAGCTGTAATCGATGTATGTGAAGTATTGCTTGAACAAGTTCTCTCTCTAACCCTGTTCTTCCTTTTTATTGTTATTTGTAAATCTTTGGCTATATAAATCTAAAGGATTTGGGCAAGTGTGTTGTTTTTGGGTAAAACCCAAGTATATGGATCAGAAATTGGGGCTGGGCACTTGGGGGTCTGGAAGTGCAGTGTTGGGTAAAACAGACTTAAGAGCCCATCACCTGAATGTGGGGGTTAACGTTCTGGGCTGGTAGAGCAGTTGGGAAGTCTGTGGGTTTGCCTGTGTGGCTTCTGGAGGGTCACTGGGGCTGGCAGAGGTGCTTTCATGGCTGGTTGAATTTGCCTTAGTAAGAACGTAATCCCAGCCGGGGCGGTAAGTGGTCCAGATTTTAAGCAGAGGTGGTTGGATTGATTTCAAAGCCCCGCCCTGTCACAGGTGCACCGTCAGTAGAAATGCTGCAGGCTGGGCGCACTCTGCTAATCAGCTGGGCAGCACCTGGGCGGCTGGCCCAGCGCTCAGCTTACAGGAACACGAAGCAGGTGCAGCAATGCAAACCGAGCTCAATTTCCAGAGAGACGCTAGATTGTAAGCACCCAGGTTTGCGTTTCCCATGAAATACGGCACTTCCTGCAGGGACATGGGCAGCAGCCCTGCCACTGGGTAATGTCTGGGGAGGTCTCCCAGCCAGCTGCGGATCAGAGCCAGCCCTGCAGAGCTGGACAAGGACACTTGGGCAAGTTTCCTGAGCATTCCAAGCCCTCCCTGCCCAAACGCAGCAGCCTGCTGTGACTGGTGAGACTGAGGTGGCAGCTGGCCCGCAGGAAAGAGCAACCTGATGATGTCACTGGACGGAGCAGAGAGAGTTGGGCTCAGTCCCGGCAGCAGATCTCCCTCCACCCCTCCAGAAAAGGGGTTCCAGGGCTGGGGCCAGTCATGGGGGCCCCAGAGCCAGGCTGTGAGAGGAGGCGCAAGGCTGGACAGAGGGCAGGGCCGAACTCACCTCCCACAACGACAATCTTCTTGCGGGTGTCCTCGCTCAGGAAGTGCTTGATGAGGTTATAGGCCACTGGGAAGAGCTTGGGAGCTGCGAGGATGGCATCAGGAGAACACAGTGCATGAGCGAGCAACCCTTCATGTCAGCCTTTCACTCTGGCCTGCTGCCTGGGGTGCTACCCCCTCCACACCTCTCCCTGCTCCCTGCAGGCACGGCCAGAGCTGGCAGAGCCACCTAGCAATGGCACAGTGTGTCTCCGGGGTGACCACAGTGTCCCCAGGGCTCAACCAACCATGCTTCAGCACCAGGGAGCTGGCACTGTACCCCCAGAGGCAAAGGTAGAGGTTCTGCACAGAGCCCCCTCCCAACTGGGCAGTCCTGGGGGGCAGAGACATGCAAGCAAAGCAGCATCGCCCCGAACCACACCTGTGGGCCCAGCTCACACACACGTGCGCATGTGCCAGGGTGTGCGCCCGCAGGGGAGGGGAGCAGGCGAGCCTTGTCCTGCAGGGGCTACACCCACCTTTTATTACAAACAGGCGCTTCAGGGTCTCGGGATAGTTCTCCTCAAACATGGACAGAAGCTGTGAACCCAAAGGAGCTTCAGTCAGTCGGGGAGAGGGAAAGCCCTCCCTGGTCCTCTCCAGCGCTGGGACCACATGTGCAGGACCTTGCTCCCACCCCATCAGCCAGCCCTGGGCAGTACCTGCAAACAGCTGTGCAGGGGGAGGCAGACCCAGAACTACATCCCTCCACTGAGCCAAAGCTTGCACGGAGTTCAGCCAGGAGAGCATCCTCTCCCTTGCCCTCCTTCCCTGCCGGTGCTGCTGCCTGAAGGGGAGGTGGGCCTGGTCGCTTTTACCCCATGATGTGTTATCCCCTGATCTGGACTCTTGCCCGCTTGCCCTTGCCAGAAACAGTGAGCCACGGAGACTGGAGAGCAAAGGCCAGCGATGACCGCCCGGAAAGGACAAAGCCCAGCGTCTCAGCAACGAGGGGTCCGTCGGGAACCCCATCTCTGGAGCGAGGGTGCAATTCTCGTGCAGTGTGTGTGAGAGCTGTGGCAGCTCAGCAGGAGTGTGTGTGTCGCTCTCCAGACACTGGGTCGCTGTCATCCATGCACAGGGCTGCCCCGTTCCGCTGGCTTTTGTCCGCAGCATTTTTAACACCAGTATTACAGCAGTGCCTCACCTTTAAAGGGAGGCATGTGCTCATGGCACATGACGCTGAGAGCCATGTGCTCCCCGAGCATCCAGTCGAGGCAGTGCTACGGGTCAGTCACCACCCCCCCATGCCAGGTACACCAGCGCAGATAGCAAACCTGCCCACCCCAGGCAATCCTGCAGCCCCCTGAGAGGGAGGCGGCCCCTTGTGTGGCCCACTCCATAGCCTGGGTTGCCCCTCACTGCTCTAGAGGCCCATAGCACCCACAGGGCTGAAGCACTACTCCTGGTATGCCCAGGCTTTCAGCGATAACTCGCCACATGGGCGGAATTTGATCCCCAGTGATTACAGGTGGATTAGAACCTCACGGCCAGAGCGGGGAAGACAACCTGCTGATATCTACATACAGCCGTCTCCCAGTTTGGGGGCCCCAGTAATGACTTGTCAAATGGTGGGAGAGTGGCCAGGACTTGAGGATAAACAATCCATCCTTCCACACCTGCTGTCCTGGAAGACCCCATCTGCCTGGTCAACCCCACACGGTCTGTAAGTCACGAGTGAGCTCATCCCATAATCACAGGACTGGCTTGAGATACACAAGATTTTCCTTCAAGAACAGCTGGGAATTGCTTAGTAACAGAGAGGGAGCCGTGCTTGTCTATATACTATCAAAACAAAAAAGCAGTCAAGTAGCACTTTAAAGACTAACAAAATAATTTATTAGGTGATGAGCTTTCGTGGGCCAGACCCACTTCTTCAGATCATAGCCATACCAGAACAGACCCTGTTTTGGTGTGGCTATGGTCTGAAGAAGTGGGTCTGTCCCATGAAAGCTCACCTAATAAATCATTTTGTTAGTCTTCAAAGTGCTGTTTGACTGCTTTTTTGTTCTGGGAATTGCTTGTGTGTGCTTTCTGGCTTTCCTTGAGCTGTTTGGATTCACATTTGAAGGTTTTAACTACTGCCATACGGGACAAACTGTGTGTGTGTGTGAGAGAGAGAGAGAGAGAGAGAAAATGATTCTCACATATTCAGGACTCCAGGAACTCAAAAACAAACACCACCAACTCCATGATGCACAATAACACCACGACAACTGTCAATACTGCAAAACCCTCCCCAACTCCAGAGAGTCTGTAGGAAGAAGAGGAGCAACTGAAGTCAGCCTTCAGCATCCCAAAGCTGGGAGGTCAGAGGGTCATGAGAGGACATCAGCTGCTCCACGGAGCACATCCAGGAGGCCCTTCTAAAACTGTCTGGTCCAAGCTACATGTCCAGACTTAGCCAGGAGGCAAGCTTGTGCACTGCAAATCAGGAGACTGGACTGCAGGATGTGCAGTGTTCCCAGGCTACCTTTGCTCTAATGGATCACAGCTGGTTTGCCCAGGTCCATGGGTACGTCCTGGAGCAGCTGCCAGCTCCCCTGCTATTGCTATGTGAGCTAAGTCAACACGCAGTCTGCATGTGCAGCAATCGCAGCTCTTGAGGGCAGAGCAGCCGTACCCTCTGGCAGCTGGACTAGATAACCTGGGAATCGAGAGAGATCCCTGGTGCAAACACTTAAGGCAGCATCTGCGTGCGAAACCTCAGGAAATGATCCTGTCACACCCTCCAAAGGGTAATCACGCCAGCTCTGGCCAGCGCCAATGTCATTCATGAACAACCAGTTGGAGTGTGTCCCACATCTTCTGGAAGAGCTACAGGTTGTTACTCATTAACAGATGAGGGCAGCTCTATTTACTGAGTTTCTAGACCCCAGAACTGGCCTGCACACCACAGTGCAGTGGACTCAGGGGAGGGGCGCGTGTGATCTGATGGTACTCATGCCCCAAACTGTCTGGCACAACAAACAGGCACACAGGCCCAGCCCCCCAGCCTCACCTCTCCATAAGCCTCCACAGCTGGTTTCCAGAGGTGCTTCAGGCCCAGCCCCTCGCAGTCGTAGATCATCAGGACTGTCTCAACCCTCCTGACCAGCTGCAAGAGAACAGAGCAGGAGGTGTCAGACAGGCGCCAGCAGGGAACCCCCCAGGGAAGCACACAACCATCTCCAGTGTTGTTTTGCCCTGCAATGGGTGGTGCTTGGCCCCGGGGCATCGTGCTTCTCTGCATGAGCCCCATGGGCTGTGATCTTGGCAGAGTTCCCAGCCGTGGACTGTCAGTGCGTGGAGGGGCGAGCTCCCAAGGAGACCTGGGGTGTGCGTGTGGGGATGCTCTCCAGCCTGGTGATGGGGCACTGCAGAAGAGCCTGTCCTTCAGGCGGGCACCTGAGATGCCAAAGGTGTCCTTACCATGCCTGGATGTTAACGCCCTAAGTCCTGGGCATACTGCACCACAGGCAGGTGATGGACATCCTGCCTCCAGAGTTCCACCTGCTGTTCCAACTACAGTGCTTCTTTCACTACCTGCTCTGAGATGTTGGGCAGTGGGGCTGTGCGCCGCTACACAGCTGCCCTGCTCCATCCCAGAGGGGGCTGCATTTCAGTGTGGGCACAGTGACCCTGCTACAGGGAGCCTGTAATGCATTACTAGGATCCTAACCAAGTCTGGATGCAGGATTTTCCTGAGCCCTGCTCTGGCTTAGAAGCTGAGCTCTCCCAGGAGAAAGCCCCCGGCCGCTGGCTCCTGCACTGCCGGGGATGTCTCAGGCCCTGATGACAGGGACTTGTGGTGGCAGAGAGGTCTCACCTTCTGGCTCTGCTTGTCACACTCCCGCAGCAGCAGCTCACAGTCCCGGTACTTGTTTTTGAGCAGATCTTGTTTGGAGGCCGACAAGAGGAGGCCTTTGGCATCAAGGGGCCCAATGATCTCGTACACAACGGGGCAGCCATCCCGGTCGTACCCACACATGCCCCCGGACATGTACTTCTGAATCACCTGCGCAGAAGAGACACAGGCCTTAGTCCCCCTCCACCACGCTCAGCTGCTCGCAGAACAGGGCGGAAGTCCAGCCCCGAGGACGGAGCACCTCAGGCAGGAGGCAGAGGGCACAGGGGACTCGCCTCCGGGGGCTGCCAGCTGATGATGTTGTCAGCATCCATGTTCTTCCGCACTTCAACGTACTGTTAAAAGGAAACAGAGGGGAGCGGCTGAGGTTGGGGAGAAATGGTCTGGTCACTTGCAAGCGAGGGCAGGGCCGGAACTACAGGAATTGGTACTTCTTCCACCCTCCTGGCACAGCGAGCACTGAGATCGGGGAGCAGAGGCCAGCAGTGAGCTCCAGATTACACAGCTGCAGCATCAGGAGCTGACGGCCTCAGCTAGAGCAGGGCTGGCATAGGGCACCCCAGGCTGCGGGTGGAGGGGAAGGTGGGAGCAGCAGGCAGTTGGACGAGGTGGTCGGGGGTGGGGACTGCTTCTGGCCTTAAGCCCCTGGCGGCTCTGGGAGAACAGCGCAGGAAGGGGTGTACTGGGGTGAGGGACGGGACAGCAGGACAAGGGGAGGGACGTGTGTCATGCGGAATACAAGATAACCAGCGATCACTCAAATGAACACTTCAAAGGCTGCTGGCCTGAGCCGAGCCGAATGCTGTGGGCTTGGACGCTGGGAGCACAAGGCCTCGCTCCCCGTGACGCAGCTGGGAGGGGTTACAAACGGCTGCACACCGGTCACCGTGAGCCTGCCGGAGTCAGCACGGGTACGGCCCCGTCCATACCGCTTTCCTCCCACTGTGGGAGGCAGACAGACGGGGGCTCTCTTACCTTGCGGACCATGGCCTCAGCTTTCTGCGCATCGAAACATCGAGCTGCAACAGAACAGGGCAGTTACCCAGAGGGCAGGCCCTGGGCTGCTGTGGGCCCCATGGGCTCCTGGAGGGGATGATGCTGGCACACCAGCCCAGAGCTGGAGAAGTCCAGGGGCAGCCAGGCAAACTCGGCCCCAGAGGCACTCCCAACCCCTTGGCCGGGGTGCTGATTGCCATGCGCTCAGGCTGGCTGCCCCAGGCAGACTACGGCTCCCCAGCTGAGCTGCCACTCCTGGAGCCAACAGCGCCAGCTGAGACAGGAATTTATTTTACCTGGCCACCTGCTGCTGCAAACTGGGCTGAGACCTACCAACTCATTGCGCACAAGCTGCCCGCCATCCCATGCTGGTGCGTTTGCCCCTCACCCCCACTCCCTGGGCTGTATCCAAAGGAGAGCGCTAGCAAGGGAAAGTGCTTCCCCCAACCATTCTGCAGGGCCGGTGCTGCCAGCGACAGGACAGCAGCCTCAGAGGTCACTGACTCCAGTCCCAGCTCCCTTAGCTGAGGTTGCTCACAGGGCTGGCAGGAACCAACAGGCTGTCCCCTGCTGTGGAAGCAGGGAGATCTGAGGACATACAGGGCACAGCAAGGGGGCATGTTCCTTTAAGGGCTGGAGGCCTGGGATCAGCCAAGTAGACACAGCTGGGCAGGAACCAGGCACCTCCCCTATAAGAGCTGCGAGAAGCCAGGGCCTGGCCTGTAGGGAGGAAGCTTGCATGTGAGCTGGGCATGCCTGCAGGGGCTCTGAGGCCTGGGCAGCTGAGCCAGGGGCCAGAGGGTGAGCTGAAGAGTGCAGCCAGGTAAGGCTGGTGCGCCTATCAGGTTAGGCTGACCGCGGTGTAGTAAAAGGAGCCAATGTGGGCTGCAAGAGCTTTTCCTGGGCTTTGATTTGGGACTTTGAGGCTGACTTTGTCTGTGAACCCAGGCCCCAAGGATGAGGCTTTTTGGCCACCAGGGAGCCACTAGTGATTTATGGGGAACCTGAGGCGCAGTACCTCAGCCCCACTCCTGGCTCTGAGGGGCGCCCAGGTGGTGGTTACCCTAATTGCCACCAGAGGTGGACCTGCACCTCTAGCTACAGGGGCATTCATACTGCACAGAGGGGTCCCGCCAGGGTGGCTCTCAGCAGTGCTCTGGCCAGGTGCTGGGACGTGGGGTGCCAGCCTGCCCAGGCTCACAAGTCAATAGAGGGCCAGTTCCTGCTTTGCCACTGGCTGCCTCTTGCCTGACCCTCCTCTGGGCGCACGCACCTGCCGCGATGCCTGTAACCTGAATTCCGCATCCATGGTAGCGATGGTGCATGCGGCCCAGAGCCCTAGGAACACTCGTTCCTCAGGTCAGGGCTGCTTGGCCCCAAGCAAGCTGGGGAGTGAAACATCTCGCTGGCTCTGGGGCCAGGCCTGCCTGGGAGGAGGGGTCTGCAGAGGGCCCAGCACAATGCAGCCACACTTGACTGGAGCTGGCTGATAATAAACAGGCCCAGGGTTCCCTCTGGGAAGGTCGGCGTGTGGGGATGACGAGCTCACGTGTAGCTCGTTACAGCTACTCGGCATTAGCCGCGAGCCAGGCTGCCAGCGCCCCTGCCTGGTAGGGGGAGTTGCAGAGCCAGGAGCAGAACTCAGGAGCATCCGTCCCACATAATGGGGGGGCCGAAGGCTGCTCCTGGTGCTGAGCTCTCTGGGACCCCCCGCTGCAGGGCTGGCTGGGGCTGTCGTGCCCGGCTGAGACAGGGTTCGCCCTGGCCCTCCCTGTGCTGGGTCATGGGGATTGTGTGTAACCCAAAACCACAGTGGCCCCAGAGCGGCTTCTGTGCTGCACACCCTGTGCGGAGCCCAGTCCTGGGGTGCCCCCCCTGTCCTACCATCACCCCCATAAGGGGCAGGTCGCTCTGCTCTTCTAGGAAAGACACCAGAAGCTGAAAGGTAAACGCGCCAGCCCCTGCAGCAGGGGTCCGATCCCATAGCCAAAGCCCACGGGGGCTGCCTGGTGTTCAGAGATTCCCCCCTCTCCACCCAGGGCTCAGCGGGCATGTTCCCTCCCCCACCGCTCCCTCCTCTTGTGCCCAGGGAGGCATTTACCCCCTCCCTGGGGCAAACCGAAGCCAGCCCATCCATTTTCTTCCTGCCTCGCCGGAGTGGGACCAGCAAGGGCGGTGCAGGCAACAGCTCAGTGCCCCTGTGGTTGATCTTGGCCCAGGGCAGCTGGACTAGCCTGGCACCACACCACCTCTGTCCCAGGCTCGGAGGCTCTCCCCCCTCATTACCTCGGAGCCAGCGGAGGAGGAAGTAGTCGTCCTGGTGCGGGAGGGAGGGCAGCACGTCCTGGAGGTTCTCACGGAACTGCGGAGAGGAGAGGGACAGGTGTCACGGGTACTCCTGGAGCAGGGTCAGAGCAGCTGGGGGCCCAGCCTGGGCGCTGTGGGGCCTGCCCAGCTTGGGAGCTCAGGGCAGAGGCCAGGACTTCTGAGCCAGGCCCACCACCTGCCCCCTCACCCCAGGGCTGGCTCATGGGGCCCCCCAGCTTCAGTCAGGGCAGGGGTGGGTGAGACTCCCAATGAGAGGGCTGTGCAACACCTCCCCAGGAAGTGTGCAGCTGCCAGGCCACAGCAGCCCCACGCCGGCCCTGCCAGCTGGCCAGAGCCTCCCTCCTCAGCTGCAAAGCAGCCGCGTAGCTTGCCTGCAGCAGGATGGACGCCTCCCTGCATTGGCCTGGTGCTCCCGGGCCGCAGGACAGCACGCAAGCGGAGGTGTACGCATGGGCCCCACGCCGAGATGCCCAGTAACCGCCAGCGAAAGCCACTCTCCCCTCGTGCTGCCCTGTGCACCACAGAGCAGCCGGGCCGCAAGCACAGAGGCAGCGATGAGCTCCTCAGCATGGCAGTGCACCCCTGGCCCCAGAGATCCGGCTCCAGGGAAGCCACCGCAGGGGTGGAGGAGACCATTAATCCCCCTCTGACCCATCCCTTGGGGCTGGAGACAGGTGTTCACTGTCCTGTCCAGTGGCAAGGCCAAGGGCTGATGTCCTCACCTCTGCAGCAGGCTGTCGTGGGGGCAGGGGGACCTCCCTGCGGCTCCTTCTCAAAAGTCACGCTGGGGGGGGGGTCAGCTACGCCCACCCCACCTCTTGCAGCACATCTGCCTGTGGGGCTGACGGCCTCCAGCCACCCGGCAGCATCTGCCCCCCCGCCCCTGAGTTCAGTGCCCTGGGGCGCAGGCCGGGCTCAGGGCTCTCATTGGCAAGGGCCTCTCAGGGCTCTCATCGATAATCCTGGCGGTTCACGCTGATGCTGCCAGATCAAGGCCAGTCCCAATCGTTGGGGCCAGTCAGGAGCCAGCACCATCAAGGCTGCTCCCCAGTGATCGCGTGACCCATAACCCTTGTGCCCCTTGGGCAGCGCAGCAGGTCGTTAGCCAGCTCCTGGGCACAGCCCTTGTGTAAGGGGATTCTGTGGAGGGCTGGCCAGGCCCAGCCTGGGAACGGGGAGGCCAGTGGCCGGTTACAGGTCTCGGGGGAGGTGGGGGACAGCCAGGTTAGTCTGCAGCTTCCACCAGCCAGCAGTCCTGTGGCACCTGGGCACAGAGACGCACCCTGGGCAGGTGCGACAGTGCTGCTGGCCGCTGGGCTTGGGCAGGTTAAGGCACAAGCAGGAAGAGAGCAACAGAGGAGCAGGACCTTCGTCTCCCCAGTCACTCAGCCCATGGCCGGCAGAGCCCAGGCTGGGGCAACGCAGGCCTGGGCACGACAGCCCCTAGCACCTGGGAGTCGGACAGGGGCCGTGAAATGGGCTGGGAATCTCGCTGCGCCCAAGCAATCGCCCAGGCCTGGGCGCTGCTGTGGGGAGAGCAGGAGCCTGCAGTGCCCTGTGGTGCTGGGAGCTGGGCAGCCCAGCCTGCAAGGCAGCAGAGCAGGACGTGCTCAAGAGAAGCTCCTGGCCAGCGGAGGAACCCTGCAGCTAGACTGGAGGGCAACCCTGGCCTGGTGATGTCAGGCAGGGCGCCAGCCTCAGGCTCCCGAAAGGGGGACCCTACAGCCTTCTCTGGGGGACTGGAGGGCACTGACTTAGGGCATAAAGGCATGTGGCTGGCAGCAACTAGTGCAGGAAGCAGCATTGCCCTCCTGGGCCAGCGTCCTCGTCGGAACCGCAGAGCCGAGATGGCTGGGCACGTGCCCTGCAGGCTGCTGTGCAGCACAGCTCCGGCCTCAGTCTGCCAGGCAGCAGCGAGGTGGGGGGTGGGGAGGCCTCAGGGCAGGGCAGGAATCCGTCCCAAATCACAGACATGTGACTTAAGCCTGAGCCTGCAGGGCAGCTAATTCCCCCCTGCCCCGCCCCAACACTGGGTCAGCCACAGCCAGGCCAGGGCACTCCAGGTCCTTCCCTTCTTAGCAGGGCTGGTTAGATCACTGCAGTGTGAAATGGGATCTGCTGAACCCAGGATTAGCTCCTCTGCCGGGAGAACAGCCCCACTGAGCTGCAGTGCGAGGAGAGGACAGGCTGAAAGCCCAGCTGTGCACCTGGGCTTCCCTCAGCCGGAGATACGGCACAGCAGAGTTCAGTTTCGTGCAGCTATGCATCAGCTCTGACCCTATGCGAAGGGCAGAACCCTTCTCAGTGTGCCGTCCGGCCCTGCCCTTCCCGTACTTCAGTAAGGGATTCAGTACGGTCCTAGGATCACAGAACACCAGGACTGGAAGGGACCGCGAGAGGCCATCGAGTCAAGCCCCCTGCCCCAATGGCAGGACCAAGTACTATCTAAACCACCCCGACAGACATCTATCTAACCTGTTCTTAAATATCTCCAGTGATGGAGATTCCACATCCTCCCTTGGCAATTTATTCCACTGTTTGATCACCCTGACAGTTAGGAACTTTTTCCTAATGTCCAACCTAAACCTCCCTTGCTGCAGTTTAAGTCCATTGCTCCTTGTCCTATCCTCAGAGGCCAAGAAGAACAAGTTTTCTCCCTCCTCCTCATGACACCCTTTTAGTCTGGCAGTACTGTCTTATTAAGATACTAGGGAAATACAGACTAGCTGGAGCTATGGGCAGGTGGGCGCCGAACTGCTCTCAGAGGAGCTATCAATGGTTTCCAGTCAGACCGGAAGGGCAGAACAAGGGGGTGGGTCTGCAGGGACCAATTTGGGGAGCAGTTCTGTTCAATATTTTTAGCCATGGTTTAGAATGGCAAACAGAACTCAGACCGTTTCTGGAGGATGCCAAGCTGGGGAGGGGTGGCACCTGCTTTGGAGGACAGGGTCAGAGTTCAAAATGATAGACCATTTACCTTCAGTATGTACCTGAGGTAAACGGGATGAAGTTCAATAAGGGCAAATGCGAAGTACTGCGCTTCAGGAGGCACAAGCAGTTCCACACACGCAGAAAGGAAGGGAATCCCAGGAAGGAGCACCGTGGAAAGGCACCGTGGGGTCAGAGTGGGCCACAAGCGGAGAATGAGTCAACCATGGGATGCTGCTGCTGCTGCAAAAGCTAAAACAACTGTGGAATGCATAAACAGGAGTGTTGTGAGCAAGACACAAGGAGTAATTCTGCTGCCCTGCTCAACGCTTTTAGGCCTCATCTGGAGTAGCGTCTCCAGTCCCGTGCACTGCATTTCAGGAAGGATGCGGACAAACTGGAGACGATTCAGAGCAGAGCAACAAGAATGATTAAAGGTCTGGAGAACGTGACCTGTGATGGAGGATGGAAAGACTGAGCAGGATGTAACAGCTTTCCTGTCTTAAAGGCTGTCACAGAGAGGGAGAAAGTCTCCTTAACGCCCGAGGCCAGAATAAGGAGCAGTGGGCTTACACTGCAGCAAGGAAGGTTTAGGCTGAACAAAGAAATTCCCACCTGAACCCCGCCGCTGCCTTTCACAGAGGCCCCTACATGGCTGGCCAGCGTCAGTGACTCTCGGCTGCTGCGGAGCTGGGATGCTAGGCCTGGGATCCCCAAAAGGGAGATTCTCGACCCAAACTAAGTGAACTACATCCAGAAATGAACGGGTATGCGGATTTGCCGCTGTCCCGCCCCTCCTGGGATCCCTGACACCTGTGCGACGGGGAGGAGAGCAAAATGCTTCCCAGCTGCATTGCACACAACAATCACGCAGGGGGCAAGAATGAGGCTCATGGGTCTCACACCAGAAACTTTCCCCAGGCCTGTGAAATCCACAGAGCTGGGACTTGCTCTAATGAAGGTGGATGCCAATGGACAAAACCCTCCCCTCCAAATGCTGTTTCCTTCCAGGAGCAGCTTTGCACTAAGTGCTTGGACTTGTTCACTTTCTAGACTGAACAGCAGGACCTGGACTTGTATGTGATAATTAGCTGCACCTTCACCTCCACCCAAACCCACCACCTGGGATGTCCCCCTCTTAACCCACCACCACCTCCTGCCTTGAATGCCAGGAAGTGGGCAGCAGGAGACATTTCCCAGTCAGTTTTTTAAGAGAGTTCCATTGAAACTGCTGGGAGGAGTCATGACAACCAGCTGAGGAGAAGAATGCAAAAGAGACCTATTGATGGTGCAAAGAATTCTAGGCTCTCCAAGCACGAAACACTCATGGCTTCCCCAGAGAAGAAGGGAAATGGAACGGTCCATGTTTTATAGCAGGGGAAACTGAGGCACGAAGGTTAAGTGACTTGCCCAAGTCCATGCAGACACAGCTGAGAACAGGCTACAGATCTCCCAGGAACCACTCACACACCTTACTTACAACGCTACCCTTTATTCCCCTGGAGGAACAGGTTTAAACTGCAGTAGCACGCGTGCTCTTCCACTGCCGGGAGCGGGTTCCCCACCACCTTGTGCTGTCATTAGTGCTGTGCCCAGGGAAATGCTATCCAAACTGGCATTTCCTTCCCCCTTTACTGGTGTGGTGGCCCGTCCCACTCCCACAGCCCCTGGCTGCAGGTGCAGGAGGAGCATGTTGGCAGGGTGCCGTTGGGAAGTTGTGCACAAATCCCCGGCCCCGCCGGTACGCACACCAACGCGGGTGCTGTGCAATGGAGCTGTGTTGTGCTTTCCCAGCACTGACAGCTCCTCCCTGCGACGCCGCTGGGGAGACGGTTCTGCCAGACCCCCTTCCCCACAGGAGCTTGGAGCCCGAGGGTGCCGCCAGCAGTGCTGGCCCTGCCCCTGTAGTAGTGTGGGGGGGGAACGTTGTCTGCCATTAGGGATCCAGCAATGCTGGATATCAGAACAGGTGCCACCCTCTGCACCCACCTTTAACCCCAACCCCTCCCCCAGCCGTGGGGGGGCTCAACGAGCATCTTGAGAAGAGGCCCCCCAGGGCACATGGAGGGGAGGGTGGAGAAGAGGAGAGAGCAGCTGTGCAGCGAGGGAGGGTAAAAGCACCTGGGGGCTGGGGGGGTCTCAAGGTTACAAGGAGAGGAACGGAGAGGGGCCAAAGCAGCAACTGTGGGAGTCAAGCCACTTCCCCGTCTGGCCCTGCTGGAGGCCCTCCAGGAAGGGGACAAGCGCACAAGCTGGGGAGGGGCTCAGCGCCTGCTCCAGTCCAGTCTCCCCAGTAGGAGGTGCTGGGGGAAGTGGAACACGGGTGCAGGGGGGGCTCAGCGCCCCTCCCCTCCACCCGTTCCTTGCGGGAGGGGGCTGCGAAAACCCGGCTACGCCCGCGCAGGGAGGCCTGGGCACTGCAGCGCCGGGGTGGCTGGAGGGCACCTGCCAGCCCCTCTGCAGGGGACGGGGTAGCTGCGCTCAGCCCCTTTCGCGCAGCAGCTGCCGGCGGCCCCGATCCTCTCCCGCCGGCCGCAGGCCAGAAGCGCCAGCCCGGCAGGTGTGGGGTCACCGCGGGCGCCTCGCTCCCCAGGGGCGCTTCGCCAGCTCGCTCGCGGCCTGGGGCCCCGGGTGGGCCGCCTGCAGCCCCGCTGCTCCGCAGGCGCCCGCCCGGCAGCTCCCCGGCGGAGGAACGCGCGCCCCGGCCGGGCTCACCTGGGCTAAGGCCGCCGCCTGCTTGGGGCTCAGATCTCCCACCCGGCCGCTCATGGTCCCCGCGGGCTGCCGGCCGGCTGCAGCCTCCTCCGCTCACGGCCGCCGTGTGCCTGGGCCGGGCCGCGCACCCCGCCTCCGAAAGGGGCGGGCCGGGCCGGGCTGGGGCGGAGCGCGGTCGCCGGGGGGATGATGCAGCCGGGGAGCCAGCGGCCCTGCGTGACTGGCACGGCCTGGCGCAGCCCCTGGCCTTGGACTCCGCTCCTTGCCCGGCTTGTGCTGTGGGGCACTGGCCTGCTCGCCCCGGGGCCCGGCTGCTGCTGGCAGCGGCGACGGTCCCTGGGCGAGAGCTGGCGCTGGGCAGAGACTTGGCAGGAAGGTGTGAAACCCCCAGAGGGCCCCGGCGCCCGCCGCGCTGCTCCCCAGACTCAGCTGCCGGTGTCCCGGGCCAGAGCCCTGCCCCAGCTCCTGCCCGCTCCAGTCACTGCACCAAGGCACTGGCCCCTCTCCGCTGCGGCTGCCTCTGCGCAGTGCTGAGCACCCGCAGCTGCCGGCCGGGCCCCTTCGGGTCAGGCCCTGGCTTCTGACCCCTGGGTGGCGGCTGAGCGGAGAGCACCCTCTGCCTCCGGGCGTCCTGTGCCGGGCGCTGCAGCAGTCAGGCCGGGGCGACTGACTGGCTCCGTGTCCTTTACCCGTGCGGAGCTGGGACACGTGGACCACGGCACAGGCCCAGCTCCGGACCCAGGTCCTCTGCAGATGCCAGGCAGCATCTAGACTCTAGTCCCAAGTGCAGGGCGGCGAATGCCAGGCACCAGGCAGGCGGGTTGGGGCAGACGCACCAGGACTGCACCGTGCCTGGCAGTCACCGGAAATTCCTGCACCACTGAGGTAGAGCCAGCACAGCTGCCCCATGGGCACACGCATGTGGTGCCGTACCCCGGGTATCTCCCTTGCTACAGGCTGTTACTGTCTGTCCTGCCACAGGCCAGGTCCCTAGTGAGCTAGGCCAGGTGCACCTCCTTCCTGAGCCTTCTTCCACCTTCAGCTGCTTGCCAGCTGCCCCTCCCCCAAAGGCCTGGTACGTATTCCCAGCTCAGAGCAACCCCTTTCTCCGGCTCCCTCCTAGTGGGCAGTTTGCCATCAGCCACAAGTGGGGTGGTCTTCAGTTCAAGGTGGTGCTTAATGGCCATGCTGGACTGGTGGCCTACAGCAGGTAAGGGTCTCCCAGCACTACCAAAAGTATTATTGTTAATAAGAGAGCGGAGAACTGGCATCCCCAGTTTAATCCCCGGTGGCACACAGTTTCACTGAGTCGGTGCCTCGGTTTCCCTGTTCATTTCTAGCATGGGAGGGGCAGGGGCAGAACTGCCCCAAAAGTGTGAAAAACATTTTTGCATTTTTTTTCTAGAAATTGTGGTAGTTTCCATTTGTTACTTTTCTCTGCACCCCCGATGAGAGGGCTGGAGAGGCTCAGCTGCCAGGCTGACCAGACATGGGGCAAGGGACTTGGCTAGGGGGCGTTTGGCTAGATGAGGGTCCCAGCTGGTGGGCCCTGGATGTAGTAGGATAAGCGGCACATTAACCTGACCCTAATGTCATTGCCTTGCGCCATATGCAGACTGGCCCTGCCCCCACCCCAGGCCTCCGTGGGGTCACTGCCAGATCTCTGAAGTGCCAGTAGGGCGTAAGGGATCCCAGGCTACAGACAGGCACTGCAAGTGCCAGCCCAGCTGCACTGCCTCTGCAGCCACTGGCACCCGTGGTCGGTGGGCTCTGCTGGGAACACCAAGTCGGGCCGAGTACCACGGTGGTGCCTGTGCTTGGCAAACACGCTGCCCCTGGGGACTGGCCCGTGAGCGCCAGACCCATTTCCTACACCAGCTTGTCCCATCTGCCCAGCCCAGCAGTGTGGGAGGCATCTTCCACCTGCCTCACTGCCCTTGAGCCCCTTCCTCCTACGCCCTGCGGAATCCCTGCCTGTATGAGGCCTCTGCCCTTCCCGTCCCGGCAGAGCAGCTGGCTGACCAAGGGAGGACAGGGCTGGTGCAGGTGAGGGGTCAAGTGGAGGGGCAAGAGCAGTCAGGCAGCTGGTGGGGGTGCCAGGTCGAGGGCACTTGTCACAAAGGAGAGTGCTGAGCTGGGGCAGGTGATGTTGGAGGTGATACCGTTGCCTCTCTCCTTTAGCCCTGAGGGGCAACCTAGGAGTCATTCTGTGGCACTGTTGTGCAGGAAGATCACAGCCTTCTTCATGCTGTCCCCTTCCTCTCTGCAGCAGAGAACCCCACTCCCTCCGCGCTTGGGGAGAAGAGCGTGTGATTACATGGAGCAAGACTAGCCGCAACTGGCCGTGCGGGGATCTGTGGGAGCAAACTGGAAGGAGCCAGAGGAGGCGCCACACACGCCAGCCTGCTAGCTCTGCCCTTCACATGGCTCTCGGTAGGAACACCGCCCTCAGGCCCAGAGCACAGAACACCCACTAACTAGGTGCTAGACTCGGGGGAAGGCAGGTGACTTTACCACCTCACCGGCTAGCCCCACTCAGGTCTAAACCGGCAGCTCTCCACATTTTCCACCCTCCTTTTCCATAGCAACACACCCCACTGCGCCACTCCCGTTCCAGGCTTCCCAAGAGCTACCTGCCTTCTTCTACCTCTGGGCCAGATGGGAAGGGCCGGGGGGTGGTGACCCACTGACACCTGTTTGAGAACACCTGGTACTGTTGATGCAGTGGTTAAAAGTCCCACCTACACTTGCTCCAAAGCTTTGCAACAAGGGCGGATTACAGGTCCTGACTGTGTCATCTTCCTTCTGAGCGTGGTTACACTGGGCAGCTCTCTTACCTACTGGGCATCAAAGGTTTCTTGCTGATTGGAAGCAGCTTCTCTCCCAAGGCTCCATGACAGCATCCATCACCCAGGCACAGCTGAGAGTCAGCGGAAGAACACAAAACAGAGTCTCGTGATGGAAGGAAAGACCTCCCCCCACCAGTTACAAGCTAGCCTGTTACAACACAATTGTGCCATGACCCACTTACAATCCATAGCAGTGTGCTTGGACCTAAGCTGCATTTTGTAACCTAAATTGCAGGCTCACATCTGAGTGCCACCTCACTTCAAACCGGGCCCAGGCGGAGCTGCCAGGGGGACGGAAGGTGAAATGAAATAAACCCTCCCATTTGCAGTGACAGTGACTAGCTGCCGATGAAGACGTGGTGACGGCCGCAGGGTGCTGGTGACGGGGACAGGGGAGGCTTTGATAGCTGGGGGCGCGTCCTTTGGTGCATCAGAAAAACTCTCCTGCCAGACCCTGCCCCCCAGTGGTGGGAGGCGACTGGGGGAATTACCAGTGGAGTGCAGGATGCCCCAGAGGGGAGGGTTACTCTGCTCAGCCCTAACTAGCCATGGCAGGTGCTGGCTGCATCTTCTCCGCCCTTTCCACATCACCCTTTGCCACTGCCCAACCCACAGCGCGGCCCTGCCAAGGATCCACCATTGTCAATGGGCCAGGCAGCAACCCGTGCCCTCCCTCCCACTGCTGCCGGGGCTGAAAGCAGGTCATGCTGGCCTCACTGCCCGCCCCGCCGATTAGCAGGCTGCTTCCTGCCAGATCCTGCCTCCTGCCCCCCAGGCTGCCCTGGCCTAATCCCTCTCAATCTGGGGCTAATCCCTGCAGCCAGCGTGATGGGCTTGCAGGGCCAAGGGATCACGTGGAGAAGGCCAGGTGGCACAGCTAGGGCTCAGAGGGATGGGGCGGGGGGAATGGCTCCTAGAGGGGCAGGTGAAGTCACTCCCGCCTGCCCTTGCCCCACCGAAGAAGGGCTCTGCTCATCCTCTCCAGCCCCGGCCCTCAGCCGACCCCTGGCTCTGTGGGAAGTGCTTGGCCTGAGGGCACCAAAGGTTCAAGTCTCCCCCCGCCCCGGCTCCCCAAACTCTGGGGGCTCAGGTGCACCTCCTTAAGCCAGAGACCCCCCTCAGCCATGTCTCCGCAACCCACCCTGGCTGCTGTGTGTGTGTGTTTGTGTGCGCGCGTGCGTGCACAACCCACTCTCACTGCAGTGTGTGTGTGCGTGGGTGCACAACCCACCCTGGCTGGTGGGTGTGTGTGTGTGAGAGAGAGAGAGAGAGAGAGAGAGAGAGATGTGGCCCACCTCCTCCTGGGCTGGGTCAGTGTCCGGGAGTCTCTGCCCTGGGCGTGCCGAGGTCCCCCCAGAATTGCAGGTCTGCTCCTCCCCCACAGCTCTGGGGTCCCCCCACCTCCTGTGTGCAGGTCTCCCCCCGCCCGCACGCCTTTAACCCCCCAGTGAGTGCAGGGCCCACGGCAGCTCTGGGGTCCCTCCGGCGAGTCCTCCAGGCCCAGCAGAGGGAGCGGGCGGGCGGCGTTGTGGGCGGCTCAGCTCGGCTCGGCTGCGCCCGCGCCCGCGCCCGGGGAGCGGCCATGGCCCGCCTGCTGCTGCCCGTGCTGCTGGGGCAGGTGGCGGCGCTGGGCCCGGCGCTGGCGGAGCCGGCGGCCGCCCGGGTGGAGGTGCGGGCGCTGCGGGAGCCGGGGGAGGCCGAGCCGGGGTCGCCGCCCGCCGGGCGCTACTCGCTGCAGGGGGCGCTGCTGGGGGGCCCGGGCCCGGAGCGGGGCCAGCCGCGGCGGGAGCAGGCGGTGGAGGGGAGCCTGGTCCTGGTACGGCCTGGCCGGGGGTGCGGGGTCAGGCGGGGCGCTGGGGGGAGCGGTGGGGGGTGCGGGGTCGGGCGGGGCGCTGGGGGGTGCGGGGTCAGGCGGGGCGCTGGGGGGAGCGGTGGGGGGTGCGGGGTCGGGCGGGGCGCTGGGGGGAACCGGGGGGTGCGGCATTGGGTGGGGTGGGGGAGCTTAGCGCACCCCAGGGTGCTGGCTCTGGCCGGCCCCAGGCTAGGGTAGGCTGGGACATACTGTCCTAGGCCCATTACCTGCAGAACACAGCCCCAGTGCAGTCCCAGGCCAGGCTTGGCCTCTGCTCTCTTGGTTGAGCCCCAGCATGGTGTGGCCCCTGCGGCGCCAGGTGCTGTACGGACCCAGCACTGAGATGGGCCCTGCCCTGGGGCTCACCAGCCGACCAGACAGGAGGCTACAGCCAGCCAGACCCTAACACACAATGGGATAGAAGTGCTGGGCAAGGTGGACGGGTGCTCAGCCCCCCACCGGCTGACCCAGGGGCAGAGGACGGCATGTGGCTTTCAGGGTGCCGTGGGGAGAGGGTGCATGAGCCTTCCCAGTCCAGCTGTGGTGGGACTGGGTGCAGAGTGCAGCGGCTCTGCTCATGGCTGTGTGGGGAGCTGGGCACAGGGCTCTGCTGGCGCTTGGGGGGCCCAGACCCCTGCGAAGGGCCAAGGGCGCTCGCTCACAGCTGCTTCTCCTGCAGGTGGGAGATGAGCCTGCGCTGGATGGGGAGGACAGCTGGATCGGGGTGGTGCCGGTGGGGGACAAGCAAGCGGAGAGCTCCAGGGGCAGCAAGGAGGAGTCCTTCACCGCAGATGTGGTTAACAAGGTGAATCCCTGCTGCCTCGCTGGGTCGTCCCTGGGCACAGTGGTGCCATGGCCTCAGGAGCTGCCCTGTCGCATTGTCCCTGGGTACCCACCGTGGAACCCCTCCCCCTGCTGCTCAGCCCTGGGAGCCCCCTGCGAGCCTGTGTGAGCCCCAGGGCCTCTGGCAGTGGTAATCCTTTTACCCTGGAATGCTAGCAGGAGAGGAGAGTCAGTTGCCCCCACCTTGTCTGGGGGCTGCTGGTCCCAGCCTTCTGTCTCCTTTCCTTGGCCTCCGTGTTGGGTGTGACCGGCCCTCCCCGGCCCTGTGCTCTCCCCCACAGATGAAGCGAGCCCTCGTTCTGGGAGCATCGGCCTTGCTCATTCTCGCTCTGAACCAGAACGCGGTCCGAGAGGTAGGAGTGTCGCACCGGCTCCCTGGGCCCTGCTGCGGGGCTGTGAGCACTGCCACCTGGCTGGCTCCACAGCCTCACTGACCTGCCTGTTGCTTTCCTCCTGCTGCAGCTGGATGTGTCCCAGGTGCTGGCCAAGCCCGTGATTGTGATCCAGCCCTCGGACAATGTCACCAGGCTCCTTGGGGCTCTGCTGCGGTAAGAGACCTTGCAGGGCTGGGTGTGCGCCCTGGGTGTGCTCTTTAACCCTTGTGGTGGGTGTGTGTGCGCCCGTGCGGGGCCTGCACTGCAGCAAAGTGTGGGTCCTTAACTCCCCTAGGACTGTGCTGGCCTGGTGTGTGTGCACCTGCCCTACCCCCAGCCAGGGCTCTGCTCTCCTCTGCCCCCCAAGGGTCCTGTCAGCCTGCGTGTGCGGCTGTCTGGATGCATTGTGTCACTCTCCAGGCCTGGTACAGCATCCCCAGAGGCTGCCCCAAGAACAGGGCTTTGTACAAAGGCTGAGGCTCGCACTGGGGGTGGCTGGGGCCGGGGTCAGCTCCGCTCCTGCCAAAGCCTTTGTAGCAGCATCTTCTGCTGAGGCCCCAAGTGCTAGTGCTGGGAGGGGTCCAGCCCTGGGCCCAAGGCTCAGCTCCAGGGGATAAGACGGTAAAGGCGCTTGGACATTGCTTAACACCAAAAGCCCCTCCAGCTGTTGGTGGGGCCTCGGAGAGCTGCTCCTTGGCCTGCCTGCTTGCCTTGGGGTGGGGGCACTTGTCTGAAAGGTGAGGAAGCTGAGGCCCGGTGTGACTTGACCAACGTCACCCCGGGAATCCATCCCAGAGTGGGCACTTGAACGCCAGTGCTCTCGCTCCCCATCCCACACTTGGAGCGTCATCTCCCTTTTGTCTTCTGTGAGCGCTGGGCCTGCCCCCTCAGTGTGCCTGTCTCGGGCTCTGTTACTTCCTGTGCCAGCCCCTGATCTCTGCAGGAGCGGCTGGAGTGTACTCTTGGGGCACCTGCCCTGGAGAACGGGTGGTAGGATCAGGGCACCGGCTGGGCTCCCCACAACACTGAGCTCCCTTTTCCTGCACGATGATGCTGCCTGTGCAGCTAATGCTCTTCACCACTTCCTAACAGGGGGCTGCAGCTGACGGCCAAGATCTCCTATCAAGCAGCATTGCTGGAGAATCTGGTACGTAGTATCTCCAGGGAGGGGGCAGCAGGTGCACCCTGTCAGACCCACTCGTGGCTGCTACGTGGCACATCCTCTGGGGCCTGCGGCACTGCTGGCCCCAGCTCAAGCTAGGGGAGCATCTGCACTGGGAGAGTCTGGCCTCAGGCTTTCTCCGGGACAGCCTGAAACAATCGGGTCAGTCTCTGCCCCTCGCCTTGGGACCTGATTCTGCAGCCAAAGACACCTTGCTGCCACGGAGCAGCTGTGTCGTGAGATACCCACCTTACCAGGTCCCTGCTCCTGAGCGTATGTCTCTGCACAGCCTCCTGGGAAGTGGGAAATCCTAGTGCCTCTTTATAGGTGGGAAAACTGAGGCACAAAGGCATTTGAACAACTTAACCAAGATGCCAGAGCCAGGGGCTGAACCAGGAATTGGCCATATCTTTCTAGAGCCCTTGGCCAATGCCTTACCCGCTAGGCTGGCCAGCCGGCCTCCCCACCCCCTTCACTTCACCCCATTCCCCTGCTGTCTGGGGAGTCCTTCTCTAACTGCAGATTCCTGTCCTGTTGTCCTAGATTCAAGACAGACATCGCCCCCCCCCATTAATTCTGTCACTTTCGTGGCTTTCTCCTGGGCTCCCCTCTGATTTGCTGGCGTCTGTCTAGTGAGGCGGCGCTTGTTGTGGTGACGAGGTGCCAGGCAAGCTGTAAGAACATGCTCTTGCCTTCTTGGCTCTGGGACCCGGCACTGCCTGTGTATGGCCTGTTCCCAGAGCCATCTCCTGCTGCTCCCTGCGTGCTCTCGCTGTTCTTTTCTTGTGTCAGTGTTGCCCTGCTCATGCCCTGCTCTCTCACTGGCTGACCCTTGGTGCTGTGTTTTCTCTTTGCAGGGAGTGACTCTCACCCTCTGGTCCACCTGCGGCCTGTCCCGGGGGGGGCTGTATGGAGAGTGGCAGGGAGTTATCTGCACAGGAGAGAACAGCTCGCGGGTCCAGGTGTGTTGCTGCTGGCCGAGGGGCTCTGAGTGTGTCCTTGGGGCTCCAGGCATGCAGCACTTGCAAGGGGTACCCGTGTGACCCTGGGCTCCCCGGCTTCAGCAGGGTCAAAAGCTGCATTCGATCTGGTTTGTACGGTGCTCTGTCACAAGAGGACCAGTTCTGCCACCTGTCACGGGGTGGGGGGACAGAGTCCCAGCCCAGGTAGTGAAGGGAGGAAGGGAACGAATAGCTGGTGTTGCTCTACAGCACCCCCTGGGGCTGATGGAAGGAGCAGTGCAGCCAGGTACCCTGGGGATCCCAGGCTGTCCTGGACGGAGATGCTGGTGGTCTGCGGACAGCTGCGCAGCTGCGTGGGGGGTGAATGGAGCCCTTCCGTGTCCTAATGCCTCCTGCGTGCTGGCCCTGCAGAAGTACCTCCAGCAGCTGTGGAACACCATCCTGCTCGTCGCCCTCCTCCTGTGCACGGGCGTGATTGTGCAGGCCCAGCGGCAGTCCCGGCAGGGCCGGCTGGACCAGGACATGGAGGTGGGCTCACCCCCCCGCCCCTCCCCACTCCCGGTGGGGTGCAGCTGGGCGCTGACTCTGCTCTGCCTCCCCAGCTGAACCTCAAGCAGCACATCCTGCAGAGGCTGTCAGCGCTGAGGACCCGGCGCTACCACCCTGGCAGACACCCCTGGAGCCACACCCGTGACATTGATAGCTGCGCTGTCTGCTTGGACCAGTTCCACAAGAACCAGGTAGAGCCTGGCTGCGGTCCAGGGCCAGCGCCTTCTGCACCCAACTTGCCAGACCAGGGGTGGGGAGGACCCCAAGGGCTGCCAGACGCCCTTTAGCCGGGGTCAGGGCCAGAAGCAGAGCCTGGCCTATGAAGTTGCAGGCCCGATGGTACCATCACCCCTAAACCCTGGCAGTGCTGGGGAGGGATTTCCCTCTGGTCAGGTCAGCTCCATCCCAGGGCTCCCTGCCTGGAGCCAGCCTCTGCCCTCAGCCAGGGGCTCTGCTGTGCCTTGCATGGAGGTTCAACATCCTCTCCTGGCCGCTAGGACACACGGGGACTGCACTTTCCCCAGCTGGCCGCGCTGGCTTGGTGCCTCTCTGTGGCAGGCTGCACAGCTGGCTGCTGTGGTGTGTGTATTTGTTGCTGACATTCATGGCTTTGCTTCCTGCCCACAGTGTTTGCGGGTGCTGCCGTGTTCACACGAGTTTCACCGGGACTGCGTGGATCCGTGGCTGCTCCTGCAGCAGACCTGCCCCTTGTGCAAGCACAACATCCTGGGTGAGAGTGGAGAGTGGCAGGGGAGGGGATCTCGCTCTGTACCTGCCTGGGCTGGCCCAGAGGCTCCAGGTGTGACATGCAAGCTCCCAGGAGGCTGCTGGAAGGCCGTGCCTATGAGGCGCATCCCAGCAGAGCTCTGTTGGCCTGGGGCTGCCCCAGCTGTGGATCCCTTCGACACCCGGCCGCTCCTGTGACATGCCAAAGCCGGGCAGACCGTGAATGAGCCTCATGGGTGGGATAACAGGCTAAGAACGTGGTGTGCCCTGACTATGAAGCCAGGTCTCCCAGCTGCTGCCCCACCAGCCCAGCTTCAGTGAGCGCAGCTCGTGTGCAGGCAGGGGTTGGGGGGCTGGGGGCTGTGGGGAAGTACACTGTAACTGTGTGCGTGGCTTTAGGGTCCCTTGGCAGCCACTCGCCCCCTCTTCCCTAGGGAGAGCTTGTTGGCAGCCAAGGGGTTACCGACTCTGCAGTGACGGCCCCTTTGATTTCCCTTGCAGGTAACTGCTGCGCTGAGAGCTAGCCGCCTGTGGACTGGCAGCCGGGACAGACCACCTGCACTCCAGGGGATGGGGGGACTGGCTGAGCAGCTGGGGGTGCAGTGGGAGCAAGTGGCTGAGCAGGGGGAAGCAGCAGCACTGTGTATGCACTTCAGGGCTGGGCAGACCCCAAGGCTTGGCTCAGCTCAGCTGTAGCCCCTGCCCCGGGTCAGAGAGAGTGGGAACTGGGGCACTGGGGAGGGGCAAAGGGGAGAATGGGTCCTGCACCCTTTAGCGTGCATGCTGACAGCGGCTGGGCAGGGCCAAATTCTGTCCCATCTTAAATCCACACAAGCCCCCCGAGTGCAGGAGGGGAAGTGCATCGGGCTGCACCTGTGGATATCAGTGCGGTGCCTTTGGAGTGGTGAGGGCAGGTCAAATGAACTAAGGTGACGCCTGAGATCCCCACTGGGGAGGAGGAAGAGGAGGAGGAGCGCACGCCAGACTTGTTAGGCCAGGTCTGAAGGGGAAGCTCCAGCTGCGCAAGCTCTTTGCTGCAGGCCGATTTCCCTGTGCTCCAGGGGCAGACGAGCCTGCCCCTGCCCAGTGCTGCTCTGGGACTCCTCCTCTCTCCTTCGATAAATCTCTATTTTCTGTACTCCCTGGGCCAGCCTGGCTCTCGGTTACTCCTTGGCCAGCTCGGCAGGTGACCTGAGTGTAACCCACGGCAGCGCCAAGCCCCTCCACCTGCCTCCTCCTCCCAGGTGGTGAATAGGAATTTGCAGCCATGCTGGCATCTGGGGAGGGGATGGAAGGTGCAGCTGCAGTGATGCAGCATGTTGCATCTGGCTGTCCTTCCCCCGGCTCTCGGGAGGCTGCCTGCCGGAGGGCTGGGCAGGGCCAGGAGGGTGGTTGAATGGTTGCTCTATTTATACTAACTTATTAGATAGACTGGCAAGAGGTAGCAGCAGGGGCAGGCCCAGGCACATGGAGGTGGCAGCATCCAGGCCTCTGCCACAAGCTCCGGCTGGCCCCAGCCCCACTCAGCAGCAGGGGTTGCTAGATTTGCTGCACTGTCCGTCCACACCATTAAATGTGGAGCGAAGAGAAACCTGCCCTGCTTGTGTGGCTGTTCCTTTTACAGACCAGTTAGCCCTGACCCTCTGTCCTCCTGCAGGTTCTACTTCCCTTCGCGGGGTGGAACGCCCCTTTCTCACCACATCTCCAGCTGCTGTTTAGAAAGGCCCTCACTAGAAAGCTGAGATGCTGACCAGGGGTGGGCCATGGACATGAGCCTGGCATGAGCCTTGCTGGGAATTCGAGGGGGTGCGCTGGGTACCTCCTGGCTGCAGGGCTGGCACGTGTGAGACAGGAGGCTTTGCTTACTGCACAGGGACATGCTGATCTCCAGGTCAGTCCAGACATCTGGGCCGGGGTGCGTGTGGCCAAGCTTGACCCAGAGCTCCAGGAGGCTGACTCTGTGCTTAGGTCGCTAGGCCACACCTTGCCTAGAGCAAGCCCTTGGGCATGTAGCTAGCTCCCCCCAGCTTCCAGCAGATGTGTGCACAGATCTGCTCACCCCAGGGCTGCAGGTATGGCACACAATGCAACATGGCTAGGCCGAGGAGGGATCCTGGATTGCCTGGCTACCTCTGTGTTCTGCCTAGCATAGCACTGAGAGCACCATCCCTGCTGGGCCTAGTGGTTTCCACAGGCTGCCTGCCATGTCTCGCGATGAGCAGTGGGGATAATGTAGTGGGGGGGCCTTAGGCGCTGCTGAGGGTCAGGTTTTCGGATCTCTGTGGCACAAGACTCACGCTCTGGGTTTCAGAGACACTGAGTCTCCCTCAGTCCAATAAGCTGGTGCTGTGGTGTGCAGCGAAATGGGCACATGCCCCTGCAATGCACAGAGCTCTCTGTCCCTACTGCTAATCTGGCTGTCAGCCAGCCCAGGCAGGCAGGTTGGCTTGGGACAAACCCATGCGCCTAACCTGGGATAAAGGCGGGGGAGAAATTTTACTGTAGGTTCTTTAAGATGGCGTTGACCAGCATAAAATATGTTGTGACCAGCATTCTACCAAAGTAATTGGCCTAGGCTCTTTAAGGAGTTAAAAATAAACCACTAGTTCCTAGCAGTACTGTCCTCCCTCTGGGAACTGGGGGACCACAAGCAAGTATCGGGGTCAGCCAAGCAAGGCCAGAGTTAGACTCGCTGGGGCCCATGGCAGAAACATGAAGGCCTGAGCCCTGTCACCCCAGGCTAAAGCCTGGGGAATGTAGCTGTCCAGGGGACCCCTGTGCTGTGAGCCCACAGGCAATTACCCTGCTTGCTACCCCTGGCATTTATATGCAGAAAAACCAGTTACTGTGGCACAGGAGGGATGTGGCGTTTTTATGGCATGTTGTGGGGAAAAGGCTAAGAGGTCCTGCTCTAAGCTAGTCATCTCTCGCCCTGGGAGCCTGCTTGGTAAGAGCCATTGAGAAGGGCTGGAGCAGTGGATGCTATGGGATTAGCTATATAGCAGCCAGCCAGCACACCTTCCTGTCCCACCTGCCGTCAGACCATGATCTTACTGGGTACCCGTCTTAACTCTTGAATCATTTATTGGAACTTGCCTCCCTGCTCTGCCCCCTTCTGCCTTGCAGCACAACGTGCCGCCAGACCCCAACAGGGATGTGCACAGAGCGCTGGGCAGGTCATCCGTAGCCTGGGTGATCCTGGTTGTGCAGGAGCTCTTGGTTCCTAGCCTGTGAAGCAGGAAGTAAAGTCCTGGTGGGGGTGCAAATGGAGTACTCATGCCTGCTGGAAGGAAGGAAAGCGCACAGCCTTCTGCGTGTACCCTGGCTGGAGTGCCTGTCTTCACATCATCCTCAGTCCTTCCACCCTTCCCACCCTGCCCAGCAGCCAGCCTGGCTGCTTCTCCATCCACCATGGAGATGCAGGCTGCAGGGTACGATGTCTGCACACAACGCGACTGCCCTGGCTGCAGCAGGTGGCCCATCCTGGTGAGGAGCAGATGGGTAGCAGAGGAGCTCTGGGCTCAGCCTGGCTGCATCTTTCACTGTTCCAGAATGGCAGCTCTGCACTCAGCAGCTTTAGTGGTGTGGCTGGTGGTACAGCTCTGGCAGGGCTTGCTTTGCTGCGTCTATTTCTGGTGGCTCCTGGGGCTGGGAGCAGAGAGGGGCTGGGCTCTGGCTGCACTGCTTCGCCCTTTAAGACTGGCAGGAGTGCGGACGACCGAGGTCCTGGCTGGAAGGGAGACGCAGGACATCCCCTTCCATGTGGCCTCAGCAGAGCGCGGCTTTGGTTGGCTGCTGGGCAGCCTCTGGAGGGCTGTGCTTTGGCTGGCTTGGCCGTCTGCAAGCCAGTGGGACGCTGCGCTGCACGGAGGTCTGTGCATGAAGGCAGGGGGGCTGCAGGAGAAGCAGGACCAGGAGTTAGAGATGCAGCCCCTGAGCAGGGGAAGTCTGCATGCAAACCTAGCCTTCACCCCCAGCTCCTCGCATGGGGGAAGTTTTAGGCTCACCCTGTTGCAGCCTTGTGGGGGGCTGTCACATGGTCCCTGGAGCCAGTCTGGGAGGAGGAACAAGCCCAGAGCTGGGTCTGTGGGATGAGCTGGGAAGAGAAGAACTTGGAGTTAGCACCGCTGGTTGCAGCTTTGACACTGGGCACCCCTGCTGCATCTGCAGGGGGCCAGGGCTGGCATGCAGCCGAATGAACATTCCTCCCTTTCTGTGCTTTGTGCACAGCACCGTCATGGCAGCTGTCCACCCCAGACAGACTCTGAACTGGCTGGGTGGGTCTAGGCCCGAGCCCTCCAGTGATGCCCGTTATCTAGCGTCAAGGGTTTTTCTTGCTCTGGTGGCCCCAGAGTGTGGTGAAAGCCTCCTCTCGTCTCTCTGGCAGAAACGGCTCCATTCTGGGCTCAGGCTGCTTGCTGGAAACTACGGCCTTGGGGTGCACTTGCCGAATGACTGCTGAGAGCTGCTGCAGTGTAGCACTCATAGGGATCATGGGATGCGCCTCCTATTCCCCAGGTGCCATGAGAGGTGCCTTCTACTCCCAGCCCAGCTGCATCCAGGAGGCCTAAGATGGGGTTCCTCTTCCCCAGCCCTAAAGCCGACTGAGACAGTGGGCTGTGGCCTAATTTCCTCACTTGCATGGGCTCAAGGGAGTAAAGGATGATCCTTGATTTCCCATCCCCAATGTCTACAGAGACTGTGGGCTTAGCCTCAAGCCCCACTGCTCCAGAGATCCAGGAGCCATGGGATGAGCCACGTGCCCTCCTTGTACAGCAGGGATCCTGCTGTTGCTCTGAGCCCCTAGTCTGCTTGCATTAGCAAGAGCCTATTGCTATTCAACCTGTGGCTTCCTTGGCCCTGAGAGGAGCCTCCTCTGCCTGGGGCAGGGTCTGACTCACCCTTAATGCTCCTTGCTGGGCTGCCTCTTTCATTTTCACCAGTGCCATCCTAAGTCGCGAGTTCTCCTCTTCCAGGACGCTGATCCGGATGTTGTTTGCCTGCAGCTGCTTCGCCATGTCATCAGCAATGTCCCCAGTGCCTGCAATGGAACTGGATTCCTTCACCGCAGGGAGAGGGACGTGGGTGTGCATACATCCGCCAGCCACAGTGAGGCTGCCTCATGCGCACATGCCTTCCCCTCCATCACCCCTCCTGGCGCAGACAGCCCAGAGTGCATGCAGCTAACCACTAGTAACACTGGACGCCAAGAGCAGCCTGACCGCAGGAATCTCGTCATCCAGCCACAGCCATTATGCCACAACAGCAGCAGGCCAGTTAAAAAGGAAAGGTGCTGCCTTTGCAGAGTCACAGCTGGAAGGCTGTGGCAACAGCAGCAAGAAAGCCGTATTCTTGTTACCAGCACGTGAGCTCTCTGTGTCTACTGCCAGGACTAGCAGGTGCAGGGGCTGTGCTGTGTAAGGCGGGGGGAAGCTGATGACATGCCCTCCCCATCGGCAGGGATGTCATGTAACCAGAGGAACCTCTATTCCAAATCCCACCCAGCATCTCGCCAATGGACACAAGGCCAAGACCAACTGTACATGCCTGCTAGCCCCAGGTGGGTTGGGGGAGGCAGAAGACCCCTAACGTTGCATGTAATCTCAGAGTCACTTGTCTCCTGGGGATCTCTCTGGACTGTGACTGATTTTGCAGGAAAAAAATTTTCCATGTTTAAAGTTTGTGATTTTTACGCTCATGCAGTTCTAAACCAGGTGCTGGATTCCCACACATGTATCTGAGGTACATGCCCTCTAGGCCCTCAGCGCATGAGCACTATTGTATGAGCTGGTGGGGGGGGCAGGAGAAGCCCGTTACCATCCAGCCTAGTGTGTTCTACCCCCTGCCAGGGTTCTCACTGCCTGCTGCCCTCTGCCTAAGCCTTCTGTTGCCTCTCACACCCTTACTCTCAAACTGCGCCTCAGCAGGGATGTGCAGGTCGGGAAAGGACACCAGCAGCCGCTCTCTCTCCTTCAGCTCCTGGAGCAGCAACTCAAGCTCGGTGATATTCCTGAGTAGTTCAGATGTGGACTGCTCCAGGCTCAGCTTCTCCTGCTGCAGGTTCTCAGTTAGCTGCTGCACTGGACAGAAAGAGGATGCTATGGTCCCAGCTGAGAGTGATTCTGCCCAGGGAGGACTGGGAGAGTGGAAGAGTTTATCATGCAGCTGTGACACTGTCCACTCCACCACCTCTGATCTCCCTGTCCGGACATGGCACACCATGTGACGAACCACCAAGTCTCGGTGTGACAAGGGAACATCTGCACCAGACAGACGTGGCGTTTGTCCAGGAACACTCACAGCGCCTACTAGGGCTCTGCTGAGAGGCCAGTCCCTGAGGCCCTGCTCCTTGGCACAAATTCCCCCCAGTCAGCGGGAGACAGACGCAGTAAAATGGAGTGGTGTTCTCAGGAGTGGCCCAGACAGGCTCATCCTGGACGCAGTGCCATCACAAGAGTCTTCACTGTTCTCCCCACCCGCTATCATTGCCCAGTGAGGCCTGCTCACCCCCTCACGCTCCCTGGTGTACCCCTTCTCTCCTCCCCACCCCCGGTGTCCGTGGAGCCCCCCAGTGCGGCTCTTGTACCCATTTCCCCTGCCACAGATGGAACTCCTGTGCTCTGGAGCCACCGACCTGCTGGGTGTCCAGCTGGCACTGAACCTGCTGCTTCTCGGCCTGACTCTCCTTCAGCTCATGCTCCAGTCTAGCCTTGTCCTCCTCGACTTCACCCAGGCTGGCCCTCAGCTCCTCACACTCCTGAGCCTGGCAGTCTAGCTGGTGCAACAGGGCCCTCTGCTTGGCTTGGAGCGACTTCCCGGAAAGAGACAGGCAGATGACATGGGCAGAGGTCACACTCAGCAGCCCAAGCAACCTTAAGGCAGGAAAGGTAATAATAAAAGGGGAAGGGGGCAGGCCCAGCTGGGGGAAGCAGGCCAGAGCATGCACTGGGGAAGGCAAGCGGAGCCTCACTGGGCAGCTTGGCCCACCCCACCAAGAAAGGGTGTGACTCCCTGGTACGCTGCAGCCTGGGATGCACAGGTCATAGCAGAGGACACCAGAGACTTCCTCTGCTGGCAGCACCAACCGGCCCCCAGTGGGCCTGGCTCCAAGGGAGGTCAAGCTGCTCCAGCTTTCACCAAAAGCACCCAGCCCTGCCAGCAGGCCCCAGAGTGCTCCCTGGAAGGCTGAACTATCAGCGGCCATTTCCAAAGCCAGCAGGTGACTGGCCACAAAATAGCCCAGTGTTGGGAGTCCAAAATAGGCCCCAGGGACTCTGGCCAAGTTGCACCAATCCATCAGACAGATTGGCTGTGTTCTGAAAGCAGGTCCCCCGCAACTGAGCAGGAGAGCACGGAGGTACGAGCCCCCTCACTCAGGTACACCGCTCCCCTCTCCCTGTCAGATACTCACCCCTCGAGCACCAGGCCAGCACAGTGCATCACCAGGAGAGTGAAGCAAAACAGCAGGGCCTGGGGGCAGGAACACTGAGCTGACCCAACCCCTCAGCAGCTGATGGAGAACCTGTTTACAGCCCTGGCACAGGGCAGCAGCAGAGGGAGCGGAACAGAAGGAGGGCAGGGCGGGGGAGCGGATGGGTAGAGCAGTAAGGCCCATGGGCAGCCAGTGGAGGGTAGAAGGGAGTTTGATTTGGGGAGGGAAGGGGCAAGCTCCTGCTCCTGCTCCTGCCCGGCCACACCTCCTCGTGCCTGCGCATGCTCTCCGCTCCGGCCTTCTCCTTATCCAGCTGCGTGGTGGCCCTGCTGAGCTCATGGCGTGCGCTCTCCAGCTGGCTGCTCAGCAGCTGCACTTGGTCTTCCAGCTGTGTCATCTGGCTCTTGCGGACCACCTCGGCCCTTGCCTCCTCCAGCAGCCTGCTCCTCGCCAGCTCTGTGAAAACAAACTGCCTGTCACCACGACCAGGGCTGGGCATGACCCTGCGGTAAGAGGAGGAGAGAGAGGAGAGGAAGCTTTCTGGTATGGCTTCTGATGGATTCCTCCCAGTTGGGGAGCCACCATTCCCACCTGGGTCTGCAACCTCGTGAGCCCCAACACACGGTGCCAGCGCCCAGGGCAAGCACGCCCCAACAGCCTGGTAAGTAGGCTCTTTAAGGGTCTCTGTGTGGCTGGTTCTGCATGGGTGCGTGAAATGTGGGAGGGTGGCACATGGAGCCTTTCCCTTGTGCAAGCAAGAAGCAGAGGGACTGGGTCATGCAAGCATTAGTCTTCCCAAAGACATGGGCCCACCCCCACATCTGTACAGGTCCCCAACAGGGAGGAGCAAAGAGGACAATTGCTCCAGGGCCCAGAGATTCTCAGGGGCCAAGAGCTCACGGCCACCACTATTGCAGGAGCAGCAGTGGCCTGAGTTCCAGGCCCTTTAAATCACTGCTGGGGCTCCACACGGTGCCTGCCAGGTGGCTCTCAGAGCTGGCTAGAGCATGGGGACCAGCACGGTATGCTCCTGGCAGTGCTGAGTGCTGGCTGCCCCAGCCCTACCCCTTCCAGAAGCATGAAGCTGCCCCCGGGGACCTTGCCCAGGGCCTAGCAAGTCTGTTGGCCCCACTACGCCTGTACCAAGAGCTGGCTTAATGCAGGGGAGCACTGTTATACCCATCTGATAGGTGGCAGAGAGCAGCCAACCGAGAGCCTTGGGTGGGATTCTAAGAGACAGCCAAGAGCCCACTTGCAGCTCCCACTGCCACACAGCTTCTCCCTGCCCCCATAAGGAGTAGCCCAGCCCCAGGCCACTCTTCCTGGGGAATCTCACATTTGCTAGTCTCTGCTCTGGAGGGGCTGAGGTTCTGGGAGGTGCACCAGCTCTTGACCCAACCCCAGGTTCTCCCTAGCAGGTTCCTTGCACAGAAGGGGTTAGAAGGCATTCAGGTACTGCAGAGATGGAGGCTATTTACATATACTGAGCGGAGAATTAGAAGCACTCACACCACTCCATGACTCCACTAGAGTCAACAGGCCTACGCTGGTGTAAAACAGCATGAGAGGGGAATAAAGTCCATGAATGGTATCGGGTGGGTGGATGAGAATTCTTACCCAGCTCTTGCATGGTAGCTTGTTGTGACAGCAGCTCCTTTTCCAAGGTGGAAATTCTCTCCTCCAAAATGACAGCACCTAAAACAACCACAACTAATGACTTAGCAAAGATCTCCAAGGTCCTTTACAGGACTTATGTAAGCGTACCAATCACAGCAGGGCATTTCTCATCAGCTGAGTGCATCAGCTGATGCTCTACTAAAGGCAAATGACATGGCTGATCACCTTTGTTAATACTGAACTGGTCCTAAGAGGCCCAGCCTTCCAACCAGAGAGAGATGGCAAACAGCACCTGTATGCTTAAAAGCCCCTTGAATGAAAGCTGGGAAATGTTTTTTTTTCTGGAAATAGATGTGCCGCATACAGACACCAGGATGGGATGGGACAGATGTTTTACTGATGCTCATTAGGGCCAAGCTCCATAATGCACTGCTCCTGAGTAATGTTAGCACCCAATAAACCATTCCTATCATCTCACCACACGTGTCTGTAGCTGTGTCTACACGTGCATGCTACTTCGAAGTAGCGGCACTAACTTCGAAATAGCGCCCGTCGCGGCTACACGCGTCGGGCACTATTTCGAAGTTAACTTCGACGTTAGGCAGCGAGACGTCGAAGTCACTAACCTCATGAGGGGATCGGAATAGCGCCCTACTTCGACGTTCAACGTCGAAGTAGGGACCGTGTAGACGATCCGCGTCCCGCAACGTCGAAATTGTGGGGTCCTCCATGGCAGCCATCAGCTAGGGGGTTGAGAGACGCTGCCTCTCCAGCCTGTGCGGGGCTCTATGGTCACCGTGGGCAGCAGCCCTTAGCCCAGGGCTTCTGGCTGCTGCTGCTGCAGCGGGGGATTCATGCTGCATGCACAGGGTCTCCAACTCGTTGTCGGCTCTGTGTATCTTGTGCTGTTTAGTGCAAGTGTGTCTGGGAGGGGCCCTTTAAGGGAGCGGCTGGCTGTTGAGTCCGCCCTGTGACCCTGTCTGCAGCTGTGCCTGGCACCCTTATTTCGATGTGTGCTACTGTGGCGTGTAGACGTTCCCTCGCTGCGCCTATTTCGATGTGGTGCTGCGCAACGTCAATGTTGAACATCGACGTTGCCAGCCCTGGAGGACATGTAGACGTTATTCATCGAAATAGCCTATTTCGATGTCGCCACATCGAAATAGGCTACTTCGATGTAGGCTTCACGTGTAGACGTAGCCTGTGTGTGTGAAAGGAAGTCACCCACTGGCACTGCTGCATCAGAGGTCTCAGGTCACCTGTCTTGTCACTTGTTAGGTTGGTGACTGGTGTGGATCAGCAAGATGATCAAGCAAATTGTGAAATGCCATCCTGACCCCTAAGGAGGATGTTTCCCTGTCTTTGAATGGCCACTTTATAGGCTAGTGAGTTAGAGACACAGCAAGGCCTGTTGTACTATTCTGAATCCCCCTGTCCATCTCATCAGCTTATACACTGAGCAGATGCCACTTGCCAGGCACAGTGAGCTGGCACTGGTGGCCAAAAGATTGTGAGCAGTGGGGAATAAAGGAGCCCAGAAGGCAGGAGTGAGTAGGAAACTGCCCCTCTTCCAGAAGCAAAAGTGAAGTGAGGGGTCTGCAACACCTGAATCTCTCAGCCACCAGCAATCTAGAGACCAATATATCCGTAATTTAAAGGGAACAATCAACTGTTAAGAGGTGTAATCCTAATCCCTTTGAAGGTAATAGCAAAATTCCCACTGATTTTGTGGGCCCAGGATTTTACCACAGACTGAGAACGTCTACTAACAATGGACAAAGTGGGACTAGCGCTGCACCTGTCTGTAGCTCTTCTTTGTCCTTTTCCAGTGTGGTTATGATCTGCAAATTCTCCTTGATCTTTCCCTCCAGGTGCTCCTCAGACTCTTTCCTCTGCCGTTCCAGAGTCTCCTTCTCCTTCTGAAGAAGCTTGTCAAAGTTCTCAACCTGCTGCCTCAGCTCGTGCTTCTGTTTCTCTGATTCTTCCAGCTCTGCCTTTAAAGGGTTGATCAGCTGCATCAGTGCCCCAAAATGTTTGTTGATACGGGAAAGATCTTTGCTCTGTTCTGATGCCCAGAAATTCATGTCCATAGTGGTGAGTGGCTTGTTGGCCAGGGTCTCCTCAATCGTCTCTTGGAATTTGCAGAGAGATGAGGGGATGTTCTGGCTCTGGCAGATGCTGATGATGACTTTCCCGACTGCCCAGAGACTGGCCTGGCCACTTGCACATGCCTCACAGGGCACCAGGGATGACTCAGCTGTCTGAGAATGGACACTGCAGACATTCTTGGTGACACGGTATGTAGACTGCAGCTGCGAAGTGGCTGAGGAACCCCAGTCCGGCACACAGGTGGTTTGTGACAGGCAGGAGGTGGTTGACGGGGCACTGGCTGATGAGGCACCGAATTCTGCAATTACAGGTGAGCAGCTTTTCAAATGCTCATTCTCAACTCTTACCTCTTGAAGGGTAGATTTCAGCACAGAGATGTTCTTCCTGTTAGCTTTCTTCTATTAGAGAGAAAACGCAGGAGAATGAAAATATTTGCTATCATGTTTAAACAAGTTATTCTCAACTATTTTTGCAGAACTGCTGCTCCCATAGTAGCCTGGAAAACCAGCAAAATGGTGCCCATTTAAAAAAACATAGAACTGGACACAAATAATTCCTGTAACCCCACAGGGACCTCTTTGCTTCACTACTGGTAACAAGACCAAAAGTACACCAGTAACGCCCGCCGGAACACTGGCATATCCTCATTGGGAGGGCATGTCAGTGGAAGTCTGTGATCAGCTTTAGTAGCTTCACCTTAGAGAAATGCTGCAGCAATTAAAGAGGTTCAGAGAGGGGCTACCAAGACCTGGCAGGATACCCCTGGGAAGTAGTCTGGCAAATACTGGGAGTATTTACCCTGGGAAGGAGAATTGTTTCAGGGAACACAACTGAGGTTGTAAAGTGGTCACTGGTCAGCACCCCCTTTTTTGCCCCATGATAGGAGAACAAAGGTTCCTTGGAAGAAAGTAACATGGACATATTTCGGACAAAAGGCATTACTTGATCACACTGCATGCTGGCAGCCTATGGAACTCCCTGCTGCAGTAGACCAGAGAGTCAAACAGACCAGCTGGGTTTTCAGAGGGGTGGGCAATTTTACATCCACAACATCATTTTAGCTAGTTCAGAGGACGAGATGAGGTTAAGCAAAGCTCATGCTTCAAAGTGTAGTCTGGTCACTGGAGGTTCAGCCACAAATGGGCTTAGTATAGCAAATCTTATAAAACAGGCAGGGAACATTTTTGGTCAGGAGCCACTGACCCACAGAAAAGGCATATGTGGGGGAGTCACACACGAGCAAACACCCCCACAAAACCCTCATGACTCACTTTCTCTCAATGCTTCCAAGGTGAGAAGCAAAAAAGTACCCACAACAAAACCAGCCCCCTCGTGCACCCTTGCCCAATGGGGGAGGGATGCCCATGGAGTGGGGGATGAGGCTCAGAGCTTCCAGACCCATGACACAGACACTTGCTGTGAGCTGGATCAAATTAAGCTGGAGGCCAGATTCAGCCCGCAGCCCATCAGTTCCCCACCCCTGACATACAGCATAGGCCCTGCAACACTAGGGCATGTCCTACCTCCATTACTAACTGCTGATGGAGAGCTGCCAGTTTCAGCATGCTGTTCCAGTACCTCCTCACAGCCAGCCCAATGGACATGCAGGGTCCCATTGCCCGGGAAGGGGGCACAGCTTGCTCACTGATGAGATTCTCCAGGTAGCCTGTGAAGCTCTGAAGCAGCAACAGCAGCCTTTTTTGACAGAAATGAAACAAGACTGTGAGTTGCATGAAATTTCTTTCTGAGAATGGGCTTTTTCACTACTGCCCAGCAAGTTGGGGGACAATATAAGGTGGACCAAGGTTAGCATTCAGCAAACAAAATACTCCAGAGGGGAGCCCCAGTTTCCTAGGGGTGAAAACAAGGCAGTGGGACCCTTTCTGTGCCAGGGAGCTGGATAGTCATGGGTCACCACTTGCATAACTTCCAATGCTGGGTCACTCTGTGGAGCAACATTCTTCTGAGTTCAGGGCCTGACTGTCCTCTCCTAGTGGCACAGATTCAAAGCCAAGCTCTCTGCTTGTAGACCGGGTATGAAGAGGTGGGTCCCACTTTGGCCCAGTGTTCAGGCCTTCAGGCTGCATTGAGAGTTACTTTTTTAAATTTAAGCAACATTTCACTTCCAGCTGTTTATTCCATCAATGCTACAAGCCTGAACCAAGAACTTTGCATTTATTAGATGTACTTGATTGCTTTAACCATTTCAGCTCTGTTCTTTCTTTTTATGACTAAACATTTAGATTTTAGATACTAAACATTTGGCAACAGCATGATCTTTGGTTAAGATTCCAAGTTATATATTGACTTGAGGTGGGGCTGGTCCTGGAGGATCAGAAAAACCTTTAATTAGGGACATTGGTTTTAATAGCCATTCATCCCTGTAAGGAGTGCTACTGGTGCCCCAGGGGAACTGGAATGTCTGAGGGAATTTATTGTATGACTTCTTGTTAGCCAGTGTGGTGAAACAGAAGTTCTCATTTTGGCTGGCTGGTGTAGCTCAGAAGTGGAGGAACCCCAGTCTATGGGCTGTTACTGCCCTTTTTCTCAGCAATTTGCCCTGCATTGGTACTCTCCATAGTGTCCCCTTACACAATGTTTAAAGCCCTTATAGTGGGAAACATCAGCCTCCCAGCACCTCAGTAAGAGGAGATTCTAGGGAAATGCTGCTAAAAGCTGTCCAAGTTCTTTGAGTATGTTGCATGTGCAGATCTATGCTCATGGTGCCAGCAGCAGCTATGCTATCAGTAGGGATCTGCAAAGACATTTCTCAAAGAAGAAATACAGATGCTAAGCCACAGACAAGTGACTGCACACAGAAACATCTTCCATGTTTCCCAGGGTCATGTGACTCTAAAGAGCTGAACACTGATATATGGTCTGTATGGAGGCAGTGTTTTCCCAACGAGCATTTCTGAAAGCAACTGAGGATGTTCAGACCAACCTTTTAAAAAGATCTCAGATGTATTCATCCTCTCACCTGTCAATCACCAGTTCAAGGAGCACTACATGGGAATGCTGGGTAAACTCCAGATCATTTTCCATATAGTCATAATGCTCCAGCAAAGTAACCAGATCCAGATCACACGACACTTTATTGGGGAACTTCCAGGATGGATAACGCACTGCCCCAGCCCGGGAGAAGACATCAATGATAGCTCCTTGCAGATCGGTGATGTCCTTCCTCAAGCTCTCCATACAGTTTGGATTGCCCAGCAGGTATGCCATTCCGTCAGCTGACTTCAGGCCACCAGTAGGAAAAGGCTCCTCTCATTGGCCTGATGGATGGATCTGCAGCAAATAACAACACTGAACATCATACTAACCAGCTGATCCCCTAAGGAAAGAAAATCAAGACAGATCAGACTCATTACTATACATCTCAGCTCTTCATGACTGCTATTACTTCTGCAAGTTCAAAAAAGATATGGCCCAGTGCATAGCACTATAAACAAGTCCTAAGACTTCACAGCTGTCACTACAGGTTGAACCTCTTTAATCCAGAACTCCTTCATCCAGCAAACTCTGTAATCCAGCATGATTTTAGTTAGCCAGATGACTACTTATCATGGGTGTGGCCAAGTTTCCCATGGTCCCATAAAGTTTGTTTACAGCCAGTAGGCCTGGCTCTGAGTGTTCTGGGCTGTTATTTAACTGTAACTTACCCCTCAATGTCTTCCAAGAGCCCAGTAAGCAGTGGAAGTGTTGGTAACATGCTAGAAAATATTGACTTCCCATCATCCAGCAAACACTCTTGTTCGGCACTAGTAAAGTCCTGAGAATGCTGGACAAAAGAGATTCAACCTGTGTGCAATGTGCTGTGCCACTGGAACTTCACACAAGTATACAAGTAAAGAAAGTGTGTGTTGTATACAAGTAACATCTAACCTGACACAGTGCCTTTTCCATCCCCAGACTCCCAAACACCCTGAAACCTGCTTCATAAACTACGGACATCACATCACCCAACTCACCTCTGTCTCAGGTGTTCCTCAAGCACAGTTAACACTTTGCGTGTCTCTAGCCATCTCCAACCAAAGATCTCAATGTGCTCTGAAAACATGCCTGCTTTAAGTCACACACCACCCAGAGATACCAGAGGATGGTATTATTCTACCCATTTGCAAATGGGGGAGCTGAGATACTGAGCCAGCCATAGAGCCAGAGAGAGAAAGAGATGGAGCCCAGGAACGCAGTTCTCTGTAAGTCACACAGCTGCCTAGCTCGCGCTGTGGCGGTGCTTAAGGCACCCATGCAAGGAGGGGAGGAAGGCCGTCTCAACCACAGGGGCCAGGGGAGTGATAGCCTGAGCAGGGCCTCTCCTTCGGACTGAAGGCAGCCATGGCCCGGCCCCAGCTTCCCCTGCTGCAGCTGGAGCAGCCCAGCCTCGGACCACCTGCTGCAATGGAGTGATGAAAGTGGCCTGTTTCCAGATGCCCCCCCCGCACCACAGGCAGAGCAGCGTGGGTGGCTGGGACCCCCCTGCAGTGGCTGGGACAGAGGGGACCCCGCACCACAGGCAGAGCAGCGTGGGTGGCTGGGACCCCCCTGCAGTGGCTGGGACAGAGGGGACCCCCCACCACAGGCAGAGCAGCGTGGGTGGCTGGGACCCCCCACCACAGGCAGAGCAGCGTGGGTGGCTGGGACCCCCCTGCAGTGGCTGGGACAGAGGGGACCCCGCACCACAGGCAGAGCAGCGTGGGTGGCTGGGACCCCCCTGCAGTGGCTGGGACAGAGGGGACCCCCCACCACAGGCAGCGCCCCCTTCCCAGAGCCCTGGCCCCCTGGCCCTGCCCGGCCCTGAGCCCCCCCGCAGCCCTGGCTTCAGCCCAGCCGCCCAGAGCGCTCGGAGGGGACACGGGAATACGGGGCACCACGGAGGGATCCAGGGACCGGGCGCGGGGGACCCACCTGCCGAGCTGCCCCTCCCCCCGGCTCGGAGCTGACCCGCTGCCTCAGCGTCGCCGTTTCCATGGCATCGATAGGGCCCCGCCTCTCTGCCGAATGAACCATCTGACCAATAGGATGTGAGGAGCGCTTCCAGCTCCCGCCGCCACACTAGAAAGTCAAGAGGGAAACACCCCCCCCCCCCGTTCCCTCAGTGGAACATGCCCATGTTGCTTCCGCTGCTTTCCTGGGAATAACCCCCATCCCCCCGCCCCAGTGACACGACGCAGTGGGTTGCGCGCGCATCACGGACTTTCCCACCCCTCGCTGCGCTGGTACCGCTGGACACCCCTCTCCCCCCCCCGAAGTGGAATAGTCCCAGGGGGGTGCGCGCGCAGCCTCGTGGACCCGCTTCCTCCCCGGCCCGTGTCTTCGACGTCGGCGAGGCCGAGGGCGGTGCGCGCGCAGCTCGCTGGGAAGCGGCCGCCATTTCGCGCGCGGCGGCGGCGGGGGTCGGTCCGCGCCGCTCGGTTCTCGCCGCCCAGGCACCATGCCGGCCGGGCCGGTGCAGGCGCTGCCGCCCGCGCAGCCGGCGCCCACGGAAGGCAAACAGGTACCGGGCTGCGACGCTCGGCCGGCCCGGCCCTCTCCCGCCGCCGGGGGAAGGCGGCCGCTCGCTGCCCGCAGCGCCAGGAGGCCTGGCTGCGCCTCGCCCCTGCCCGGAGCAGGCCGCTCGCCGCAGGCTGGCTCGGCCCTGGCGGGACGGGCCCTGCTGCGTCTCCCTCCACGCGGGCCGCCCGGGCGGGGCACGTGCGGCCATCGCGGCCTGTGTGGGGTGGGCGCGGTGCGCTGTCGGTCCTTCCTCCCGGCGCGGGTCACAGAGGGGCCGGACGGACGGAACAGGTGCGCTGCGCACCCCTGCAGCGAGAGCGCGAGTCTCGGTGTCCCGCTGCCTGCTCCGAACCAGGAGCTTAACATCGCCTGGCGCTTTGCCCCGTAGCTTCTGCCTCAGGGTCGTTCTCCTCCTGCTCCATCGTCCGGCCGAAAACCTCCTTCCTGAGTAGCAGAGAGGTCCCGCTCTCAGCCTGTGCCCCGACGGGGCCGAGCAGCGGCGCTGTAGCGCTTTAGCGGCTAACAAAACGGCCTGTTGGCTGACGAGCCCCGTGGGGCTGGAGACAGCGCCGCCGAGCCCCACCGCAGCTCATCACCTGGTGATTTGCTGTGTGAAAGTGCTACGTGGCTGCTCGTTTGTTCTCTTTCCTTGGGCCTTTGGAGGCTGAGTGGCACATCCGTTGTCATACGGGACTGTCGGAGTTTGCCCCTTGGGATGACTAGTGTGTAGTTGACGTCAGTGTTTTTCACAGTTTCTGAGGGGTGTTGGCAGCTCTCAGTGCTGTTTGAACAAATACAGTTGTCTGAGTGTGGGCCGGTTTGCTTGAAAGGTCTCTAAGCTAGAGATGCGTTTTGGATTGTCAGCTTGAGCCTTCAGAGATGAAATTCTTGTTCTTAGGGCAACCAGAAGGAAAATGGAAGGGTTTATATAGAAGTCTCTTTCGGTATCATGTGTTTTATTCAGGCTATACCAGACTGAAACCATTTTCACCCCACAGTCCTTCTGTACTCTAAAGAGCTAATATTTTCCATCTCCTTTGAGTCTGAGTGCTGCTTTCCCCCATACTTTTTTCAAAACCGCTTTTCTGTGACAATTTTTCCTTTCTTCAGCTACATTGGGGCAATCTGCCAACTCCAGTAAATAACTGCTTCAGGCCATTCATACTGATAAAGCAACTCTCATGAAAAGTTCTAGGGATTGTGCTCAAGTCAGCTCTTCCTTTCATGTAATTTAGGAAATTAAACTCTCAAGCTGCTTTGGTCCATTTCTTACAAAGGCACTTTTGGCACAGTTTGGGGAGGGTCAAACCCTAAAGTCTCCTTTACATGGAATTCATCCATTCAAATATTAGCTTCTTATTGGGGGTCTGAGAGGGTGTCCACAAATGTTTCAAAATGTCCAGATCAACCCTAGCTAGATGGACAAAGTCCTTCATTTTGTATGTCACCAACCCTTTTCCCTGGCAGCACTTACAACCCACTCTTCTAAGCTGTCAGCTGAAAGGCAAAGGGCTTCAGCAGAGTTGTTTAAGACTGCCACCTGTGGTCTGTCTTATACCTCCTGAGACACTGTTCCCTTCATGGCCTATCCTCTGCAGCAGATACCCTAGGCAACTTGCTGCTTGATAACAGCAGTGGATGCTGCTGTTTAGAGCCTGATGGTTCATATTGTCAAATGAGTAGGAGCAAAAAGGAAAAATCACTGTCAAACTACCTACATTTTTTAAACAAAACATTCAACAATCCAGCATTTGACACTTTCAGGCTTTGAATAATACCTATTCGTTCCATGGGACTTGCCATTGGTAGGTGTCAATGTGCTTTTGGAGGAGGTGGGTATCCTTATCTTATTTTATAACTGGAGAAATTGCAGCACTGAGAGGTGAAGTGATTTGTCCAAAGTCACCCAGCAAACCAATATCAGAGCTGGGAGTAGAACCCAAGCTCCCAAATCACAGTCCAATGTCTTGGCCTACTACCTGGCACAGCAGGTTGGTCTCTTTTGCCCAAGCACAACAGCTAATCTCCTAGAATGTGATGATAATAGGATGAAAATTTCCCTTTATGACCAGCTTTGATTTTGTTGTTATAGTATCACGATATGCTGATCACAGATTCTACAGTGAAGAGAGCTGAGCTGCTTTCTCTATCTCCATGTAACCATTGTGTCTGGGGTGGCAGCACTATTGTTTGGGTAAATGAGAGGGGATAGAGTAAGACTGTAGAAAACCTCTCATTTGTTCTTACTACAGCCAGAAGATGAGCCGAAAGAGGAAGCGGCTCCAGCCAAACCTGTTGTGGGAATTATATACCCTCCTCCAGAAGTCAGGAATATTGTGGACAAGACTGCCAGCTTTGTAGCTAGGTAAGTAATAATTAGGTTGGGCTTTTATATTTCATAGCATTTTCAAGCCCTCTTGGAAATTCCATTCACTGCACAGATCCAGAAACTGGAGCAGATCTGCATGTTAATAGGTATCAGAATCTGCTTAAGCATTAAACATTGTTCCAACAAATATGCCACACCAACAACTGATGCACAGTACTTTTCCTGGCATTACTAGACACACTTATTCCATCAGTCTGTTCAGAATCTGCAGGTCAGTTGGTGGGTCTGAACCATGGTTTTGTGCTGCCTTGCAAAATCATAAAGAAAATTTACCAGTTAAGGTGCAAAATATGCTGTCTTTGCCACAAGGAGAATGGTAGGAAAAAACAAGATTCTACTTGTCTGTCAATGATTACACCCTCAAAATAAGATGTTGAGCAGAATTAACTAAGTGTGCTTCAGCAGTTTAGTTCATTGTGTGTTTGGCGGGGACATGCTTTCTCTGTGCTGGATTGTTCTGTGATCGGAAAGGTGTATTCCAGGATTCTACCAGAAATGGGAGACTAGTACCCTCTGTAGAGAACAAATTACCTGGAGAGTCAAGTGCCAGAGGGATAGCCAAGTTAGTCTGTATCTGCAAAAACAACAAGAAGTCCTGTGGCTCCTTATGGACTGACAGATATTTTGTTAGTCTATAAGGAGCCACAGGACTTCTTGTTGTTTCTGGAGAGTCAGTGATACTGTTGCACTGAACATATTTTACAGTCTGTAAACCAAATTATAGGCTTATAGAATGTTAAGAACAGAACTACCTACCACTTCCTTGTTGGGGTGTTATGGGTAAACACCTATATTTATCAGTATGTGGTTCTGTAAACAGATTCAGTCCGTATGAAATGAGTGATAGAGCAGCATGCAAAGTTTAAGTAATTGAAATGAAATTATTAGTGATTGGGCAACAAAATAGCAAATTAAATTTAATGTTGATAAATGTGAAGTAACGTGTGTTGGAAAATATAATCCCAACTACACATACAAAATGGTGGGGACTAGTTTAGCTAAGCCATCCAAGAGAGAGATCTTGGTGTCATTGTGGATAGTTCTCTGAGAACATCCACTCAGTGTTCAGCAGCAGTCAAAAAAGCAAACAGAATATTAGGGATCATTAAAAGCAGGTTAGAGAATAAGACAATGACTATCTTAATGCCTCTGTATAAATCCATGGTATGCGCATATATTGAATACGGTGTACAGGTGTTGTTGCCTCATCTCAAAAAAGTTTTATATTGGCATTGGAACAAGTCAGAAAAAGGCTACTAAAATGAACAGGGGTTTAGAAGAGGTGCCATATGAAGAAAGATTAAAAAGGCTGGGACTTTTCATCTTAGAAAAACAGGAAGCTAAGGGAGAATATGATAGAGGTTTATAAAATAACTGGTGTGGAAAAGTGAATAAGGAAAAGTCAGTTACTTGTTCCCATAACATAAGAACTAGGGGTCCCCAGATGAAATTAATGGATAACAGGTTCAAAACATACACAAGGACATTTTCCTTGATGCCATGCAGTGCACAGCAAGCCTGTGGAACTCCTTGCCAGAGAATGTTGTGAAGACCAAGACTTTAGCAGGGTTCAAAAAAAGAACTAAATCAATTCATGGAGGTTAGGTCCATCAGCGACTATTAGCCAGGATGGGCAGGAATGGTGCACCCAGCCTCTGTTTGTCAGAGGCTGGACATGGATGAGAGGAGAGGGATCATTTTGATTCTGTGCTGTTCACTCCCTCAGGGCATCTGGCATTGGCCTCTGTCGGAAGACAAGATACTGGGCTAGATGGACCATTGGTCTTGACCCATTATGGCTGTAATTATGTGTTAAATCTCAGGCAATTTGAATCATTGTTCTAAATGCTCGGTCTCCTTGGTGCAGTACTTCTGATATTTAACATTAGTTTTGTTTATGTGAGTGTGTGTGCTTGGTGAGGTGAATAAGTGTCACTAAGAGAATTGTTTAGATTGTGTTGGTGTAACACAGTGGGGTTTGGGGATTTTATTCCCCTGGTTGTGTTGCATGTGTTTCCTGATGCTCTGTAGTTCCCCTAAGTTTCACTAGGATGCATCAGTAGGTAGTGGTAATGTGAGCCCAAAGGTGATGCCTTTTGTTCCCTGGGAAACAGAACAAAGAGGGTTGGTGGGACTTGGCCAGTTTGAATTGGAACTGGGAGTTGGAAGGCAATAGCTTTGGCTGTGTGGGGCCCTCAGGGCCTTCTCTCACAAAAATGGATTGGACTTACTGCTTCTGGTTGCCGTACTGACAGCTCTGTACTACACTGTGTTGCTGTTGACTAATAAACCTTCTGTTCTACCTGCTGAGTGAGAGCAGGGCTCCTACACAGGCATGTTACATGGATACAGATGCAGAAGGTATAAGGAGTATATGGTTGGTTAGGGGTGTAAAATCCTGTTTTAAATTAACTTTCTCCCCCGGGGCACACCAGGGACCTGTCTGTGACAGGAAGGCAGGCCTCTCCTAATCCCTCCCACCGCAGGGAGCTGCTCCAGCTTTTTCCAGTCAACCACTGATAGCCTCATTAGTAGTACTGGAGTCCCACATAGATCTCATTAGAAACTGTCCATGCTCAAAGTTTGAACATGAACTGCCAGCTTTTGATGGTCATGCCGCTGGCATACCAAATGGTGTATTAGCTGAATAGTAACAGAGAAGTAGCCGTGTTAGTCTGTACTCCAAAAAAAACAAAGCAGCAGGAATGTAACACTTTAAAGGCTAACAAAGTAATTTATTTGGTGATGAGCTTTTGTGGGACAAACCCACTTCAGATCAATTTTGTTTCCAACACAGACTGACATTAACATCCCCCCCACTTCTCACTCCCTTCATAGAATCATAGCACTGGAAGGGACCTCAGGAAGTCATCTAGTCCAGCCCCCTGCTTCAAGCAGGATCAACCCCCACTAAGTCATCACAGCCAGGACCTTGTCCAGCCGGGACTTAAAAACCTTGAAGAATGGAGAATCTACCACTTCTCTAGGCAACACATTCCAATGCTTCACCACCCTCCTGGTGAAGTAGTTTTTCCTAATATCTAACCTATACCTCTCCCTCTTCAACTTCAGACCATTACTTCTTGTTCTGCCATCTGACACCAGTGAGAACAGTTTCTCACCCTCCTTTTCAGAGCTCCCCTTCAGGAAGTTGAAGGCTGCTATTAAATCACCTCTAAGTCTTCTCTTCTGTAAAGTAAACAAGCCCAAATCCCTCAGCCTCTCCTCATAGGTCTTGTGCTCCAGCCCTTTAATCATTTTTGTCGCCCTTCGCTGAACCTGCTGCAGCAAATCTTCATCCTTTTCATAGTGGGGGCCCCAAAACTGCACACAATATTCGAGATGTGGCCTCACCGAGTTGCGCATATCTCCGGTTAATGCGACTGCCATCCCTAACAGGAGTGGTTTCATGCTCCTGTCGGGTGGCAGCCGAGAGTCAGGCTGCCTGGGAGTGGTGGGGAGCAGGGAGCCAGGCTGTCCTTGGTTTCCGGCTCCCCTCCACTGGCTGGAACCAGGAAACTGACCAGCTTATGGCTGGTTAGTTTCCAGAGTCCCCTAAGTGGTGGGGAGCTGGGAGGCAAGCAGCAGACTAGTTCTGGCTGCCCTGCACTGGAGGAACCAGGAAACTGACCAGCCATGAGCTGGTTAGTTTCCCAGGTCCTGGGGGAGCTGGGAACTAGGCTGCCTCTTGGGTCCCCTCTCCCTGCTGTTCTAGGAACCAAGAAACTCACCAGCCCTAAGTTAAGTTATGCATGGGTTGCATGAACACAATCCCCATGTAACTCAAGGGTTTACTGTATGTAGATAAATGATTGTGGGAAGATGGATGATACGTTGGCTCTGGCAGGAGACAAGTTCTTGGTCTTGCTGATGGTTAACAAATTGTTCAAGAGGAGGTAAACAAATGGATGAAAACTTCAGCTGTAGTGCAAATTCTTGAGCCTTCTGGCATCCCTGCATGAAAGCACATAATGTTTCATTGCAGCGATAAAAGGCTAAGTTATCCCTTTTGACCAAAATCAGTTACTGAATTTTGGTGTCTTAAAAGTTAAATATTATATATTAAGTGAATCTTGTTGAACAGACTGATGGAATAAGTGTGTCTAGTAATGCCAGGAAAAGTATTGTGCATCAGTTGTTGGTGTGGCATATTTGTTGGAACAATGTTTAATGCTTAAGTAGGATTTAAATATGACGTATGGAAATTGAAATTATAAACTCCTCAGTCTTGTTTAAACAAATAAGCGGGGTGGCTGATTTGGGAAGTGGAAGTCCAGATAGCTGATAACTTTATCTTCTAGTGTAGGAGTCAGCAACCAGAATAGCAAGAAGAGCATTTTTCTTTGAATTTGGTAAAACTCAGTAATTCAAGAGCAGCAATGCACGTGAATAAGACTTTTATTAGCAATGTGATCAAAACACTGATGGTGTCATATCCCACAATGCACTGCATATATAAAGGCATAATTATCCAAAATTTCAAGATCACGTATCATTTGCGATTTACATATGAGTTGTTCATTGTTGGGTTTTTAGACATTTACCATATATCGAACAATCAGGAGGGCTTTCTTTAAACTTTACAATTAAAGGGTTGGGAGCTGCAAAGAAGTCCTCAGAAGAGCTCCATGTGGCTCCAGAGCTTCAGGTTGCAGACTCCATTAAGTGCTTAAAAGCAGCATCACAGTACAATCAATTCTTGGGTTGGCTGCTTGACCATTTATTTTCCACTTTTAGGAATCTTGTTGAAGGAAATGCTGTGCACAGTGCACTTTAAGGAACAAAGTTGATGCATTTTATATAATGTAGCAATCTCTTATTGGTCTAATCAACAGTCTTTTCTCTTCTCTAATAACCAATGGATGTTTGTCTGAAATAGAGCCTAATTGTTATACAAGCAACTAAAGATGTAAGTGATTTTTAACTGTGTTAAGAAATATTGGTCCTGAAGTGCTGAAACGATAAACCAAAGTTTCTTTGTGTAAAAATGAATTGTGTAGGTCAGAAATTGGCTGGTGGGTTGGTCATGATTTATTTAGCTTTCTAGAGAAGTGATATTAAATATCATGGGGGAAAAAGACCATAGTAGTCAGATGGGGTGTGGGTGCACTGACTTTACTTTTAGTAGTTGTGAAATGGGTCTTCACATCAGTGTTGACTGTTCTCATCTTGCTTTTTTTCCCCAGAAATGGCCCAGAATTTGAAGCTCGAATCCGCCAGAATGAAATAAACAACCCCAAGTTCAATTTTTTGAACCCCAATGATCCTTACCATGCATACTACCGGCACAAAGTCAGTGAGTTCAAAGAGGGCAAGGCACAGGAACCCTCAGCTGCCATCCCCAAGGTCATGCAACAGCAACAAAGTGCTCAGCAACAGCTTCCCCAGAAGGTAAATGGTTCATTTCTCTTGTTAGCCAGAAGTTGGCCCATGGGGTGTCAGTTCTGATCTTGTCTTTCAACCTCCTTGATCAGACAAGCTGCGGGTTTGTTCTTTGTGTTGACGTTGGCACAGTGGAAATCAACATTGAGGGACTGAATTGTACAATGCCCAGGCTGCCTCTTTTGTTGCACATGTGTATGCCTCTCAATGCCCATGGCTCACATGCCTTGAAACTTGACAAAGCTGAGATGCTTGCAGATATTGATCCTTGTTTGACCAGGATTATTCCTGATGAGATTATCATGTGATTGTCAGTCTTGTATGTAGCTGGAACAGCCTGCTGGAAGTAAATTACCTGGTGGTACCCTGCAATCAGTGCGAAGAGTTCTGCTGGGCTGCTTGCATGTATATTGCTAACTGTAAAGAGGTTATTCTGTTCTAGATTTGACTTTAACAAATAGGAAGGAACTGGTTGAGAATTTGAAAATGGAAGGCACCTTTGGTAAAAGTGATCATGAAATACTAGAGTTCACGATCTTAAGGAAGAGTAGGAGGGAAAACACAACATAAAGACAATGGATTTCAAGAAGGGAGACTTTAGAAAGCTCAGTGTAAGATAGGTAAGGTCCATGCCAACTCCTTGAGTTGATGAACCTACTTTAGGACCTCTCAAGGTTCCTTCCAATTTGTGATTTAATTGTGTGAAAACATGAAGTACAAAATGTTGCTAAGAAGACAACTAGAGAAAACAGTCTTGGAATCATAATAGAACTGGATTCCTTAATTATTTGCTCTGTTCTTCGTACAGATGGTAAGCTGACTGGTCTGTAGTTTCCTGGGATGTCCTAATTTCCCTTTATAGATGTGCCTTATATTTACCATTTTCCAGGCTTCTGGAATCTCCCTTTCCCTGACTTTTCAAAGGTAATAGCTAATGGCTCTAATATCTCTTTTTAATCAGCTCCTTGAGTATTTTACGGTGCATTTCATTATGCCCGGTGATTTGAAGACCTCTAACATGTCTAAATAATCTTCAACTTCTTTTCCTGTTTTCACTTCTGAACCTACCCTATTTTCACCAGTATTTGCTATTAACAGAGAGGTAGCCATGTTAGTGTCTATCCTACCAAAACAAAAAAGCAGTCATGTACCACTTTAAAGACAAACAAAAGTTGTTAGGCGATGAGGTTTCGTGGGGCAGACCCACTTCTTCAGGTAGTGCTTTACTGGAAATGGCATGATGGTTTTATAACAGAGATCCAAAAAAAAGTTTAAATAAAAACCAATAAGTCAGATACATAGGACAGAAGGGGGTGGAGGTGGTGGAGGATAGGGAGGAGGGGAGAAAATTACTGATTGTAGGTGCCCTTCCTGAGATCACTACGAATATCCAAGATGGGGAAGCTGTTTTTGTAATGCATGAGGTAATTGCCATTTACAATACTTACTATGTTAGGCATCTAATTATCACCAACTTTCATACTGAAAACCAAAACAAAGAAGTCCTTAAGCACTTCTGCCATTTCCACATTTTCTGGTATTGATTTTATCTCTCCATTAAGTAATGGTCCTACAAAGTTCTTGATTTTTCCTCTTCTAATGTATTTGTAGAATGTTTAATTGTTAACCTGTATGTCTCTTATTAGTTTAATCTTTTTTTTCTGCCTGAGCTCTTCTAATTTTGTCCCTACATACATTTTGTTTATATTCATCCTTTTGTCACTTGACCTAGTTTCTATTTTTTTAAGATCATTCAGGATCTGCTGGCTAAGCTGTAGTGGTCTCTTGCCATACTTCCTATATTTCCAATGCAATGGAATAGTTTGCTCTTGAGCTCTCAGTAATATCTCTTTGAAAAACTGTCTTCAGTTGTTTTTTCTTCTTAGACTTGCTTCCCATTGGACCTTGCCTACAAACTCCCCAAGTTTGCTGAGCTCTGCTGCCTTAAAATCCATTTTCTTTGTTTTGCTGTTATCCCTCCCACAATTCCTAAGCCGCATAAAGCTATCATGAAATGATAGTTCCACCCAAGCTGCCTTCCATTTCCAGATTCTCAGCCAGTTCCTCCTTATTTGTCAAAATCAAATCTAGAACAGCCTCCTTCCTAGTAGCTTACTCCACCTTCTGGGGGAAAAAAATGTTCTTCAGTACATTCTGAGAACTTGTTGAATAATGTATGCCCTGCTGTGTTGTTTTCCTGGCAAATGTCTGGATAGCTGAAGTTCCCTGTCAGCACCAAGTCGTGTGCTTTGGATGACTTTGTTAGTTCAAAAAAGCTTCACCCATCTCTTCTTCTTGGTTAGGTTGTCTAGTAGATCCCTACCATGACAACCCTCTTGTTTTTACCCCTTTTATCCTCAGAGACTCTCAGCATGTCTGTCCTCTTTCCATCCCAACTTCAGTCCAAATGTATACATTTTCAATGCATAAGGTAACACCACCTCCCTTTTCCCCAAGTGTCCTTACTGAGCAAGCTGTATCCTTCTGTACCAATATTCCAGTCGTGTATTATCCCAACAAGTCTCTGTGATTCCAGGTATATCATAGATGTGTTTTTATTTACTGACCATTCAAGTTCTTCCTGCATATTCCCCATACTTCTTGTATTAATATACAGACAACTAAAATATTGATTTGATTTTTGTCCCCCAGTCCTGTCTTGTCTCTCCTTTATCCCTGATGTAACAGCCTTTCTGACCTGTCTCCATATTTTTGACTTTAGTCACCTATTCCCATCAAACCTAGTTTAGAGCCAGATAATCTAACATAGGAGGGTCTTAATCTGTGTTGGACCTGATTCAGGTATACGTCAGATGTCAAGAAGTCACTAGCTGAATGTACCTGCTTCATGCACTCTATACAGTCATTGATGAGATGTTAACCAGAAAACACAATCGTAACTAATCCTGTTCTTCCAGCCATCTTTGGTAGTTGAATTTTTTTTTTCAGTAGTGGCCTATTTAAATGGCTTATGGATGAATTATACAGTGTTACTACCTTGTACCTTTCTTGCAGTTATTGCACTAGGTGTTTTATTTATTCCATGTAGTTAGTGAAAACCACTGGCCTTCCCAAACAGCTACCTAGGAGGAGTGAGCAGTGGCTTTCATGCGTGCAGTTAGAGCACTCTCTGGGTTCCCCTTTGTAGGTACAGGCACAGGTGATCCAGGAGACAGTCGTTCCAAAGGAGCCACCTCCAGAGTTTGAGTTTATCGCAGATCCTCCCTCAATCTCAGCCTTCGACTTGGACGTGGTGAAGCTGACTGCACAGTTTGTAGCTCGGAATGGCCGTCAGTTCCTGACTCAGCTGATGCAGAAAGAGCAGAGGAATTACCAGTTTGACTTCCTGCGCCCACAGCATAGCCTTTTTAACTACTTCACCAAACTGGTTGAGCAGTACACCAAGGTATTTTGGGCTTCCTCTTATCTGAAAACATTATTTCAGCATTATCAAGCAGCCAGTCTAGAAGAAGGAAATAAAAAAAACCTTCTGGCTGTCCTCTTTGTGTACAGGGAAAGAATATTTGTCAGAAAAAGGCATATGATGCCTAATACAATAAGGGCCCAAAATTGATTTGGGTGTTCTCAGTGTTAATGCAGAAAAAAATTGTTCCTTTGTAGCAGGGATGGGGAATCCCTGACTCGTGATCTGCATCCAGACTGTGGCTTGTCTGGCTCTGGGCCCCGAAGCTTGGGGCTCCCCTCCCCAGCATCCAGCCCACAGTGGGGTTACAGGTGGGGAACCCAAGCCTCATGGGCCGGATCAGGTGAGCTGGCACCGCATCAAGCCACAGGCTCTGCCAGTGGCAGAGGGGAGCAGGAAGCAGCTCTAGGCTCTGCTGCTGCTCACTGCTATGCGTCATGTCATGTCCTGTCTCCCCTTCTTCCCCGCCCCCCCCCCCCCCCGCCCCCCCCAAACAATCCGGGGAAAGCGTAGGGTGAGCAGCTGCAGCATGTCCCAGAGTCTTCGTTCTGCTGCTCTGTTTGGCTGGAATCAGAGCAGCAGAGGGTGGTGCCTGGGAGCAGTGTGGGAGGGCACAGAGCCATGTGCATCCGAGGGTGCTGCCCAGGTAAGCTTCACACCAGTTGCCCATACCCTGTGCCCCTCGACCCCTACTGCAGCTCCCCTTTCCACTCAGGTCTCCCTCCTACCCACAACCCCAGTCCCACCCCCTTCCTGCACCCTCTTCACACCGACTCCCCACGCACATCCTACTACCTCCCTGATCCCTCCCTAAAGACCCAGCACCCCATACCCTTCTATATCCCCTTCAACCCAAGATCCTCACCCCACCCCCCAGCTGCTCCTAGGTCCACCACCTGCAGCCCACTCCTGCACCTCATTTCCACCAAGACCCCCACCACACACTAAGCCCCTCAGTTTTGGCCCCATCCCAAAACCCATAGGGGCAAAGAAGAATGTACCAACTCTGGCCCCTCTAGGTTCCAGGGCTGGTGTGTGAGGGGACTGTCTCCTTTCTTCGCTTTTCAGTTGGGGGCCCACATCGGGGGGTGGAGGGGGTGGATTTGTAATTTTGCTTCTCAGTTGTATGGCCCCTGACTGACTTTGTCTATGGGCCAGTGGCCCCTGATCTGAAAAAGGGTCCCCACCTCTGCTTTTTCAAGCAAGAAGAGCAGGTGACGTGGCAGAGAGGGAGAATATTGTAACTGGTTATTGGTGTAGGCTAAAAGTCGGGGAGCAACAGGAGAAATGGAGCTTAGCTTCAGAAGAGCCAGACGTTTTTTGTCTAGTATAGAAACGAGATAATCGGAATAGCTTAAGAATCAGTTTCTGTGGTTGTCATCACTGATCTCCTGAAACCATTTCAGATCTTGATCCCGCCTAAAGGTTTACTTCTCAAACTCAAGAAGGAGGCTGAAAACCCTAGAGAAGTCCTGGATCAGGTAACTTGTGAATAATTTCTGCAAAAGTATCAAAGCACTTCAGTCTTGTTCTGAAATATTTCTGGTTTGGAGCTCAGCATCTAGCTATTAATTGACACCATGTGTAAGCACAATGAGAAAAAGCCCTTCCCCAAGAATGAGGGAAGAAGCTGCTCTGGTCAATCGCTTGTGTAGCACACTTTCTGTTTTATGCCTAGGGGAATTCTGTGCACAGTATTTGAAAATTCTGCAAATTTTTGTTGAAATGATACCTGTATAATCAGTTTGTTATTTTGGTGACTAGCAGATGTACCTGCCGTTGCTCAGGTTCCTTTTCTGCTTCTCTTTCCCCTGTCCATGGGGGTGGGGGTATGGATGAGGCTCTCAGCCTGTCCACCTGTCCTCGGGTTTGGGGGGATGGTGGGTAGAGCCCAACCTGTTCAGGGAGGCGAGTGGGGCAGGGGGGCTCGTTTGGACTATAGATCTTGGCCCAGCCTTGCCTGTCCCTGGTTTGGGGTCCCACGTCAGACCATGTCTCATAGTCCCCTTTGCCTGCCCCAAGGGTGGGGCCTGGGTTTAAGTCCAGCCTGAGTGCTCCAGGAGCTGGGCTCGGAGAGGTGGTGGGGGCCAGGCTGCAGTGCTATGGCCAGACGCAGCCTGAACTCCAAGAGGTGGCGGGGTAGGGATATTGGGGCTGAGCCCCAGTGCTGGGGTCAAGGTTGGCATGGTAATATGCCCAGCCTCAGCTTGAAGTCAGAGGGATGGGGGAGTAGTTCCGGGGGTTGATGAAGGTCATGGGCCAGGCCTGGGTTCCTGGCGCTGGCATCTGGGGTGGGAGGGATCAATGTGGGCTTGAGTGCTGGGGCTGGAGAGGGGATAGGACACTTATCTGTCTAGTGGCCTGTGGGGCAGAGAGCCCTTTCTGCACATGGCCACTGTGTTCCTGCTGCAAGGTCACTCTGCAGAGTCTCTGTTCCCTGCAGTTGCTGTGCCCAGTGGTGAGTCTGATGTGTGTCCGCCCTTCTCTCGGTGCTCCTCCCTTTCCATGTTTGGAAAACTGTGGGATTTCAGTCTCTTCCCACTTTCCAGGGACAACCAAGCCCTGACCTTGGTTTAAGTTAGGGTACGAGGAAGTTGCATACCAAATTTTGTGGTTTAAGAGGAATTCTTGAACCAACATACAGACAGGTGTACTCTCTAGAATATATAGATAAGTAGATTTCCAAATACCTCTCAGCAACTATGTCTGTAACCGTGTGCGCACATGCACATGGACACTAATTTAGCTGCAACTCATCAGGATACATCTTGGAGTCATTGTGGATAGTTCTCTGAAAACATCAACGCAGCATGCAGGAGCAGTCGAAAAAGCAGACGGGATGTTAGGAGTCATTTAAAAAGATAGAGAATAAAACAGAGAATATCTTATTGCCCTTATAGAAAACAAAGGTACGCCCACGTCTTGAGTACTGCGTACAGATGTGGTCTCATCTCATCTCACAAAAAGATATATTGGCATTAGAAAAGGTTCAAAAAAGGGCAACTAAAATGACTAGGGGTTTGGAATAGGTCATGTAAGACGAGAGAGTAAAGAGACTAGGACTTTTCATCTTAGAAAAGAGAAGACACGGTGATAGGATAGAGGTATATAAAACTGGGTGTGGAGAAGGTAGACAAGGAAAAATTATTTACTTGTTCCCATAATATCAGAACTAGAGGACACCAAGGCTGTGTCTACACTAGACAAAAACTTCGAAATGGCCATTTTACTAATGAAGCGCTGAAATACATATTCAGCGCCTCATTAGCATGCGGGTGGCTGTGGCACTTCGAAATTGACGCGGCTCGCCGCTGTGCTGCTCATCCCGACGGGGCTCCTTCTCGAAAGGACCCCGGCAACTTCGAAGTCCCCTTATTGCCGTCTGCTCATAGGAATAAGGGGACTTCGAAGTAGCCGGGGTCCTTTCGAAAAGGAGCCCCATCGGGACGAGCAGTGCGGTGGCGAGGCGCGTCAATTTGGAAGTGCCGCTGCCGCCCGCATGCTAATGAAGCACTGAATATGTATTTCAGCGCTTCATTAGTAAACTTCAAAATGGCCATTTGTATGGCCATTTTGAAGTTTTTGGCTAGTGTAGACACAGCCCAAATGAAATTAATGGGCATTATTTAAAACAAATAGGACGTTCTTCACACAGCACAGTCAACCTGTGGGACTCCTTGCCAGAGGAGGCTGTGAAGGCTAGGACTGTAACAGAGCTCAAAAAAGAGCTAGATAAATTCAAGGAAGTTAGGTGCATTAATGGTTATTAGCCAGCATGGGTAAAGGAATGGTGTCCCTAGCCTCCACTTGTCAGAAGCTGGAGGTGGATGTCAGGGGAGAGAGTGCTTGATTGCAGGCTGTTCCATTCACTCCCTCTGGGGCACCTGGCATTGGCCACTGTCAGCAGACAGTATTCTGGGCTGGATGGACCTTTGGTCTGACCTAGTATGGCTGTTCTTACACGTTCGTTCATCTGTCCCGCCCTCCCTCCCTTGGGTAGAGTGTTAAAGAAACCTCTGTGACAGCCAGTTACTGTTCTTCTGCCCCCTCCCCCACAGAGCTCAGTCTGTGGGCCAGACACTCACATCCCCTGCCCTCCTAGAGCTCAGGGATCCAGATGGAGAGACAGGGTAGTGCTGGCACCTTGGCTTGCAGAGAGAGGAGCACACTGCTGCATCCTTCCTTGAACTGCTGGGGCCCCTCCAGTTTCCTCCTCCTTCTTGTGCTTGTCTTCCATATGTAAGCTGGGCTCTGCTAAGTCTAGTGGTCCCTGGTGCTGGCCAGTATCTCTGCAGCCCATTTCTTTAGGGGTGAGGAGAAGGAAATTCTGCACTCTTTGCATTAATTTCTGCAAAATTCTGCATTGTGCAATGATACGGAATTTCTTTAGGAGTAATACCTTCTTGAGGTGTTGCTGCATGAAGTGTTTTCCCCTCCCAAAGAGCTGATAATCTAAGATCTTAGTTGCAACCCATAAATAAATCTGTGTGTATGTGTCTTGATCTACAGTATCTCAGACCTTTAAAAACTGAGGGTTTACTTCAGCAGGCTATATTTGGCACATGATTTTTGTGTGTTTGTGAGAAGTCCATCAAACATTTGCAGGTATGAATCTCGAAGGATTTGAGATCTGTCCTTTTGGAAGTCTCACTATTAAAGTTAGACCTCTGCACGGTGTCCAACCTGCAGCCTGTACTCAAGCAAGCCACTCCTCGAAGACAGTGAGTTTTGCCTGGTTGTGACAGGATCACTCAGTTTCTAAATTGTGATCTCACTGACCACTTTGCAGTATCATGTCTCCCAACGGGTGCCCATGTTGTTGTCCTGAAGGTACTGATGGTGTTGGGTCTGACATAGTTTGGAGATAGAGGTGAACAGTTGTGAAGGTTCTGACTTGTTTTATGGTTCATAATGTTTTTTTCTTTTGTATTGTGATATGCTTCTCACTTCTGTGACTTGTTACTTTTTGCCTCCTTATGCAGGTGTGCTACAGAGTGGAGTGGGCCAAGTTCCAAGAACGTGAGAGGAAGAAGGAAGAGGAGGAGAAGGAGAAAGAACGTGTTGCTTATGCCCAGATTGACTGGCATGACTTTGTAGTTGTGGAAACAGTGGACTTCCAGCCTAGTGAGCAAGGTAGGAAAACTGTGACATAAGCGCTGTCTGACTCAGGTTCTGTGTTTACTGGGGATGATACCTGCCTCTGGGGAGTGTCTGGAAAATGTTTTAAGTTTAAAACAAAAACAAACAAACAAAAAAAAAGTTAGATGAGTACTAAGAGCATAAGACATCCCCTTAAAAAGTTCTTCACACAGCACAGTCAGGCTGTGGAGCTCCTTGCCAGAGGAGGCTGGGAAGGCTAGGACTATAGAATGGTTTAAAAAAGAGCTAGATAAATTCATGGAAGTTAGGTCCATCAGTGGCTATTAGCCAGGATGGGCAGGAATGGTGTCCCTGGCCTCTGTCAGAGCCCCGAGATGCATGGCAGGAAAGGGGTTATCTGTTCATTTCACTCCCTCAGGGGCACCTGGCATTGGCCACTGTCAGCAGACAGGGTACTGGGCTGGATGGATGGGCCTTTGGTCTGATGCAGCGGGGCTGTTCTTATGGTCTTAAAATATGACCTGAAAAATCTTCCTTTGCGGAGTTCAGAGCTTGTTTGTTCTGCTCGTTAGTGATGTGTCTGATGCTTAACCAATACTGCTTCCTTTGTGACTAGGAGATCTCCTGTCATCAAGCTGTTTCACAGAAAACCAAAACCCATGAACTCCATTGCTGCATTAGCACCCCCCTTATGGTAGCTGCTTTCCTTTCCTTGTCTGTTGCCTTCAGCTGTGTCATCACCTGTTCTCCTGTTGGCATTGGGGCCAGTCTTATCCACAGACTTTCCCTTCTATTTGCCTTTGCTCTCTTTGGCCCATCCCTGCAACAGTTTAATTCTCTCCCCCTCACCCAACCACCAAGGTAGTGTCATTAGAGGGGATTGGTGCCTGTGTTTGCATGTTGAGCAATTAACCCCTTGTTTGTTTATTTTTTTCTTTGTTGCAGGGAACTTCCCTCCTCCCACCACTCCTGAGGAGCTGGGTGCTCGCATACTGATCCAGGAGCGCTACGAAAAGTTTGGTGAAAGTGAGGAAGTTGAGATGGAGGTGGAGTCAGATGAAGAAGACGAAAAGCAAGAAAAGACAGAGGAGGCCCCATCTCAGCTGGATCAAGACACGCAAGTGCAGGATATGGATGAGGTAAGTAGCTGGTATGATAAAGGGTACTTTCACTGATAGCACTTTAATATGGCATATAGGGCTCTGTGAGCTCTCACTTGCTAGAGTCCTTGTGCTGCTTGATGTTCAGTGACTCCATCAGTGAACTCCGTCTTCTCATTCTTTGAGTCAGTGAGGAGTGCTGTGCTTTCGTGTTCTTTTCAAAGTACAGTTTCCATGAGAGAATTGTGGGAGTGTCGCTGTTGGTAATGCAAGGCTTTCAAAGCTCTCATGGGAGAACCCTAAGAGTTTGTCATCACCCTTCTGCACTACCTTCAGAGCTGGGGAGTGTCGCTGTTGGCTGGGCACACAGCTCTGGAAGTAGCACACCCAGCAGTAGCACAGATGGGTGACAGCACCATACCATAGTGTCCTTTTGCTGGCAGTGGATCTCCCTGCATAGTTGGGCAGCCACAGAGGGGTAGCTGCTGACTAAGGATCCAGCTCTGCAAGCAGCAGTGCAGAAGTAAGGGTGGCAATACTGTACTGTGGCATCCTTCTGTAGTGCTACTGGCAGTGACCGTCTTCAGAGCTCAGCTGCCACTCCAGATGCCCAGCTCCAGTGGCACTGGCACTGCTTGCCAGCAGCTCAGAACTAATGTTAACAGTACCCTAAATTGCATCCCTACCCCATTCCTCTGTGACCCCAACTCCTTTTTGCATCAGGGTCCACTACAGTTACACCACTGTGACATTTCAGATTTAAACAGCTGAACTCACGTAATTTAGTATTTTAAAAATCCTGTCATTGTGAAATTGCTCAAAATGGACTGTGAATTTGGATAACAATGGCCCCTTAGTGCCAGTGCTATCTACAAGAGAATTCTTTAGAGAGAAATGGGGTACCTGATTCCCTTTTTGGACAATAATTAGACTTTACTCTTCTGCTTAAATTACAGCGACTCTAATGCTGGCACCTTTGCTGCTGTTTTAAAATTCTCTGTAGATGCATAATGCGAGCTGCTTGGCTGTGGTGTGTTGACTTCTGACACTTTCATTTTTCTGAATGTGGAGGAGTCCCAGGACCCAATATGCTAATAAAGATATTTCCAGTGGCTTGAGGTTTGTCCTGGAGAAACTGTCAGCAAATGAGAAATAAGATGCTTAGGTATGCAAATAGGAAACCGTTTCATTTCTGTAATGTTTAATCCAGAGCAAGGCTATCTAGAGCCAAGATAATTTCAGTCATGGAGTGTTTGTACATGCCCTGTTTACTTGATGCATAGATTTTTGCCCTATAGGACTTTAACTGTTGTTGCTGCATATTCTGTGTTCTAAGATATTTGCTATGCTGTTCATAACATGTAAACATTGTTTTAATTTAAGGGTTCAGATGATGAAGACGAAGGTCAGAAAGTTCCACCTCCTCCAGAGACCCCAATGCCACCACCTCTTCCTCCAACTCCAGATCAGGTCATAGTGCGGAAAGATTATGATCCCAAAGGTGAACTAGAGTTTGACTATGAGTAATTTCATTTCTTACTGAATAATCTCACAAGACCTTGGTGCTAAGATGTGCATTAGTTAGGCATTTTTAACCGTCTGGTTTTGTTCCTTCAGCCTCCAAGCCGTTACCACCTGCGCCAGCCCCAGACGAATATCTAGTCTCTCCGATCACAGGAGAGAAGATTCCTGCCAGTAAAATGCAGGAACACATGCGCATTGGACTTCTGGATCCCCGCTGGCTGGAGCAGCGGGATCGGTCTATCCGTGAGAAACAGAGCGATGATGAGGTCTATGCCCCAGGTTAGTCTGGTGCCTCACACAAGACTTCGAGTTACTCATTTGAAACCTAGTACAGGGTTTACATCTAATGTAATCATGTCACACCGATCCATATCAGTGGGGACTGCGACCTGTCTTGCAGTGCTTATTTGTGTACTGTTCCCTGTTTAATATACATATTTTAATTGAGTGAGTATGTAGCAATCAAGAACACTGAACTTTCCTATAAACATTGTTCTGCACCCACCATTAAATGAAGTTGGTTCTTTAGTGACAATAGTATTGGACCCAATGTACTGAAAATAGTATTTGAAACAAGTGGTTAGAGCTGTGGTTCACAACCTGTGGCTTGTGAGTCACTTGCAGCCCAATCAATGCATAATGCAGGCCATGTGACATCCTCTGGACCATGCGGGGGGGTGTGCGTGTAATATATAGAGGGGATGAGGCCCACAAAACACAGGAGTGATAAAAAGGCTGAGGACCACTGGGTTAGAGAAATTAAGCAGGACTCTGAGTTGTCATGTGAGGAAAATATCTAACATCATTTTTTTTCCTGTTTCTGCTTATTTACAGGTTTGGACATTGAAAGCAGCTTGAAACAACTGGCCGAGCGCCGTACCGATATCTTTGGTGTGGAGGAGACGGCTATTGGTAAAAAGATTGGAGAAGAGGAAATCCAGAAACCAGAGGAAAAGGTGCGATGCAAATCCTGCTATAAACTTGCTGCCTGCTGTCCTGAATCTGTAAAATTAGGAGTGTCTGTGCACTTGTTCTGACTGTGAAAGAGCAGCCCTCCCTTATTTGCCAGTCTGGTCAGAGCTTTGGCAATCCAGTAAGTTCTCCAATTCTCTCTTCCCAGGTGACCTGGGATGGCCATTCTGGCAGCATGGCTCGCACACAGCAGGCTGCTCAGGCCAATATCACCCTGCAAGAGCAGATTGAAGCTATCCATAAAGCCAAGGGGCTGGTGCCAGAAGATGACAGCAAGGAGAAGATTGGTCCCAGCAAACCCAATGAGATGCCTCAGCCTCCGCCTCCCTCAGCAGCATCAAATCCCCCACCTAATGCTCCTCCGATCACCTCTGTGCCTCGCCCTCCATCGGTAAGCATTCTTGCTGCCAAGGACAAACAGCTGCTTCAATGCTGACCTGGAAATAGGTTTTACTGCTGCTGAAATAGGTCATGCAGGTGCTGCTTGGAAACAGGTGATTAGCAAGTTGAACAAATTAGTTCCAAACCGCAATGCTAACCCTAGAAGGAAGTTTCAACTATATTGAAAATGGACAAGATGTTAAGAAGTTTCCAGCAGCTGAGAGCTCATAAAGGGATGTTGAGCTCGAGAGGAGGCATTTGCACAGTGACATATTGGAGAGAAAGGAGATGTGGGTTTGGGAGGCACTCTCAGGGACAGGAACGTGAACTGTATTAACGGGTGACAGCCACAGCCGGAAAGTGACAGTATCAGTCTTTTAGGCAGAGTGTTGGCATCAGCAGTGGTGATAACAGTGCACAGGTCGCTCAGTTCAGCCCCACTGAAGTTGTCCTAGTGGTTGTGGTTGGCAGCATTCTAGTCATCTAGTTCTGTTCAAAGAGCTGCTGTCTCTGGAACTGCTCTTTTTTGAGCTGTGCAATGTTGCACATGGGGGTGCAGGACAAGTAACTGAGTTTTGTATTTACTAAGGTTTCCATCCACATTCCCCAGAAGTTTGGGATCGAGGATGGCAGTAGCAACAAAAAGCACACACACCGTAGTCACCTAAGCTTGCATTCCTAAATCTGCCCAGCCAAAAGATTCAGAATGTGACTGCCTGTAACTGATCAGTGCTTGTGAACAGTATAGAAGACTGAATCCCTGAGTACCTGGAGCATCACCAGATAATAAATGTCGTCTTTCTAGATGCCGCCTCCTGTTCGCACCACTGTGGTTTCTGCAGTCCCTGTCATGCCTCGTCCTCCTATGACGTCCGTGGTCCGTATACCCCCAGGCTCAGTCATCGCTGCCCCCATGCCACCAATAATACATGCCCCTCGCATCAATGTTGTCCCAATGCCACCGTCTGGTCCCCCCATGATGGCCCCTCGCCCACCTCCCATGATAGTACCAACAGGTCAGTGAGTTGAGTAACTTTTCAGTGTAATTGCATAGGAACATTTGCATGTAATGTGATGTGGGGGCTTGACTGCTTGCAGTGTAACTGACTTGGCAGATGCCTTTGAGAATAACGTGTTAAGCCACTCAGAGCTCTTTATGGAGGTCAGTAAGATCCAAGCAGCCTGGCCAGCATTTAATGTCACTAAAACAAGTTCTAACCTCCAGCCCCGCATGTAAGCCATTGCTGAATGAATAATGGCTGTTGTGCGAGTGCCTCACTGCAAATGAGGCAGGGGAAATAATACTCTGTATTGGACCAACTTTTGGTGAGATGAGCTGTCAGGCTTTCCCACCTATTAGAACGGAGCTTTCTGTAAGTGTGAACACTCGTCTTTCTCACCAGCTGAAATTGATCCAATGCAAGACACTCTCTCTCCCAGCTTCTGTCTAATATCCTGGGATTCACACAGGTACAGCTCTTGAACTTACCAGCTTTCAACTAGAGTACTTTTCAAACCAGCTATACATCGAGATCTGTCCTATTGATGTATGCACCTGACTGGGACCTCTTACCTTTCCACATGAGCCAGGTTTCTTTTCCTCATGGAAAGGCGTTCAGTAGCGTCATAGCAAAACAAAAAAGCAGTCCAGTAGCACTTTAAAGACTAAAGAAATAATCTATTAGGTGATGAGCTTTTGTGGGACAGACCCCACTTCAGATCATCTGAAGAAGTGGATCTATCCCACAAAAGCTCATCACCTAATAAATTATTTCTTTAGTCTTTAAAGTGCTACTGGACTGCTTTTTTGTTTTGATAGTATATAGACTAGCACGGCTTTCTCTCTGAGTAGCAGCATGTGTTTGCATGTCGCCACTGGGTACACTGATTTCCTCGTCTTGTGGTGTTTCCTTTAGGGTCTCTGCCAACCAACTGCAGAAATGTGCATTAAGGGAACTGTTGCTGAGCGTCATGGGTAGATGTATATGTAACTATTTCCCTTCCTATCTCAGCATTTGTCCCAGCCCCTCCTGTGGCTCCAGTCCCTGCCCCAGCACCAATGCCTCCTCATCCCCCACCACCCATGGAGGATGAACCTGTGTCGAAGAAACCGAAAAGTGAGGACAGCCTCATGCCAGAGGAGGAGTTTCTGCGCAGGAACAAGGTTTGTATTTAAATAATAGTACCACAGTCCAACACCTTCTTGTGTAATAGTGGAAACTGTTATCACACTGGAGTATTCAGTTTCTCCCCAAAAGAGGCAGTCTCTGTGAAGTAGTTCCTTTCACTGTCCCAACAGCAATTGACTTTATTTAAACGTGGCTGGGAAGCTATGTGTGATTGCATAAAAAACATCACACTTCCTCCTTGGAGAGAAGGGTAGCAGGGGAAGGTCAGATCTCAGGGAGAATTTAGGTATGCAAAGTAGCTTTTAGTGGTTCTTCAGTTAACATGCAGATGGCAAAGACCTGTTAAACTCGGTCCGTTTCCCTCCTCCAAAGGAAGGAACTGTGTCCAGATCCAGGGTGAGTGACTTTAGGTATTAAACTGAGTAACAGTTCCTTCCCCATGCTGTCACACAGTGCTTCTTCACTGAAGCTGATTTCTAAACTCTTGAGTAGTAAATGCTATTGCCCTGTTCTTGTACAGCACAATAGGGCCCCTTTCTGTAAGTGCCACATGCATGCATACGGTACAGTTAATGCTGATTGTAGAGGACCTTGGTAGAGTTCCCCATGTCATGGAAGTCAAACCACCAAATGAACAACAAGAAGCCAATAAGGGATAATTGGGTGAGGAGGGGCCAGCCAAAACTCCAACTAACTTGTGACAAAATGAGTTGCCAGGTAAGTGCAAGAGAAAAACAAAGCATTACTATTGGCTCCCTAATACAAGAGAATTGAAAGGTGAAAGTTGGCAGCACCCAGAGGCACAGCACAGTGGTTGCCTCTTGTCATCACAGCTCTCTGTCTTTATGCATTAAGGATCATCTGTATGTCTCTTCTGTCCTAGGGTCCAGTCACTGTTAAAGTGCAGGTTCCCAACATGCAGGACAAGACTGAATGGAAACTGAATGGCCAAGTGCTGGCGTTCACTCTTCCACTCTCTGATCAGGTACCTCTGTAAATGGCTTCCCCTCTGCTTTTCCACTGTGGAGGGATTTGCTGGGAGTATGGCAGCAAAACTGCCTGGCTGAGGCTGTATTCTGGCTTCTCCCAACGTTGCAGCTGTGTATGGTTTTCAGGAGGGGCTGTAAGAGGAGGGCTGCAGAGGCAGAGTGGGAGGAGCTGGCCATTTGTATCTGCCCTGTGCAGTGGAGGGACTGAGCTCTGTGCTTGTTTTTAGGTCTCTGTTATTAAAGTTAAGATCCACGAGGCCACGGGGATGCCAGCAGGGAAACAGAAGCTGCAGTATGAGGTGAGTATGTGACAGGTTGAACCCTTCCAATGCTGCCTTGATGCTTACCCACGCTACTTTTTGTACAAATTACAGTGGTTGCTTTGAAAATTACATGACATGCATGTGTGTGCAGAGATCAACATACTGAGAAGCTTTTAAGGAAAAAAGCACCACTACGACAAAGGATAATCCTACATGAAGTAGGATTTTAAAGCCCTTATAAACCAGCCAGCACTAGAGAGACTTTTCCTGGAACACCCAAAGGAATGTATCTCCACTGATTTTTGGCTTTTCCTGCCAAGCCTGTAGACCTGTTTAAAAGAGTGGGGAAAATAAAAAAACTCCCTTCCGTATTCAGCACTGGTGAGGGTACATCTGGAGTAGTGCATCCAAATCTGGGCACCCCCCATTACAGAACAGATGTGGCCACGTTGAAGAAAGTCCAACAGACAGCAACAGCAGATGATTGGGCGCAGGAGCATATGAAGTGTGAGGAGAAGCTGAGGGATTTGGGCTTATTTAGTCTACAGAAGAGAAGAGGGAGGGAGGATTTACCATCAGCCTTCAACTATCTGAAGGGGGGTTCCGAAGAGGATGGAGAGGGGCTGTTGTCACTGGTGACAGAACAAGGAGCAATGGTCTGAATTTGCAGTGGAGGGCTAGAAAAACGGTTTCACTAAGCGGATTGTGAAGCACTGGAATGGATTACTAAGGGAGGTGGTGGAACCTCCATCCCTGGACACTTAAGTTCCAGCTTAACAGAACCCTGGTTGCGAGTGATTAGGTTTTAGCAGGGGGTTGGACCTGATGACCTCCTGAGGTCTCTTCCCAGCCCTATGATGCTGTGAATAATGGCAGATGTGTACACTCAAAACCCAGCAATATTTCTGCTCTAATCATTCAAAGAAACCACTAACCTTAAGCCTGTTAAAGGTAATTCTGAAGCAGTCAGTACTGCTCTCTGCGCTCTGTCTGCAACATTGAAATACTATAACTCTTATCACCAGCTCCTCCACATCAGCTCTCTCTCTTACTCTGTATATTGAGCCAGCCTGGGCCCCTCTTAGTTTAGCAATGAACTTCCTGAGTGCCCAGACTGTTGAATCTTTCTGGGGTTGCACTGAGATGTCCTGTTGTGTTTTTCAGGGCATTTTCATCAAGGACTCCAACTCTCTGGCTTACTACAACATGACAAGTGGCTCTGTGATTCACTTGGCACTCAAAGAAAGAGGAGGCAGAAAGAAGTAGGAGTTATCGTGCCAACAGCAGTTGGATATTCTTCTATTTGTATGAAGCCAACAAATAGAATCCTGCAGCTTCTGGAGGCTGTGAAAAGCTGAACCATCAACCTGTGATACTTTCTATCGACTGTATTTTGGTCCTTAGTCCAGTATCCATAAACCAGACCGTTTTATAGGGAGGGAGAGAATTCATATTCCCAGACAAAAACGTGTAAACATTGTGATTTAGCAGTAATCTCAGCAGCTCTTGTAGCATTTGTGGCGCTTTGCTAGAACACTCTTCTTGATGTCACTGTTTTTCCATTAATTCCCTACAGCAGCAGTGGCATTTCCATTTGAGGATGTGTCTAAATCAGACTTGAAAATCCTGATTTTTTGTTTTTTTTTTTTTTTTTTTTTTTTTTTTTTTTTACAGCAGGGTTTGTGGTAGCACAGGGAATATCAGTGGCCTAAGTAAAATGTTAGCCTTTACGCTTGTCCTTTTTCATAATTGAGAACTTTTCTTTAATATAATAAACTCCTTGCTCCTTCTCTGTGGAAATGTACATGCCAGAATCTCCTGCAGTGATTCTCTTTGGATTTTTATCCTCCTTTGAAATTACTTTGCTGCTGATTTTGATAGAGGCTGTGAGACTGCGTCTTTCTAGTCATCCTGTACAGCATGTGACTTGTTTTATTAAAATTCTGACCAGTAGCAACTCCTCATTCCTTAATTGCGGATGTCCTGTATATTGAGACCTCCCCAAATCTGTAGCACTCCTGCCCATATCCCAAAAAGCATTTGAATCACTTACATGCAAGCACTTAAGCTCTATGTTAAAAAGACCTTATTTGGACTCTGTGTACTCAGACACAAACTAGCCATGTTCTGTAAGTCGTATTTTATATGAAAGAAAACAGCACTTCAGGCCTTAGAGCAGGCTGTGTGAGGGAAGAGACTTGTGTTTTCATGGCCATTACATCAGGGTGTCAGGGGACCAACTAGGTCATCCTCCATACTTCCTTTGCACAAAGGGGTAACAGGAGCAGATGATACTGCTGTGGAAAAAGCACCTGGCCAGAACCCAACAGCAGTGGCTGCTAGTGCTCCAGGGTCTGGAAGCCCATAGTTACTGGTGGTCAGCTGCCCTTCAGTAGGCCATGTGTGGCTGAGAAAGCAGAGCTGCCTGGGAGCGAGCTGGCTGCAGGAAAACACCCCCTGTGTTGTGGGGGGAGCGGGGGTTGCTGCGTGGGGCTGCCAAAAGCTAGTGGGTGGGGAAGGTGGCCTTGGGCTCACTAGGGCTGGAGGTGGTTCATGTTTCAAGGCTGGAGGAATGTGGTGCCGATTGCCTTTTCAAAAACAAAAGGACTGCAGTTCAGTGCCTGCTCAGTAACTGGTCATGGGTGTTTCATCCTCAGCGTGTGGGGCAAGCAGGGAGTGGGGGTACTCAAGTAGAGCGCATTAGGTGAGCTCTGATGGGCCAAGATTTGGGTGCTAAAGAAACTTGCATGGTGGGGGCAGGTGGGTGTGGGGAGTTTCTCAGAATCACCCAACAGGCATTGGTGTAACAGCTATAAGAATCTGGCTTGCTGTCTGGGAGGCTTTATTCTCCCACGCCCCATACAGCCTTACTCATTGCAGATGTGAAGTCATGCCTGTGAACCCCCCATTGTCACCAAATGGGGGAGGGGAAGTGGTGTGGTGTCATTGTGAAGCTGTGAGTGACACAGCAGGCCAGGGCTGTCTGAACAAAGAAAGGGAGAAGCGCCCCTGTCTTTCCTTAATGATTGCCATTGCACAGTCTTATCACCTCTGAATCCCACGGAAGTTCTAGGGCCTGACTCTGGATTTGCAGGGCTCTAATGGACATATATCCCCAGCTCTCTCTTGTGGATGCAGATACAAATTTTGTATCTAGAACCCTGCAGATTTAGTCTGACTCTCACGAACAAGCCCGTGGTGCAACTTCTCTAAGGTGGGTGCATAACTGGCTGGTTAACTGTTCCCAGAGAGTGGCTACTAACGGTTATTAATGGTTCTCAGACACGCTGGAAGGGTGTAACAAGTGGGGGTCTGTAGGACTCGGTTTGGGGACTGGTTCTGTTCCACAACAATGATTTAGATCGTGGCACAGTGTGCGCTAATAAAGCAGGTGGATGATACCAAGCTGCGAGGGGTGGCAAGTGGTTTGAAGGGTAGGATTATAATTCAGAATGATCAGGACAAACTAGAGAAATGGCCTGAGGCAAATGGGATGAAGCTCAATAAGGAGAGATGCCAAGTGCTGCATTCAGGGAGGAACAATCTGTTTCACACACACGAGGGGAAGTGACTCCCTAGGAAGGAGCACTGCACAAAGGGATCTCAGGCTCGCAGTGAGCCACAAGCTGAGTAGGAGTCAACAGTGGGATGCTGTTGCAAAAAATGCAAATATCATTCCAGCTGTGTTAATGGGGAGTGTCATGAGCATGATACAAGAAGTCTTGTGGCACCTTATAAACTAACAGATATTTTAAGGTGCCACAAGACTTCTTGTTCTCAAAGCTACAGACTAACAGCCACCTCTGATACACAATACAAGAAGTAACACTTCCACTCTGCTCTGCACTGGTTAAACTTAGGCTTGGTGACCTCTCGAGGTAAGGTTCCTTCCTGTTCTAGTGTCAGAGACGTGGCCATGTTAGTCTGTATCCGCAAAAACAAGAGGTCCTGTGGCACCTTACAGACTATATTGGAGCATAAGCTTTTGTGGGCAAAGACCCACGTCATCAGCTGCATCTGGTGTACCTGGGATCTCCACCCTGACTGACATTTGATGCATCTGGTGAGGTGGGTCTTTGCTCACAAAAGCTTATGCTCCGGTGTATATGTTGGTCTATAAACTGCCCTAGGGGCACTTCTGCTAGGCACTTGATTTAAGGCGGGGAAGAAAGGGCACCAGCAACCAGCTGCAGCTCTGGTCTTTGCTGGCCCTAGAGCAGAGAGGGTGTACCTGGGAGCTGACTCTGACATCAAGCAATCTGCTGTTGCTGACTTGGGGGTGGGTGAATGGAGAGCACCCAGTACTGTCCTTCCCCTAGGCTTGAGTTGGGGGCGGTGTGACATGGGAGATGAGTGATAGATTTGGGCCTGTGTGAATGGAAGGAGGGGGAGATAGATGGACCCAAGGAGGTGCTACTTAGCAACTGAGTGTCATCTCATAGGGTCAAAATGTCATGGAAATTGAACTGACTTCTCTGAAGGGTTAGTCTCTGGACACCAGGGTGGGGAGGGTAAAGAAGGACTTGCTCTGCTTGGTGGCTCTGGGGGCTGCAGGGCTGGCACCATAAAGCTCAGCTTCGTACACCAACTTGAATTCATCTGCGCCATTAGTTTGCAGCTTTGCTCCCAGGAGGCCCTTGATGTGGTATGTGCGCGTGTGGGCAGGCTGGCTATCTCTAATTAGCCCTAGATGAGCAGCTCTGAAGGAGGATATGCTGAACATAAACAAGGACTTTATTCTCTCTCCCTGACTGTAAATCTTCAGAGGACCTGCTGGACTTTGAGCCTAGCCAGGAGTGGATCTGGTTCAGCGGTTCCCACAAGGGCCCTGGCCTTCAGGCAACAAGGGATCACTCAGGGAAGACCTGACAGCAGTGTAGCTGTTTGATTCCAGAGGCTTCTTGGGGTGAGCAAGTTGAGCTTTCCTTACACGGGATAGGACGGAAGATGTTTTGTGCTCACTGGCTGAGGCTGCAGCACAGGCTGTTTAGAGATACAGTGAACTGTTAGCCCCGGGACTTTGAGGTTGCCGGATATTCAAATATTCTGGATAATAGGGAGGTATACCTAGCAATGCATAGCACTGAAGAAAAACATGATTAGATATTAAGAACAAACAAAAATGCATAGAGTACAGTACTTTATTTACCAACAACAGTAGTATTGTACACTGTAAACTTGTATTTCCTGATTTATTTGTATTTATTTTCACTGTACTGTATTTTTGGAAAACAACAACTAAAATTTGCTCATAGTTAAAATGCCACTTATTTGAGAGATCCCAATAATAGAGTGCCAGAGGTGTAAGAGTTTGTATTTCCTCTGTTTCCCAGCACCATCCACAGGCAAACACTCAGCCTCCCACCAGCCAGGCCAGGTGAACAAGCAGTAGGATTAGTTTACTTGTAGGCAGGCATAGCACAGTTAGCAGTGAAGGGCAGCATGAGGATATCCCAACTCTGAGCCCTTTCCCCATTGCCATTGCTGGCAAAATGCCTGTCCCTCAGACCCTGGAATTCAGAGGCTGCTAAGCATAGGTGCGCCTGATTTCCAGAGGTTAAGAACATAAGAATGGCCATACTGGGTCAGACCAAAGGTCCATCCAGCCCAGCATCCCATCTGCCGACGGTGGCCAATGCCAGGTGCCCCAGAGAAGGAGAACAGAAGACAATGATCAAGTGATTTATCTCCTGCCATCCATCTCCTGCCCTTGTTCTGAAGGCTAGGGCACCATACTTTATCCCTGGCTAATAGCCATTTATGGACCTAACCTGCAAAAATTTATCAAGCTCTTTTTTAAACCCTAATAGAGTCCTGGCCTTCACAGCCTCCTCGGGCAAGGAGGTCCACAGGTCGACTGTGCGCCGTGTGAAGAAAAATTTCCTTTTATTAGTTTTGAACCTACTACCCATCAATTTCATTTGGTGTCCCCTAGTTCTTGTATTATGGGAAAAGGTAAATAATTTTTCTATATTTACTTTCTCCACACCATTCATGATTTTATATACCTCTATCATATCGCCCCTCAATCGCCTCTTTTCCAAACTGAAAAGTCCCAGTCTCTCTAGCCTCTCCCCATATGGGACCCGTTCCAAGCCCCTAATCATCTTAGTCGCCCTTTTCTGAACCTTTTCTAATGCCAATATATCTTTTTTGAGGTGAGGAGACCACATCTGCACGCAGTACTCAAGATGTGGGCGTACCATAGTTTTATATAGGGGAAGTATGATATCTTTTGTCTTATTATCGATCCCTTTTTTAATAATTCCTAACATCCTATTTGCCTTACCAACTGCCGCTGCACACTGCGTGGATGTCTTCAGAGAACTATCCACTATAACTCCAAGATCCCTTTCCTGATCTGTCGTAGCTAAATTTGACCCCATCATGTAGTACGTGTAATTTGGGTTATTTTTTCCAACATGCATTACCTTACACTTACCCACATTAAATTTCATTTGCCATTTTGCTGCCCAATCACTCAGTTTGCTGAGATCTTTTTGTAGTTCTTCACAATCCCTTTTGGTTTTGACTGTCCTGAACAACTTGGTGTCATCTGCAAACTTTGCCACCTCACTGCTTACCTCATTTTCTAGATCATTGATGAACAAGTTGAACAGGATCGGTCCCAGGACTGACCCCTGGGGAACACCACTAGTTACCCTCCTCCATTGTGAAAATTTACCATTTATTCCAACCCTTTGTTTTCTGTCTTTTAACCAATTCCCGATCTATGAAAGGATCTTTCCTCCTATCCCATGACCACCTAATTTACATAAAAGCCTTTGATGTGGGACCGTGTCAAAGGCTTTCTGGAAATCTAGGTATATTATGTCCACTGGGTGCCCCTTGTCCGCGTGTTTATTAACCCCTTCAAAGAATTCTAATAGATTAGTTAGACACGACTTCCCTGTGCAGAAACCATGCTGACTTTTGCCCAACAATTCGTGCTCTTCTACGTGCCTTGCAATTTTATTCTTTACTAGTGTTTCTACTAATTTGCCTGGTACTGATGTTAAACTTATCGGTCTATAATTGCCAGGGTCTCCTCTAGAGCCTTTTTTAAATATTGGTGTTATATTGGCCGTCTTCCAGTCATTTGGTACCAAAGTGGATTTAAAGGATAGGTTACAAACCACTGTTAAGGTTGCTTTTCAAAATGCATTTGTTTGTAAATGGCACCTCTAAAGTGCCAAGATGAAGCCACCAGGCCAGTTCAAGACCACCTGAGCCCAGGAATTCTCTGTTCCCCCAGGCCACCTCCACTTTCAGTGGGATGTTCTCTTTCCCTTGCACTTAAATAGCTGCCATCTCTCACCCCAGAGGTGGCTGCATTTCAGCGGGTGATGTGAAATTTCTGCAGGAGCCCCTGCCCCCTTGCTGTTCTCAGGTGGTACAGCTGACGTGCCTCCCCCAGCTGTTCACAGGTGGAAAGTCCATGTAACCCCCCCCAGATGGTCTCACGTGGAATAGCGCACGTTCCCCCCAGCTGTTCTCACGTGGGATAGCCCACATACCCCCCCAGCTGTTCTCGGGTAGTACGGCCCACCTGCCCCCCCCAGCAGTTCTCAGATGGGATAGGCCACGTTCCCCTCAGCTGTACACGAGTGGGACAATCCACCTGCCCCAGCAGTTCTCAGGTGCGATAGGTCACGTACCCCCCCCCCCAGCTGTTCTCCGGTAGTACTGCCCACATGCCCCCCCAGCTGTTCTCAGGTGGTACGGCCCACGTGCCCCCTCAGCTGTTCTCAGGTGGTACGGCCCCGTTCTCCGGTGGTACTGCCCACATGCCACCCAGCTGTTCACAGGTGGTACGGCCCACAGGTCCGCCAGCTGTTCTCAGCGAACACGGCTGGAGCATTTATGATTGACACCCCCGGTGAGTGATTGGTGTAAAGCCTGAGAGTGACCAATCAGCATCCCGGACAGGGGAGCCCTGCTCGCCTACTGGCTGGTAGTGGCGGAGGAGGCGTGTGCAAGACGAACCCGCCCCTGGCTGTCCTCACCCAATAGGCACATGGGGGGAGCGGGACGCCGGCTCCTCCCGCCAATGGGCGCGGCGGGGCGGAGTTGGCGGCCGGTGCTGAGCTGAGCTGAGCCGAGCGGGGCCGGGCCGGGCCGGGCAGTGCGATGGCCCAGAGCGGCGGGGCCGGCAGCCGCGAGAGCCCGGCGGGGCCCGAGCGCAGCTCCCTGGGCTCCGGCTCCGGCTCCGGCTCTGAGAGCGGCGGCGAGCAGCGCGTCGACAAGTTCGGCTTCCTCGTGGGCAGCGAGAGCGACGGGGGCCCGTGAGTGACCCCCCCCCGGGACCCTTTTCTTCCCCCCACCCCCCGGGGATCCTCCTCCCCGGGACCCTTTTCTTCCCCCCACCCCCCGGGGATCCGCCCCCCCCGGGACCCTTCTCCCCCCTTCCCGGGGACCGCCCCCCCCGGGACCCTTCTCCCCCCTTCCCGGGGACCGCCCCCCCCCCGGGACCCTTCTCCTCCTCCCCCGGGGACCGCCCCCCCCCGGGACCCTTCTCTTCCCCCCCTCCCGGGGACCCTCCCCCCCCGGGACCCTTCTCCTCCCTGGACCCCCCCCCCCCGAGTCTTCTCCTCCCCGGGGCCCTTTTCTTCCCCCCTCCGGGACCCTTCTCCTCCTCCCCTGGGGACCGCCCCCCCCGGGACCCTTCTCCTCCTCTCCCGGGGACTCTCCCCCCCCCCGGGACCCTTCTCTTCCCCCCCCCCCCGGGGACTCTCCCCCCCCGGGACCCTTCTCTTCCTCCCCCCCCCCCGGGACCCTTCTCTTCCTCCTCCCCCGGGGACCCCCCCCCCACCGGGACCCTTCTCCTCCCGCCCTCGCCAGGACCTGTGCTGCTGTGCTGGCAGCCACTTGCCTCCTCAGATGCTTCGTCTCCTGCTGGAGCCCCCTGGCCGCTTGTAGGGAGGTGGGACTCCCTTTCGGGCAGCCTCGGTCCTCCTTTCCCGGGGAACGGGGGACACCTGTTGTGGTTCAGGCCCTGCCCCTCACCAGTGGCCTGGGATGCTGGGGTAGCTGTGGATGAGCCTTGCCACTTGCACACGGGGACCCCTTCTCTTGGGCACCCGAGGATGCTATGCCCCATAGCGCTGCTCTCTGCGGCTGCAGGCCCTGTGGCTAGCGCCTTTTCCTCTTTGGTTAGGGGATGGGGAGGCTAGTCTGGGCTTGGGGAACCAAGGCTCCCTCTGTCCCTGCACGTGATGGGAAGCCGGGGGGTGTTCGTAGGAAGTGGGGAACCGTTTGGTGGTGCAGAGCTCCTGTCTGGCTGGAGGCAGTGCAACCCTGGGGGATACGAAGGGGTGTGGGGGGCAGCTTATGTCTGGCCAGGTCTGATGGGTGAGAGCTGGGTGCGAGGCTGGCACAGGTGGCAGGGGACAGAGGAGCCTTTCGCTGGGCACTGGCAGTGGGTCCCGATGCCTGCAAAACAGAGGCTGGAGCACAGCGCATGACATGGGCGAGAGCCGAGCTGGGGAACAAGCAATTCCGTCCGGTCTTTGGGGGCCGAGAACCCTGCCCTGCCGCGTGCTGGCTAGCGGAGTGGTCAGGAGCTCTGCACGCTGCGCAGTGGAGAGAGGCTGGGCTGGGCTGGGCTGGGCTGGGCTGCTTGGACCATCCTGGTTTCGTGTGGGGGGAGCTCGTCCCAAATGGAGACAGCCCCTGGCCAAGTGCAGCTGGCTGGGTACAAACCTGCTAACTTCCTGCCCTGGCGGAGAGGGGCCGCAGGGGATGGGGGCAGACAGCCCTTCTGAGGACGTGTAATGTGATCGCAGGCCCCTCTCCCCCTTGCGTGTGCTGCTCTTGGCGGCCTGGCTCGGAAAGCAGGGAGGTAAAACCGCAGGGAGGAGTGCGCTGGAGGAGGCCTGGATCCTATTGACTCTGCAGCGTGCGTCTGCTGGGCTCTTCTGAGACGGCTGCACTTTGAGCCCGTGTCCTGGCACCGTGCCCCCGCGCAGGGGCAGCACTGCCCTGCCACGCTGGTTCCACCAGAGAGCTGAGGGGGCCTGGCTGGTGCCCCCGGGAAGCGGTGGAAGCCCCAGCTGGTGGGATGTGGTCATCGACAGGGAAACGTGCTGTGGCGTGTGGTGGTGTCGGCTGAGGCTGCTTGATTGTGCCGACCTGTCCGAGCTCTGTACTGGAGAGGCTGGGTGATCAGCCTGGGGCCCTGGCGGTTCGACAAAGCAGCCCCTTGGCCCCCAACCAGACCTGGCACTCCTGCGCTGTCATGCCGTCCCCATGAGGTGCACCTTGTATCCACGCAGCCCTCATCCAGGGGAGCTCCAGTGCACTGCAGGTCTGCCGGGCCTTCCAGGACCTCCCTTGTGAGAGAGAGGCAGTGGCATCCTTGAAAGGTGTGCGTACGCTGTGGTGCTACCCTGATGGGGTCTGCAGTTGGCTTGTTACTTGCTCTTTCAGGGCAGCTCCTGATCAGAATGGGGTGCAAGTCACCTGCTGTGCCCCAGAGCTGGTACCTGGCAGGGATTGTGAGGATCGTTTCCTGCCCCGAATCTTGGCAGTGGTTTCCTGAGAGCCTCTCACTCTCATACTTTTAACTCCACGGATGCTGGCGTTTGCTTGGCTCTGGGTTGTCCCTTCCTCCTTCGCCTGCGTAACCAGCTGCGTTAAGGGCTCAGTGTTCTTGCTGTCCTGCTGCAGGAATCCACAAAGCATGTTGCTGTTGCCAGGGCAGGAACAGTTTCACATTTCTGACATAGTTGGAATAACTAATAATACGTTGCCCTTTGTAGCACCTTTCACCGTCTCAGCAAACCTGACTGGTGCCGGTCCGACTGGTAGAATCACACGCATCGCTGGGGCCGTGTTCTGCCAACTTGTCACACTGTTTCCGTAAATCCTGGGTCAGGTGATTGTCTGAGACACTCAGCTTTAGCTGGCATGAAATAAATCTCTAGACCTGATCGTTGTGGGGGAGATCCAGAAGCAGGAGAGGTGTAAAGCTCCACCCAGGTGCGATTGTTAAAATCTCCTGACTTGCGGTTGGCAGCACTGGGTGCGGAATTGAAGTGTCTGGCCTGCGGTGACGCAGTGGGAGTCCGGAATTAGAGCAGCAGGTTGTTTTCTCTGGTGTGGATGGGTCACGTCCCTAACCGCCTCGAACAAAGACCTAAGGGTCTCCCGCCCAGTGCCATGGAGCTGTGCATAGACACAGTCTGGGAGCGCAGCAGCATCAGGAACCCATAGCTCAGCGGCTGGTCTGACGTTCGACATCTGCAGTGAAACATGGAGCACCCGGGGGCTTTGCATTCCTTGCAGGGTGGCTGCTGTTGGCGGCTGGCTGTTGCCATGGCCTCGTGGGGTGGTGGAGTGAGTGTCAGGGCTGGAGTAGCTGAATTTTTCACTCTGGCAGTGCTGTGCTTGTCTCTGCCCTGCGCAAGGCTTTGCCCAGCAACGGTGCTGCTAGTCTGCGAAGCCCCAAGGCGCTTCGTGTGCCGCGTGGCCGAAGCCCTCCGCTGCCCCAGGAGGTCCGACTGCTGTACAACCAGGCAGTTTAACGTGCTCGAGGTTACAGAACCGGGGATGGAACCACTGCCCTCTACCTTCCTCCAGCTGCTACATCGTCCATCTGCCTGTCCGTCCTTGCTCGTGCAAGAGTTGCCCTGCTTCCGGGGCAATGGGAGACTCAGTGACTGTTGTGGCTGGGATGGTTGTGTAGGCACTTCCCCCATGGGCCCCAGCACTGCAGTGCGGTGGATAGCTGAGCCTTGAGAACATGGAGCAGGTGAGGTTGGGAGCCCCACAGAGGCCTTGCCAGGGGCAGGAGTTGGGCAGGAATGGAGCTGGGCTGGTGCTCTCTCCAAGGGGTGGGCCTCAGCAGGGCCTGAGGAGGAGGGTCCGAAAGGACGGTGTTTCTTGGCACAGCTACGGAAATCACTCCGCTGAAGATCCAGGCCACTTACAGCCTTGTGCTGGATTTCCTTCTCTCAGGCAAATCCAGCCAGCCCCAAAAGTGCCTCTGCCGGCCCTTCGTCAGCGTTTCCCAGGCACAGCTGTGGGAATCCCGTCGTACTCCAGGGGCCCTGCAGTGAGAGGATGGACCCATCTCAGGGAGGTTCCTAACAGCAAAGTGTTTGCCCTGTAGGAGGAAGCAAGGGCTAGGTGAGACCTCCGTTACATTGGGCCGTAAGTCCAAGGCCCGCTCCACTTCCATCCGGGGAGGGCAGCTGCTGGCCTCCCTCCAGGTAGCCTGTTCAGATTCGGTGCGCTCAAAGGCCGTGACTTTTCGCCTGTAGTGTAATCGGGGAAACCATCCTCTGACGCTTCCTGTGGGCGCTGGCTTCCTGCGGGCGCTGGCTTCCTGCGCTGGGACCATCTGCAGTGCTCCAGAGGAGCTGTGGGCCTTCTGCTTGCGGAGGGGAGAGTCCGTAGGCCAGTTTGCTGTCTGAACCCGAATGCCTGGGGGTGCACCGGCTGCAGGACGTCCGCCTGATAGCTCTGACTCCACTTGCTTCAGGACCTGCTCAGTTTGCCGGGCTGAGGACGGCACTGCCAGCTCCCTGGGAGCCCCAGAGGCTGCACGCTTGTGCAGAGCAGGTTGGATTCGCTCAGGTTTAGCGAGAGGGGTCCGCTGTCGCCCTGGCACCTCGGCTCGATTCTCTCGGGTTTTGGCGGCAGGCACCTCTCGGCTCCTGGCACACCCTGGGACCTCGGTTTGATTCTCCAGGGTCCCAAAGGCTACACTCGAGAATCGAGCCAAGATCCCAGGGTGTGCCAGGCAGTGGCGGGCCACTCTCCATTCCTGGCACGCCCCCGCATCTTGGCGTGATTCTCTTGGGTTTGGCAAAGGGGGGCCCGGCACGCCCAGGGACCTTGGCTCAGGGTACGGTGCTGCAGGCTGCCAGCCACCCTTCTGTGGGCGACATGGCCCCAGCTGCACAGCACCCTCCACGGAGCTCTGCCTGCCCCCGGTAGCTGGAATCCGGTTTTGCAGCACGACTGCTTCCCGATGTATTTCTGTGGCAACTGGCAGAGCAAGCGAGCTGGGCAGGACCTGTGAGCTGTGACCTCATGGGGCTGGGCGTGGAAATTACAGCGTGTTCCCCAAGGCAGGGCACAGCTGGCCGCATCACTCCCTCTGATCCACACCTTGTAATTCATGGGTATGAGAAGTCGCTGGCTGCCCAGTCGTGCTGACACCGGGGTGCTGGCCGGCTGGCTCTTTCAGCGGGTGGCTGGCGTACCTGGGCAAGAACACGGGCAGCTCCACTAGCTCCCAGCTGAGCCTGGGAGCTGGATCTGCTTTGCCTGGCTTGGGCAGCGTGGCTGGGCACTTGTGAGGCTGGTGCAGGTTACTCCTGGCCCATGGCTGGTGCCATTCCCACCTGCAGTCAGCTCCCTACGGGAGCTTTTCCTGCGTGTGGTGTGCAGGCCATGCCAGTAACTGGCAGCGTCTGTCAATCTGCTGCAGCTGCTGCTCTGTTCTCCTGGGCCGTGTCTCTGGCCAGCCTGCCCTTGCTGGGACGGGGGGTGTGGGAGGACAGCGGCCAGGCCGATCCAGCCTTCTTGCTGGGTTCTGCGTCCACAACCCCTTGGGCTGAGCCATGTTGTGGGCATCCAGCTGGCGAGAAGCGGGTGGGAGGCCCTGAGGGCACAGCGCTGCCAGCTGTGTTGGGGGCCTCCAGACATTCCCAGAGGCCCAGCATGCGATATATTCAGCAACAGCTGTCAAGTCACCGGCCCACACTTCCCATCCTGGCGTCCTGTGGCTGGTTCCTGGGGTATGTGATGTGTCTGAGCCCTGCTCCCCCTTACCTGGGGCAGTCCCAGCTGATCACAGGGCCCACCCTTCCGAGCTCACCCCAGGGGCCAGCAAGACAGCCTGATGTACCCGGGCCTGCCACAAGCCGAGGCATGATGAACGTGTGTGAGACCCACTGTGATGGGGTTCAGGGGTCCCCATGCACTGCCCCCCCATCCGCAGGCAGGAGTGACTCTCACTCAGCAGGTAGAACAGGACGTTTATTAGGCGACAGAGGCCCAGTGTCTCTCAGAGTCAGTGCAGCAATCAGAGACAGTCATTCCAACCTGTCCTGGGGAGAGAAGCCTGAGGGGTGCCCCTCTGGGGTGTAGCTTCCCCCCTCGCCAGGCTGGCGGCCTTCCAGCTTCTAACTGCCACCCCTTCAAACCCAGCTCGGCTCTTCTCTCCTCTTTGTTCAGGGCAGAGGTGTTACCTGCCAGCCTAGGTTATAGCCCCAGGATCACCCTTAGCTGCTGGGAGCTGCTCTGCTTGTCTCGCACGTCCAGCCTGAGTCTCACATGTACTCCCCCTCCTCCATCACAGCCACGCTCACCACAGAGGCAGTCACGCCCTCACTTGGGCTTTCAGTGCAGAGCCGCAGTGACCGACCTGCGCTCTGCCTCACACCACATACGCTGGCCCTGACTGTGATCGGACACCGGCTTCTGTTAGCTCAGCCAGCCAGGGAGGAGGGGAGACAGGCCACTAGTTACATGCCAGGGCTCTAAGGGACTAGCTCAGGATTACACAGGGCATCGGTGGGGGAGGCCAGGCCTCCCCAGGCATCCGTCTGCTTGCAGGGCAGCTCGGTTTCCGATGCTCTGAGCTGGGTGAAGTGGCAGGCGCAGCCCTGTCCCATCACCTCTTCTCCAGCACGGCTGCTCCAGGTGAAGCGCAGGCTGTGTGGTGCAGCGGGGGGACGACAGCCAGGCTGGCACTGGACCCAGCCACTTTCCAAGGGCCTGTCCCTCCAGAGGCCCTGGCCAGGCAGTGTGGTCCAGCCATGGAGGGACGAGCTGAAGAGGTGAGCCCCAGCTGGGCTCTCCCCTGCACTGGCTTCATGCGGCTGATCACACAGCCAGCAGCTCTGGAAACGGCCGGTCGGGGAGGCTCGGCTTGAGCCTCTGGGCTCTTTGCTACCTGCCTTCTGGTGAGATCTGCGGCTCCCCTGCCGCGTTGGGGAGATGGAGCCTGAGCTGAGCTCCCGCTCCCTGCCCACACACCTGCTAGGTTGGCACCATGCCCTGCAGCCCGCCCCGGGACACCTGTGCCGGGGGAGCCTCTGGAGCCAGGCCGGCTGGCGGAGCAGGCAGCAGGCCCCGGGCGGGGCAGGCAGCTCCTGGAAGGTGGGATGGGCCAGGCCAGGCCGGGTGTCCCAAAGAGGAGAGACTCCAGCGCTGGAGCCCCATGCAGAAGAGGGACACCTGGGCAGGTAAGCGTGTGGCGCTCCTGTCCGCACCGCCGTCAGGGGAGACTGAAGGGGAGGGACTTCTTGGGGTGTGTGGCTGACCCCCTCCAGCACCACGTGGGTCCCCAGGGCAGGAGGTGCCGAGGATGGAGCAGAGAAGCCAGGGTGGGAGGACGGGTCAGCCCTGCATGCAGCTGCCTTGGGCGAGCGACGTCGTTGGTGCAGGGCCGTTCCCCAGGCGAGCTGCGCCTGTCAGGCTGCGGCCCAGAGGCCGGCAGGGTTAGCTGGCTGTGGGCAGGCTGCCCTGCGCCTGCGGGATTCAGCTCACCAGGGCAGAGCGATGCAAGCAGCTCGCCTGTGCTGCCAGACTGCGGCTCAGGGACTGTCGGTGGTGCCTCAGGTCTTTGGGCTTCAGGTCCCTGCAAGGGGAGAGTCCCACAGCTGCAACGAAACAGCCCCAGGCCAGGCGCTGCGCAGCCCGAACTCGGCTCTGGGGGGTCAGCATCAGTCAGCCCAGCGAGAGCCTGGGGACACCCATCAGCGGGGGGGGGGACAGAGCACCCAGCCCTCCCGCGCTGCAGCATCAGACAGCAGCAGGGTCACAGCCCTCCGTGCCGCCACCTGCATCTGCCTGGCCCAGCACCTGTGACGTGCCAGCGGAGGGTGTGCTCCGAGGCTGGGCCGTGCGTGAGGCCGAGGTGCTGCACCGAAAGCAGAAGTGGGGGCGACTGCGGCTGTGGGGAGGGGACCTGGCGGGAGGCTGAAGGGGAAGGGCTCTCACGGTGTGTGGCTGGTGGGAGGCGGTGGCTGTAACCCTGCGTGCAGGAAGGCTGTGTCCAGGCTGCACTGGCCGTCCCTTGCTCTGAGATTTAAATGCACGTCGGGAGCCTGATCCCTCTTTGGAGGGGCCAGGTTCTCGTGACATGCAGCTTGTCCCAGCCCAGTGCCTGCCACACTCCATCTTCCTGCGTTGGTGGAGGCTGCGCAGCAGTTACCAGCTGGGCACAGCTGGAGGAGCCCCAGAGAGAGGCCTGTGTCCCTTCCATGGGAGGTGCTGGTCACCGTGCACGTGGATTGCTCCTGTGGGTGCAGCCCAGGCTGTTCCTGGATCTAAGCCGATTTTTCACCCCTCTGCGTGGTGGGCTGGGCTGGCTGGCTGAGCTCGCTTGGCCAGTGCTGTGGCTCTGCTTTACAACCCAGCAAAGGCTTCACACCCGTTTCCGGTGGGGGGAGTAAGCGCGGCGAAGTCCTTCCTCTTCTGTGTGTGTCACTCTGCCCCAGGGCTGCTCCGCCGTCGGGTGTCCAGGCTGGAGCTGGTGGGAGGCAGGTCTCTGCCACGTTCAGCCCTGGCTTTGAAGCTTCCCCTTGGCAGTACGTGAAGCCGTAGGGCCTTAGAAGGGGGTTAGAGGGATGGCTGTGACCTGACTTGACTCAGCTCACACACCAAACGCAGGGAGCCAAGGCGCCGGAGAGAACTCCTGGCGTGAAGCTGGCCACCCCCCGGGGCTGCAGGGAAGTGGATTCCCATGAGGGGCGCCCAGCTAGTGCAGCCAGCAGCCTGACCACAGCCGGCAGGGTGGTGGCTCAGGCCGGTTGCCCAGTTCCAGCCCCATGTGAGGCCAGCGCTCCCGGGGAGCTGTGCCTTGGGTGGCCGCCCGGCTGGTTAGCAGAGCGCCCGCTGCTGGCTTGTGTTCCTCCTGGGGGTGCTCCCCACGTGACGGCGGGCAGGGATCCCCGGCCATGCTGCTGGTGAGAGCACAGCCGTGCGGTCCTCACTACTGCGGCGTCCCCCAAGCTGGGAATTGGCCCCCCGCGCACCCAGTGCAACTGGCGGCTGCCAGGCCGGAGCCAGCTAGTGCAGGACCTGCAGGGCCCTGCAGTGAGCTGTCCTCAGCCCAGCGGAGTGCGGGGACCACCTCCGCCCCGGCTGCGGCTTTGGGGCGGGGGGACTTGGGGGAGGCCAGGGCAGCCGTGCGGATTGCCGCATGCAGCCAGGGCTGCAAGGAAAGGCGGGGCGGGGCCAGTGCGGGTGACGGTGCACTGAGGGGGCGCTCGGTGAGCGCTGTGCTCCCAGGGAGTCCGGGCAGACTCTGCCATGGTGCTAGTGCCCCGTGTGAGCTGTTCTCTTCTCTCCCCATCCCCAGGCTGGAGGAGGTGCCGCTGGAGGTGCTGAGGCAGAGGGAGTCCAAGTGGCTGGACATGCTCAATAACTGGGACAAGTGGATGGCCAAGAAGCACAAGAAGGTGAGCGCTCCTGAGAACCTCCCCATCTCCAACCCTGGATGTGCCTGTCCTCGCTCCCCCACCGCGCCCCACTCCAGCCACTCTCCCTCAGGCTCTTGGGGCCCAGAGGGCCTGTGGAAATGTCTCTGGGGCTGGGGTTTCCTTCCTGGGGCGGAGGTACCCGTGCCCGGCCCTTCATTCCTGAGCAGCGTTCAGGTGCCCTGCTGAGCAGAGGCCGAAGGAGCTTTCTCATGGGCCCTTCTCCCTGGAGCTGCTGGGTCGCTTCTCTGCCCTTCAGAGCCGTTTGCCCGTCGCTGCCCTGGGGCAGCTGGGCCCTAGCTGAGCCGCCTCCTCCCCGGGGGTGTCGCCTTTGGGCAAAGAGGGACTGGCCTGCGCTGCTGTGTTCCCCTCTCCCAAAGGCCTTCAGCGGCAGAGGCCCGTCTTCAGACACTGGCTGGGGGGTGCGAGCCACACCCAGGGGAGGGTAAACGACTAAAAGCCAGTGTCCTGCCCAGAAAGGCTGGGCCGAACCCTGGCTGGTGGAAAGCCCCATCACCGGCTCAGGCAGCAACAGCTGCTGCTCGCTTTCCCTTCTGGCTCTGGGGCCCAGGCTGAGGCACTGGCGCTGCCAGCACAGGGCGGGGAACTCGGCACAAGACCCATGGTGAGACCCTCTGAACCTTCCCTCCAGCAGCTGGAGAGCTGCTTGCTGGCTGAGCCCCCTCCTCTCCTGCCAGGGGCTGGTTTGGCCTCACAGGGAGCGGAGCTGGCTGTGTGCAAACGACAACCAGAACTGCCACACCCGGGGCAGCGGCCGAGGGCGGGGTTTGCAGCGTCCGAGGCGCCGCGCCGCTGGAGCCCTCCTGCCGAGCCCGGGGCAGCGCCCGAGGCGGCGACCCGCTGGAGCCCTCCTGCCGAGCCCGGGGCAGCGGCCGAGGGCGGGGTTTGCAGCGCCCCAGGCGCCGCGCCGCTGGAGCCCTCCTGCCGAGCCCGGGGCAGCGGCCGAGGGCGGGGTTTGCAGCGCCCCAGGCGCCGCGCCGCTGGAGCCCTCCTGCTGAGCCCGGGGCAGCGCCCGAGGCGCCGAGCCGCTGGAGCCCTCCAGCCGAGCCCGGGGCAGCGGCCGAGGGCGGGGTTTGCAGCGCCCGAGGCGGCGACCCGCTGGAGCCCTCCTGCCGAGCCCGGGGCAGCGGCCGAGGGCGGGGTTTGCAGCGCCCGAGGCGGCGACCTGCTGGCAGAGCTGTGCCCGGGCTGGAGCTGAGAGTGGGAGACGCTTGTTGCAGGGACTGGAGATGCAGGCTTGGCTTTGAGCGGGCAGCGCTGTGGAGGGTTGGTGTCAGGTGGCTGTGCACCAGCGTAAGGTCCAGTGTGGCGTGGGACCCAGCGAGATGAACTCAGCCCTCGCGCCTGAGGCAGTCTGGAGCCTGGAATGCTGCCGATCTGGCTTCCCAGCGTCCTGGCTCTGGCACCAAGGGTTGGGCTGGTGAGCTTCCGCGCACGCCTTCCTGGCCTGAAAATCTCCAGCCTCCAGGCTGAGCTCCCCCCAGCTCGAGGGTTCAGCCCTCAGGCACGCACCCTGTGCTGCGCCGTTGCACCTGGGCCTTGCTCCCGCTGTCTCCATGTGCAGCCTCATGCGCGGGTGTGGGGAGTGGAGTTCGGCAGCTGCTGCCCCAGAGCTGGTCTCGCCCCCAGCTCCGCCCCCCGCTTGCATGGGGAAGCAGTGGGGAGGGGACTGTGGATTTAAGAGCAGCTGTCGGCATGTCAGACGCTGTTGTCCTGCGCATGGGGCTTCCTGTTAGCCTGAAAGCCTCAGGCCTTGCTCTGCTCCCAACTTGTTTGTTCAGCTGATTGCGTTGGAGGCTGCCTGGCGCACAGAGCAGGAAGCGCCATTTCCAGGGACTTGGTTCTCGCTGAGGGGGGGTTGGTATGGGCTGTGCCTGGCCAGCAGCTGCCCTGGGGCAGGAGAGGGCTGGAAGCTCTGACTGGTGGCCAGGGTTCCCTCTAATTTTTAGCACCCGGTGTGTGGAGTAAATGTTGTTATATTCCCCAAGGCATGTGTGATGTGCACCACCCCTGGAAACACGCTGCCGGGCGGCACACACCTAATCAGCCGGGCAGCTCCCGAATCTCCCCTGGGCAGCTGCTCAAGCACTCAGCTTACCAGGGACACTGCCACCAGCACCAGACACGTGCCAGAGAAACCTCCTCTGCCTCGTGACTGAGGAGCAGACCGTGGAGAAGGCGTCTGGAGTTGCTTCTGCTCTCCCCTTAGGCCGCAGTGGCTTGGGATCTCCAGGTGCCCTCACTAGTGGGCTCTGGGAAGCAGGGGTCTGGGGCTGGCCGTGGCTGTGTTGTCTCGTGCGCCCTGCTGCACCTCGTCAGGGTGTGGTGCTCCCCGGATGCCCTTTCGGCAGCTCACTGCGGCTGCTAGTGCAAGAGCAGCTGCTGCACGGTCTGCCTTTCAAGCCTTCCCGACAGCCCCTCGGAGCTCAGCCCCTTGCCCAGTAGCAGCTGTGTGTGCAGGCAGCTGTGCTTCCCTCTCTGGGATCTTGGGAGCCGGAAGGACGCCCTGACCCTCTCGCCTGACCTCATGCAGGCTGAGAGCTGCCGGAGAGAAGTCTCGGCTGTGGGAGTCCCTTCCGCTGCTGACTGGGAGCTGCCTGGGATGGAGACCCTGCCGTGCCGCTCGGCGGGTGACCCTTGGAGTTGTTCTCGCTGTTAGAACCTGTGCTTTATTTTCCACTGGGGGTTTGTCTGGCCTCAGCAGCTGGCCACTGGCTCATGTCAGCTGTGCCCCTGCTGGCTGGCTCCCCGCTTAGGTGCCCGGACTGATCACATCACGGTCCCGCCTCGGCGCTGCCCGGGGGCTCTGGGACCTGTCTCTCACAGCGGTGTTTCTGGCTCTGCACTTGTCTCCCTGGGAGAGCCTGGGAGCTCAGTGCATCCCTTCGCGGGGAGGGGCCAGCCGGCCGCCCTGGGACTTAACCTCCGAGCACCCGCAGCCCCAAAGTGCTGCTGGTCGTGGACCTTCGATGTGGTGGGTGGCTGTTGCTGCCCCTCGGGCCTCGTCTGTGGGTGGCAGGGGCTGCAGCTGGTTAGATGCGAGAGCTTTGTCGGGGAGCAGGGAAGTGGCTCGTTCTCTGCCCGGACTTTCTGTTCCCCCACTCCTGCAGACACTCCCAAAGTGCACATCCCGGCTTCCCATCTCCTGAACTAACCACTGTTCAGCTGACTGCAAAAGCAGCATGATGACAAAACTCCATTAGTCCAGCTACTGGCGTGAATTGGCAGCCCCTGGCTGGCCAGATCGAGGCAGCTGGGCCCTCTCCCAAAGCTCAGGCTGGATTCAGGTATCAGACGCACAGAGCAAAAGGCAATGCACGGCTTGGTAGCAAGTGCAGCAGAAATGCAGTTAACATATGCACACAGGGGCTTGTCCCAGTTGATGGTGCAGTTCCCTTTTGGGCCGGGCTGAGATCCCAGTGGATGTGGCAGACCAGCCCCCTTCTTAGGGCAGTCGTCTTGCTCGGGGATCAGTGGGCTTTGCACAGTTGTGCTCTGTCCGATCGCCATTTGAGCACTTGTCTCCTGGAGCCATCGTCATCCTCCTCTCACAGCTGTTATGCCGTCACACTGCTTTCGATCCCGGCTCTCCTGTCCGTATCGAGAACTGTCTGCGTCCTCCTCCAGAGTCGTCAGTACGCCCCTTCTCCAGCTTTAACAAGGGTATACCAGCCCCATCCTGGCCCCTCCCAAGGATGTCTGGTGCTGGGCTTGCGCCCGTTCACAAAGAACTAGCAGTCCTAGAGCACCTTAGAGACTAACAATTGTGTATGAGTTGCTGAGCTTTCATGGGTAAGGCCCACTTGCTCAGTGAAGTGTGTGGGTGTGGCAGGGAGGGGCAGAAAAGAAGGCTGGGGGAGGGAGTCACCTGTCATTCACAGGACCTCTGCAAAGATGGGGAAAGTGCCCTGGGCATGTGTAAGGTGGCTGAGATCCCTGTTACACCCCTGGTTAAATGTCATCTGGAAGGCTTGACTGCAACTGCCCCAGCCTGTGGGGCTGGCACCGGAGTGGCCTGGCTCTCCCTGTGCCCGAGGGTCACCCAGCGTGTGAGCTGAGCATTCCAGCCCACGTTGTGTCCACGTGTCCATCCCGCTGCTGCAGCCAGGCCTGGTCCCCCAGTGCCCAGCACGGAATGCCCCATCTCGTCCCCCCACACACAATGCAAGCAAAGCGCCAGCTTGGCAGAGGGGCTGCAGCCAGCTCTTGTGTTCTGAGTGGGCCCCACCTCCCAGCAACAGCTGGCTGACACGGGCACGCCATTGTGGCACTGGGCAGGGCAGTGGCCCCTGTCGTTCTGCAGTGCCAAGCGCCATATACGGCTCTCCTGTCCGGGGCTGGCATGGTACCAGCCCCGCCATTCTCACACCCATCCCCTCTGCTTTCCAGATCCAGCTGCGCTGCCGGAAGGGGATCCCGCCCGCGCTGCGGGGCCGGGCCTGGCAGTACCTCTCGGGCGGCAAGGTCAAGCTGGAGCAGAACACCGGCAGGTTTGACGTAAGGCGCTCTCGGTTCTCCTCTGCTGTCCCCGGGGCTCAGAACTCGCCCGGAGGGCTGGGCGGGGCGGGGGCTGGGGTGCTGCTGGCGTCTGGGACACCACCCGCAACCCATCGTGGCTGCCCCACCCCCTGGAGCTGGACCAGCCTCCAGCACCCGTAGGGCCCACGCCCACTGGTGCCACACCGCCCCCTGGCCCTCACGTGTCCCCAGCCAGGGTCCCTCTGTTTCTGTCTGTGTGCAGAATAAATTGTTAGGTGCCCCATGGCCTGTGTGGCTGTGCACCACCATAGAGACCCCTGCAGCCGGTCAGGCCTCTCTGCTCGGCTCGCCAGCTGCTGCTGCGCGGGGCCCAGAGGCAGTGTCGGTCCCCTTGGGAGCTGCGCTGCCCCGTCTGCTGCTGCGGGTGTGACCCCAGCCCTGCGAAGGAGCCTGGTGGGTTGCTGAGAGCAGGAGAACCCGCTGCCGGACCCAGCCTCGTGGCTCCCCACGAGATAGCTGCCCTGCCAAGTGGGGCTGTGCTAATCCCTGCAGGGGATCCCGCCAGGCAATAAGCACGTTCCAGAGGGGTTAGCACCAGGCGCTGGAGGGACAGAGTGAGGCAGAGGCCACAGCTGCTGCACTGGGGCGCCCGGCCTGCTGCAGACACCGCCCGTGCTGGCAGGGAGCTGCCAGTCTGCAGGGGCGGCATTAGTGGGGCCGACGGGGGCTACTGGCGACGCTGATCAAATCCCTCTCGGCGGGGGCAGAGGCCCATGTTCGAGGGCAGGCAGGCACTTGGTGTCTGCTGCACAGGCTGCTGCTGGTTAGCACGTCACCCTGCGCCCCCTCTGCCCACTCCAAGGAGCAGTGCTGGGGCTCACATTACCACCTACTGGGCTGGGCCGGGCCAGGTGGGCGCCAGCCAGCCCTGCGGAGAGCCTGTCTGCTAGGCTTGAACCTGGGCTCCTAGAGTTCCTCAGGCCGGCCGCGCTGCGGTGCACCCCCGCCTGTCAGCGGCCATGGGCTTGGTGCTGGGCTCGGAGCGGGGAAGGGGGCCAGGAGCTGGCCGAGCCAGAGGACTGGATGCAGCTGGTCCTGGAGGGGCCATGCTGGGCTGCTCAGCTGCATGGAGCCATTCCCGCAGGCTGCACAGGAGCTGGGCCCGAAGCTGGGGGGAGACCTGCCAAATCTCCCTCCTGTCTGACTCCACCCGTGGCTGCGGGGAGGGGCGGAAACGGGCCTGGAGGTGTGCAGGTCTGAAAGGGGGCCTGGCCTGGCTCCTTGGGCTGTGCAGCAGGAATCTGATCTCACCAGTGCGTGGCACCAGGACAGGGCAAAGCCCCTCAGGCCTTGGTGCTCTGACCTGCCCAGCCCTTTCCCAGTGGTTAGGGGCAAAGGCAGCTGGCGGAGCTGCAGGGCTGTCCCTGCTCAGTTACGCTGGGTTGTCTCACAACAGGCAGTCCCGTAAAGGTGTTGCCGGGCAGGGCAGGTGTGTGCCTGGTGCCAGGCGGGAGGGCCGTCGCTCCGCAGGGTTAGGACTGGCAGCGCTGAGAGTTTATCCTTGTGTGACGGCTGGAGATGCCTCTTCATTCGGAGCGTCTCCTTCAGAGTGCCTTGATCTTAAATTACACCGTTGTGGGACGTGGGTGGGGGGAACCTGGCGGCGGGTTGGGGGTTGGGGGACGTGGGGGGTGGCTCTGCGGTTATATACTGACTGGCACTGAGGATCAAGAAGTGCCGTCTTGCTAAGCAGCTGAAAGGGAATTGCCACGTCACGGCGGCGTGGACAACAGCCGTCCCTGCTATCGGCAGCTCCCTGCTCAGCCTGCGCGAGGCCGGCTCGCGCCCCGGTGGGCCGGTGTGAGGCTGTTCTGGACCAGCACTGTTCACACTTACCTGCTGTCGGCGCCAGGCGGGGGTGGGAACGGTTTGGATGGCTCGTGGGCACGTGGCGCCGTCTGTGTCTGCCACCGTGTCTGTTAATGGCCTCGTCCTGCTGGGCCAGGTGAGGCGCTCGTGGAGGTGGGGGCCCCGGGGTGCCTGGTAACTTCACTGCTCTCTCCTGCCAGGAGCTGGACCTCTTGCCAGGGGACCCCAAGTGGCTGGACGTGATTGAGCGGGATCTCCACAGGCAGTTCCCGTTCCACGAGATGTTTGTGTCCCGGGGCGGCCACGGGTGAGTGCTGTGCCGCGCCGCGCCGCGCTGCTCGGCCGTTCACAGCATGCCACGCCGGGGCTCTGGGCTCGGCCCGGTTACCTGCAGACCAGCTGGGCCGGGCCTGGTTGGTTCCAGTCTCTAGCGTTGCCCGTCCCTCAGCCCACCTGCCCTGGGGCTCGGACGCACAGTAACGTGCTGGGCTGGGCTCCCTGGTGCCGGTTGCCTGGCTCTGTGCCAGCACTCAGCCCGGTGGGGGAGGTCATGCTGATGCCCCTCAGGGGCCTGTGGGGTGTGCAGTGGGGAGGCAGGCGGTTGTGTGCTCACACGGCTGCGGGGAGCTGGCAGCTCGCACCAAGCAGGGTGACGTGTGCGCGGCAATGGGAGAGGCTTCTCGGGGTTACTTGGAAACAAGGAACATCTTGCGCTGCAGGCTGGGCCTGTGGGACAACCGAGCCTGGCTCTGGGCCACCTCCCCGGCTGGGAATGCCGGGGCCCAGCACACCCATGGTCGGTCCCAGAGCAAGCAGCTCCCCCTGCCCGTCTGGGGGGCGTGAGTCAGCCTCTCCCGCGAAGCCCCCAGCTAAGGTGACTAACCTGGCTGGAGGGGCTCTGGGGCGGAGAGGCTGACGCAGGCGCTGCCCAGGACGTGTCTCTGACTCAGCCTCCGCGGCAGGATGACGTGGGGGGCCCTGGAGTGTGTGCGTGGGAGCCCGGTGAGAGAGTTCAGGCCCAGGGGAAGGGCAGGTCCTGGTGCACTGAGGGCCTTGCACAGCGGAGGGCGTTGCAGGCACTGAGGAGAGCAGTGGAGCAGAACTTGGCTCAGCACCTCCTTTGGCTGCCAGCTGTGCCATGCCCCGGCCTCGGCCCTGCGTCCTGCACCCCGGCTTAGAAACTGCTCTGGCGTCTGGCGGCGGGAGGCCATGTGGAGCTGCCAGCGTCCAACTGCAGGAGAAGTGACTTGCGCTGGGGCGGGCGCCTGGCTGTGGTCTGGGGCACCTGGGAGTGCCCCCCCACGCCCCAGCTCCGGGCAGTGCTGAGTAGAGCTGTGTTCCTGGCACTGCGTGGGCTCCGGGGGGGCAGAGGGAGCTGAGACACCCCTCCCCATCCGCCCACGGCTGCTCTCCCTGTCCCTGCCCTGCCCAGCAGCTGCGGTTCCCTCGCAGGCAGCAGGACCTGTTCCGGGTGCTGAAGGCCTACACGCTGCACCGGCCGGAGGAGGGCTACTGCCAGGCCCAGGCGCCCATCGCAGCGGTGCTGCTCATGCACATGCCCGCCGAGGTACTGAACACGCCGCCGCCACGGGCAGCGCCGTGGGGCAGGGCGGGGCCCTGAGCACCCCGGTGGGGCAGTGGGCAGTACTGGTTCTGCCGGGGGCTGGCCCTTGCGGAGGAGCAGCACAGCAGCTGGGAGGGATCCTGCTCCCTTTCTCCCCGGGAGCGCCTGGAGGGCCCCTCCTGGCAGACGCAGCCAGCCCTGATGCTCGCCGGGGTAGCGGCTGACAGCGCTGCCCGGGTGGGTCTAGGAGTGAGGCTGGTGCTCCAGCGGTGAGGCTAGGGGAGACCGGGGAGAGGTTAGAGCTGAGTCATTCCCACCCCAGGAGGAGAGGCCAGGCAGGGCGCTGTGTCCCCAAGCCCGGCAGGGGTGGGGGTCCTTACCGGGCGTGCTGGCTGTGCCTAGGGGTAGGAGTTGCAGGGGAAGGACCTCTCCTTTTTGGGGGGGTGGGGGAGTTACCCCCGAAGTCCCTCCAGTGGCCTGGGAGCTGTTTGCCTGGCACTGCACAACCCTGTGGGCCAATGGGGCTCCCTGGCCCTTCACTGCGGCACTGGAGCTGCCTTGTCACTTCTCAGCGGTGGAAATCCAAATGTGCCCGGCCCTTGCAAACACCCTCACTGGCATCAGCTTGGCCACCGGCCAGAGCACCTGGGAGCTGCGGCTGTCACCGGGTACTGGCCATGGCGCTGAGTAATGAGCGCCCAGGGCTGTCTGGGTCTTGCATAGGCTGAATCAGGAGGCGGCAAGTGTCCCTTTAGCTTCCTAGGGCTGGAAGGGGCCTCAGGAGGTCATTGGGTCCAGCCCCTGCCCAAAGCAGGATCAACCCCAACTAAATCATCCAGCCAAGACTGTCACGCTGGGGCTTAAAACCCTCTAGGGATGGAGATTCCCCCGCCTCCTTAGGTAACACATTCCAGTGCTTCACCACCCTCTGGGAACGTTTTCCTAATGTCCCACCCGCACCTCCCCTCTCTAACTTCAGACCATCGCTTCCCGCCCCAGGCAGCCTGGGCAGTGCTGGTAAAATTCTGTGCTGTCACTGGGGCTCAGACGCCCGCCTGCCCTGGGCTCCCAAATCCCCGTAGCGTCTGCGTGTGCCCCGGACCCTGGGGTATGGCATCATCCTGGGTAACTCTCAAGCTGGGATCCCTCTGGCTGAGCCTCTGCCCCGTCACCACACTGGGGCTGTGCCTGCTTTGGGGGAGGGGGTGCTTCCCGGCACCTGAGACAGGGACTGCCTAGGCTCCTGCCTCAGGGATCACCCTCCTGCCCTGGCTGCTGCGTCGGCTCCCGTGCACGGACAGGAGCCATGTGCCTGGCCCTCCCTGGAGCACGAGCCACCCTGGGCAGGCTGTGGGGAGGGATGGCGAGGGCCTGGGCGGCCTTGTGCTGTGGGGGATGGCACCAGCCCTGCTTTGAGGCCCAGCTTAGACGGTCCAGGGACCAGGCTGCCTTGCGCTCTGCTGGGCCCCTCGGCTTGGGAGGAGCAGTGCTGGCAGGCGGGTCGTGCAGGGGCTGCACAAGGAGGGTGTCTCTGGGCAGGCCACCGCGCCCCGGCCCTGCACTGACGGCCGGTTCCTTGCAGCAAGCCTTCTGGTGCCTGGTGCAGATCTGCGAGAAGTACCTCCCCGGCTACTACAGCGAGAAACTGGTGAGTGGGGGTGTCCCTCTGCCTCCCCCAGACGGCGGCTTCCTCTGCCCCAGGGCTTCCCTGCAGACCTCATCTCCTGGTCCCTCCTACTCCAGAGCTCAACCCCTGATCCCTTAGCCCAGCGCTGACCCAGGTCAGAGCCTGCAGACAGCAGCCATGCTGGGGCTCCCTGGAGCATGCCGGGCTCCCTGCTCCCCACCCCTGTCAGACAGAGCCCAGGGTGGCCAAGTACACTGGGTCTGTAGCAACAGGCCTGCGGGGCAGCCTGTGACGGGGGGGCGGGTAGCTGAGGGGTTGGCTGAGGAGGGGAGTTCAGAGCCCAGCTCTTCCAGGCTGTGTCACTGGGCCTCAGTTCCTCCCCGTACCCGGTGCGCTGGGCCCTCAGCCCGGCTGCACTTGGCCCAGTGGTTCTCGGACTTCAGCCTCCGCAGGGCCCCCCGACCCAACACCAGAATTGCACATCACGTGCTGGACTGAAAACCTGGTGACGGAACCAATTTACCTTTTTTTCTCACCTCTTTTTGTCACTCTTGTTATAAGCAAAACCAGTTCTCCCCTTATGTCCCTGTTCGGCACCGGGTGGGGGGGCAAGGACTTTGGCCTTGCTGCCTCCTCCCAGGCCCTCCCACCTCTCTTGGCAGCTCATCTCAGCCTGAGTCCCCAGTCTGCCTTGCAGGGTCCCTGCTGGGGAGGGCAAGGTGCCCTGTGGCTCAGGCTGTGTTACCTGCACCATGGCCAGCTGGGAGCAGCTGGCTGGCCCTGTCACTGGCAGGTGACAGCTGTTGTCTCAGGCTGTGGCTTGGTGACCCTGCGAGTGTGGCTGGTGGGCACCACCTGGGAAGGGTCCCTAGCCCCGCTGCACCTCGCCTGGACCCTGCCCTTCTCGCCCCAGGAGGCCATCCAGCTGGACGGGGAGATCCTTTTCTCACTGCTGCACCGGATCGCGCCTGTGGCCCACAAGCACCTGAGCAAGCAGAAGATTGACCCGATCCTTTACATGACGGAGTGGTTCATGTGCGCCTTCTCCCGCACCCTGCCCTGGAGCTCTGTGCTGCGGGTCTGGGACATGTTCTTCTGCGAAGGTAGTGCCTGCCTCGGCTCCCCGGGCGGGGCAGGCGCTGCTCACTGCTGCAGGGGCCTCCGGGGAGCTGCAGGGAGGACACAGCGCAGGGGCCAGCTCCCCAGGACCTGCATTTCCAACCCACCACTGGGTGGGGAGCTCCGGTGGGCCTTCTACTGGCCCCAGCCACGTGCCTGGCAGCATGTGGGGAAGGAGCAGCTGGGTCCGTGACCAGGCTGCCAAGTGTGAGGCTCGGCCCTGGGCTGGCGCAGGCCTGGGGGGCCGATGCTGCCTTGCAGCTGCCGTGGGGGTGCTGGGGCTGGTGAGGCCTTGTCTCCAGCTGGGGTGGCCCTCTGCAGTCAGTGGCTGCTGGGTTTCCGGTTGTGGGGGTTCAGGGCTGTATGTGGGGGGAGCACTGGAGCCTACATCTGTCTCTGCCCAGCCTCCCACCAGCCCGTAACCTGGCGTGGCCTGGGACAGCCCCGAGGGTATCACCATTGTACCCCCTCCTCAGGGCCTCCTGTCCCAACATGCCTTGCTGGGCCTGAGCACTGACCCAGTGGGGGTGGAGATCCCCACTCCCCCCATACCTCCCCCGGCTGGGGAGAGCTGTCCCTGTGGCTGGCGAGGGGCGGGGCGGGGCAGGGTCCGTCCACCGGCTGCAGGGTGGTGGAGCTCTGGGGCCATGCTGGTGCTCCTCTTCCAGGCGTGAAGATCCTGTTCCGGGTGGGGCTGGTGCTGCTGAAACACACGCTGGGCTCCTCTGACAAGCTCAAGTCCTGCCAGGGGCAGTACGAGACCATAGAGCGGCTGAGAGCCCTGAACCCCAAGATCATGCAAGAGGCCTTCCTGGTGCAGGAGGTGAGGGCCTGTGTCCTGGGCTGCTCTGCCCCACGCAGCTGGACTGTCGGGAGCCGGCTGCATGGCCTGAGCCTTGCATCTGGTGACGGCTGGCGCTCGGCTCTCGGGTTCCCTGCAGCGGCGGTGGGCTGGGGCATGGCGAGGAGGCCTGAGGATGGATGGGGGGCTGGGGTCTCTCCTCCCGGCAGCTGGCCGCTGTGCGGCAGTTCCTGGCCGGGGCTGTGCCCAGCGGAAGGTGCCAGGGGGCGGCCCTGGGCTCAGATTCGCCTGCACTGGGGACAGGGGTCGGAGGTGAGCCCCCACTTCTGCAGCCGTGAGGGGCTCTCGGGAGCTCCACGTGGACCAAGTTGAAACCCAAGGCCCCCGCCCCATGGCGCACTGCCCAGGCACAGAGCAGCGGCCGTGTTCGGGGTGGTGCTGTGCTCTGCTGGTGAGCTCTGGGATAACACAGGCCTGCCCCATCAGGGTATGGCCCGAGTGCTGGTCCCTAGAAGTGGGAGCCCTGTTGGTGTCCCAGCCTGGCCCCTGTCCCCCATTGGCACCTCTGCCCCTCGCATCGCTCCAGTAAGAGGGGAGGGCCCCTTCGGGGGGCTAGAGTAGGTCACGTGCTGATCGTGGGGGCGGGGGGCAGGCTCTGGGTCGCTCTAGCTGGGTGCTGGGGTCGCCCTGGGGATCCAGCTGCGTGGGCAGCCCCCACTGCAGCCTGGGCTGGCTGGGCAGGGCCTGAGCGCCTGTGTTGGCCCCTCCCAGATCCTAGAGCTGCCGGTGACGGAGCGGCATATCGAGCGGGAGCACCTGATCCAGCTGAAGCAGTGGAAGGAGACCCACGGGGAGCTGCAGTGCCCACCCTGCCCACGCCTGCACGGCGCCAAAGCCATCAGTAACTCGGAGCCCTATTCCCGCAAGGCGCTGGAGCCTTCCCCCTCCATCATCCTGCCCCCCAGCCCGGCCCTCCTGCCCCAGGGCCACAAGAACAAGGAGAGAGCAGACCCAGGGAAAGGCCGGCCAGCCAACGGCCCCAGCCTGGAGGCGAACGGAGATCAGGCCTTGGCAGGGCCCTGGGCTCGGCCCCAGCAGCTGACACCTGAGGCCTCCCTGCATCACCAGTCCAAGGAGAGCCTGAGCTCCCATGAGAGTGAAGACACCTATTTGTAACGGGGGGTGCCTGGCTCAGCGCCCAGGGCTGCCACCTCTGCACGCCCCAGCTGGCAGCAGGATTGGTTCCCTGTTGCAGCCAAGGTGGGGAGCATCCTGTGCCCGGGGGGCCTCTCTCCTGTCCCTGGGGGCCCAGGGGAAGACCTTGGCCCATGGGAGCAAAGTTCTTTGTGTGGCTGCAGCTGAGGGAGCTGGGCTGGGCCTGGGCCCCCATTTGGAGCCCTGAGCAGAGGGCTGTGGGGGAGTGTCTGCCCAGCCCCAGCTGTGCTCAGAGCTGCCCTTTGACATAAGCTGAGGGACTGGCCTGGCAGAGCAGAGCCGGAACCCATCTCTTCCCTGTGAGGGAGCTGAGGCTGGAGCCGGAGCCGGGGCCAGGGCCAGGGCCTGACCCCTACGCCTCCTGCTGTCTCGCCGGCCTCATCTTCAGCCTCTGAGTAGCCCCAAGGAGGGTGTGAGGCTCAGCTGCCCACGTGCTCCCTCTGAGCTGCCGGGGAGGGCTGAGCCCTCCACTGCTGCTGCAGCCCGTCTGGCGGAGGTGTGTCCGTCTGCCTGTCCCTCCCGAGGGGGGCAGCGCTCGCTCTCTTGGCTGAGCTGGGCCTGTTTCCAAGCTGCCGGGAGGGGTGAGGGAGGAAACGACCTGCTGAGAGGCCCTGGGGCGCTGTGCCTGAGCCTCTTCCCGCTTGCGCCGCAGCGGTCACCCTATTTATTTGCCTTTGTAGTAGCCGTGTGCCAGGGGAGTCTCACCCAGCTGCAGGGTGAGATCAGACTCTCCTGCTGGGCGGCTGCTGGGCTCAGGCCCAGGCCCTGGCTGCCCCAGACTGGATGGAAGTCCTGCTGCAGGGGGTCTGGCTGGACCCTCGGCTCTGGCTGGGTAGGGGCAGCCCCTCTGAACACATGCAGGTGGTAACTGAGGCGGCTGGGGCTGGGGCTGGCTGCTGTGCACTGGTGCTGGGGGTGAGCATGTGCCATTGAACCAGGGGCGGAAGGGTGACGCCCCAGCCTCCGAGCGGTGCAGCTCCCAGCATGCACTGCACAGGCGCCTGGCCAGCTGGCTCATGCGTTAGTCTCTGCAGCTGCATGTGCCCCCGTAGGGGCTGGGGTGCTGGCGCTGAGCCAGCCTGGGGGTAGTTATGGCAATGGTGAAAGGGCCGGAGGGATGTTTTCCACTGGCATCATTAGGGGCCCTTAGCTGGGGGGGGAGGGGCAGTTAGGAACACCCCCCCCAGGACCAGACAAAAGGGGGCTGGTCGGGGTGCCAAGGGACGGTCAGAGCTCTACGGCTGTCGTCCCACCCGCTGCTCTCTGCCTGGGGCAACAGGGCTCTGATTGTCTTGGCCTCCTTGCAGCCTTGCTGGGGGGGCCTCTCCTGGCCTAGCTGTGCTGGGCTGCATCCTGGCTGGGTCAGTCTGGAGCAAGGGAAGGAGGTAGCGATGGTTTTACACAGCACCTCAATAAAGCAGATTGTGCACAGCTGGCCCTGCCTTCTCTGCCTGCCACAAGTGAGGAGCCTGCCCTGGCCCTGAGGGTGCCTGGCCCCAGCTTTCCCTGTCACAGAACCCGCTGCGCCTTGTCCAGAAAGCCGACCTTGGACCACCCTGCTCCTCCCACCATCATGCATCAGAGCCCTGCAGGGCTCAGCCAGTCCTCCCTGACTCAGCTGGGCCTGGGCTTGCCTTAGCAACTCCCTCCTTTGAAATGCTACAGCTCCCTTGTCCCTCCTGCCTCGCACTCCTGTGCCTGCCTCTGGGGCTGAGCTGGGCTGGCTCTTCACTCTGACTCCTGCCCCAGGTGCTGGGGGGGAATCCTAAATTCCAGCAGCTGCAGCGTGGGCTCTGGCTACCAGAGGCCCCCACCCAAGTGCTGCCTGGGGCCCCCAGCCCCCCTGAGGGGTATGCATGCTTGCGCGAGGCAGGAGCAAGTTCCAGGACCAGCCAGCGGCCTGGGCTGAGGCAGAAGCCAGGTGGCCCAGGGGCCTGGCTGTGCGCTGGGGGTAGGGAGGGCAGCAGGGGATCGTGCTGTGCAGCTGCACCACTGCAGGCACCAGCCAGGGTGCACAGGGCAGTTTCTGGGCCCAGCTGGTGCCTGTGAGGCTGGGGGTGGGCCAGGGGTCAGGCCCGCTGTCTAATCCCTTGCCCAGAGGGGGTGGGTGAGACTCTGGCTCGCTGGGGATCTCTGCAGGGGTGGAAAGCCTGAACTGCCTGCTGCACTGCTGCACTGCTCCTGGGCCAGAAGGTTCAGCATGTGGCTGCCGGGTGGATTTACACCCGCGGCAGCCTTGAGCTGTTTGAAAAAGCAAAGGCCCAGACGTGAGGAGGGACCAGGCTGCAGCGAGTTCAGGCATGGTCTGGGGTGTTACCCAGCCAGCCCCCCACCAGTTTCAGCTGCACTGGGGGTTGAGCAGCCCTGGCTCCCCTGGCCTGGCAAGGGGCTGGCAGCGAAGGGGCATTTCTGCACTGCAGTAGATGGTCACTGTTTAGCTCCTGGCAGGGCTGGAGGCCAGCCAGCCCGAGTGGGCTCCTGCCCCAGTGTGTCATGGGGTGGATTCCATGGAGGCCAGATAGGGACTGACAGTCGCTGATGAGAGGATCCACTGGTCCCGCGCCAGAGCCTCATGGACTGGGCCCCACCGCACGTGGCAACCTCAATATAGAAATGGAGAGAGGACCAGGCAGAGCCCATTCCTTTCTCGCCCGCCACTGGAGACAGGAGTAGGGCGCTGGGGCCACATGGTGACAGCGAACTCGGGCAGCAGGAGAGGCCTGGAGCTGTCACTTCCTGGGGAGTGAAGAACCAGCTGGGGAACAGGGCAATGGGCAAGGACAGGCAGTGGCGGCAGATCTGCCCCATCACTGTTCTGGTCACATTGCCCAGGACTGGGGAAGTCCCTTCCCGGATCCTAGCCAGGATCCCAGGCTGGTGGGTCGCTACCCCACAAGCAGCGCCGGTAGTGCAAACCTGGTGTCGTGACAGTGGGGCAGGGGCCAGAGCACTTCCCAGGGCCACTGCCTCCGGCGCCCGAGCGCTGGGCCTGGCCTTGGGCTGGTGGCTGCTGGGGAATGGAGAGAAATGGCTCCGACCCCCACCCCCCCTGGCCCAGGGCTCCGGACCACTCCCCACTTCGCTACGCGGAAGCCTCTTGTTGAACGGGGGCCAGGGTCTCATTTCACACTCTGAACCTGTTATGGGACACTGCAGGTGGCAGGGGCCGGAGACAGACAACCTGTTACCTGCATCAGTCCCAGGGGACTCACTTCCTGTGTGCTGCTGGGCCAGATGGGGGATGAAGTGTTCTGGGCACGCCAGCTACAGGGTCAGCTGGAGGCTCCGTTTGCATCCCACAGGTCACTCCACACGCAGGGTTGGGCTGGGGGTTGGGGTACAGGCTCTGGGAGGGAGGTAGGGTGCAGCGTTGGCTCTAGGCTGGGGTGGGGGGTGCAGGGGATACAGTCTCTAGGAGGGAGGTGGGGTGCTGGGGTGGAGGTGAAGGGGGTACAGGCTCTGAGGGGGAGGTGGGGTGCAGGGTTGGCTCTAGGCTGGGGTGGGGGGTGCAGGGGAAACGCTCTGGGTGGGGTGCAGGGTTGGCTCTAGGCTGGGGTGGGGGTGCAGGGGGGTACAGGCTCTGGGAGGGAGGGGGTGCAGGGTTGGCTCTAGGCTGGGGTGGGGGGTGCAGGGGATAGAGGCTCTGGGTGGGGTGCAGGGTTGGCTCTGGGGTGGGGTGGGGGTGCAGGGGGGTACAGGCTCTGGGAGGGAGGGGGTGCAGGGTTGGCTCTAGGCCGGGGTGGGGGGTGCAGGGGATATAGGCTCTGGGAGGAAGGTGGGGTGCTGGGGTGGGGGGTGCAGGGGATAGAGGCTCTGGGTGGGGTGCAGGGTTGGCTCGGGTGGGGTGGGGGTGCAGGGGGGTACAGGCTCTGGGAGGGAGGGGGTGCAGGGTTGGCTCTAGGCTGGGGTGGGGGGGTGCAGGGGAAGCAGGTTCTGGGTGGGGTGCAGGGTTGGCTCTGGGGTGGGGTGGGGGTGCAGGGGGGTACAGGCTCTGGGAGGGAGGGGGTGCAGGGTTGGCTCTAGGCCGGGGTGGGGGGTGCAGGGGATATAGGCTCTGGGAGGAAGGTGGGGTGCTGGGGTGGGGGATGCAGGGGATAGAGGCTCTGGGTGGGGTGCAGGGTTGGCTCTGGGGTGGGGTGGGGGTGCAGGGGGGTACAGGCTCTGGGAGGGAGGGGGTGCAGGGTTGGCTCTAGGCCGGGGTGGGGGGTGCAGGGGATATAGGCTCTGGGAGGAAGGTGGGGTGCTGGGGTGGGGGATGCAGGGGATAGAGGCTCTGGGTGGGGTGGGGGTGCAGGGGGGTACAGTGTTTATTTCAGGCAGCTCCTGAAAGTGATTGGCACGTGCCTCTGGGCCGCACATGGGAGTGCAGGTCTGGCTGGGCTGTAACTGACGGTTGCATCCTGGGCCCTGCGCCTCTCCAGAGCCGTGTTCTGGGACGCGGGGGCCCATGTGCTGCCCCAGTTGTGCAGAATGTTGGCCCGGCATTAAAAGCAGATGCGCCAGGGCCTAGGGGGAGGCTGCTTGTGCTGGTTACCTTTTCCCACGCCCTGTGCCACCCTGTCTCAGCCAGGCCAACAGGCCTCCTGCTGAGCGCTCCATGGGCAGAAATGGGGCTGGTTCACTGAACAGGTCCCCACCTGGAGCCCCAGGTACCCAGCAGCCCGCAGCTGCTGCCTGCATTCGTAGCCCCTCTGTACTGACTGGCCGCCTGTGCTGCAGGCGCCTACTACCACAGCAGCAGCCAGCCAGCCCGAGGTTACTAGGACAGCATATACATGTCCCCTGGCTCAGCAGAGCCGACGAGTAACCCCTGCAGGCGCCCTGGGCTTGGAGAGGGCCGGGGAGTCATGAGGCAGCATGAGGGTTAGGACTGGTGGGAGTCAGAGGGTGAGGGACACCTTGAGCATGAGGTGGTGTCCCTGACCATATTGCAAATAGTCGTTGATGGACGTAACTCCCCTGAATGCATCCAACTCTTTCTGATCCCAGTTATTCTTTTGCCCTTCATGACATCCAGGAGTAGAATGGGGCTGTGGGCGCTCTGCCAATCCACTGGGCAGCACCTGACTGTCTCCTGGGCAGCCGGCTAGGTGCTCATCTTACCGGGAATTCTGGTGAGGTCACTCAGCTGGAATGGAGGACACCTGGGTTCTAGTTCCGAGGACAGGAGAATGGGTTTTCCCACACTGCACGGACGATGGACGCCCACAGCTGTGTGCAGCCACACGTGACAAAGTTGTCTTTTTCAACAGTCTTGCTGAAAAATTTCCCACAGCTCTATCCTGTAACGAGCTCCTTGGGGTCAGTCTGATTAACCCACTGGCTCTGCTTCTGTTTATCCTTTGCTAATTAACTTGTGTGTGGGTCAATGATGAACTAAAACCTGGATTAACTGGAATTATACCTTTGCTAGATAGCAGCAATCTAAAATGAGGTTGAACAATGGTTTTTGTTGTCACCTCTTGTCAATAACAGCTTACAGAATCCTAGGGCTGGAAAGGACCTCAAGAAGTCACCTCGGTTGCTATTTTCCATGCTTGGGCTGCACAATAAGATGATTGTTGGTGGCCTGGGGGGCGGTGGGGTGAGGGGGAGGGAGAGTTTGTTTTCTAATTTTGAGCCAGTTGCATTGCGTGGTTTCTGCAGATGAGCAGGCAGTAAATCCAACTGAGGCCTGGTACACTAGAAATTGACTTTTTTTTTTGTTGGTTTTCCCTCAAACTCCTCCCCTCAAAACAAAAACAAAAACCCTAAGAGATTAAACACAGGTAAAAACTGCATTCCCTCAATATTCAGGTTGCACAGGTGAAATCTAAACATAACTATTCTTGCAAGAATGCCAGCTGATCATGGGATCCCTGCACACTTCAGAAGCAGGCCTGGGTTCCACATACCTGCTGATAAGTGTTCTGGGCAGTTTCACAGGATACCTGACAGCTTAGGGAACCTATTAGTCGTTTTGCATGCTCTGTGAATGAGATGCGCTGAAGGCCATAGTATAGGACAAGGCCCTGACCTTAGAATGCACGCTGCACGAGTTGGCTACATTTACAGTGGTTCTCGACTGGGGGTACGCAAACCTTAGGGGTAGACAGAGGTTGTATTGGGAGTAGGTCAGTTCATGTAGGTATTTGCCTTATGCTACAGCAGGATAAATAGGACGCACTAGGAAAGTCAGTAGGAACTAAACATTCATACAACGATTTGTTTGTCCTGCTCCAGGTGCTGTGCGCTTGTAAAGCTGCGGTGCCAGATGAGAACGTCAGCAGCTCCCCAGGAGCGGTGTGCTGACACGTCCGTATTTCTATGCCTGGCTTTGTAAGTAGACAGGTTTTAAGTGAAGGGGCGCCGGAACTTGGGCTATGCAGGACGAATCACACTCCTGAAACAAGCACTCCCAAGAGCCCCCTGGCTGAGCTAGTGTCACTGCAGGAGGCGTTTCCGTCACAGCGCACAGCCTGCGGTGCAGGTGTGTGCGCATGCAAAGGGCAGGAGAGCAGAGGTGGGGTTGGGCTGGATTGGGAGGGGGCTGTCTGGGGGTGCCGGTGAGCCCGGGGGGCTGGGGCGCTGGGCCTGGCTCAGGAGCCCTGTGGGCTCAGCTCCGGGCTGGACCCAGGAGAGGGCAGGGCCGGGTTCGGTGCGGGAGCTGCAGCTGCTGCTGGGGACCCGCAGGCCGGCTCGGGCCGGGGGCAGGCCCTCTTCCCGGGGAACCGGCGGCAGGGGGCGGGGTCTGGCTCTGGGAGGCGGGGCTTAGGGCCATCCTGGCGCGAGGGGCGGGGTTTAGGGCGGGGCGGAGCGTGGGCGTCCGGGGAGGGGGCGGGGCTTAGCGCGGTTCGTGGTGGGGAGGGGGAGATCCAGGCCCGGCGGAGGCGGGGCTTAGGGCGGGGCTGGCGCTGGGGGCGGGGCTCGGGGAAGGCGGGGAGGGGCGTGGCTTGGCGGGGCCACGGGCCGTTTATTGCCCGGCCCGGTCCAGTCCGCCCCCTTCCCCCCGCGCCATGGACCTGCGGATCCTGGAGCACCGCGTGCGGGTGCTGAGCCTGGCCCGCCGCGGCCTCTGGCGCTACACGCACCCGCTGCTCAAGCTGCTGCTCCTGCCGCGCCGCACGCGGTACGCGGGGTCCGCCTGGGGGTTCGGCAGCGTTCGTTAGCTGGGGCGGGTAGGTGCGGGGCGGGGAGCTGTGGGGGCGCGGAGGGGGGGTTAGTTGCGGGAGCGGGGCGGGGAGCCGGGCTGGGGGGGGAGCGGGTAGGTGCGGGGCTGGGGGGGAGCGGGTAGGTGCGGGGAGCTGTGGGGGCGCGGAGGGGGCGGTTAGTTGCGGGAGCGGGGCGGGGAGCGGGGCTGGGCGGGGAGCGGGTAGGTGCGGGGAGCTGTGGGGGCGCGGAGGGGGCGGTTAGTTGCGGGAGCGGGGCGGGGAGCGGGTAGGTGCGGGGAGCTGTGGGGGCGCGGAGGGGGCGGTTAGTTGCGGGAGCGGGGCGGGGAGCGGGGCTGGGGGGGGAGCGGGTAAGTGCGGGGAGCTGTGGGGGCGCGGAGGGGGCGGTTAGTTGCGGGAGCGGGGCGGGGAGCGGGGCTGGGGGGGAGCGGGTAGGTGCGGGGAGCTGTGGGGGCGCGGAGGGGGCGGTTAGTTGCGGGAGCGGGGCGGGGAGTGGGGTTGAGGGGGGAGCGGGTAGGTGCGGGGAGCTGTGGGGGCGCGGAGGGGGCGGTTAGTTGCGGGAGCGGGGCGGGGAGCGGGGCTGGGGGGGGAGTGGGTAGGTGTGGGGAGCTGTGGGGGCGCGGAGGGGGCGGTTAGTTGCGGGAGCGGGGCGGGGAGCGGGGCTGGGCGGGGAGCGGGTAGGTGCGGGGAGCTGTGGGGGCGCGGAGGGGGCGGTTGGGAGCGGGGCTGGGCGGGGAGCGGGTAGGTGCGGGGAGCTGTGGGGGCGCGGAGGGGGCGGTTAGTTGCGGGGTGGGGAGTGGGGTTGAGGGGGGAGCGGGTAGGTGCGGGGAGCTGTGGGGGCGCGGAGGGGGCGGTTAGTTGCGGGAGCGGGGCGGGGAGCGGGGCTGGGGGGGGAGTGGGTAGGTGTGGGGAGCTGTGGGGGCGCGGAGGGGGCGGTTAGTTGCGGGAGCGGGGCGGGGAGCGGGGCTGGGCGGGGAGCGGGTAGGTGCGGGGAGCTGTGGGGGCGCGGAGGGGGCGGTTAGTTGCGGGAGCGGGGCGGGGAGCGGGGCTGGGCGGGGAGCGGGTAGGTGCGGGGAGCTGTGGGGGCGCGGAGGGGGCGGTTAGTTGCGGGAGCGGGGCGGGGAGCGGGGCTGGGCGGGGAGCGGGTAGGTGCGGGGAGCTGTGGGGGCGCGGAGGGGGCGGTTAGTTGCGGGAGCGGGGCGGGGAGTGGGCGGGGCGGTTCGTGGCGGGAGCGGGGCTCCGGGGGGCAGTTCGTTGCGGAGCTGGGGGGCGGTTCGTTGGGAGGAGCGGGGGGGGCGGTTCGTTGCGGGGCTCGGTCAGGCAGGGAGTGGGTTTGGGGGAGCCGGGATGCTAAAGACCCTCAGTTCCCCTGTGGCCTTTCCGCTCCCCTTGGCTTGCAGTAGGCGAAGGGTGGGAGCCGTAAGTGCGGTGCCTCGGGTGAAGGTGCTTCGGGTGGGTGGGTCTAGACAATGGGTGGGCTTGGGGCAGGTTGCGGGGAGGGCCGCCTGGCTCCCAGGGCGGGGGGCTGCGTTGTGGTGCGGGCTGCCTGGAGTACATGCAGGCGGCCTGTGCAGTGAGATGGAAGAGGTCAGGGTGACGAGCGACCTGTCTTCCTTTAACACGCGGACTGAGACGTGTCTGACACGTTCCCGGGCACACCTGCTAAAAGTGAGCGTGTGTGAAACTGTTTAGGTCGCACACAGGGAGATTCTTTCACAAGGGTGCACACTGCCCTGCACACGGGGAGATTTTCACAAGGGTGCACACTGCCCTGCGAGTTCACTCTGCGGGGTCTTGTTCCCAGCGTGGTGCACTGGCACTGGAAGTGCTGGCTTCTATCAGCCCTTACACTAGGCAGAAATGCACGCTCTGCTTGGGAGCTGGTCACCTGGGTGAGCTCGGCACGCTTACCAGGACTTTCACACCCGCAGAATACTTGTGCAGAGTTGGTTCCCTCTGCTCGTGTCTAAGAGTGAATGTTGGCACTGGGAGCTTCTCTGGCATGGTCAAACTTCCTTTTGGTTCAGCATCTGGGGGCTTTCCCTCTCCTGAGGTGCCCACAGAACCAATCTGCGGGGTGGCTGTGACTGAATTTGCCCTAGCTCCCTGCGCGAGACCATTTAGCTCCGCTGCTGCGTATCTTCTCCACACTGGCAAGTGTGTGGCTGGTGTTAGTTGTGCTCTTTAAAGCTATTCTCCTTACCCCGATAAACCCACTGCCACAGCCCAGCTGTCCTTGGGCATGGCCGTGTGCCAGAGATCAGGCCTGTTTGCTGGCTCTTGCTAGAGCAGTGCTAATGCTTCCTACTGTAGCTGGACTGAAAAGGTTTATAAGAACATGCTGTGGCCTGGGCCTCCCTTCCGCCTCACAGATCGGCTGTGTCTTTTTGTGGAAGCCGGTCACCTTGCTGCACTGAACGTGACTGAGTGAAAGAAAACCGGGGGCCTGTCTCACGGTATCGTGCGACGTGTCTGTCCCAAGTTCTGCCGGGCTGCGACTGGTTCAAAACCCTGCTGCAGCGTGGCTGTGTTGTGGAGATGGCTGGCTGGCGTGAGACCCGGCATGCACCTCCATGGAGCACCACTGTCCTGGTGCTCGCCTGGGAGGGGTTGCTCTGCTTCTGGCCGGTGAGCCACTCTTGCAGAATCTTTCCATGTCCCATTACAGTCAGTTATTACGTGTTGCAGGTGCAAGTTCTTTAGCTTGACGGAGACGCCCGAGGACTACACCATTATGCTGGATGAAGAAGGCTATAAAGGTAGGTGGGACAACTCTCATGCTGAGGCCGCCGGTCGTGGAGACACAGTTCTGCCCTCTGTTCTGGCATTCGTGTGCTTCCTCTGTTCATTGCCATTCAAACGCAGTTTGCGCCCCTTGTTCTTTGCTGTTCTGAAATTCCTCCATCAAGGGCAACCACTGGGCCTAGGGTCAACTTTTTCCCTGTAGAGCTCCACTTCTGTCGCAGACCATATGCGTTTTACAGAGAGACCTGTGGGGTGTGTGTTGCCACAGAGCCGGTAGGCCTCTAGCACTGACCAGTGTAAATGTCCGACCTCCGTCCGCGTTGGAGCGGCTCAGGTAGATGTGCTTGGGGTGCCAGTAGTTGTCCGGACACGTTAATGCTGGATAAGTGTGTTAGCACGTTGCCTGCTAGACAAATCTCAGCCAGCTGTAGTGCAGGGAGCTTGGCTGTGCCTCCGAACTTGGCCACGTCGGGCTGGGGCTCCCCCCTCTGGTGGGGCTCTTCAACCAGGCCAGTCCTCTACATCTGGCGCCATGGCTCCTGCTCGGTGTTCTCCCAGCCGGCAGTGAGCGGGCGATGAAACATCCGGCTGGGCCAGGAAGTGCAGGTGATGTGGTCTTGCCAAGTGTCCTTTTGCAGACACAGTGCGATATCTCGGTGTGCTACCGATGGTGCAGCATACAGCAGGGTGCCACCCTGGGGCGAAGGGGCCAGGGCCCTACTGCTTCTGAAAGTGGGTGGTCCTGGCCTGGTCACTCTTCGCCGTGGGGCCAACCCCCTGCCCCACGTCTCCTCTTCCCCCAGCCAGGCTGGAAGATGGAGCCTGGGCAGCTGGTGGAAGCCATGGATCCTCCGTCTGCCTGTGCTGGGGCTCCCAAGAGCACTTGTTTGCTTGTGGCCCTGCCCCCCACACAGGGCAGATGGAGGGTCCACGGCTCCAGGGCAGCTCTTTGGTTCCCTCAGCCACACCAGAAGCCAGAGACAGGTCAGGATAAGAGCTGGAGCAGGAGAGCCCTTTTAGTGTCTGATTGTCGCGTTCCTTGTGTCCGCACAGAGCAGTCGAGGAGGGAGTTGGTTTCGGGGTGTGTGTTTCTGTCGGGGCTCAGTGCTTGTCAGACCAGATCACTGGAAGTGTGTCCCCTGTACGTCTGCATGACTTACCCCAGCCCTGCGCACAATGCAGCCTAAGGCACCCCATGCAAACAGCCCTCTCCTGACCCGGCGTGTGTGCGCAGCTGCAGACCACTGTCAGCTTGGTGCTTCCCACTCGGGCTGTTCCTGGGTCTTCCTGTTGCAGGCTGCACAGGCTGGCAGAGAATAAAATGACTATCTATCTTACCTTGTTGGCTCTGGCCCAGGCGGTGTCCCTGATAGGGAAGCTGAACTCGAGTTCCCTGCCTCCCCCGGGCGTAGCACACGAGGATGTGGCTTTAGTAACACCACAGGCTGGGGTGGTTCCATGTGGATCTCTCTGTGGGCACTGGTCCCTCAGCTATGGCTGTATCCCCTGCAGAGTCAGGTCCCCGCTGGGTCGTAACCCATCACACGCTGACCCGTCTTCCTCCGGCCACTTGGAATCTGTCCCTCAGGGCTCATCACCGTGAGTCGGAGTCTCCGTCGGCTCTAGATGCACATCCCTGGGGTGCTTTGTACTGCAGCAGCCAGTCACTTACAGAGTGTTCGGCGTGCATTGTTCATTTCTGCGTATTTCTGTGTGTAACTCAGTGACCCTGGAGAGGGCAGGAAGTGGAGAACAATGGAGCTGAGTGCAGCTTTCTAGATCCCTGCATGGCTCCCTCCTTATCCCCTGCGGGGAGGTTTGGGGAAGGGGGGCAGCAGCGTGTCTCTGAGATCAAGCGCTGGGGCTGCAGTGTTTAATCTCTCCCACCACTCTGCCCGGGGTGGCTGGAGAGCTCTGCAGCATGTGGAAGTCGGGCCTGCCTGCAGCCAAGAAATTCACAGGGCTGGCAAACTAGTCTGGTCTCATCTCAGCCGCGCTAACTCTGGAGCTCACGTGGTGCATTGGCCACGGGTGGTGTGCTGGTGTGAAGGACTGAGTCGTGGTTGTGTGGCCCTGGCACAGCACTGGCATTGCCACCGAGCCCTAATTCCACCAAGGGGCCGAGCGGCAGCTTGGAGCGATGACTTTAAAAGGAGCTGGAAGAGCACGTGCTGCTCCGGGCAGGTCTGCACAGCTGTGGAAGGGGGAATACGGCCTCTCTCCTCCCCCAGCCCAGTTGCTGCTGTGGCCAGGCCCTGCGGGGGAGAGGTGCGTTTCCCTTCCAGCTCAGGTGCTGTGGCCAGGGCAGAGATGTGGGGTGGGGAATCTCTTTGCAGCAGCCTTGGCGCACTCTCCACTCCAGGCTGCTGAACCTGGCCCCACCCCAAAGCCCAGCTCTCTAGCTGAAGCCCTCACACCCCTGCACCCAGCTCCCTACCCCGAGGGCCCCCCACCGTTTGCCCCCACCCCCAGCACATGAATTTTGTTGTGTGTCAGTGACACACTGTGTTGCACACCACCTCCACATTGGTGCACTAACAAAACTCGTTCCACTTGGGTGTGAAAAATTAGAGGGGTTGCTGCTCTGCTCCACCGAGGTTTTTCCTTGTCCTCCTGCCGGTGGGATGTAGTCAGACAGGCCGGCTCTGATCAGCCCGCCTGCAGCTTTGAGGTCCTTTTCCTGCGCAGGAGCCCTGCATCAACCAGTATTTTTCTCTTCCCATCGTTGCTTCCGAGTTTCCATGTCCGTTGGCTGTCTCAGTGCTCTGAGTTCCAACGCGCTGCTCCCTTTCCCCACTCTCCTGCGGTACCTTGAGTTCTTAGCCCGGATGTTTCTGTTCTTGGGTCACTTACAATTGCAGCTTCCCTGCAAACCCGGAGGCTGTGCTTGATGCAGACTTAGAGCTGGGCCCATCTGTCATGGGAGGTCTTTGCCCTACACCCCTGGAGGGCTTGGTCAGCGCCTGTTGCATGCGTCCACCGGTGCCGGCTGTCCCACGTGATGTTGCTCAGCTGCTCTGTCCCCCAGCAAGGCTTGTAGCAGGCCTTTGGCTCTGCTCACCTGGGGCAGGTGAGGTCTGGGCTGAAGCAAAACAACTTTCTTGGTTGCGTTCCTGCATTTTCAGTCTCTCCGGGAAGCCCTGTTGTGGCCCAGGCCTCTGGCGTTGGGGAGGAGGCACTTGTGCCTGGGGTGCCTGCCTCTGCCATGCTGTCTGGGGGCATCCCCTGGCGTCTAAGCAAAGCAGCTTGTGGCCTCTTGGCTTTGACAGCCCTCGCTCGGCCTCTCCAGGGCCGCGGCACTGGCGGTTAGGTGGGATGGTGTTGGGACCCCCGTGCTCTGAAGAAGCTGGAGCCGCAGATGCACAGCAGCTGTGCCCAGAATCTAGCTAGGAGAGACCTGCCGCCAGGGCCTGTGCCCCTGGGCAGGGCAGGCCGCGCAGCCGCGGGTGCAGGAAGGAAGCAAGGAGTCTGCTTTGTGCAGCTGTTTCCTGGATCCCCTCCAGGGTGGCTTGGCTTGCCTGGCTCCTCAGAGCTGATTGGAGGACCCCTCCATCCATCATGTCCCCCTTTCTGAAGGGGGGTGACGCGAGGGCGGCGCAGCACAGCTGTGCCTGGTGGCTGTGGTGCAGGAGGGGCGCTAGACGTGGGAGTGACCCTCTCCCAAGGCTTGGCTGGGCCTACCCCCGTCCGTCTTGTGCCCGCTAGTGTGTCGTGCCGGTGGCTGCCAGGGAGCGCCTGAAGTGCGCATGGGGGAGTGGAGCCAGGCCAGCTGGGCCCAGGGCTCCAGCCCTTCACATGCTGCCTGTGCCCGAGGCGGCGGGGCGCCGGGGCAGCTGGAGTTGGCCCAGCAAAGAGCTGGCCAGGATCAGGTTGTGGGTGAGGGCTGTTTGCGGTGCTACAGGGAGATTCGTGCTTGTCCCTCCGAGGGGCTGAGCCCTGTTCTGGTGCGGCTTCCCCACGCGGCCCTGGGGAAGTGTTCCTGGGGGTCTGCAGATCAGGAGTCTCCAGCTGTGGCAGCCCTGGAGTGACCAGGACGTCTGGAGAAAGACCAGGATGGCAGCAAATCTGGAGTGGGGAGGGGAGGGCAGGGCTGCAGCTCCAGGGTCCCCAGGCCCATCCTCCCCATGTCCCAGTCCCAGAGCGGCTCCAGCTGCCGGCCAAGTGTTGGAGAGGAGGACAGGCTGGCAGTGGGCACCGCGGCTGCATGAGGCTGTGCTGTGAGATGGGGAGTGAGCTCTGGTACTCCCTTGACCCCATCCCCACCTCAGGAGTGTGAGAGGTTAGTCCTCTGTGCCCCTGCCTTCCCGCTTCTCCTGCCCGCCATGGGCTGGGCTGGGCACAGGTGTGGGCAGAGGGATCTGCCTGGAGCGAGGCTCTTCAAGTGGCAGGCAGTGCTGGGGAAGCAGGAGAGAGTTGGGTGCCTTTTGGGGGGGGGGGCCTGCCACATGCTGGCACTAGTCTGGCTGTCCTGAAGGTGCAGGGGAGGGACGGAGGGTAAACTGAGGCCTATCTTGGTACAACCTTGGTAACGCCACCTGCGCTCTTCCTGCATGTTCTGAGTTGCACATACGTGGCCTGGCGGCGTGAGACGCATGGTGACTGATAAGTAGCTCTCCTGATGCTGAACCAGAGCCTGATGTTACTGTTGGGGGCAACTGAGGCACGGAGGCAGCTCCTTGCTGAAGCCCATCCGATGGGAGCAGAAGATGCGTGGCGTTTCCCGAGAATCGGTGCTGCCGTAGGCGCTGGCTTGTCTGTGCTTTTCTGAACTGACGCAGCTGCGAAGCCCTCGCGCAGCCTGGCTGGCTTCACTCTGCCGTTGGTGTCTGGACACCCCGGCCCTGTTTTGTGGGGGCTGCGGAGAACCTGGTGTCAGCCCAGCTTGGATGCCAGCTTTGCACTGCTGATAGGCCCTGCCCGCGAAACCCAGCGATGCTGGCGTGTGCCTGCAGCAGCAGGAGGGGACAGGCTGCTGGGCTGCTCTGACACTGCCCAGCAAGGAGAGCTCCTCGTGAAGCTGCTCCCCGGGGAACTTGGTGGGAGTCCCAAGAGGCACAGGGCTCAGCTCTGCCTCCCCATCGCAGTGCACTAGGGCTACGTACCCCAGCCCGCTGCTCACGCTCACTGGGATGGTGCCCCAGTCTTGACACCCTCTGGGGATTTTTGTCACTAAAGCTTGGTAGTGTGTGGCCATAGCCTCAGTGTGGGGCCTGGTGTGTCGGGCGTGGTCTGTGAAACTGCACTCGTGTAACTGCACTCGTGTAACTGCTGTGCACCCGTCTGCACCGTGAGAGCACTTGTGCAGCTTATCTGAAGGCCGCAGGTCTGTGCGAAGGGATGGCTGAAAGCCTCGTGCAGGTGAGAGACGCCTCTGGGTGGCGCCTGTGTGGCGGGGGAAGGCTGCCTAGTGGGGAGAGTCCTGAGCGGGGGGTAGTGAGTGTAGATCCTGCTCCAGTGCTGGCCTTGAGGAAGCCGCTTCATGTCTGCCTTTCGGGCCTCCTGTAAAACGAGGCCACGTCCCTCCGCTCAGGCAGGGAGAGACGTTGCTTTGTACCCTGGGAAAGGGCTTTGCACTTGCGGGGCGGCTGAGGACTTGGTAGCTTGGCGGCAGAGGGCTCTGGCTCTGGTCCTGATTTGAGGATTATCCGTCTGACTGGCTGTGCGTTGCCCATTAACTCCTGCGGCATGCGGGGCGGGGTGCCAGTTTCTGGTGACTGCCCCGCTCGGACTGGCTCTTGGAGCCAGGAGGTCTTCCCTGCAGCAGGGCACAGGCCTGGCCCAGTGCAAAGCAGAGGGGCGGGCGAGCGTGATGCTGGAGGGGGCATGTCTGCTGGAAGTACAGGAGAGACCCAGCTCACGCTGTCGGTTTCGTCACCTCCACGGCGCACAGGGCTTCTTCCCGCTCTTTCGCTGGGGTCGTGGGGGGTGGCACAGGACTCGGAGGCGCCTTGTCTGACCTGCCTGGGACCGCGGTGCGTGTGAGCTGCTGGCCCCTGACGGCAGAGCTGTGCGAGCCGGGGCTGCGGCAGGCTGGGTGCAAGATAGCCGGGAGGTAAAACGAGCACGTCGTGGGATTTGAAAAGCCACATCCAAACCCCTCCTCCCACCTAGGGTCTGACCAGACCTGGGCGTGTGGTGCCTAGAGTCGCTTCACCCCATCTGAGCCCGGTCCTGCTCCGGCCTGGAGCGGGGCCCGATCCTGGTGTGGATCAGAACCTGCCTTCCTTTGCTTGGCTCGAGCTGGGCCCCTGATGCTGGCCGAGTCAGTGACCCAGCTCTGCGTACCGACCGCCGGCCTGTCTGCGTGGTGCTCGCCCTGCAGGCGCTGCCTGAACGCAGTACTAAGTGCAGACCGCTGGAAAACGTGGCTGCCCGGGACTGTCCCTGTCTTCTCCCCACTGTGCGGGGGGAGACGTGCCCCAGGGAAGGCCTTTAGCAGCGTGTGCTGCCCGTCAGCGGGGGCGCAGGAGGTCTCTGTCCAGGCACCTGTGCCTGCATTGGCTCCATGGGGGTCCTGGCCTGCTCTGAGGCCTGACATAATTCAGGGCTGCGTGTTTGGGCAGCGGCTGCAGTTGAGTCTCTCAGACCTGTTACAGGAGCCCCCGGCCTGTCCTGTTCTCATTGCCCCCTTCCCCTGAGCTCCTGTGGACACAGGGCCTGGCCTGCTGTGGGACTGTGGGGCAGAAGTGTGGGCAGGAGGTGGCAGGGCCCTTCCTGCGCAGGGGTGAGGGGTGGGTGCCCCTGACCCTCCGGTGTGGTGGGCCCGGTGTGGGCTTTGTGCCCTGTGGGCAGCGTGCTGAGCCGGCTGGGTACGAGCGCTTGGGGGGAGGCTCCTTTCCGGGGATGCGCAGGGGCTGTGTAGCACAGGCCCATTCGGGGGTGCCCTGCTAGGGGTCAGCATCTAGCAGGCTGTGTGGCTCCAGAGCAGGGCCGGGAAGCGGGGACCGATGCTGTGGTGCCCCTGCCTTGGCGGTGGGTCTCGGAGCGGGGCAGAGGGAGGGAGAATGGGACCTGGCAGGGCAGAGCCCTGCGGTGACAGCACACCTCGTGCTTCCGGCAGTGGGCCGACCTGGAAGGTGCTTTGTGCGGGGTACTGCCCCGGCTGCTGGCGAGCTGTGAACGCTGGTGACGTGTCGACAGGTGGTGAGCTCCCCTTGAGAAAAGCCTGTTTCCAGCTCAGCAGGGCTAAGTGAAGAGGCCGGACAGTGGCTAACCCCCCCGGCCAAGCTAGCGAGGAGCTGTCCTCTGCAGAGGTGTGTCCTCAGCACCTGGGGCTGGAGCCCTCTCAAATGCTGGACTTCTCCACAGAGGTGCTAGGGCGGGGCTGGGGGGCCCATGGCCCCGATCCAGATCACGGCTTGCCTGGATCCATCCCCCAAGGCTTGGGGGTCCCCTCCCCAGCACCCAGCCTTGCAGTGGGGTGGGGGATGCAGAGCCCTGAGACTCCCAGGCTGGAGTCAGGCAAGCTGGGGCCAGATCAGGCCCCCAGGCTCTGATGGGGCATGGGGTGGGGGGCAGGGAATGGCTCTGCACAGCCATGCTGCTGCTCATGGCCCTTCTCTCAGCCAGGGTGCGGGGGGGTGGCACATGCCTGGTGGCTCTATCCTGCCGGTATAAAAAGGATGTGGATTTGCTGGAGCAGGTTCAGCGGAGGGCAACAAAAATGATTAACGGGCTGGAGCACAAGACCCATGAGGATAGGCTGAGGGATTTGGGCTTGTTTAGTTTACAGAAGAGAAGACTTAGAGGTGATTTAATAGCAGCCTTCAACTTCCTGAAGGGGAGCTCTGAAGAGGAGGGTGAGAAACTGTTCTCACTGGTGTCAGATGGCAGAACACGGAGCAGTGGTCTGAAGTTACAGAGGGAGAGGTGTAGGTTAGATATTAGGAAAAACTACTTCACCGGGAGGGTGGTGAAGCACTGGAATGTGTTGCCTAGAGAGGTGGTGGAATCTCCATCCCTTGAGGTTAAGTCCCGGCTGGACAAGGTCGTGGCTGGGATGACTTAGTTGGGTGGATCCTGCTTGAAGCCGGGGGCTGGACTAGATGACCTCCTGAGGTCCCTTCCAGCCCTGTGATTCTGTGTGAAGGAGGGGCAGCCCACGTGCCCCCCAGAGGGACTGGTGTGGGGTGACGGCTGTGGCTTGGTTGAGCAGCACACAGCAAGGCAGGGTAGTGCTCTGAGCTGCGGCTGGGAGGGGACACGCACTCATGCCATGGCGGTGGGTGGTCTGGTCTCCGTGCCAGCGGCTGCTGCACTGTGCTGAACCCTGCTTGGCATCTCACCTGGGCTGTTGGTGTTGCAGAGCTGCCCCCGTCGGAGTTCATGCAGGTGGTGGATGCCACCTGGCTGGTGCTCAACGTGCTGTCCAACGGCAGGTCTGCCGGCAGCTCGCAGGTCATCGGCGTGACGAAGATCGCCAAGTCGGTCATCGCGCCGTTGGCTGAGCACAGCGTCTCGGTGCTGATGCTGTCAACCTACCAGACAGACTACATCCTGGTGAGCCCCCGGCCCTCCCCGTCACGGGCCCAAAGAAGGCCATGGAACACGAGTGCCCTGGCCAGGTGACAGCCACTGCTGGGTGACTGTCCTCCAGCAAAGGGCTATCCTGGCCCTAGCCACATGAGAAGCCCTTGGGCTGAGCGTGAGGCTTGTCCCCGTCAGTTCCCAGGGGTGGGGTGGCCTAGGTGAGCTATGGGGGAGAGCTCAGCCCCTCCTTCCTTGGGGGTGGAGAAATGTGGCCAGGAGACAGCAGGCGGCTGAGCGGAAGAGGCTGTGCTCAGGGGTGACCGGAGCAACTTCTCGCCCTCCCCAGGTGCGGGAGAAGGACCTGCCAGTGGTGATCCGCACACTGGCCGGCGAGTTCGATATCTACAAGGAGACGAACGGCGACTCCATCCCCGTTAGCTGCGATGATGTGAGCAGCAGCTTCCTCAAACCCCGGCACGGTGAGTGCAGGCCTGGCCTGGGGCGCTCACCTGGCTCGAGGGGCTGCCCGGCCTCCAGAGAGGAGAGGCTGGAACAACTCCCCTGTAAAGCAGCCGTGCGCTGTCCCCACCGGCACGAGCAGCTCTGCTCAGGGGTGCTCAGTGCCCAGGACGGTTCTCGCTCCTGCCAGCCATTGGCCGTGACTGCGGTAACTCAGAGGGCCCCTGCACGGCCCTCGGGGGTGTGACGCTGTCGCACTTCAGCTGAGGTCCCTCCGCTTTGGCCCAGCAAATGGACGGGCCCAGAGGCCAGCACTCCGAGTGGTGCGCTGGGTCATGGTGCCAGTCCCTATGCCACTGGGATGGGGGTCGTCAGGGCCCAGGGCTCAACCCCACCCTGGCAGTCCCGCTTCTGCCTGTGCCCTGCACCCAGCGGTGGGGCTGCTGGGAGTGACTGAGCCCGGCGAGGAATAGTCAGAGCTGGGCTCTCCTGGGCCTCAGGTTCCCCTTAGGAAGGGCTTATAGCAAATACGTGCTGCTGCCTTGAACGGTGATGAGTCTCGGCTGTCCTGCTTTAGTCTGGCCGGCCTGCAAGACGCTCTAGCAGGGAACAGCCCTGTCCAGGGTCTGACCTGTCACCCCTCCCTGAGCGCCTGGCCCTGTGGTAGGTTTCCACCCAGGGCCCTGACAGCAGTACCGCTGCTCGGCCGCTGGAGGGCAATAGCGCCTCACCCTTGGGTGCCTGCACAGCACCCGGCGGCTGGGCTGCCTTGCTCCTCAGCGCACAGCTGTGGGGCTGGAGCCCTGTGGATTTTCCTCGTGCCGGCAGAGGTCAGACTCTGCGGTGCTGTGGCTGAGCTGCCATTCCCCGGGAAGCTGCTCATCCCCCGGCTGGTTCGGGTTCACCAGCGCTGCTTGGTGCTGCCCCAATGCACCTTTTCTCCCTGTGCCGGAGGCAGGGGCATGGGGCCCTGCCAGCCTGGGCCACGTGCCTGAATCTCTCCCCAGAGACGAGCCCTACCGTGCACCCTGTGCAGAGCCCTCGGAACAAGTTCTGCATCCTGACTGTGGCACCTGACACGCTGCCGGCCATCGCCACTGTGCTCCTGGACGTCCTCTTCTATTCGCAGAGGTGGGCAGCTGCTAGGGCCCCACTTCTCCCTGGCATGGGCACTGGGGTCTGCAGGGGGTGAGGAGCACAGGGCAGCCTCACACCTCAACAGGCCCTGAGGAGAGGCAGATGGCCAGGGTGTGGGACTCCCTCCAGCTCTCCGAAGAAGCGACAGAGCACTAAGGGCCCTTCGGCACCCCAGGGTCCCGATGGGCAGGTGGCAGGCCAAGGCCTTTGCGGCTCACCTGGGAGGTGTTACAGTCGAGCCCCCAAGTGCCAGGGCTGGGAGGCCGAGCTGGGGAAAGACTCTTCCCACAGGCAGTGTCAGGCTGGAGTTGAGCTGTAGCTCAGAAGTTGCGGGGTAGAGGGCCTGTCTGACCAGCAGAGGGGAGATGGCTTCATAGGTAGAGCAGCTGTGGCTGACCTGGTTGGCTCTAAGCCAGGTGTCTCCCAGCACTGGGCTGGGCTCGGCATGGCCAGCCAGCTGATACTACTGCGCACCGACTCTGGCGAGGGCACCCTTTGGGTGGCCACACCCCATCACTTTCCATCACTGCCTTGGGGTGGCTACCACATTCTGCTGTGGCTCCTGGGGTGCAGAGCTCAGCCTGCCTTGGGAGCTAACCCCCTGTCCCTGTGTGGGCAGCCCTCCGAAGGAAGCAGCCCCAGGCGGTCCAGGTCCGGACACCATCCGGTTCTTCGCCTTCTCCTTGATTGATGGCTACATCTCCATCGTCATGGACGCAGAGACCCAGAAGAAGTAGGTACCACCGTATGCCTGGCCCAGTGCCCTTCACCCCACCTGATGCTGTCCCACTCCCGGGGGGCTGGAGGTTACCCTTGCTGCCTCCGTTGTTCCCTGGTGAGATGGGAGTGGGACGAGGCCTGGGGTGCAGGGGAGCAGCCACTGCCTGGGCCAGGAGTGACGTGCTGCACCCAACCCTTCAGGTTCCCCAGTGACCTGCTGCTCACCAGCTCCTCTGGGGAGCTCTGGAGGATGGTGCGAATTGGCGGGCAGCCCCTGGGCTTTGGTGAGTGGGGTGTGGGGGCTTGTCCCCAAGGGCGGGGGCACACTGGGGGGGGCTGGGCGACTCTAATCCCCAAGGGCCGGGGGGGCTGTAGCTCAATGGGCCCAGCAGCAGAGCAGGTGGGAAGCCAGGACAGCCCCATGGGACCATTACCCCCTTGAACCTGACCTGCGGCCAAGCCACACGGTTGCGTGACCTGGGGCTATGGGCGAGGGGTCCTGCTCTGTGGCCCTCTGGCTGCCCGCTCGTGGGGAATGCCAGGCCGGTCACATCCCAGCGCTGTAGCCTTGGGCGCCTGGCGGCTCTGTCCCCAACAGACAGCTGGGTCGAGGGAGCCCCTGGCCTGGGCAGGACCTGGGAGTGAAGGAGGAGGAGGTCCTGGATGGTAGCCAGTGCCTTGGGACTCTCACTAGCCTCTCGGCTCCCCCCTCAGATGAGTGTGGGATAGTGGCGCAGATTGCCGAGCCGCTTGCCGATGCAGACATCTCAGCCTATTACATCAGCACCTTTAACTTCGACCACGCCCTGGTAGGTCCCTCCCAGCCCCATCCCGCATGCTGGGCCCCAGGGAGATGCCCGCCTGCCTGTGGCTGACTGACCAGCTACCTGGCCCCTTCACAGAGGGGTTCTCCCAGCCCCTTGGGCAGTGCTGCAGAGGCCCCTGCTGGGAGCAGACACCTGACCACCTCGCTGGTTGAATGGGCCTCTCCCTGTCGGCCTGTGGCTCAGGCCAGCCTTACTCCCCAGCCTCCCAGCCCCGCGTGGCGGTTCAGCCTGGGGGCAGTGTGAGGGACCCCAAGAGGGTGTCTGCTGCTGAGGGCTGGCCCCACGCAGGCTGGGAAAAGGGGGTGCCATGAGGCTTGAGTCCTGCCAGGCTGTCCCTGCCCTGAGCCCCGGAAGCCCCATCTACACGTGCGGAGAAGGCTGGGGATAACGAGTGGCCAACCTTGCTCCCCTTGTGCAGGGGTCAGCTGGCTCCCCCAGGGAGTCCTAGCTGGCCTCACCTTGCAGTTGGAGGCCATGCGCCCACGGGAGCTGCGTGAGACAGGCTTCTGGGGTTCACCCAGTGCTCTTCACATCCCCCACCGCGTGCGGGCGAGTGGCAGGCCATGCTCCCGACTCTGGTAACGCTGCCCTGGCGCCCCTCTCCGCTAGGTCCCAGAGGACGGCATCGACAGCGTCATCCAGCTGCTCCATAGGCGCCAGGAGGCCGTGGACGGCTGGCGCAGCAGCTCCCGTGGCCTCTGAGCACCCGGAGAAGCGCTCGGCGTGGCCCCGTGGCACAGGACGGAACACTCCAATCTCCTTCCTCCCAGCCAGCTTGGCAGCAGTGGGGGCCTCCTCTGCCAGGCCCTGCCTTGAACTGCCGGCCAGGCTGGCTGGCTGCAGCTGGGGTCAGCCAGCCCTGGCCTGCAGGAATGGGGCTCTGACAGGCCCAGCAGCCCTGGCACTGGAATCTCCTGCCGTGGCTGCAGCATGCCCTGAGCCTGGGCTCCTTGTCGCCCCCATGGGCAGCAGAGGGGTCAGGCCTGTGAACTGCCTGGCCCTGGGCTGTAACTCTCCCAGCGCAGGGTTGCCTGGGGCTTCCCTTGGACGGTCGCGGTAGCCAGGGCCCTGGCTGTGTGGGGCTGGTGAGATTTTACCCATCTGCCAGGCCGGGCTTCAGGGAGCAGTGGGGCTTTTGGCTCCCAGGACAGCTGGGGCCCCTGCGGTAGGGTACAGGATGGGCCCACCTGGTGCCTAGGGGCTACTGTTGAGTTGCCAAGCAAGAGGGTTGCTCTGGTGGTCTCTCCCGCCACAGCACAGGGGGTGCAGGAGAAGTGACTTGCTGGAAAAGCAGTGGTGCCAGGCCCTCTGCCTTGCCCCACGTCCTGCAGCCCAGCCCTGAGTTCTCTACAGTGGCTGGCCACAGCAGGAGCAGCCCCAGGGATCCCCACTGGGCACTGGGGCCCTGTGTGTTCACATCCCCCTTCCTTGGCAGGGGGAGTAGGAAAGCCAGTGACTTCCTCCTGTGAGCCAGGTATGCAGGGAGCTGGACTACCCCCCCAGCCAAGGCCCTGTCCCAGAAGGAGGGTGTGGGCTTCATAGGGGCAGGGTCACTGCATGGGGGTTGTGCAGCAGCTTTCTCCCATAGAGGGAGATTCCTTGTTTGTTTCTACAAGGCCCCATTTCCCTTCCCGGTTCCTAAAAGGGCGCCTTTCTCCTCCTGCTCCTTCCCTAGCAGAGCCTGGCTGCCTCTCCTGCTGGCAGTGACTGAGAGGCCTTCCCCCCCAGGCCTGTTCTTGGCTGTCAGCAGCCTGCTCCCTGCCTGAGGCTGCGGGCTACCTGCTGTGTGGTGAACGGGGGCGGCCACAGGTGCTCCTCAGCCCAGGCAGCTGCTCCCACAACACTTTCGTGGAGGACAACCAGTGGCCCCAGGGCCAAGCCAGGCATGGGCTGAAAGAAGCCCATTAGCTGGGGCTCTCCTGGCCTGGAACTTATCCCTGCTTGGTCTCCTGCCGCTGCAGCCAGGCACCAGCTGCTTGCACCTGGCAACCAGGTTTCCTTCCTGGGCTGGCTCTGCAGGGGGGCTTTATGGCAATAAATCTCTACTTTCAAAGAACATGAGGTGTCTGCTAGTGGGCAGGGGCCACAGCCCCTGTGTGCTGCCAGATCAGATTTCAGAGCCCCCAAAGGACAGGTACAAGCCAGAAGTCTGGTTCTAGGCATGTTCTATGCCCCCTACCAGTGGTTGGTATCCCAGCTGTGCTGCAAGGGGAAGAAGGGTCCTCTGGGTGGTAGGGAGTCAAAGGGTCTGGGGGGAAGTTCCTGAGCGATTCTGGACCCAGCAAGGAGCCAGCCTGCCTGGGGCAGAGGCCCAGTGTGGCACTGGCCGCTTGGGGGGGCCAAGCAGTGGCTGCTTGTCCAGGGCTGCCAGCTGGGGTTGGGCTCTGCTCCTCTGAGGAGCTAGGGGCAGTTTGCTGCTTTCTCAGAGGGAGGGCCCCAGGTTTTTGGTTTTAGTGCTGAGGGGGCAGGAGCAGGCTGGGGCTTTAGCCCTTGACTTGCTTCCCCCAGTGCCTGGGGTCCTGGTTCCCCCCCACATGGCCCCTGCTCCTTGCTGCCCCATCTGCATCTCCCCAGCCAGGGTATAACTTGTCCCCCACCTTCCTGGGGTGGAGGGGGTTGCCTGGCAGAAGTGGCATTTGTATGGGGGTGGGTCTCATCCTCTGCCTGCTGCTGCCAGATGTGATACTGAGCTGGAGGCAGCTGCTGCATGCCCTGGGGGGTGAATGCTCCTGTGCCTGCCCCACATCTGCCCCCAGCTGTGGTGCTGGTCCTGGTCATGAAGGCATCCGCACCTCTTGGCTTGGTTCAGGGCAGAGGTCCCCAAGGGTGGCTGGCCCAGCTGCTTGGGGAGAGAATTCCCTGGTGCTGTTAGAAGCTGAAATACCCCCTGCAGTCCTCCTCTTCTGGGGCCTGGCTCATGGACTCCTCGCAGGTAGGTGGTGATGCAGGGGGTGGAGGTACCTACCTACCTGCCTGTCAGTGCAACTGACAATGGACTCCTTGTGGGCGGGCTGTGATGCAGGAGATGGATGTAGCTACCTGCCCGTCAGTGCGACTGACAATGGACTCCTCACGGGTGGGCTGTGATGCAGGAGATGGATGTAGCTACCTGCCCATCAGTGCGACTGACAATGGACTCCTTGCGGGCGGGTGGTGATGCAGGAGGCGGATGTACCTACCTGCCCGTCAGTGCGAGTGACAATGGACTCCTCACGGGTGGGCAGTGAGGCAGGAGATGGATGTAGCTACCTGCCTGTCAGTGCGACTGACAATGGACTCCTCGCAGGTAGGTGGTGATGCAGGAGATGGATGTAGCTACCTGCCCATCAGTGCGACTGACAATGGACTCGCGGGCGGGTGGTGATGCAGGAGGCGGATGTACCTACCTGCCTGTCAGTGCGAGTGACAATGGACTCCTCGCAGGTGGGCAGTGAGGCAGGAGGTGGATGTAGCTACCTGCCTGTCAGTGCGAGTGACAATGGACTCCTCGCGGGTGGGCGGTGATGCAGGAGGTGTTGGGCTGCAGCTTGTGAGCTCCCTGGGCAAGAGGCAGCCATGGCTGTCAGGCAGAGCAGCAACTGTGTCCAACTCGCTGGAGCGGAGCCTTGCTGGGGCTTTAACAGGAGCTTGCCACTCCAGTCTCATGGGCTAACTGTTGGAGTGGTCTAGCCCCTGCTAGGGAGGGCAGTGCCCCGGCAGAGCACCAAGGGCCGGCATGGCCCGGCTTAGGCCTTGCTGCTCCCGTCTGTTTGCTGAGCACTAGTGCGTGTGGGCCTGACGTGCACACCATCGCCTGTGCCCAGCCTAGGGAAGGCAGGCTCAGGAGCAGGCGGTGGCCACCTCCTGGGGCCCAGGTAACGGGTGAATACCCAGCTAGAAAGGCCCAGCCCAACCGTAGCTTGCCCTGCCCTCCCCAAGCCAAGCCTGGCCCCTGCCTAGTTACTGCCCCAGGCGCCTTAGTCTCACCTGTGCCTGTGGGCAGTGGGTCCACCTTCATCAGCCAGCCAGAGCGCCTGGCAGCTGGAGTCCTAGGCAGCCACGCAGCAGCTTGCTCCTTTCTCAGCGGCCAGAGGGCTGGGCAGCCACACCACAGCCCCGGCTCAGGAATGTGAGTGCACCAAGCCCGCTGTGCAAGCCGAGGGCAGCGGTACCAGGCATGTCCAGGCTGCAGCACGACTGCTGTTGGTACCCAGGCTAGCCAGCTCCCATTAATTGCGTCTGGCTGCAGGGGAGCCAGCCCCCCCAGCCCTGAAGGGCTTGCAGCCTGGAGCAGATTGAGTACATTTGACCATCAGGCTGGGGCTGCCACAGGGGTGCCCATGAGGGAGAGGGGACATACAAGCTACAGGCAAATGGGGCTGGCAGCTCCCAGGTGTCACCTTCCACAGACTCCCTGAGTCCAGCCCAAGGCAGGAGCCAGGACAGGCTCGAGCAGGCGGCTGGCTCCCACCCCACACTACAGCCACGCAGGCCAAATAATGTTTCTGTTTATGCCAAGGGCTAAAAATAACCTGCCATTCAGCTGGGCTGGGGTGCAGGCCCTTGGCAGAGCCCAGCCGCCTATTTTAAGGGCCGGCCAGCATCTGTGCTGCTCCTCAGGCTGCAGAGTCTTGCAGGGTGCATTTCCCAGTGCTCCGGCTGAACAAGGCCACCTGTCTCCATGTGCCCTGGCTGCCGCTGGTTGTGCCCTCTTGCCCCATGCAGCCTGTTCCCGGCTGGAGCACAGTGGGATGCCAAGTGATGGGTGCAGGAGGCTCTGGCCAGCCTGTGAGAACACCCTCACTGTCTGCTCACAGGGGTCCCAGCTCTTGGCCCAGGGAAGCACCATGGCCCTGTCAGCTCCCTTGGCCAAGGAGTGGCTGGCTGGCTATGTGCAGGTTTTGCAGGACCATCCACTGCAGTGCAGTGCTGATGGCCTGAGGCCTTTGCCAAGGCATCACTGGTGTCCCATCTTGCACCCCATAGCCCCCAGCACTGGGGTGGGGATTGCGTGGTGGGTGTGTGAACCAGAGCCCAATGCTGGGTGCAGTTACGCAGGCTGGCCCATGGGATGCACAGGGACGAGCGAGCCCTGTGGGGCAGCATGTTGCGCTTGCTATGATGTCAGGGGCTTGCAGTTAGGTATTTACCAGCAGATGTCTCACTGTACTTTGTGCACCCACAGGACACCCAACAATCGGCTCGTTGGCGCAGAACTCCTGTGAATGTTTTCTAAAAGAATTGGTGTCGGTCCTAAGAAAACCAACAGCAACACCTCCAGCAAAGACAACGGGAAGTCATTGGCGCAGGTGGCAGCGCAATGAGAAGTGGCATTGTAGCTGGGTTTAACACTAAAACATACACAACACCAGTGTCTGATAACAAGAGTGGCAGCCGGACAGGTTAAGCACCACTGCTCTAAACATGCCAGCTGCGCTATGGGAGCAATTTCAACAATGTGCACCCCACCATCACCGCCAGCCTGGCCCGTTCTGCACAAGAGAGCCACTTCCCGGCCGTGACCGTATGAACCAGCATAAATCCCACTCTACCAGAAAGCCACTGACCGCTGAGCTTAGCTACATGGCTCCAGCTTTCATCCCGGACTCAGCACACCAGCCGTTGTCTACAGCCAAGCCCTAAGATACAACTGCAGCTGTGCCAGTCCCGCCTGCAAGAGACAAACACCTACAAGCTTTTTATCAGGTAGTCATAAAACTTAATTAGCCACTGGGGGTTATCGGGGGGGCAGGGTAGTGGGGAGTAAAGAACCCGCTTGATAGGTTCCTCAGAAGCCAGCTACGTCACGATAGGCCCAAGCTGGAAAATAACAGCCCCCTTGGCACCCCCTATGTTTATTGATAAGGTAATGAGCGTTCATGGGTATGAGCCACTTCTTCAGCTTCAGCGCCAATAATAAAAAGCCGGGTTATAGAGCAGGGAGGGTGGGAAATGGAGAAGCGGGGGGAGGGAAAGTGGGGGGGGGAGGGGCAGTGAGCTGTCACTAATGGGACGAGTGGAAGAAGTAAATTAAGTGGGCTGGGGCCATTCCTGCAAATAACAAAGGGGGGACTATTGCCCTTGTAATGTGTAAGATATCCAAGAGCCCTGTTAAGCCCCCAGCTACCCGTGTTAAATTGCAAATGAATTCCAATCAGACATCTCCTGTTGCCAGCTGGTGGTAAAAGCCTTTGGTCGGCGAAGGGCGGCTTGCAAAGCCTTTGTTGCCTGGCCAGGGAGGGTCATGTGTTCCCTACAGCTTAGTGTTTGTTCCCATGCCTGATGTTGGCTCTGTGTCCATTCCTCTGCTGGCTGGCACCTGCCCAGTTTGTCCAATGTACATGGCAGAGGTGCACGGTGGGTACGCGCCAGCCTAGCTCACATCACTAGCTGCGTGGGTGTCTGAGCCCCTGCTGTGGTTAGGGCCAGTGGTGGTGTCCTGCCCATAGCTCTGTGGCCAGGGCTGGCCATGGGTTGTGTTGGAGGGAACCCTGGGTCAGCGGGTCTGTGGTGGGGCGGGGGGAACACTGGGTCAGCGGGTCTGTGGTGTGGTGGGGGGCTGCTGGCGAGTGTTTTCGTGACACACCAGGCCTGAGGGCGCATGTTCCACTCTGCGCTGTAGCTTGTCAATGACGCACTGGTGGGGGTGAGCTGCCAGCTCGGAAGGCAGCGTGGAAGTAAGGGCGGCAGTACCATGACACCCCAAGCTAGCTTGGTGAGCCATCTGCAGCTCCCTGTGGGTCAGGACAAACGGTTTGGGATACGCTAGGCTGCCTGTGGGAGCGCCCAGGTGCGGGATGAATGCCCACAAGGCCAGATTTCATGGGCGGCCACCAGCTCTCACGACCTGTGCCACTTTGCATGGCTGTGACTTTGGGCAGGCCCCAGTAATGAGCACCTCTTGGCTAAGACGCCTCTTCTTCTTGGGGACAGTAGCTGCCCCTCAGGAGACTGGAGTGTGATGGAGGGTCAGTCACACTCAGCGCCTGCTTCACCACTACCTCAAAACAGCCCAAGAGTCCTGGTCCTGGTCCTGGCCGCTGGCCCCAGGTCAGTGCAGGGGAGGGGCATAATTGTGGGGTGGGGAAGTGCCGGGGGGGGAGCACTCCAGGTACTTGGGAGGTGATTAAGGGCTGCACTCATCTGTGATCTTAGTGGAGGTGGCACCAGGTCAGGGACAGAGGTTAAGAGTGGAAGGGAGCTTGAGGTACAGGACTGGCGTGCGGGGGGGGGAGGGGGGTTGGGGGGCAGGGATTGGGGTGTGGGGGGGTGCATGGTTGGAGAGGGGGTGCAGGCATTTGGCATGCGAGCTTGGCCCAGGGATTGGGGGCAGGAAGGGCGGGGTGCATGGCTGGAGGGGAAGGTGCAGGAGGGGGTTCAGGGATTTGGTGTGCAAGCTTGGCCTAGGGATTAGGGGGCAGGAAGGGGGTGCATGGTAGGAGGGGGGGTGCAGGAGGGGGTTCAGGGATTTGGTGTGTGAGCTTGGCCCAGAGATTAGGGGGTGCATGGTTGGAGGGTGGGGTGCAGGAGGGGGTTCAGGGATTTGGTGTGTGAGCTTGGCCCAGAGATTAGGGGGTGCATGGTTGGAGGGTGGGGTGCAGGAGGGGGTTGGTGTGAGAGCTTGGCCCAGGGATTAGGGGGTGCATGGTTGGAGGGGGGGGTGGAGGAGGGGGTTCAGGGATTTGGTGTGCGAGCTTGGCACAGCAATTAGGGGGTGCATGGTTGGGGGGGTGCATGGTCTGAGATGGTGCAGGAGGGTCAGAGTGAGGCATGGGGCAGGGAGTCAGGCTGTCGGAGATGCTGGGGTGCCCAGTGCAGCCTCTGGCTGGGAGGCACTTACTTGAGGTGGGTCCCGGCCAGCAGGTCTCAGGCAGGGCCCCTGTTGGCGGTGCCCCTGCAGGCCATTCGCAGCCACCGGCTGAGGCAGCCATGTGCTCTCTGCACAGCCCCTGGGGCAGCACCCAAAGCCCCTCGACCCCGGGCTGGGCGGTGCAGAGACACACGTGGGCCCACAGCTGGAGGCTGTGAGTGCTGCGGCTGGAGGGCCGCTGCGGGCAGGGAGGATGCCCCAGGGCCCACTAGGCATGAGCCGGCAGCGTGGGCTGAACTGCGCCTCGCGGAGGTTGCCAGCAGGCAGTGGAGTCTCGGGGAGATGAGCCTCTGCAAGCACCAAGAAAGGGCCTGATCCCCGTGTGGCCCCCGGTGAGCCGCTTCCCTTCTGCACTGGGCACAGGGAGGCCAGATTCTGCCGTCTGGGACAAATCTAGTGCAACACCAGTGACGGCGCTGGGGCCTCGGGCCACGCAGGGCGCGTCCCTGGGCTGGAGGGCAGGTCCAGAATAGCTGAGACTTGAACTAGCCGTGGTGGAGGACACACCGCCTGGCAAAGCCCCTGCCCCCAGCCCAGCCTGTCCCAAACATTTGCCCCGGCCGGCTGAGCCAGATGCTTGCGAGCAGCCAGTCCCTGCTGGCCAGCGAACGTCTGTGGTGCTCTGCAAGGGCTTGTGCTCGCCAAAGCCCTGGAGTTCCTGCGAAATCTGTGGGCTCTTTCCTTCCTCTGCCTCCCAGTCATGAGGCAGCCATGACGCAAGCCAGGGCACTTAAACCATTTGCAGCCAGTGTGCTCAGAGAGCTATTTTTAACTGCACTTGGTGTTGTAAACTCTGCCCCTCCCAGCTGCTAGCTTCACTCGGGGGTCAACCACCGTACCTCAGAGGCTGTGACCTCAGAGGAAACCCTCCGTTTCCTTCTCTCTTTCGGGAGGCTGGGCAGATATACTTGGTATCCGAGACCAGCGCTTCCTCCTCCGCGCTGGCCACTTGCTTTTCTTAGCCGGGCGGGTGACTCAGGGAGATGAGCAGTCTCGGAGCCGGGGATGGCACCAGACATGCCCATGGCTGTGATGCGGGGGGTGTGCCTGCAAAAGTGGGAGGGGAGCAGGTGGGGCCAGTCAGCTGATTGAGCTGCCAACAGGGGCACTTTCTGTGGGCGGTGGGGAGTTAGAGACGCTCGCCTGCGAGGGACAGGCAGGGCTTCTGCGAAAGCCGGGGTTTTGGAAGTGGGGGGGGGCAAGGCGAGGCACTGAGGCGGGGCTGCACCCAGTGGCTGAGCTAAGCCACAGGCACACTGGAGGTATCGCCACCCAGCAGGGAGTACAGCTCTCTGTTACACATAGTGGCACAGGCGGGCAGGACCATTGTCTCTGATCCGAAGGGTCTGGCCATGACACAAGCCTGAGGTCAGGCCTGTAACCAGTGCTCCCTGTCTGTAATGCTGACAGACCCGGGCTCTATCCCTGGTGCTGGCAGCCCGGGTCTGCTGTAGTACCCAGAGGTACTCTCTGGGGTGAGTGATGGCTCTTGGCTGAGAGCCAGGTGGCTGTAGAGCAGAGATTTCACTCACCCCAGATGAGGTCTCAGTACCTGTGGATACTACACCTGTGTGCTGCTGCAGCTGCCCAGGAAAGCCTCCATAACAGCGCACCTCCAGCAAGGCTTTTGTTCCCACTGGGGTGCACCTTTGCACATATCTTGGTGCACATCGAAACTTATTTCACACGTGGATGAAAAAGAAAATGACTGGAGGGGCCATTGTGAGGGTCCTGAACCCCACCCCCCTTGCAAAGGTCGTAACAGAAATAGAGCCCCTGGGGGAGGAGGAAGTATAAATACCCCAGCACAGACTTGCTTGGTGCAGGGAAGTTCTCCCCTACAACGGGGATGCCACCGCTGGGTGCTGAGAAGCTGCAGGGTGATTCCCTGCCTTGCGAGGTGCCACATGAGAGAGAGCTGGCAGAAACTCTGAGGAAACCAAAGGGTTTTCCCAGGCTGCTGGGTGTGGGCGGCCGGCGAACAGCTGCGACTGGCCAGAGCCCTGCAGGAGAGAGGGGCTGGGTGTGGGCCATGCATGCTAGGAACAGATGAGAGAGCTCCACCCAGTAAGCGGCTGAGTCAGAGGGAGACCTGGTTTCAGCATGGGGAGGAGCCCCCCCCCCCCCCCCCCCCCCCCCCCCCCCAAACGAGGTACTGCCCCTAGCACCAGCGAGGGGCCAGGGATCAAGCCAAGAGGGAAGGATGAGCTGGGAGCCACAAGACACGGCTAAGGCAGGTAGTGAGGTCAGGTGACGCTATGGGGAGGAAAGAGCCCAAGGGAGGGACATCCGTAACACGGGGCTGTGGCAGGGATCTGCAGAAACCCTCCTCTGGGGCCATGGGCTGGGACCTGGCCATTAGCGGAGCCAGACCTGGATGCTGCCTGCCTCGGTCAGGCTCATGAGCCTGGGGTTCAAACGCTGGAGGCAGCAAGAGCCTGGGGGCAGGGGGCAGGGAGTAGGCCCAGCAGTGGTAGCTCTCCCTTGTCACCTCCTGCACCCTGGAACCAGGACGGGGAAGGGCAGTGGGAGCCGGGCACCACTGCACAAAGGTCTGAGTGACTCACTCAGCCCAACGGGCAGAGCCTGTTCCCTTGGCCTACATGAGCCACGCACCCGTGGGGCCAGCCCTGGGTGCTGGATGGTTTGTGGAGCGGGTGGGCTGGCCAGGCAGGAGGCCATCCAGAACCAGGCGTTTCAGCTGCAGCTCAGGCAGGACCTCCGCCGGGGAAGGGAGGCGCTAGGAGCCCCTCTGCAGCAGGTGCCGTGTACGTGGCTTAGAGTAGGGGCACACCAGCCACTCTGGGGGGTTTGGCCTGGAGGGGGAAGGTGCAGACACTGGCAGCAGCCAAGAAGGTGGCTCCCCAGTACATCCCCTGGCAGGAGACCCCCTACTAGAGCTCTGGGCAGGGGGTGAAGAGGATGCTGTGGTTCCTGGAGCGAGAGAGAAACCACAGGGTGTAAGACTGCAAAGGGGCCTCAGTCTGACGGAGCTAATCTGGGCAGCGCTAGGCGGGAGCACCATCCAGCAGAGAGTACAGCAGTGCCTCATACTGGGTTTGCACCCGTCCTTACCCCCAGGCCACCTCCCAGCACCGACCAGCCAAGGTGCAGCATGGAACTCAACAGGCAGCAGGCCCAAGAGGATGGACCCAGCAAACGGTCCCTTTCATCGGCGGGTGGCGCCTTCCTGTGGCACGGACGACCCTGCAGTGCCAGGGTCTCACCAGAGCAGCTGGTCGTGCAGAGGAAGGGAGGCCGAGGGCAGGGAGGGCGGAGGAGCGGTACGGTGCCGGGCAGCTACCGCCACCACCACATGCCCACAGGGCCTTGCAAGTGCAGTAACAACAGTGCCAAGCCCTTGTCGCCAGCAGACCACAGAGCACGTCACGGAGGGCAGTGCCTTGCCCCCAGGCAGGCGCCAGGCCCGGGGCTGGCAGGGACTACTGGGCATTAGCAGGGCCTGGCGGTGGTGAGGAGAGCGCAGAATTGTGCACCGATAGCGCTGGCGAAGGACTCAGAGTCTTAGTCCTCCCCAAGGCGCTGGCCTGGCCACATGTATGCTGAAGCCAGGGCCACTAACAACCGCTGCCCTTGGGAACTGGGGCCTCCCTCAGGTTTCTCTCAAGCGTAATTTCCCAGTGCGCGGTACGGCTGTAACCGCCAGGCCGACAGCAGGGGCTGGAGCGCCGCTGAGCTCTCCTGGCTGTAGGAGCCTGGGTACCGCTCTGTAGCTGGGCCCGAGCATGCTCAGGCTGGGCTCTGTGGCACAGCAGAGCGCTTCCTGATGCTGGGCCTCAGCTGGCCTGGCGGCGTGAATGCGCCAGCTCGTTCCTCTGCAGCGGCTCTCAGGACAGCTAGGTTGGAAATACTATTAACACCCCCACGATGTGTCATCACGTACGCTAAGGCGTCTTTGTTCCAGCAGCCTGGCAGCGCCGTCCTCTTGCCAGCCCTTCTCACCAGAAGCGTGTGCCCCAATGCAGGCAGGCCGCTGAGCCTCTGCAATGGCTGGCCCTAGAACAAAGGCAGTGGCAAACGTCCTGCTCATAAAACGGCAGCACGTCTGTTCAACACCCGTTGAACTCGCTGCTGCACTGAGCTGCAGACAGGTAAACTGAGGCATGGAACAAGCACATGATTTGCCGGTGTGGGGAGTCAGTGGCAGAGCTGGGTTATATGTCGTTCTCAAATGCCAGTTAAACAGCAGGCCATGTTCCTGAGCACAGGGCGGGCTGCCCGGTAGTGGCTGGCGGCCTGGCCTGGCCAATCTACAGAGGCCCGTGCAGCAGGCCTCCTCAGTGGGGGGCTGCAGAGAGAGCAACAGCCACTTGGGCAGAGCACGGGGGAAGAGGAAATGGACCAAGCACTTTAGTGATGGTGATGGGGCTGTGTCTGGGCAGCAGGCCTGGGCGTGACCCACAAGTCCCTGGAGTCGGGGGCACGCAGGGAGCTGCGGCACTCGGGCTCCTGCTGGGCGCTGCACTGACATTCCCTGGCTATGACAATGCAGCCAACAAGGGCCCTGTGGTTGTGCCAGGCTGAGTTCGGCGGGGTTCGGCTCCTGCTCGTTCCGGCACAAGGACGTCTGGCAGCGCCGGAGAAAGGGGTTTGCCCCAGCGCTGGGTCAGACGAGGGCGAACCACCAAGGGCAGATGTGCCTTCTGGCTCCAGGCTCATGCGATCTGTTGTTTGACAGAGCCCCAGTCAGCTTCCTCCTTGCAGGGGGGCCATGCTCCTGCAGACAGAAACCTTCACGCAGGCGCTGGGGCCAGAGGCTCAGCTTAGGCTAGCAAACACCCTGGAGTGTGTGAAGGGAAGCGCGACGCTGTGCCCCAGCCCTGTCCAAAAGGCTCCATGCTGATGAGAAAGACGTTCCTTTGGTACAAGCCCCTCAGGCTTGCTGCCCCTTTGGGATTGGCTGTACTGGGAGGCTTTGGGTTTTCCACAAGCGAATCCCTCGTGGCTGGAACAGAGGCGCTTACGCAGTGACGTGATACACCTGCAGAACCCCTCTGCAGCGATATGAGCGAAACGCTCCTGGAAGCCCCTTGTGGGGCCTTTGGGTCCCCTAGGGCAGGGGTGCATCTGCCCCATTCTTTTCAGTTACAACCTCTCTGGCTTGAATTGTATCAGAACGATTGGCAGCACAATGGAGGGGTGGGGGGAGAGGCAAGCACAGACCGCCAGTGTGGGTAGAACATCACCGTAATGCTCACGCACAGACCTCAGAGGCTAGAGGGACACGCCACAAGTAATAGCTCCTGCCCACCCAGGCAGCACTCAAACACACGACTGACCTCGCTGCCCACCCCCCCGAGCCGCTACAGCAACCTAACCACGTGCAAGGCAACCAGGCAACCTCTGGCAACGTTGGTCTCTAATGCAGCATAACTCCCTGCTCCAGGGCACAGGCCATGAGAGGAGGTCGCTTTTGGTGTCAAAAAACTGAGAGCATCTAAGTAACAATGCCATCATGTTTCATTTAATCGGCCTAGGACCAACACCACAGAGCAGCTCCTGCACCACCCTGCCGGGGGGGCCCAGGTGTGCCCTCTGACTGCTGCAGCCTGCATAGCAACAGCTGCTGTTCAGTGGGGTGGGGGTTCTAGTCCCAGCACCCCTTGTATCCCTGAGCAAGCTGCCTCCTGTCACTCCAGTCTGGTTATACTGTAAGGGACTGACACACATCTGACAAAGTAGAGACTTGCCCACAAAAGTTTCTGCTCCAATAGTCTATAAGGCACCAGAGGACTTCTCATTGTTTAGCCTGGAAGTGCTTCAACTGTCCCAGTTTTATAGGGCCAGTCCTGATAGTTGGGACTTTTTCTTATATGGCCACCTAATCCCCTGTCCCAACACCTGATCACCCAAGATCTCCCAGCCCGTAAGGTGCCACAGGACTTGTTTTGATACCCTAGAGGGGCAGCCCACAGGCCCAGAAAAGCGTGATGGTGAAAAGAAACTGCAAGGTTTAGCTTTCACTCTGCCCAATCTTTTCCATCTCCCCTGTCCTGCATATGTCCTGTGCCTCCCCGCTTTCCTTCCCAAGCCTCTCATTTCCCGCCCTCACCCTCCCACTGGCCCAGGCGTTTAACCCCATGCACATCTGCAGCCAAAGGCCGCACGCAAAGAGCATTATAAAGTGTCTTTTCACTGCTGGGTTCATTTCAGGAGTCGGGGTGGTGTAGATGTGAGCGAGAGAGAGAGTGCGGTTACCTGACCTGCAGCTCTCTGTGTACTGGGCTGTCCCAGGTAAGGGGAGGGAGGGCCACTGGACCCCCTAGGTCTCTGCTCTGGACATCCCCAGGCAGCTCACCAGTGGGTGACTTGGCGTCTGGGTGCACCAGAAGGAAACACCTGCATGGGGGAGAGTTTGTCAGCCCTTCAGTGACCCAGCTGAGTGGCAGGGAAATGGCAGGCGCTTGGCATGCAGCGAAACAGCATCTTTCTCCCAGCAAGTGGGCACCATTTCTTAGCAGGTGGTTGGGGTTACGGGGGCAGAGTCCTCCTCTGACAAAGCTGGCCCCAAACACTGCCCCCCTCCGGGCAAGGAAACACAGATGCAGCTTTTCCTGGCACAGCAGCAGCGGGGATGCAGCTTGTGCCTCTGGTCACCAGCTGAAGGAGCTGGTGGGGCCCTGGCCCAGGCTACAGCAGCCTGAGCACTGCCCTGAACTGCACCCTGCTGCAGTAGGGCTGTGGGGCTCTAGTGGGCACAGAACAGCCGGGGGCGTTGGACTGCTCCAGTCCAGCCCTGCCCTCGTCCAGCCTCACGGAAGTTGCTTGGTTTTGTTTTACAGCCCCGGCCCCGGCCTCACTCCTCAGCTGGCGATCTCGGCGTCCTGGGCACACGAGTGCGTTTCGCGCCCGCCGGCTGCAGCGCAAAGTGGCAAAGTGCCTGGGCACCAGCAGGCTGGAACAGGTAGGCTGGCGATGCTGCCGTTCCCCAGTGACCCCTGCCCTGGGGGGAACACGGCCGAGCAGGCCCCACTCGGCTGGGGCGGCGTTGGCACAGGTCTCGCTGTGCCGCCCTGGCCAGGGCGCTCTTGAACAGCAGGAGGCAGTCAGGCCTCTGAGTCAGGCCAGAAGGGCCCCCTGGCTGCTTGAGCGGATGGGGGGCGGGCTGTGAGATCGTGTCTCAGCCTCCCACCTCGTGCTGCATCCACAAAACTCCATCTGGGCCACGTTCTGTTTGCTGCTTCCGGGGCCGTTCTGCAGCCGTGGTGCCAGGCGGCCTGACTGCTGCGGGGGTCACCCCCTAGTCCGGCTCCTGGGGCTGACCAGGCGCATGCTGTGCAATGACCGTGTACGCATGGCCCCTCCTTACTCACCGCCCGCCTCCCACACAGTCATTACTGTCAATATTAATTGTTTCCAGCAATGCCCACCGCCCGGCCTCCCCGGGGAGCTGGCCCCGGCCAGCACACGGGCTGGTAAAGGCAAGGCCGGGAGCTGGGGCACTTGCTCCTCTGGCGAGGCCTGGGTGGGGCCGGCCCACCAGGACACACATTCTGGCCTGAGAGCTCTGGGTGGTGGCTCCTGAGCGGTACACCGGGAGCCCAGCTCTGCCTCCAGAAGGCCCTGGCGGGTCTGTCGCAGGGCAATGGCAGCACCGGGGCTGTGGGATTGCCTGTGAGGGGCCGGGGGCCTCGGGGCCCAGCTCAGCGAAAGGGCTGGGGTGGCAAGACGCCTGGAGCTGTCAATGGGTTAGACAGTGCTCAGGGCTGGCGCTGTTGCGGCACGCAGGGGACAGCAGCCAATGAGACCAGAAGGGAGGACGGGCCGGGGGGCAGGGGAACGCTGCCCGTGGAAAGGGGCAATTCTGAGCCCCACTTGCTGCAGGGATTGATCCGCCTGGTCTTCCTGTAGCACCAGCCCAGCCTGGGAAGGGAGCTGGCTCTCGTCTGCCTCCCGCCACGGCAGAATCCACTCGTGGGACGCACGGGCCAGATGGAAAGAGCCCCACGCCCAGGCCAAGTTGGCAGCAGTGGCAGCTAGGGACCCCAGGGTGGTGCTTTCAGAATAAACATCCAGTTGCTAATTGACCCTGCTGGCACCAGTCAGCCAGATACGGGTGATCCTGCAGTGGCTGTCTGCCTGCTGTCACAAGGGGGTGAGATCCTCTGCCTGGTGTCTCACAAGAGCCACCCCCCCCCCCCCCCCCAAGAATGCACTACAGACGTGCACGTGGCAAGGCCACAGCTGTGTTGCACGCTGCAGAGCAGAGTCAGTGCATCTCGGTGCTCTCTCTGCATCGGACGCAGGAGCTGAGAGGCGGAGAGGGCGGAGCAGGAAGCACGACAAAGAGGCGAAGGAGTGAGCCACGAGCAGATCAAATGGGGGGAGCTCTGGTGATCGGGGTCGGGGGGGGGGCAAACAGCCTGTGGTGACATCTCTGGGGGTACGTGCTTGTCCTCTCCCATCCAGGCCATCTGGGAGAGGGCGGAGCGCTTGGCAAGCCACTCAGGCCTGGCTTCAGGTCCATAGCATGGCCACAGGCTTCCTGCGTCGCCCCGAGCGCTGTCCTGTGTGGCTCTTTGGCGCCCCATGCCTCAGCTGCCCTTTGGGGCCGTTACTGCTTCCTTTCGGCTGTCGCGCTGCAGATGGCGAGCGCTTCTGTACAGCACCGAGCGCAGCAGGGGCCGGGTCGTTTTTATCACTGCTGTAATGGCTTGACAGGCAGCTAGAACGTTGGCTAGAACGTCGAGCTCAACGGGTCATGATCAATGGCTCGATGGCTGGCTGGCAGCCAGTACCAAGTGCTGTGCGCCAGGGTCGGGCTGGGCCAGGTTTGCTCAACATTTTCATTAATGCTCTGCCTGGTGGGATGGATTGCACCCTCTGCAAGCTCGTGCATGACACTCGGCTGGGGACAGAAGATGTGCTGGAGGGTGGGGGTAGGGTCCAAAGTGCTCTAGACAAATTTGAGGATTGGACCAAAAGAAATCCAATGAGGTTCAGCAAGAACAAGTGCAGAATCCAGCGGTCCTGCGAGTTTTTTTTCAGTCCACACGTGGAATAAATTTTGCTATGTGCACTGAGACTGGTGATGATGTGCACCACCCATAGAAACAGACGCTGTTAACATGGGCGCTCTGCTAATTAGCTGGGTGGCATCTGAATCCCTCCTGGACAGCTGCCCACATGCTCAGCTTCCAGGGAACACTGCTTTGGACGGAAGAATCCTCTGCACTGATGCAGGCTGGGCCCCGACCAGCTAAGCAGCAGTGCTGCAGAAAAGGACGTTGGAAGTATAGTCGATAAGAGGCTGGATATGAGTCAACAGTCAACAGAAGGCAAAGGGTCCAACAGTACAGCCCAGTGGGAGCACTGCCAGCAGGTCGAGGGCAGTGAGTATTCCCCTCCAATGGGCACTGGTGAGACCACAGCTGGAGTCCAGCCCTGCCCCCATCCCCACCACAAAGGATGTGGACACATTGAAGAGACTCCAGTGGAGAGCAGCAAACATGATTCGGGGGCTGGGGCACATGAGTTAGGAGAGGCAGAGGGATTTGGGCTGCTTTAGTCTGAGGAGAGTGAGGGGGGATTTGACAGCAGCCTCCATCTACCTCAAGCGGGGTTCCCAAGAGGCTGGAGAGAGGCTGTTCTCAGCAGTGACAGATGGCAGAACAAGGAGCATTGGTTTCAGGTTGCAGTGGCTAAGGCGCAGGTTGGATATTAGGAGAAACTCTTTCCCCAGGAGGGGGGTGAAGCACTGCAATGCGTTGCGGAGAGAGGTGGTGGAATCTCCATCCCTGCAGGTTTTTAAGGACAGGCTGAACAAAGTCCTGGCTGGGATGATTAAGTTTGGGCTGGTCCTGCTTTGAGCAGCGGGTTGGATTAGGTTAGGGGGTCTGCAACCTGCTGCTTTTTAAGGACTTCGTTGTGGCTCTCAGCACTATATTTTCAAAGTAAAAAACAAACTTCCTGATTGTTCAATAACCAGTGAAGGTCTAAAGGCCCAAAAATGAAGAACTCATGTCTAAATAGAAAACGAGATGTTATCTCAAAATGTTGGATCGCTCCCCCTAGTGTCCTACGGAGAGCGAGAAGGTTTGGGAGTGAAAGTCAGGCAGACAGCAGTACAAACACACACGCAGAGTGTAAAGAAAGAGAACACGTAATAAGTTTGTGAACATCCTACAGTAACCATGTATTGCATCACAAATCAGTGTGTGGGAGCTGGTCTGATGTTATTTATTAAGGACTGCCTCATATTCACATGCCTTGCTGGTCTTGAATTATTGAGTTTTTAACCAAATTGGAAAACGGCTCTTCTTGCTATTTTGATTGCCAAACCCTGGACTAGGTGACCTCCTGAGGTCTCCTTCAACCCTAATGGCCTATGACTGTATGATAGCACTGCACCTCCCAAGGGCCAAGGTGGACGTGCCCACATCATGAGACAAGACACCAACCTTCTCCAGATGGGGCTGTAAGAGACTCACTATGTTCTCAGCAGCTCAGCCCAGCGGGGGCTGCTAACACATACTCACCAGTGGGTTACACTAGCATGACCAAAGGGTCCACAATGGAGCATTATGGTCCCGGAGGTTAAGAATTTGACACCTTGGAGCTGAATGGTATAATAACACTGGGCGTTTGCCCAGCAGTTTCCATCATGTGGGCTTGAGGGGTGGATGGTGATGGCCCATGTAGCACACAGCGAAATGTGCATGATCATCTGACAGGGCTGAGATCCTAACTCAGGCCTCCTGATTCAGTGGCCTGCTTGCTAGGTACCTGGTCACCCACTCCTCTGTCTGCAAAACTGGAGCCTCACATACCCCTTGACGGGCAAGGGGAAGGCTCAGTGACTAAGGAGCTGTAAAATGAGCTACCCCGCTTTCCTGCTGGACAACTGAGGCCAGACAGCCCTAGGAGTGTGCAATCAAGGGAGTAATGCAGGGCGAAGGCTACAGAGGAAAGTCTCTCTCTAGGAGCTGCCAGCTGATTCTAAGCCGCATCTTCTATCTGCCCATAGGAGGGGACCCTTGTGGCTCAGGCAGGGCTGCTACCGTTCTGATCAGTTTTTCTGTTTAAAAATAATGAAATCCATGAAATGCTGTGTAGCTCAGAAGGGTGGAGCCACCTGGGCTTTTTCTGAAGCAGCCTCTGACTGGGCACTTGGGAAGCTGCTCACATCGCAGATGAGCTCTGGTGGGACCTCGAGGAACTTATTTGAAGAATTCGCCAGAGTGCAGTGGCATCATTTCCTCTGGGTGGCCGCTCGGCGGAGAACTCATTGGTGCTAGTCATTCCGTTAGCTTCTCTTTTTTCCTGTCACACTGGGCCACCTCCTGCAGTAGGTGTTGGCTAATCAGGCTGCTCAAGAAGGCAAGTTTCCCCATTTTTGGCCATTAGCAGAGGAAGTGGCAGCAGACTTCACAGCAGTCTGCACCGAACACTTGCCACGTCGAGCATGCTGTGGAACGTAGAGACCCTGGGCTTTCTACTAGGTAGGTCACAATGTTTTCTTCCCTTGCTCGGCTCTTGGGCCAACTGCTAGCTGTTGTGGCAGCTTTGAAAAAGTTGCTGCCGTTCTTCTGTGATCAGAAGGAAAGGGCTGTGTAGGTTTGGTGGAGGAGGACATGAGAGAGAGACACACGGTCCTTTAGAAAACTGAGTCACTGAAGGAAAATGGAACTGTGGTAGCAGACTGAAGTTCAGAAGAGTTTTGCTGAGTCTCTAACCTGTTCTGCTAAGCTGGGTGAGTGGAAAGTGAGCATCAGACAGCTTTCGGGGGAAACGGCTCTTTGACTGGAAAAAGTCAAAAGAAGAGTGAGAACTTGTTGTGAAAGTCAGTACTTGCTCCCTCGCAGAAGATACTCTTTGTAGTGGGGCTGGAAAACTTTTGCCTCAGGGGTTAGCTTTCCTGTTCTTCCACCCTCACTTCAGCAACCATGAGCTGTGGTTCAAGGCAGTTTCAGGGCACTGGCTTACACAATGGGGACTTCCATTGCTTTAGGCTTGGTTTTGGGAATGAGAGATGGTGCTTTTTGCCTCTGAGTTGTTGGTTTGAGACCAGTCACTGCTAGTACCAGCCCAAAGTGGCTTCTATCATAGGCATGTTCCATGGCATCCGTGGAGCTTGGTGAGTCTTATTCATGGTTCTAGCAGGAGAAGTAGGTCTGCTTGCCTCAAGCAGAAATGTAGGCAGATCTCAGGTGGAAGGTGGTAGCCTAGAGCAGATCCTTCCATGCTGGGGTGGCTTGGGATGGAGTGCAGCTTGTGCCTGTCTGTGGACAGCGCAGGAAGTCCCCAGGTTGGCAGCCTGGTGCTTTTCAGATGTTTGCCTCACTTTCCTGTGGAGCCAGGGCAGCTATAGATCAGGTCTAGGATTTATCAGACCCACACATGGGCCTGGTCTGGTACCAGAGGATGATTGGCCAGCAGCTGTCTCTTAGCTGCTGGCGGGAATTAAAAGCTCAGCATGAGGCGATTCCTGGTGAGAAGTGGTACCTGTAGGATCACTGCATGAAGGCCAAGTGGGCCAGCCCGGTGCTGAGAGCTTTGTCAAGGTGTAACAATCCTGTTCTATCGCTCAGATACCTCTACCACAGCCAGCTTCAAGTGGCACAAGTTCTGGTAACTAGCAAGGAGAAGTGCCCACCACATTAGCCTTCCCTACAGGTAACATTTTCAAAAGCACCTACATCCCCATGTGAAGTTCTACCCTATGTCCCAGAAGGACACGTGGAGGGTCAAAGGATGTCCCATGAAATTGAGTGCATCTGAGAATTGCTTACACACACTACGGTGGGTTAATGGGGGCTTAGTTGCTTTAGAATGTGCTAATGCCTGTTAGACGCACGGCTCTGTTACTGACCCACCAGGCAGTGCTGCAAAAGAACCGCACTACGGATTTCTGGAGATTACTACTCATTCTATAACAGGAAAGAGCAAGTCAGCTCTGTCCCCCTTAGCATCTCTGCAACCCAGCCCTGCTGCCTTCAGCCAGCCTGCAGGGCCAGCAGGAGGAGAGTGCCATGCAGTATTCTGGCAGCTTGCTAATTTAGAAACCCAACAGCTTCTCCACAAGCTGTGGGAGGTCGAGGTTGAGCTCGATTTTTGTCTCCAAACTTCTTCCCCAGGAGGGAGGCCTGGCTCCAGCCTGGCTCGAGTGGGGCAGTTCTACCAGAGCAATACAGCTGCCATCCCCACCTTGCATCAGGAGTGAAGTTTCTTCCCATCTGGGAGCCGCTGTGTGGGTAGCGCACTAATGGATTCAGGTGTCCTCCGGGGGCTCTGGAAATCGCCCTGTGGCTCCTGGCTCCTAGCACTGGCTGAGATATGGAATTTCCATCCTGTGAAGAATTTCTAGTGTATTGGGACTAAAAGTCAAAAATTTCCTGAAATGGGTTGGCTGCCCTGGCCCCCCAGCTTGGCAGCCCCGAAAGCCCGGGGACCCAGCGGGCAGGCCAGTGGGCCCTCTTTCTGGTGAAAGCTTAGATGGACTTCACACATTGCCATGGAACATCCATGGCACCTAATCATCATTTTCCAACCAATGGCTTCTGGTGGAAACCCTTTGTCAAGCACCTCTGACTCCCACAGCCCGAGCAAGGGGCACCCCAGGCAGCACAGAATCACAGAATCGTATGGCTGGAAGGGACCTCAGGAGGTCACCGGTCTAGTCCCCTGCACTCATGGCAGGACCAGGTATTCTCTAGAGGCCGTGTTCACAACAAGACCTTGGTGACTCCCCTTGCCACAGAAGCCAGGAGGGTGAATGCTGGATGATCAAAGGCAGATAACTGCACCGTGCATATGAGAGACAGTGGGAGACAGGCAAGGCAGGGTCACAAAGGTATGTAGGCACCTTCCTCCTCCCCCAGCGGGACCTCCTGTCCCAGTTGTAGACCTGCAGAAGTGGATACAGCTGGGGGAGAGAGGAAGAAATGACCCTGAGGCAACTCACAGGTTTCTAACCAGAACCACCTAGACTAGCATTATCTGGATGGGTGAGCCTGCCTGAGGCTGTGGTTACAGGCTGGAGGTAGACGTGACTTGAGGCAGTGTCTGGCCAGGGTTCTGCAGAAGGTCAGACTAACTCATCCAGTCTCAGAATCTGGGAGGTCTGCTCAGGAGTTATTAGCAACGTGGATTCGTTTTTCTGCCATAATTATAGGTGTGTGGGGAGCAGAACTGGTAGGCGCCCCCCCCCCGCCCCAGCACCCTTCAAATTCCCCCAGTGGTGTGGCTGGCATAGTTCCAAGGGATGAGCCCCTCTGTCCTGAGCCCTGGGCTCTCATTTACACCTAACGGGCACCACTGCTTAGCCAGACAAAGGCCATGTTGGGCTCCTTTACTTCAGCCTTTGGGAGACTGGTCTTGGGCGCCAGAAATGGCCCTAGTGGGACGGTAGCTCCCCAACCCCCGGAGGTTGCCTGAGCATGACTCCCCAGAGGAGCACTCTGTCATGGAGCAAATGACTCAGGGCCTCACACACTTCTGTGGGAGTACAATCAACCCCATGAGCTAACGGGAAAAGGAATGACAGAGGCTTTCACTGGCTCCCAAGAGGCAGGCATGTGTCTACGCAGTAAGCCAGAGCACAGCTCTGGAGCAGGGGTCCTGGCTCAGCCCCCTGGGCACATGAGAACCCACCTCCCAGGGAGCGGGCAGTCCAGCTTCCAAGCCAGCTAGAGCAATGCTCCGAAGTGCGGGCTGCAGACGGCAGAGGAATGGTGCAACCCAAAGCGACGGCCGGTTTCGCTGAGGCTGGGTTCCACTTTCCCCCTTGGGACAGTCAGCGGTGGCCCCTGCTTTCGCAAAGTGCTCTGAGGACCCAGGTGAAAGATGCTAGATAACCAGACACCATTGCTCCACTGCAGTGCCCTCTAGCCAGCTGGCGCGTGCAGCCCTCACCGGTGCAAGCAGCGACACGTGGGGCTGAGCTCACCAGCTTGTGCGGCGTGTACGTGGCCCATAGCTGAGGTGACCGCTTAGAGTAGAAGCGGTTACACGTTGCTTGTCTCCCTCCCAAAGAACTCAGGGCGGGTCCCAGCTCCCTGCTGACTGCCTGCCTTGCTCCAAGGCCCACAACAGGGGCTAAAGGGTTTTGGCATCTGCTGCCCTTTGCACCATGGGACATTTTTCTGTTTCTTTCTAGCCGTGACTCTGGGTCTCTCCATCCAGTGCCTGGTGCACGTCAGCTCCAGCCCCGCACCCTGCCGAGGGTGTCATCCGGATTCCCAGGGCAAAACCAAAGCAAAGATACGACAGATGGAGAAGGAAGCCAAGGAGCTGTTCAGGGCCTATGTAAGTGCTGCTCTCTGGAGCGGGGGGAGTCGCTCCACAAAGCTCTGCATGCAGGGCCCAGCTCTCCAGCACCTCAGGGTGCTCCTTTTCAGAACAGCAGCAGCGAGCAGTCTGGGGGTGGTGCCTGGCCCACGTGGGTAACTCCATAACTCTTCTCAAGGTGGCAGCCACAAGACTGGCCCCATGGATCCTGCAAGGAGCTGATGCTCTCCGTGTAGCAGGAGGTTGGCTGGTGTGTGTGCGATGCCTCGTGCCCACGGGCCTGTTACAGCTCCAGAGGTCCCTGTCTCAGCTCCCGGGGTTAGCCGGGAAGGTGGCTGTCTCACTGACACCGACAGTGATGCAGGGCTCCTGCTGCCCCACAAAGGCACAGGAGGGGCCCTCTTTGGACAGGCGCTCACTGGACATACCACATGGTGGAGTCAGCATGAGTGGGGGTTGGCAGCCTGGTGTGCAGTGAGTCGCTGGAGGTGTGTGGGTGGGGTGGGGATAACCCTGCTGACACAGTCACCTTCCACTCAGCAAGACTTCCCCAGAGCGCCTCAGTGCTTCCCAGAGCTTTGGCCAGAGCAGGTGCGTGGGAGGAACTCACAGACCAGTGACTCAGATCAAAGGACTGTCTGGAGGGGTTTGGTGCTTCCAGCGGCACAGCCTGTGTCCGGCAGCACGTACCTCCCTGCTGTTGGCAAAGAACAACCACCTGAACCGGGACTGTGGCTAGCACCTACATCTCCCTGGGCAGGCCCCAGCAGTGTCAGCGCTCCCTCTGACAGCCTCATGTTCCTCACAGCCCTGTGACCAACACAGCCTGCCATGTTGTCTTCTTAGGCCTTGAAAGCCACCGTCCTGCCTGAACGGTATGAGCTGACATTTGTGCCATGTCCTCAGCCAGCATCTCCCAGTCTCCTGCTGCTTGGTAGCACGCTGCTTACTGCTCTCCGCCCCAGAAGTAGCCACTGGTTCATGCTGTTGAATATGCGTGTAGTGTGTCGAGCACTAACAGTGGAGTCTCTCGTACAAGGACTAGAGCAGAGGCCGCATGGCTCTGCACTTTCAGCACTGAGTCAGGTGACACACAAGCTGGTTCTAGCCCAGGTTTGTCATCAGCTTATCAGTCAAGTTGTCTCGACTGTCTGTGCCTCAGTTTTACCATCTATAAAGCAGCTGTAACAATATCATAGATTCACAGAACACTAGAACTGGTAGGAACCCAGAGATCATTGAGTCCAGTCCCTGCCGTCACAGCAGGACCCAGCACCATCTAGACCATCCCTGACACGTGTTTATCTCATCAGCTTTTAAATATCCCGAAATGAAGGAGATTCCACAACCTCCCTAAGCAACTTATTCCAGGGCTTGGCCGCCCTGACAGTTAGGAAGCACTTCTTAATTTCCAGCCAAAACCTCCCTGTAGCCTGCTCGGGCCTGAGCAGGGCTTCTCCCCCCTCCAGGTCAGTGAGGGGCCACCCCTCCTCACTACACAGTTGCATATGGGAAATCCGTCTTAGGCACACTAGTCCCAGGGCTCGGGCCCATGATCAGGCCAAGTAGACAGTCAGACAGGCCCAGGCCCAGGCCCTAGTCCACTCCCCTGCATCCTGGCCAGGGCCCTACCAGCGGCAGGGTGCTCTGCCACTGGGGTCACTGGGGATCCAGCCTGCAACACGCTGACCCCGCTCTCCCTGGGCCACTTCCAGATGCCCCCCTCAGGTCGTACCTGACTGGGTGGTGGGTCGGGTTCCTCCATGGCTGGGTGGAGCGGGGTCCCCGTCCCAGCTGGAAGCTCCTCCTCGGTGAGGTCTAGCTGGGGGCCCGGGGGGCTGGGCCAGTCTTCAGCCTCTTGCAGGGCTGGGTCAGCCTCCCAGCCTGGGAGCTCAGCATCAGCTTCCGGCTCCTCCAGGGGCTGGTCCGCCGCTGAGCTCAGCTCTCACGCTTGCTGTCCCACCCCCTGGCTCCAAGCCAGGTGCCAGGCTGGTGGGGGGGCTCCATCCACCAGGGCTCAGGGAGGGGCTCTTCCCCCTCTGGGAGGGGCCACTTCACACCCTTGCTGCAAGTTAAGCCCATTGATTCTCGTCCTACCCTCAAAGGCCAACAGTTTCCTCCCTCCTCCTAACAGGTGACACCCGCTTAGGTACGTGAAAGCTGTTATCATGTCCTCACTCAGCCTTCGCCTTCCCAAAGTAAACCAGCCCCATTCCTTCAATTGCTCCCCACAGCGCATGGTCACCAGACCTTCAGTCGTTCTTGCTGCTCTTCTCTGGACCCTCTCCACATCTTTCCTGCAATGCGGTGCCCAGAACTGGACGCGACGCTGCAGCTGAGGCCTGATCGGCACAGAGCAGAAGAAAGGCCTCTTGCGTCTGGCTTCTGACGCTCCTGTTAATTCGTCCCAGAATGATGTTGCTTTTGTGCAGTGCTACCCTGCTGAGTCATGCTTAGCTTGTGGTCCACTCTGACCCCTAGAGCCCTTTCTGCAGTGCTCCTTCCTAGACAGTCGCTTCCCATTCTGCATGTGCCAACCTGTTCATATCTGCAGAGTCCCTCCAGCTGCGTCCTGTAACGGATTGCTAGGACTTGCAGACGTGGCTGGAAGGGCCCTCGGGTGAGGCAGGACTGTGACAATCGCTGACAGGCATTTGTTTAACATGTAATAGCGGGAATGTTCCTTTACTGGCCGTGTGACAGCGGTCTGGCCAACTCCGTCAGGCTCTCCCGTGGTGGCCGGCATCGCATGTGTGTGCTTGTATTTCCAGGTGATTCACCAAGGCTTGTGTCCACACAGCCTCCAGCAGGCGTGCTACAACGCCATCCCATGGCTTCCTGGGAAAAGTGCCACAGACCAGACCTGGGTTGCCTGGCTGCAGGAGCTGCACCACACTCTGGAGCACATGCAGGAGGCCCTCAAGACCATGGAGAAGCAGCAGGAGACCCTGAGCACGCCAGGCTCTGCACTACATGAGCAGCTCCAACACGCCCAGCGGTCTGTGAGAGGGCTCCTCTCCAACACCAACTGCACCCTCTGCCTCGAGGGCGCCTCGCCCAAACCCTCGCCCACCCCAGACAGATGTGAAGCCACTAGCACTTTCCAGCAAAAGCTTGACGGCTGCAGCGTGCTGTGGAACTACAGCCAGTTCCTGGCGGCACGGGCCAGGGGCTCGGGGAGGAAAGCACGGTGGGCAAACAGAGATCAACAGAAACGACAGAAAGCCACAAAGAGAAAGGCAGCCACCTCCCGGTCCTTCGTGCGCTGCCCAGCCAAGACCGGGCAGCCCTAGAGGCTGGTGGCAGGGAATCAGGAAGGTTCTCGAGATCTCGTTTAACCCTGAGAAGAGGGTGCTCGGGAGCCCAGAGCAGGTACACCACAGTCCCGGCAGGTCCTGCTCCCCTGCCCAGTGTGCCAGGACAGTGGCCTTGGGGCCAGGCTTGCAAAGTGCTTGGCACCCATCACCCGGCGTTGTCCTCAGAGGCTTCTCTCTTCTTCTGATGTGGTCAGAGGGGATTCTCCTGGGCTGTCTGTGGGGGCGGTGCTGGGGGCCAGGCCCTTGTGGTCAGCTGGCCTGGCTGCGTCCGGGTACCTTTGCAGAGGCCACAGACTCCAGGCTGGGTGTCCTCCTCCTGTGGCTCCAGTGAGGCCTACGGGGGTCTGTGTGCCAGACGGGCGGAAGGGAGAAGCAGATGGGGCCTAGCAGTGTGTAGTTACGCCCAGTAGGTCAGGCCCAGCCAGTGCCACAGCGCACACAGGCAGTGCTGTTGCGTCGCAGCTGCGCTGTTACGCACTGATGCTCCTTCTGGGCCCCGCTCGCTGCTCCCGGGCTGGTGTCTTTCCCTATCACACGAGGAACAGCCCAGGCTAGCAACAAGCATGTGGTAAGTCAAGAGCTTTGCCTATGGGTTACCCCCTCGGCATGCAGCTGATTGGGGTGCCTGGCGGCCCCTCCCGCTCTGGGGGGAGCACTGATATCTGCACAGAGGAACTTGTGCACGGCTCCCAGATCAGCGGGGCAGCATTTTGGGCTGCCTGGGGGCAAGGCACTGGGCAACCATCCAAGTCCACTGTCTGGAGCAGCCTTAATGATGCCGAGAATGCTATGGCCATGGGCCAGAACGCAGCTCAGTGGAATACCTGCCTCACCACCAAAGCTCTCATCAGCTGAGCAGTGCCAAATCACCGCGTTGTGACTGGCTCCTCAGAGGTGACGGGGAGCCTCTGGACGTGGCCAGCCTTGCCCTTTAGAAGGTCAATTTCAGACACACACAGAAGAGTCATGCCTCTGCCACGGCCGAGGGAATGTCAGACATTTTAGAGGAGAACATTTAGCCCGTAGGTGACAGTAGCCACACTGAGGTCTCAGTGACTATCTAGATTTACCGCCTCTCCAGCTTAGGTAAATCTGTCATGATATAAAGCGAGGACTTTGCCATAGGTTGTCTTTGCTGCAGCTCAGCGGACTGGTGTCTCCCCTTGCCCAGCATTAGCACTGACGAAAATTCTTTGTTAGCACCTGCAAATCTAGACCACTACAATGGTTGTTTTGAAAGCCAGGAGCTATGAAACCTTGACAGCCCTGGCACTGGGGCAATGACAGAAGGCAAGGTGCCGTTTTCCTTATCACAAGCACTACCGGATTCTGCAGGAATGCTCCCTTCGTGCGCTCTTTGAGATCCTTCCCAGTAGAACAGGCTGGGTTTAAATGCACAAAGAACCAGCATACCCTAGTTTCACCTCTTTCACATGCTAGGCTGAGTTTTCCATTGCCTGACATCTGGTGCAATTGTTTACAACAGCACATGAGTGCAGTGAAACGCCTGCAAAGCAGAACGTAGTGACCTATGCTCACAGCACTGGAGCAAGCCATGACCCAGGGGTTGGACCATATGCTCCCGGAACAGGAAAGGAAATTGCATATGAGATGAGTAGTTCTTCCAAGTCGCTGGCAACACAGAGCTGTTGTTGCAGCACAGCAAAAGCTGCACGTGTGCTACTTATCTGCTTGTGTCCCATGACAACAGCAGTGAAGCCAGCGAGCTGGGTCCATAGCTAGGGTCCGTGCTGAGCTTCTGCTGCCTTCACTACCATGTCTTCGCTGCTCTTGTTACCTGCATTAGCCAAGGGAGGAGGGCTCAAGCCTGCTCGCCTGGGAAGCTGATTCCCACCTGTCACTCCCAGGTCAGAGCAGATCATGAGCTTACGTGGGCTGGAAGCACTGACTGTTTGAACCTTAAACAGGTTCACAAAACAAAGCCAGCAGTCCTGTAGCACCTTAACGACTAACAATATTATTTATTAGGTGCTACACGACTGCTGGCTTTGATTGGTGAAGCTACGGACTAGCACGGCTCCCCTCCTCTGAGACTGTTAAACGTGTTGTTAAATTTGGTCTGATTTTCCAGTGAGTCAAGGTCCGGTGACCAGCCTGACTCAATCACTGCGCACTGTGTGTTTCTCCCTACCAGGCTCTAACAATACCCAGCACATGACCACTGCAGATGTTTGTTCTCTTTGTGCCTCTCATTGTTCAAGCCTAGACCATGCTTAGAGATCCCAACCCATGGTCCAGAGCCTCAGCAGCAATAACTTGGTTAAGTGCCATGGCCTTCAAGTCCCACTCGCTGAGGATCTGGCCTGGTTGTTTGAATTGCTATCAAAATGCTTCTAGAGGCATTTTAAGCCCCTAGTATTATCTGGGAGTGGCATCACCTGCTCGTGCTGTGGCTAAGGCACAGCACCCTGTGCTGCTGGACGTTAGCACGGCTCTGACACCGACATAGTGAAATGTGACCTTTGAAACAGGCAGCATAGCCTGTCCTGTAATAAGGTAGAGATTGATATTTGTACAGCTCTCTATTTATTAGGCACCAGGGTTTAATTTAAAATGGCTTTGTACTGGCGCAATCTATTTAAAAATGTGTGGTTTATACATACATGTATGTTTTTAATATATGTTAAGTGATGGACACAAAGATATTTATGGGTTTTTCTTCATGGGAGTGGGCTAGCGGGAGCATTCTGACAATGTGTAAGTCAGACCCACTTATTTTTGTAAAACCGTATCGTTAATTTTATTTTAAAATATTTTATTAAAATTACTATTGAAATGAAATGTTGGTCTGAACTGAAAGCAGAACCTTTACATTCAGGGAATTGGGGCGGGGGTACAAAACCTTTTGATGCTCTTGGAATTCTTTAAATTGTGGTGGGGGGCAGTGAGGGGAGTTGTTCCTCCTCCTGGGGCTTTTGTTTCACCAACATTCTGTCTACCTAAAGCTGCATTTATTTGCTGGGTGAAAAAAACTTTTTGGTCTAAAAACATCGCTCAGGTCTTTGGAAGACCTTGGTCCTTACTGACTGGGGTCATCACTCCTCGAAGTCCATGGGCGTTTTGCCTGCATGAAGCCTGCTGGAAGTGATCATCCAATGTAACTGCCTTTTCTCCGCCCTCACTCAGAGCCATACAGTTTGTCATCCTCTACTGCCACGCTGTCCAACATGTTAGCCACACATGGCTGTTTGGCCAATTGAGTGTGGCTAAGTGGCTTGAACAATAAATATCTTTTCAGAATAATGTGGCTAGTTCACTATGGCTACTGCTTCAGAACTGGCTGGATGCCACGCTAGTTCCCAGGTGTCTGCATGGATTTACCACTGTTGCAAGACAGCCTCAAATTTCCCTGTTTTCCTGACTTGCAAAACTCTGGCCAAGAGTGAGATGAACTGTGGAGCTGGCAGCTGGAGCACCTCAGGGGAATTCAGGGATTGCAAGACTGGCTCTGATAAATACGCTCGTGGCTTTTACAGAGGCCAATATCAGGGGCTCCTGAGGAAAGGGTTAGGATGCCTGCAATGACCTGGTAGTAAGAGAAGTTTCTCACCCTGTGCAGTGAGGGGCTGGACCATGCTCTGAAGTATGAGGCTGTAACCATTTGGTTTGGGAGGGAGCGGAAGCCTGGCGTACCCAAGGCTCCTCTGGCTCAGGCAGAATGCAGGTTTGCTGCATTAGCTACAGAGAGAAACTGACCTGGGAAGGCTCTTGGTTACTACAATGGGAGAGGTCCTGCATGTGTCACTGGGAGCTCCATGTGGTGGGTGGAAGTGGACACCTCTGATGGCTGTTCGTAGCCAGTCCTCAGGAGTGCTACATCGCACTCACACCAGCGTCACAGCAGCAATGAGACCCTCACTTGTGCAGGGAGAGAAACTAGAAATTCACGCCAGCTAACTAGGTCAGCTGCAGCTGTTATCGGCTGTCCCACTTGTATCTTTGCTGTTAGTCACAGCCAGGAGCTGGTGCTTTCCTTTGCAACATACCATTATGAATGGGTCATAAATCCCAACCCCAAGAAATGGTCACAGTCATTAGGCCCCCAGATCAAGATCACACATTTTGTAACCCAAATTTCTTTTCCTTCAGGGGCTTTCTGGCCACAAGATCTAGCAACGCCAGAAATAGGTAAGTGAAACAGATGTGGCCAGGGTGGGGAGCCTCAGAGTCAAATAATGAAAGCTAGACAAGAGAGCACCTAACCAGCAGTAACCTGACAAGGAAGAGCTCACAGGAGATACCTGGAGGAGAAAAGGAACACTAAAGGGCTAGCCACGTTAGCTGCAGAAAATCAAACATGCCCCTCATGCACATCATTACAACCAGGCGTTGGCTAATTGGCTTTTCTCCAAGGGCACTCAAGCCTGCCAGCCAACAGCTTGGGCAGGGTGGAATGTACAGGGGGTTTCTGGGCCAAGCTGAGAAAACCGAGCCTGGGGAAATTGCTTAAACTGAGCCACTTACAGCCTAGGCTGGGGTTTCCTTCTCAAAAAGGCAAACCAAGCCAGTCACAAAAGTTCCCTTGCCAGCCCCTCTGGCCAGCCAGAAGTTACACAAGCAGCTCCCACAGTTTCTCCAGCATTCTCAATGCTCAAACCAGGACCCCACTTACTCAGGTGAGAGGTTATGAAAGCCTATTTCACCAAATGCACACAGATTCTTCTAGCCACATTCCCAGGCCAACAGACACTTAGGGTGCGTCTACACTAGCACTCTATTTCAAAATTAATTTAGAAAGTGGCCCCAATTTTGAAAGAGGCTGCGGAGCGTCTACACACTTAACAGCCTCTTTCGAAATTGTTTTCGGTGAAAACGGGTCCAAATTTCGAAATCGCTCTTCCCATCCAGGATTGGGTTAAGAGCGGCCCCTTTCGAAATTGCACGTCTGCCATGGCGGCGGCTCCAGGGAGTGCGGGAAACGCACTAGCAAGCCCCATCAGGGCTCGATGGTCCCTGGGCCAGCCCCTTAAAGCCACAAGGCTCTGGTAACCCCGTGCAGGAAGCTCAGAGCGTGCCGAGGGCTCAAGAGGCACAAGCTCAGCCCTATGCATGCTCCAGCAGCAGGCGGCTGTGCCACCCAGCCCACCAGTGGGATGGCGCCCCCCACACTCTGGGGCCCCCCAGGAGGCCCCCCTCTTCCCCACCCGATGGGTCGCCGGAGGAGAGCCAGGGCCAGAGAAGGAGGGGCCCGTCCTGGACTGAGGCCGAGGTAAAAGACCTCCTAGGCCTCTGGGCGGAGGAAGAGGTGCTGCTCCACAGCACAGGGAGGTCCCACAACGCAGCTGCCTTTAAGCGGCTGTCCCTGGGGCTGCGGCAGCGGGGACATCCCGAGCACACGACTGCTCAGGTCCGCTCCAAAGTTCAGGAGTGGGAGGAGAGGGCCTGGCGGAGGGAGGTCTGGTCCAAGGCGGTCGCAGCCCTCCGACGGCTGGTCCCCCCAGCCGGCCACCCCCACCCGACACCCCTGCTGCCACTGACCCCCCCCCCCCACTGCCCCTGAATCCACTCCCACTGCTGCCCCTGGACCCAATCCCACTGCTGCCCCTGAACACACTGCCCTCATCCCACCCACCCTCAGCCCATCTTGCCCTGGCCAACTGGCTGGTCACCAGTGCCAGCCAGGAGGGGGATCCCCTCCCCGGCACAACCCCCCCCCCCAGCCCCCGCCCCGCCTCACCCAGCCCACCCTGTTCTTCAGCCCCTGAACAACCCTACCTCCCCATCCTTCCAGCCCCCTCCCGGCCCCGACAGGGCCCCCGCACCAGGGGCGGCAGGGGCACCCGTACCCGCTGGGGATCTCACCCCTCCACCCCTGTGGGGGACTAGGCCTGCTCATGCTTGTGACACTGGCCATGAGGCATGCCCCTGCCCCATTGTATATAGTTCTCCCCCTCTTCCCCCCATATTTAGCCCCAATAGGAAGACCCCATGCCATTGTTTAACAGCCATTTATTTACACAGTTAGTCCCCAGTTAATAAACCTTTTTGTGAGCCCCAGTGTCCCCTGTGTGTGTGGGGGTGGGGGGGTCGTGCTGCAGGGTGGGTGTGAGCCATGTGCCAGGTGGCGGTCAGCGTGGCTCCTGCTCGAAGGTCTCCTGGAGGGCTTCCCGGACCCTAACCCCTTCACACTGTGTCTGGTGGCACGGGCCCGTGGGTGGCTGCTCGTAGCCAGGGCCGCTGTCTGCAGCCCACCTGGGCGTGTAGCGCTTCTGCTTGCCCTCCACCACATTGTGCAGTGCACAACAGGCCACAACCACCCCGGGGACGTTGCGCAGGCTCACGTCCAGCCGCATGTTGAGGCATTGGAAACGCCCCTTGAGGCATCCGAAGGCCCACTCAACAGTGTTGCGGGCCTGCTTCAAGTGGGCATTAAAAACGTCCTGGCTGGTGGTGGTGTGCCCAGTGTAGGGGCGCATCAGTCACGGCTTTAATGGGTACGCCCCATCGGCCACTATACACGGTGGCATTCTTGTGTCTCCCATGGGGAGCTCCTGGGCAGGGATGTAGGTGCCTCCTCCATGCACCGCCCCAGCCAGGAGTTGCAGAATACCCGGGCATCATGGGCTCAACTGGACCAGCCAATGCAGATGTCAGTAAACCGGCCTGGGGCATCTACGAGCGCTTGGCGCACCACCGAGTGGTACCCCTTGCGGTTTATGTCGCGTCCTGCACTATGCTCTGGGGCGTGGATAGCAATGTGCATGCCATTGAGTGCACCGAAGCAGTTCGGGAATCCGAGGGCTGCTAATCCCGCCATGGCGTTGTCCAAGTTGCCAAGGCAGACGACCCGCCGCAGGAGGAGGCAGTTGATGGCCTGGACCACGTGTAGGAAGGCACCGACATGTGGGCCTGTGCATCGGGGGGGGGGGGGGCCCTGCCAGCCCCCCACCTGGGGTCCCCTGCCCCCTGACCCTGCAGGCATCTCACCCGGTGGCCCCCTGCCCCCTGCTGGCCTCTCACCCAGGGGCCCCCGCCCCTTCCTGGGGAGGGTGTGGAGCCCTTGTCTGACTTACCTCCAGGAGGACGGCTCACACAGTGGCCTTGCCCATGCCGAATTGGTGCCCCACTGACTGATGGCTGTCTGGGGTAGCCAGCTTCCACAGGGCAATCCCCACACGCTGCTCGACTGGGACCGCGGGCCGCATGCGGGTGTCCATGTGCTGCAGGGCGGGTGAGAGCCACTGACACAGCTCCATGAATGTCTGCCTCATCATTCTAAAATTGGCGAGCCACCTTTCGTCGTCCCACTGGCCCAGGACCAGCCTGTCCCACCAGTCCCCACTGTTGGGGTGGCTCCAGAGGCGCCGTGGGGGATGGGGACCGGTGGTTGCCCCCTTGGCAGGGCCTGCAGGACACATGTGGGGGGGGGGGAAGGTGGGCTCCAGGGCATCCCCCAAGCCCAGGATGGCGATGACCGCCTGGGTCCCAGTGACGGTGCCAGCATCAGACTCTGACAGCTGCTGCTCCTCCATGCTCCTCTTGGTTCGGGGTGCACAGTCCACGCAGGGCTGTGTACTGCTCTGCTGGGCTCCGTGTGCGCAGGGTAGATGTGTTTGGGAGGGGCCCCTTAAGGGCGCTGCTGGCTGTGTGACCCGGAAGGGCTTGTCAGCCACGTGACCCAGTGCGTGATGTTTCCCGGCTGCTTATTTTGAAATAGCCCGTTTTCCTGCGTGGAGGGTGTTCTTTCGAAATAGCGGATCGGTACAGCTATCCGTTTTGTGTGTGCAGCTGTGCTACTTCGAAATCCCTTATTTCGATTTTCTTTTTCGATGTTCCCCCTTTCGAAATTTCTTGGTAGTGTAGACACAGCCTTAGATCCAACCCAAAACAGCATGCTGGGCCTGTTCTTTAGAATCTAACAGCAAAAGACTTATTAGGAAAGAAAGAAAGACCAGGGTGACAGAAAAGTTGTTGAAGTGGTTAAATTACATACATCAGTCAAAGCTATTGCTGCAGGACACGGCCAATGGTAAAAGCTGCTATCTTGAAAGTCTCTGAAATACAGCCTCCGATGGATGTCTCCCCAGTCCATACAGGCTTAGTTCATAGCAATGATGTAGCAAACTGCTCCCCACATGGAGGTTGAAAGCAGAAGTCTGAGGACTGAAAGATAAGGTGGCCACAGCCAGGATCATCTTTATAGACTTGTCATGTGGCGGGAAGTTCCCTGCCCCCAGTCCTGCTGGCGATGGCAAATCACCTGATCAGGTCATGCTCCTTTGGGGCCTTCGGCCCTAGGCAGATTCCCACACGACACGTCTCAGTCAAATTCCTGAGATGCGTACTGAAGTCTGAGTATCTGTTTAGCCCATCTTCCTTGGTGGGAGGAGACCACATCACCCCTTGTGAACCTTAGCTCTAAAATATTGCTAACAATATCTTTATGTAGAAACATGATACACACGCATAAACAGATTCAGCGAATCACCAGCTTTCACTAGACACCTCACTTCAGAACATAAGAATGGCCATACTGGGTCAGATCAAAGGTCCAACCATCCCCTGTAGTCTGTCTGCCGACAGTGGCCAGTGCCAGGTGCCCCAGAGGGGGTGGACTGAAGACAATGATCAAGTGATTTATCTCCTGCCATCCACCTCCAGCCTCTGACAATCAGAGGCCAGGAACACCATTCCTACCCTTGGCTAACAGCTTTTTATGGACCTACCCTCCACGAATTTATCTAGCTCTTTCTTAAATTCTGTTATAGTCCTAACCTTCACAGTCTCCTCTGGCAAGGAGTTCCACAGGTTAACTATGCGCTGAGTGAAGAAGAACTTTCTTTTATTAGTTTTAAACCTGCTACCCATTAATTTCATTTGGTGTCCTCTAGTGCTTGTATTATGGGCACAAGTAAACAACTTCTCCTTATTGACCCTCTCCACACCTGTCATAATTTTATATACCTCTATCATGTCCCCCCTCAGTCTCTTCTTTTCTAACTGAAAAGTCCCAATCTTTTTAGCCTCTCCTCATACAGGACCTGTTCCAAGCCCCTAATCATTTTAGTTGCCCTTTTGAGAACCTTTTCCAGTGCCAGGATACCTTTTTTTAGGTGAGGAGACCACATGTGTGCACAGTGTTCAAGATGTGGGTGTACCATAGATTTATATAGGGGCAGTAAGATGCTCCTTGTCTCATTTTCTATCCCTTTTTTAATAATACCTAACATCCTATTTGCCTTTTTGACAGTCTCTGCACACTGTGTGGAGGTTTTCAAGGAACTATCCACAATAACTCCAAGATCTCTTTCCTGATTAGTTATAGCTAAGTTAGCCCCCATCATATTGTAAGTACAGCTGGGGTTATTTTTTCCAATGCGCGTTACCTTACACTTATCCACATTAAATTTCATTTGCCATTTTGTTGCCCCGTCACTCACTCTGCTGAGATCATTTTGAAGTTCTTTACAGGCTGCCTTTGTCTAGACTGTCTTGAACAGTTTAGTGTCACTTGCAAACTTTGCCACCTCACTGCCCACCCCCTTCCCCAGATCATTTATGAATAAATTGAACAGGATTGGTCGTAGGACTGACCCTTGGGGGACACCACTAGTTACCCCTCTCCAGTCCAAAAATTTACCATTTATGCCGACCCTCTGTTTCCTGTCTTTTAACCAGTTCTCAGTCCATGGAAGGACCTTCCCTCTTATCCCATCACAACTTAATTTACATAAGAGCCTTTGATGAGGGACCTTGTCAAAAGCTTTCTGGAAATCTAAGCACACTATAGCTCCTGGATCTCCCTTGTCTGCATGTTTGTTAACCCCTTCAAAGAACTCTAACAAGATTAGTAAAACATGATTTCCCTCTGCAGAAACCATGTTGACTTTTGCCCAGCAGATTATGTTCTTCTACATGCCTGACAATTTTATTCTTTACTATTGTTTCAACTAATTTGCCTGGAACTGACATTAAACTTACGGGTCTGTAATTGCCAGGGTCACCTCTAGAGCCCTTGTTAAATATTGGTGTCACATTAGTTATCTTCCAGTCATTAGGTACAGAAGCTGATCCAAAGGACAGGTTACAAACTAGTGTTAATAGTTCTGCAATTTCCCATTTGACTTCTTTCAGAATCGTTGGATGAATGCCATCCGGTCCCGGTGATTTGTTACTATTACGTCTATCTATCTGTTCCAAAACCTCCTCTAATGACACTTCAATCTGGGACAGTTCCTCGGTTTCATTTCCCACAAAAAAAATGGTGCAGGTTTGGGAATCTCCCCAACATCTTCAACTGTGAAGACTGAAGCAAAGACATCATTTAGTCTCTCTGCAATGGCTTTATCATCCTTGATTGCTCCTTTTGTATTTGTATCATCTAGGGGACCCAGTGTTTTTTTAGCAGGTTTCCTGCTTCTAAGGTACTTAAAAAACATTTTGTTATTATTTTTTGAGCTTTTGGGTAGCTGTTCCTCAAAATCTTTTTTGGCTTTCCGTATTACAGTTTTACACTTACTTTGGTGGTAGTTATGTTCCTTTCTATTTACCTCACTAGGATTTGCCTTCCACTTTTTGAAAGATGCCTTTTTATCCCTCACTGCTTGTTTTATATGGGTGTTAACCCATGGTGGCTCTTTTTTCGGTCTTGTAGTATGTTTTTTTAATTTGGGGGATACATTTAAGTTGGGCCGCTATTATAGTGTCTTTGAGAAGCTTCCATGCAGCTTGCAGAGTTTTTGTTCTAGTCACTCTGGCTTTTAATTTCTGTTTAACTAAGCTCCTCATTTTTGCATAATTCCCCCTTTTGAAATGAAATGCCAGAGTGTTGGACTGCTGAGGTGTTCATCCCACCACAGGAATATTAAATGTTATTACATTACGATCACTAATGTAATAACATCTAATGGTCCTGTGGCGGGAAGAACACCTCAGGAACACAGGTGGGAGGAGCACCCTGGTCCACTTGGTGCAAGCTTTGGTGCAAACCATGGACAGTGGTAACGGAAATGGTTTTATATGTATTGTAAAAATCTGGTAACACCACACAGGGCAAACATTTTCCACCAAAATTGACTGTTTCTGGAAAATGTTTTTTCAACTTAGAGATTTTTCTGAGGAAAAATATCAGTTTTCTATGTAAAATTTCCACTGGCTTTGTTGAAAAACCAAATATCCCCAAATGGAAATATTTTGGTCAAAAGCACCTAAGCGCTTTGAGTCAGCTGTTGCAGGTTTGTATCTCCGGATAGCCGCATGTGAGGTTGTGGGTGTGCAGATCTACAGCTCGTTTTTGCAGATACGAATATAAATTGTGCATCTGAGCAGGGCTCTCTGTACATTGTCCATCTCCGTTCGTTTTCCAATTGAGGCGTTATTGGCACTGGGCCTTGTCTTGCTGTCATTCTTCGAGGGCCAGAGCCACTGCTCAGGTGACAGTTTGGAAGCCTGGTGCTTCCAGCAGTGAGGAAGGAAGTCACCACAGGTTTTACCGTTTGCTGGATGATCTGAATAATAAGAATGGTTTTATTACAAGTAGACGAGTCTCGTTGGAGCAGCAGCTGCGTCAGCTGCTGGCAACAACCAACGGGCCACCTGCCCTGGGACACAGGCACCAACTTCTCTTTTCACTGGTGGGTGCTTCATCCCCATCTCTGCTCGGCTTCTTCCGCTGGGAACCTGCCCTGTTCCACCTCTTCCCACCTCTGTTCCTGCCCCTGAAGACTCCCCCCACCCTCTCACTCCTCTCTGCCCACTCCTGCCTTACAGGTGAATGACAGGAAGAGGAGCTGAAGAGGTGCACATGGCGGGTGCCTCAGGGGAAGAGGCACAGCATGGACAGGTCTGTGAGGGGTCAGGGCCTTGAGGCACAGTGTGGGAGGGCCACTATCCAGGGGTGCTGAGCACCCCCTATATTTTTCCTTGGGTGCTGCGGGGCTCAGACACGCACAGAGTCAGCACCTATGCTTAGTGACCTCCAGCAGTGCTAGAAAAGGGGGCTGTCCTGGCCACAAGGGGCCGGGTGGTTAACCCAGCCAGAAGGGAGGCCGTGGAAGCACAGGAGGTGCAGTGGTCACTAGAGGAGAAAGAGAGAAGGAGGACTCAGGACTACAGCTCCTCGGAGCCCCTGGGGCAGCTTTTCTGAATCAAAACACTGTTGGGTTTTCAGTTGCTCTCCAAAAAGCCCAAAGTTTCCACAGCATGAAGATGTCTCTTCCCAGCTCTCTGGAGCGGGCGGCTCCCAACACCCACCACTGGAGAGGTCTGCCTCCCAGAGCCCACCACTGGAGCAGGCGGTTCCCAGCGCCCACCACTGGAGAGGTCCGGCTCCCAGCGCCCACCGCTGGAGTGGGCAGCTCCCAACGCTCACCGCTGGAGAGGTCCAGCTCCCAACACCCACTGCTGGAGAGGTCCGGCTCCCAACACCCACCACTGGAGAGGTCCAGCTCCCAACACCCACCACCGGAGAAGTCCGGCTCCCAACACCCACCACTGGAGAGGTCCGGCTCCCAACGCCCACCGCTGGAGAGGTCCGGCTCCCAGAGCCCACTGCTGGAGAGGTCCGGCTCCCAACACCCACCACTGGAGAGGTCCGGCTCCCAACGCCCACCGCCGGAGAGGTCCGGCTCCCAACGCCCACCGCCAGAGAGGTCCGGCTCCCAGAGCCCACCGCTGGAGAGGTCCGGCTCTCAACACCCACCACTGGAGAGGTCCGGCTCCCAAACGCCCACCGCTGGAGAGGTCCGGCTCCCAGAGCCCACCGCCGGAGAGGTCCAGCTCCCAACGCCCACCGCTGGAGAGGTCCGGCTCCCAACACCTACCACTGGAGAGGTCCGGCTCCCAGAGCCCACCGCTGGAGCGGGCAGCTCCCCTTGGCTGCACAGAACAGGCCCTGACTCAGCCGGAGCAGCCACCTGCTGAATCAGCTGCACCACTTCCTGTATTCCTCGGCCTGCAGCCATCCAGCCGCACTGTGTGGTGTGCGTGTTGTCCTGCACTCAGCCCCTGGCCAAGACTTTCTCCAGCTGGGGCTCACTGGTCAGGGGTTTTGAGCAGAGATGGGTCTGTGCTTAGCGCCGCAGCGAGTCCTGGTGTCCCTCAAACCAGAGCTTTCCTTGGGCCATCTCAGAGGAGCAAAGAGCCTCTGGCAGGGCCCAGGGGCTTCGTAAGCAATGCCCAGCCCTGCACATACAGGTGTGATTTCCCTACCGCTCCAGTTCCAGCCCCACGGCTCTCTGGCTTTACCCAACCTTGGGGACTGAGCTGAGTCAAACCAGCTGGGGGGATCCAGCCCCAGGACTCCTCCACATGAATGTGTCACTTGTGAGCAGCACTTGGCATTATGCTCTGGCACATGAGCAGCCGATCTGGGCCTGATTCTCCCCCCATGTGGTCCCTTGTCATTCTTTACGCCTGCGCCTTGGAAGCAGAAAACACGTATCAGGGTGGGAGCACTTTCCACCCCATTGCATGAACATAAGAACATAAGAAGGGCCATACTGGGTCAGACCAAAGGTCCATCCAGCCCAATATCCTGTCTGCCGACAGTGGCCAATGCCGGGTGCCCCAGAGAAGGAGAACAGAAGACACTGATCAAGTGATTTATCTCCTGCCATCCATCTCCTGCCCTTGTACTGAAGGCTAGGGCACCATACTTTACCCCTGGCTAAGAGCCATTTATGGACCTAACCTGCAAAAATTTATCGAGCTCTTTTTTAAACCCTAATAGAGTCCTGGCCTTCACAGCCTCCTCCGGCAAGGAGTTCCACAGGTTAACTGTGCGATGTGTGAAGAAAAATTTCCTTTTATTAGTTTTGAACCTACTACCCATCAATTTCATTTGGTGTCCCCTAGTTCTTGTATTATGGGAAAAGGTAAATAATTTTTCTATATTCACTTTCTCCACACCATTCATGATTTTATATACCTCTGTCATATCGCCCCTCAATCGCCTCTTTTCCAGACTGAAAAGTCCCACTCTCTCTAGCCTCTCCCCATATGGGACCCGTTCCAAACCCCTAATCATCTTAGTCGCCCTTTTCTGAACCTTTTCTAATGCCAATATATCTTTTTTGAGGTGAGGAGACCACATCTGCACGCAGTACTCAAGATGTGGGCGTATCTTTTGTCTTATTATCTATCCCTTTTTTAATAATTCCTAACATCCTATTTGCTTTACTAACTGCCGCTGCACACTGCGTGGATGTCTTCAGAGAACTATCCACTATAACTCCAAGATCCCTTTCCTGATCTGTCGTAGCTAAATTTGACCCCATCATGTTGTACGTGTAATTTGGGTTATTTTTTCCAACATGCATTACCTTACACTTACCCACATTAAATTTCATTTGCCATTTTGCTGCCCAATCACTCAGTTTGCTGAGATCTTTTTGTAGTTCTTCACAATCCCTTTTGGTTTTGATTGTCCTGAACAACTTGGTGTCATCTGCAAACTTTGCCACCTCACTGCTTACCTCATTTTCTAGATCATTGATGCACAAGTTGAACACGATCAGGCACAGGACTGACCCCTGGGGAACACCACTAGTTACCCTCCTCCATTGTGAAAATTTACCATTTATTCCAACCCTTTGTTTTCTGTCTTTTAACCAATTCCCGATCCATGAAAGGATCTTTCCTCCTATCCCATGACAGCCTAATTTACATAAAAACCTTTGGTGTGGGACCGTGTCAAAGGCTTTTTGGACATCTAGGTATATTATGTCCACTGGGTGCCCCTTGTCCGCATGTTTATTAACCCCTTCAAAGAATTCTAATAGATTAGTTAGACACGACTTCCCTCTGCAGAAACCATGCTGACTTTTGCCCAACAATTTGTGCTCTTCTACGTGCCTTGCAATTTTATTCTTTACTATTGTTTCTACTAATTTGCCTGGTACTGATGTTAGACTTATCGGTCTGTAATTGCCAGGGTCTCCTCTAGAGCCTTTTTTAAATATTGGCGTTATATTGGCCGTCTTCCAGTCATTGGTTACCGAAGCGGATTTAAAGGATAGGTTACAAACCACTGTTAATAACTCCGCAATTTCACATTTGAGTTCTTTCAGAACCCTTGGGTGAATGCCGTCTGGTCCTGGAGACTTGTTACTATTCAGCTTATCAATTAACTCTAAAACCTCCTCTAATGGGTGTCGTGAGCAGCAGGTGCCAGCCCCTGGGCCCTATAGTGAGCAGCCTCAACCTCCTGCCTTGAGCTAGGCCTTTTACTCTGACTTGAAGGGGGTTACCTAAATGTCCTATGACGGGCAGCTTGGGGGGCTGTGCTGGCTGCTGATGTAACGCAGGAGCACCACCAGTAGGTCGTTGCACTGGTGCAAGGGACGGCGGCTCAGGTCGTCTGAGTCAGAAGTCCTGAGGCACGCACCCTCCGGTCATGAGCACACGAGGAGTCAGTCATTCCCTTGTGGCTGGCCTGGGAGTGGAGCCCTGGAGAACAGCCACTGGAGTGAATCAGTGCCAGGCCGGCCCATCTGAGGGCTGGACTCTCTCTGAGCTCACCCACGCACCCAACCCTGACTCCGCGAGGGAACGGACCGATTCGATGGCACAGAGTCGCCTCGTTCTAGCTCAGCAATGTCCTGACTTGCAGCAGCTCCGCGAGGCCTGCCCATGAAAGGGCCCCTGAGGACGGCCCAGCAGCACATCAGGTGGCCCAGGGAGGAGGCTGCCCTTTTCTCCTGCAAGCGGCACGCACCAGAGACCCCCAGGGATGGCACAATGAGGCAGCCAGTGCCAGCGTCCCTTGCAGGCCGTGGCCGTGCTCCAGGCCCTCGGCTGCAGTGGCTGGGTTCCTGTCTTGGTCTGCCCAGCACTCCCCTGTTGCGCTGCCCAGCGGTCGCCGTCTGCACGGCCACGGAACGCAAGGACTGAGGTAATACCACAGGGGCAATGCACTGCCCTCGGGCACTGGGGGGGTCTCGGGTGAGTGTGCCAGTGCTCTGGCATGTCATCCAAGGGGGAACCAGCCCATGCAGCATGGACATCACGGAGCTTGCAGGGGAAAGCCGTGCGAACAGGGGAGGGAGCAGGACTGGGAGGTCTCAGCGAAGCCCGGCCCCACCCAGCACCACCTCTTTGTGGGCAGCTGCCAGTTGCTGAAGCGGCTGGGGCTTTCTTAGCGAGGCAGGCAGTGGGCTAGCCTGAGGCTGTGCCAGCCGAGCGCGTGCCCCTGGCGCTTTCAGTGGGGCGCAGCCTCGAGCCAGAGGCAGGGGCACAGCGCAGCTGCCACTAATGATTTTAGCCTTGGAATTGCAATGCCTCCACGCCCCAGTCCTGGCTTAGGATCTGGTGTGCTGGGGGCTCTTCCTGCCCCCGTATCTCTCCTGGGGAGAAGCCACCTGGTCTCAGTGGCCATCGCAGGCTCGGGGTGGGGGCATGCTGGCCTGTGTCAGTGGGAGCAGAGTCCTCCCTCTGGCAGCGTTTACCACAAGTCCCCACCGTTAACTTGGGCCCCTCCTGTCTGGCCTGGAAAGCTGGCCGCTGAACAGTAAGGGGAGCAGGGTGCCATGCAGTGCAGCCCTTTCCAGGAGAACAGCGTGAGGCTGGTTCAACGTCCTCAGGCTTCTCCCAGCCCAGCCCCTAACCCAAGACACCTCCCAGTAGGTGGGCGCAGCGCTGGACACTCCTGGTTTAGCTGGGAAGGACGGGACAGGCAGTCAGCTGGGGACCAGGCAGGGCGGCTGGAAATTATCCTCCGGGGGCAGGTGCATGAAGCTCCACTGAGATGGCGCAGGAGCCGTCCGTGGAACATCGTGCTCAGACATGGGATGTGTTTTCTCCCAGCTGGCTCCTACCGCTGGGCGCCGCCAGAGTGGGCTGGGCCGGTTCACAGCACAGCGTCTCGTGCTGCAGGGGAGCGTTGCTAGAACAATTTGCTTGTGATGCGTTTGGGACCACGTGAAATCCGGTAGACCTGCTGCAGGGACACACGTCGCACCTGCTTCCGGTCCCCTCTGCCTTCTAGCTGTGCCGGGGCACAGAGCCTGGCCACAGCACTGCTGGCAGGAGGGAGCTGCCAGGAGGCATGTACCTGGCAAAGCCAACTCCTTTGTCCCCACCCTGGCAGCACCCAGTGTGGTGGCTGCTGAGGGCTGGGCAGGGTGGGCGCATGCTCTGGCTGTCCCTGACTGGTGGGTGGCTCCTTAGCAATGTGTAAATACTTGGCAGAGTTCAGCGTAGCCCCTGGTCTGCTTTAAAGGCAGCTGACAAGGGGAAGGGGTGGTGTAAAATTCGCTGGAGCATTGGGGTCTGTGTGTGGCACTCTCCCGTGGGACTGACGGCAGCAGAGACGTGGGGCCATTGGCTTCCTGAGCTGGGTGCCCAGGCTCCACTCCAGCTAAGGCAGCATGTTTGCCATGGCCAGGACTGTGTGATACCTGGGACTTAGGAGGGGGCTTCCTGCCAAGAGGCAGGACCTGCTTTCCCTGGGGCCTTGCACCTCGTCCATCTGCACCACAGCATCCCCTGCAACGGGCATTCTCCTAGCAGCCGTGCTGGGGTTATGCAGGGGCCACGGGTAAAGCCTTCTCTTGTGGCGGTAGTAGCTCCCTGGCCCAGGCCCTGCCCTCCTTCCCTGTGCCTCCCATGTCCCTGCTCGCTGTGCACTGTTTGGCCCCTTCCAACCATGTCCCTGAACCCCAGCAATTGGGTTTGAAAACACCCTCCCAGTTTCTTTCTCACCAAACTGGCGTGTGTTCCATGCCGCCGGCCCGCCATGCAGAAGGCACCTAATTACAGCACTACATGTGGACTAAGACGTGTCAGTCACAGGTTTGGAGGCACTCTGACAGCGGACGTGCAGGCAGGCTATGAACACCCAGCACCCCTCTCACTGACACTGGGGAACACAGAATGACAAGCACCAGCTACAGCTAACGGAGAAATCATGATCCTTTCTCCATGCAGTAAAGCGAGGTGTCCATCTCCCCCCGCAGGCAGCTGCCCTCCGACAGGAAGAAAATGGCTGGCTCCACACTGCAAGAATTTGCCACCTCATTGCAAACATGCCTGAGCCCTTCCTGTGCTTATTGGTGCAAGGCAGTCAGCACCCCAGACAGTGCATAGGAATTCCCCAGGGACATGGGTCCTGGCAGGACAATCCAGGGTGGCTGCTGCATGAACAGCATCACCCATTCCACCCAGGGAGCCAAGAAAGCAAATGGCCCAGTGAGGCAGCCTGGTGGTGCCAGCTGCCTACACCAGAGGAGCAGACCCCCCCACAACACCCCCAGGCTTGAAAGAACCAAATCCCCAGCCCTGTTCTCACCAGGCCAGTGTCATCCCCCCCACTGAAAAGCCTTGAGACCTGTGCTCCCAGTACTGCCTGCTGCTCCCCTTCCTGCCCTCCACACCCTCTCCCCAGCTCCCCCCTCCGCTCACACGCACGGCCCCCCCCAGCAGTGCTCCCCTGACTGGCCCCTCCCAGAATTCAAACAGGTGAAAGCACCTGATCGCCCCAGCCCAGGCCACTGCTGACCTGTGGGAAGGTGCTGGCAGGCCCTGGCCCAGGTGGAGGGTATCCAGCCCTCCTGGCCATTTATTGCTCTGTCCAGTCCCACTGTCCCCGCTGCTCAGCTGCTCCAGCCCCCACTGCAGCACACACAGCATGAGGCTGGCTGGCCTAGCAGCCTCCCTGCCTAGCTTGTTGAAAACCAAGGAGCGGGCAGGCCAGGAGGGGCCCAGCTCTCACTATCCCTCCCTGCCGCTTCTGGCAAACGGCTCCAGCATCACCCGTGGGAGGAGGAGCAGGGGAGGTATCCCATCAGCCCCATGAGCCAGGAGCGGGGCCTGCTGCGTGGATGAAGCAGAAAGGCTTTGGAATTGTGGGAAACCCTTCTCAGCACTTTCTATCCGCTGGCCTCACGCACCTCACCCAAACCCCAATTCACACACGCGTGGCCAGGGTATTATTAACCCTTCTTCAGGGGAGGAAGCTGAGGCACAAAATAATGAAGTTCCTTATTTGCCTTTTTTTGTTGTTTGTTAATTATTCAATCCGTGGAAGAACTCCCCTGGAGACCCAGCCCTAAAGGAGGGGTCCAATGTCACTCTGGAAGGCTGTGACAGGAGGGCTATTAAAAACCCCCACACCTTCACATTTCTAGCAGTGTCCCTTCGTTAGTGCTGTGAGGGCAGATTCATGCTAGTTCTCCAGCTGGCCACAGAGTCTTCCAGGGTGCACAAGGCCTGAACTCCCACCATGCAAAGCAAAAGGGGAGCTTACAAACAAACTGGCCATTCCTCATATCATTCTGCTCTAGGGGTATTTTAAGCCCACAATGTGCTGGACACTCCTGCTTAAATAAGGACTTAAAAATCCCACTGATCTCAGGTAAAGCCTGGGCTTAAGGGCTGGCAAGAACCAAGCTGGGTCAGGCCAGTGGCCCATCTAGCCTGGCTCCCCGTTTCTGAGTGGTTGGTACCAGGTACCAGAACAAGGTGATTATCATGTGACCCATCACCTGCTGTCCAGCCCCACCTGTGGCTGTCAGAGGCATAGGGACACCCAGAGCAAACAGCTGTGTCCCTGACCATCTTGGCTAATACTCACGACCAAGCCCACAGCAGATCAGTCCTTGCTGTGGACGGATATGCATGTCCGTGAGTCAAAGGGGAACTCACGGGTGTAATTATTCAACCCTGGGCTTCCCCCACCCGTGGGTGACGTCCAGCGCTCCTTACTCAGTCCCTACCGAGACATACTCTCCTTGAGCTCACCTTCACCAGCGGTGGGGAACTCTGGCCTCAGAGGTGGAGGCTGCTGCTTTCTAGAGCTGAGGAGTTGTAGTTACACTGCCCCTCCGGATGCCAGGAGCAAGCCAGCTTCCAGTGTTCCCTTGGCCTTCCATCTGTCTAGCAGCCCAGCTCCAGGGACCTCAGAAAGTGCCCTTCTGAAAGCAGCCACATTGGTACTCTTGTGCCTGCACCTGGAGAGTACTCAGCGCCAGAGCAGAGTCCAACCATCGCAGACAGCTGGCGTTCCCGCAGCTCTGAGGGTGCCCTCCTCCCCAGCCAGAGGGAGCTGTGTCTGAGCCCGAGGGCTGGGCTGAAAATACAGCAGTCCATGAACCCCGGCAGCCCCGCTCTGACAGCAACCAGCATCAGCCGCTTCAGACAGCGGCACAAGAAACCCCCTTGTGGACAAGGTGGGCACAGCCTGCTCCCAGGGGCCCCTCCACCTCAGGGGATGGCTGGTGCCCTGACCAGGAGACCTAATGAAGAGAGGAAAGAGCATCTTTGCAGGCAGGCTTACAAACCTAGCGAGGAGGGCTTTAAACTAGGTTTGTCACAGGGATGGTGACACAAGCCCTTAGGTAAGTGGGGAAGGAGGAGGGAACAATCAAGTAGGTTTGCTGGGTGAAGAGGAGCAATTGGGCCAATCGGCCCCTTCTCTAAGGTGTTTGTACACAAATACAAGAAGTCTGGGGAACAAACAGGAAGAATTAGAGGCCCCGGCACAGTCAAAGGAGTATGAGGTGGTTGGAATAATGGCAACTTGGTGGGATGATTCACATAACTGGAGCCGGGTCATGGAAGGTTATAAACTGTTTAGGGAGAAAGGGAGGAGATATTGTGCTCTGTGTGAGGGAGCAGTGTGATAGCTCAGAGCTCCAGTATAAGGAGGGGAAAAATCGATTGTGTCTGGGTTAAGCTTAGAGGCGGAAGTAACAGAGGTGATGTTGTATTTGGTGTCTGCTATAGACGCCAGATCAGGGAGATGAGGTAGATGAGGATTTCTTCAGACAACTAAAAGAAGCTTCCAAATCACAGGCCCTGGTTCTCATGGGAGACTTTACTCACCCGGACATTTGTTGGGAGACCAATACAGCAGCACACAGACAATCCAGGAAGATTTTGGAGAATGTTGGGGGTAACTTCCTGGTACAAATGCTGAAGGAACCAAGCAGGGGCTGTGCGCAACTTGACCTGCTGCTCACAAACAGGGAAGAACTAATAGGAGAAATAGAAGTGGGTGGCAACCGGGGCTGCAGCGACCATGAGATGATAGATTTCAGGATCCTGAGAAAAGGAAGAAAGGTGAGCAGTAGCATTCAGACCCTTAATTTCAAAAGAGCAGACTTTGTCTTCCTGGGAGAACTCATGGGCAGTATCCCTTGGGAAACGAAGATGAAGGGGAAAAGAGTTCAGGAGAACTGGAAGTATATTAAAGAAGTCTTACTGAAGGCACAGGAACGAACCATCCTGCTGCACAGAAAGAAATGCAAATACGGTAGGCAACCCGCTTGGCTTAACAGGGAAATCCTTAGTCAGCTTAAACTCAAAAAGGGTGCATATAAGAAAAGGAAACATGGACAGTTGGCTAAGGAGGAGTATAAACATACGGCTGGAGAATGCCAAGGAGCAATCAGGAAAGCGAAAGCGCAATTGGAACTGCAGCTGGCAAGGGATGTGAAGGGTAACAAGAAGTGTTTCCACAGGCATGTTACCAATAAGATGGTTATCAGAGAAGTTGTGGGGCCGTTACTGGATGAGGGAGGTAACCTAGTGACAGGTGATGTAAGAAAAGCTGAAGTACTCAATGCTTTTTTTGCCTCAGTCTTCACAAAGAAGGACAGCTCCCACACTATGGTGCTAGACAATGCAGTATGGGAAGGTGGAGGGCACCCATCAGTGGGGAAGGAATGAGTTATGAGCTATCTAGAAAAACTAGATGTACACAAAACCATGGGTCTGGATTTAATGCACCCAAGGGTACCGACGGAATTGGCAGACATCATTGCCAAACCTTTGGCCATTATCTTTGAAGACTCTTGGAGATTGGGAGAGATCCTGGATGACTGAAAAAAAGCAAATGTAGTGCCCCTCTTTAAAAAGGAAAGAAGGACAATCAAGGGAACTCTAGACCGGTCAGCCTTACTTCAATCCCTGGGGAATAATGGATGGGATCCTCAAGGAATCCCTTTTGGAGCACTTGGAAGAGGGGAAAGTGATCAAAAGTAGTCAACATGGATTCACCAAGGGCAAGTCATGCCTGACCAATCTGATTAGCCTCTATGACAAGGTAACAGGCTCTGTGGACATGCGGAAGTCAGTGGATGTGATATACCTTGACTTCAGCAAAGCTTTTGATAAAGTCTCCCACAACATTCTTGTCCATAAGTTAAGGAAGTATGGATTGGATCCATTGACTATAAGATGGATAGAAAGCTGTCCTGACAGTTGGGCCCAACAGTTAGCAGTCAGTGGCTCGATATCTGGATGGCGGTTGGTTTCAAGTGGAGTGCCGCAAAGGACGGTTCTAGGGCCGGTGTTCAACATCTTTATTAATGACCTAGATGAAGGACTGGATTGCACCCTCAGCAAGTTTGCAGATGACACTAAGCTAGCGGGAGAGGTAGATATGTTGGAGGGTAGAGATAGGATTCAGAGGGACCTGGATAAATTGGAGGATTGGGCCAAAAGATATCTGATGCGGTTCAACAAGGAGAAGTGTAGTGTCCTGCACTTGGGATGGAAGAATCCCAAGCATCATTGTAGGCTGGGGACTGACTGGCTAAGCAGAAGTACAGCAGAAAGGGACCTAGGGATTATGGTAGATGAAAGGCTGGATATGCATAAACAGTGTGCCCTTGTACCCAAGAAGGCTGATGGCATGTTAGAGTGCATTAGGAAGAGCATTTCAAGCAGATCAAGCGAGGTTGTTGTTCCCCTCTATTCAGCACTGTTGAGGCCACATCTGGAATATTGTGTCCAGTTTTGGGCCCCACAGTATAAAAAAGATGTGGATTTGCCGGAGCAGGTTCAGTGGAGGGCAACAAAAATGATTAAGGGGCTGCAGCACATGACCTATGAGGAGAGGCTGTGGGATTTGGGCTTGTTTAGTTTACAGAAGAGAAGACTGAGAGGTGATTTAATAGCAGCCTTCAACTTCCTGAAGGGGAGCTCTAAAGGGGATGGAGAGAAACTGTTCTCAGTGGTGACAGATGGCAGAACAAGGAGCAATGGGCTGAAGTTACAGAAGGAGAGGAGTAGGTTGGATATTAGGAAAAAGTACCTCACCAGGAGGGTGGTGAAGCATTGGAATGTGTTGCCTAGAGAGGTGGTGGATTCTCCATCCCTTGAGGTTTTTAAGTCCTGGCTTGACAAGGTCCTGGCTGGGATGATTTAGTTGGCTTGATCCTGCTTTAGGCAGGGGCTGGACTAGATGACCTCCTGAGGTCCCTTCCAGCCCTAGGATTCTGAGATTCTATGTTTATGTCCCATGTGGGATTGCTCAGCCCAGCTAATGGCTCTAGGCTGCCTAGGCTGTCACTAGACTGCCTGGCAGGATGGGCTTGGGATTCAGCTGCTTGTGACATCCCAGCCCTATTGCAATCAAGGGAAGTGTTGCGTTGACTTAAACAGGAGCAGGATGCCCCACTGTAGCTGCCCAGGGCATGCTGGGGACACGCTCCTGCCTGAGCTGCCGGGTGCTGCTTAATGGCAAGAGCAGTGAGAACAGGCCTGGGTACAGACCAGCCAGCAAGGCTATAGTGTAGCCCTGCCCCGCCTCAGCCATGCTGGTGGGCTGCGGGCAGCCGGGGCCGCTGTCCAGTAGAACGTTGGGAAGCCAGGGTGTGATGTAACAGTCTGACGATAATTCCCCTCTCTTACAGCAGCCACAGTCTCCTGAGCTCTCCCGAGCCAGCTGCCAGTCCAGTCCAGTCCAGTCCAGCCCAGTGCAGTCCCTGGCGTGGTATTAGGGGGCCGCTCAGATCCTTGCTGGTCCTGACCCTGCCAGCAGAGCAGAGCATCTGGTCAGCTTCATCCCTTAGCAGGGCTTTGGCTGGAGCCAGGACTTGGGCAGCTTGCCTCAGGGACCCAGGCTAAGGGCAGGACACACAGGACCACCTGCTGGGGCTGTGGCAGAAGGAGCCTGAGTTTGTCTCCTCATGGACCTGAAGGGGTGGAATCCACCAGCCTTAAAACCCTGGCTGGCCGGCTCAGAGGAGAAACCCCCCTTGCTCCTGCAGGTGGAGGATAGCCTGGAGCCAGGCACCATGTTCCCCGACTCAGAGGAGTGGGGAAACTGACCAACGCTGCTGTGAGTGGCAGGCGGTCGGGAGCCAGGTGCCAGCTCCCTGGCATTCACAGCAGCACCAGTTTCCTCTTTTCTGTGAGTGGCGGGCAGCCTAGTGCCAGGCTCTCGGCTGTCCGCCACTGACAGGAGCTGGGAAACTGACCAGTGCTCCTGTGAATGGCAGGGAGCTATTGCACTGGTCAGTTTCCTGGCTCCCCTGAGTTACCTGAAATTTGACTTACGTGGGGTTATGCAAAAATGCAACCTCCGCACAAGTCAGGGTCTGCTGTAACGATGATGAATGATGGCACAGGAAAAGCAAATAAGGCACCAATGAAGAGTGAGGCATAATTGGAATATATTTATGTTGAACAAATGTTTTCCCAGCCCTTTTCCTGTGCAAAGACCTAATCATTGAGGGAAAAACCTGGCTCAGACACAGCTCCTTGGCCTCTGAGCTCTGTCACATTTGACTGCTGAGGTGCTTGGCTCTGAATCATCTTCAGAACAATGGTCTGGGGTTGAGTTTTTGGTGGGAGGACTGGAGGGAGTTACCTCCATATCAAAGGCACACTCGGATTCGCTGTAATATCCCTGGCTGGGGCAGGGGATGACTCCATACAACTTTAGGGGAGGCTCATAGGCCACAGCATCTTTGCTGTCTCATTTTCAGACATCAGCCTGTAGACATGCAGTTTAAGCATTTGTACAATGGCATCAACCCCTGCCTGACTGATCTCTCTCTCTCTCTCCCTCTCTCTCTCTCTCTCTGTTTTTTTTTTCTGGGGGTGATATTCTAACATTCCTCTGCCGACATGGATCAGACCTGCCTGGGCCCAAGGTAATTTACTCCTGTGTATGTTCCTGTGTGTAGCTTCTGTGCTTTCTCATAAGCCTGGCCGCTTTGGACCAGAACCACTGAGTCCAGTACCACATTCCATTGCCACATCCACTCTGAAATGCTCTCGCATACAATGTACTTGAGAGACTCATTCCCACAAGAAACTGCAGTGGTTAAGAACTTAGCAGGAGTCACACAGGGAATGGACATCTCTGTGGATAACAACGTCATCCAGGGTTACAATAGTAGCATTTTTAAAATCCCCCATGTCTTAGAGATGGTAAATTCTTTGGAGTGGGGACTGTCTTGTTTGTACAGGGCCTACCACAACAGAATGGAGGGCCTTGAGTTGGGCCCCTAGATGGCAGCAGGATAATAATATTCATGCTTCCTGAGACAAATCACTCTCTAACTAAAGGGGTCAGGAGGAAACGTTTCCTGAGATTTGGAAGATTATCCCAGGTGTGTCTACTGCAGGGTTTCTTGCACCTTCCAGTGAGGGATCTGGTGCTGGCCCTCCTGTGTGTGGACTGGGAACCTGGACTGAGTTAAATTGCTGCCTGTGCCGCTGGCTTGCTGGATAACCTTGGGCAAGTCATTTTCCCACTCACTAACTCAAGGTCAGCTCTTCCCGTGGGATTTCCTCTGGGCAGGAACAGCAAGACAGAGAGGGAATCAGCTGCTGAGCCATTTCAGACCCATAGACTTGGCTCCCGGGAGCATTACGCAGCCAGGGAAAAATGTAAACGCAAACACTTTGGCTACAACCCGTGTCCAGCCCTACGAGACAATAGCCGAGGACAGGAAATGAAGTGAATTCCTATAGGGGGAGCGTAGGGAGGCAAGACATAGACCCCCCCGCAGTGGAGTGAGCCGACAGGGACTCTGAATGGCCAGGGCTTCCGTTGTGCCCTCTGCTAAAGACTTGGCAGCTCCTCCCATCACTGCCCCACCCACCCAGTGCCTTACTGAGGCATTGGTTTAAGTGGGTGAGACAGCTGGGGGCACACCCCCCAGTCACTACTGCACGATTCCTGCTGACTGGGGCCCCTATCACCACCACTGCACAGGCACATGGGAATTCGCACTGACTCGGAGGAGACGGCGCGCCCTACTGATTGCCCAGACCAGTGCTCGCTAACTCCCCCCAGTACCACACTGGGGGCTGGAGCCAGTACCGACTCGGAGCAGAGCACCCCCTACTGACTGACCCAGGCCGCTGCCTGCAGTACAAGCACCCGAGCCCCACCGGGGGCAGGCATGGAGGCAGAAGCGTGAGCACCCCATTGAGGTGCCCCCCTCTGGTCCCGGCAGCACAGCGCCCTCTGGTGCCCTGCTGGGCTCGGTACTGACCCAGAGGGATGAGCTTCCTGCACGGCAACACAAGCATTGGCTGGCTATTGCCAGGCGCTCACCCTCCCAGGGACTTGACCAGGCTCAGCAAGCTGCTACGAACGGGATATCAACTGTTTCCAGGCTGGAGTGGGGCTTTAAAACCGACTTTAACCCCCTGATGTGTCCACACCTCACAGCACAGCTGTGTGCAAGAGCAAGTGTGCTTCTGAGCTCTCTGGTGCTGTATCGCAAGCCCCACGGAGCAGCAGCCGCAGGGCAGAGCTGACACAGAAAAGGGCCAAAGTGGGACCTGGGGAGGAAGTGATTTCAGCATAATCCCAGCACTGCATCTGGGAAATAAAAGGCATCTGCCCGAGCAGGCTTTGTGGCCAGCCTGTGTGTGCACTTCCAGGGCAGTGGGGAAAATGGCCCTGGTGTTTCTTGCATGTTAATACAATCAAACCAACCCCTCTGAAGCCAAAGGCAGAGGCCATGTCCACTACCCACAGAGCTAGAAGCATGAGCAGCTGGCACCCGCACTAACGGACGGGTTAACAGCCTTCACTGGGAGCAGCACAGTGGGGTGGATGGAAAATGTGCCATCAAAACTATTTTCTGCCAGGCCTGAGGAAGATTTTGAATGAAAAGCATTTACAGTCTGCAGACGCCGTTACACCTCCAGGGCCTGGGACCAGAACCACTCTTCTGGGTAGTGCGGGGCCTGCTGCAAGGAGCCAGCCCTGAACCCCACCAGCAGACAGGCTCAAACCTGCCATTGGCTAGCATCAGACTTGCAGGCCTGGCCACTGATATAGGAATGCGTCCCAGCAGCTTGGTGCAGACTGCCTGATTCACTAATGCGCTGCTTGATCTGGCTGAGTGTTCCCCAGGGACTGCAGCCAGGTTAGGGGCTATGACACACAGCTGAACAGTTGCAATTCCATCCCTTCCTTCCTCACACCTCAGATTCATGTAATGTCTATTTTGTAACACCTCCTCCCACTGAAATGCCTTCCTGGTCAGCATGACCTCTGGGTTCATTCATTCTTAGCTCTAGCCCAGGCTGTTTTCTAAATGAGACCCTCCTGCTGCTCTGCTAAGCGTTACACAGCAGCTAATGATGAAAACTGGAAAGCAACTGTTGGAGGGAAACCCCCAGCTGGGGGAGGTGGGTGGTGAAAGTAGTCAAAGGAAGGAGACTCACCCGCGGGAAACTGCAGCACTTTTCCCTGGGTGAGTCGCAGTATTGTCCTATCAACGTAGGCAGAATTTTTTTCTGGAGCAGTCAGTTTGCAAATTCGTGGGTTTTCCTTTAATCAGACCACTCTCTGCTTCAAACAATTCTAGAATGCAGCATTTAATAAAACCACAGCATGGTGACCTCAACGTTATCACAAAAACTTACTTAGAAAAATACTCATTCACTCTTTCCAAACCGATCACTACTTCCTGATTGTAAGTTTGAATGAATCTGCTTAACGTCTCCCCCCCCCACCTCCTTCTTACAACACAGACTGTATATAAACCAGTGAAATCCCCCAGTATGAACATGAATTTCTGAAAACTCCTTCTGTCAACATCAATCTCTGTTAAGTTGCTCCTGGGACACAGCTCACAATGACGTTCATTCCAGCAGGTAAAACCATCTTTGTCAAACCTATTCGATTTTTTTTTAAAAACTTTGCTGATTTTGAAGCACTCAGACACACCTTTTGTCTAAGGCTTGGCTGCTTGATGCAAAGAGAAACCCTTAAGAAACTTTCCCCCTTGTCTAAACACCTCTGGGAATTGGCAGTAAAAAGCAAACATGTCTCTTTGGCATATTTCCACCAGCCTCTGGAAATTTATATCACTCTAAATTCTTCCAAAGGGGGCTTGAATTCTTCTGGGTCTCTTGCTGCGGAGAAACACTGAGGACTCTTGTTTAATTACAGTTTTGAAAAAAAAAAATCAGGTAACTAAGGATGTTGCCAATTGCAAAATGGTTTTGGATTGAACAGAACAGAGCCGAGCTTATCGGAAGGGTAGGCACTGAAGCCAGGCCATTGTTCTTGTAACCTGAGTATAAGTCATGTCTGTGTGAAATGTTACTGGGTATATTGCGCTGTGCAGACCTGGGGCGGAAGGAGAAAAGATGTTTAAGGGTTTGGTGCACAGCAGGCAACGTGGCCAACTAGGTGATGCATTTGGCTGTGACTCAGGAGCTCTGTCTGCCCCTGGCTTCATGCGCGTCCTTGGACAAATCGTTGTACCTGTTTCCCTCTCTGTGGAGTTGGGCTAATGGGCATGGTACCGGCCCACACTGGACCCTCTCTGCTGCGTGTCTGAGTACATCAGGATGGACACTGTGTGCTTTACTCTCCATCCAGCTTTGCTGTCATTGAAAATGCCCTTCCCTGAACACGAGCACTGCTGTGGGAGAGGAAGTCCTGTCAGCCGCACTGTACAAATTAGGGCACGGATGTAAATAAAGTAATTATTGTCTGACGTGTGACCTGCAGCACTTCTGAGGTTCTGACAAGTGTGGACAGCTCCAGCATTTGTCAGATCCCAGGAACTATGTGGTTTTCCTGCAGCTGCACCGTGACAATGCCTGTTGAACTGGCTGTCTGTAGGCCCATAGCACGTGACAGGCTTCACACGATCAGGCCCTTCAGAGGCTGTGCCCTGTAGAACCTGAACAGTGTACTTGTTCTCCTCGCTGGGCAGTTTATACTGCTGGCTAAACCACTGTGAAGGCTGAACAGTATTCTCAGCTCTGGCACTGTCTTGCTGGGTGACCTTGGTTGTGTCAGGCCGTGACTCAGTTTCCCCTAAATGAGGCTGACAAGGTTTACCTGTCTTTAGAAAGGGCCTTGTGATCTTGGATGAAAAGCACCAAATAGGTGCCAAGGATTATCATTCAGAACACCACTATGACCCCTACCCTCTAATACTTCCAAATGGCTGCACATTGGCCTCTGGGCTGGGAGGGCCACGGAGAACGAGCAGGGTTGACACAGTGAAGGAAAGAGCATGCAGATTGTGCTTTGTAACACTGCTTGACCTGCCTGTCCTGCAAAACGGTGGTGTGGGATTTGCCTACGTGGCCACACCAGAGGTGGGGAGCCTGAGCCAGTGCCCTGCAATAGACAGGCCAGCAGCTGATTGTGGGGGGTCGCCAGGCGTCCCCTCTGGGGTAGGGCGAATGGGGACATCAGGGAGTAAAGGAAGCCAGGAGCTGCCCTTGTTGTGGAGAGGGGCCAGAACTATGGTGCCTAACCAGTAGGTACTGCCAGAGCTCTATAGAGGTCTATAGCCAGGTTCTAGAGCAGCTACTGCCAGAGCCAACTAGCCACACTGCTGTGAAAAGCTATCTATTGTTCAAGCCAAAGACCCCACATGGCTAGTAGCTCGTGGGTTGGACACCTGCTGCTAGAAGAAACACTCCGCTAGCACTGAGTCTTTAAATCACAGCAGGCTGCCAGGCTGAGGCATGGCCAGGGCAGGTCCTAGGCAGGAGCTCGGTAGCAAGTCAAAGAGAGAAGCACTTTCACACCAACCTCCTCAGGCTGATAAAGCTCCCAGGGCAGTGAAGCTTTACTGCTGTCATGTGACAGGAGCTGAGATCAACGCTCCAGCCAGGCTAAGTCCCCATCAGACTGGCCTGTCCAGAGCCTAGTCCTGGGCGTTCTGCTGCACAGCAACCATTTCTCCAACCAGGCCTTCACAGCAGCTTTTCGGGAATGCTCGCTAGCGCAGGGGGCAGTGGTCCCTGCAAGCTGAGTGCTTGGGGGCTGCCCAGGAGAGAGTCTAGTGCCGTCCAGCGGCATGCCCACAGCCAATTTCTAGTGGTGGTAAACATTTGCGCATGCCTCAGTGCACCTCACAAAATTCATTCCACACACAGGTGGAAAAACTTAGAGGGACCCTGGGGGGTCTTTAATAATTCCTAGCACTTGTCTTCAGCAGACATGAAAGCACATTGCAAAGGCAGGTAGCATCACTACCTTCATGTCTCAGCAAAGGAAACTGCCTCACACAGAAACTTGTCCATGGCCACCCAGGAGGTCAGACTGGAGCTGGAACTAGAACTGGAAGACTCAGAGGCCCAGACTCCAGTGTTAACCAGTAGACCACCCTGCCTAGCAGGGTCCCCTGGGAGAGGCCTCAGTTAGGTAGTTCTGAAACGTGTCACTCTTTTGACAGCCTGGTCCCAGCAAATGGGCACAGCCTGCTCTCCCCACTGCCCTGCTCCCTCATTTGCATGCCTGGTTAAGGCTCACAGGGAGTCATGGACACCTACTCAACCTGGGAGCACAAAACAGTGACGGAGGAAAGCAAACCGTGGGGGAATCCTGATGAGGCGCAGGGCAGGGCTGAGCCAGGGGCCGGAGCTCGGGAGCTGCAGACAGCAGTGCATAGCTGCTTGGGAGACGGGGGGAGTGGGCATTTTTTCTGGGCTCCACTCCGAGAAGAGAGAGGAGAACATGGCCTGTAGGACCAACTGCAGCCTGTGTCTACAGGAGCTACATGGGATGGGGGCACAGAGGGACCTGGGTGCAAACGGGTTGGTTCAGGGCAGGCAGGACATTGCTGCCACCTCTGCTTTGTCAAAGCAGCCCATGGACTTCCATAGCATGTACTTCTGACTGCAGCCCTGGCACTGGCTGGCCTGGGAAGGGGGTTCTGCTCCCAGAGATCAGCCTCTCCACCCGGGCAGTAGCTGGTTCTCTTCCCCACAAGCTGTGGCCTGCTAGAGACCCTTCCCTGGTCACGACAAGGGAAGATTCTTTTGCACCACTGAGACTTTCCGGGAGACAGATGAGCTCGTGGCTGGCTGGGCACTGGACTCTGCTGGCTGCTTTTTCACCACCCTGACTCACCACTCCACCTTTTCTCCGTGTGCAGGTGCTGTCCCCTTGCTGCTGCTTATCCACTGCAGGCTGGCAGAAGGCAAGGCACTGCCGGTGAACACCCCCAGCCCCATGTGTGAGAACCTGCACTTGTGCAAACACAATGTGGTCGAGCAGACCCACAAGCTAGTGGCATCGCTCAATGAGACAGCTCAGCGTCTCTTCAGCGTCTACGTAAGTACCCACTGGAGCCTCAGATCTTCCCAGATTAAAACCATGTGAGCCACACAGGCAGGAGACGGGGCTGTCCCATTGGCCTGCCCTGCTGCTCAGCCCCAGCGACATTGTACGGGCAAGTGGGAACCCCCAGGAAGAGTTCATGTAAGATGGACCAGTTTGTTCCACAAGAACAGGGCCACAGGATGGGCCCTGGAGGTCAGCTAGGGATGCGCCACTCAGTTTCAGCACCCAGGAAATGAGAGCCAGTGGGCGGGCACAGAATTGTGCCCTGCATTGTCCCACCACAAAGCTTGGGAGGGTGCTGGGGCTCTGGCCTTTAGGGTGATCAGGTGGGTGGGGCTTAGTGGGCTACTTTCTCAGGAGTGGAATGGTGAGTCTGGCTGCCAGCCTCAGCTGGGGAAAGCCATTGGTGGGCCACCTGCCAGGCCTTGGGAGGATGCATGCTAGAGGGGTGAGCACTGGTGGCATTGTGGGGGGGTGCGGCAGGGCTGAATTGGGGGCAGTGTATGCAGGGGGCAGGCGACTGAGGTGCCCTAGTCACATTTCCCTTCTCATCTCCCCCAGCTGGCCTTCCAAGGTGATGCATTCAGCAGCCACATGGATGAAGTCTGCAATGCCAACACCTCCTACTTCCCTGCCTTCCACGTGAACCGAACCAGCCACAAGAAGGAGATCATGGTGGCCTTGTACAGAGTCTCTGTCTTCCTGAATGCCTCGCTGGGCAACATCACCAGGGACCAAAAGGAGCTTAACCCCACGGCTAAGGAGCTGCTGGAGCAGCTGCACAACACCACCAAGACCACGCGGGGCCTGATCTCCAACCTGACCTGCCTGCTGTGCACCAAGTACAGTGTCTCCCACGTGGACGTGACATATGGCAAGAACAGCAAGGACATCGGCACCTTCAAGAAGAAGCAGCAGGGCTGCCAGGTGCTGAGGAGGTACGTGCAGGTCATCTCCCAGGCAGCACAGCTCCTGCCACCTCACCTCTTGTAGGCATAAGCTGCCAGCCCGGGGACCCTTCTGCTGCGCCTGCTGGCGGCACAGCATGGCTGAGGGAAGCAGAGGTCTGCAGCAGGGAGTGACTGCAGGTGGCTGACAGGGCACATGACAGCCAGGCACAGACTGGAGGGCGAGGGGATGTTGCAGGAGGTGCTGTTGCCCTCTTGGTTTATACAGCTGCTGAGCTTTCAGGGCATCTGTGCGTTGGGTGGGGCTGCCATGGCTGCGTGGCGTGGGACAGGCGCCCTTCGACAGCTGCCTCCAACCTGCCTCTGCACGTGCCCGGGGCACCTCTGGACTCTTCTTTCCATGGGTGATTTGTTATTAATCAGCCTTGTTGGCTTCCTATTTATTATCTCCCTGATCCTTGTTTGACTATGCCTCCCCACCACATGCCTCTATTTATTTGGATGTTAACGAGGTGAGTTCTATCATGTTTGTATGGTATTTTAATTGTGTTTTGATGATGCTGTTCAGTGCCCAAGGGCCTCAGGGACAGGGCGCGCTAGAAACAGCATGAATTCTTAGTTTGTGGGAGGCCAAGTGGGCTGGAATTGAGACAGAAGATGGTTTGGAAGAAGCCCAAGTAACAATGACCTGGCAGATAGATGCACAGGGCTGCAGAGCAGCCTGAGAGTGGCCCTTGTGGAGGCCCCATGCACTGGGTGGTTGACAAGCAGGCTGGGGAAGGTACAAGGCAAGGATACTGCCCTGGCCCAGCGAGCTGGATTGTGTAATGCTTTGAACCACCCTCTCCTCTGACTTCAAAAGAAGTGAGTACAGCATTTAGTCCTTTGATGCTCAGAGGTTCGGTACAGCACCTGAGCTTCGCCGCATCTTCTTTGTCCCTCTTCTGTACTCAAGGCCTTTTCTGATCTGATTAGCCAGCCACGCTTTGGGCCTGCTGGAGCATCAGGCCTATCTGGGAAGCCCAGGTACTGTGTGAGATACACCTCCTTACAGATATAGCATCACCAGAGGCAGGGTTTTAAGAACAGGGTGTGCTCAGTTGAGTCCAGGTGATGTTTCCCTGAACTCCAACCTAGAATGTGTCTCTGTGGAGTTGGGTTGGACAGATGGTGGCCAGCAAGGAAGCCCTGGGACCCTGCACTCAGGGTACACACCTGCTGCAAGTCCACAAAGCCAGGGCTGGTGTTCTGGGGTAGCAACCAGGACAGTTGCCCATGGCCCCCCACCTGGCGAGCCGCAGGCTTCAGCTTCCACAACTGCAGCAATCCAGTAGGAGCAGGTAGAGGAGGTGGGGCCAGCCCACACGTCAATTTTTCCCCAGACCTCATCAAGTCGAGTGCTGGGCCTGCACACATTACCACTGTGAACAGCAGGAGGAGACGCAGCTTTGCTCAGAAAAGCTGGGAGAGCAGCTGCTGCTCTGCATGACCAGACTATGAGATTCTCTTCCCAAGTCATGTTCAGAGTGGCAGTTGCCCTAACATGGGGCTGCACCCCTGAGGGCCTGCCTTGTGGGGAGGCACCTTTTAAATCCAGGGAGCACATGTGACAAAATTTCACTTAAAACAGAAACCAAAAATCCCTCTCAAGCTCAGGACCAACTTGTACCACAGCAGGGGTCTGGTTTCTAAGAGGCTTTTCTCCTGCCTGGGAGAAGAGGGTCTTCTTCTCTGTAGGAAAGTACTGAGAGATGTGTTACTGACAAATCAGAACCATTTAGTGCACAGCCTCATCAAACCCCTCCTAAAGAGGTACCTGGGCTCAGATAAAATGAAACATGTATTTGACCTATCAGGATATTTGCAAAATGTTGCAGCCCTAGTTTTGGTCAGTTCTGTAAGCTCCACTGAGAGGCTCTGAAAGGACCTCAAGGACACGCATGGCCAGGTGTGATCTTCAGCTCAGCATTGAGCCACCTTTTAAACATTCTCCAATTCAGCCTTAGGTAACTGGGGTCAAAGGTGGATGAATCAGCTGGCCTGCATGAGGCAGGAGGTCAGACTCCGTGATCTTCTAGCTTTAAAATGTAGCATGATGAATTCTTCAGTTCTGGCCTCTGGTAATCAGAGGTGGGGAGCTGGACAGACCGGCCTGCTGCCTGAGCAATCTTGTAACCGCCCATGTTTGCGTTTGTCCGTGTTGTTACTTGCACTAATAGGAAGGCACTTGTCGAGTGAAAGGTGTGGTTACTCCAAAGTAGACGTGCTTTCTCTTCTGCCCTGGCACCTTCCATGCAGCTGGCTCTGCATGCCTGGCAGTTCCTTGTGCACACACTGTTAAACCAGAATGATGAGCAAGGCACTCAACATGCAGGGCAGCTGCCTGGGTGGAGGTGTGGGTTGCTGCGCTGCTTGGCCAGTGGCTAGTTTGGCTTTTTCTCTGCACTCTCCCAGCAGCTGGGGGATGGAACCCAGGTTCAAAGTACCGATTTTCTTAAGTCTTCACTTACATTTTCAGTACCTGCAGTGACCTGCCCCCTGCGGTGAGGAAAAGGGCTTTTCTCATCAGGAAGGCAAAAGGGGGCTGTCAACCCCTATGAATGTAATTGATAGTCACTATAAAGGGCTCAGTTGTGTCTAGGTTAGTGACTGAAATGGCTGGGGGTCAGGTGGGACAAGGAAACAGAGGTGCTGGTTCTTGGAAGGCAGCTGGACACTGATGTCCTGATTGCATTGTATCTTTCTCTGGGGTGTCAGGGCCCTCCTTGTAACCTCAGGAACTGATCCCTGCAGGGGAATCTGGCAGCCTTGTTTCCCGGCTTGCTCTAGTGTAAATCAGCAGACACTAGTTCAAACAGGGCAAATGCCAGGGAACCAGGTCTATTTGCTAACTGACCCTCACCGGCTCCCCGAGGCAGGCAAGGTTTGGGTTCTCACTCACCCCATTTTACAGATAGCAAAACTGAGGCAACATGCTTTCAGCCTCTGGTTTTGGGGGTCCAACCTGAAACACAGAGCCTGATTGTAAGAGACACTGAAACACAAGCGCAGCCACAGCTAGTCAGGAGATTTCCACCACCTCTGAAAAGCAGAGCAAACTCTCTCCAGCTGGGCACAGGTGTCGCAAATTCTAACCCCTGCAGCAAAGTGCACTTTAAAGGCTGTATCACAAGTACTGTGCTGGCACATGAGCACTGCATCCAGGCCACGAAATGAGCAGTTTAGAAGATTCAGCCAAGGGCTGGACTAACGTGCGTCTGAATTCTAATCCAGCTCTACAGAGCTGCACAGCACAGTTGCTGTTGCACTGGGGACACAATTTGCCCTGTTCCGTACATTGGTGCAAATCAGTCTGCACCCCTGTAGGGGCTATGCTGCACATGGCGCTGCTGCGCCAGGGGGCGAGAGCTCACTGGGGGGGGCTGTGACAGAAGTGCTGATGACGATGACATGGAAAACTAGCTGTGTGCACTCCACAGTGACAGGCTGGTCTTCGTGCCGTGGTGTGGCTGTAAAGTGTGCACCAGGCTATGTGTCTGACAGGATGTTTAATAATAATAATAGTAATAATAATAGTAATAATAATAATAATTAATTATTAATAATAATATTGTATTATATTTATTTATTTTTTATACTTTTTAAAATGTCTTTTTTTATAATAAATATTTTGAGACTGCCTCTCGTTTGCTTGTTGTTTTCTTTGCACTCTCCTGTTGTGTTGCACTTTTTACCCCTGGAGCTCCCCCACCCTGCAGTAACTGCTGAATTTTGGCTGCGTCTCTTGTGCCCCTGCGACTCAGCAGTACTGGGTCAGCTTCAAGGTTCCCGCTAATTGTTTCCACCCCTGGGTAGAATACATGCTGTTACATGCAGTGCGGCATGGAAAGAGTTCGTTGGGGTTGGTCCTGCTTTGGGCAGGGGCCTGGACTCAATGACCCTTTCAGCCCTAGGATTCTATGTGTGGATGTGCACCACCATAGAACCACGTTCTGCGGGCACTCTGCGAATAAGCTGGATGTCACCTGAATCTCTCCTGGGCCCAGTGGTTCCTCTCCCAAAGCCATTTCATTATGGCCATAAGCTGGAGGCTGCTGTAATGAGTGGCATCTTTCTGGATGTTGGATCAGGTCTCAGGCCTCAGATTTCCAACTGGGGCAGAATTTCAAAAGTGCTCCATATGGGGGATATTCCTGTGGCCTAGCCCTGACGCAGGGCTGCCAGAGTTCCACCCCTTCCCCCGCATGGGGCAGAGGCTAGAGGGGCCATGCGTGTGAGGTTCATGCTTGGCAGCGCCAGGGCCTCGAGGCACCCTGGAGAGGCTTAGAGCAGCTCCAGTTGCCTAAATTACACTGGGGCTGTAGCAATCCCAGAAGCAGCTAGAAAACCCAGGGTGCAAGTGGCATAAAGCCACCTTTATGCGCTCTCTCAGTCCCTCTGGGCTGTGAACAGGGATTGGCAGGAACAAGCCCCGACTAGTTCTTCAGGCATGGGACCATGACGGCAGAGTAGAGCTTGGCACAGGAGCTGGCGACATGGCACCAGTGCACTACAGTGGTGGGGGCCACCCTGTCCCTCAGTGCAGAGAATGGTGAGAGTTGTGGCTCTCATCTGTGCCCAACTGCTTGGCTCTGCTGACTATTCCGACAGCTGGAAGGAGCCCAGCAGTCACTCTGACCATCCCCTTCCCTCCCTGACTCCCTGGTGCCCCAAGGTGCAGCAGCAGGTTGCAGTGTCGCCTGTTCCCAGCTGTATGTGTGGCAGGGAACCCCCCTATGCTGGCAGTCCCCCAGAGGACACCAAATGGCTTAAGGCAGCTTTGCTGCTCCTTTACATCAGCAGAGCCAGCCTAAGCATACACTGGGCAAGATCACAGGTGTTAAAAAGCTCCACAGGCCACTGAGGAGGAACAAACCAAATCAGATTTAAACAACTAACTAACTAACTAACTAGCTCAGACTCCAGCCCAGCCTTGGAGAGGTTTGTAGAAGGCTAGCTAAGCCCAGACCACCTAAGTTTCCCAGTGACTGATGATCCTGTGCTGGCCAGTAGAATGGGTCTGGAGCACTTAACCACGCTCAAAACTCTTCTGTCAGTCTATAAGGTGCCACAGGACCCTTTGTTGCTGTTACAGATCCAGACGAACACGGCCACCCCTCCGACACTTAACCAGAGGGTGATTATGAATAAGCACACTTGAGCAGCCTGATGAAATCCACCTCCAGAGTCCCTAGGCCGCCGGCCAAGCCTCCCAGGCATGAGACAAAGCGGATGAGCTAAGATCCTGTTTGATGATCTCTCGTGTCTCAGAAAAGCACAAAATCTTCTGCTCCGAAGAACATGCCCTGTCAGGTTGTTCAGCCCAGGCCTTCCAGATCTCGGGTGCTCAGGCAATGCTTGGCACAGGAGAGTGTTGGCTGCTGCCATCTGACCCAGAGCAATGCAAACTTCTTAATGCCATTTATTCTTGGGCAGCCTCTGAAACAATGTCAGCACCCTGTGGCTCTCTTGCTGTTGCTGGAAAGCTGGCCCTGCTGTTATTACCAGTCTACATGGGTGGCATGGGGCACCTCACCTACGTGCCATAGCCAGACCTGACCAATGCGTGGGATTTCGGGTTGCAGGGGATGTGGATATTTATGAATTTGCTTTGGTTCCAGTTTAAAACCAAAGCAAATTTACCAAATGTTTGCAGCAGGTTGGAGATCCCCAAAGCTTTGTTTCAGGAACATTAAAACATGGTGTTCTTGAAACAAAATGTGAAATTAACATTCAAGTAAGCAGCCATGACATTCTTGTCAATTTTACTTAGCTGCTCTGCTGTAGGTGGGGTTTTCTGATCTGGCAGCACCCCCCTCCTGCCCCTGAGTTTCCGGGGCTACTGCCATGGATTGGGGAAGCTGCCAGCCCCCAGAGTTCTGCCTCCAGCTGAGGGGACGGGGCTGGTAGTTGCCCTGCTGGAGCAGTGCATCCTAAAGCACAGGTGGCTTTCCATAAAGCTGCCTGCATTTTGGCAAACACTTTCATGAAATACATAATAGCTCCAGCAAAACATTTTGCTACAATAAAATAAAGCCATGTTTGACCAGAACAGCTGCAGCCTACTCTCATCATAGCCCTTCCCTGCAAATGACCAGTGCAGAGTCTCCTTTCTGGTGTTTGGGACCTATGCTTTGGTAGCCAGGGGGATCCGCATTTACATCTTCAGGCCCATGCAGCTTCATGACACTTGGAAATGCCTAAATAGCTGTGGGTTAATTATTATGCAAAGGAGGAGAAGAAGGGTGAGGTTGCAGTGAGGGCTCTGGCTGGGGACTTGGAACAGTGTTGTGAAGATAGACAGCTTGTCAGTGGGGGACAGACAGGTGATAGGAAAGAGGGAGCTAAAAAATGGAAACTTACAGAGAGAGATGCCCATGCCCCAGCCCAAGCTCTAGGGCAATAGGAGTGAAAAATCAAGACAACATGGGCTGGATTCTTCCCTTGTTGGGGGAGGGTGTGTGCGTTAATCAGGAGTAAACCCATCAAGTAAAGACAGACGTAACACTGCTCCCTGTGAGATCAGGCACAAGCCCCTGGTGATCTGGCTCAAGAGATTAGTGTACAAAGCTTTCACGAGTGTGTTTTGACACTTTGTATCAGAGCCTGGACTCAGCATTCAGCACCACAATGACACTAGTAGCTGTGGTGCTGCACAGCGAGAGAGCAGACGAGGGGGAGGGATCCCAGTTTCCAGGCCCTGGGCATAGAGATTACAGGAGGAAGGGTTGGGAGGGAGTTATGGAGCCTGTTGCTGCTTGATCAGCTTTGAGCTGGTGAAGAGTGAGGTGCTCATAGCACTTTGGGAGCCCTTTGGCAGCGGACACCTACATGGCCCAAACAGCCCTAGGGAAAGCTGGCAACCTGCCTCTGAGCCTGGGGGAGAGAGCAGGGCTCAGGCTATGGCCCTCCAGACAGTGCTGGAGCAGCTCTGTCCCGGGAGGCAGCCCTGACTCTAACGCAGGTACCGCCGGGGTTCTGGAACCAAGCTCTGCCAGACACCTGAAAGGCTCCATGGCTGTTTTAGTGCTACAGCTCCAGCCCTATGAGCCTGCGCTGCAGGCCCAGCAGGTGCCAGGCCTCTGGCTTTCCACTGGAATGCCCAGTTGAAAAGGGACCTGGCACTCTGCTCGGCAACTGGGTCATTAACTGTCTGGTCAGTGGCATGGCAGGGACCCTACCTGCCCTGGCTCTAGGTGGCTCCCAGAAGCAGCCACCAGCTCCCAGCAGCACCTTAGTAAAGTCCTTTGAATCCTATTGGTGAAAGTATGAGCTGTTAATGTGAGAAATCAGGGCTCTTGCTGTGCATTGATCGTTCTGGATCTCTGCTGCTCATTCCTAAGACCTGCTCGGCAATCGCAGCAGAGCTGAGAGCCTCTTTGCCTAGTAGGTTCTTATTAAGGTTCCCCATTCGAAGCAAAAAGCCACAGACACAGGAACAGAAGTTTCTTCATCAGACAAGGGCAAGATAAATGCATGCTGCGATCAGCCCCTACACTATCTGACTGTGGTGTTGCCGCAGATGACAAGTAAGGTATTACTGCTGACTCAGGGCACAAGAATCAGCAGAATGTTCTGTTCCCAGAGACGGCCCCGTTTGCCACTAACCCCACCCACCCTCCCACACAGAGAGGAGTGAAGGTTAGTGCTGGTGAAGGATAGCAATCGGGCACCCTGTGGGACCCACACAGTGGAGGGGGGGAGGGTGAATGCCCCCACAAGCTTTTGCAGTTCAGAATTCCACAGGCCCCTGGCCTGAGCTCTTGTAAGCAGGGTTCCGGCACTGCTGGAGCGGCTGGGAACAACTGGCTGCCTGGTCACGGTGCTCCTGGAACGTGCCCCCGCTGCTCCTCTGCACAGAGGGGATGGCCAGGCAGCTGAATGCCAGTGAGTGGCATTAGGACTGGTGCACGGCCCTCCAATGCAGTAGGCAGCCCTTCTGCCTGTGGGGAGGGGTGGCTGGGCCAAATGGTGCGTGAGCAGCACCCAGGGAGTCTGTTCCAGTGTGGTGGAGTGCAGGGCAGAGTGCGGAGACCCGCACTGCTGGCAGCACCCCAGGTCTGGTGTGAGGAAGGAGGGGAGATTCCCCAGGGAAACCCCTGGATCCCAGCAGCAGGAGGGGGCAGGCATCACGAAAAAGGGAGAGAGAATATCTTATTCATCATCAATAACCGTGGGCTCAGCGCCCATTGGTGTCTGATGCCTCTCACTGTTTCCTTCCATCTTTCTCTGTCCAGTATGAGTGGCTTAGCTTCTAGTGCAGAGCTAGTCCACAATCTGCTGTATCATCTGTTCACTCTCTGTGGGGTCTGCCTCTCCTATTCAAGCCCTCCGTTATGCCCCATACAATAGCTTATTGCCACTGTATACATCCATGGTACGCCCACATCTTGAATGCTGTGTACAGACGTGGTCAGCTCATCTCACAGGATGTATTTGTATTGGAAAAGGTTCAGAAAAGGATACTGAGCTAGATGGACCTTTGGGCTGATCCAATATGGCCATTTTTATGTTCACCAAGAAGATCAGTTTCATTACCCCAATTTCAGATGGGGAAACTGAGGCAACATGGCTGTCCTAAGGTTTATCCAGCAGGTCATTGGCTGAGCTGGGAGTAGAAATAAGGTCTCCTGAGTCTCAACCTACTTTAGCTACTGTGCCAAACTGAAACCTCACGCAACTTTCTTCAGCATAAAATCTTGCTTAATAACCAGAGCCGAAAATGCACCACACCACACAGTTAAATTAGACAGCTAATAATTTTGGAATTGCTCATTGTATAAAGTTAATTATGCTCTTCAAATGTGACAGGCAAAGGTGAAAATAATGGTGGCTTATCCCATTTTCCTTCTATATCATAGTAAAAGAAGGCCTGAAGTAAGTTTTAATTTTTTTTCCTGCTTGGTTTTTACTTTACAAATCTCAGGAATGTGTAGTCTAACTTTCTCTACTTTTGTTGGCAGTCTCCTTGGATGACTAGAGAACTTGAGTGACTATTTTCTCAGGGTAAAGATACTGAATCATTCACCGAGTTCTCTTCTCCAAACTGCCAGCTGCAGGAGTTAAAACGTGTTTACAATTGTTTTCTGTTTGTTTTGTTGTAAAACAGTCTGATTCCAAGCCCCAGATTCTCCAAGGTCTCAAGGTACCTAAATCCCATGGGATCAAGTATCTGAGCCCAAATCTCTTCCCTTCCCAGTGGAGCCAGTTTAACATTACTGGTGATTATGGTGTCATAATCCCTGTTGATTTCCATCCCTCCATAGACGCTGCAGGGAAAGCAGGAAGAGACAAGGCCTGACCAGAGACCATGACAAACAAGAACCACCAACCAAAGCCAAATCAGGACAAAGTTCCAGTTGAACCAGATCTTCCAAAGGCCCTTCCAGGAGGGCATTAGCAGACAAGTACTTTGACTCTGGGTCTGGGCAATCCCTTCCCCAGGAGATCTGCCCACACAGGAGTCTGCAAACAGCCTTCTGCACAGCAGAGAACTGGCTGCACTGGGCTGGGTCTTCACCTTAGCTTCCCTGTCTGTGCCTGAGCTTTATGCAGTTACAGTGGGGTGAGGCCAGCTGACCCCACAGGGTTCTTGCTGACACCTTTCCTTGCCAATGTGGGGGCCCAGTTGCCCCATTACAATTGAGGTATTTCAGTTTAAATATATATTCCCAGTGGATTTAAATTACAATGAAGTAATAATGGAATCATAGAACTGGAAGGAAACTCTAGAGGCCCCTGAGTCCAATGTCCTGCACTCATGGGGGGACTAAGCGCGATCAGCCCATCCCTAACAGGTGTTTGTCTAACCTGCTCTTAAATATCTTCAGTGACAGAGTCCCCAACCTCCCCAGGCAATTTGTTCCAGGCCTTAACTCCCCTGACCACCTTAAGCTATGTCTGGTTTAAGGGAAGTATGAGTGTTCACCAGCATTGGCTCTGCTCAGTTGTTTCTGAATGCATGCCTGTGGCTAAGCTGGCACCACTTAGGCAAGCCCTCAGGGTCATTTCCTAGCCCGAGCCAGGAAAAAATTAGCTGGGATTTCAGGATGATACCAAGCTGGGAAGGGGACATCTTCAAGATCACGAAAGTGAAGAAGACGGAAATGACGGGTCTCTTCCTAGATAGCAGGGCGATGATGAAATGGAACAGTCATGACCAAGATCTAATCTCCCTTTGGCATTTGTCACATCATTTCATTTCTGCAAAGCTTCCGTTTGTTTTTGCTGTGATCACTGAGGCAGATACACAACAGAGTTTGCAGCCAAGTGGCACATCAGGGGAGCAGTGGAGGAAGCAGCTGCTGGAGTTCTACCTGCCTTGGAACCAGACTGGGACTCTTAAGATGGAGGAAGAGCTCATCTGGCTCAAAGACTGGCGTTCAGCTACGTGGCAGTGTCCAGGCTCCCTCCTCATAACTTGTCAACCCTCTTATCCTGCAGATTTCTATTCCAGACTACTAGTTCTGAGCTTCGTTGCAAACCAAGTGCAAGGCTTTGTCTGCACTAATGAATAGAAATGTTTGTAGCTGGTTCAAACCCACTTAAGCACAAACAGTTGAAGGCATTCACACTAGCCATGAGGAATCAGTTTCAGTTTTGACCCATGCCACACCAATCTGCTACCTGTCTCACAAGTTTCCTGGCTAATCTCCCAAAAGCAATGCATGCTGGGAGATGTCACAAGGCCACTGCAGTACTTGAAGAGGACTAATTGAACTGCATCAGCTTGTCTGTGTCATCACTAGCTCTGTATTATTTCACTGCGAAGCAGTTCAGCTTCAACTGGCTGCTGTAAGGTGGCCTGTTCAAGCAACTAACTTGATCTTTAGATGTATATTTGTAGGTGTGCAAGATATTCTAGGTTCTTTAAGAGTATTCGTTTTTCTAGGGTAGACCAGGCACAAGGATCAGGCCCTTAATTCGCACTAGCAAAATCCTGTTCATTTTATTTTCATAATGGACAACATTTCATTTCCCAAGAGGTTTTTGATAGTTAAATTTGGCCCAGAGGGTTTCTTCTGCTCAGGTCCAAGGCTGGTGTTTCCATGGTGTAGCATGTGACCAACGAACACAGTATGTGGCCATCTGGGAGCAAGGCAAAGCTGTGTTAGGAACAGAGATGAAGCAGAGATTGCACCAGATGCCCCTTCTCTGGGCATCAGAGTTATGCCGATGGTGAATTTGGACCAGTGTTTCCCTCCCTAAGGAGCCTATCAATCCAGACCGGTGGGCCACCCTGCCCTGTTAGAGATGAAGTCTTAGAACGCTGGGCTTCAGGTGGCATTAGCTCCTCTTTGCTTTGTAACCAGGCCCTTTACAATGTGAGAGAGTTTGGACTGTTCAGCTCCTTGCCTAGACATTCTACCATTCCCAGCACTCAGAACATGATGGCAGAGATCCTGGGGCCATACGGAAAGGCCTATCCCCAGTGTAAATCAGAGCTGCTTCAGAGCTGTTCTAATTTAGCTCAGATGTCAATGGCCCTGAGCAGGTCGCTCTGGCAGCTGGGAATCACCAGGTAATGGAGACATCCTGGCTGCAATGGAGACAAGATAGGGTGGGGGAAAATAGCAGAAAATGTGGAACTGGTAGAAATGCTAAATGACTTTGTTTCAGCTTTTGCAAAAAAAGATTAGCAGTGAGCATAGTGAATACCAGTGAAAGTGAGGCTAAAACAGGGAAAGAACAAGTTAGCTCCAGAAGATCATCTAAGGAAGTGGCTCTTACCCACAACAGCTCATGACCTAATAAATCTGTTAGTCTTTAAGGTGCTACAGGACCGCTTGTTATTTGTTAGACAAGTTAGATGGCTTCAAGTCACCAGGGCCTGATTAAATCCATCCTAGAATACTTGAGGAGCTGACTGAGGAGACATCTGAGCCATTAGTAATTATCTTCAAAAAGTCATGGAAGACAGGAGAGGGTTCAGAGGACTGGAAAGGGAAAAATATAGTGCTCATCTCAAAAAGGGTGAATAAGGACAAGCCAGGGTTGATTTAAAGACCAGTTTGATTAATAGCTGGAAAGACAATGGATCAAAACTTGAGTAATAAATTTGCAGACACTTAGAAGATAATAAGGTGATAAGTGAACAGCCAGCATGAACTTGTCAAGAACAAATCATGTCAAACCAACCTGATGGCTTTCTTGGACAAGGCCACAAGCCGTGTGTGTGCGTGCGTGTGTGCAGGGTGGGGGGAAGCCGTAGATGTGGCATATGTATAAGATTTTGACACTGCCCTCCCTGTGGTGCAGGCAGAAAAGGAAGTAAACCCTCCTGCCACCATGTGCCAAGCCCCATAATCCCCCTGGGTCCTTTCCATCCACAGGACGGTTGGGGCAGCTACTGCGGGGCTCCTAAAAGCACGAGATGTGGGGCAGCTGCCCTGACTTGTCCTATTGACAGGACAGCTCTGGTTACTGCCAGTGACTTGAAAGTTTCTGTTGACGACACCGGAGGCGGCAGGCAGACAAGCAGTCACGCATATAGGGCATGTCATCAGAAATGGCAACCTTGCATTTTTTCTCCATTAAATTGACAGTTCATCACAGAGGAGGATGAGCACAAGCACATGAGCCACTGACTGCAACGCAAATGGGAAAACATTTATTTTCAGGTACTCCTTTCACTTCATTTTGCTCTAAACAGGGAGGCATTGTCTAATGGGGTGACCTTTATCAGAGAGGCATTGCTAAGGGATTATTCTTTCCCTTTCACTGAACAGCAGTGAAAATGTTTCAGGTCTCACAAATGTCTCTAAACTCTGATTTACTTTCTCCAGCTTCATGGGAGCAAGCTGGTGTCATGTTACTTACTCAGTCCTTACACAGCAGCCTTTCCACGTCATGGCTTCATGAGTCAGGATTTTCTGTCTGAAAAAGATCACGTAAAGGGTCTCAGACAAAAATTCCCCAGAGCCTAGCAACGGGAGCAGGCTGGAAGCCCTGATCATGGACTTGACTGAGAATGTCCGAATGGTGCCAGTGTGTGCCATGGTGGAGGCTTGCCAAGGGATTTCTGGCAGTCTTCCCTACTGGACAAAGGAAGTAACTGTCAACGAGATGGCCCATGACTCAAATGCTTTGATAATTGCTTCTCAAGCAGCGTATGTGAAACTCCACAAAACTGCAATACAGCTAGACGGAAATGTAAGGGGTGGGTTTGCTGATGCAAGGATGCCTTTGAAGTCACTGTCTATGAACTGTTTGCAGTTCAGTTTCCTTCAACACTAAGGAAACTCCAAGGGTCTGGTGTGTGTTGTTGTTGTTGGCAGAAAACTTCAGGCTCTGCTAGCACATGCAGTGATCTTAGAGAAACACGCAGACAGCCCATTACTGACTGATTCAGCTTCATTACATCAGGGTCTTTACTGTGTTATACCTTAATGCTTCCTGCTTTCTGATGGCAGGAAATTTGGTTCTGTGTACATTTGAAATTGTCACAGGCTTTTAATTCTTTGCTTCCTCTCCTGACTGAAGTATAATCCTTAATGCTCCTTCTTCTTTGCTGGCTCTCAAAGTACTTTGTAAAAACGAGGGCCCGTATCACCCCCATTTTACAATGGAGAAGCTGAGGCATCAGTGGCTGGAGAGCAGGACCGGGGCGACAGCTTGTAACTGTGGCCTAGCATTCCCTTACTGTGTGATCTTCAATGAAGGCTGCTTGGAAGACTCCATGGACTTCTCTGGAGTGGGGTTGGCAAGTACCAGGTTGTCTCCCCCACCCAAAACTTGCATGTGGCACTGACACATCCTTCTACATAGTCATTGTCTCTGTGAGAGTCACTGGGACCTCAGACCTGCTCCTTAGCTTGCTACAAGAAGGTGCTTCAGCACCTCAAGGAGCCTCAGTCACAGCCCCAACTCTTGATGCTGTCTTGTGGCTCCAATTCCTTTGGCAGAGGCTGACGATGCAGACCCTCCTTGGCACCCCTCAGAGAAGATATTGCGTAGTTAGCAGGAGTCAATGGGAAACAACTGATTCCTTACAGGCTGAATGTTCAACCCCTCCCACAGTCCAAGCCCACGTGCAAGCCCCACAAAAACCAGTTACCTGCTTTGTAACTGCTTTTCTCTGAGACATGTTTTGTGTGTGCTTCTCATCACGTGCCTGAGTGCCGGAAAATCTCCCTCTGTAGTATCTGGAGGGGCAGGCTCCAGTACCCCCTGGAGTGGGCACACATGCTGTGCCAGCCCCCTTCCCTTCTCAGTTCCTTCTTGCTGGAAATTCCAGACAGACAGGAGAGTGGGGTGTGAAGTGGACAACAGCAACACATCTCGAAGATCGCCAGTTATGGAAACAGGTCACTGTCTTTTCTCCTTTCAATACTTGTTCATGTCCACTCAGCATAGGTGACTCCCAGCAGTATCTGCGGAGATGGGTAGGAGTTCTAGGCCATGCTGACAGCAGCACCGCTCTGCCAAACCCAGCATCATTCCTGGCCTGTGGCATGATGGCATAGAAGAATGTGAACATATGCACCAAAGGTCAGATCACAGCCTTGCAAATGTCCTCGGTGGGAATATGGGCCGGGAAGGCCATCACAGAGGCCTGTGCTCTGATGGGGTGCATGCTCACCACTGGAGACATTGGCACCCCTGGCAACTCACAGCCCATTCGGATGCAGGTTATCCAGTTAGAGCGCTTCTGTGATGGCACTGGGACATCCTTCATCCTATCAGCGTATATGACAAACCACTGGAACAACTTGCCAAATGGCTTTGTCCATGCCAGGCAGAAGGTGAGCGTGCGCCTGCCATGTCAGGCAGGCAGGCAGGCAGGCACCTTTCCTTCTTGGTTTTATGTGATTTAGGGTAGAAGACTAGGAGGAAGATGTCCTGACCCATGTAGAAAACAGAGACCACCTTGGGAATGGGGCCAGGTTTGGCTGGAGTTTCACCTTTTCCTTAAAGAAGACAGTATAAAGCAGTGATGATTGGCTCTGTACAACAGGAGTCCATGCAGTGTGTCTCAGTGATGTCAGGGACAGATGGAGGAGCAGGTCTCCTTTTCCACACCTGCAGCAGCCAGAAGGCCTAAGGAAAGCTGAGATCCCTCCACAGACAGGAAGCCACAAGGTGCGGTGGGGGCAGAAGGTTCTATTAACACTGGTTGTAAATTTCCCCACCAAAACTGTTTTTGGATAGAAAACTGGGTTTTAGAATAACGAAGACTTTTCATAAGAAGTCCCTCTTTCTGCAATATTTTTTTTTAGAGACACTGAACCCTGAGATCCAGAGTATTTAGCCTGTGATACGCTACCACAGATCTTTATGGGAGTTATGGTTCCGTTCTCACATGAAACCTGTTCTCCTTTCTGGGCTGGGCTTCCAATTCAGACTACATCTGCCACTGGGCTGCACTGCCATGTGCCTGCCATGATGTACTGTCTCCCCTCACCAACAGAGGAGCTGCAGCCCAATCAGAGCGTCTGGACCGTAATGGAGAATGGGGACATGAGACACTGGAAATACAACTCCCGTGAGGCGATAGGGTGACCTTTTGGAATTTTAATATATTGGTTTGAGATTTTTTTCATGAAAAACTTGAAATTTTCTGTGGTAATTTGTTTTCCAGCCAGGTTTAGTTTCTCCCCTTTGTTTCTTAGGCCTGGATGACAGGAGTGGGGGCATCAAATTTATCTCCCATCAGAGTCCGATGTCAAAAACAGTGCCCTCATAGGGATGCTAGTTCCTTCCCCCTTCTCAGCAGGGGATGGTGGGTACCTTATTAGGATACCAACCTGAACTTTGGTGAGTCCCAGCTTCTTCTTTCCTATCAGCCTCTGGTTAGGAGGGCTACTCCTTTAGTTAGGTGTATAGGGAGGTGGTCAGGTTTGTTTTGCTCATTCATGTGTTTGTTTTTCTCCAAGACCCACTGGCAGCAGAGCTGAAAAGTAAATTTCTGGTTCAGCTGAGGCTGGATGGGAAAGTTTCAATTAACTTCAATGAGACTATAAAATACAAGAGAGCTGGACTGGCCTACTTGAACCGGAGGAAAAGAGGCAAAAAGGGTCCTTGATTTCAAAAAGGCCCCAGCAGCTTTCATCTGTTCACAGAGCCCAAGAACACGCCTCAGCTGAAATCAAAGAAAACAAAAGAACAGGCGGCTCTTTGCAAAGAGAATAGCTCTTTGTGGAGGCGGTGGTAGCAGAGTGAGGCCCAGCCAGGTCTGTACACCACTGCGAGACAAAAAGCTATTTAAAAGACAAGTGTAAGCAGGATCTGAAGGAATGCTAACACTGCAGCTAGCGGAAACGGGAGAGAAGCCCGGTGTGTGTCCACGTAAATGCCGTTCGCTCCTGTTTTGCTTAGATTTGTTAGCTATTCAGCACACAGAGTGGGATTTTGCTCCCTGTAATCACCTTAACTTGTGATCCAACCCCAGCTATGTTTGTATAATGAACGCAGGGACAGCTGAACTACCATTACCAACGCTTGTCGTGTCGTGGGAATGCAGAGGAGTAGGACTCTGCTACATAGTTCCAAAGGGAAGGGCTCACCCTTAGCAGAGACAACCTCGCTAAGCCTCCGCTTTCAGCACCCTCGGGCTATGCTTACGGGGGCAGTGTGGGGTGGTTGCTTGCCCTGCCTTGCTCCCGAGGGCCCCAGAATCACCCTCAGGGCTGCACGGCCCACTCAGGCCCCGGCGGCCTGGGTGCAGTGCAAGGTCTTCCCGGCCCCCGGGCAGGCCCTGGGGGCCCAAGTTCCCCCTGCCTCAGGCTCGCAGGGTAGGGGAGCTCAGGCCCACCTGCTCCACCAAGCTCCACCCCAGGGCCTTGTTGCTGGTGGGTGTGTGGCCCCAGCCCCAGCTCAGCAGGGATCCCCACCACAACACCCCCAGTACCTGGGTTACCTTCACGGTCCCCACCCTGGGCCGCTTCCTACCCCGTTCCTGGTGTGGCCCATCGCCTCCGCTCTGGTCTTGCCCCCTGCAGCCGCCCCTGCCATGCACTGCTGCTCCGGTGGGGGCTGAGACACTCGCCGCTGCCCCTCAGGCAGCTGTAGCGGTTGCCGCCGTTGCCCAGTCGTTGCTCTGGCTGCCCCTCAGGTGGCCATAACACCCAGGCTTCCGCAGAAGCTCCTTCTCCCCACTGGTCAGCCCCAGCCACCAGGCTTCTCCAGCCTTTATACCTGGCCCACAGTTGGAGCATGCCCAGCAGAGCCTTGGGGGCGGGGCCTTTTCCGTCCAACAGGCCTGGGTCTCAACCCCCTCCTCAGTGCAGGGTTGGTATGCCCCATCACACCCCTCCTCAGTGCGGGGTTGGTATGCCCCATCACACCCCTCCTCAGTGCGGGGTTGGTATGCCCCATCACACCCCTCCTCAGTGCAGGGTTGGTATGCCCCATCACACCCCTCCTCAGTGCGGGGTTGGTATGCCCCATCACACCCCTCCTCAGTGCAGGGTTGGTATGCCCTGTCACACCCCTGCTCAGTGCTGGGTTGGTACGCCCTGTCACACCCCTGCTCGGTGCTGGGTTGGTACACCCCGTCACACCCCTGCTCAGTGCTGGGTTGGTACGCCCTGTCACACCCCTGCTCAGTGTGGGGTTGGTACGCCCCATCACACCCCTGCTTGGTGCAGGGTTGGTATGCCCCATCACACCCCTGCTCAGTGCGGGGTTGGTACACCCCCATCACACCCCTGCTCAGTGCTGGGTTGGTACGCCCCGTCACACCCCTCCTCAGTTCTGGGTCGGTATACCTCATCACACCCCTGCTCAGTGTGGGGTTGGTACACCCCCTCACACCCTTGCTCAGTGCGGGGTTGGTACGGCCCATCATGGGCTGGGGGTGTGGGGAGGACTATTTTGGGGTACTCTGGTATCCTGAAACAGCTGCCCTGCAGCTGTGCAATGGGCACCTGTCTTTTTGAACTAACGGGTATACCGTTTTGACATCCCTATACACTTCACTGCAGGAGGGGTAAGGGATGCCCCAAAATAGCACTTTATTTCAACATGGCCCCCTGTACACAGCCCCCCATGCCTTAGCCTACTGCGAAATTGACTAGAAATAAGCTGCACAAATTGTGTAGCCTATTTCGAGTTTAGGCTGTCGCATAGACACAGCCTAGGAGAGAGCGGGACTGAAGGAAGGCCGTTCTGGTCAGGAAGCTGCATAGCATCCCTTGCCTGCACTGGTTTGACCTGTCCCCTCTTCCGAAGAACAGAGCCAAGGAACAGAGCTAAATAGGCAACATCAAGAAGCTTTCTTATGTTAACTGTGCTGGAGTTTTGTTTCTTCTGTTCAGCTTGCTCAGAGTTGAAATCGTTTGATGGGGAGAAGTCACAGCTAAGAAGTGAATAGCAGTGGATGGTGACTGATGGGTGGCAGTGGAGAGATGAGACAAGAGACCAGCAGAATGGCAGTAGCGTGATGAGCAGCCAGCAGTATGCCAGGAGAGAAGCATAAGGAATGGCCAGCAGGGTGGCAGCAATTAGGAAGAAAACGAGTGACCAGCAGAGGGTGTAAGTTGTTTCTTTACCTCCCTGCCTTCGGGATGTGAGGTGAATTCTGCAGGGGCACCTCTGAACTCTGGGTCTGCTCAGCCCAAGGGCAGCGACCGTGAGTGGGATGCAGAGAAGGGTTGGGAATGTGACGGGAACATTTAGACTGCTGAACTTAAGAATCTGGGAGAGAAAAAAGATACTGCCCAACCCACCAACAGTGGGACTTTTACTCCTGGTTTTTGTTCATGACTGTTTGTGGGTTTTTTCCCAAATTAATCCCAAGTTGCTTCCCTCCCGTTTATTAAAAGTTCCTTTCCTTCATTCAGACTCTGCACTTGTGAGGGGGAAGCATTGCCTCTCTGAGGCATCCAGGAGTGGTGTGTGAATTTGCCAGTTACTGGATGGGGGCTTGAGTCACTTCAGTGTTGGATGGGCAGAGAGGAGCTCCTAAAGGTTGAACCTGGCCCTGGCTGTAGCTGGTTCCACCTGGTTTTATTCCTGTTCTCTGTGTCAAAGCCATTGGCCTGTCCCTTGCTGGTGGGGGAGAGAGAGGCAACTGTCTAATTTTAACTGGAGGTACTCACATACTACAGTAATGAAGGAAAGAGTCTCAAAATATGAAGCATCTTCTGTGATGCCGGCTGCTTGAGCATAAATGCTCTTCCAGTGGCCTGGTGGAGATCAAAGATCAGGCAATTGCATCTGCATGCATGTGGCAGGAAGCAGTGTGAGGATATGCCAAGACAGATCTAGAGAGCTAGATGAGTATGGGCGGGGGGCGGGGTGGAACTAGAGGAGTATGGATGACAGATTAGATTCAAGGTGTGTTTGAAATGTGACTTCCCATCACTGGGAACCAAACATATTGGTTCCTAAGATCAACCTGGGAAAGAGAATGTGGGATGGCTAGCCAAGTGATTCCTCTAAAGCAGCAGGTATCTAAACTTTGTGAATGCACCTAACCACTAGGCCAAAAACTGCTTGAGTTGACATAGTTTTATAAAACTAATGCACAGAAGCAGAATGGCTGTCCACGCTTGTACCTTCCTTCCCAGAGAGACTACCTGCTGATCAAGGGTCAGACATCTGAGTGCCTGAGTGTCTTAGGAGCTCCGACCCTGAGCTCATCAGCTACAAGCACTGGTGGATGACATCCCCTGGGCTCACCTAGCAGTTGCAGAATGGCTGGAGAACTGACCATGTTTGGCCCTCAGAACCCATTTCAGACACTTCTGCTCCAGGGCCAGTGGCTAAGACATTACTGGAGTATCCTGAAAATGCAGAAGTGCGTGCTCTGGGATGAGAGACCAGCTTCTGTTCTCGGTTACCCCAGTGCAATACCCATGCACTTCCAATAAAGAACCCGTAGTAAAAGGAAGAGAACACAACATGGAATTGTTCTGAAGGGAACATCAAAGTTGCATGTACAGGCCACTGCCCTTTATACATATTTCTTTCAGGATCTTTTCTGGGGCAGACCTGATTCCTTCCAGTTTTATGCTGGAATAATACCAGTGACCTCCATGGAGACACTCAGGATTTACATCAAGGTAAATAAGTGCAGAATTTGGATTGTTGCTTCTGATCTTGGACCTCACTGCAGTCACAATGTTCTGCTCTGTGCATCTAAAGTGTCTCCAGTTTCAGCTGATCAAGCCCAGGGGTGGTCAAGTTTTTGCAATGAGGGCTAAATGGCAATTTTCTACATATTCCGGGGCCGAACACAAAATAACCTGAACCCCTCCGCTCTCCATCCTCAGGCTTAACCCCTCTCCACCCAAAACCTGCCCCCCCACATCCCCAGGCTTAACCCCTTTCAGCCCCAAACCCTTCCCCCATCCCCAGGTTCAACCCCTCTCAGCCCCAAACCTGCCCTCCCATCCCCAGGCTTAACTCCTCTCAGCCCCAAACTCACCCCCTATTTCCAGGCCTAACCCCTCTGAGCCCCAAATCTGCCCCTCAACTGCAGGATTAACCTGCCTTCTGATGATGAACTCTGGGTGCTGCTGCTGCTCCTCTGCTACATAAAAAGGATTCGTGGGCTGGATTCTGGTCCATGGGCCACATATTTGCCACCCTGATCTAGCCTCCTTTACCGAGGGGAGTCCTCAGATAGTGGACAGATGTATGCCACCTATGTCTCCCACCTCCTAGCAGTGTGCAGGGAGCATGGTCAGGGCTCTCCCATACCGTGGGAATCCTGTAGTGCAACACCATCACTGGACCTAACCATGTTAATTACAAGATCAGGGGCTCATTCTCCTGTAGCTTGACCAATATTATATATGCCATCATGTGCCAGCAGTGCCCCTCTATAGTGTACATTGGACAAACCAGGCAAACGCTTTGCCTAAGAATGGACACAGAGCAGACATTAGGAATCTCAATACACATAAGCCTGTCAGTGAGCATTTCAATGGAGAGGGCCATTCTGTTAAAGACCTGAGAATATGCATCCTAAAACAAAGACACTTTAAAAGCAGATTACACAGGGAGATTTGAGAACTGGGGTTCATACTCAAATTTGACACATTAACGCTTGGTATGAACAAAGACAGAAATTATCTCACGCATTACAAGGACTGCTTCCCTTCCTTTGATGTTCGTAATTATCTCAAGACACTTGCCATCCTCCACCCCCACCCTTTCCGTTCTATGCATTTGACTTGTCAGTTTTTATTGCACTTTTTTTTTTTTGATTTCTGGGCTATATAACTGTCTGGACTGGAAGTTCTGGAGATCTGAAGAAGTGGGTCTGTCCCATGAGAGCTCATCACCTAACAAATCATTTGTAAGTCTTTATAGTGCTACATGACTGATGTTTTGTTTTGTTAGAATACAGACTAACACAGCTCCTTCTCTCTGACTGTTCACCATGGGGTTAACTGGCCATTAGCAACTGTCATAGGATAGAAAAGCCTTCATCTTTTTATTCAGTTGCAGTCAGTTACATTTACAAACCCAGTGAAGAGAATGGGACTGAAAAGGTCTTACCAAGGGAAGGATGTGACCTACATAACTGCCACAAGAGCTGGTGATTCAAGAGGAGCCCAGCTCAATTCTCAGAGCCTTGAGAGTAGGGCAGGGTGAGTCAGAAGTTCTTCCATTTTTTTTATGCGTAAACTGAACTCATCTGCTCTGGGATCCTTGTTCAGTAGGGAACTGGATGCCATTTTATTATTATTAGTGCTGCAGTAGCTCCTAGAGGCCACAATGAAGACCAAAGCCCCACAGTGCCAAGTACTGCACAAACACATGGGCTGTGTCTGCACTGGCACAAAACTTTGAAATGGCCGTGCAAATGGCCATTTCGAAGATTACTAATGAGGCGCTGAAATGCATATTCAGTGCTTCATTAGTATGCCGCCGGCCACGGATCTTTGAAATTGCTGTGTTTTGGTCCCGCGCAGCTCATCCAGACAGGGGTCCTTTTCGAAAGGACCCCTCCAACTTTGAAATCCCCGGATTTCTATCAGCTGATAGGAATGCATGAGATATCAGCTAACAGGAATAAGGGGATTTTGAAGTTGGTGGGGTCCTTTCGAAAAGGACCCCTGTCTGGATGGGCTGTGCAGGAGCAAAATACAGCAGTTTCGAAGAACTGTGGCCCAGTGGCATGCTAATGAGGTGCTGAATATGCATTTCAGCACCTCATTAGTAATCTTCAAAATGGCCATTTGCACAGCCATTTCAAAGTTTTGTGCCAGCGTAGATGTAGCCCGGGTGACAGTCCCTGCCCCAAAGAGCCTGAACTCTGAATAGGCAGAACAAAGCGATTCACTCAGGGTCACTGCAATGGGGTGCACTCACCTCTTGTGGGCACTCCATTTCCGTGCCCATGCCTGCACTCTCTCTTGGCTTGTGGTGGGTGTTTGGTGACTCAGCCCTCCAGCCGGGACACACATTGTCTGTGAGATAAAAGCAAAGCAGACTCTTCCAGGATACAAGGCTGACAGGCGCCTCTTGCAGGGCCTGCTATAATGTCCCACTCAAGCTTTCCCTGCTCCAATATAAAGTAGTGCCTAATGCCTTTGCCCTCTCAGGGCCTTTCTGGGTGCAGCTTCCCAGCTGGACCACTAGTTCAGTTCACCTTCTGGTATGTCAGTATTGTCCCGGCCATTTTCCCAGTGGCTAGTCAGAGGGACCTGAGACAACTCTGTTCCAGGTCCCAGCCCAGAGGCCCTGTAGATAGCAGCCATTCACCATGTTCCTTTAAACACACTGCTGCTGCTACAGTTCCCCAGGCCATTTCCCCACAGCTCCAGTGCATGTTTCATCCTTGTGGAGTCTCAGCAGCCAGCCTGGGGCATCACCTGCTCTCCTGTTCTAGCAAGGAACTGAACTCACTTTGGCCCTACAGCTCTTATACAAGAGAGCTGGGGCCTGATTGGCTGTTCTGGGTAGCACATAAAACACTTTGACTTCCCTTTTCTGGGGCAGGGTGCAGAAGGGCCACGAGAGGGCCTCAGGGCCTCATCCATCCCATCACACCCCTGCCCCTCAGATAAGGTGTCCAAAATGGCCAACAAACTCACTGGGCCGCTGGGCAACATGCGGGAAGGGGGCAGCTGTGCACCCCCACAAGGGGCAGAGCTGGGAACTAGCCTCCCCCAGACAGTCCTCAGCAGCACCTGGAGTGTGCTGCATGGGGCTCCAGTGGGCTCCGGGCTCCCAGCTGCAGCCACTTCCACAGTAGCAACAGGGACGTCTGGGCACCTCAGGCCCTTTTGAATCACTGGGGCCCTGGCAGTTGTTCCCTTTGACACCTTGTCCACAGGCCTGCCCAGGCTCCAGTGTGCCAGGGCTCTCCCTTGCTGGCCTCTTTTGCCAGGGAGCTTTAGTAGTCCTTGCCATAGCTGTCCAGGGCTTCTCTTCCAAGCTGCTCTACCTAGAGAGATTTGGCACTCTCTCACCACAGTGGATCAGGGTCTTCTCCCTCAAGCCTTTCTACCTTGAGAGCTATTTACTTTCTGCCCTGCTTCCTCAGGCCACTTCTCCCCCAGGCCCTTTTATGTGGGGAGCTTTTGTACTCTTTACTCTTTTTTACCAGGGTTCCCTTCCAGGCGGCTCTACCTGTAGAACTTTTAACCATTCCCTTGCCCAGTTAGTCAGGGTCCCTCTCAGACCTCTTTGTCTGGAGAGGTTTTCATTTTTCATTTTCCCTGGGAGCTCCTTCTAGTCAGGGCCAACCTATTTCAAAGATGAGCTCAATTAAAGTTAACTTTAGACATTTTCCTCAGCCAAAGTGTGTGAGTGGGGTCTTCATGTTTGGCTGACATTATGAAGTTCACCAGGTCCTTGCCAATATCCTTATCTTCCGCCGAGAAATATGAAGTGGTCAAAGTGCTCTTTCTATAGGTACCCCATATGGTTCACATAACTCTCCAGACTCATTGGATCTCACTGTACTCAATTTGCAGAGTCAATTCTCAGAGCAGACCTTTTTAAACAAAAAGACACAAGGAAAACATCTTTTCAGCAGCAGCAGTCTCCTGGCTACCTTGCAGATTCTCAAGGTTAAGGTATTACAGCTCATATTTAGTACCACTGACTGGATGCTTGAGTGAACTGCACATTCATGGCTCAGGCACTAGTCACAAGTCTAAACAGATAATAGCGGAATTCAAAATACTAGCTTTATTTCCTATTGATACTATTTTCCTTTGAGCATTTTCAGCAGTTTTACTCTAGGTCTGTGAGAGAAAGAGAGAAAGTATGTGTGAAATCTGAGGCCACTTCACTGTATCAAGGACTTTGGTTTCCTGTTGACAACCCTCCACTTTCACCAGCACAAATATCCCCTCCCTGTACCTCCCGTAAAACACCTGAGTATCATGAAAAGAAAATGTCATAAAAGGAAATTACGTTGCCTTTATAAACCATAGCAGTCTGACTTTATGTGCACTGGCCTTTGGGGCAGATCCTGTGCGGTTAAGAGTGTTAATTAATGTTAGCTGTAGTGATGATATATTTAAGGACACATGCTCTCAGAGGCACCTCATTCACGAGAGAATCCATTAATACTGAGCTATTTAAAGTGCATTAGCTGGGCCGATAGAACAGTGCTTTAGAACACAGGCCTTGGAGAACAGGGTAATAATTCTCCCTTTCCAAGAGAAGGGCCTTGAGTGCATTATTATCAAATATTATTTGTATTACAGTAGTACTTACAATGCCCTCCTGAGATTGTGCTAAGTCAAAGAAAAACGTTATGTAGGGAAAGAGCAACGAAGGGTCCTGTGGCACCTTATAGACGAACAGAAAAGTTTTGAGCATGAGCTTTCGTGAGCACAGACTCGCTTCATCAGATGCTGGGCTTGGAAATCTGCAGGGCCAGGTATAAATAAGCCAGAGCAAGGGTGGGGATAACAAGGTTAGCTCAGTCAGCAAGGGTGAGGCTTACTACCAGCAGTTGATCTGGAGGTGTGAACACCAAGGGAGGGGAAGCTGCTTCTGTATTTAGCCAGCCATTCGCAGTCTTTGTTTAAGCCTGAGCTGAGGGCGTCGAATTTGCAGATGAATTGTAGCTCAGAAATTTCTCTTTGGAGTCTGGTCCTGAAATTTCTTTGCTGTAGAATAGCTACTTTTAAGTCTGCTACTGTGTGGCCTGGGAGATTGAAGTGCTCTCCTATGGGTTTTTGTATATTACCATTTCTGATATCTGATTTGTGTGCCTTTATTCTTTTACGTAGAGACTGTCCAGTTTGTCCGATGTATATAGCAGAGGGGCATTGCTGGCACATGATGGCATAAATTATATTGGTAGATGTGCAGCTGAATGAACCCACGATGGTGTGGCTGATCTGGTTAGGTCCTGTAATGGTGTTGCTGGTGTAGACATGTGGGCAGAGCTAGCAACGAGGTTTGTGGCATGGATGGGTCCCTGAGTTAGAGTGACTGTGGTGCGGTGTATAGTTGCTGGTTAGGATTTGCTTCAGGTTGGCAGGTTGTCTGTGGGCAAGGACTGGTCTGCCTCCCAAGGCCTATGAAAGTGGGGGATCATTGTCCAGGAGGGGTTGTAAATCCCTGATGATGCGCTGTAGAGGTTTTAGCTGAGGACTGTAGGTGATGGCTAGTGGTGTTCTGTTGGTTTCTCTCTTGGGCTTGTCCTGTAGTAAGAGGCTTCATGGCACACGTCTGGCTCTGTTGATCTGTTTTTTCACTTCCTCAGATAGGTATTGCAGTTTCAAGAATGCTTGGTAGAGATCCTGTAGGTGTTTGTCTCTGTCGGAGACAATGGATCGTGGGGTGTGTCTGGGATGGAAGCTGGAGGCATGAAGGTAGGCATAGCCGTCAGTGGGTTTATGGTACAGGGTGGTATTGATGTGGCCATCATGTATTAGCACCGTGGTTTCCAGGAAGTGGATCTCCTGTGAGGACTGTTCCAGGCTGAGGTTGATGTTGGGGTGAAAGTTGTTGAAGTCCCGGTGGAATTCCTCCAGAGTCTCCTTCCCATGGGTCCAGATGATGAAGATGTCATCAATGTAGCGTAAGTAGAGATGGGGTGTTAGTGGACGAGAGCTAAGGAAGCACTGTTACAGGTCAGCCATAAAAATATTGGCATATTGAGGGGCCATGCGAGCACCCATAGCTGTGCCGCTGATTTGAAGGTATATATCGTCGCCAAATCTGAAATAGTTGTGTGTGAGGATAAAGTTACAGAGCTCAGCCAGCAGATGTGCTGTAGGATCATCAGGGATACTGTTCCGGACAGCATTTATTCCATCTTTGTGTGGGATGTTGGTATAGAGAGCCTCTACATCCATGGTGGCTACGATAGTGTTTTCTGGTAGGTCATCAATGTATTGCAGTTTTCTCAGGAAGTCAGTGGTGTCTTGGATGTAGCTGGGAGTGCTGGTGGCATAGGGTCTGAGGAGAGAGTCCACATAACCAGACAGTCCTTCAGTGAGAGTGCCAATGCCCGAGATGATGGGGCATCCAGGATTTCCAGGTTTGTGGATCTTGGGTAGTAGGTAGAATAGCCCCGGACGGGGCTCTAGAGGTGTGTTGGTATCAATCTGTTTTTGTGCTTGTGTAGGGAGTGTCCTGAGCAGATGGTGTAGTTTCTTAGTGTATTCCTCGGTGGGATCTGAAGAAAGTAGCCTATAAAATTTGGTATTGGAGAGTTGTCTGGAAGCCTTCTTCTGGTAGTCAGACCTGTTCATGATGACAGTAGCTCCTCCTTTATCTGCCTCTGATTATAATGTCAGGGTTGTTTCTGAGGCTGTGGATGGCATTGTGTTCTGCACGACTGAGGTTGTGAGGCAAACAATGCTGTCTCTCCACAATTTCTGCCTGTGTGTGTCGGCGGAAGCATTCTATATATAGGTCCAGACTGTTATTTCTACCCTCAGGAGGAGTCCACATGGAGTTATTCTTCTTGTGCTGCTGGGAGGGTGTCTGTGTAACAGTGTGCTGGTCAGTGTTGTGTTGAAAGTATTCTTTGAGTCTGAATATGTATGTAGGGAAAGATTGTCCTAATAGTTGTTTATCTAGCATTAAAGCAATGAATCTTATGAAAAAAATGTTTACAAAATGCCATGGTGTTTGCTGGACTCTAAATTAGCTCCACAGGAAGTTATCAATGTACAGGGAAATGTTTTTTTACCATACACACACAAAAAAATCTTTGTGATACACATTTAAGGTGAGATTTTAATAGAAAATGGGCATCCAAATCCATTACATGGCTTTAAAAACTTCAGCCCGTTTAAAGGAAGGGTATACTGGACATTTGACATGAAACGGCCTTGCAAAAAGGTCATGGAAGAAGTACCATCTCAAACACAAACTCCATGCTCCACCTGTACAATGATATTGAAAAATCTAATTGTATTCACTCACAGCTTCCCCAACCCCAAATTCACACAAGGGTGTGTGTAAATTTTTGCTGGGATTACTGTGCTTTGGATTAGGAGACCTTGACCACAATGACTTCAAGAATGCCGGCCCAGTGGGACGTGTCTAAGGGATGCAGTGTACAGCAACAGGCTACAACTGTTTATATGACCTGCTCTTTGAAAAGGAATGATAAGGACCACTGGAAATTAAAGCACCATTCAAAATACTACGATGGACGAGGAACATAGTTCTTGAGATATGATTTTATTAGTTGAACTTTACTGATGAAAAATATAGGGGAAATTCTGATTTCATTTGCATTCATGCAAATCTACAGGAATTCTTCAATGTCCTCTGGATGTTTAGAAATAGAAAGAATAGAATTTAGTCCTTAACTAATTGCTGAGGCACTATGAGGATCTGGTTTGTGATGCCACTGTGATAGCACTGTGCTTGGTAATAAAGAGCTCTCAATCTCCCATTGAAATCAGTGGCAAAACTCTCATTCTCCTATTCCCTTCAGTGGGTGTAGGATCTAATGTAAATAAACTCAAGCATCAGCTTTTCTTACCTACAGGAGGTTAAGTTTCATTTCTTCTTGCTGGTCTATTTTGAGTGCCTGAATTGATCAGATTAGAGAACTTTTTTTCAGATTAGCTCCCATGAGGCTGTGGAAATCCCTAAAAATTCTCCAATTTTCAATTGAAAACCACCTGCTGTAAGTGTGCTTTGTGATGCTGCAGACAGGTGTATCTGGTTACTGAGTACTAACTGTGAGTTATAGGTAAGGATGTGGTTCGAGACCCTCTTAATCACATTCAGCTTGAGTTCCTGGCTAAGTTGAGCTGCTTCTTGTCAAATGGTACCTGAGTTTCAGAGTGATTTTTTAGAAACAGCGATGACTCATACATGTCTCCTACCGGTGTAGGATTTCCACATGCATTTGATTAAAAGGCTTGTGGTCATGAAAGACCAAAAAGGGTTACCGCTGCTCACCAACTTTCTGAAAACCCTGAAACATTCACTTTTACTCTACTGCATTTCCCCAATATAGTCTCTTTTAAAAAAATAACTGGTTTGAAACGTTCACTGTAATTTGTGCCTCTTTGACAAATCAAAGGGAGAATGTTGTCTGTCATTCTCTGCATTACTCAGTTTTACCAGCCTGGATGTCACATTTTCTTGCTTTCTGGGTGATGGGGTAATAGTCTCCTCTCACTGCACGCACAAACAGAAAACTGTTACAAGGTAGTTTAGTTCTCCAAGAATCATGGACCTGGCACTGATGATTAACTTGTTTTACGTCAGGGTGTATCACAGTTGATGATGACTAACATGTTAACATCCATTATTGATAATTTAACTAGAAATACGGTTCAAACAAGCACAAGAGAAAGAGCTTTTAGCTTTAACTGGTATGACAGAATTTCTAATGAATAAAAATGTATATATAGATGGTTTGGACAACTATAGCTGGCAGTGGAGGGTCATTTCTTTATAATTTGAGGGTAATCAGTGGTTTTGGGAAAATGAGAATTGGAAAATACTGTGGAAATTCATCAATGCTGGATCAGCCTAGATCAGCAGGAACCAAAAGTCATTAACAAGTAATAAATGAATAGGGGACAATGTGAAATGAGTCAGTGAATCTTAGTCCAGCTGTGTTGTGGGCAAGTCTCCACATAACAAAAACAGAGACCCATAAGTGATTTCTGGGCTGGCAAAAAGACCAAGGACTGAACAGACAAGGAGGGTAATAAATTCCAGTTATTAAATTAGCTAGGGTTGATCCTGCTTTGGGCAGGGGGCTGGACTCAACTTTCTGAGGTCTCTTCCAGCCCTAAGAGTCTATGATTCTATGAATTAAAAACTACCAGGTTGACACACACCAGTGGAACATGTTATACATTTCCAGTGGGAAAATGAAAGGCTCCAGTTAAAATGTGTCGGTGAAACCAATTAAAAATAAACAGGACAAACGAGATTATAAAGAAACTTCTTTTGCTGCTTGTATTTGGTTATTGGGCAAATCAGCTAATTATTGAACATACCTGGTGCAAGTCCAAATTTACCAGCCACAAAATAGAAGGCCAGGCAAAAATTCAAATCCTTCATGTTTGTACTGTGGCATGGCAACTGGATTAGGCATCAGCCAGTAAAACCCAGTTGGATGCTGTTGCAGGTTCAGCAATGCTTGGTACCAGCAGGCTATTCTGTGGCCTACATATTTTGTACAGAAGGAAGTGGAAAGACAGCTGTGATATATATTTCCAATGTCATGCATGGTTCAGCTAGCTGCAGAGATGAGTTCAGTTGAGTATTCAGTACTGTTCAATGGCAGGTGCACTTTTACTCCTGTCAGGACAATCTAGTCTAGGTTCTGACTCATATAGGGGCCATTGCGGTCAGGCCATTTGAGATCTGTTGCTGGGCTTAAATGAGAGTCAGCCGGCAAGTTTGATCAGATTAGATTTCCCAGAAGATTTTTATATGGCCAATCAAAGGTTGCTTTGTCAGTTAAAAGACATTGTTGGATGTCTGAATCAGTTGATGGTGATGGACAGTTATGTGTCTTCAGAGAGGAACTAGATACACAACGTCTCTCAAACATCTGTCCCATCTCCATTGTTCACCATACACAGGATGACTTCTAAACACTATGGGCCAGATTCTCAGATAGTGCAAAGTGGGGTATTTTCCTAGACTTCCATGGAACTACTCTGATTTACACAAACCAAGGAACAGTCCCTACATCTGAGACCTTGCCTTCTGACAGCCCTTTGCTCCCACACCCCAGCTATCCAAAACTGGCTAGCATGCAATGCTACTCTCTTTCTGGTTCTTAGACTATGCTCATCATCATGGTATCTGAGCAGTTAAGACAGTGAAATCTTTGCTGTGGTGAGCTCTTGGTTCTTATCTTCATTGTTGTGCATGCTAGTAGCTCTTGCTCCCCACCACGATTATAAAGTAAAAACTTTTTCCCAAAAAGTTTTAAAAAAATCAGTATCATCAGGACTGGCCTCAGCTATTTACATTCCTTCCACCTCTCTATTATCTATTCACAGATTCTAGCACCAGAAAGGACCAATGTGATCATTGTAGATTGACCTCCTGTACAACACAGGCCAGAGAACCTCCCTGAACTAAGATTAAGCACTGGCAGTGCACTCAGGCTGTAGAAGACATAAAATACAGAGCCCTGACCCAAAACAGCAGAAAAATCACTTTCTGTTGCTTTGGATCCTCTTATATTTGATTTGGAGTGTAACCAGTGAGACTTTTAATTATTGTAATGTTTTAAGTGTGCTGTATGGTTTACAACAACAACTGGTTATAACCCCTTGGCATGAGGTGGAGTAATGCTTTAGAAAGAAATTAATCATATTATTATAGTAACCCTATTTGCACAGCCAGAAGAAACTATCAGTGGCATAAAATGTCTAGTTAGTTTATTTCCACAGACAATAGTGTACAGATAGATAAAACTTTCTTTTGAAAAATAAACCAAAACTATTCTCTGGAAATGGCAGGTTTGATGCCTTATGATTTTGCTGCTTGCAGACATCTGCACCTTAGAGCCTGAAATACTGCCTTTGATGCTGAGGACCAGGTTAGAGAATGGCAGAGAATGCAGTCAGAATGGGACTGTAACTCAGAGAAGTCACCCAGGAGGGATCATTGACCCTCAGTTTCAGAGCATCCAACAAGTATCTCTAATCTACTCTGCTGTGACAGTAGCTTTACTTGCTATCTCTATGCAATATAGGGTTTAAAACCAGAAGAGAGTGATACAATCTATGTGAAATATACATATATATACACTGTCTAGAAAGTTAAATATGAAAATAAAAGATTAGACATCTCTAAAAGAATGCATAAGGCATGTTACAATCATAATCAGTACATTCTGAACTGTCCTATACGTTACAGCAACCATCCTTTCCTGGCTGCTGGGAACAGGTGTACTGGCTCACTGACTTTCCTTTTCTTCCTTGACCCCATCATCTCTTCTTGGCTAAAGGCAAGGTCCAGGCTGTGTCCCTGCAAGAACCATCAGAGAAGGAAGTCATGCTCATAGCACAAACTGCTGTTGGGTAATTCTGAAGCAAAATATGAGACAAGAAAACCAAACTTAAAATCCCACATCCTACTTCAGGGATCCTTTAGGGTTTGGCTTGTTCAGCCTTGCTCTTTAGAAATGAAATCAGACAGGATGTCAAAACCAGGGTCCTGAACAACATGGGCTGGTTGCTTTCTGAAAACAGGAGGCTTGGCTTCTCAGACAGGGAACACATCTGGCAGCTGCTAAGAGCAGCATCCATTTCTCACTGCTGAAAAAAGATGCAGGGAACAGAGAAATCTTTGGGGACTTCAGTAGCCTTTGGGGTAAAACAAACTCTTGCCACTGACACATGTCAGAGGGGTACTCGTGTTAGTCTATAGCTTCACAAATAATGAGCAGTCCTGTGGCACCTTAGAAAGTAACAAATTTATTAGGTCATGAGCATTCATGAGCAAAACCCACTTCTTCAGATGAAAATGGAGTGGAAAAACAAAATCCAAGGTTTATATAGATGGGAGCAGGGGTAGGGGGAAAGGAAATTATGTGTCATGTGTAGCACCAATTAATGAGGCAGATTAAGTTGGATGTTTCTCATTTCTGCATATATCAAAGGGGGGGAAATTGCCCTTGTAGTGCATAAACCAGTTAAGATCTCTATTTAGGCCAAGGTTAAGTGTCTTAAACTTGTAAACGAATTCCAATTCAGATGTCTCCCTCTGGAATCATGGAGCAAAATTCTTTTGCAGAAGCATAGCTACTTTGAAATCCATGACTGAATGTTCAGGGAAGTTAAAATGATCATTTAGGGGTTTATGTATGTAATCATTCTTGGAGTCAGATTTATTCTTTGGTGCAGAGATTCTCTGGTTTGTGCAAGGTATGTGGCAGAGGGGCATTGCTGGCATATGATGGCATATACCACATTAGTAGATGCGCAGGTGTATGAGCCCCTGATGGGCTGATGTGGTTAGGTTGTGTGATGGCATCGTTTGTATGGATATGTCGACAGAACTGGCAACTGGCTTTGTTGCATGGATAGGTTTCTCATTTAGTGTTCCTGTGGTATGGTGTGTGGCTGCTGGTGAGTATTTTCTTGGGTGGCTGTAGTTGAGGACTGGTCTGTAACTCAAAGTCTAACAGAGTGAGAGATAGTTTTCCAAGATAGATTATTGATTGTCAATGATGTGCTGGAGGGATGAAAACTGGCGGCTGTAGGTGATGACAAGTGGTGTTATTTTCTCTGTTGGGCCTATTTTGAAGTAGATGACTTCTGGTACTCGTCTGGCTCTGTCAATCTGTTTATTTCCACAAGTGGGTAATTAAGTTTTAAGAATGCTTGATAAAGAGCATATAGATGTTTGTCTCTGGGGATTGCAGCAGATCTGGTTGTATCTTGCCACAAAATTCATCTAACCATCCAATCAAAGAGCCAAAGGATGGCATTCTTTATGTCTGCATAGACTAAACAAAAGGCATCTGAAAACTGGTGCATAGCAGGAGACGGATAGTGTACGTCTACATTGCAGTTAAACAGGCCCGCTGTTGTAGGTGTTGTATAAGCAGACAAGTTAGAGACTGTCCCTGCCCCCACAACCTTACAATAGAAATAAACGACACAGAAAATGGGTGGAAGGGAAGTCTTGCCCAAGTTCATCAGCAGAACTATGAACAGAAGCCTCCAGATTGCCAGTCCACTGCCTAATGTACTAGATCACACCACCTCTCTCTCAAGCATTCTTAAAACTACAATGCCCTCTTGGGAAAGTAAACTGACACCCCTCCCTCCCCTCAAACATCCTGTGATTCTATTGAAGGAGATACAACATGCTTGTGACCTACCAGTCAGCAGTGATGTGACTCCTATTCCTGCCATGGTGAGAACAGCCTATACAGCTGACTTGGAATCTGGCCCTTGATTCATCATCCAGCCAATGGAGGAATGTACTAATCAGATAGTTTTCCTTGGTACACCATTAGTATGTGATGACAAAGCAGATGGGACAAAGCAACTCCATTGGGAGTAACATAATTACCTGCTTGAAATGCCCAGTTCAGCAGCTAAATACAGACTTGGCAGCTGATCTAGAGATATGTTCATTGCTCAGGGCTGCCAACCTTCCAGGATTGTCCTCGAATCTCCAGGAATTAAAGGTTAATTTTTAGTTAATCATTTGATTCTACCAGGAACACATCCAGCCAGAATTGGTAACCCTGTATTTCTCCTTCCTTATGCAAAAATGTACTTCAGTGGGAGTTTTACTGACTTAGGTTTGATGCTTGGGCTAAAGCATAGCTGCCTCACACTGATATTTTCTATTATTAAACCCAGGTACAATATTAGTTCTTCATCGCTATGATACCTGATTAAATTTTTTCATTTTGTTTTTGCTGTATGTGTTGCTGGCTTTTTGTTTTGTGTTTTTTTAAATCTGAAAACAATTTTTTTAAAAACTATTTTCATAAGTGTTCCACATACAAATATTATTGTTTGGTGTTCTGCAGTCTCAAAAAGTTTAAGAAACACTGTCCTAGGCTACTCAAAGCAGCCCGCTGCTGGGGCCCTGTACTTCTCAGCACCACACGCTGCTTGCGCGTGAGGGAGACCTTGCATAGTGCCCATGCTCCCCAGCATAATTGTTGCCACTCCTAGGCCGTGTCTGCACTAGCCCCAAACTTCGAAATGGCCATGCAAATGGCCATTTTGAAGTTTACTAATAAAGTGCTGAAATGCATATTCAGCGCTTCATTAGCATACGGGCGGCTGCGGTGCTTCAAAATTGACATGCCTCGCCGCTGCGTGGCTCGTCCCAACAGGGCTCCTTTTCGAAAGGACCCCGCCTACTTCGAAGTCACCTTATTCCTATGAGCAGATGGGAATAAGGGGACTTCGAAGTAGGTGGGGTCCTTTCGAAAAGGAGCCCCGACGGGACAAGCTGCGCGGCCGCGAGCCGCATCAATTTCGAAGCGCCGCGGCCGCCCGCATGCTAATGAAGCGCTGAATATGCATTTCAGCGCTTCATTAGTAAACTTCGAAATGGCCATTTGCGTGGCCATTTCGAAGTTTGGGGCACGTGTAGAAGTAGCCAAGATCAGCAAAGACAAATTTATACAAACTTATATATTTATACATTTATATTTATATAAATATATACTATCAGTCCTACATCTATATTAGTGGGCCTCACCCTGAGCACAAACATCTGTCTCCATATATATGACTGTAAGATTGTAAGCCTACTCACTAGGAGGATACTGCCATTCTGTCTGATGAACACTGATGCCACTTGTTATACAGTCCTATCAATAACGAGGAGTCCTGTGGCACCTTAAAAACTAACAGATTTATTTGAGCATAAGCTTTTGTGGGTAAAACCCACTTCCTCAGATGAACTAGAGTAGAAATTACAGAGAAAGGGATATATTATACACACACACACACAAGTACATTTAAAAAAAGGGAGTTACTTATCAAAAGTAGGATGAATTTTAACAAGGCCAGTTCAGTCAGGGTAGATATGACTCATTCTCAGCAGTTGATATCGAAGTGAGAATACCAAGAGATGGAAGATTGCCTTTGTAGCGAGATAAGCATTCTAAATCCTAAATCAGTCCTAATTTGCTTGAATTACATTTGCAAATGAAGTCCAGCTCTGCTGTTTCTCTTCATAGTCTGGTTTTGAAGTTTTGGTTTTTTTTTTTTTTAGAAGGATGGCTACTAAGTTGCATTACTGAATGTCCAGGAGGTTAAAGCGCTCCCTTATTCGTTTATGTATGTTACCTTTTTTGATGTCTGATTTGTGTCCATTTATTTTTTGGTGCAGAAACTGTCCGGTTTGGCCAATGTAGATGGCAAACAGGACATTGCTGGCACACATCGTGTTAGTAAATGTGCAGGTGGATGAGCCCCTGATGGCGTAGATTATGTTGTTAGGTCCTGTGATGGTGTTGCTCGTATAATTATATGGACAAACTTGGCAACAGGGCTTGCCGAATGGATACGTTTTTGAGTTAGTGTTTCTGTGGTGAGGTGTTTGGTTGCAGGTGAATATTTGTGTCAGGTCAGTGGTGGTGTGTGTGTGTGTGTGTAGGAGAGGACTGGCCTGTCTCCCAAGATCTGTGAGAAAGTGAAGGATAATTTTTCAGGATAGGCTGTCAATGATGTACAGTAGAACCTCAGCATACATGCACTCGAGTTATGCATATCTTGGGTTAACATGACTCTGAGTGGCAGGGAGCTGGCGCCTGGCACCATGTGCGGGAGCCAGGAAACTGACCAGTGCTGCTGTGCTGGTCAGTTTCCCAGCTCCCCTGAGTGGCAGGCAGCAGCTTCCTGCCACTCAGAGGAGACAGGAAACTAGCCAGGGGTGCTGTGCTGGTCAGTTTCCTGACTCCCCCACGTTATCCAAAATTTGACTTATGCGGAACATAAGAATGTAACCTCCGCATAAGTCAGGGATCTACTTACTGGAGGGGCTTTAGCTGGAGGCTCTAGGTTATAACGAGTGACAATGGGGTACTAAATCTGCTGTGAAAAGTGATAGTGGTATATCACTTTTCACATTGCCATTCTTAATTCTGAGCCTTCATAGCTGAGTGCCCAGGCAGCAGCTGCTGTTCTGCTGTGCTTCCACAGTGCGGGGCTGCGGTGTATGTGTGTGTGTGCATATGTGGATGGGTGGATGGGTGTGTAAATGACTACAGACAGAAAGAAGGGGGCCCCAATCAACTATTTTGAGAACTGCTGAGTTAGGGTATGCCTACACTGCAATAAAAGACCTGCAGACCAGCTGTGGCTGGCCTGGGATGGCTGTCTTGAGCTTGTGGGATTCAGGCTGCAGGCCTATAAAATGGCAATACAGATATTCAGGCTCAGACCTTCTCTGCTCATGGTGGCCTCAGAGCTCAGGTTCCAGCTCTAGCCTGATATCTACATTTATATTTTAGCCCCACAGCCTGAGCCCTGTGAGAGTCAGTACCCTATTTTTATTGCAGTTAGAGCACATCCTAAAGGCTAATGAATGCCTCTTAGAAGCTGTTGAACACTTGTGTGGGAATTGGAAGTCCCGAGCATTGTCCAGGATGGACCCTCAGTCACAAGCAGGGCTCCCTCACACTGTTCCCATCCGTGTGCACAATACATTTTTTTCTGTGCACTGAGGCATGTGCAGATGGGCACCACCAGTAGAAACACCTCCTGTGGCTGTGGAAGGCTGTGGTTGCTCTACCAATCAGCTGGCTTGCCTTTGAGTCTCTCCTTGGTGGCTGCCCAGGTGCTCAGTTTCCAGGGAAAAATGGTCTCCATAAAAACACAATCAAATAAAGCCTTGAACTTTCTGAATTTTCATTCAAGAAAGATTAGGCATTCAGCATTTAATATCAAACACATAACTGTTCCTTCTTTGACAGATTTGTATGCTGTATGTCCTCCCCAGGTCACATCTACCGACCTTATGGACAAAATAAAACTAGTATTTCTAATCTTGCTTCCTCTGCACAGCTGTCCCTATTGAGCACTTGTCTACAGATCAATGGACTCAACATTCATTACTTTTCACTTGCTTTTTTATGAGCCCAATTTAAGTCTTAGCAGAACAGATCAATAGCATATTGGTAGTTGTGCATGAATGTCCATTATTCAATTGCACAAACTTCTCATTTGGGGATGATGCACAGGCCAGAGAGAATGAAGCAGCTTGACCCAGATCACAGGGTGAGTTTGTAGGACTGATAGTTAAAAAAGACAGCAGCACTCTAGCCAGGAGTCTCACAAGCAACTGGTGTTTTTGGGAAACTTCTTTTCTGAATACTCAAATTGTGACATTTTAAAAGGGCCTGGCTACTAATGATGGGTGCTCAGCTCTTTTAGAATACCCAGCCCTTAGAAGATGTCTCAAAAACTGAGGTTTCCAGAACCCCTTCAGTCACTTTTGAAAATCATGGTCTCAACTTTTAACTTGTAAAATTTGATCTGCAGTCCCAGTGGGAACTGGGAACCCCACAAGACCATGTTTATGGTTACATTTATGGCCCTGATTTATAATAAAGCACTCACTACACCATTCTGGCAATGTCCCTAAGGTGGGTATACATTAGATTTATAGGCCCCTTTGCATTCCAAGAGTAGTGTAAAGGGTTATTAATAAATATGAGAATCAGGTCGTCAGTATACACCCACAATGAACACCTCAATGTTTCTTCTACAAGAAAAATCATCTGAAAACATTTAGTGATTATGAAATTCCTGTAATAATAGACTTTACTAATTCTAGGAAACTGCCTGCAAAACAGGATGCCTTCATTCACTCACCAGTCATTATGTAGGATGAAATGATTGCTTATGCTCATCTCACCTACACTTGACCACATCTAGCAATGCTTAACCCACAAACTCACTCAATAGTCTGCTTCCTGATTTAAGTGGAATATATACTGGTCATTTGGTTTGCTTCCTTTCTACTCACACATTAAGAATGGAAAGCCCCTGGGATGTGGAAAATAATGATGAATTCAAATTAGCAATGATTTTATCAGGATGATCTGCTTCTTTTGACTGGTGACCTGACTTAATTTTCCCCTAAATTAACTTAAAAACAAAAAATGGGCCAACTTCTCATCTTCCATGATGATTTTTTGCAATACAATGGTACTGAAGTGTGAATAAAGTGAAGATGAGCACTGTGCAGGTGATTTGGAAGGGTGACTATTCTTTAGAAGTGTTCAATGGGTAGAACAACAATGCTTCATTTTTCAAGCACCAAAGTTGTGATTCTGACCACCAGCATCAAAATTCCTCACCATCACCATTGCGTCCAAACTGAAGTTCATCACATTGCATGAAGTGTATGTCTGATGCTATGAACAGAACATACTGTCACACAAAGGATGTCACACCATGATTCAGTGGGACAAAATGCACTATCAACACAAAGGTTCCTGTTTCCATATTGATGATGGAATAAACAACCATCAGAAGGAAACTGGTGGCTGTAATTCAGAGAAAGATGCGGTTCAAGTTTGATAAAGATCAATGTGGGCATAGATCTTCATTTTTGAGACAAACTGATGGCAAATGTTTCAGACAGGGATAGTTTAGCTGTTGAAAGACAAAGCTCAGTTAGCACATTCTTATCTCCAAGTTTGAAGGTTATGGGTTCAAATTCCCACAACAGACTTAGGCCCCCCTCCAATGCTTACACCACAGTGCAGTTCTCGAGATGTCACCCTTTGAATTAGATGTTAAGATGAGGTTTCCATTTGCTTTGTGCATGAAAGATAGATATCCCATGATCCCATTATGATAAGCATATGCTAGCATGTAGAGCACTCCTTGTATCTCTGAAATAACTCACTGTGTAAGAGTTTGGTCCCGGCACCATTCAAGACAATGGGAGCTTTTCCAGTGACGTGAGTGGAAGCAAGATCAAGCTGTAACTACTGTGCAGATTCATTGTTTCGTGGCTCGCACTCTATCTTACCAACCCTCTACATCCCAGAAATACTGCATGGGAAAATATTAGTTTCTTAGACACTATGGTAAGTGTCTATTGATTTTTCAATGGAGATCACTGTACAAATCCCCAAGTATGAAATAAAATTCTAGTGTATACAGGCCAAATCCTGGATCCTGATCAATGCTCAGAGAAATGGACTTTATAGAGAGGTTTTCTGCAGTGCTTTGACAAACCTGTTACCTAAGAGGCAAAGAACCAACAGAGGCGCTGGGCACTCCCTCTTGGGGTGGGGTAAGAGATCCAATTTTGGCTAGTAGATCTAAATAAACACCAAGCACCAATTGCAGTGGTGCATACATTCATTGAGGAACATTGCTCCATGAGGATGGGAGGGAAGGTTAGGCCAATGATCCACTCAGTCAGGTATCCTCTCCTCATGACAGCCAGTGCTTCAGAGAAATGTGCAAAAACTTTTGCATGTGACAGTTATGGAAAAAAACTATTAATACGTAAACTTTCTGACAATCCTGTATGCAGGGTTGTTGTAACCATGTCTTTCCCAGTCATGAAGAGGAGCTCTGTGTAGCTCACTTTTCTCTTTCACTAACAGAAATTGGTCTAATAGAAGATGTTGCCTCACCCACTTTGCCTTTGTAAATCCCATCAGTCACAGCTTATGACCTGGCCCTTAGAATTTATACTCTTTACAAGCTTCTCTTCTATTTAATAAAACTAAATGCTCACCTGAGAAGCCTTAGTGCAAAGTACTCTGTTTGCCCCCTTCACTGCTGTGTCTTCTTTTTTATCTAAAATGTGAACATTATGTCAGAAGTGGCTACCTCAAAGACAGTGGCCAGCACTGTAACTGGATTCAGTAGATCAAATCTCACAGGGGCTTTGAAGTTGGACTTTGTTTTCAAACAGCAATGACATTTCATTCTCAGAAGCAAATACTGTGGTATATTCTCATCTCAGTGTGCAGTATATTACTTGCCTAAACTCTTATCCATAAATTTATGCTAAAACTCAATCTTTTTAATTGACTAAAATATTACTTACTGAATTGTTCATTAAGTGGGCACTTCATCAATTATGTTTGAGAGTTTCAAAAGTTATATATAAACTTACAGTATCAGAGTTTGGAGTATGACAGGAACAACTTGGTGGATATTCATATTTGTTCAGTTTTAACATACAGATAGAATTTACAATATCCAATTCCAGATATTCAGAGGACAATGGCATATTTATAAATGTAGATAATACAATTTAATATTGATGAAATAACTGTTTTCTGTGTGTTAGAACAATCTGAAGAGATGCCAAAGTGAAGGTTAAAGCAATAAGAATTGCATTTATCTGTTAACATTTCACAAACTAAATATACACACCAAGGCCCACTGTTATCACCCTCTTAATGAATCCAACCCAACTGCTTTTAAGAGCAGTTTAGACAACTCATCGTGATGGGCTTACTTAATCCTGCCTCAACACAGAAGGTTAAAGCAGGTGATGACTTCAGGTCCTTTCACCTCTTCATTTCAATAACTCTACAATGTTAAACCACCCTGGAAAAATTCCGCTCACCAAGGGCAGGTCAGTTTCTGAAACATGTATTGTATCATTAATGCATATTCAGGAGCCTTTTGTTTTTAAAGCACGACCTTTACCTGTGTCTTGAGGGTTAAAAAAAGATACTTCATTTTTGCAGCCTAGATCCTCATCAGTTTCACCCTTCCTGTTATTACTCAGGTCTACTCTGATGGGCAGAGGGTGGTTCTGTAAAGAAAATGGTACATTCCTTTAATGGCCTGACACAAAACATTATGCCCAAAGGCTTGTTCATACTTTGTGCGCATCAAGCCATAGCATATATCTACAGCACACTAGCTTGCCAAGGACTAAAATTACCACAGTACATTTTTGACAACAGTACATTAGAGAGTGCACTACAGAGCGTATAATGTGTGGTAGCAAGGTCCACATGGTTAGTTAGTGCACAGCAAGCTTAGAGCATGGTAGATTTACACCCCACCTTTAGTGTCTTGTGCAGATACAAAACTTGTATCCATAGCCACATCCGAATCTTCAAAAATGAGTCATGGATATAAAGCAGATACCTTAGGATTTGCAGGGTTCTACCCATCTTGTCATGCACTAATCCTCCATGTAGACAAGGTTTCTAAATGCTACTAGAATACAAATAATAATAATGTTTGCAACATGGTTAGGTCTAAGCTGAACAAGACAATATTACCTAGAACACAGACATGGGAGAAGCAAGGACACACTGAGAAACACAAAGAGGAGTACAATCTTTAAAAAACATGACCACCTTGAGTTTACATTGCACTTTTCAACTGTAGATCTAAAATCACTTAACAAATGAAGTAACCATCATTATCCCCATTTCAGAAATGAGACAGCCAGGGGCCAATGCACAGAGAGATGAAATGACTTGCCCAAGATCACCCAGCAATCCAATGGTAGAGTTGGGCATAGAACAGCAAGTCTCCTGAATCGCATTTGGAGCTCCAGACACAGCAATGAGATGCAGAGGAAAATGATGTTACTTATGCAAGGAATTAAGGCATTTCAAATTCTAAAGAAACAGAAGATCAGTGGAAGAAGTAGGGACTTTAATGAGAACAAGGCAAAACCTAGTATGTTTTGCTCACACAATCCCACTAGCATTGACCTCAAGAGAGTTAATTTAATGCCAGAAAAGGTACTGAGACAATTCTCATATGATAGATAGCATTTTAATGTTCACTTTGCACTAAGGGAAATGACACAAGGTTCAGGGTAATAGAAACTCTGGTCCCATGAATATTTAAAAAAGAATTGTTCAATCTGTTTAAAACAGGGTGGAGACAATCCAGAAAAGCAAGATTATTCAGCTGTTTTAGCCCACTGAAATTGTCTGCTCCACAGACACTCATTCTCAGATTGTGCACTCAGAAAAAAACCTGGTACAATTTGCAAATCCATGTCAGATCATTGTACAGCCAGGAAAAAATTTAAAACACCGGTCCACACATAAGACTCAATGGACAAGGAGAACTAGGGTGGGTCTTCAGAGGAGTGACATTCAGAGATTTACATCAATTACAACTATGTAACATAGTTCCCCAAAAGCCTGCTTTCCTTCCTACATTGCCAGCGTGAAATTGTACCATTGATTTCAATTGGGCCGTGATTTCACCCCCAGTGTTCAAGTCTAGAGACACAATAAGGATGTCCCAAACAGAAATGTTCAGCACCTACAACAGCCAAATAGTTTTTCATCCATAGATCTAAAAGCTCTTTACAAAAATGGGTCAGTGTCATTAGCTCCATTTTGCAGATGAGGAAAATGAGATACAGAGAGGATGTGACTTGCCCAGTGAGTCAGTGCAATGTTGAGGGAAAAACACTTTAGGTCTATTGACTTCTAATACCCTGCTTGCCACTACAGCACTGTTGCCATACTACAGAATACTGTTAGGAAAGAAGAGGTTAAAGCTAGAATTCTTTGAAAATATCTCCCTTCTCAGGGGAGATTATAAAGGCAGACTGGTCTCCTCCACAGTAACCGCTGCTGATTTAAGAGTCATTTCCTTACCTTGGTACTACCCTCTTCTTCTTCATCACAATCTAGCCCTTGATGGGAGATCTCAGTAGGGCCATTTTCCTGAATCAGGCTGCTTTCCAGCTTCCTCATCCTCTTGCTCTCAGTTGTCACTCTTACTTTCAGGATATGAAATCCAGTGGATACGGACCCAACTTTCAGGTTGACAGGGTCCCCATCAAACAGCAGGTTATCTGGGCTGTTGTCTTCCCTAAAGCCAGGAGGCTGGTAATCATCAGGAGTTACTGCACAGGGAACAGGGTCCTCAGCTGCTAGAGACACTAAATTCTAAACCACTTTAATGCGCAATAACGGACAAATCCAGATCCCAGCTCAAGTAGTTAGGCAGGGCTCTGGATAGATTCAATTGGGGTGTGAATTGCAAAGGAAACATCTGTCCAGAACATCAAAGTTACTGCAGCCCAGTAACAGGAGAAGCCTCCACAAAGCTTTCTGCAGTCCTTGCTACCCACATATATATGTGAAATCCCACTATCTACATTTTTGTCATAGATGTGCAATTGGGCAGCATCTGCTCTGTAGAACCTTTATTATTGGTGAAGATATACAAGAAATAAGGAGATCATTTTAATCTCAGATATCAGAGTAAGTTTATGGAGGAAAAAATCTTTTTACACATAGACTTACAGTGGCTTGGTGGCCTAGTGGAGACCTCCTGGTTTGTATGCAAACTCAGATCCTGGCTAATCTCTTACAAGTGATAACAATTCTGTCCCATGATCAATTATGCAAGATATCAGACTAGATTATTACAATGGCCCCTTCTGGCTTCAAAGTCTATGAACAGAGCACATTTGATCTTGGGTCACTGAGATGTAATAAACTTGGGATCCTGAGGTGCCATTTTTATACTCACTTTCTAGAGAAATACCAACCTTCCCAAGTATGCGCCTCATCAGCTGTGTCTACACTTGCCCCCGTCAGCCTGAATGGAGAATACTAATGAAGTTCTGTGATGAATATACAGCAATTCATTAGGCCAATTCTCCCCACGGCAACTGCAAAGTACCCACGCAACTCCTCAAAATTTTGAGGATGAAGGACATTTAGAAGTTGCGCAGGTACTTTGAAGTGCCCACAGCTGCACATGAGCCGGCACTTCCAAGTTGCTGTGGGGAGAATTACCCTAAAGAGGTGCTGCATACCCATTGCAGCACTTCATTAGCATTCTCCATTCAGGCTGATTACCATGCCCCCTTTGAAAAAGGGGGAAAGTGTAGACATAGCCATAGAGAGGTAAAGGGAAAGTATGAGTCCCTTCACCATGGCCTAGCTGTATTTCTTCCAACGTTTGTGACTATTTCCTTAAAAACCATGTGCCACATGTCTAAGCACAGAATGGCACTATTCTATTTTGCATGCTTTCTCATTACAGCAGCCTTCTGTGTCCAGTAATTCACCTTTCTATTTTTTGTTTCCCACTACAGTGGCAGGTGTTGCTCATGGGAAGAAACAGGAGGGGATATCAGCTCACCAGTGCAAACTATTCTCCACCTACCATCATTGTAGTAGAAGAGTTTCATGGTGAGGGTAATGTCATTGGGAAGGGGCCCAAGGTTCTGCATTAAGAGGTACAGCTTACGGATCAGCAAAACACTGCTTTTCTTAATCTCTTCACTTCTCATCCCCTTTGCAAGGCTCATTTTGGTGCTGTAGCCAAAACAAAAGAGCAAATGAATAATTTCCTACAGACATTAATGTCAGAATCCCCTAATTAAAAATAGTCAGCTCCCAATGGTTTGTCTTGCATTACTGTAACAGAGATACAGTGCTTTTATGTAGTCCCAGCATGAGTAGAGAAGTGACACAGTCTTGGGACATGACATGAAGGAACACAATGGTTCAGAATTAAGAACTGTGTAATTTACAAGCAAACAGGGACAATAAAATTTGTAACTTGGACAACAATCTTTATTATACAAGAGTCCTGATTCACTTGTTTGTACAAGACTAATTTGAATACAAGCATCCATGATACAAGTGCCTTTCACCTACTTGACTAGCTTCTAAATAATTTTCCTCTAAGGAATGAGGGGAATTGGGTGAGAATCATGTGTACGACAAACTCACACCACAGAAGGGGCAAGTGTGTTGTACTGCACCAAGTATCTGCCTGTGCACATGGTTTCATGATGGAACTGCCAGCTGATATTCCTGGTAGGCCGTGAGACCAATGTGGAAAACAGACCAGATCACCACAGGCAGAAGGAGGCCTTGACACTTGCTGTCAGAGGAGAAGACAAGAGCGAGGAAATAAGAAACATGGAACACAAACACGTACAGCTGATTCAGAAACACAGCAGGCACAGCTGGAGTGGCTCACAAGGGCATGGGCCCTATGACAACGTTCAGAGGGTCAGGAGTGGGCAGCATGCTCTCACAGGCTGGATCTTGACACAGATGAATAAACAGTTAATGGACAAGGCTGAGGTCTCCAGAAAAGACCAAAAGGGCTGGATTTGCAAACCATATGTGAAGGGCATATGGTACCATAAACCTGGAACCAGAGAACATAAAACTTCTCTGAAGCACTGAACTTATTCCAAGGCCATTCACACGTTGCTAGGTAAGGTGAAGATCTCCTAGAAAGGTTCATGGTGCCTTAAAAAGATGTACAGAATTCTTTTTAAAGAGGGACTGATTCCTGAAGTGTAGAAACAGGAAGTCTCACACCTGACAGCATGTGAGGTAATCACCAATACCACAGTGGGTGGACATAGAAAAAATTTTATCCTTGGAACACTCAGCTGTGGTACCAATAGAGTTCTTGATACTGAAGATAAAGGAGAGAGATCTAGCATCAGGGACTCCTTTTCCAGTAGGTGATATCAAAGCAACTCTAGTGGATTAAAGAAAGCAGCACCCATGCCTCCAAGATTTGTGGTACTGATGCCCACAGTACTGCCATAATGTTGTCAGTGACTGAAGGTATAGGATGAAGCACCATAGCTAAGAGTATAAACTCTGAAGAATGACAATACTGACATGGTTTCAAAGGAGACGTTTTAGACAAGCCATCTTCTTTGGTGGTATCAGGGATGCAATGAATGCTTTTGCCCTGTCTAGAGAGCTTTGTTTTTTCCTGCCTCTGATATCAGGAACCACTGATTGGTCTAAGGAGGATTGACAAGACTAAGGCTACATCTATGCTACGAGATAAATTTGAATTTATTAAAATTGACTTTCTAACACTGTGTTTTATAAATTCAAATTGAAGTATCTTCACCTCCCCACAGGCTCTCCACAGTCAACTTATTGCTGCCACACTCAATCACCAAATATCAGCTCTTGCAGGAGTGCATCATGGGAATCTATCCCACAGTTCCCACATCCTTGTAGCATTATGTGTGTTTTCACCAGTGCAGCATGGGAAAAAAAACCTCGCAAGTGGTTGTGGGTATGTGATGTCATCTTCCCACATTACATTGCCCTCATTCCCCTCTGGTGAAAAGCAAATGGCCCTTTTTCCAGGAGAAAGGAAGGAAAAGTAGGGCATCAACAAAGATCACCAAATTAACTGAAATCTATTGCTTCTACAACTGAATTGCTTTTCATAACTGTAGCTGTAACTGAATTATTGAAGATTTTACAAAAAGCAGCAAGTGTTTGAGTCTTCTCAGCTGGCCCTCCATGCACTCTTCCCTGTGTTAAGGGGGCCAAAATGTGAAGAAAGACGGTAGAAAAGGTTAGGAAAAAGATTTTGGCTTCCCATTTCACTACACAGAGTTGTCCAACATGGGAGATGGGGCTCACCAAATTTCAACAAGCCATGGTGCTCCGGTAGGGAGGCCAGCACTGACTGACTGTCAGGGTGCCGGACCCCCTCATCCAATGGGGGTGGGGTTGGGTGGATCTGAGGATGATGGGCCAGTGGAAAATGCTCCCTGAAAATCTTTTTGTGTGGGGGTGGGAAGGAGGGTGGAGACCATGGCTGCAGAGCCAGTTGAAATGGTCCCCATAGCAGTTACAAGCCCCCCAAAATATTTTTGATGGGGAGATGTCAGGTCTGCGGTTGCAGAGCCAGTTGAAATGGTACCCCCAGTGGCAGCAAGCCCCAGAAAATCTTAGCCGCTGGGGGAGACTTCCCCCTGGCAGCACTAAGCCCCCAAACATCTTTCCTGCCCTTGGAGCCCTCACTGCACACAAGCCAGGATATGGTGCTGCCTGGCAGTATGGTCTGCACTGAACAGCAAGCACATCCTTTTATTGGGTCAGGGACTAGCCACGAGATACATTTGGGCATAGGAGAGACCCCAAATGTATGGCACCTGTGAGGGAGGGAGAGGGGCCCCTGAACAAATGTAAACCGCAGAAAAGAAGTTTCTTGACCTCTCTTTCATGCATGACCTCCCCAACAGTCTAGTTGCCACATGGTGCAATGGGGCAGGGGCTGGCACCAGCACTGCAAAAAATATCCAAGTGCACAGCTTGCAGAGGTAGAGACAGAACCATGAACTCTGTGTTGGGGCTATTTGTAATGGGTAGATGCACTCACAGCACTGACAGCAAAGAAAGAAAGAAGCTTCTCAGCCTCTCATACAAGCATGACCCCACAGCCATGGTCTTCCTGGTGCCTAATTCAAATTTGCAGGCTTCCTGTTACCTAATTCCTGCACACCTGGGCTACGTCTACACGTGAAGCCTACATCGAAATAGCTTATTTCAATGTACCAACATCGAAATAGGCTATTTCGATGAATAACGTCTACACGTCCTCCAGGGCTGGCAACGTCGATGTTCAACTTCGACGTTGCGCAGCACAACATCGAAATAGGCGCTGCGAGGGAACGTCTACACGCCAAAGTAGCACACATCGAAATAAGGGTGCCAGGCACAGCTGCAGACAGGGTCACAGGGCGGACTCAACAGCAAGCCGCTCCCTTAAAGGGCCCCTCCCAGACACAGTTGCACTAAACAACACAAGATCCACAGAGCCGACAACTGGTTGCAGACCCTGTGCCTGCAGCATGGATCCCCAGCTGCCGCAGCAGCAGCCAGAAGCCCTGGGCTAAGGGCTGCTGCCCACGGTGACCATAGAGCCCCGCAGGGGCTTGAGAGAGAGCGTCTCTCAACCCCTCAGCTGACGGCCGCCATGGCAGACCCCGCTATTTTGAAGTTGCGGGACGCGCAACGACTACACGGTCCCTACTTCGATGTTGAACGTCGAAGTAGGGCGCTATTCCTATCCCCTCATGGGGTTAGCGGCTTCGACGTCTCGCCGCCTAACGTCGAAGTTGACTTCGAAATAGCGCCTGACGCGTGTAGCCGTGATGGGCGCTATTTCGAAGTTAGTGCCGCTACTTCGAAGTAGCGTGCACGTGTAGACACGGCTCTGGAGAGCAGTGGAGATGGACACAGTCTGAGCGGAGCACTGTGGGGCATTGTGGGATACATATGGGACACCTCTGGAGGCTAATGAATTCGATTTTAAGACGTGGTGCTTCCACACTGGCCTTCACTTGGACTTCTAAATTCAAATTTGATGCGACATCCAGCCATTTTCGACGATGTTATGATATCACTATTAGTGCTCCCTAAATCAAGCTAATTGTATTTACAGTGAAGACAGTGACCTTGTAATATTGAGCTTACTGCCGTAAATTCAAATTTATCTTGTGTAGATATAGCCTCAGAGGGCGTGATAGCAGTAGGAAGTCTTTTGAAGACAAAAGGTCTATCTCCCACACAGATGTCTTTTTTAAAATAGAGTGCTCATTGACACTGGTTTCAAAGCCAAAGGAGATTGTTCCCAAGAGGGACCTCAGAGTCAGAACCACTCCATTTTGATTTCTACTTTAAAAATAACTTTAAACAAGCATCATGAGTTCTCTGTATATCCAGAGATTAAAGACTCCCCTAAGCAAATACACTCTGTTTAGTAACAAAGAGGAAGCCGTGCTAGTCTATATACTATCAAAACAAAAAGCAGTCAAGTAGCACTTTAAAGACTAGCAAAATGATTTATTAGATGAGCTTTTGTGGGACAGACCCACTTCTTCAGACCATAGCCATAGGTCTGGCTATGGTCTGAAGAAGTGGGTCTGTCCCACGAAAGCTCACCTAATAAACCATTTTGCTAGTCTTTAAAGTGCTACTTGACTGCTTTTTGTTTTGACACTCTGTTTAGGTGTCTCATTGACAAACAGAACATTCTTGCAGGCAGGACAGATGGGAGACCTGTTCTCCACTATTGGACCTATTCCTTGGCACTGAGGCAAGACCCATAAAAGAAAAGTTGCTTTAATTTGTGTGTGCTTGTTTCTGCAGCAAACTGAACAAAAACTTACCCAGAAAATGCAGTAATTCCAAGCCAACTAAATATAACTCTAAACTACTTAAAAGGCTAAGAGGAAGGAAGAAGACATTCTGGGGGCTTGCTATCACAAGAGTGAGAAAGAACGAAGCAGCTGTTGGGACTGCCCCTCCTTTTACACCCTGCTGTAGGGGGCCATGGGGACAGATATATAGCCCCAACAGACACAGCCAGCTAAAAGATCCCAGTCTCATGTATACAGGGCTCAGACACCTACAGTGGGACATGAACAAGTGTCTGAAGGACAATCCCTATGGTGTTGACATTATGCTGCATCTGAGGGTGGGTCATTGGCAGCTAGCAATCAAACTGAGAACTTTGAATCTGAAAGCATGAGACTACTGCCTGAGGTATGACACCCTGCAAAGGTTGTAGAAGTCTCATCAAATTCAATGTATGGCCCAGCCATCACCAGCTGGCGACAAAGTGCTATGCAGAGTGAGCATGGGCTACATCTTCTCCTTAATTCAGCTGTGCTGTATCTAGGTGTTACAATATGTACTGTGACATGTACTCTCATCAACCCAGGACTTCAGCTCCACCAGGGTGCTGACTGCCCTTAATTTCCACTGACTTCAATGTCAGATGAATTCATTCAGCACCTCTTTGTGCTGGAGGGGTGAATTCTACAATCACAAGGGATATATTTTGCTTTAAAATGCTTTAATGAAGCAAATTTTTCATGGTGCATGTTTCAGAAATAAAACAAAGCTGTTACCTGATAATGTCCATCTGGGGCCCATCCTTTGTATATTTAAATTTGAACTGATACAGCTCAGTCACTCTCTAAACATTCACAAAAGGAACAGAAAAATAAATCTTTCAGTAACACACTCCAAAAGAAAACCCACTAGAATGTGCGGGAAACTGTCTGATGTCCATGCTTTCTCGTTATTATACTTGTCTAGCAAGATCAAATTATTGACTAGGCTCCATCTAAAACTCAAAATCTTATGTAATTTTTGTCAAACTTTCTTGAAAGAAGTAAATACATACTGTATTCGTGTCTGGGCTGGTATAACACTAGTGACACCATGATTACGGCTCGTCAAAAATATTGCATCCAAATGTTTTTTCAATGGAAAACTGGATTTTTGACTAAATGATTTTTTTTCAAGAAAAATATCTACTTTTTGCAGAATTTTTTGTCAAAAAATAAAATTAGCTTGAAGACAGAAAAATGTGAGTTTTGAAATGTTGTTGCAGTGTCTCAAGGGTGAGGTAGTTCAAGCGCCACTTACTCCCATCTTCTTCTATGGGCTGCACCTACCACAATGCACACCTTTATTTGCATCACGGGAGTTGCAGTCTGGCCAGGGAATTTATAGAGGTTAATTGGAGTGTAGGTGTCGAAACTACAACTCCTGTATGATAGTGAGAGCATATCAGACTGAAAATAGTTCAATTTTTCATATTTTACTGAAAACTCAACATTTTGTAAAGAAAATAAGGAATGAAAAACAGTTCTGGTTGTAACACATGTAAAGTGCATTAAGGTTCTGGAATGGGATAATAATCCCAGGCTTGGTAGCCAAGCACATGGACTAAATTGTGGCTCTACCTCCATGAGCTGCATTGGAGGGCAGTGCAACTGTAAGGGAAGTTCAGAGATACTAGAGTCATTCTGTCTTTATAGGGCAGATGAATACACAGTGGCTCACAGGGCAATTCAGAGCAGGGTGACATCCACCGTTGTACAAAGGACCAGAACATGCTCTGTGCACCACCTGCCTCCAAGGGCTGAAGTGGTGAGCAGCACCTCTCTGATCAGGCTGAAGGTCACACTTAACTGTGCTGGTGACAGCCAGTGCATAGAGCAGGGGTGGGGAAACTACAGCCTGCAGGCCAGATTTGGCCATGGCTTACCCTGATCTGGCCTGTGAGGCTTGGGACACATTCTGTCCCACCCCCCCACCCCCACAGCAGCACAAACCAGCACTGGCACTCCAGCCAAGGCTGGAGGGCACCATGGCTGGAGTGTCAGTTTCCCACTGTGGAGGAGGGGAGCCCTGAGCTTCACGGACCCGATAGAGGTACGCCAGGGCTGGATTTGGCCTGCAGACTCTGCCCAGCAGTGGGGAAGAAGCAGCTCCTGTGGATGGCAAGAAAGTGAGCCATACAGGTACCGCCCCCTGTCATTCCCATTGGCTGAGAATTGTCCAATGGGAGTGGAAGGGGACAGTGCCTACATGAAGCGCTTCCCTTGAGTGTATGGGAGCTACACAAAAAACACATGTGGCCCCCGCACACCCCCACAGCTGCACAAGGTAGGCACCTCAATCCCCTGCCCTACCCCTTACAGACCATTATCCCTCTCCTGTACCCTACTTCACACCCAGACTCCTACCCTGGCCTTCTCCCAACCGTATCCTCCTGCACACTGAGCCCCTCATTTTTGGCCCTACCCAACTGGCCCCAGCCCCCCAAAAGAGTTAATCCAGTCCTGGGTGTAAACCCATAGGACTGGAGCTTTAGGGAGTCAGGGGAGTGTCTTTTTTCTGCCTGCTTCACAGTTGGGGACACATCTGTGACAGTTTTTAACTACTGTTCCCTTGGGGGCCAGGTCAGTGAGAGGTTTTTTGTTTTGTTTTTTGCTTCTCTTTTGTGTGCGCCCCTTAACTAACTTTTCTGTGGGTCAATGACCCCAGACCCAAAAAGTTTAGTTATTCTTAGCATAAAGGAACAGTGTGCATTATCCCCAGCTCCTCCTTCTGGTTTACAACAGAAGGGAGAAAGGTTCCACCCATGCTTCTGAGCTACCCAACAAGCATCACAAAGTGCAACACACAGGCTCACAAGGGCACTTGGTCACCAATCTGGCTGGCACCTGGGTTGGTCTGTTGGGGTGAAGGTGTCTTATATCTTCTCCCTCAACAGTGCGCATCTGTTAGTTAAAGGCAGAATTTAACCTATCAACCCATTCTGAATATACTCACTCCTGCAATTTGTAAGTATAGGCTGACTCCTCCTTACCTGTGGCTCTTTGGGATTGGTGTAAATCTGTTGTAAGAAAATACAGTGAATGCATCTTTTTCTCTCATAAAATGTAGCAGTGACAATTATTCAAACAACTGAATCGTTATCATGCTTTGAGAACACAAGACTGCAAAAATGGGTGTGACTAAGATGAAGACCAATACTTTCATTTAAGGGATATCTCTTGACCATATTAAACATTAAATTAATGCTTCTGATAATTGCACTGTATTTTGGATGGCAGCAGAAATGTACTTTTGAGAGAAAAATACATGATACACTAATGGAAATAGGGTTTCCCTGAATGTCCTGTAAAATAAACACTAAGCCTTATTTTTCAGGCATCTTTCTGCTATTTCCGTACAACAAAGGTGGTCACCATAGCTGTGACTATAACTACAGCAGATATATCTGATCTAGCTTTAATCTTGCTACCTTGGGCATGGGAACAGCGAAGGTGCTGGTTTGTACAACTTGTGCCAATGTTTGCAATGACAGAGCTTCACTGCTCTGGAAGCAAGCTCTTCATAAAAGACAAAACCATAGGACGGGGTGATGATTGAGGAGTTCACAAGGTGTCACATACACACACCCTACTCCAACCCCCCTCCCCCACATTCACTCTCAACACTGCAGTGCTTTCAGTGAGTGCACGAGGGGTGTCCTGACCCTCCCCCAGGGTGACACAGCTGGAGAGAAGGGCTTGGGGGCAGAGGACGGCTGAAGGCAGAACATGGGTGGTGCCTCCCTGGAGTTGCCCTCACCAGTTGCCATTGTATAGGACCATACAGTAGCCTTCCTTTGGCAGCAGCTAATACATGCTGCTACAGAGCAAGATGGACAACAATTTATGAATTTTTGAAGAACTCAGGGGAGTTCTCTTCCTGACCTTCACCAACAATCAAGGACCCCAACATCAACTTGCAAGAAAACTAAGAGACAGAAGGGTCTGTCCCATCAATGGCGACAAGAAGACAACTGAAGAGGGTGCTCATGCAGAGGCGAGGGGAAGGAGGCAGTTGCCTATTTCTGTTTGGGGCACAAGCAGAAGCTCAGTAGGCAGCAGTGATGTCAAGCACATGGCAGTGCTTGCAGACAGTCTGCAGACCTGTAGGCGATCACTGCACAACAGACTTCTGCTGGCACAGCTACAACAGTTAGGGATGTAAAGAAGTCTCCACAGTACTGCAGCAAAATACTGTGCTTTTGCTAGTAAAGCTTGCTTTGCTTGTGGGGGGTGGTTTTACTCTAGTTGGGTCCACACTAGAGCACTTTGCTAGTATTATATACTGGCATTCCTGTACCTGTTCCTATATTACATTGTTCCTAGTGTGGACCTGGCCTTGGTGATTTAAGGACAAGTACTGTGCATCGCTGATGGAGACAAAAGAGGCATCTAGTAAATGCACCCATACATCCTAAGAAATTAGCATTCATCCTGTGAACAGAAAGGATGCTCCTCTACAATAAGGCTAACCCCATTGCCTTGAGTTCTAATGCCTCTTAAGTTCAGAGAGAGATGGGCAGAAAGGACCTTGGTTTAATGTCTCATTCAAACACCATGGGGGAAGGAAAACACCTTGCACTCATTTAATGGATGACTTACTGCCAGGACAGCCATATGTAACTGGAAGAGAAAATAAGAGCCTAGTCAAAATCCAGGTGCCTAGAGTAATGAAGGAGTACATACGTTTACGACTCAGGGCTTTTCACACAGACGCTTGCTAATTCAGATGTACTAGAATACAACATCAGTGACACCCTGTGGCCACTTTTAGTAGTAGTAGTAGTAGTACTACTACTACTACTGGCCACTTTTATTATCACATTTTTCTAAAGATCTATAAATTCAAGGTCCTGAAAAGCATGTCAGAGACCAAGAGATCTGGTATCTCGCTGTGGAATCTGATCTTCTGTGCACTTTTACTCTAGACTACACCAATTTCATTGGGGAGACCAGAGTCTCTTAAACTGGGGATCCTGATCCAAAAGAGAGGTAGAAGGGGGGCTTGCAAGGTTATTTTGGGGTGTTTTGACACCCTTACTTCTGTGCTGCCTTTGGAACTGGGTGGTCAGAGAGTGGTGGCTGCTGACCAATGGTGGCCCAGCTCTGCAGGCAGCAGTGCACAAGCAAGGGTGGCAATGCCATACCATGCCATCCTTACGTCTGTGCTGCTGGTGGTGGTGCTCTCCCTTCAGAGATGAGCTCCTAGTCAGCAGCTGCCCCTCTCAGTTGCCCAGCACTGCAGGCCATGCCACTGCCTGCAGCAGAAGGGTAGCAATACTGCAACCCTGCCATCCCAAATAACCTTGCACACCACAACAACTCCTTCTTGGGTCATGACTCCAACAATTACAACACAGTTTAATTTCAGATTTAAATAGCTAAAATCACAAAATGTGCTATTTAAAAATTCTGTGTATGTGAAATTGACCAAAATGGAATGAATTTGGTAGGGCCCTAGCTATAAAAAGCGGTATATACAGTTTTACTTCACAGTGCGTTCTCTCTCAACAGATTACTTCTATTTAAAGCTACTTGATATTGGCACCTTTCTCTAGTCAAGCCCCATATAAGATCCTTTTTTTATTATGAACCTCTCTATTTTTATCCTACCTTCAGTTAGCTACAAGGTTCAGTCTTTGATCTGTGAAATGTATCTCTTCACAGGCACCTATAACTTGCTGACCTACGGACTGCAATAAAGCAAGGAACTTGAGACCAGCCTTGTAAACCACTTGGCACTTTTAGCTAGAGAAGGGAGTAGTTTACTTCCTCATTATAACAAAGAAACTGAGTATTTGAATTGACAGAAAGCAAGTATTTGAGTTGAGAACATTTCACTTCATCTCAGCTACAACCACAGTAGGACTGACATAGACAAGTATCAGTCTGATCAGGAGTGCATATATGCACAAGAATCTATCTGATTTAAGCAAGTCATTCTGATGTTGATGACAGTCCGATGAACACTGCTGATACAGGAAGAGCAATCAGCCCTTATTTACAGGTCAGATTTTTCTGCAGATTGAGTGACTGGAGGCTGGGATTACTTAAAAATGTACATTTATTCTGAAATCAGATACTCAAGCCCTGTATTTCACAGAATACAAAAAAGAAAAAAAAATTAAACTTGGCAGGTCTACGCTTAAAATGTTGCATCAGCACAGCTACATGCTGCTGTAGAGTTTAAGGGTATGTCTACATTACACAGAATATTGACCCGATTCTATTTCATGTGCCTTTTAGGAACACATGATATCGAACTATCTGTGGTTGGCAGTCAGCCCCTGTACTCCTCAATATTGTGACCTCCCTCTGTGAGGACGGCCAGGTAAGTTGATTGCATATAAGTTGATTCTAGCTATGCCATTGCTATAGCTAGAACTGCATATCTACAATCGACTTTAATGCCTAGTGTACATCTGGCCTAAGTGAAAACGCTCCTAGGTCTTCTGGTGGCATAGCTAACCCACCTCCCTAGCACAGTAGCTAGATGAACAATGGGAACTCTCCCATGAACACAGTGATGTCTACAGAGTGAGATGGTCAATATAACTATGTTGCTCAGGGGTGACAGATGTAGTTATACGGATATATGTAGGCTCAAGACTATCTGGTGGGTGCTTGATCTCCCTGTGCCCCAGACCCTACCCTCACTTCTCCCCTTCCCTAAGAGCACCCACTCCCTACTCCTCCCCATCCCACCCAGTGTCTCCTGCATGGCACAGAACAGCTCATCAGCTGAGGAGGTGCTGGGAGGGAAGGAGTTGATCACTGTGGCCACCAGCAGGCAAGAAGTGCTGGAGGGGGTGGGAAAGGTTGGCTGCAGGGAGATACTAAGCATGTCCTAATTTTTTTCCATGGGAGACCTAGCCCTGCAGTATCCATGGAGTCAGTGCCCATGCTGATGTAAGCTCTCTGTGTGGAAAAGAGAGATGACAACAAAATGAAGAAAAGGAAGAGTGAAGGATGTAAGTCAAGGAGAAAATGGGAAAAGATGGTTGAAGGAAAGGAGGAGCAGGGAACTGGAAAGGAACAAAGGCAGAGAGAGACGTTTGCTTTGACTGACAGGATTTACATCCATCCATTAAAGAATGTGAATGTACAACAGAGAATGCAGAGGAGAACTTTGCAGACTTCTGCTTGATGTGGAAACCATCACACCAAGCAGGCCTAGACACTAATAATGGTAGTACATTATGCTAGCTAAAGGAGTTAAGAGTCCACATCCCAAACATAAGCAGCAGCTTTCTTTAATTCCCTGTGGCACAGATCTTTAATGTGTACTTCTTCTCTATGTGCAGATTTTACTGGGATCACTGATGAACATAGAGCAGACATGCTCCATGGAAAATCTGAGCTGAGTTTTGCTCACTGTTTGGAAAGAAACATTATATTACCAAAATATCAAGCAAAAACTTACATAGTTCTTTTCCAAAGCATCAAAACAGCCCTGAATCCTGCCAAGAAAGAAATGTTAATAATTAGTCATGCCAATCTAAGAGCAGAAATCCTCACTTTTAGATGGAATTTAGCACACACATTTACCAGCATTAAGCACTACAGAGCTCATAACATGTTTAGTTTGAAAGCCCTTCAGACCATTCACCAGTTTAGGGTCTCTTCTCCATATGTGTGTACACTAAGGCTCTGGTAGTAATGGCCAGATGTTTGGCCCCATTCTGGCCTCTTCATGCTGATGAATCCAGCCAATTGTGCATTCTTTTGGCACAGCAGTGAGGAAAGGGACATGGGTGGGGTGATACTGCAATTATGATTTGCAGTCATGATTTTAGGTTGCTCTAAACCTCTGGTGTCCAGAGGTTGATGTGGCAAGAGCGGCTTAGGCATCATGTGGCAAAAGTGGCTTAGGAGAGCTGCACATGTGGGGCACCCCTCCCGCCGCTCCACGCACGTGTCCCACCACGTGGTGGGACAAGCTCGTGGTGGCAGGAGCGAAGACATCTCCAAGCCGCAGATTCCTGCAGCCCTGTGTGGCAGTGACTCCAGCCACAGAGTGGTGCAGCTCACATGGTGCAGCTCCAGTGTTGGGTGCTTGTGTGGCAGTGCAGCTCCAGCCATGTGGCGCTCACACAGTGGTGACTCCAGCTGCACAGCAGCAGCTCCAGTGAGTAATCTCTGGGGTTGGGTGAGGGAGCATGTAGTGATCCATTCAATTTCTTTTGAACACCACTGCTCTGAAGTACCGTGGGGTAGTACAGAACTTTCCTCAGTAGTCAAGAAATGTATAAGGCTCCTCTGCAGCCTCCTCCTCTGTGCCTAGTGCTTACAGGACAGAGAAAATAACTGACCCATAAGTATTTGCAGGATTGGGTCCTTACAGTGTTAAAGCAACACAGAAGCAATCCCTATAACTATGCCCTCTGCTGATCATAAGCAGTAATGCCATGTTTCTGAACCTGAAGAAGAGCTCTGTACTGTATAAGCTTGAAAGCTTTTCTCCCTCACCACCAGCACAAGGTATTGGCTCAACTCACTTCTATCTCCACTTCTGGAATTAATTTATTAACTATAACCCCAGAAAACTAAGGACCTAGTTAGGTCCCCAGAAACACAGACAGAACTTCCATAGAAGAGAAAATGCTGCACATACTAATTAAAACATCAATAAAGCATAAAAATGACTTTAAAAACTAGCACTAGCAAACATGTAACCTATGGAAATAAGTAATGCACAATTTCATTTAAAGTGAGCCTCATTCTGCCCTTACCTCCATTTAGATTGGAAGCTCATCAGAGAGGGACCATGTCTTTGTTATACACAGTGCTAAGCATACACAGCTTTTATACAGTAAATCCTCAATACAACAGACCCTGTTATACCAGACATCAGTCATAATGGACATCTGCTAGTGCCCAAGAAAGTAGGGTAGTGTGCAGTACTGTACGGTACTGTACTGTACTGTACTGTAAAAGACTACCAGAGCTGCCATCAGGTCCTCCAGCAGCTCAGACCTCCATAGCTGTGGAGTACCTGGCCATGCCACAGCCATCACCACTGCTGGGTTCACCCCCTCATACCCCCTGTTGGTCAGACTGCCACAGCCATGGCTTCCCTAGCCACAGCTGGGACTGCCACAGTCACAGCTTCCCTGGCCAGGGCCTAGACCACCAGAGGGTCCTTGGCCAGGGCTGAGACCACCGCAGCTGCAGGGTCCTTGGCTGCACCACAGCAGCTGGTCCCATGTTCCCCCCCGACACTTGCTGAGACCACCCCAGAGGCTGGAGGAGCGCCCTGAGTGCAGGCATCTCAGAGCCAGAGGAGCCACCATGTTCAGGGCAGAGCGCAGGTGGGTGGGAATCAGAGGAGCCCCCTGGCTCTGCCCTGAGCCCCAGTGGCTCAGACCCGGAGAAGCCACAATGCTCTGCTGGAGCCAGGAGGAGCTGGGAAGGCCAGTGAGTTAAACCCTCTGATATAATGGACTCTCAGTTTTAACAGACACCCTTCTCCCCATTAGTCCATTATACTGAGGGTTTACTGTAATAAATCAGTGGGAAACGCTTCGGCAAATCCAGTATCACTGGCTCTGAAGGATTTCCAATTGAGGAATTAAAAGCACATGTACAATGCCATACTACTGTTCAGCATAATCTAATCATAGAATCTTCTGAAGATTAGGGTTAGAAGAGACCTTGGAAGGTCATCTAGTCCAACACCCTGCTCAGAGCTGGACCAAACCCAACTAAATCAGTCCAGCCAGCGGTTTGTTAAGCCTGGTCTTAAAAACCTCTAATGATGGATATTCCACCATTTCCTTAAGCAACCCATTCCAGTGCTTCAAGGCCCTCCCAGTGAGCAGTTTTTCCTAATATCCAACGTAGACTTCCCACACTACAACTTGAGACCAGCAACAATAGGTTCTGGGATGGAACTGGCTTCAGAGTGAGCTAAAAGTCTTGGCTGTCAGTGAGATTGGATTGTCAGCTTGCCTGCTGAGCATTCTCCTCCTCTTCCTCATCTACAACGTCCTCCTCCTCACTCTTGCCAGAAGTAGCCTGAAGAGGCACTTGGGAGACATCCATGGAGAGTTTTGGGAACATGGTTGGGTTCCCCCTTAGAATCCCATGACGGTGCTCAGAGAAGCAGCGTATCTGAGACTCTGACTTGGACTTTCCATTTGCCTCCTTTATCTTCTGGTACGCTTATCTGAATGCCTTTATTTTCATGCACCACAGCTAGGTGTCCCTGCTGTACTCTTCTTCTATTATGCTCTGAGATTTTGGCCTAGATATCGGCATTTCTTCTGCTGCTTCAGAGCGCTGCTTGCACAGATTCATTTCCCTACACAGAAATCAGATTTAGTATCTCCTGCATGCTCCACACTCAAGCTTGTTTGCAAGCCTGGGCTTTCATGGTCAGGTGTGCTGCTGGGTTTGCCATTCTGGCAAAACATGAAATGAAACTGAGAAGCACCTGGAGCTTCTCTGGTGTACCTTGGAGTGCAGCAGAGTTGAAAGTGCTGGCCAGTGCAGGGGGCACATTGGGGCACTGTGGAACACTTCCCAGAGTTCAAAAGCACTTCTGCAAATTCAACCCCGGAAAGTTGCTTTTAGTGTTACTCCTGTCATCAAGGTGGCGGATCAAAACTGACTTTACAAGCTGTTAGGGTCAGCAGAAGGGTCTTGGTGGTGTAAATTATTCATTATAAAATCATCCTAAAACAGCTAACTTCAACCTAACCTCATAGTGCAGACCAGGTATGAGGGTTGCTCAGCTCCTCCCCATACTGTGCTGCCTAGTACAGCTGTCTGGGAGCTGATTTTGTGAAGAGGGAGGCTAAAAAGCATTGTACTTCAGCTTTTTCCACGTCGTCTACCAATTGATTGCCTTCCCCTTTCTGTAAAGGTCCCAGATTCTCCCTGACCACCTTTTTGTTGAGAAGATAGCTGGAAAAACCCCACTTGTTATCCTTCAGATTGCTTGATATCTGCAATTCCAATTACACTTTGGCCTTCCTGTTTATACCTATGCAAGTTCTAGCAATGTTTTTATATTCCTCCCTCATCATCTGTTCATGTTTCCACTTCTTGTAAGCTTCCATTTTGTGTTTAAGCTCATTGAAGATTTCTCTGTTAAGCCACTAAGGTCTCCTGCCATATTTGCTATTCTTCCTTCACATTGCCATGGTTTGTTCCTGTGCCCTCAATCAGACTTCTTTAAAATACAGCCAGCTCTCCTGGAATTCTTTCTCCAGCATTTTAGCCTTCCAGAAGATTCTACCTATCAGCTCCCTGGGGGAGTCAGTCCGCTTTTCTGAAGTTAAGGGTCCCTATTCTCCTTCTCTCCTTTCTTCCTTTGGTCAGGATCCTGAAATCAATCATCTCTGGTCATTGCTGCCTGGGTTTCCATCTATTTCTACTTCCACTACCAATTCTTCTTTGTTTGGGAGCAGCAAGTCAAGAGGAGCATGACCTCCAGTTGGTTCTGTCAGCACTTGTACCAGAAAGTTGTCCTCAGCATTCTCCAAAAACTTTCTGGATTGTCTATGCACTTCTGTATTGCCCTCCCAGCAGATGTCAGGGTGACTGAAGTCCTCTATGCAAATCAGGGCCTGTGATCTGGAAACTTCTTCTAATTGTCCAAAGAAAGCACTGTCTGCCTGAACCTTCCGGTCTAGTGGGCCATAGCAGATGTTCACCATCGCACCACTCGTTGCTCTTGCCTCTAATCTTAACACAAATACTCTCAGCAGGCTTTTCTCCAGTTTCATACTGGAGCTCTGAACAAACATTCTGCTCTTTTAAACACAATGCTACTCCATCTTTTCGCCCCTACCCCTCCTTCCTGAATAGTTTATACCCATCCATGATATTGGTCCAGTCATGTGAGTTACACAATCAAGTCTAAGGTAACCATCTGTCCTGTTTTTACTTGGAAAATCCCGTATTTCAGCTTCCTGGAGGGTATCCTGCTTTTTTTTTTTTTTAAGACAAATTGTCCTGCGTGTTGATCTGTTGTTTCAAGGGCTGCCTGGGAGTGCTGGAGAACAGGTGGGCCAGGCTCTTGAAACATCAGGATAATGAGCTGCCTGGGACTGCTGGATAAAAAGCTGGGTGAGCTCTTTAAACAGCATGAAGCTGCTGTTTAAAGACCCACCTGGGAGGGCTGGGGAAGGTGGTAGGTCAGGCTCTTCAGACAGCAGGGACCTACAGTTTACACACATCATCTCCTGCCTCTACTCTGTCAGTGATGCTAGCTGCAGTTATCTCTTGTCTCATATTTATTTGTCATTTCCTTGATTATATGTTTGCAATCTGCTTATTCTCTTGCTTCACTGAACACCAGTAGTACCAGCTTCCCCTCTTAGAAGGTTTGATGTTTTACCCTCTTCCACGCAGATACTGTGGGAAAGAGAGGATGGGGTAGTGCTGTTTTTCTCTGCCCCTTTAGTTCAGTAATATCATTTATATAGCTAGATAGTAAGCATAGTGAGATCCTGAGTCTTTACATTGTTTCTAGTAACACACACAATTCTTTTTAGATGAATGGTGCCCAAGAGACTTTACCAGATGGCAAGCATAGCTTTCCTTGACTTCTGCAATTCACAAAAGTGCTAAAGTGGATATGTTCTATGCCACTTTATTGTATCCATTCTTGTTCCTTTTATAAGCAGCAGCTTCATCTTTTTTCATAGCTTTTCCAAGTCTCTGTTATTTCAATTGCAACATAGTTCCTTGACTGTGCCAGGATTTCCAATTCTTCCTGTTTGTTTCCCAAAGGGCTTGCGTTCATGTACAGGCACCTAACATAACTAGCCGAATGCCTTACTTTCTCAGTATGAATTAGGAGGCCTCCCCTGTTGCACCCTGCTGTTTGTGTTTTCTCCTGGTATCCCATTTCCACACTTATTTTAGGGCTTAGGCCTCCATCCCCCAGACAACCTAGTTTAAAGTCCTTATCATAGGGCTTGTCTTACACAGTTAGACTGCGTGAAACCTGAGATGTAAATCTACCCTAAGCTAGCCTGCTGATGCCTGAATGCAGCCTGCTGACAAAGTATCAGGTCTTGAATGCACCTTGAGCTAGATCCATTCAACTAGATCAAAGCCCTCCAACAAACTGTCATCATAGATCAGCAGGGATAATTAGAGTGCAGCAGGCTAGCACAGAGTAGATTCATACCCCAGTTTATTGTGGTCTAATTGTTCATGCAGGCAAGCCCTAAGTAGCAGTGTTACTCACTTACCACTTAACTATTTGCAGTGACCCCAAACAGCTTTTATCTTCCCGAAGGATTTTTAGAGAGAGATCTGCAAAACAGGAGTTGGCATATAGTTACAAAGCTTAATGCATCCACTGGGCAAACACTGAAACCAAGTCAGTTGTCATTGCATGAAGAAGCATTTTATCTGGAAACGCTTCCTGAACTGGAAGACTGGTTTTAACATCACCCCAGGTGGGCTGACAGAGGCTCATGCTGTAGTTTAAAATGCCCAAGACCTTGCCAACCTTGGATACCTCAAACTGTTCCAAGAAAAAGTACTGGAGTTATGGATTTACTGAGTGTGGCTCCATTTAAAAATGCTAGCAACTTCCCTTCTTCTTCCTTCCCCTTAACTCCCATTCTCATCTTATTCTGCCACTTCCCAGCAGCACCTTTCAGTTCTGCACTCCAATATTCACCAACACACAAACAAATCTAACAACTGTGCTCAGAACCCTTCTCAGGGCCCTTCTGTCCTGCAAGTTTAGGAGTTAGGATCCACAGACAGAGAACTCCTAACCTTGAAGCCAATGCTAAGAGGCCCATCTAAGAGGTGAATTAATGCATTGGGGCCCAATCCTGCAGCTGTCAAAGCAATGAGTGGGTCAAATGTCAAGATTCTTGCTCAGAAAGGCACTTGAAGATCTGAAATCTGATCAGAAAGACTGTTGACCTTTCAGATGGAAAAATCAAAAGTCAAATTTGAGATTTCTGCTTTTCTCCTCAGCAGATTTAAACATATCAGCTCTATGGGAACATGGAAATGAATGGTATCCCATTTCAAGCCTAAGTCAAAGATGATAAATAAAGGTGGAATATACTGAGTCACTCCTTCTCCTCATCTTTATGCAGATGAATCAAAGTGTCATAAGAAGGTGTGACCTTACCATAAATCTCACAATAACTTTTTTTCTTAAAGACTCCCAGAAACCACATGATTAAGTGAGAATCATAGCTTTCACTAACAAAATCTCCACATGTGAAGAGAAGTATAAAAATGTGACCTTCAATGGCTAAAAAACAGAAGGCAATCATAACCCACTCCCCCACATTTAAAAATCAAATAATTTTTAAGCCTGATATGAGGTATTGGAATGCTTGGGATGGCAATGCTGATGAAATTGCTGAGTAATGAATGCAAATGGTAAACAAATCAAATGTTAGAAGAAACTGCTGATGGTTGCAGTACCTTTAAGTTGTCTTTCTGCCATAGGAGCTTTGCCTGAATCAAGGCTGCCAGATAAGGCCCATAAACTCACATGCTATTTAGGTGCCTAATCCTTATTGATTTACCTCTGATGATATGAGCCACAGTCAGCAATCTTCCTACAAAAAATTGAACTTGTGAAGTATGTGAACAGCCCTGGACTAATCTGTACTGTGCAAAGATAATACAGAGAAACCTGAATGTAGCATGCATTGAAAAATTACCATCTAAATAGCGAGTTCCATATGAGCTCTCTGGGAAAAGCCCTCTTAGGTATGTTATACAAGAGACAGAGATGGCCAAAAGCCTTTTCATCAGCACCACAGACTGCTGGTCAGTGGCAATTTTATGTGGAAACAACACTGATTCCTGAAAGAAAAAGAGAGACAAAAATATTATTGGGTTTATACCTCTGAAGAGGGCAAGAGCTAGAGGTATGAATCCGCACTTTAAAAGGGAGTAGAAATTAGGGAAATTTTACCCCTTCTTTTGGTTTCCATACTGTGTATGCCACTCACACATAAGTTAACTAATTATAAGTAGCTCAAAGAAGCATGTAACACATTTGGCTCAAAGTTTATTGCTACAGGAAAGCTTTGGCTGACATGAGCAATATACTGTCATATAGACAGAAAACTATTGCTACAGTTCTACAGGGTTGGCAGGATGTGTTGTTAATGAATACCAGTGATAAAACAGCACTCTGAGGCCTACATGCCAGAAAAGAAGCACTATTTTAGAGAGGACGTTTCTCAACTGCGCAGATGTTTTGAGTCCAGAGGGCAAACGCAGAATGCACACAGACTTTCAGTGACGCCAGAGGTTTATGCAGATCTGTTTCTAGAAAATAGTGGAGTTTTGCTTAGTAAGAGCTAAGCACTCATATACTTTTCCATTCCTAGGACTCTGTTTATTATGAATATCAAACATCAAGTAGCAGTGATTAGTGGTCCCATCTAGTCTCCCTAACACCTGGTATAAACATGCAAAATTTGTGTCAAATGCATGTTAAAAGGAATCCCACTATAAGTTCATTGTTCTTTTCTTCTCTAAGGGGACTTGGCAAGCCCAAGGAGTTTTATGCAGCCATGTACCAGTAACCAGAAACTAGGCATTGATTTGCTTACAAAACCCCAGGTTGTGTCACCAGTTATCTTCTTGGCTACACTGGGCTGGAAACAACTGCTTTCAAAACTCCTTTTCAACACACTGCAATCAGCAGAGAGTATACTGCTTGCACTGGGAACAAGGGATTGGAAGGGTAATTAAACCCAGGTTTCCAGCTCTTCAAGGCTCAGTAGTGCTAGGCCTGTTGATCAGGAACATTAAGTCCTAAATCCTGTACCTTGGAGGTTTTATGCTTCTGCCCCGCATGTGAGAGCTGAGCCGTGGCCATAGCATCAAAGTGCTGCCTTCCAAATGCAATTAGAACCTGCAGAGAAACATACATTAATCACTTGACAAATGCAGAACTCCTGAAATGTTTCATCTTCCTGAGCACAGGAACCACACCGCATAAGAACCTTTTACAGATCTGAATGCTCAGCTCTTGTTAGGATGTTTAAATTGAGGTCACTGTGCCACAGTCTGGAAGTTCACATGGCAGAAAAAAACCCCCATTATATGTAAACAAACTATCAATAGTACTGAAAATTCAGGGCCAGATCGACAACGGATGGGAATTGTCGTGGTTCTGGAAATTTCAATGGAGCCAGGCCAGCGGTTCCCAAACTTGGAGGCACACTCGCCTGAGGGGATATAATCTGTTTCCATGGTTCTGTATGGGTTAGGGGGTATGAGGCCATGAGAAAAAACATCAAAACATTTTTAATATAAAATTCAGATCAAGTACTCAATTTTTAGCTGCATTTAATCATCTCTTCCACAAGCACCCATCAGAATTGTTAAACCATTCCAAATATTAAAAAAATTAGAGCAGTTAGATTTCAACATCTGTTCAGCATTATTCATTACTAATAAAGACCACTGTGCAGCATACCTACATGTCCTTTGAAGAAGAAATAGAATTATTTTTAACAAAGGGCAGGCTGAAGTGTGTAAAGCTAACTTCTTTGTATCACAGATATTTCTACAAATGCCAACATTCTTGGCCTTTCAATTGCTCTCTTGGAAAATCATACACATCCTCTTCAAGCCACATTTTCTGCTCAGTTTGCTGATATTCATTGTCAGGATAGTGCCTGTGTTATTTGCTATTTCTTTCAGCAGAAAGTAAATGCTATTCTTTTTAAATTTTAAGTAGAAATTATAGGTCTATAGTAGTTTGCATGAACATGAACATGAACAGATATTACATGTGGCATTTACGTTTATGTTGCCAAAAAGTATTGTTAATTATTTCTATATATATTGGTCTTGCTAATTACAGAATTTTAAAAACAATTTTAATGGTGTTTTATTCAGTTTCTGTGACTTGAGAGGCTGAAATTTTTCTGATATATTGAATGCCCAAAGAAATTTTCCTTTATTTCATGTAGTAATGTCTGTGACAAAGAAAAGGGAGTAAGAGGAAGAATAGTTTGGCTTCACCCTCACAGAAAGAAAAATGGGATTGACCTCCCTCAGTGCATTCAGTATGCCAAGCAGTTCTTAATACATGCTGCCAAGAGACCTGGCCGTTCGAGTGAAATTTGAAGACAAACAAAAAGAGTTTTTGCTGCCAAACTTCAATGCATGAACACATGAAGCTGGATACTGCTGGAGATTTTCATTACTACTACTACTACTACTACTACTGCTGTGAAACCATGCTTGTTGAGTATGGTGATACTGTGTTTGGAGCTGGAAGCGAGAAAAATTTTGTTCTCTGATAACGCAGTGTAGTATCACATTGATGAACTTGCAGAGGACATAAAAAGACAAGTTTTGGAAAAAATAAAATCACTGGGTTTTTTTTGCAATTCAGTGCAATGAGATCACTGATGAAGCTCAATGCTGTCAGTTGCTCATCTAATCTTGATTTGTGGATGATGGAGCTGTGAAAGGAGAAATGTTTTTCTCAAAAGCACTGGAAACCTCATCAAAGGCTTCCAATGTTTTTGCAACAGCTTCTGACTTTTTTCAAGAAAGTGATCTTTCATGGGAAAAGCTAGTCGATGTTTGCACTGAGGGTGCCCCAGTGATGCTTGGCTCTCACTCTGGGTTCATGACATTGGTTAAAGAAAACAATACAGCCATAACTGGGAATCACTGAGTCATCCACAGATAAGCCTTGGCTGCTAAGATCCTTCCAAATGACCTGAGTAATTCGCTGAATTTGGCAAACTTGTCAATTTTGTAAAGGGGAGAGCTTTAAATACAAGGTTTTTTGCAGCTCTTTGTGCAGATCTGAGAGCTGATCATAAAGCTCTCTTGTTTCACATGGAAGTCACTGGCTGTCAAAAGAAAATACACTGAGCCAATTCTATGAACTCAAGCATGAAGTGGAAATTTTTCTCAAAGGTCAGAAAAAAGAATTGTATGGCGCTTTCAGATGAAACCTTTCAGCTTTCACTGGTGTACCTTGTGGACGTTTCTCAGTCTATCAACAACCTCAATTTCAAGCTGAAAGGAAGAAATGCAAACATCATTGACCACTATGATGCAGTCAGAACGTTCACGAAGAAATTCAGCTTTGGAAGGGCCAACTTCAAGCTGGAAACTTTTCATCATTCCATCATCTCAACAAATGCTTTGCTGAAAAGGAAAATCTTAAGTAGCATTACCTGGATCAAAAGAACAAAATTATGTCTGATTTGGATTGCCTTGCTGAAGAGTTCATATGCTATTTTCCAGATGTCACCTTGGCTAATCCTGTTTGGAAATTGGTGTGAAATCCATTCAACATTAATGTGGATTCACTGCTGGACCCTTTGCAAGAAAAAGTCATTGAAGTGTGATTCAAGTGCAAAGGATAATTCCAAAACCATGAGTCTGGAAGAGTTTTGGGTAAAATACCTCCCAATTTACTGCAAAGTTAGAGAAGTACTGTGTTTGATCATTGCCTTTTCTTCTACTTATCTTTGTGAAGCTGGCTTTTTAACCCTCATTGTATTAAAAACAAAACAGCAAAATCAGCTGAAAGTGGAAAGTGACTTGCATTGTGCTCTTTCATCCTTCAAACCTGGAATTTTTGAGCTTGTGAGCGAAAAATGGTATCCTCTGTTTCATCAAATTTGATTCAAATTGCTTTTATTTTCTTAAGTTTCCATTTTTCAAATTTCTCTTTTTTCTTTAAAAGTAAATTACTGGTAAAAAAAGTCATTCAGTTAACTGTTAGCTACTGGTATGTTGCAGTCTCATTCCGTTTACTAGAGCTTAGTTAAGATTTAGTTTTGAAGTGGTTTGAATAGAAAGTGTTTTTGTGATATATTGCATTATAAGCATTGATTAAAATATACATACTGCCATTATTTTTGTTTATTTGTAAATTTTCAACACAATGAAATCATATTTAATGTTTTATATGTATTTTTCAATCTTCCCCACATGCACCAGATACATGGGTAAAATAGTTAGATAATCATGAAATATCATATAAATTCAAGTGCAAACAGCTACATTTTTTCAGTCAAAAATTGGGGGAAGGGGAATGAGAGTTTAGTGAAAAGCAAAATGGGGGTGTCATGTTAAAAAGTTTGGGAACCACTGAGCTAGGCCTATTTACATTAACTGAAGATTCGTCCCTCTATCTCTTTGACAGCAGTGCTTTTGATCCTCATGCTGGAGCACAAAACAGTGCTACCGCTCAGAAAAGCTGAGCCGACCCCCGGCCAGTTGGTTTACAATCCAAAGAAAATTGTGCTTCTGAATGAGTACTATCAAGTTGAAAGCAAAATACTAACCTTGACAAGAGACTCATTTTAAACATCTACCTGAAGCGCTCCAGATGTTATTTTATCTGATCCTTCCTATTGTGCCACTCTTGATGTCTTCATGTAGAGTGGCACATAATATAGCATTTTTCATCTTCATAATTCTTACAAACATAACAAATTATTGATTGTTACATTCCGAAAACGCAGAGAAGCATCATTGCCAGATAGGGAAACTGAGACACAGAGCAGCTAAAGCCAACACCTTCCAAGCTGGTGATGCCTAAATTTACTCAACTAAACCATAATTAAGACACCTGAATAAATGACTTGGAGCCTGATTCTGATCTCAATTCACCATGAAAATCCACAGTTACTTACTGAAATGAAGAGTTATTCCCAATTTACACTGATGTAAATAGAATCAGAATCTAGCACCTCATTTTTAGCTCACTTTGATTTACTGTGGAAATGCCTTCGGTGTCTCAAACTGAGACAGTAGTGTCTACTTTTCAAACATGACTTACCCAAACCACATATGAAGTCAACTGTAGAGCCTGGATCAGAACCAAAGAGTTGCAGCCCTAGCATGTCACCACATATCAAACAAACTCCAGATATACAGGGGGAAAGGCACATGGAGATTTTTGTGAAACACATTCTAGATCACATGGCAATGGAAATTCTGGTTCACATCAGTAACCTGAGACACTAGACTGGGAAATTAGGCAAATACCTGCGAGCACAGGCTCACATAGCTTTTTTTTCTTTTAAACAGCTGGTAATTATTGGGTTTAGATGGTCTGTGAAAAGTTGTGGGTGGCATAAAAGCAGATTTGTCTTTGCCACAAAATGTGGTCCCCAGGCAACAAGTACAGTTTGGGAGCTGCAACATTTGGCACCAACACTTTAACTATGAAGTTCTTCCAATTGTCAAGGCCAGCTATTGAAGTAGGAAGGGTTGGAGGCTCCTGTTTATGCAGCAACAATTAACCATGTGTCCACAGAGAGCATCTGGGGGCAGGAGGGTTTGAAGGGCAGATCCCCACCCAACATATATGGGCATGTGGGTGTGCGAAGAGGATGACGCTGGGACAGGAGGGATCTAAGGGGGTACAATGCCAGGTTGGTGCATATGTGTTGCTCAGAGGGATATGAGGGACAGCACCCCTCAGGTGTTGGGGGGGCAGATGGGGGTAACACCCCTCAGGTGTGTGGGGGGAGGATGGGGAGGGGTAACACCCCTCAGATGGGCAGATGGGGAGGGGTAACACCCCTCGGGTGAATGGGGGGATGGGGTAACTCCCCTCAGGTGTTGGGGGATGGGGAGGGGTAACAGCCTCAGGTGAGTGGGGGTGGATGGGGAGGGGTAACACCCTCAGGTGAGTGGGGGGGATGGGGAGGGGTAACACCCCTCGGGTGAGTGGGGGGATGGGGTAACTCCCCTCAGGTGTTGGGGGATGGGGAGGGGTAACTCCCCTCGGGTGAGTGGGGGGGAAGGGAGGGGTAACTCCCCTCAGGTGTTGGGGGATGGGGAGGGGTAACTCCCCTCGGGTGAGTGGGGGGGAGGGGGAGGGGTAACTCCCCTCGGGTGAGTGGGGGGGAGGGGGAGGGGTAACTCCCCTCGGGTGTTGGGGGATGGGGAGGGGTAACTCCCCTCGGGTGGGGGGCGCAGTGCGGATCACCCCTCGGGGGGGGGGTCTCGCTGCGCTGGGCCCGGCCCCGCCCCGCCCCTTCCCTCCGGTACCTCGGCACAGAGCGAGGGAGGCGCGCGCCGCCTGACAGGACCGCAGAGCGCCCGGCCCCGGCCCCGGCCCCGCCCCCGCCCCGAGCGCAGCCCGCGGTAAGGCGCTGGCGGAGGCCCGGGCCCGGGCCCGCGGGAGCAGGCGGGGAGCTCCCCGCTGCCGGGGTGGGGTTGGCCTGGCGCTGGGGCAGCCGGGCAGGCCCAGGGCGGCGGCCTGTGCTGAGGCCCGGCCCGGCCCCGCGGGTTCGTTCCCGGCTGCGCCTCGCGGGGGGCGGCGCGAACACCTGTCCCGTGGCGGCGGGGCCCGGGAGCGGCCTTGTTTCGGCACCGCCGGGAGGCGGCAGCTCCCCCCGCGCGCCGCCCGCCCGCCCAGCGCTCCGGCTGTGGGGGAGCCATGGGCCGGCCCACGGCGGGGTCCGGCAGCGGCGCCGCTCCCGGGCGCGCTCCTGCTCCCCGACCCGCGCTCAGGCGGGCGGCGGGAACCAAGGGGGCTCCTGCTCGCGCGCTGCTGAGCGGCTCTGGCGTCGGAGGCGGACGCAGCCTGGACCCGACCCGGGCGGGCCTGAGCGCGAGCGGCAGGACTCACCCGGGGTCACGTTTTGCAGGCTCAGGCGTGCGAGTCCCGTGCCGATGTGGAGCCGTCGCACCAGCCACACGCTGTGGCAGCTGGGCCCCCTCCCGCCCCTGGGCCCAGAGCTCGCCCGCAGAGCCGCCCGGACGTCAGCAGGTCAGAGCGAGCCAGCAGCGGCCCGGGAGAAATGCCCTTTGCCAGGGCTGAAGATGCCCTTTGCCAGGGCTGATATTGGGGCCTTTTTCCAAGAGCAGCCCAGGCTTGGGAACCAGTACTTAGAAGACGCTTTCCTTCAGCGTTACTTGGAAGCACACCTGCCGCCCCAGGTTTGGCGCGCGCGCGCGGCCGAGTGCCGGTGCTGCGGGGCTAGGGTGCTCTCCCCTAGGGGTTAAGTGGTTTCCATCATATCCAGGGTTTGCAGTTTGGTTCTTGGCTTTCAGCACCCACACTATACAGACTGATCCAGCATCTCTGCTGCAGAGTGAAACTCCTGTCCCTTCCTTCCTTTGCTGCTAAACCATATATCAAGCACAGCTGGGTTACTGGTGCTTCCAGCTATCTATTCATCTCGACGTTATGGTGAAAAATGGCGATGGAATATAAGGAGAAGTGAAATATGTGAAAAGGGTTTAATGGAGTCTTGTGGGAAGGTTTGGGTGAGATATGGTGTCTGTCCTGCTAGGCTACCAGTGCTGTCACAGCATGCGAAGCGTGAAGCAATCATGGAGCAACTAATCCCAGGTAGCCTAACCTGTGACAGCAGGACCCCATTACAGTGTTTGTCATATCCTCCATGGCTATGACAGCCAACGCAACTGTCTGAGCACGTCCTGGGTTCACAGCACCACAACACTCTGAGTCGCTCTGTGCTCACATGTGCGGGGTATCGTGGGAGATATCTTGTTTGCCTCCTCTGGTAGCTGGAGGCTGCTGCGCAGGCTTGGTAGGAGGCACTGTTATGCTGTGTCAAATCTCTGTTGTATGACATTGGAGAAAGGACAAGCCTGGCACTGAGCAGAGGGGAGGAGGTAGTGAAGGAAAAGCAGATCAATTTCTGGTCACGGGGCTTATGGGAGGGGATTACGGGACTGCTGTGTCCTGACTGTTACCATAGAGGCTGACTCTGTGGGTGCACCTTGGGCTGGAGAACTCACGGCGGGGGGGAATGTTCGGTGCCAAGCAGCGTTCCCTGTAAGCCGAGCGCTTGTGTGGCCACTCAGGAGAGATTCCCATGCTGCCCAGCTGATTAGTAGAGCGCCCACAGCCAGGGCTTTTGTTTCTACTGGTGGTGGCACATTTAAAAAAAAAAAGAAAGAAAAAGATTCTGCCCATGGGTGGAAAAGATTAGAGCACTTGGGCTCAGCACCCAGGAGCAGCTCCCCATCAGCTCCTCCTGCCCAGTGCAGTCAGATGGTTTGTGATATGCCTGCAGGAGGCTATGAAGGGTGTGGGAAGAGTGAGGACACAACATAATCAGTAAAGGAGGTGGAACTAGGGAGGTCACAGTGGGGCATGTCTGGGGACAGAGCCAGAGGCTGAGCACCCTGGGTACTTTGGGAAGTCGGAACTCTGCTTGTTATGACTGCTTGTTGTCACTGCCGTTACTTCAGGGTACTGATACATGTAGACAGCAGTTCTCCCATGAGTACAGGGGACTGGACTAGAGGAACTTTCAAGGCCCCTTCCAGTCCTGTGATTGTATGTGAACTGCTATGCTGGGGTCAGCTACATGGCCTGGGTGGAACTGATGCAAGAGTGTGGATGTTTAACACAGTGTGTTAAGGGGAAAGCTCGCAGCCAAGCCTGAGTTAAACTTGCATCGAAGAAAATCCCTTAGCCATGCGCATACCTGTGTCTGAGTGGTGCAGAACAAGCGAAGATTTGCAGGCAGACGCAGGATGTGCTGAGCCGTGCTGTTTCTCTTGGTCGTAATTTAACTACCCTTTGTGCACACAGCAGAAGAAAGCGACCATTTCAGTCTGCCACTGGAACGAACAACCAGGAATTCTTGTGTCTGGCCTCCTGCAGTACCAGTCCTTAGGCTTTGTGTTGGTCCTTGGACAATAAGGAGAGCTTGGCAGGGTCGGGATTGCAGACGGGCTGAATTTTCAGGCCCTGTGCTGGGTGGTCTCTGTTCATTTTGTGCCACGGAGCTCAGCTATGCAGGAACCCCAGTGAAAGGGGACAGAAGAGGAATGGGAGCATGGCTTATTCCACCAGTTGTACTCCCCTATGAAAGGCGCATGCACTGGCTTCACAGGCCACTCTAATTTTTCAGCTATTGGGGGCCAGATCCTTCCATTGTTACCCATGCTGAGTAACATTTGTTCCACTGCAAGTCATCCTGGTGCTTCTAAAGCTGTCTACAACTCGGGGAAAAGGGTGGCAGAATCTGGCCCTCAGATTGAACTGAAACTTTTCTGGTACTGTTTGGTCTGTTTTTGCGTTTGACCCTGCCAAGAAGCCATAGTCCTGCCTCTGTAACACCACAGTGGTGCGTAGAGCCCTGCCTGGTAGCTGCTGCGAAAGAGGGGGTGGGCTGTCCCCCAGACAGTATTGCAAGATTGCTGCCGGATCAGTTGAATGAAGAGGGCCAGGGAAGGCAGACGCCCCTGGTTATACAACAGGGGCTGGTGATACTGGCATGAGGCAGGAAGTTCATGGCCTAGGGGCTGGTGTGATTATTTACACTCCCAAGCTTCTTCCTATTGCTGGTCCCTGTACTTCCCTCAGGGCCATAGTGTCTTGAGATCTTTCCTGGCTCCCTCTCTGGCTGGTTTCCAAAGCTGCTTCCACTCTGATAGCGAGTTGTCACCGTTGGATCCTACTGTTGATGGGTTTCCAGTGACTTGGCTAGGAGGCTCCATCACAGTGCCTTTTTGGCAGGAGTTAAGTAGTTCCTTTTCAATTACTCTGTATTGCAGAGAGGAGAGATCCCAGAACGGGCAGTGCCACTGGGTAGGAGCACAGCAAAGATCAGCTTTTAGCAGGAAGCAGTCTTAGGAACTTCTGTGGCCCTGTGCCCTTAGTACCAGCGTGTTGAACACGCTTGGAAGCACTTTGCCTCACACCACTGCTGTGAGAGAGCCTGATCCCCATGTTGCAGATGGGAAGTGAAGCAGACAGGGAAGCGACTTGTGCAGGTCCACATGGGAAGCCCCCGACAGAGCAGGGAATGGACTCTGGGCTCCCCAAGTCGCTGAAGTGGCCTTCGTTTCCCCCTTTGAGGGAGTGGTAACTGCTCTGCCCTCTCCACGTGGCTCTGGCAGACTGAGCGAGAGCCTGTCGTCCCAGTTCAGGAGAGATGCCACTGATGATGCAGGCTGGAGAGGATGGGGTGGGCAAATCGATGTTTAGCGCTCTCTGGGAACAGGTGCCATCCTTTGCCCTGACAGGCATTTCAGGGACTGCCTGTAGGGTCCTCACGCCTCGGCTCTCCTTGGTGCTGTCTTCTAGGTGCTGGAGCCGGTGAGTCTGGATCTGGAGAGGTTTGGGGCCTGTGTGGCGGCTGAGATTGACTCTCTGGGGCGCGAGTGCGAGTTGTCTCCTCCTACGCTGCAGCACTATGATGCTTGGGGGCGGCGTGTGGACCACATAGTCACTTGTCCAGCCTGGAAGAGGATGAAGGAGATTGCAGCCGAGGAAGGGCTGATTGCTGAAGCCTATGAGAGGAGATACTCCAGCTGGAGGTAATCCCGTGGGTATCAGAACCAGGTCAGCATCTCAGGCGTGTGCCCCTTTCAGGGCCCAGGCGTGTGCATGGTGCTAGGGCCTCTTGCCGGTGAAGCCTCAAAGGTTGATGTTCAGCATGTCACAGCACTGCGTCTCCTATCTTCTCATGCCTGAGGAATGCGGTAGAGGCATGCTCCCCTAGCCCCGCTGAAAAGAACAGCAGTGTTTCTGCTGCTGTAACATGCCTGAGCCTCATTAGTCTGTGCTCACTGTCGATATTTTTTTAAATTCTTCTATTGTGTTGCCATGCTCCTTCCTTGCTCCTGGGGCCTGATATCCACACACTACTCCAGCTTCGCGCACACTGCATGGGAATGCTCTGACATAACAGTGCAGTAGCACAGGGTGTGCTAGGCCCTCTTGCAGTGTTGAGGTTCTCCAGCCTTAAGAGAAAGCTGTCTTATTACTGTGCTCTGGAGCTGTGTGCTGCCTACCACCAGGGCTGGGCATAAGCCCAGGACTCATTGTGTCCTGGTTCTCCCAGCCCCTGGGCCAGGATTCTGGTTTCTACCTTGTCACGTGCCAGTTTGGATTGGAGACTGTTTCTCCTCCACTGGCAGAGCAGAGTAGCGCTGGTGCTCTCCATGCTGGGAACTTTTCACTGCAGCTGCATTGCCGTGGGACATGTTTATCCTGATTTCTGTCTTTGCTAGCCGCGTGCACCAGGTTGCCAAGCTGTACTTGTACTCACCCTCTGCCGGCTGCTTCACCTGCCCGCTGGCCATGACTGATGGAGCAGCAAAAGTCATTGAGGTAAGAATGCAGCCAGTGGCTCCTCAGCACAGGCTGTTCTACTGCAGTGTCTGCACTGGTGCAGCAGCAGTCAGGCCTCACAGCTTGGCTGCTGGACTGGATGCAGAGCTGGGTTCTGTTCCCCGCTCTGCCCTGATGTTTTGGGACTCGGAGTAAGTCGCTTCCCCCTCTGCCTCGGCCCCAGTCTCTGTCACAAGAGGACTTTGGTACAGCCATGTCGCTCGGGGTGCCAGTCACCCACACCCAGAGTGATGTAGTTATGCTGGCAGAGTGCCGGGATGGACAGTGCAGTGCCACTGGAATTGCACATGAGGCTGGGTGTCCTGTCAGTTCAAATTTCAAGCTGGTTGGGGGAAGTGCCCCTTACTGTGAGTTTGCAGCATGGAGCACGGTGGGGATCTGCTTGCACGTAGTGAAGAAAGCCAACGAATGGCCTTCCAGGCACTTCCACTTCAAGGCCACTGCTCCCTGAGTCTCCATTGCCTTGCACCTTCTCGGTCACTTACACTTGTGCAAAGTGGGTGCTGAACACCATGGCCGGATCCTCAGTTGGTGTAAATTAGATGAGCTCATTGACTCTCCTGGGCTGAGGATTTGTTTGGGTTTGTGCAGGGCTGTCTGTCTACATGTGGTGCAGAGCAGGGGAGAATCAGGCCCTGTGCCCGCCAGGACAGCTTGGCCTTTTTACAGAGAGCAAATAATGTGACAGGCCTTATCCTCCTTCCAGTCTGCTGTGTACTGGTGATGTACATTGTACCTTGGTGCACAGGCTACTGTAGAAACTCTTAGGCCAAATCTCTAGAGGTGCTGGAGTCCAGGGAAGCTGAAGGTGCTCAGCAACTCCCAGGACATGGCCCTGTGTAATGGAATCAGGATCTTACCTGTGTGCTTGCTCCCCCAGACACACTAGGCCATTTCAGAGACTTGGCAGCAGGCACCAGCCACTCGGGGATTCAGGACATTGAAAGATTCTCTGCCCTGGTTGGAGGTTGCCTGTTCTGATCCAAGGACGGGTGCCTTGGTGACCCTCTGCAGCTTACGAAGGCCATTGTTACACAGCACTAAAGGCCAGAAGGGACCATTAAGGTCGTCTCCTCTGACCTCCAGTACGTCACATGGCACCTGCTCGCTCCCAGAGACGCCTGTATGCAGACTACTTAGACTAAAGCATTTCAGTCCTAAATTGCGAGCCCCAGTGAGTGCACAGGAGACACTGAGACACCACCAGTGCCCAAGGCCCTGCAGTGGCAGGAAACTGATTAGGTGGGATGTGCCCAAATGTTCCCACCAGAGAATTCATGCACCATGCTGCACAGAGAGCTGGGAAAACCCCGAGGCTTATGCCAGTCTCCCCTGGGGAACAACTGCTTCCCAATCCCAGATCTAGAGATTAGTGTCGCCTGGAGCACAAGAGCAAGTCTTATCAGACAGGCACCTGGAAAGGGGTTCTCTGTATTTCCTCAGAGTCCTGAGCCAGCCCGTCTTGTGTCCTGTCTCTAGCTGCATCTGATCTTTGAAGCCTGAGAGGAAGGGTGAATCCTATTCCTGCCCCTTCCATGAGTGTGGTCAGTGAAATGTGTAGCTGGCCTGTCTGAAAGTCTTGGTTTTCTTCCCCCAATCTCCCCCAGTCTCTGGGCATTTCCGGGCCTCTAGTCAAAGCTTTTGGCCAGCTGACGTCACGCGACCCCAGGAAGTTCTGGACATCTGGCCAGTGGATGACTGAACGCAAAGGAGGCTCTGACGTTGGTAGGTGTCGCAGGCTGACAGTGTCTCCAAGTGCAGCACTCTGCATGGCTGCATCCCTCTGATTGGCAGGGCAGGTAATGGCCACAGCAGGTTGTCTTAGCAAGAACGGAAAACCACTGGGGCGCTTTTCAGGACCATGCTGTAGATTAAAACCAGGGAAACCATGTGCCTGACCCTGGTGAGATGCTCCGACACACTCTCCTGTTGCCACCTACACACTATAAAGCAGATCTTGCAGGCCACTGCCCCGCACTCAGCAGGCTAGGGCCACAGGCCCGCCCCAGAGAATAGCCTGTGCCCAGCTCTAGAAGCTCAGCCCTGAACACAGGCAGATGTTCCAGCCAAAAGCTGCTGTGATGAGGCAGAGAATTCTCATCTCTTTCTTTTTCCCAAGCAAATGCTGGCCCCAGGGGCCTCTGCATGCAGAGGGCAGGGAAAGCTCAACGTTTCCTGCTGGGGACGGACAACCCGGGGGGGGCTGAGGGGTTGCCTCTGCAAGACCCTGGAAGGCAAGATGTAATTCGTGTTGGGGCAAATTAAAGGGCTAGTTGAAGAACAAATATTGTTGGGCCAGGCTAGACTGCAGGGTTCCTGGGGACAGAGCGCTCCTTGCCATTGTCAGTTGAATGGGAGTCCTGTGAGAGCATTGTATCCTGGGGCCTGTGTGCCATGCTGCGTTCCTCTCCTCCAGCATTGGTAGTTAGCTGGGAGCAGTTGCTGTGAGCTGCTCAGGCTCCTTGTTTGCAGAGGCGTGAGCATTTCAGCTGGGCTGCACTTCACTTGAGGGGAGGGGCTGAGTTGCTGATCTGTGTCTCATCTTGCCAGCATGGAGTGATTTAAAGAGCTGCTCCTTATACTTGGAGCTTGCGTTTCCTGGTGCAGACGCTTCTCTTCAGGTCAAGCTCTTGTGCTCTTCTCCTGCAGCTAGCGGCACTGAGTCAGTGGCCAGAGAGCAGCCTGACGGCACCTATTGCCTCTCCGGCTTTAAATGGTTTACGTCCGCCACGGATTCAGACATGACACTGACCCTAGCAAGGATCATGGATGCTCAGGGGTGTGTAAAACAGGTCAGTCTCCCAGTGGAGCTGGGAAGGTGGCAGAGAAATTGCACTCCATTCCCTCCATTCTTTGCCAGAGCCCAAATCCTCTTCCCTCAGCCTGAGCAGAACTCCCTGCAGTGAAGGGGTTTCTCATGTGTGCTGCTGTGCGGTGACTCCCTGCAGGGTTCCAGAGGCCTGACCCTGTTCTTCTTGGAGGTGCGAGATCAGGAGGGGAAGCTGAATGGCATTGAGATACAGAGGCTCAAGGAGAAGCTGGGGACGAGGCAGATGCCAACAGCGGAGCTGCTGCTGGACGGATGCAAGGCACACCGGGTAGGGCAAAGGGCTGCAGTGGGAGACCAGGCTGCTCTGTCTCACACCATGGGCTGGGCTGGCAGGTGCACAAGGGTGATGTAAGGCAAGTGGTCAGATTTTTCAAGTGATTGAAGCAGGCAGGGCTGGAGTGGACAATCTGGTTCCCCCAGGCCACTGGGGTGCCCCACTCCCTGGGAGAGTCATGGGGAGATTTGTTCTAACCATTGTTCTCTGATGCTTCCAGATCTCTGAAGTGGGTCGGGGCGTGGCCTCCATTGCCAACATGTTGAGCATAACTAGGATGCACAATGTCATTGCTTCGGTAGCTGGCATGAGGAGGTGAAGCTTGCATGGATTTCCACACCCGAGAGAGCAGCCAGGCAGAGGCTCAGCCTAGCAGTGCTGCTGTGGCGAGGCAGCGTCTGGGAGCCGTGTGATGTGGGGAACTGGGAGAAGGGTGTTTATCTCACAACAGCCTGGCTTTCAAACTTCCTATTTACAGTTTTAGCTTCATGTAGGACTTGCTAATGCTGGGAGTTGCTTGGGGCAGGGTCAGCCTCTTAGTTCTGTTTGTACAGCACCTGGCACAGCGGGGGAAGGGGGTGGTGCAGTGAGGGGTCCTGGCACTACAGCAATGCAGATAATGTGCAACCGAGCCTGGGCAAGAGAGGCCAGTCTTTCTGGACAAACTACTGTCTGCACAGAGAGCCCCAAATGTGTGCTGTGCTAGGTCAGGTGCCACTTGAGCGAATTACACCAGGCCAAGTGTCTGCACCACTGAACCAGGCATGTGGGCCCTCCTGATAAGTATCACTGAAGTCTGTTAAATTGTCAGGCTGCATTAGCTGCTGCTCACGGACAGGTGCACTGAGCAGCATTGGCAAGGCAGCAGCACGCCACCCTTTTGCATGTGACTATGTACCTGGGGCACTGGGGAAACGGGAGCACAGCAGCGGTTTAGCTGTCCCAGGCCGACAGTACAGGCTCACTTATACCTGCTGTGGTAGGGTGTCTTGGCAGTGCCGCGCTGTGAACGTCTCCAGGGAGTTAGGAGAGGGGTTTAATGTGGATGGAGATGTAAAAGCTGCAGTAGATTAACCCTAACCCTTCCTTTGCTGCCCTTTCACCCCTAGAATGATTAGCCTGGCCAGAGCATATGCCAGCAAGCGGGTCGTTTTTGGGAAGTTCCTCAAGGACCATCCCCTGCACATGCAAACCATGGCCCGGCTGGAGGTAAGGCGCCCTTGCGCTCAGCTGGCTTGCTTGCTTGCCCAGCTAGGAGCTCTGAGTCTCCAAAGCATCAGCCTTGGTGGCCTGAGCTTAAAGACCCAGCTCCATTAGCCAAGACCACAGCTGGCTCATTAACTTTAACAGGTGACTCAGCCATCACTAGGGGTGGACAGAACAGCCCTGAGAGAGTTTCACGCATGTCCCTGAACAATTTGAGGAATCCCTTGTGTCATACTGGGTGCACTATTGTTTAAGCTCCATGGGGACCATGAGCACTTCAGATTGGCACATGCCCCCTTCTGTGTCTGTGCAGCGCCTGACATGAAGGAGCCTGACACCGCTCAGGCAAGCTAGGCCCTGGTATAATAGAAATAAATGAGAACATACAAAGAGGACTGAGAACTGTGGATGGAAGCCAGGTGTGAACCCGGGCGCTGGCTCAGCTGAGGTGTGAAAGGGGCTTCAAACCTACTCCTGGATTTAGCAGCTTTGCCCATCTTTGCCTTACAGAGCTCAGAGAGGAAACTTGATTGTCAGGGTAGATCACAAGAACCTACTTGCAGAAACATGCTGTGCCAAAAAGGAGCTATAATACAAAGGGCCCTGCTTCCTGCCCTCAGTCCAACTACGCCTTCACTTGGCTTCTGAGCAACGGAAGATCATGCAAACAAGTGTCTCATTCATCCCCTACCTAATATAGGAACCTCTTTTTCAGGTGGCTTAGGGTACAGCCCTGATTCATTGCTGACCCAGCCACTTCTTGCTCAGGCACATCAGAACAGAGACTGCAGAAAACCGTAATATCAGGTTGCCAAGGAAGTCGAGCCACTCACAGAGGAATAAGCCGGAGTCCTTGCAGGCAGGCTGATACAAGCGGCTGCACCTGGAGTGCTCTGCCCTTTGGCTGGACATCTCGTGTCCTGGGCATTGTGGGGGGAGGATTTGAACTTGAGGTCGTGGTGTAGCTGATAATGTTTTCAGGTGCCTGGCAGGGTCTGGTGTCTGATGGAACCTAAAGAAATGGTACCATCATGCCCCTAACGCTGGACCATGGTGGAGAAAGCAGACAGGCTGGGCAGGGGCTGGTGGTGCGTCTCCCAGTACAAGGTCAGATGTGGCTGATGCCTGCCTGTGCCCATGGTAACTTCCAGGCAGTGCTGCCTGCTTCTCCTCTCCTTGCAGGTGGAAACTCGAGGGGCCTTTCTCCTGCTCATGGAGATAGCCAGGCTGCTGGGATTAGAGGAAACCAAGATGGCTGGTGAGCAGGACTTGCATCTTCTCAGGCTGCTGGTGCCGGTCGCTAAGCTCTACACTGGGAAGCAGGTATTGGGCGGCCACATTCGATCAGCCTGGGATGCGCCAGGGAGGAACGAGTAACAATCCCTCGTGTAATACCGGCTGCACTATTGTTTAAGCTCCGTGGGGACTGTGAGCACTTCAGATTGGCAGGTGCCTCCTCCTGTGTGGATGGAATATGCAGATGAGTAAGAGGGAGAGTAGCCGCTGACGCAGAAAAGCAGTGTCCAGGGACGGGGGGTAGAAAGAGGACAGGCTGCTCCTGCAAGGCTCACAGCACCGTGGAATCAGGGCAAGTGAGTTAATTATGGGCTCTGCATCCTGGGGAGTGGGGACTCAGCTGTAAGAGGGGGAAGACGCGTCTTTCAGTTAGAGATTGGTGAACGAGGCCAAAGTCACACTGTGGATCAGAACAGAGGGAACCGGTGCTCTGGCCTTTCAAGTGTGCACGTGACCTGTCCATGACTTGTACTGTGTCCCCCAAACTAAAACTTGGGGTGGGGGAACCACAGATGTTTGGGGGAGGGTGACAGCCGGGTACCCCTCTGGTGCTGGGGAGGGAGGGTTTGTGGGGCTGGCAGGCTTCCTACCTGGTTCCATGGGGTTTCCCGGAAGTGGCCAACATGTCCCTGCAGCTCCTAGGAAGGAGGAAGGCCAGGTGGGCTCGGACCACGAGAGTCAGCACCACGTGACCTGCCCATGAACTGCAGCCAATGGGAGTTGCAGGAGCGGTGCTTGCAGGCAAGGGCAGAGTGAAGAGCTCCTTGGGCGTCCACCTAGGAGCTGCAGGGACATGCCAGCCACTTCTGGGGAGCTCCCATGAAGTAAACACCACTCAACATCCCAATTCTCTTCTCCATCCCCGAGCTGCACCCCCATTCAAATTGCTACTGCTGGGGGTGGGCGGGCGTGGTGGTCCAAGGCTGCCCCAGATGTGGCAGGTCCAGGGCTGGCTCAGCTGCTCAGAAAGTCCTGGAGCTAGATGCGCTGGCTGCTGCAGCAGTCCTGGAGGTCATGGGAAGCTATGGAGTCCAGGAGCTGTGTGACAGACGCAGCCTTAGCTCTGAGAATCCAGCCCCACTACTTCCCAGGTAAGAAGACTCAGCCCGCCTGAGGCCAGTGACCACACAGCAGCGTAACCAAGCCGTTGCCTGGGAGCCATTTCGCTTTGCAGACTTGGCCGGTGCTTCTTCTGCAGCCTGTTGTAAAAGTAGACAATGTTCTAGAGGAGTCAGTGTGCTCCCCTGGCTGAGAACAACTGCCCTAGAGCCTCTCCTTGTGTGTCGAGGCCAATAAGCCACTTGCCTCGCTGAGTCGGCACAACCACTTAACCCTTTCCCCACAAGGTCAGCGCCCACCCTGCACAGGTGCAGCCTGGCAGCTGGCTTGGAGGGCAGCATGAGTGGTTTCTGCAGCTGGGTAGTTGGGAGCTTGGTGTTCAGACCCGGGGGCTGTGCACTCTGTTGCAGGCGATTGCTGTTATTTCTGAGGGGCTGGAGTGCTTTGGAGGGCAGGGCTACGTGGAGGACACGGGCTTGCCAGTTGCGCTGCGGGATGCCCAGGTAAGGGAACAGTGACAAAGCAGGACAGTTCTCCAGAGCTGGTGGCCCCTCGAGCATTCCCTCCGCAGCGCTGCTCGGCCCTCTGGCTCTCAGCCGTCGACACGCTGTCAGGCGTGTGCTCGTGCAGCCAGGCGTCGCCACCTGCCCTGTCTCTGCCCATTGCCAGCCCTGCTGTTGGACCCCACGTGACCAGAGCACGAAGCCTGGGACAGGACAGACCTGTCTGTCACTTCTGATCCATCCCCCCCTTCCCTCTGCTCACTAGTGAGGGACTCCAGTTAAAGGGTGGTGCCGCACCATTACCATGGCCTGTTAGCTCTTAGCTCTACTGTGGCTGCAGAGCTTCACACCCTCCTCTGGGCTGTTCCCAGCACCCGGGCCTTCCCCTCTTCTCTGCAAGTCCTTCTTGCAGCTCTTCAGTTCATCGCCTCCCCGCAGTCCTCTGCATGACAGTCCTGCTTCCCTCCAGACTGCTCTTGACCACACTGCTGCCCTCTCAGTGCTCGGTTTGCCCTAGCCACAGCCAGTAACCCTGTCGTCCTACCCCAGCCTTGCACCTTGGGTGCTTTGCCCCCCATGGGGAAGTCCTGGCTCACCTCCCTGTGCATCTGCTCCTTCTGGTTCAGCAGTTCCAATTATTGTTCATCCACTCCCTTGCCTCACAGCTCTACTCTGCTTCTCTCCTCCCACCTGCTAATAACATGATGTGTGGGCAGCATGCTTGGGAGACCAGTAGCAGTAAGAAATCCTACTTTTCTTGTAGACAAACCACTAATGTCGGCCTTCCTGCCTGCCCCTCCCCATTCACAGGTTCTGACCATCTGGGAGGGAACAACAAACATCCTGGCACTTGATGTGCTGCGCTCACTCACCAAGAGCCAAGGACAGGTGTTTACGGTGTACTGCTCTGCAGTGCAGGTGAGTTCACTCCCAGCAGCACTCCTCAGCCAGAGGTACCGCTCACTGGACCCTCCTTCTTGGCTTCTTACTCTTACTGCACGCCCTGCTGGAAAACACCACTGGCTTCAAATGTAGCAACCTCCCACCGGGCATCTGTACCCTCTTGCTCTGCGCTGCAGCTGCTGCTACTGCCTGGCCTTCCACATTCTGTTCTCACAGCTGAGACCTGGGGCAGGGAAGACTCCAGAGAGTTGACTGCTTTCCACCTATGGCTCTGTTTCAGAAACCGCGCACTGTTTTATCCATTGTGCCCTTGAGCTGTAGTTGGTGAAAAAGGCTTGACTTACTGAACCAGTTCTCTTGTCAACACCCCCTACTCCACATGGCTGCCCCGCAGAAGAGGCTTACCAATGTGAAGAAGGCCCCTAGGCTTTCCCTGAAGTGGATGGAAGCCCTTAGAATGCCCATGCAGCTTTGATTTCTTTTGCAGTCCACCAGTAGATTTGGGTACCAGCAAGGAAAGTGTGGCTAAAAATGGCTCTCGCTGCATAACTCCCTGCTGCAGCCAGCTGGGACTGCCAACACTCATTCCAAATGGGGCTTTCCCTGTAACTTTTCTTTGCAGGAGAAACTGGAGCTGGCTTCCAGCATTTCAGGACTGGGATCTTCTGTGCAGCTCCTGCAGGATGCTCTCCACAGGCTTCATCAGTTCATGCAAAGGGTTGGCTCAAAAAGGGCACCTGCGATTGAACTAGCAGCAAGAGACTTTGCCTATACTCTGGCCAGGATCTACACAGGTAATAGAGAGAACTGACAAACAGACTACTGAAGAGACTCCAGGGACTGTGAATTAGTCCACAGCTGTCAGTTTCAGGGATTCGGGGGAGGTCTCAGCTGAAGGAGAAGAGGTTTCAGATGCCCGCCAGCACTGGTGGGGTGAGAGGCTGGTCACAGCCTCCTTCACAAGTAGGGTAGAGTCAGGTCTGACCCAGCAAGAGGCCATGATGGTGTAAGAAACAGGTGACACCCGCCCCCCCCCCCCCCCACCATTTTGCTATTGGCATGGGAGTCTTGGACCATTTATACATGTGTGCTTTTCACAGGGGCTCTCTTACTGGAACACGCCGCCCAGCCTGGGGCCTCCTCCATAGACACCTACACAGCTCAGAGGTAAAGAGAACGCTTTCTCCAACCGCCACTTCCAATGAGAGCACCAGGGCATAGTCTGTGGTCTCCACACCACACTAGTGTAATCCAGTCCCTTTCTAGTGGTCAGTCACAGACCTCAACATCCATGGCTGACACAGACAAGTAACAGTCCTGTTGCATTTCAGAGTTGGCTGTGTTAGTCTCTTTCAGTCCAGTGACACTGCTGTTTTAGTCCTGTTCTGGCATCAGCCAAATTCGATTGATCAGCTCTCACTGCCTTTTGTGTTCATGGAGATCTGCATGCTGTGGGCAGATGTCCTAGTGATTTTAACACTACTAGGGGTTAAGTTGCAGCAATTATTGTCTGTACAGTGGCTCTGGTTAAAAGTTATTTGCATTCCTTACTCAGGTGGTGCAAACAGGACCTCTGTCCAGTAGACTCAGAAGAAAAAACTGGCTGTTATGATGCCCAGGCAGCTTCCCTGGATACAGCCTTGGTTTATGAAGGGAGTAAGCTCTGACATAACTGAAGCTAACTGAGAAAACCCATATTTTACTTTGGAAGAGAAATTGGATCACAATCCTGGTCGCTACCTGGTGTGTCTAATATAGTGCATTTGCTTAATTTTTGCCTAATATTTAGAATTAGGCTACACAAATGGTGTAGTAGGTCATTTACATCAGTGGGAGGATACAGTTTAACATAAGGCTTACAGAATTAGATCGATGTAAGTTGACCAGGCCTTAGTGTATTAGAAGTTTAATTGTTAAGGTAGAGTACTGAGCCAATCTTATTATACGCTGTTTAAAAATCAAACTTTGGTGAGATGAAATACACAGGGTAGCTGATAAAATTACATCAGAAAGGTGAGATCTAAGCAATCTTTTTTTACAATCCTTATCAAATCAGTGCAAATAACTTAACATGTATAACCATTTGTTTGAACAAGATGGTTTAGTGATTAGGCTATTCTGATGTGGGGGGTGGGGGGGAAGGAGGGGAGGAGAGAGCGAGAAAAGGTTCCATACTTCTGCCATTTGTCTTTTTAAAGTACATCTAGGGCTCAACATTTTGGTGAGACAGAGCAGGTCCCATCTCCACACCACATAATTGAATTTCAGCTTCTAATGAGGGCAGATGTGGGGAAGGAAACAAACTCACTGCACCCACCAGAGCCTTTTCCACCACCTTAAAAATTAGTTACATGCAGTGTGCTCATTGCCTTACCCAGCCCTGTCTTGGTACCTCTGACTAGAGTTAGTGATTGTTATCAGAGACATGTTTGGCCTTGACCAATGACCCAGGTAACTACCAAATGTAGCCAGGAGCCTCAGTTGATGGGCACTTGTTGCTGAGACATTCAGAGCCTCAGAAGGGCACTAGCCTCAAGTCAGGTCTACACTAGACCTTAAAGTCAGTTGTAGATATGCAATTCCAGCTGTGGCAATTGTGTAGCTGGAGTTGCTGTATCTGAGATAGACTTATCTGGCTGTCCTCCCACTGACCTCCCTTAGTCCTCACGATAACAAGGACCACAGGGGTTGACTGTTATTTCTGACAGTTTAGTTTTGCACATCCCCCACTAGACGTGCAAAGTCGAACCCTGCAAGATCTACCCTGACCAGGTTGATCTCCCAGGTAGTGTAGATGTATCCTTAGTCTTGTCCCAGGAAGCTGCTCCACAAAAACTACTGAGACAAGTCACTTCAATGTGAATCTTGCTTCGGAGTCCCAGACTGTGAAAGTTGCTTCCTACTGGTAAAAGAATCTTTGCCCTCTGTACAGCTCGTTCATTTCCCTTGCACATGCACCTTAATGGTACTGCCAGTTTAATTTACAAATCAATGAAAAACCATCAATGTGCACTATGGGAAACAAGAGTACTAGCTGTATTGTTTTGTATGAATAGTGCAATTTACCTGCTTGATACCACTGAGTCTGACTGCAGTGTCGAATGTACAGGGTTATGAATAGCAAACAGGAAATAGAAGAGTGGGGAGACAAACACCTCCCAGGGAGTTAGGATAATAATGGTCAAGCTATTAACTGGCAAGATCTTTTCTGGACCCAGCAAATTCAGACAGCTCTTTTGCCAAGACCACAGCCTAGATCTTAAAAAGCACCATAAAGAGTTCAAAATCCTGGTGTATGGAGGAACCGGCATAGGGAATAGGGAGCTGCAGAGAGTGCTGCAGGGGCTGTCTCTCCTCGGCCACGATTGGGGGGGAGGGTGTAAGCTAAGTGACCTTCACCTAAGGTTGCAAGGAAAGAAAAAAAGCAGGTCAGACCCAGACATTTAGGTTTTCTATGATTTTATCCTTTTCTGTGCTTGCTCTCTGCTTTTGGGTGAACCTTTCTAATCTGGAACTCTCTCATCTGGCAGCATCCGTAATCCAGCATGATTTTAGTTAGCTGGGTGACCATTTGATTGTGGCTGTTTCCCACAGTCCCATAATGTTTACAGCCACCAGTCCTGGCTCTCACTGTTCTGTGCTATTTAGCTGTAATTTACCCTTAAATTTCATCCAGGAGCCTGGTAAGCAGCAGAAGTGTTGGTAACATGCTAGGCAATAATGTCCTCCTGTGGTCTGGCAAATTCTCTTGTTCAGCACCAGTCAGGTCCTGAGGGTGCTGGATGAGAGAAGTTCAACCTGTATTGTTTTGACAAAGCTGCTTTTCGGTCACTTGAATCAGCTGTCCTCCATCCATACCCCACGTATGGAGGATTAGGCTGCTGAAGGGAAAGGGCTCACATGCCAAACCAAGTGGGCTTTTGTACTCGATTTGTAGCTAGAGGCTCTGCCATCCACATACCTTCTCATGCAGCATGTCTGCCCTGCAAGCCAGGGTGTATTAAGTGTGGCATAAACAGGACCATGCCTGAGCTAGCTCACTGCGAACTAACAGCAGTAAAGTGGTGGTAGCAGTAGCCCAGTTGGGATTGTGGTACCCATTTGGATAGCCAGCAGGCACTGAAGTCTGTGCTGCTGTGCAGCTGGCTGGAAAGGGGCAAGGACATAAAACCAACAGTCATTGTATTACTGGAAAAGCATTGAAGTAACTCCAATATGAAAGCCACTAAATAAAAGCTAATTCTGGTATGTAATTGAAATCCTGCTGTTCCCTTACTCACTCTTCAGCGTGTACAATGTTATGTTTTTATTTTGTTCTGGAAGTTGAGATACAGCCAATGGTTTTGTTCACTGCTCTGCCCAGAATCTGCACTAGTGTCATTATCAAAGAAAAGGCAATGAGAAGTTTAAAATCTCTGAGCCACACCTGTTTGCTTAGAATAGGGCTGTCCTTAAATAACCAAAAGATGCTCAGAGAATACTAGCTGCTGTAATAGAGGAACAATACTCAGGTCTGTGAGTAGGTTAGATTTGCAGAATAAGCACGAGTGCTCCCCCTTGGGGAGAGATTGAGTTTTCAGCTTTAAACCTGAGTTAAGTTTGCTTTGTTGCCAAAGAGTCACAGCAGCACCATCAAAATTTAGAATGAGAAAGATGGCAAAGAAAAGGGAAAAAATGATTACCTGCCTTTCTTAGCTGTTTTTGAAGAAGTGTTGCTCATGTCCATTCCAATAGATGGGTGCACATACCACCTGCAGAACTGAGGGGTAATTTTGCCCCTACCAGTACCCTCAAGGTGCAGTATATAGGAAACTGCTGACCCCTCACCCTCTCAGTTCCTTCTTACCCAACTAGGCAACATAGGAGGTGTGTTGTTTGTGTCCATCCCAAATCCCACCCAGCTGGAAGAACCACCATCACAAAAAGTAGGCCACAGTTTTTCTTATTGGAGTGATTGCTCATGTGCGAATTCCCCTAGGTGACTCCCAAGCAGTTTACTCGGAGGGATCAGAAAGTAGCACGCTGCTGTCTGAAGAACCACTCTACCAAATGCCACCTCGTCCCTTGTCTGTTGGGTGATGGTGTAGTGTGACGTGAAGGTGAGGGTGGGCAAGCACGTCACCACCCTGCAAATGTCCTGAATGGGGACTTGTTCAAGGAACACCACAGAGGTTGCCTGTGCTCTTGTGGCGTGAGCCGTCAGTGCTGGGGTTGGAACCTTGGCCAGGGCATAGCAGGTTCTGATGCAGGACATGACCTGTGATGAGGGATGCTGGGATGAGACCCTTCATTCTTTCAGCTATTGCAATAAAAAGGTGCAGTGCCTTAAGAAAGGGCTTTGTGCATTCGATATAGGAGGGTGTGAATAGAGAACCTGCTCGTAAGAGTGGGCTTGGAGTTTTAGGAAGAAAATGGGTAGGAAGATGTCATGGTTTTCATGGAAGTGGGAAACCACCTTAGCTAGAAACGGGGGGTATGGATGGAGGTGCACTTTATAAAAGACTGTGTGGGGGGGCTCAGGTAAGGACCCAGGGTGTGGAGACCTGTCTGGATGAAGTTATTGCCATGAGGGAGGCCACCTTGCAAGAGAGGAGGCAGGTTGCCTGGGGCTCAAAGGGCGGACCCAGGAGGCTGAAGAGAACCAGGTTAAGATCCCACTGTAGGACAGGGTTTCTGACCTGAGAATACAGCATTTCCAAAACCTTGAGGAAGTATCCCATCCTGGGGTTTGCAAACTGAGATAGCACTCACACCTACGTGGAAGGCAAATATGGCTGCCAAATGGACTTTAATGGGCAACAGCATCAGTCCATGGTGTTTCAGGTGTAAAAGGTAGTCAAGCACCAACAGGATGATAGTTTTTGTGGGTGAATGCCCTTTTGGAGTGACCAAATCAAGAAACGCTTCCATTTTGCTAGGTACGCCACCTGCATGGAGGGTTTCCACCTGCCCAGCAGGACTTCTCTAATAGAATCTGAGCACTGGACCTCTGGTTGATTCAGCCACTGAGTTTCCATGTCATGAGGTGGAGAGTCCAGTCTGAGGGGCTGCAATTGGCCATGGTTCTGAGTGATGAGATTGGGAAAGAGAGGGAGTCAGGACTTTTGGGCTCTCCTGGTGGTGCCTCAGTGAGGGGTATATTACACTAGGGTGGCTGTTGGCCTTGGCTGGTGAGCAGCCACGATCTGCCTTCTTCCTCTGGTCAGCACCAGAGACTGCAAACGGTGCTGCACTAAGGAGCTGGTGTTCTGTACTGGGGAGCCATGTTGGTGCTCCATGTGGCCCTCCTTTCTAGGTGCCGACGCATCACACACCACAGCCAGTGTGATGTGCCCTGAAGGGCCCGGAACCAGTTCTTGCTCTGCAGATCAGATGGGTGACTCCATACACAGGAGTTTCAAACATGGATCTCTTTCTCTCTTGATTCTCAGCCTGAAGCCCCTGAAAATGCTGCACTTACCTGGTTAGTGTCCCTTGTCTAAGCACTTTAGGCAAACAGCACACTGGTTCCCTTTGGGCATAGGCTTGCTGCAGAAGTTGCAATGCTTAACCCCTGGGGTCACTGCAGGCCCCCGGGAGACCTGAGAAGAAAAGACAAAGGAACCCACCCCCTAAAAACTTAACCCTTAGTACAAACGTTCACTACAGTCTAAGGAACACAAATGTGAACTCAGAGAACAGCAGGGGATAGCAAGAGAATGAGACTTCTAATGACTGTCCCTGGCACTAAGAAGGAACTGGATCGCAATGGGTTGGCAGAGCCCCATATACCGCACCATGTAGGCGCCACTCCAGGGGGCTCAAAAGCCAACCTGATGGCCACCACTAGGGGAAAAACCTGACACCTGCATGTGGTGTGCGCACACATGCTGGAATGTGCATTGGCAATCACTCCAGAAAGAACCAACTTAAGTTCCCCCCAGTCCCGTCAAACAGCAAATGCTACAGTGGGGCTTCTGCACACGGCACAGACACACAGAGCGCCTGTTTCCAAACCACACGACCCAGCTGTGAACACTATGAAAAGGGACCTTAGCATAAACCGTAATAAGCATTGGAAAACTTTACCCTACAGCTGTGTTTGCCTGGGCCATTCTACACAGGTGTAAGTGTGGTAATAACTTCATTAGCTCAAACTCTGAATTCAGGATAAGAGAAATCTGAGGAACAAAGGTAGTTTTCTCTCTTTAACACCCACTACTCCTGCTCAAGAGAAAATTGTATTGATTTATGGAGCAGTATCTGATGCTTCATAGGTTTTCATATAAAACCCTACTTTTAATATTTTTCTTCTAAACTTAGGAGCACCAGTATATTCCTTGCAAAGACTCACAGTGAAAAGCAAGAGGAGGTTTATGACAAGCTCCTTTATGAAATATCTTGATGTTTCTCTTGGACCTCAAATATTTCACCTATGAAGGACAGGAAAAAAAGATTAGGAAATTTATTAGCAAACGCTCCCAGGCAAAACTCTAAACTTTATTCACTTTTATTTATATATTTAACAATTCTAAAGTATTTACTTCTTGCTTTGACAAAAATGAAAAATATAGGAGCACTTTCCTCCTCCTTAGGAGAGAAGAGTTATATATATACAGCTATGGAGACAGATCGGTTCCCCCTTTACATACAAAGAAAAATAATATTAATAAAAAAGTGCTTCATTGATCAAAAAAGACTAAGAGTTGCAAGCATTTATTCACACTATATATCACATACCCAAAAAACCCGTATCAGAACCTCTTGGCACCTGTCATTAGGAACTGCAGAATCTCAGACATTCCTGACTCTGCACCAAAAACCACAAAATGTTAGTGTGGAGAACTACATCCTGTTCACAAGGGTCAAGCCTCTGCCCAGAAGCCTCCAAGGAAAAGCCAGAGATGATAGGAGTTGTGTATTACCCTGGTTTCTGAACCAACCTTCTCAGCTGGACCTGGACCTGTAACCACTGTCGCAGTTCTCCAGGGGATTTTGACTGCATTTTCCCAGGAATGGGTCGTCATTTATAGAAATCCCACTGGAGACCCTAGCTTTTTCTTTGTTCTTCCCCTGCTGCTTTCAAAACAGATGCCAGGGAGGAGCCCAAGGAACACTGTCACCAGACATCCTGCCCTCTTAAGCACACGGGCTGCTATGCTCAGTCAGTCTCTTGGAACGTTCATTTTCATCTCATAAATCTTCAGCTTACACCACAGCAGCGTTTGACCTTTCACCAGTAGTGCGACACCCAAAAGAAAATGCCTTGACGTGCCTTTCCCTAAGGTTCTACCAGCTACTCGGAGATGCCTCTCGCTCTCTCTGTGGAGCTCACTCTAGGAGGTGCCGTTTTGATGTTCCACTGAAGGCAAGTACCCCTCTAGCCCAAGAGCCATTACAATTCCTTGCACCTTTATACTCAAAAAACTTTTCCATGCTCCAAGGGAATTTGTTCCACTAGAGCGCATTGGAAGTAAAAGCTGTTACAGCTTAGCTTAGGCAATATATGGTGAAAAAGGACATTATAATGTACTTTTCCTCCTTCTCCAAACTGTACTGTCGCAAAAGGAAAAGGGGGGGTGTTGAAACCAAATGTTTTTATTTAGGGAAAAAACTCACAATTTAATGAGGTGGTTTAAAAAGCTGCTTTCATATTAGCAGGGAAAACTGAAGGTTTGTTTGGTTCTTGATGAGATGTTTCACCAGGATTTTCATATCTGGAGTTATACAGAGACCACAGAATGAAATGGGAAATGTTCCACAAACACTACAAGCATCAATATACTTATTGTCACTGACTGGCAGCCTCAGGCCAGTGAAATTTTGCTCATCAAGATATCAGTCATTCTATAGTTGTTTTAATTCTCTCATTAAAGTGTGAGTTTGACCATCAGTATGACATTGTCTATGTTTGAATGCACCACAGTGAGTGTCTGATCAGTGAATCAGCCCTGCTTTCCAGCAAAAACTGTCTTAAAAAAGGGACAAGTATAGTAGTTTAAAGGTCCCTAACTGCCAGACCTTGCTCTCTCTAGATGGAGTTGCATTTCAGAAACTTACACAGAAGCACCAGTGTCAAATCAATCCTGAGCAGGCAGCCAGTCAACACCCTTCCCCATTCCACTTCCCTCAGACAAGCACACACTTTCCTAAGCCAAAGGTAACCTGGTGTTTCCACTCAAAGCCACAGTCTGCTTGGCCAATGGCAATAGAGCACGGATTACGTATGTAAATACAGAGCCGTGGAGCATGGAAACCTGTGACTGCGTCCCCTTTCACGCACTGAGGCGAGCCAAACTCGCTCGAAGAGCAGAGGGGGAGTGCTCTCCTGGGAAAGAGTGTCCCATTTTTTTCTAGCAGCAAATTTTCCAAACAGCAGTGCTGTGTTTGGAAGGAACAGGAGTGACTGAAAGCACTAGCATTGACACTACAGGTATTCACACACCACACACTGGCTGTGGATCAATTTCCCTCCTCTCCATTATGCTGAGAAGTCTGTCTGCATCACAGTCCCCTGGGGAGGTTGAGGGCTGCTGGAAGCATGAGGGGGACCTCACCCTTCCCAAGTCCCTAGTCTTATGAAAACCCCAACGTGCGCACACACCTGCGCACCCCAGTGGGATAAAAAGGAAAGGGGTGAATAGCTGATAAGGAAGAATTCCACAATCCAGTGATACATCCTAGAGTCCTGTCCCTCTAAGCAGTGATCCATGGCCCAGTCTCCAAAGTGCACGGCTTCTCCAGTCCTAGCCTCTGTCCACCAACCATGTCTGTTTAGGAGAAAGTCAGCCTTTCACCCCTCCTTATAGGCTGGAGCTTCAATTCAAAGAGGCAGCGATGGGTTTATCCAGTTCAAGGTCAAGGCTGGAACTACTGGGGTGCAAGCTGCTGTAGCAAGTTTTGCAGACTCTGCTGGGTTCAAAGAGCTGTTGACTGGGTACCGGCACTTTCTGGTTACAGCAACTGGAGCAAAACACGTTCCCACAATTCCTTGGATCAGGAACAGAAAGAGGAGAGAGAAATGGAAGAAAAAAAACCATTAGAAACCATTTGATTTAGTCAGAGAAGTCTGGCTATGACAGTATGCCTTTGCAAGTGAACTGGGTGCTTGTGAAGCGTCAGAGTGGTAGCCCTGGAGACTGCCGTAACTCTGAACAACAGAGCACAGGCAGAAACAAGGCAAACCTCCCCTGCCAGCCACAACCATGTGTTTCACCACTGACAGGGCCACCTCTACAACTGGTAAGCAATCAAGTCTCCCATTTGTGATTCAACCACTGGCCTCTAGTGAGACTTGGGGTAAAATTTCAAAAGCATGTAAGTGATTCAGGCAGCCACTTTCAGCGGGACTCAGGAGTCAAAGGCTAGAACTACACCAGACAGTTCACAGTGGCAGACCTGCACTGCTGTCAGCTCCCTAATGGAACCCACCAACACCACATCTTCACTGGAACTTTGAGCAGTGTAAATTATTTGGCTCAGGAGGTGTGGCTTTTTCACACCCCCGAGTGGTATAAGTTACACTGCTCTAAATGCCAGTGGAGACACAGCCTAAGGCACATGACTTTTTAGGCTCATGTTCAACTGTGGGAAGCACTAGGAGCTGGCCTGAGAACCCCCCAACTCAGTGCAAGTCGGCCAAAGATAGGTTGGAGGGTGAAGTTTTCATTTGCTACCATTCTTGTCCATATCTGAAAGTGACCTAACAGTCAAAGATTACGTGTCCCTTTAATCTTAGGCTACAGTACTCCTTTGTAGGAACTGAGCGTATAAAGCCACAACTAAGCCTTTTTTCCTGTTTTGTACACATATATGCTTTGGACGATTTAAGAATGGGTAAGATAAAATATGATAAAACATTAACAAGTCATCTACCCCTGGCCCAAGATGCAATAAAGGTATCTGCTGCGATGACTGTAGCTCAGTGTGACCATAGCAGCATCATACTTCTGCACACAGCAAATGTGGAAATCAACCAGAACCATGCAAAGCCATGGGATGAGCAGCCAAGCATGGCATGCTTAGATAGTGACAGTAACAACGCAGCAGAACAAGCAATCATGCACGTTCCTGTCAGTGTCAGTCGGCAGAAGCAGGCTGGCTCATGTACCTCAGCAGAGTCATGGATAAACTTAGAATCTTTAAAATTACTGAATTCACTCCCGCCCCAGTCCTACTGGCTCTAACCATTCTAAGTTGTGAGCCCAACATGTAACAACCCCTGCCTTCAAAAACTAGGCAGGCATTATTAAGGCGTTAGCCCTGTACTTCTGGCACCTGAAATTTTCAATTTCTGCACAGAAGCATCCCCAGCATCTATGCTTGGCTCATGTTTTTGCCATTAACTCTTTGGCGTTAGGATTTTATGCCCATAGCAGCTTATGGGGGGAGATCTTAATTTCCAGCTACGAAGAGACTGATGGGCAGAAAAATAAGCAGGTGTCTAGCAGCCTTGAGAAATCTTTCAGTGTCAGGAGACAAGATTTCCCACTGCTAGTAACTGGTGGAGTGACAAACAGCAAATGGAAATCCCACCTCTCACCTCAATGGGCTAATTTTCCCAGCTCTGCACAGCAGCTTCTAACTTTAGCACTAGGAAACTCACTTTGGCTAGATTCGGCCTGTAGTTTTTGAAGTCTTTGTATGGACACCATTAGACGCTGCTGTTAGGAAAAACCGCAGGAGTGAAAATCCTTTAATGGAATGCGAAACAGAGTGGCCCTGTAGGAAAGCAGTCCAGATATCTAGAGCTCTGTCTCTGAAAGGAACATGTGATCTAGTGAGTTAAGGTCTAATATTGATCAATCAGAACAAAAAAGTTTTCTGAAGAAAAGTGGCATAACTTTTTTTATAATATCTTTACATTTGTTTAGCTCAGCAGCTTGTCTTGCACACATCTGTCTTCTCTTTCACCTCTGCTTCTAGAAGTGTTCTCTCCCTTATCCTGTGTGCCTTGTATTCTGCTGAACTTCCTTTTCACTTCAGAGGGTCATTCAAACCCATCCATTTCGCTCCTCTCTAGCAGAAACCAGAGGCTCAATGGAAAATGCCTTCCTCCTCCTCTAAGAGATTACCTCACCCTTCCTTTCCAACTCTCCTGCTACCAATCCCACCTTCTCTCACCAAGTAGCAAACATCTATCCTGATCCTTCCTCCTACTTACTTGGTTTGTAACTACCACTAAACTGGTAAAACCACACCAGAACTTTTGTGTATCAGTCACACTTCACAAAACACTAAGCCCCAAAGAAAAAGGCTTCAAAACAAATTGATAACTAAACTTGTATGTTGCTCTCTGCCATTAGAAGCGAAGCATACACTGATTCCAAGGCCAGAGAGAACCACCATGATCTTCTATCCGATCCCTTGAATGTCTGCCTAGAGCAGATCCAATCTTGGTTTAAGCATCCAATCGTGACTTAATATCAGGGATGGAGAATCCACCATAACTTTTGAAAACTTGTTCCAATGGCTAATTACTCTCCTGTTGAAAAGGTCTGCCTTATACCCAGTCTAAAGGTGGGACTTGTTTCTCAAACAAATGACTCACTGAAGTGGGGGTTAGTTTGAACTGTCATGTGGATTACAAAACAAAAAGCTGAGTTCTAAAGGGCTTTCTTTGGAAAGAGCTGTCTGGTCAGATTCACCTGAATCCAAACAGCTGGCAGGACATACTACCCCTCAGGACTCAAGTCTGCTGTTTTCTGGACAAGTGAAGAACAAAGATGGGGTGGGGGAGGTGTGAAAGAAGTTAGTTTGGATACGTTATCAAGGAAACGCAGATAGACAACAGACAGGCTGTTGCAAATGCTCACCAGGTTTGATCAACACGTTCAATGTCCCTGCAGGGAGGGAAGAAAGAGCTCTGAGAGGAAACTAGTAAAAAAGATGCAAATGGCGCGAACAACGGACACTGATGTTTCCTTAGCTTGCTCAATGGTACAAAATATGTGGTTTTCAACCTCATTTTCATCCGCACAGGGCCAGGGTGAGCAGGTCCACCCTGTGCAGCAAGATTACCGAAACATTAAGCTATAAAAACATTTGGTCTGCTTTTTGCGTAGGTCACAAATTTCTCACTAGTCCGTCCTCAGCCAATACCTCAACCAGGCTGGAAATACTGAGAATGTCTTGCTATGCAGGAACTCAATGGCATATGCAATGAGACTTGAATCCTTGAAGTGCTTGGAATTCCTAGGGTCTTCAGGTGTGTAAGGGTGTACACACTGAACACGAGCCCTCTAGAGCCTAGGTCCAGAAAGTTGTAGGCAAAATGGCAAAGCGATTCCAAGGAGAGAGAGGAAGCAAGGTGTCAGTGCTAAATGGGAAATGCTTTGCAATGGACAAGTAAAACGAGCAAACCCACTAGAGAACAGACAGATGTATACAATTGTAATGCCTTGCATTTAGATTTCTCATCTGAAACTGTCACACACACACACACACACACACACACACACAGATGAGAAATCTTGGGAAAATCAGAACTGCTCAACTTCTGTTCCTCTTCACTGGGTTTGTTTATCTTCTCAAAAGGACAGAATGAAACAAAATATAAAAATGGACCCACAGTGCAGTAGATGCTTTAACTCCTTGTTCCTTCAAAGGGCACTACACAGCATCAAAAGCAGATGGTCGCATCCTGTTTAAGTGCTAACTTCCCTGACTGACTTGTCAGTTTATCTAGCAACAGGATTAAGTAATACAGACACACATCTTCACTCCCTGAAGCATGAAAATATGGACCCATAAAGAGAGAATTACCTACCTGTAATTGGAGGCTCTTGGAGGTGTGTGGTCCCTGACTGTATTCCACTGAAGGTTAAGCACATGTGCCATGCACCCAGAGTTAGGGTGCTCGTAGTATGGAGTGATATGGCCCAAATGAGGATCATTTCAACCTTTGGTAGCAGTGTATTAATACATCCTGAAGCCTACTATGGGACTCTCTGAGTGGAGATGGCCCATCCCTTAGCTTGCTCCACTATGTAACAAACAGCCTGGGTGCCTTTTGAAATCACTTCATCTTTTGTAGGTAAAAGGCCATGGTACATCGAGGGAATGGAGTCACCGTTATTCATGAGAGGTGTATGGTTTGAAGAAGATAGGTAAATGCAGGGTTTGCTGAGGATGAATTGGAAAACCACTTCAGGCAGAAATTGGGGAGGAAGTCTCTCTGAAACCTGCTCTTTACAGAAAGCAATGAAAGGTTTTCCCATTGTGGCCCACAGTTTGCCAACCCTCCTCACTGGGGTAGTGGCAAGGAGGGAAGAGAGGAGAGGAAGGGGGCAGGAAGCAAGAGGTTCAAAGGGAGAGCTCATTAATGAGATAAAAGACTATGCTGAAGTATCTCTCAGGGGTGATACGCACAAATACCTGCTCATTCAGCTAAGGACCCTCCAGGATCAGGCTGTTAAGGGACAGGTCAATAGGGAATGCCCCTCCATTGTTGGGTGGAAGACACTAATGGCTGCTACGTGCACCCTGACAGACGTGAGTGTGAGCACTGAGATCTTCAGACAGAGGACACAGTCTGAGAACATTGTGATGCCCACAGCTTCGGAGGCAGACCATCCTTAGTTCTCAAACATACATGTGGGGAGACAACTCCTCTGCTGACCACAACACCTGAATGGTGACGTTGCCGAGGTACACCCCCCAGCCCAAAGCAGGAACATCAGTGACGAGGGCTAGCATGGGTTGTGGAGGGTGGAAGGGGTCACACTCCCGAAGTGCCTGGAGTACTTTGAGGGATTGTCACCACCATATCCATGTCGTCTCTGGGCCGAAGATACACCGATGCCAGTCACAACTGGAGGAGCTGAAGCCTGGCAAACAGGACAACGTAAGTGCAAGACATAATGCGACTTAGCACCTTGAGACGCGATCTGGCCACTGCCATGGGAAAGCGGATGGGATACTGTATGAGCTGAGAGAGGGCTAGGAAGGGCTGCTCTGGCAGGAAGGTGTAGGAAGGACATTTGAACACGAGACCCAGTCACGTGTGTTTCTTGAGTCAGCTGCAGCTGTGCCTCCACCTGTTGGTGCAACTAACCTTGGAGGAGACAACTGTTCACGTACGGGAAGACTCGCACCCCGTGGCAGTGAAGGAAACCTGCCGCCACTGCCATGCAATTGGGGAAAAAACTCTGGATGCCGTGGATGGTCCAAACAGGAGGGCCATGAACTGGTAATGGGTGTCTTTTACCATAAAAGACAGATACTTTCGGCACAGCAGCCACATGGCTATGTGGAAACAGATGTCCTTGAGATCAAGGGCAGCGTACCAGCCTCTCGGATCCAGGAAGGAAATTATGGCGCTCAGGAAGACCATACAGAACTTGTGGTTGGAGACAAACCTGCCTGAGCTCTCTGAGCTCCAGAATGGGCCAAAGTCCTCCCTTTGCTCTGGGGTTAAGGAAGCAACAGCAGTAGAAATCCTTGCCTCTGACGTCCTGAGGAACCTCCTCCATCTCCCCGCAAGTCCAGGGACACTTGCACCTCCTGCAGAAACTGCTCATGAGAGAAGTCCCTGAAGAGAGATGGGTGGGGAGTGGGTGAACAGGAGCCTGGGTGAGAACAGAAAGGCACAGAATATCCCACTGCCAAATGTGCAGAGGGACCTTGGTGTGCATATCCAAGGGGGTGCCACGCTGCAGATTTATAGTGCCAGAGTGTCAGTGCTGGCCCCGCCACACCGGATCTCCTCTGATGGAGGGCTGCTGCAGACTGATGCACTTGGCATTGGGTCTTGCTTGGGCTGAAGAGCTAACTCCATGAAGTGATGTTTCAGATGAAACCATAATATGCATTGGAAATTTTTACCCTACAGTCTTGCTCCTTCCTGGTCCTTAGATTAAAGGATTGTGAAACCTGCACTTGTCTGGCTGGTGAGACTCCCCCAGCCACTGAAGAGACGTGCTGCAGGGGTCACCAGTGGGCATAGCTCTAGCATAGAAACTTGAACTCCTGGGACTTGGGAGTGCCCTAAGTCTCAGAGGAAACCCCTCATGCCTGCATTGAACTAGGTAAACTGGAACTATAACAAGCCACTAACTGCAAAAACTAAGTACAACTAAACCGACAAGGTGCTAAGGACATGTGGATCACTTGCAAAGCAAGAGGAACCACTGCTTCAACAACCAGAACTAATGGTAAGAAGGACATGAGTGGCAGTTGAGTTGGCAGGTCACATCCAGAGTGCCACACCAGCGCCATTCCAGAGGGCTCCACAACTGACCCAATGGGCAGCTACTAGAGTAGAAAGCTTCCAACAATTGTGTACACACACCTGAATGGAACTGACATGGACAAGCACTCAGAGAAGGGGAGACTCCTCCCATGCTGAATGAGACAGTTCCAAAGGAGAATACTGAGGCCACGAACTGCAGTATGTCCAACCTAGGTGATCCTGCTGCTGTTGACTGAGTGTCTAAAGAGCTGAATATCAGTGGCTCTATAGTTGCATAAGGCAGAGAACCACCATGGTGCTGCTGGAACCCCGAGGAAGCTATGTCTTCGGAATGAAAGAGGCATACTATATTGAATAGCCTGATCCTCAAACTCACTGGAACTGCAGTCCTGCACAAACGGTGGTGCCAACAGAGCTGTTGGAATGAAATGAATGAAAGGGGTATGACTAATAGTGGTAGATCCAACATGGGACTGTCTGAGCAGGTGAGGGCGTAACAACATTCAGAGATCTCACTGTTTCCAGGAGAGCAATTCAGGAGGCCTAGGAGCACTTCCAGGAGTCCATGGCACCTGATCTATAGACAGAACCAGGACTGGTAATGAGATCTGTCTCAGAACCGATGATTCATGGGATGCTGGCAAAGCTGATGCAGGACATATATGTGGTTTGGAACTTGGACCAGCAGATCCAGAGAATAGTCTGGCTTCCTGTCGCTCTCGAGAATCTCGGAACGTGTGGCTTCTCCGTGGACGGAACTCATGGATGATGCAACATTCTTCTTTGATTTGGAGGATGACTTACCGCTATGCTTCTGATCCCACTTTGGAATTCCAAACGAAATTACAACAACTACTGAAGGAACTCCCTGCTGCTACTCGGGACCTCATTCACTCAGACACACCATCTGAGCCGCAGCCTGGATTATTCTATTTACTTCCCAAAATCCACAAACCTGGAAACCCCGGACGCCCTATCATTTCAGGTATTGGCACCCTTACCACCGGACTATCCAGTTACTTGGACTCCCTCCTCAAACCCTATGCCACCAACGCTCCCAGCTATATCCGAGATACCACCGACTTCCTGAGGAAATTACAAAACATCGGAAAAGTTCCTGGTAACGCCATCCTTGCCACAATGGATGTAGAGGCTCTGTACACTAATATTCCACATAAAGACGGATTACAAGCAATCAGGAATACCATCCCTGATGCCACCACAGCCAATCTGGTGTCTGACCTCTGTAACTTTGTTCTCACACACAATCATTTCCATTTCGGGGACAATTTATATCTCCAGATTAGTGGAACTGCTATGGACACCCGCATGGCCCCACAATATGCTAATATATTTATGGCTGACCTGGAACAACGATTCCTCAGCTCTCGTCCCCTATTACCACTCCTCTACTTAAGATACATTGATGACATCTTTATGATTTGGACCCATGGTACAGAGGTTCTAGAAGAATTCCACAGAGACTTTAACAATCTACACCCCACCATCAACTTATGCCTCGATTACAACATGCAAGAGATACATTTCCTGGACACTACAGTACTAATCAAGGATGGCCTGATCAGTACCACACTGTACCGAAAACCTACTGATCGCTATACTTATCTACTCCCTTCTAGTTTCCATCCTGCACACGTGACTAGATCCATTGTTTACAGTCAAGATCTTAGGTACAATTGCATTTGCTCTGATCCAACTGACAGAGACCAAAAACTACAAAAACTTTACCAAATATTCATAAACCTGAATTACCCACCAGGAGAAGTAAAAAAACAAATCAACAGGGCCAGACGAATACCCAAAGACCAGCTACTCCAAGATCGACCCAAAAAAAGCCAAGAACAGAACACCACTGGTCATCACCCACAGCCCCCAACTCAGACCACTGCAACGAATTATTAAAGACCTAAAACCTATTCTTAATCAGGATGCTACACTCCAGAAGGCCCTGGGTGACATGCCTGTTCTCTCCTACAGACAACCTCCCAACCTCACGAGGATCCTCACTAACAGCCACAGTCTATACCCCAGGAACACCAGTCCTGGAACCTTTCCCTGCAACAAAGCCCGCTGCCAGCTTTGTCCACATATCTTCTCTGGAAATACCATCACTGGACCTAACCAGGTTACTCACAGAATCATGGGCACTTTCTCATGCTCCACTACTAACATCACATATGCCATCATGTGCCAACAATGCCCAGATGCTTTGTATATTGGACAGACTTCTAACTCCCTTAGACAAAGGGTCAATGGGCACAAAACAGACATCAAAACACTCCAGATCCACAAACCAGTTAGTCAACGTTTTAATGGAATGGGGCATTCTGTCAATGACCTAAAGGTATGTGTGTTACTGAAGAAGAATTATCACATCGTTCTGGAAAGAGAAGCAGCCGAGCTGGCTTTTATATTCAAATTCAGCACATTAACACATGGTTTAAATCGTGACGGGAACTTTCTGAGTCACTATAGGGGTTCGTCTGCATACTTGGCTCAATCTAATTCTTGACCTTCCCCCCCGACCCCTCCACTCTCTGATTTGCTCACCTTGATTATCTTTTTCTGATTTGTCCTCCTTGCTTATTGTTTTTGGTTCTCTGTGCCTTAAATATTGAGTCTGTTCTGGTCTGGCTATGGTCTGAAGAAGTGGGTCTGTCCCATGAAAGCTCACCTAATAAACTATTTTGCTAGTCTTTAAAGTGCTACTTGACTGCTTTTTGTTTTGCTATGCTTCTGTGTATGAGTCCATGACTCATGGCTAGGCTCCAGTGCAAGGTCCACAGCACCATTACTGATGGTGAACTGTTTAGGTCAACATGCAGTGAGGGGGTCCCCATTCATGTGTATGGGGGTTGGTGGGTGTTCCCCGGCCAGGATCCGATTATGGCCCACAGCGACCTCCATGAGGTGCTTTTTGAGATGGAAAGTTTGGCCTTCTTGTGTAGAGATGGGGAAGGAGAGGCAGATGCTGAACATGAACCCAGACCAAAGCGAGCTTCTCCCTAATAATACAAACAACAATGGTGCGTGTCGCTGATGGAAAATGAACGAGGGCAGAAAGTTCAGACTTTGAATCCCAACATCTTCAGCATAAGCTGTTATCCAGACCCAGATGCTGAAAGGGTGTAAGGTTAGGGACTGTTTGGCAGGGAACCAACTAATGTGGGGCCTCGTCACAATTCTATCTAATTTCTTGGAACTACAAAATTACTGCAAAAAACTAAAAATATCCTAACTTTGAACAAGACTAAAAACAGTTTGTCTAAAAAGTTTAGAAAACATATCATCCAGGAGGAGAGGACAGCAGAAGCTCTGACGTGAACAATGGAGTGATAAGAAGGAAGAGGCCAGGCAGTCAGTCAGTCCATCCCACCTTTTATCACCTGGGGTGAAAGCACTGGGTTTCCTTTGAAAAGTTCATGTTTTGGGTGAATGCACATAACCCTCAGTGGAATACAGCAGGGACCAGCACTCAAACAACAACATAGGACTCTCTGTCTCAAACTAGGCTAATGCAGGGTGATCATCTGTCCTGCTTTGGCCAGGACAGTCCCCTGTTTCAGGTGCCAGGAAGGCATCAACCCTTCAGGCATTCTGTATTTAGCCTAGGGGAATAGTGCCACCTGCCCTGAATTACACTGTTGGTGCTTATACTATCCAGCGTGGTCCCCTATCAGCAATAGAGTTAGCTAAGGCTATTTGAATAAGTCCATACTTCAGGCACAGGTCCATTTCAAAATCCTTTACACAAGAAATGGGGGGTGGGGCATGGAAAGGGAGTCAGGGTGAAGGAAAAGGAAGTAGCAGATTCTGCGTCAGTGATTGAAAAAGATTTGATTCCTATTCTGGTTGTACTGAAACAGAAAAAGGTTTAGAGCAAAATTTTATAACACTTACATTTACTTTAAAAACATGCCTGCAGATGTGCCTGAAACACAATTAAAGGGGAACAAGTATGGAACAGATGTTGTAAATGAACTGGAACCCAAGAGCGAGACGGCCTTGTTTCCCCACACAAGGCTGGACTCCTTGACTCATTTCAGCAGTAGGTTTGGTCTTCCTATTCTAGGGTTTCGCTTATCCAGGCATCCTCCTAGTCTTGCCCAGTTAAAGAAAACCAGAATTGTCCACTCAGCTCAGGACAGCCTTGCTGCTGCCGCCGCCCCTTTCACCTTCTGCTCTCTATGGACAGGTTACCTGCAGTGGTGCTTCCTGCTGGCAAGCCAGAATGTACTGTCACAGCCATAGCAGTGTGCAGCTAGGTGGTCTGGAAGCCATCGTGTCATCTGTGAAACACAGAGCACAAAGATAAATTTGTCAAGGAGACAGCCCTTAAAAATCAGTCTGGTCTGAGCTTAGAAAGCCCAGGAAGAGCAGAGGTGGATGTGTCCTCTGCTAGTTCAACTGAACAGATTCAGTGCTAGCAGAAGACAGAGATCTTCTCCTCAGAAGATGGTCCACCAAATTCTCTCCAGCCACTTAGAGAAGAAATCCTAATATATAGCTCACTGGTTTCTTTCTGTATTTCAAAGGTACTCAACCACACACGTTTATGGGGAGTGTGTTAGTCCAGGGTTTCCTCTGCAACTGTCTTTCCCTGGTTTCTCAAAACTTGTTCATAACTATCTGACAGCACAGGGCTCACTGGCCCAGGTACAGATATCCAAGTGTTAGATATAAGTGAGGGCGAGTGGGATAATGTAAAAGAATTGGTGTGTGACTGTGGAGCTGTTGTACAACCATGTTATGGAGAACATGTCCTAGCAGGAGGAGGAGGAGGAGGAGGAGGAGGAATATCACAGACAGGGATTTAGTCTGTACCTCAGTGTCCTGTTTATCCACCTGCTCCCAGCTGGCTTCAGAGAAAATCTCTGTGCTGCAGCGAGACAAACAGTTCTGATCCAGATTGCTTTCCGAGTCAGGTATTGAAGTCTGTTGGCAAACAAACACAGCTGAACAGAACCTGCACATGTTCCCACTTCCACACAAACCAGAAGTAGAGAGTTGGGAAGGGGGAATCTGTGCATCTCCTGCTAAGAACAGCTAGGTGATGCTTGGCTTTGAAGGACTCACGCCAGATACACTTACATACCTGTAATTTAGGTTGTGCCAGTACAGACATGGGTTCTCTTTGGGGTGGGACTGAATGTGCAACAAGGGTGGCAATTTGCCTGTGTAATGGTGTATTGCTAAAGGACCAAATTCAACTGTTAACCATTATGTCAGGACATGGGGTTAAAAATCTACCTGCTACTGCATAAGCGCAAGGATCTGGGGACAAGCACATGGTGGGGTACTCACAAATCTCACAGCTGCACCCTGACAACAAAGCTTCTCAGAAAAACAATATCTGTCAGTAAACCTTGCTGCTCCTGACAGTCCCTTTGGGAAGATGCAAACCAAATATGCAGGGGTAAGGAATAAGGCCTACTTCTACATGTAGGACTGATGCTTCCTTGCCAAGTACAGGTTGATACCCTGCAGTCTGTCACTTTCTCGTCCAGCAACATCTGTCATCCAGCGTGACTTTAGTTAGCTGGATGACCTCAAACCCAGCTTCACAGTCCCATAAAGTTTGTGTGCAGCCACCAGTCCTGGCTCTCAGTGTTCTGTGCTGTTATTTACCTGTAATTTACCCCTAAATGTCTTCTAAGAGCCCAGTAAGCCATGGAAGTGTTGCTAATGCTGCTAGACAATGATGACCTCCCAAATAATCTTGTTTGGCACTGATCAGGTCCTGAGAATGCCAGACAACAGCAGTTCAACCTGTAGAACTTTAATTTCAACTGATTTTGATCAAAGGACACAAATGCCAGCTCTTCCAGACAAGCGATTCAAGAATGCTTTTTCTCCACTTTTCAGAGCTAGAGCACTGGCACCTATGAGGCTAGCTAAGAGAATATACCTATCGTGACAGGGCAGAAATTAAAGGTAGAGAACAGGACCCAGGTTTGTAAAAGTATTAGGTGCCTAAAGATGTAGATTAGCAACTAAATGCTTTTGAAAATTGTACTAAGTGCCTAACTCCTAGTCATTTCAACATGCCCATAGATTACAAATTGCAAAGACCCTTGTCTCAGCAAGAATACTTTGTTTTAGACAATGGACAACACTTCAGTTAGGAACCCAAGCTCCAGTCAATGAGAGAAGACCATTTTAAATTATGCTCAGCAGCACTTGCAATCACAAAATCAGCATTAGCAATTATTCTCATTAGCTGCAACCTCAGTAGCCCAAGAAGTCGATGCAAGTATCTCTGAATGAATGTGTTTGGGACTCGCCAGCCACCATTCCAGCTACACCCCTGTAACACTTTTTCAATGAATGTCACTCCTGCGAGAACACTACACTACCACAAAATGAAGAATTTGTGCAGAATTGATGTTCTGCACAGTATTTCCTTTTTCCCTCTCTGAAATAGGCTGCAAAGCTGATGGCTGACATGAGGGGACATTGTACGCAGTAGATTCCAGCTTGCAAACAGAAAACACTGCAAGGTGGAGGGGAAGAAGATGGATGGTTCCCCACAGCTGCTAACACGATTAAAACAGGAGCAATTATACAGCATTATTTTGACAAATAAAATATGCAGAATTATTTTTTGCCAGAATTCCCCCACTCCCCCAGGAGTAGAAGACATAATATTGTAAATATATATACGTATTTTACAATTCCACAGCTATATGAAATAGGCACTCCACACGTCTACTGTGATCATCCTAGAGATCTCATGTAGCATCAGTATTCCAACATACTATGTGCTGTTCAAAACACAGAGGAAAACAGGGTCAATGCCCCAAGTTTGCAACCTGAGAATTCTCTTCTGCCTCCCCTCCCATCTACACCCTTCCACCTTCCTTCTCTAAGTAACTGATGGACCTCTGAACAAAGAAGCGACAAAAATCTGTCCAGCCGCTTGCTGGTAACCGGTCTTCAAAGTTCCAGTGGCTCCTGTCGTGTGTTTTTTTATGGTACCATCAAGTAGGAGTCTGAGACACGTGTCCGAAGTCTTGTACTGCAGTTTAATTCAAAGAGGGGGAGCAGGCAAAACAGGGCTGAAGAGAATTTAAAAATTAACCACACCCACATGCGCACAATACGTTTACTCTACCTTCAGATGACATATTTACAATTACAAACTTTTGGATATGAAATAATTTGTAATCTTCCATAATTCTGCAACAGCTACACACATGATGTAGTCTAGCTGTAGCAAACATACCACAATCAAACTATTCTCTAGATTTAGGTCCTACTATAGCTGCTTTAAGAAGCTATAATGTGGCAAAGCCATATAAGCTGCTTTTATTCGCACTCTCCTTTTGTAAAGGAAATCCTTGGGTGGCACAGAGGCAGCAAAGAAATTTTAAGTCATCCCTGCTAAGCCTAGTGCAGGTCATATCTTCAAGGGAATGGGAGTCCACACATCCCTGTGTCTCAGTGGTTCCCTGCTTCCATAACCACCTTTGCACCTTCCTCCCTGTGAGCCACTTCTATAGATCAGCCCCAATTAATTAGCTACTATATATTTTAGAAACAATGAGTTTGTCTGTCCGTGAGCCTGTTCATGAGTTTGAGAATGGTAAGAGGTAGAACCACCATACTTGGTAGGCAGCTTTCTCTTATCATAACTTAAAAGAAGGTCAGGGTTTTGTTGTGCCAGGACAATGGTTTGTGCCTGGAATTCAAGTGTTTCTCATAAAATGATAAGGTAGGAGTCTGGCAGGAGAGACAGTTATATTGCAGAATGACCAGGGAGGAGGGGTGTTGGCGCAGCAAGTGGCCAGAGGCGAGAACTGGGACATCTATAATTCCACTGAGCCAAGCAGGAGTGGAGAAAGGGACAGCTACCTACTATATCAGAGAGTCTGTCAGTTTATCTATGCGTCCAGCTGTCCCCTGATCAGGGGCACACACCCCTCCCCTGGCTGTGCCCACTGAAGCTGCAGCAGCCAGGGACAGAGGCTTCTCACCTGGCCCCAAGCTGCTGCAGTGAGAGAGGGCTGGAGTTATCCTCTTTCCCAAACCTCTTGACACCAGCCCCACCCCCAGAACCATGATTTAAATGAAGAAAAGAAAAACTTATTTGAGTAAAGGAGCTGAGCAAAGTGGGGTAAATCTATCATGTAAATGTTTAAAAAGTTCTAACCATCTTTAGAGCACAGCAAAAAGTGTCTAAAGACATTGTGAATATCCTCATTCCACAGCACACCCAAGGTGTGTGTAAATTAGGGCTGTCAATTAAAAATAATTATGAGATTAATATAATAGTCATGATTAATCACAGTTTTAATCGCACTATGAAACAACAGAATACCAATAAAATATTTGTGGCTGTTTTTTTACATTTTTAAATATACTGGTATTTCAATTATAACACAGAATACAAAGTTTACAGTGCTTACTTCATATTAGTTTTATTACAAATATTTGCACTGTAAAAGAAGATAAAAATATATAAGCCAGAGCATGAAAGGGCATACAAATGTTTAGCATGCCTGGCACATAAATACCTTGCAATATCAGTTGCAACAGTATCATGTGAACACTTGTTCTCACTTTCAGCTGACACCGTTCATTACTAGTGTGCAGCACGAAATGTAAACAAACCTGTTGGTCTTGGTGACTGGCTGAACAAGCAGTAGGACTGAATGGACTTGATGGATATAAAGTTTTACATTATTTTGAGTGCTGTTATGTGAAAAAAAAAAATCGATGTTTGTGACCTGCATGTTCATGATAAAGACATTGCACCTGAAAGTGGTAACATCATGCCCTTTTCAGGATGACTGGGAGTCTTCTTCAAAAGCAAAACAAAAATCATAATCAAAATTCACTGGCTGACTAAACAACATTTCTTACCAGAAAGCTGACTTGGTATCGTGGGAGGGAGAAACACTAACCAATCCACTACTGTCAGCAGTGGCTGAATTACCATTACACTTACCACTTCGTCCCCATAATCGCCACTGAAACGTAGTGAGCTTTTCAGGTACTGGCTCTCCAACCGGCTCCTCAACTCCTGCAGTTGCTTCTTCAGTATCTCCACCTCCTGCAGATGCCCAGTTTCAATCTGACGCAGGCGCTGTTGGATAACATCGGTGTAGACTGGCATCCCATCATCATCCAAGTGGTTCCTGGTGGGCTGATCTGGGCTGCTAACTGCCTGTTGCTTCCCAGAATGGCCATGCACCAACTTCTGGTGCAAGTTCCTCAAGTGAAATTGGGCTGAACTACAACTAGCTGTAGAAATCTGCCGGCTCAGAGAGGCTTTGATCCTATCATCGTCTCCATTCACACAGTGTCCATTTGCTGCAGGGTATTTCTGGGTAATACTAAACCCTGTCGTTTTCTCCGTCGTCTTGTTCTCCGTTTCCAGCTCTCCATTACACACAATCTCATCTTTACGTTCAGCTAAAGGAAAGGCACTAGGGGAAGGCACTGAGCTGTGTGTGTTGCTGCTGTTAGAAGTCCTGTTTACTTCTCTATGCAGCTCTACCATGTTTTCCCCAACAGGTCTGTTTTCCATTGTTTGAAAAAGTTCCTCAGCACTGTTGTCCAGCAGATGAGATTCATGGCAAGGGCCCTTTTGAATCAGCTCTTGCTTTGCTCCATTCTCTGTTAAGGTTTCAGTAGAACCTTCCATGGGGGTAGTTTTTGCCTCATGTAGGATTGTGACGGGCAATGTGGGGCTGGGTTCTCGGGTACTATAAGGGCTCTCTGCTTCTATATGATGTCTCCTAACATCTTCATCTACATTCTTCTGAAAGTCACTATTTATAATATGCTCCAAGGGGATAGTTTGTAGTCCTTTCACCTGAAGTAACTTCTGGATACCGTTACTGATATCCACAGGCTCCCCCTCTTGTCCTTGAAGCTCAGAGACATCTGGTGAAATTGGATGTGGATTGGACACCGGATTGTTTATTAAAGTCTCTGTCTTTTCACAGCGGCTATCGACATTCCCATCAAGATTTTCAGTTCTGTTCTCCTTACCCAGGATAATCTCCTCATCATCATCCTTGCCTGCTGTCTCTCGGGTGCCCCTCAGGAGCTCCTCCTGACCAACATCCTCTTTGGTGGCCTCCTGCAAAATGTTCTCCATCTGTCCCTCTGCCACGCCAGCTGCAACAGAAAGCTCTGCTCCAGCAAGAGCCCTGCCTTGTTTGTTCAGACTATCCCCATCAAATCGATCATCTCCGGGGTTACCAAGGCTGCTCAGCTCCAGGGATCTACGGTGCTCTTGCCACTTTTCATTTAGGCTGGGATCACTACTGCGCCGGTTAGCTGTAGGCATGTTGCTGTCACAGGCTGTTGTCAGATTGTCAAACGACCTTGTTTTTGGAAGCCTATGGAAATACAGAACATTCAAATTTAAATGCAAATGTTTATTACCAAGGATTTAATGAGCCTCTCCATTTTGAAATCACAACCTGCCACTCACTGCTGTGGAGTTCTGTAATGCACTACAATGCTATCTTAACCATACAGTCTGATAATTTGTGGCTCAAAGTTACTCCAGCACCTTACCCTCCAGCATTCTCTTTCCATCAACACAAATTCTTCAGATAAAATACAGATGAGGGATGTTAACATGTAATCAGTTAGCCTCACACTAAATGGTTATGGTTAAACGGGGTGGGGGAGGCTAGAGCAGCCTCCTGCTCACTGTAGGCATGGTTGCTCCAGCTGGGGTCCATAGCAGCCCCACTTGAGGGGGAATTCCAGCTTAGCAGGAGTAGCCCCTGTCTGCATTAAGTTTAATTGGTTAAACTTATGTTTAACTAAATAGGATTTTACATCTGTACTTCAAATGTTCTCAGAATCACCCCTCGAGACCCAAGCTCCATTTCTCAGCAAGCATTCCCCCAGAATCATCTTACTGGAAAAAGCTTCTCAAAAGAAAAGAGGAGCAGTAGTTACAAGAACGTAATGCAGGACGAAAGCAGTGTGCTCATCGTATGAAAGCCATCTCCAAAGGTGCTCAGTCCCACGATATGCTGGTCTCTATTGCCGAGGCAGCACACCAAAGCAGAACCGATTTTGTCACTGGGGCACTATGTATACTGAACTGTGTTTTATCTGTTAATTTACTACACACCTGTTTATGGCTCTAATGTGTTTGTTATACAACAATCCAAGAAGCTGAATGCTTTCAGAACCGAAATGCCCACACAGGGGGGTCTGTTAATCATTTAAGTGGTTCCACCACTAAAACAGAGAAAAAACGCCTCCCTCCCACACCAAGTGCTCCTCTCTTTCCATCCCCTATTGATCTTACTTCACAGGGTGGGATTTCTGGGCTTTAGGCTCACCTCCCCAGAGACTGATCTTCTGAGCTGGAGCCTGGAACTAGGTAAGGGGCACAGGTGTCATCAGCAGGGGTGGAGGGGGAGGAACATGGCAGATAAACAGCACTCCAGAGCATTAAATTACGCACATGACACACTGGATACAGCACCTACAAAGAGAAAATGTGGGAAGTTCCTGTTTAGGAACATTTAGCTGTCTCCTCCCTCAATTTTACAGCTCAGGCTTGCAGTCTGGAGGTTTTACTGCATCCCTAGATAAATCAGGGTCTAAGTGCAACACTGCCATTTTTAGTAATTTACTTATAGCTACCAAGTTGTTACTCTTTCCTTCTGCTGTAGGGATTGTGGAACAGGAAGGCTTTAAATAACTCAGAAAAATATTTATTTCCAAAAGCATGGTGACACTTTAACAGTCCTCTACAGGTTCTTAAAGCACACCACAGTAGCTGAATGTCTAATATTTTCATTCCAATGTACATAAAGGTGACAGTACCTCTCTCCCCCAGTCACTTGTGAGAGCTTATGATGCTGGGAGCACTATTTGAAAATGTTAAAATGATGAAATTCCATACTTTCAAACATGTCCATAGCCTTTTATTGTTATGCCAGGTGTTCTTTTTTTAAATAAAACTCTCCAAGAGTTTAAGATATCTTATGACAAGACTCATCCCCCAGTGTAACTAGACTGAGGTCTCTTGTAAGTAAGCATAACTTCTCAAGTATACAAAATAATTTTTTACAAGGAACACAACATATATCTGACACCGAGATACCCTGTTAGGCTGCCTTTGGTATGTCCCACAGCTCTGCTGAAGACTATGTAATGTAGATGCTTCAGAAATAAGGCTCTGGTGGCACAGCAGTGTATGGCATAGCAGAGGTTAAGCTAAGGGTATTCACACATAAATACTGGCTCTGGCACTCAAGCTGTAATTATCCACTGGAAGGTAACACATCGCCAGAATATAAAATCACAGTTATCTCTAGGCAGTACATTCATAGAACAGGAAAAGGCAAACCAGCACCCTAAGTGAAAGTCTCAGAGGGGCTGCATGTTAGCGTGTATCAGTACAAATAACGAGGAGTCCTGTTGTGCCCTAGAGACTAATGGCTTTATAAGGGTATAAGCTTTTGTAGATTAAAACCACTCATCTGGGGGTACTTCTGGTACTGGATATTGTTGGGACAGTCACTCTCCCCAACTCCCACAGTGGTAAGTGAGAATTTCTAAAGAGACTCTCCCACAGGGGAGGGGTGGGAAATGAATGATACATACAGTTTCTGATTGGGAGGAGTAAAGCAGGTTTTTGAAGGCTTTGTTTGCTGCCCGCAGCAGAGACCAGACAGAACAGGTCCTTTCCTGAGTGTGTTTTTCTCCTCTCTCCTTCGCATTGTTGCACAGGAATGTACCAAAGAGGCAAGAGTAAGTGTGTTGCACCAATTTGACCTGTACAGACCAAAACAGGTAGAGTCATATGGCAGCACATACGGCCTATGCAAAAGATATACATTTCATTTTAAGCAGCAATTAATCTACCAGTCATGTGATGTTGTATGTATAAGGCTTTTGTGGAGGATGTCATATAAATCATTCAGCATTTTTGCACACCTTCTTAGAAGCAAATGACAAGAACACAGCAGCACAATGGGCTCCTCTCCATTATGCATTATCGTATCTGAATTATATAAAATGTTAGAGGGGAATAAGACAAAAATTGCAAGGTCATTTATAACAAGGATGAAACTCTTGCTGTGTCTAAAACTTACAAGCTGAAACCAGGGCCCTGGAGAACGTGGCAGAGAGAGGTTTGTCACACAGCATCAGTAAAGTAGAAAAGCACAGAGTTAGCAGTAATCATAGACTATCTGTTGTCTTGCAGCACAAATGGACACAAAGGCAGCTCACCTTGTCTAGACTGTACTTCACAAAATATCCTCAATTCAGCAACGCCCTCAAGCATGTACTCATCTTTAAGCATGCCAATAGTTCAACTTACTTCACCAGGATTACTTATCTTAAAAGTTAAGCACATGCGTAACTGCTTTGCTGGATTAGGGCCTTCAGCTCTAAAAAGACCAGGAGACTGTATTTCTCCTCTAAGTTTCCAATTCAAATCCATCCATGTAGTTAGTGACTGACAATTACGGTGAGGTCAGCTTGTGGCCTTGAGATGTGACTTCAGCAGTCTAAGCCGAACCTCTAAGAAGACAGCTCTCAACATCCAAAACCCCCCACACCTTCTAGGGAGTTTCAGCAGAGAAAGAGAAGGGAAACTCTACTCACTCTTCCTCATAGAGACCGTCTGTCTGAGTCAGGTGGAACAGTGTGGCAGACAAGAGCTGGGAGAGTTTGCATTGCCACTACCTGTGCTGACCTCGTTCTGTGGACATTTGAATGATGTCTTCCTTTTTTTTTTTTTTAAAAATGTAAAGCCACATTTCTTACTGGGGTCTGCACACTCCTGGAGGTTGCCAAGGGTGTCCTGGGAGGCTCAAAGGCCCCATTGATCAACACCTCTGCCTCCCTCTCAGTGCCTCCTGCCTGTTAAAAGTCCAGCAGGGCAGTGGGCTAAGGCAGACTTCCTACCCACCATGGTTTCATGATGCTCCTAGAAGCAGCTGACACAGGTTGAGGTCTGTGCATGTGCCCTGCCCCAACTCTACAGCTCCCACTGCCCCAGCCTGGTGAACATGAGTGAGGGTGGGGGAGGGCAAGCAATGAGAGGGAGGATGGAGAGAGCAGAGCATGTAGCCTCACAGAAGGGGCAGGGGCAGGGGCAGGGCAAGGGCTGAGTGGGAGGTGGGCTTCAGGGTCCCTGAAAATTTTTAAATCGAAAGAGGGACTCTCAGGTTGCTCACATTTAAGAACCACTGGTTTAAAAGAAGCCCTGCTTTCAGAGAGCAGTGTTCACAGATTCCACGATGACCTGTAATTCTGGCTGCCAGACAAGTATCAACGGTTGTCACATCTGCTTATCAGGCTGCACTGTAACATAAGATAGATGGGAAAAGCAGAAACCCCTGAGGGCTACGCAGTGTGTTAACTCTGTCTACTGGGTTAGAGTATTTCACAAAACAGTAATCTCTCAAGCCACAACTCACAAGGAATGCTTCGTTAAACTCGAAAGAGCAAGGAAACTGCCTCTGGAGCTGATGGACGCAGTCCAGCCACTGTAAAAATACTGGGCAGCGCTCATTTAGGTCATCCGAATTCTCACCATGGCCACAGCGATCTGCAAACTTGTGGCCAAAATCCAGCCATTCCATCTCCACTAGAACCTGGAAACCCTGAAGGAAAGAAAGAAAGTGCACATGAAAGTCTCCAGCCTCTTTGTCAGTCCAAACACAATTATTTTCCAGGACACTGACTGACACTTCCTATGGGAAGTAAAGTATTTGTGCTTAACGTACCTGAGTTCTTTTCAGAATTAGTCATGTTTTCTTTCAACCCGCTTTGCTTCTATTTCATTCCCTTCACAATTAACCTCCCATATCATGCAACAGCATCCATAAGATGCAGCAAAACTGGCAACAACATGTGTATGTTTTCAGGCAAAATAATCAGAGTTTAATCATTCACAGACTTCCCTGCTGATCTGCAAAGAATCCCAAACTCAGCTGCCCTCCCATGCATCTCTGGATGGCTTACAAACCTCTATGGTCCTGTAATATGGATCAAGCAGCAGTTTGGACAGTGCCACTATCTGTGGAGTTCGGTCCCAGCCATCTGAGCAGTGCACCAAGACTGGCCGCTGGTCTCTGTCTACTGCATGCACAACCAACAGCGCCGATTTCAGCAGCACAGATAAGTGCTGCAGCCATTTGGTGCTTTCCAGTGCTGATAACCAACTAAAGAAAAACCAAGGAGAACAATTTGTCTTTTTTCATTTTTTAAATGTTTCCCACCCAAGATCTGGGCTTTTTAAAAAAGTCTGAGTGGTCAAAATTAAACGCCTATTGTTGCACAAAACAATGAGTGTTTTTCTTGAATGTATTTTTCACCTGATGTATTCATGCTCTCACAAGTTGGCAGGAAATATAGACTTTTACTGAGTAAATGTGAAAGGCCTGGGGCAGCAAATGCAGGAACAGGAGAAAGCACTAGAGGAAAGAGAACTGAAATGCTGTAGTGTTCTGGAGAGGATTAACATTCAGAAGACCGCTCAGATACTGTCACTGGAAGCCAATAATACCATGGAAAGGATGGACTGGGTCACAAGGGCGGGGTAAGACAGCTGTCCATTCTGTAACTAGTGTTTTGTGAGGTATGTTGCTCATACCCATTCCACATTAGAGGTGTGTCCTTGCCACGTACTTGGGTGCTGGAAGATTTACCCTCAGCAGTATTCATAGGAGAGTGGCTCTGGTAGTGGCAATCCCTGGAGCTGCACCATCATGGTGCTGTACAAGTTGTGCCACTCACACCCCAACCCTTAGCTCTTTCCAGTGGGTAACAGCAAGAAAGGAGGAAGGTGGGTCATGGAAAGGGCATGAACAACAACACATATCAGAGAACACTAGTTACGGGTCTTTTCTTCTCTGAGTCCTTTGTTCATGTCCATTCCACATTAGGTGACTCCACACAGTACCCACAGAGTTGGTAGGAGTTCATCCCGGTGCTGACTGTAACACTGCTCTTCCAGCCCCAGCACCACCTCTGCCCTGCTGCATGACAGCAAGTGAGATGTGAACAAGTGGACTGAGGACCACGTCATGGCTCTACAGATATCTTGGGACTGGCAAATCAGAGAGGAAAGCCACCAAAGGCATGTGTGCTCAGGACAAATGGGCCCAGACAATCAGCAGCAGTGAGACCTTTGCCGGCTCGTAACAGGTCCATATTAAAGAGGTGACCTAGATGGAGATTCTCTGTGACAAAACTGAAAGTCACTGGAGTGGTGATTTTGTGCACAGCAGTGTCCCCGGCTGCATCTGCAGGAAGATCAGTCTGAATGGGCCAAGTGCCTCCTCAGGGGTCTCAGTGACCAGCAGCACTCAACCAATCCATGGTGGGAAACCAGTGATCCATGCCTTGTGCTCTGAGATCAGCCCCAGGACACAGAGCAGGACAGGAGGTACCACGGGCCAGTCCCTCTGGTGACATCTGTCCGGGAAGCTGATGGTGGAAGCCATGGTTTCCGTCCTCCAACCCGTCTTGGGAAGAGTAACGTCGGCACAATGATATAAGAGATAGGTCCCAGAATCCGGTGACCAGAAAGGGCTCTCCTGTGACTGCCTCTCCAAGTCTGACGCATGTCAACATCCAGTGGTTGAATGGTACCGGCACATCCTCCATGATAAGCAGTGTCACTGGGGTGAGGGAGCATGGAAGAGTCCCAGGGCAGGCTCACCCATTGGTCTGGACACCACTGGTACCGGTGTGGGTGCCACCAGGAGTGACAGGATCCCCTGCACAGCTGGGAGAGCTCTGCGTGATGATGGTATCTAAAGCTGATGAAGGTCCTCCCATTTCCAGGCTGCCATTAAAAAACTGCTGAACATGGGTCTTCATTTGGCTGTGTCCCTATCCTTCCCCTTACAGCGAGTGGGGAACAGATACCTACTGGCCATACCGGTTTTCTTGGCCAGAACCAGAAACAGGGATTTTTGCTGGTTTCGCACTACATACTAACTTTGTGGTGCTGGGTGCTGAGTCGGACTGCTGCTCTGGTGACAGAGTGAGCACCGGCTCCACCAGATTTCTTGCTTATTCTTAGTTATCAGCTTAAATTACTAACAAATGCGACACTTGTCACTTATGTGCCCTTCACCCAGGACCCTAAGACAACTATTACGTGGGTTGCTGACAGGTACAGGACATATACAGTGACTGCAGGATTTAAAGCCTGGGAAGCAGGGCATGCCCCGTTCCCAAGCTGAATTCCAGGTGGGCCTATTGCACTAAGTCCTAATTAACACTAAAACAAACTACTTTCAGCAACTTTACAGAGTCTCTCTGAATGAAGCTTAAGCAATGCTACTGCAACAAGTGTTCTGTGCACCGTCACTGGTAGCAAAAAGGAACTAAGGGTGATGAGAGCACACAGCGTCTCTTCTATCGTGTCTTCACGGAGCCACTCCAGAGGTCACCAGAGATGTTCCCCTATGGATACTGCTGAGGGAAGGACTTCTGGCACTGATGCATCTGACGAACATACACACCTAATGTGGAATGGACACGAGCAAGTATTCAAATAAGAAACGATGCATGTGTGTTAACAGAGCAAAACTAGTGCCTTTCAAAGGAAACTCTGACTTCTGCACACATCTGGGGTTAGAAAGCCTATTACAATAGCAGCTTTAGAAGATCAGGAGAAAGCTGGAATATTGCAGGATACACATGTGAGACTAACCGAGCCCACCTGATGGTGATATACTTTAATATTAAAAGAAAAAATCCAGTTTCGATTCCAGTTACCATTTAGGATTAATGCATTGGTAACTTCCCTTTGCTCAAGTGACATGAAGTAAAACTACGTGTAGCATGTTTACAAAGAAAAGGCCGTGGAAGGACAAACATCTGCCTAATTCAGTTTAGAAAATATCAGTGGAAGATTGAGATTTAGAAACAAAAATACAATTTCAGAAAGAAAAGTCCTTAAATGGCCACTTACTTTCCTGGGTCTGGCATCTGTGTGCAAAGCAAGCGCAGCGACTGAAAGCTCTTCCGTATAGAATGGATGTTTGCCATCCCCATGAACACCACTTCACAATTGGGGTAATACTCTGCAGAAAAGTGCACAAACCAAGAAGAGGAATTAAAATCAACATCAAGAGGCAGTGAATAGAAGAGGTAATCATTCACTGATCCCTCTCCTGCCATCCATTTCCAGCCTCTAACAAACAGAGGCTAGGGACACCATTCCTTCCCATTCTGGCTAATAGCCATTGGTGGACATAACCTCTATGATATTCTCTAGCTCTTTTTTGAACCATGATAAAGTCCTGGACTTCACAAGCTCCTCTGGCCAGGAGTTCCACAAGTTGATGCTGCACTGTGAAGAAAATCTTCCTTTTGTTTGTTTTAAACCTGCCACCCATTAATTTAATCTGGTGGCCCCTAGATTTTGTATTATGGGAACAACTAAATAACTTTTTCATATTTACTTTCTTTATCCCTGCCACAATTTTATAGACCTCTGTCATATACCCCTTAGTCTCCTCTTTTCTAAGCTGAAAAGTCCCAGGCTTTTTCGTCTCTCTTCATATGGTACTCATTCCAAAACCCTAGATAGTTTCCCCAGTTCCCAATAAATCTAAATCCCTCCTTACTACACCATCGTCTCAGCCACGCATTGAGATGTTACTGTTCTGCCTGTGCCCTGTGCATGCAAGTTAACCCTTGGTAAACTTCACCAAGGCAGGATAAATCCGTATTTCAATCACATTTGCACATGGGAGCAATTACATAAATACCAAGAGCAAGACGTCCATGAAAAAAGGCTTCCCTACGTGTAACAAATCCTGAAACACTATTACCCACCAGGGTTTAACGAATTATGTTTTTTTCTCTTGTATTTTTATAGATTAAATATTTGATTCAGTCAGGAAAGACAACTCTACATACAAAATTGAATATTTATTGTATATTGTTACTGATTTAGTCTTAGGCTTCGAAGCACAATATCAACCAGCAATTAATTCCATCACTCTGAAGAAAGTACAGACTTGAGTACACTGGGTTTTCACGCTCCAGGGTAGCTATAATGACACGAACTTTCATGTAGATGCATTAAACCAGTGTAAAAATTTGTGATTTGCAGCCTTGTGACTCTGACAGTCTGCAACATTACATCCGTAAAACCCCCTCATTGAAGACATGCCCCATGGCCCTTTAAATGTGTAACTGTCCTAAACTGATCTGAGAGCAAACAGTACTCACCTGGGCACTCACAGCCTCCACCTTTGGCCCTGTTAGCCACAGCAGCTGCATAAGATCGTGCATCCAAGATCAAAAGCTTCTGAGGCTGGATGGCCAAACTTTCTGCACCTGAAGCATTAGAAATTGAGGAATCTATGAAAAGAAAAAGAGAAGCCAAACAGGAATGAAACAAATACTTTTGACACTATCTGCAACAATCAGGAAGTACAATATGAATTTACTGTGTATAGCGGAATCACACACATGCTGTAAACACAGAGGCACCCCCACCTACGTCTTCTACTATACACACAGGAGATCATGCTCAGAGCTCTAGCCATTTCAGAAATGGAGAGGCTGGTGAGCTCACCAAATTCCACATCGGAGAGATCCCCTCCATTGGGCAAGTCTCTGGAACAGTCTCCATTCATTAATTTGCTGCTTTTGGAGCTCGAGTCTGAGGCACATGCTTTGGCCACTGACTGGACAAGGTGTTCATCATCTGCATTTCTCCAGCCCCACCAGCTGACCTCAGGTTGTCCACAACGGGAAATTACTGCTCCATTACTCTGGTGCCTAAATGGGTAAGAGTAAGAACAGGTAACTATAGCCATCACATTAGTGCCCTAAATGAAAGAATCAGCGGAATCTAAACCACCCAGGACATTAGGAATTAACTAGCTCACTGCAGGCTTTTACATCATGTCAGTGTTCTAGATACACACTTGTACATAATCCCAGGATACTCTACAGGAAGGTGTTCCATGTTTGTTTAAAAACAAAAAAAACGTTTTGAGTCAACTGCTGTAGTACAAAGAAAATTAAATGTCAGTTAAACATAAGTCATATTTAATGCTCAGGGACATAGCTACACTGCAGTTAGACACCTGCAGCTTGCCTGTGACTCAGGCTCACAGAGCTATAGCTGTGTGGCTGTTTAACTGCAGTATAGATGTCAGGGCTTAGACTGAACATTGGAACCATCCCTATCCCAAACATCTCAACTGCAATTAAACAACCCTACAGTCCCAAACTGGATAGGATTTTAGTCTATGTTTCTCTGGTGGTGAACATGGGCAAAGCACATCAAAGGAGTTATACAGTAAATTCTTTCATATCTGGAACTCTCAGATAACTGGCCTTTTAACCAGAAGTAAATTTTAGTTATGTTTTCCGTAAGTACAGTATCATGAAAGTAAATACAAATACCTACAGCAAATACAGTGTAAGTTTACAGTGTACAATACTGCTGTTGTTGGTTAATGAAGTACTCTGCAAACATTTGTGTTTGTTCCTTAGTATATAATCTTGTTTTTCTTTTGTGTTATTCATTGCTAGGTATACCTCTCCATTATCCAGAATATCTGAATATCCGGCAAACTCCCAGTCCCAGGGCTGTGGGATATAAAAGAGTTTACTGTACATTCTCTTAAGAGAGAGAGAAAATTCCTATTTATAGGAAAGGACAGAGGCAATATAGAAAGGAACAGCGAAGTGGACTGAAAGAAGAAGGGAAGACATTCAGCACATGAAGAGCTTCCTATATTCTCCCAGCTTTTTCCACAGAAATACTGTCCTAGTTTCTGGCCTAAGACAGACCCTATTTGGGAATATTTTGAAGACATTTGTTCCCTGGGTAAAAATGGAAAACATGTCAAGTGTATGTCCAGCAAGATGATGATGCAGGGCCTAGTTGCAAGAATGAAACTTCATTAAGGAAAACTGCTTATTGTGAGAAAACGATGTGGATGAAGGTAAGGCACAGTGGATCAACTGGTTAACAACTTAAATAATTCACTTTGCAACGTATTGTTCTTTGAGAGTCTCTCTGTGCCTTTTAGTATAAATGTGATTTAACAAGTAAATTCCAAAGCTGTTTGCTGTGGTGGAAGTTGCTAGAAAAAAAATGTTCAGTTTAAACTAATCCTTATGACTTGTTTAAATAGTTAACTAGATTTAGAATCTATCACTCACATATATAGTACAGAAAGCTGCAGTAAGAGAAATCTAAAGTTGCCAGTTGCCCCTGTCTTTTTCATATTTTATATTGCGTAATCCATTTTGGAACATCAAGGCCACAGACCATTACAGTGACACTACAAGTCTATCCCTATTTTACTTCGGCATCACTCAGCTTTTCCAAGGGAACCCCATCCTATACTTGTTTTCCCAAAAACCAGATGTGAATTGAATGGTGCTTATTCCAAAATTAAGTGCATTCTAAGCACAGCTTTACTGTTTTTGGTATCTTGATTCAAATCAGTGGGATTTTTTTTAGTGACTTAAATAGTGATAAAGGCGATTTAAATCAATCCCCACTGAGACATACCAGAGATCCAAGAAGGGAGGTGATGTGCAAGATTTCTCTTTGAATGGCTTTATCTAATTAGAGCACACACCACTGATTATTATCTGATGGACGCACTACATCTTTGATAAGAAGAACCTGTAGACAGTGGGGTGCCTGCTGTATGATTAGACCTAAACATTTATTTCTGTGTACTGACAGTATCCTCTTGTGAGCCCTGATTGTGCTCAGGGTACACTTCAGTGGCTTCCTGAATTGGGTCTATACAGAAAGTATTATTTTGCACTGGCAAAAGCAAAACAGTTTGTTTCGCACCTTTCCACAAGGAATGTTAAATATCTGTAGGCTGGCTCTTTCTGAGGCTTGTTCTATGTACTTTGTTTGAAAATATTCACTAAGGTTATGTCTACATTGCTCTAAAACATCCGTGCCTGGCCCAGATCATCTGACTTAGGCTCTGGCATCAGCTGATACAGACCAGTTGGTGGAATTTTACTGAAGAGTAGATATACCCTCCATGTTTCTTTCAGGGAACAAAAATACTTTTAAGTGATAAAAGGAGAAATTAGATTTGAGACTATAAAAGCACAACGGGAGTTTTCCATCTTACATTCTTCACTGCCCAGTCTCCCTCAGGACCGTTTCAAGATTCCTTTATGACAGATCCTTCCATTCCTCAAAGATGCAACAGGTGGATGGGCTTCCCTTTGTTACCTCTCAACACACTATGACAAGAGTTGTTTAAAAAGTTAACGCAGACATTTCCTGAATCTCGGGGCTTTTAGTGCCAGTCTGGTGATGGCACTACAGAAACTAGACTTCTTTGTACGCAAGTGTGACGCTGCAACTAAACTGATCATGCGATTCACGATGCCACATCAGTCAAAGTGATGTGCGTGAGTGCAAGTAAGGTGTGGAATTGGATGTGCACAAGGTTTAGTTTGTAACTAACAAAGCATTTCAGCAGTAAAATTTGCTACAGATGTCAAACCAAGTAGACGTTAAAGAATAAAGTACTCTTTGTTACTGGGACAGTTTTACTGCCTCTAAAAGGCAAGTGATAAAAACAATAAAAGTGTAGTATATTCCTAAAGGAGAAGAGCGCTAGAAAGTCCAGGAGACAGGTGACACAATGAATGCGTGATGTCATTTGACAGCGGCTCTTCATCCGGTGCTTACGGAGCAACGATAAACTAATTAGTTTTATTCATTTACAACAAAAATTCTTCATGTCTATACACATTTGAACCTCTTTAATCCGGCAACCTGTGCTCCTGCACCCTCCCACCCTGTATGGGGAGGTGAGGTGGGGCTGGAGCCCTAGTCTAGGTGGTGCTTCGTCCTGCCATGAATGCAGAGAACTGGACTTGATGACCTCGAGATCCCTTCCAGCTCTATGATTCAATAATTTTGCAGATGGTGAACTCAGAGCAGAGTTCAAGAACAGGCCTCCTCTATCCATGAATCTAGTGTCCTTTCTTTGACAGACATTAGTTGGGTCTTTCCACCACTTCAAGTTCTTGACCCTGGTGGGTAGTGACAGTTTTGTCAAGCTTGTTTAGTCTGTAGACTGAGTTGAACCATGTACCTGGAAACATTGCATGCGAAGCTTGGCATGCCTTACCAACATTGTGCCTACAGCCATATATCCCAGAAGTCCGAGGCAGCATTTAGCTGGTATTTATGAACTGTTATAAATGGACAATACAAGCATGGTCAAAGAGAGGAATCTGTTCTGAGGTAGTGGGGCTTTGCCCTGTAACGAGTAAAGGTCAGTGCCTATGAAATCAGGGAGTTGCATTGGAGTCAGGGTTGACTTCTGGGAATTCATTGGTAGGCCTCATTCCATAGCCAAGTCTAACTCAGATCTGATGAATTAGTGAGCCTACTGGAAGGACCAGCCTACTATTCACACAATCTATCCCTACCTTCACTGTAGTTATTAGCACTCATTTTGAGCCCTGGTACATTACCACACTAAGCATACTCCATTCCTAGCTGAGATTCCCAGTTCCAGGTAAACTCAGGTTTTATTTGCTGAAAAGCCCCAGTTCTGAATGTGGTGACACTAAATGCTCTGACAGACACTAATCTGGAGTCTCACCTGTAAACCACAGCAGGGATACGCTTCCAAGACCGAAAGCTTGCTACACTTTCCAGTTCCTTGTCTGTGATCCAGGCAGGAACTATGAGCTCCTGAGGGTAGCTACCACAGAGCCTAAGCAGAAAAAGGAAGTGAGGTGTTTGAGAAAATTAGTTGCTAAAAAAGCAAAATATTTTAAACAGCCTGAATAAGCACTGATTCCCTTCTCATTTGGCCCGGTTTCACTTTCTTGTAATGTTATCTCCTGGCCTCCAAGGAGTCTTCCATCAAGAACAGGAAAATCAAGACCTGAAGTCTCTAATTAAATACAGATATATTTGAAAACCCACTTTAAGGCATTCTTAAAAAATATATAAATCAACAAAAAATATGTAAGCCCTTTTTCCCTTCTACAGATTATCTTTTTGTCTCCGTTTTAAAAAGTTTCAGAGACCTACTACATGAGGATTGGGTTTAGACAAGGCACTTGGCTGTGAAGCAAGTCTACAAAGATCCATACAACTTACTTGTATTTCTCATTGATGTTGGATATCCTCCAGGCATTGTTCATATCAAATCCCATCCGTTCAACTTCATTTTTAAACCTCGAAGTTACATGCTCCCCTGGGTAGCAAAGGCAGACAGAGCAAATAATGGAAAACACAAGGAAAGAGTCCTACTTTCCAAAACAGGCTAAGAAAGACACTACTGCACCCATACAGGAAATAGGAAAGAAATGGGTACTGTGCATAGAATCATAGGTTTCGAAGAGACCTCAGGGGGCCATTGAGTTCAACTTCCCACTGAAAGCAGGCCCTATCCCAACCAACTGCTGCAGCAGGACAGTTGTATCCATTCTTAATCCCCACTTTGAAAAATCTGTATCAAGCAACATTGCATGAGGGCACTCAGTAACAGACTCTCAGTAGAGTTCAGCAAAGAGTAACTGATTATCTGTAAACACTATCAACTGCTGCGCAGATAGCAGACCAGATTCAAATCTGTTAGGAAAAATAAGCGTGAATTAGATGAGCATGCTCTAATAAGGTCCAGAATACACTCCACCATAGAGGGGCAAGCTCTACTAATGTCTCTTTTCCAGAGCTCAGGAGAGTTTTGGCTCAATGAGAAAATAACTAAGCTCTGGTATGCCTGATTCCAGATGGTAGAAGCAGACAGACTAATGGATCAGGCACTGACCTGGAACTCAAGAGATTGGTGCCCAATTCAGCCATTCCTATATGACCTTGGGGTAAATCACTTAATTTACCCTGTGCTTCCATTTCTTGTCCTTCCTTACAGTGGTGTTCTGAGGTTAAAATTCATTAGCACATGTCAGATGCTTAGATGTTATAGAAATCAGAGCCATGCACGTCTAAATCAAAGCATTATGGAAAATGGATTATTTATAAGTTATTTTGGTACAGTGCCTTCTGAAAAAGTATCTCAAAACAGTTGAGAAAAAGTTTGACACCATAACAAAAATTGAATCCTGGTGCCAGAAAGGTGTATATAGATAAAATGTATCGGCTTATAAACAAGTCTCCTTCCTCTTCATACAGTGTGCAAAAGAAGATGATTAGCACAGAATTTCTAGAGAATGTATTTTTAGGTCTACAAAATGTATTAATTCCAATGAATGCCTGACAGTCATTAGATAGAACTATTCTGAAAGTCTAATTCATAATCAAATGCTTTCAATTATTGTAACACTACAACATGGGACAAAGTTTCTTTTAACTAAGGAGAAAAACAATTGAAAATTAAGTGCCATACATATTACACGTTACACAATTCAGAAAACATTAATACTTGAAAAAAAATAGTTATATACCCCTAAAAATGAAAACAAAGGTTACATTGTGTAGCAGGACCAGGGCGGCCCCCTTAGAGGGAGCCCAAACAAGCAGAAGAGCTTGCGGAGCACCACCTACTGGAGGCTGGGGAGTGGGCAGGTGCAGCCTGCCCACAACTAAAAGGCCCCTCTCACAGCGACGGGGGGACCTACTAAAAGCAACCGGTCCCAAATGAATTCGGGGGACAACGAAGGAAAAAACAGGGGTGGGAATGAGGGTCAAAGGTTTAAAATAAGGGAGCCAGAAGGGGATACCGAACAGAGGACCCCAGACAGCACCCACCGCTCCTCGAAGGCGTCCAGAGAGTCGGTGGATGCCACCCAGAGGAACTCTGCTTGGATTCGTGACCAAAGGGAGGAACAGAAGTAGGCACTCGGCTCCTGCAGAGACCCGACCCACAGCCCCTGGCATTTAGAGTGGCAAAGATGATCGGTGCCATTTGGAGGGCTGGGGAGGATCCTCGCCAGAGGGAGCACCAACGGTTCCCGTGGGGCCACGCAGCAAGCCATGACCAACCCCAAAGGTGATGAGGGCGTCACACAAGCCGCAGGCCCGTTGGTAAGCCGTGGCGTCCCTCTTCCCGGTCCCCTTGCCCTCCTTCAGACGGGCCCTCACGGACTCTAAGATGGAGTGGAAGTCCCTCCAGCGCTGGAGGGCAAGAGCTACCTTGTTCTTGGAGCCACGAACATCCCCCAAGAACTGGCGCATCTCGCCCACCAGTGCATGGGGTGCTGAGGCCCCAGGGTCTTGAGTGCCCGTCAGTCTCATGTTCTTTTGGGCCCCACGGCCAGAGAAAAGGTTGAGGTGGGGACTGGGGTCTGATTTTGGGAGGGATGAGGGCGGCAGAGGAAGAGCAGCCCCAGAAGTGCTGGGAGAGGGCGATACAAGGGGGGGCCTCCTGAGGAGTTACAGCCTCGGGGGCGGTTATGAGTGGGCAGGGGTCGAAAGGAGGGGCGGGAAGAGGAAGGGTGGGGGCAGGGGGGATAGAAATCATAAGGGGAAGGGGAGGGTCATGGGGAGGAGGGGTGGGGGGGAGGGAGGGGAGGAAAAGGAGGGAGTGGAGGAAGAGGAAAAAGGAGAGGGTCTGGAAGGGGTAGGATTATGGGTTCTGGGGCGGGGTATTGGCTGGAGAAAGGAGCAGGGGTGGTGGCAAGTGGTGGGGCTAAAGTGGGAGCAGGGGCGGGGATATAAACAGAAGGGGTCTCGGGAGGGGGGACTTCCTCAGGTGGTGGGGGGGGGTAAGGGCGAGGTGCCAGCACACTCGGCGGCAGGCGCCAACAGGGTGGGGGGGGTGTCGAGGTTTTCAGTTCTAGGGTGAAGGGGGGGTACAAGGGAAAGCCTGATTCCTCCGGGGCATCCAGGGGCTGGCCGACCCCCGCTGGGAGGTCATCCCTAGTTAAGAGGGGGGTCGCACCCTGAGACGTCCCAAAGCAGATGGGGGTGGCAGTTGGGGGATCGCTGGTGGGTGGGGAGTGGGAGAGTGAGGGGAGTGGTGGTGAGTGAATGGACAGCCCGCAGGCCTCCAATAGTAGGCCGTCTGCATCCAGGGCCACTGGCGTGAGGCCCAGGGCCTCAACCTCCTGCGAGAGGAGGGCGAGGCCGAGGCTGAGGCCCAACTCCTCTGGCTGCTCTGCAGCAACGGTCTGGATAGTGGCCGGAGGGGTGTCGGAGGAGATCAAGGGCACAGAAAAAGCCGTCTCAGCCTCCTTGGGCTCTGGCTCCAGGGCAGAGGGGATGGTGTCTTTTGTTGCTGCCATCGCGGCGGCCTCTGTTGCCCCCCGGTTATAAGTGGTATGAGGTAGATGGTCAGTAGCCGGGGGTTCGGCAGGTGGATCGGGGCTAGCAGCTCTCGAGTGCCTTGTGCAGCACGTCCACCCCATCCTCTGACGGGGTGGAGTGCCGGGCGCGTGCACTCCTTTTCTTCCGCTTCCCCCCCACCAGCACCCAGCCCTCCAAACGAGGCGGGCTGGGCGGTAGAGGAGGAGGGGCCAGGGGACAGAGCCAGCGAGGAGGGAGGGAGGGAGGAGGGGGGCAGGGCAGCAAGGGAGAGGGGCAACCCGCCCTGGGGTGGGCCCTGTTCTGGTCCTGCCGCCAGCCCTGCCTCCTTCTCCTCCGCGGGCCCAGCTCTTGTGCCCACTCGGGTGCCGGCACCCGCTTCTTCCTGCCCGAGCAGCAATGGATCCGTCTGGGACGAGAGGAGGAGGGGCGGTTCCAGGGCCTGTCACGGTCGGGGTGCCGCCGATCTCACGCCTGATGCCCTCCGGGTCGGAGGAGGTCCCAGGCTCCTCTTCATGCCGGGCCAGTGGGCAATCCCTCCGGACGTGCCCCACTGCCTGGCGCACACAGCACCGGGCCTCCCCCAGTGTGTAGAAGACCCAGTACTGGGCCCCTTGATAGGGCACCAATATAGTCCCCTCCTGGGCCACCCCGCCCTGTGCTGCCGCCGGCGGCAGTTGGACACGGGCCTGCCAGCGGACGGAGAGCACATGCCGTAGGGCAGGGTCTTTACAGCCTAGGGGGAGGGGACTTAGGAACGACAGAGGCCAGCCCAGGGTGGTGAGGAACGGCAGAAGGGCAGAGTTGGGAAGGAAGGGTGGGACGGAAGAAAAGACCACCTGCCCGCCCAGGTCTTCAAGCAGCTCCAGGGTCACATGCACACCCCCAACCACCAGGCCCCTCACCACCGCCTCCTGGGCAGCGGCCTCCGACGCCAGGAAGAAAACGATCTTCCCAAACATCCGGGAGGCTGCCGTCATGGCCGCGGGCCCCACCACCCATGCCAACGCCCGCACATAGGTCTCCACGTGGGGCGAGGCAGCTACCAGGAGGCAGTGGACTCCGTGCCTCCTGGTGAGTGTGGGGAAGGGGCCGCGACCATTGGGGATGGTAGTCCCGGCGGAGGCAGAAGGAGCAGGGTGTGAGGCGGCAGCTGACGCCTGGGCGTATGACCTGGGGGCCGAAAGGTCAGAGGCCCCAGTAGTGTTGGAGGGAGCAGGGGGGAGGGGAGGCTGCAGTGGGTGTTTTAGCAGCCAAGGTGAGAGTCCCCACCACGGGAGGTTTGGCCTTTCGGGCGGGGCTCTTGCCCTTTCTTTTCCCCTGGCCCTTCCTGCCCTTTTGGGGGGGTGGGTTCGGGACTGGGTCGCCGGAGGACGCCACAGCAGAGGCAGTAGGAGCCCCTCAGCTGACATGGTGGTAGAGTTCCAGGCGGCCCTGGACGAGCGGGCTGCTGTTTCAGGGGTGGGAGGGGGGAGAGTGGAGGGGCGGGGGATCACCGGATGTCCCCCCCGTGGGCACGGAGGTCATGTTGGTGGGTTTAGGAGGGAGGGGGCCTTTAAGAAAGAGCGGGGGAGGGAAGGAAGGAGTGAGGAGTGCCCCCCCACCCCCTGCCAGCCAGGCTGAGCACCCAGTCAGATGGGGGAAGGGCAGGCCAAGGGGAGTGAGATCAGAGAAAGGGGAACACGGAAATGACACAACGCCCAGCACAAGATGGTAAGATAGCTCCTGTTTCTGCACTGGGATGTGAAGGGAATCAAACTCTGTGCATGTAGGGGGAGCTCAGGCGCTTGCCTGAAACAGAAATGCGGGGGAGCACGGGCACGCAGAGGAGGGGGGGATTGGAAGGAAGGATGGCACAGCCAGCCTAGGGGGAGTGGGGGCTAATGAGGGGAGGGGTGTGCCCATGTGTGCCTGAGGGGTGGGCCCGCAGCAGCTGCTGCAGAGCCTCGAGAAGCCAGGGGGAGAAGGAAGGGGCAGTTGGTTAGAGGGGGGCCCAGACAGGGAAGGCCCCAGCAGCAGCTAGGTGTGGGGAAGGCAGTAAGGGAGGGGGTGGCTGCAGGGGTGGGGCAGGGGCCACGCCCTAACACCCCACCCCTGGCTATGCAGCCACCCCTCTGGAGCCCCAGTGGAGAGGGGCCCCACCCAAGCTCACCCCTCCCCAAGCCACTCCACAGGAGGCTGTGGAGTGAGACCAACCACCACTTTAAGAAAGCCCCCTACCTCCTCCAGGCAGTGAGGATGCAGCAGCTGCTAGATGCAGGGGTGGGCCCAAATGGGGGGCCAGCAGTCTCCCCCCCCCCCAAAGGGATGGAAAGGCAGGGGGGCCCTGCTAAAGGGCAGGGGGCAAGAGTCCCCCACCCTCCACCCACTCAGCAGCTCCTAAGAGAGCTCGCTGGAAGGGTGGAGGAGTGTGGGGAGAAAGAAACAGCCTGTCTGCCCAAGGCAGGAGGGAAGCTGACCCCAGAAAGGTGGGGGAGGGGGAAAAGACAGCCCTGCAGGGGCTTCAGGCAACCAGGGGCTGTCTCCCAACACCTCACCTCACCTCCCAACCGTGGAGGGCGGAGGGTCCCGCAGCAGCAGCCCTGCAGGAGCCTCTTAGGAGGCCTACAGGGTCCTGCCTGGAGCACCAGCAGGGCAATCACCGGCAGCTGGGTGGAAAATGGCTCAGGCTAACTAGCACCAGCTGACTCCATGACTGGGCTAATAAGAGGCCTTTAAAAGCCCTTCACGTGGGGGGGGCGAGAAAGAGAAAAAAATCAGGAACAACAGAACCCATAGAGGGAGAGTGAGGAGCTTCAGCTGATCCAGAGGGGGGCTTGCTAGTGCTGCAGTCTGGAGAAGGTACTAGGGGAACTGTCTGGGGAAACAGCCCAGGGAGAAGTGCTGCTGTGTCAAGGGAGTTAGTCTTTCCCGCTAGCAGCTGCATAGGGTCTCTGGGCTGGAACCCAGCGTGGGTGGGTGGGTGGGGGCCAAGTTCCCCTCAGACCACTCCTCAATCCAGCAAGGGTGACTGGCCTCTTCAGTGGGATGAGTGGACTGAATAGAGGCCAGAGGTACACAAATAAGGCTGACTTTGTCGCACTACTTCTAAAAGTCTATATCATCTTAGATAAAACATAATGGCTAGTACCTTAGCTACAACAAAAACGTGTAGCATCTACAGCTATACTATGACAGAAAAACACAGCAATATCTATGCCCATGTGCTGGGTTGTAGATCTGACATATAGTAGCAGTTACAAAGCTTTATTTTATACCTTTTGTTTTATATTTTTTTGTTTCATGAGCTGTGTTCTATAGAAGCTGCTAGGTATTAAAATATACTTTGTATTAGGTATCACAAGTGACTAAGAAATAGTTTACAGAGAGTTGGGCTTTGACTGAAGGGGTTGCTTAAAGGCAGAGTGAGGTGGGCACCTCCTGTGATTTAGCCCCTGTGCCTGGCAGAATTGTGTCATGGCTCCCCAGCGTAGACATGGGTAGGGACCTGGGGCTTGAAGGGCTTCCTCTAGGGTGCAGCGATGTGACTCTCCAGGGATTTAAGGATGGCCCTAAAATCTTTCGGACTGCATAGATAGGCATAGTGAGTCAGTATGGCCTCCTGCAGACTCAGAGGCAGAGGAGGCTGTGCAGAGGCCCTGGTGGGCAGGCCTGGAGCCAGAACACCAGTGGCCCACCCCTCAAAGGGCGGGGCCCAGGGCTAGAAGGGCCAAGGGCGGAGCTCGGGACCCATTAAAGCCTGGGCCTCTGGGCAGGAAGGAGGTGCCTGTGTGAGCTGCCGGGGCAGAGGGCCAGCCACCAGCCAGCCGGGCCAGAGGAGCAAGCCCCCAGCGGCCCGGAGCCACCATGGATCCAGATGCCCCAGGGGGACTACCCGGACTTCCCAGACCTGCCAGGACCCTCACGCTGGTGGAGACCCCCCGCCTTGGAGGAAACCCCAGACGCACCCAGACCGGCGAAGGTGAGCGACCACGAGGCCCCAGGAGCGGCCTGCCCCGGAGTCCCAGCAGACCCCTGCAGCCCCCAGGCCCAGGATCACCTTGGGCCCACCGTGCTACCGCCGCCAGACTACCCCAATGACGTAGACATGAGCGACTGGCTGGAGCCCCCAAAGGTGGATGATCTGGAGGGGGCCAACCCTGCGGGACCCCCTGACCAGATGGACTGGGACCTTCCCCCCCGGTAGAGGTAGGAAGTGGCCTGGGGAACGATGCTCCCGAACCCATGGCGGTGTGTTGCGGCCTGGATCCCCACCGCTGTGGTTGTGTGTGAGCGACCCTCAGGGCCCCGAGCCAGGTCGCAGTGGAGTGGGAGGGCCTGTGACCCCCTACCACCTCCTTGACGGGGCAAGCCCATGCTGGGCCTGTGCTCCAAACCCTTGTGCTGCTGCCCCGCCCCAAACTGAGGGCTGGGCCGGGCTTGTATTATACACTGTTGTACCCCCTTTTTGTTGCTGTGCCACCCTGAACCAAGGGCTGGGCTTCCCAGGACCACCAGTGTGGCTGTGGTCCCCTCCGGAGCTACAGGCCTGCCCTAGCTCTGGACTCCTACAATAGGAGTTCTCTGTGACCAGTCCTGCACAGTCAAAGGACAGGTCTTGAATGACAGTCTGGACTTCCAGGGAATACCAGAGACCTGCAACCATGAGCCTCTTGTCATGGCAGTCACCATGAGAACTGTATGGGCTGAGTCAGAGTCCAGGGCTGCCTGCAGGGAGGTTCTGGCAACCAGTTTGTCCTCTTTATAAAGACTGCAGATGTGGTGGGGAATGGGGGGGGCATGTGAGTCAGCAGGAAAAAGTGCCTAGAATTTAGCAAGGGTGCTCTAGGAGCTAAAAGAATAGCAACTCAGCACTTCCTGCTGGTTGTCCTCACAAAGTTGTAGATCCCCCAGTGGAACAAATGTTACACCCAAAGGTCTTGGATGCCCCTGATGCTCCCTATGGCTCACTGCTTCCACTGTGAGAGAGCCCAGCTGTGGGTTCATGAAGGGGTGCCTTTAACCTTTGTGTGGCATGAAATACCTACTCCCTAGGCCATGGAGGTACGGATGCCAGGTTATGCCAAGTATTTTTGATTGTCCTAGTCAGAGTCAAAGCCACTCTCTAAAAACCTTCTGGGGTGAGGATGTTAACCATAGGGTTGATGTTCTGGATGATTTTCCTCTGCCTGGAAATGTGGGTTTTATGCAGACTGAGGGGATTACCTGAGTGCACTGACTAGCCTCCCGGCCAGAACAAGGGGAGACAGTGCATGGGTAGACCTCAGGGAAACTGCTATGGAAGTTCTTGGATCTGCAGTGCACGGACACAAACATCTAGAGTTAAGCACCCACGGGGACCCTACTTGAAGAAAAACCACTGTTCCTACTCTGGGGATATGCACCTTGGAAGAAAGAGAGGTCTCTCTTTGCTTTTGTTGCTAGCTATGACTCTATTTTTAACTTGTAGGGGAGTACAGCATTTGTACAAGTCAGTGATGCTTGAACAAAGAAAATGAGAAAGTTATGCAGGTTAACTTAAATAAAACTTGACTATCAATATCCTTGACCTCAGCTGCACAGAAACTGCCACACATTTAACTTAATTTTTTGATGCATTTAATGGGTACAAATGGGAACCAGAATCAAATTAAACTCAGTTCTAATAAGGACCTGAGCATGGATTCAAACCCAGGTTTCAAGGGTTAAAAGGATCCTTCACAACTCTCAGAGCAGCTCTGCTTGGTAAAGTCATACACAGCCCCTCTCCCTTCCACCACCACCTTCTCTATGAGCTCATTAAAGGCTCAATGAGTGGAAATGTTACGAGCTTGCAAGCATGGAATTCTGACACATGATAATACCAATGCTATACTGGTACAGGGTCACTCCATAAGAGCACAAAACTGATACAGTACTTCAGGTAGACAATTCATGTGAAATTATTTAAAACTTGGTATTCAGGTAAAAGGTAACATTAGCACCCAATTCACATTTTTGTCAACACGCTTTTTTTTGTGAGCTCAAATTCTGCTTTCCTGGAATCACAAGATACAATAAACTGATATCTGGCCTCCATGAGAGAGGAAGGTTGCCAAATCAAATATTCTAGATAATCTAGAGTATTCATGCTGAGTGCCGGAGCAGAGGATCCTGCTGGGGGACAGGGCGCTGTTCTCCCTCTCTGTGCACAAACCTCAGCCCTGATGCAGTTTCTCCTGCTGGCTGTACTCAGACACAGCATGAAGAAACACAAGGCAGCCCTGAAAGGGCTGGCCCCCTCCTCCGGTGAGGTGGGGCTTTGCTCTCCCTCTCTGTGCACAAACCCCAGCCCTGATGCTGCTTCTCTGAGCTCCCACCTAGTGTCCACTGACCAGATCTGCCTCGCTGTGAGTCCTGCCAGTTATCTGAGTGTGCTGGATGATCAAATAGCAGTTAAACAAGAGTTTACTGTAAAGGGCAGCGGAGGGACAGCTAAAGGCTAAAATATCTCTTGGGATATAAAAAGTGTTTCTACATACCTGGCCGGCACAAATCCCCATGCTGTTCTTTCTCACTGGCATACACTTCCATGCACCAGGCATGGTATGCAAATGAAAAAAGGTCCTCTATCTTCGAAGGAGGACGAATGGCATTGTTCAGTCGCTTAAGCCACTCTTGACACTGCTCAAAGGTAGAAAACTGACACCTGTCCCAGAACCAAACATACATTTATTAATTTTCATCTGGAGATATCAGATTATAAAATGTACTGAACAATTAACTTCAGTGCAAACCACAGATGAGACCAAACCATCCTTTCTATTTCAAATGCCACAGTGTAAATTTTATTGGATAGTAAAAAATAATTATTAGGCTATTAAAGTAATTATCCTAGAGAGTTCTCCTTCACTGCAAAAACTATGCTTCAGCTCTCTGAATTTCAACAGGGACAATAACTGGGGGAAATTCATCATCAGTGTAAAGACAGGTTTTTAAAAGTCTGTGATCCTTGTTAGCACCATACTGAAAGATATATCGGACTCAAAGTCAAATTAAACCATGTGTATAATGAACAAAATTTTGGAATTATTAAACAAAACAATATTATCCTGTTCTAGTTGCTTGTGCCCAAATTCATTAAGATACTTAAGCACATGTCAAAACTTGAGCAATCCCACTGACTTCAATGAGCCTACTAACACACTCAAAATAAGGAATCTATTTAAGAGTCTTGGTTACTCGGGCCTCAAAACAGAAATACATTAATGTGTATCCCTACAAACCAAAATTCATTTTCTGGTCAGGTATGGAGAGAATACTGCATTCCATTTGAACAAAGCACTCACTTCAAACCAAGATGAACAAGTCCCCTTGTTGTAGTCCTATACCTCCCTCTCTCTCACTCAAACACTCAGCTGTTTCTTCTCTTACTAATATTTTGCCAGAGGGCAAGTATAAAAAAATACTTGTTTCATTATAGCTTTGTTTTCACATCACAGCAGCAAAGCAACAATAATGGAAGACTACTTAGAATACCAGTTTGCAATAATATTTCATAATTACAACCCAGCTTAGCATTTCCAAACTGGTAGCTGACAGCTGTCCACTGACCACTGTCGACAGAGGCACTATACCTGATCAGAGAGGGGTATAATGCTGCCAGCTCAACAGAAGCTGCCCATGTAGACAAGACCATAGTGGTTAAATGAAACTAGTGGTGGGCTGATTTATACCAATTTTATATGAATGCCATCCCAATAAAACTCCAGCTGAATTCATAGTGCATAACTGTAGCCTGTAATGGGGTGTCACTCACCTCTTCTGAGCAGCCCTATTTGGCCAACTGCATGTTTACACTGCCTCAGTTCTTTTGCCTTTTTGGCTACTCCGCCCTCCAGCCAAGTTATTCCAGGTGTCAATCAACAACCTCCTTCCAGGGGCACACGTTTAGCAGGGGCCCATCTCAGTGCCCTCTTTTTAGCCTTTCAGGTTGCTTCTAGACTAGGAGAGAGTGGTGTCTCCAGGACTTCCTCTCCTGGAGACAGCTCCTTACCCACAGCTCACAGCTATTGTCCATTTCTAAGGTCTCACTATAGTCTATTCCATGCTCCGGATGAGAGTGGTGCCCCAGAGCTTCACCTCCTGAGGCAGCGGTCCAAGGCTCTTCTAGTTCCAGATCTCAGGCTGGGTCACTAGTATCCAATTCCCCCTTGCCTCCTTTCTGGGATGCCAAGACCCAAATGACATTCTCACGGATACTAATGGGAGTTGACAGAGAACTGACAGGGGCTCGGTCCACCTTCAACTCTGGGTCCCAGCCAAGACAACCCTACTATCTGTCAAGCTCATTTTATGGCTGCTGATTCCCTGGGTCACTTCCGTGTGGGTCTGCTGTGACCTCACTTTTACCTTGGCGGATCACAGTCTGGTAGTATATATTGACAGTCCTCAGTCTCTCACCAGTCATCCAAAAGATGCTTTCTGAGGTGCTGTCACTCCCTCAGGCAGCCAGCTAGCCCTGGCCTTTACTCCTGGAAGACTACCAACACACTCAGCTGGCTCTGGCCCTTCTGCTCTTCATATAGGCACTTCCTGGCCCCCAGTTGGCTGCATCCTCTGGCCAATGCTCTAGCCTCCCTTACAGGATTTCTCTATGGTTACAAGGACAGAGTGTGGTGGGGGGCTTTGGGGCCCAGTCCACCCCATTACACTCCCTTAAATGAATTATGATTTTGACTTTGTACAATCTGAGTCCTGGAGTTCTGCACTCTCTAGAGACTTTCATATAAAATTGGTACTACTAACCCCATTGCTAGTTTCACTTCATTATAAGAACAAATGAAAATATTGTCTTTTTCCCATGAAACGCAGTTTGCATGGCTTTGCTCTTCCCTTTTTAAACCCTGCATATGTTTGGTAGATCACGTCCAGAATACATGGGCGGCGCACAATTCGAAAGCGGCACTTTTGAATCACCGCTGCCAACAGTATGCTAATGAGGTACTGCATATTCATGGAAGCTCCTCATTAGCATCTGCCAGTGTCTCATTAGCATCCCCCTTTCAAAAGGCGGGGACTACTGTAGACATAGCCCTAAAGAGAAAAGCTAAATCTGAAAAAGTAATGGGCTACAGATTAAAGAGAAAATTAGATATATAACTCAAGCTGAGCGAGCAACTTTCACTTATAAAATAAAACTAATTCTCATCACAGCGCCCAGGAACAAGTTGACTTGCTAAACTTTCTGAGTCCTGCATGTGGGGACTGGTGCTATACCACTGCACAAAAAGTACTGCTAGCAAATGTTCAACTGAAAAAAATATGTTCCCTTGTCATTAATTAATGCTCAGAAGCCAACGTTAATTTATCCTATTGGAGCCTGGGAAATAGATCTGAGAGGAGAACAGTCTCTGGGGCTCCCTGGCTACGTTGGAGGTTGTGATGAGAGTAATTTGCTATCTTTTTTCCAATGATGTAGCTCTACTTTGATCTACTGACCACTGGGGATGAGGGGTGGGGCATCCAAGGATCTGCCTCGTCACTATACCCTCTCTTCCCAGTTCTCCTCTATACCTCCCACAAGTTCTGGAAGTGAAACTGTCCAACTCTCACAAGGCCCACACAAGGGAAGCAGTCTTTACTGCTTCCCTAATTCATTCACAGAAGCACAAAGGCGTAGCAGAGTCGAATCCAAAATAGACAGTTTTGGATCCAACAGTTTTGTCTAAGAAGTTGTATGATTCATTGAGGTGCAGCCTGTTTTGTCTAACAACAATAGTGTAGCAATAGGGGGGAAATGACATGAAACTAAAATTCATTTTAAAATAATATTAAAAAATGTCTCGGGGAGGTAGCCATGTTAGCCAAACGTACTGCTTAAAAATCATCTCCCCTACAGTGGTGTAGGCCACCATAATCTGAAGAAGTCCGAGACCACCTTGCTTTGATTTCATACTTTCCTGGATGAAGCTACCCATCCTTCCTTCAAAGTTGTTTGTACATACCTGATAACTTTGCAGTCTTTGCAAGTCAAATGAAGTTGAAATATATCTCGGCATTCAACACTTTCTATAAGTTGTAATGGAACCTGCAATTCAAAAGATTAAAGGACCTTATTCCAAAATGCATTGACATTGCAGTTTGTCAGCTTGTCCCATAGCAGCTTATTGCTGTGCTCTGTAGAGAAAACGAGCAGTAAATATAACTAAATCAATAGCTCCAATGCAGTATATTGTTGTACATGAGGGAGTTCCTTAATCCACTGTTTCTCAGCTGAGAAACCATGTAAAACCAGGTGACACTAGCTGAGACCACAGGCTATATCATGGCAAAGACTACAGGATAGGAAGTATATGGGAAGACCAGGGTGCTAGTCTGGGGACTCAGGCAACTCTGCCCTGCCACATGAAATTCACTTAGTGACTCAGCTCCCCATCTGTAAAATGGGGAAAATCGCATTTCTTTTCTCCTTACAGCATCCATAGAGTAATATATAAAAGGCTGTAAGGCAATCAGCATCGTGAGAGGGACTACAAAAGTACTATAGATATACAAACAGTTTGAGCTGTTCCCATGGTTGCTTTTAAAATAATATCATTCTCCCGTTGACCTGGTTAGCAAATCAAAAGGATTATCATGAAGATTATGTGTTTTAAATGAAGAGGTGGAAATATTTGATGAGAAAACCCTGCTTTGTTCTAAATTGGAGTTGTTTTTTCAAAGTCTTCCCTTTTTGATCAGGGGCCTTATTTATAATTTTTTGTAAAGCCCCATGAACCTGCACAATGTTTTACAAACAAATAAGAGATCCAAATTTAGATGCCAAAATAGTTTACAGTCTAGGTGTTTTCCCCTTTTCAGACAACTTGGCCCTCTCTGGAGAAGGATTCATCCTTTCCTTCACCACTCTCCTTCCAAACCCATCTCACATCAGCAACCCTTCCCCAATGAATGCCCTATTCCTCCTACATTGCTTTCTGCCCCATATTCCAACCCTCCAGACCCTACCACTCCTATTAATGCTCTTTCCTGAGCTCCCTCCAAGACCAAGCCTACAGTATATCTTGCCTCTTTCTTTCAAAATCACCCTCCTGTTGTACTCCCTTTCCTTTTCTCCAGCAACAAGCCTTTTCCCTTCTGACAAACCTTATTGAGCAGCATAGCCTTCCATGTTTCTTTGTAAGCAATCTGTCATCCATTCTTCCAGGCAACACTTCATATCAATCTTATTTTCTTCTCTTTTCACACAATCTATCCTCTAGTCCTCATCCACCTTCATCTCCTCTTCAGTCCTTCTTCCCATCCTTTATTACTCTCCTTGTAAACTCTTCCCTGCCAAATTATCTGTCCTTATTCTCCCATTCTCTCTCAGAGACCTTTTGTCTCCATCAAGCTCTCTTTTTTTCATGCTGAAGCACACTGCAAATCATAGTCACTCAGTGCAATTAGGCTACTCTTCAAAGAGTATGTTATATTTGCAAGCAGTACACCATACAATAGTAGCTATCTAAATACGGCAGCAGAAAAGCAATTTTTTTAAAAAAAGCAGCCATGCGCTGTTATCAAAGCCCAATAATGTCACAATATACAGGGTATTGCAGCATCATGCTCTTGCAGTACCTCAACCGTCTGCTATAACTAGTTATCATCCTCCAAACACTAGCAACATTTTTAGAACTTTGGAAAACATTATTAAAATTCAATAAAGTTTCTCCTGAGTCTCTGAATTCCTGAAGCTGAGTGTGGGAAGACAAGTAGTAGTAAACAAATATCATGTGGAAAATCAGAAAACACCAACTGATGCAATTTTCAAGTAAAGGAGAAGGTGAGGGAAAGACCACAAAATAATTCTCACTCAGCTAGTATTGCCTCTTAGAAGCATTGAAATGCAGAGCTAAAAAGGGACCTTGATATTCCATCAAGTCAAGCCCCCCCTGTACCCAGGTAGGACCTAATAAACCTAAACTTGATACGTGTTCATGCAACCTGGGCTTAAAGTCTCAAGGCATGGGATTTCAAAACCTCGCTGGGAAGCATGTTCCTGTGTTTAACTAACTTTGCATGCAGAAAGTTCTTCGTAACTAACTTAAATCTCCTTTGCTACAAATTAGGACCAATACTTCTTGTTCTACTGCTAGTGGACATAGAAAAAAATTGATCACTGGCTTCGTTTTAAAAGCTATTGGCATCTTTGAACACAGTTACGAAGCCCCTCCCCCAAGTCTTTTTTACCCCAGATTAATGAGCAGGTTTTTAAATCTTTCCTCACAGTACAGGTTTTCTAAACCTTTTACTATTTTTGTTTCTCTCCTCTGGACTCTGCCTCTGGCAGGCATCATTTAGTTGCGGTTGATCCCGCTGTGGGCAGCGGGCTGGACTTGATGACCTCCTGAAGTCTCTTCCATCCCTAGGATTCCATGATTCAATCTGATCACATCTTTCCTAAAATTGTAACATTTCCTTATTTTGTAAACATATTCAAAACCAGCTACAGAAAAGAATGCTAATTGGAAAGGTTTAATTCAAGTCTGTGAGTTCCTAAGACCACTGAAATATTATTTTCCCAATGACAAACTAGCTAAGGGAAAACATGTTCGGAAAAGAACAGTTCCCAGCTGCCATAATTTCAGCCTTTCCTTTAAAAAAAAAAAACAAAAAAAAAAACAAAAAAAAAAGTAACCAAGAGAAATCAGCCTAGGAATTCAAGTCTGATGTGCACTCAAATTGCCATTGTTGAATTTACTAATGATCCTTTGAATGCATACCAGTCAACACCTTTCATCATCACAATATTACCTCTTTATGTATAGTCTGCTGTGCCTTTTTCCCCCACTGAAAAAACCATGTTCCTACCGCTAAGCTGAAGTATCAATTTATGCTGTGAAAGGACTCATGCATACAGCCCTTCTCTGCTGTGTTGCAGGGTGAGCATCAACACTTTTTTTTTCTGTTCAAAGCATAAGTGCAGCAAGTGATCTAGAAGCATTGTACTACTTACTGAGAATTCATAAGCCTCAGATTGACAGACAGTCTATTGAATTGTAAACAAAGAAAGAAAGAAACAAGATTAAGATAAAAAGTCAAAGACTGGGTTTGAGTATTATTTTAACTGGATTCCATCTTCTCTACACAGTTGCTCCTTACCACAGTCCAGGCATATTGCATTCGCTGGAGGGCCACTTCTTTAGCTGTTGCATGGAAACAACTCCTACTGCCTTCAACAGGAGTTGATTAAATGCAGACAGGCCTGATGAAAAGGGGGGCAATGGAAGCCCTGGCCCCTTTAAATTGCTGCCACAGTGTAACACAGCACACTCCATGTGCCTGTGAGGGCTGCAGGGGGCCTGCCCCCTCTACAAGTGCGGAGCCACCCTCCCCACACACTCTCCTCTTATCCAGGGGCCTGGCAAGACTATCAGCCCCACTGCATGCAACAGTTGTGGAATCAGGCTCTGGGAATTCATTCCACTTGAGAATATTGCATCTAACCTAACATGATGCTTAGCCGGTTCTTTTGTAAGAGGTCCCTCTCTTGTAAGTATTTCTCTTAGGCTAGTGCTACACTCGCCCCCTAGTGCTGGCAGATTGATGCAAATGAGCAGTCTCAAAAAAGCGAAATGGCCATTCACTGCTGTGTTCCAGTGGTAAGGGGCTGGCAACAGAGAGGGTTTCTGCCAGTAGAACCACGTCTTCACTGCTTGTTTTCTGCCGTAAATGTGCAAACAAGCTACCTGAATACGCAAATAAGCAACCATTTTGCATTTCCTACACTGCTCATTAGCATAAAGCTGCCAGCACTAGGGGTGAGTGTAGCACTAGCCTTAGTCAGGTGGGAGTAAAGGGGAAACAGCGCCAGAGTACTTAGAGCCATGCTTAGTTAGCAGGTAGTGCTACAGGGTAAACACCTCGCACCCCAGAACACACTGAATTGGTGTCTTCCCCCTTGCAGGAGTCTTCCTGCATCTGCCAACATCCACCTGCAGCTCTTCTGTTCTCTTAGTTGCTTCCTTATCAACTGCAGGCCTGATTGGGTCACCTGACCCACCAGTTACATGACCTTAATTCTTCATACCTGAGGAGGTGAGAGAAGCTTTTCACAGGTAGGCCTGGGGCCTTAAGGGACAAGCAACCCTGTGACAGTCTGATATGCTCAAAATAAAAATAAAGCTTACAAACTTACTAAACCTCCAAGTTACAAAGAGCCCCTGGCTATGGATAACCAGTTCTTCTGCAAAGAGCAATTCTGATTTTTTTTTAAATGGGAAAGAATGGAAGTAAGTATAATCAACAGTACACAGCACACTTTTAAATCATACATGAACCATTTGTGTAGCTATATCTGAAGTGCTTACTGTTCCAAACAATGGCATTAAAAATCATAACTAATCATTGTACTTATTTTCTCTTCTCCATGTAAGGCAGGGTTGGGAACCTTTTTTCTACCAGGAGCTATTCATCCACAGGAAAAAATGAGCTGGGGGCCAAACACAGTCCTAAGGAGATTAGAGGGGTGCAGAGGCTTGAGTGTCCAGCCAAAAGTTTGCCATCATTAAGAGAATTTTTATTTAGTGAAGTAAATCTTTTATCAATGAATTAGATTCTTTGGGTTTCAATTTTTCCTTTCCATTTCCCTTGATACATTAGCAATATCTGACTGTTTCAGTCAGAGTGCGCTCATAGGGAGCCAACATCTGGCCAGGCAGAATTTGCACCAGGGAGTAGTTTTGATGACACAGAACCATACAATCATAGAATTCTAGGGCTGGAAAGGACCTCAGGAGGTCCTCTAGTCTAGCCCCCATATTTGCATGCAATTGATAGTGCCTTGACTTGATTTTACACCACTTCGCTTGATAAGAAAAGCTGATTTCACTGTATTTGGTTTGATAATAAAAGTTGATTTCACAGCATTTGGTTTGCAAAGTTAATTTCAGAGTGGAGCAGAGGCTTACTTTTCCTCTCAAAAGAAAGGTATTTGAATAACGCATGAAACAACAGCTACAATCTATATACAGGATCTACCTCTCTTAACCAGAATTCTCTTATCCAGCAACTCCCTTTGTGTGGCACAGCAGCCTGTGCTGCTATCAGTCACTGGCCTGGGCTCCCTGCCACCTGTGGGTCCTGGAAGCCTGTGCCTGATATCAGCTGCTGGCTGCTGGGACCCATGGGTGGCAGGGAGCTGCCAGAAGGGAGCCACCGGAGGGTGGTGGGAAGCCGCGGGAAGCCAGGACAGATGGGAGGGAGGGAACTACTGGGTGCTGGCAGGCTAAAAATTCAATTTGTTTACATTTTATCTGCTGTATAAACTTCTGAATCCTGTTTTCTTACAGAAATTCACCTGCGATAACGGATAAATTTTTGAAAAGACATATTTCATCAGAGGATCTGGTGGATTTGCGAAATAATGAATCCAAAAAAGAAGACCAAGATACAAAACAGACAGGATCACAATAATTACTTGGCATTTGGATTCACTTGGTCTGGTGATTCTGCTTTTCCACTGCCTGAATGTTTTGTTTGCTGGGTCAAGATATCAAATGAACCCGTGGTTCCAAGCAAGCTGAAATGACATCTCACCACAAAACACCCAGCTTACCTCCAAAAGGAAATGAATTATTTTAAATGGTTGCAAGAACAAAATGCAAAACAAAGCTCCCATGAGAGCAGCAGTGAAGGCATCAGGCAAGTGACCAACTTCAGCGTTGCCAGATTGACTGCTAATGCCAAAAAGCTTCATGCTATTGCTGGAACTCTTTTTCTGCCTGCCTGCCAAGAAATTATCCGCACTATGATAGGTCCCGAAAAAGCAAAGCGGTATCAAGAGTTTCCCTTTCCCACAATATCTTCAGCAGATGCACTGAAGACATGTGAAAGGATGAAGAAACAACAATGAATGAGAAATCAGAGACAGGAAAAATTCCCTGCAAATTCTCAAATCTACAGACATTGACTGTCGTGCACAGCTAATTATGGTGGTTCAGCTTGATGAGGACAGCTTGACAGAACATTATTTATTCTACAAAGAATAGAATATTCCACAGAAAACCAAGGGGGAGGAAATTTTCAGAGTAACAGATGAACATTTAAAAATAAATGGAATTTCATGGAAGAACTGCATAAGCGTATGCACAGATGGTGTGGCACCAATGAGAGGGAATGTAAAAGGCTTTGTGTCCAAAGCACAATGTGAAAATCCAGAGGACCAACTCATTCACTGCTTTTTACACAGGGAGGCTCTTGTATCAAGACTGCCAGTCTCCGCAGCAACTAGGTTTAAATATATGCCTGTGCAAGGTGGACAAGGGGAAGATATAGAGTGAGCCACAGGTGGCTTCCCCTCTGCCACCCTCACATCTAGAAACCATGGTGAGATGCTCTAGTGGCTTTCCCCATCCTTCCCACCTGGCTGCACCTGGTTGGGAGCCAGGAAGAATGGGGGGGGGCTAGGATTTGGGGAACCTGTGAGGCAGCCAGGTTCCCAGCCAGGAGCTGCCTGCAGAACTGAGCTACTGGGCTCTCAGCACCCCGTACTAAGTGGGGATGCATACTACCAACCAAAAAGGGGTAGTAAGGACATACAGCATTACACTAATTAGGTCAACTCGCATTTCTAGTTTGGACATAGGACTAGATTCTTGGGAAAAAGTGAAGCCATTCTTTACATTCAATAAGAGATCTAGTCACAGAGCTAGCTTGTGTTACCCCAGCAGGGTCATCCAGTGGCAGGGAATCCTCTGCTCTGTAGCTCTTTTATCCCGCTCCCCTTCTGCTGTCAGCATAGAAAAGAGACAGGTGCAGAGGGAGCAAAGGGAGTGCAGCTGAGTATTTTCAATGGCTTGCTGACCACTGACTGTCATTCTGCACTCTAGGGGTTATTAACAGCTATAGCTAATTTGTGTCAAAAGACTGACTCCAGAATGTAAAATAAACTTTGCATTAACTTTGTGTGCACGCACACACATGCACATCTACCCTGTGAGCTCCTTAGCTGCCACTGAAGATCTGACCTTTGTTGCAAATTATTGCTCTCATGGGCCGTGTCTACACTAGCCAAAAACTTCGAAATGGCCATGCAAATGGCCATTTCAAAGTTTACTAATGAAGCGCTGAAATACATATTCAGCGCCTCATTAGTATACGGGCAGCCGCGGCACTTCGAAATTGACGCGGCTCGCCGCTGTGCGGCTCATCCAGATGGGGCTCCTTCTTGAAAGGACCCCGGTTACTTCGAAGTCCCCTCATTCCTATGAGCAGATGGGAATAAGGGGACTTCGAAGTATCCGGGGTCCTTTCGAGAAGGAGCCCCGTCTGGACAAGCTGTGCGGCGGCGAGCCGCGTCAATTTCGAAGTGCTGCGGCTGCCCGCATGCTAATGAGGCACTGAATATGTATTTCAGTGTTTCATTAGTAAACTTCGAAATGGCCATGCAAATGGCCATTTCGAAGTTTTTGGCTAGTGTAAACATAGCCATAGTGATGAAAATATACTGATTCCAGAAAAACAGACACTTTCTCCAAAAAATCTTGGCATCATCAAGTACATGGATGGAAGCCTGACAAATATATCAGTATAATTTCTCATGTCCACTATCCATGAACTAAAAAAAAAAAAAAAATTACACGACCGATAATAATTATGTCTTTGAAGTAGTTTTTAAAAATCCACAAATCATATGTACATAATCAGAGCTATTATAATCTACTTAGTATAATACATATTTGCAGGAAGCTTCAGTATTAGAATACTGGTAAATGAAAATGATAAAAAGAAAATTAGGTACCATCATTGGCTCTGGCACAAACTGGTAAAAGAAACAGTTAAAGTTAAAACTGACATGTCATCCTAAAATAAATCTAACATACCATCAAAAACCAAACCAGTTATGTGTCCAAAAATACAACACATGTCCCAGACTACTTTGTCATATATACTACAACTAACTGAGGAGGACAACTGTTAAACTCATGTTTGAATTTCTTTATTTTTGTCAAAACTAAAAAAATGTTTTACTACTTAGGCTGTTTAACAATCAGCTCACTAATGGACATTTCTTGAAGATTAATGATTAGCTGGCCGCAGTCAATCATATTAGCTCCTGCCAAGCAATCCTCAGGAAACGCCTAGGGAGGCAGTTCATAAATTAAGCATTCTGATACTTGGACTTATTTTGCTTGTTTTGTTTTATCACTAGTGCGCTTCTGCAGTGTGTGCCAAATACCAGGTATTTCTATACAATTAATGGCTGATATGTCCACCTGTTAGACTACACAGTTTATTTATACAGACATACATATATATATATCTCCTAGAACTGGAAGGGACCTTGAGAGGTCATTGAGTCCAGTCCCCTGCACTCACCACAGGACCTATCACCATCCCTGACAGATTTTTTTTAACCTAACCTGACCCAGAATCTTGACAGGTCCCCTCAAGGACTGAACTCACAATCCTGTGTTTACAAGGCCAATGCTCTTTGACAGCATTAAATTTACTGACTTAAAAGACTGCTGGGTTTGCACTCTATGACCCTTGGAGGTCTCTTCCAACCCTATGAATCTATGATTCTATGATAAAAGCTATGTAAATTTCATTTCATATTGTTAGAACTTGGACACACAGAAGATTCCAAAAATGTGTTGCTAAAGTGAGGCTTGTAAATAGGATTTGAAAAGATGTTGAGCATCCACATTTCTACTGATGTCCATAGACACTGCTGAGTGTGCAGCACCTCTGAAAATTACGCTTCTTCTCTTAGTACTTAAACATGAATTTGCCTCTGTAGAGAAAGTGCTCTGACCATCCTAACACCTTTTTATCCCCTTCAGGTAACCTAAAGCAGGTTCATAAAACCCTTCAATCTGAATTCCCATATCAGTATTAATTACGGCTAAGGCTAAGATTTTTTTTTATTAAGTCACAGACAGGATGTAGAAAAGGAACTATAAATCTCAGAAATATGCACAGTAATGCATCAATACCGAAACCTGGGGCTAAAGCAGAAGCCCAAGTCTGGTGGAGCTCAAGCCCAGTCTCTGACATCCAGAGCTGAAGCTCAAGCCCTGCCACGCGGGGTAAAATTTCCAGCAGTGACTGAGGTCTCAAAAAAATCACAGAACCCATCATTTACATGACAGACTCATCGCATTAATACTGGTTCTCATAATGGTGTCTAAAGACCAATTGCTGTTCTAGGCAGTATACAAACAATAAAGTGGCAAACACCACCTGCCCCAAAAAAGCTAAGCATCCAATAGACTAGGTATACTCAGGAGTGGGAAGTTGGTAACACAAAAGCTGAGTGAACAGTATCGGAATCCATTCTGAAATCTGAATCACAGCAGTAGTACAAATGAAACTTACATTCACAACAGATTCCTTGAATTTGATGTGCAGTCTATAGTTAGAAAGTGCAATGATGGCATCTTCTGCTCGTCCTACATACTCTGTGCTCTCACCGTGAAGTTCAAGGAAGGGGACCTTCAAAACAGAAGAAGAAAGAAGACCTTCAGACAACGTGCTACAAATGTGCACCTGCTTATAAATGAACGTCCACACAGCTGGTTACACACTCACTCTAAAGGGCCCTGAAACACTGCTTGGTATGCATGAAGTTGTTACAACTGGCAGGGAAAGCCAATTATGGTTCTGTGTGTATGTCCAGTCTAGCCAGGCTTTAATATACACATAATTCATAATGTTTGTCTTCTGGGCTGAAAAACATTCATGCTTGGTCTAAGACGAAAGGTGAAATATTTCTGGAAGTTTGAGCAAAATCCCTTGAGACATTTGAGTTACGGAAGAACTATATAACATTTTTAAATGTGATACTGCTCTGAAAAGAGACATTATAAAATAACACTCAACAAAACTGCTCCCCATGTATATTCAAAGTCATGCCTGTTTACATTAGGTCACACACACACACACACACAAAACGGTTACCCGCCTTTTGTAATTGTTGTTCTTTGAGCTCTATTGTTCATGTCCATTCCAAGCAAGTGTATGTGCACGCACATGCACAGTATCTGGAAGATCTTCTTCCCCTAGCAGCGAGCCATAGGGTTGGCCTGTGTGCCTCCAGGAATGGCACTGTCATGGTGTCCAATATAGTGCCCCACCGACCTACTCAGCCCCAGTTCCTTCTTGCCTGCTACTCCGACAGCACGGTAGAGGGGTGGGTATTAGCATGGATATAACAATACATTTTGAAGAAAAACAGTTAAGAAGAGGTGAACAACCATTTTTTCTTCTCTGACTGCTTGTTCATGTGCATTCCCATCAAGTGACTCAAGAGTCCTGACTCAAGGTCGCCACCCTGCAGACTTGCAGCTTGGAAATCTGGGCCAGGAATGCCGAAGATGAGGCTTGCGCCCTGGTGGAATGTGCCAGGGATGGCAATGGCAACACTCCTACCAGGCTGTAGCATTCCTAAATACAGAATACACTCTGTAATGAGATACTCTGTGAGGAAATAGGCTCCTTTCACAATGTCAGCCAGCACTATGAACAATTGGAAAGACATCCTGAGCAGTTTAGTTCTATGTAGAACACTAGAGCCATATGAACATGTGGAATGGAGATTCTGTTCCCTAGCACTGGAGTGCAACTTAGTATAAAAGACCAGGAGACAGAAGTTCTGGTTCATGTGGAAATGCAAGACTACCTTGGGAGAGAAAGGCTGGATGGGGTCGAAGCTGAACCTTGTTCTTATAGAAAACCATATAAGGGGGCTCTAACATTAGGGATCTCAGCTCAGATATCCTCTGGCAGCTAAGTGGACCCTAACAGAAGTGACTGTCAGACCGTGTTGTTTAAGGTGAAACAGATAGTCCAGAATGGCAAGTGCTGGGACTTGTATAAGAGACAAAGCCTTGATGCACCAATCAGACAGAAAATCTTTCCAACTTGTTGAGGTAAGTGGCTCTTGTGGAGAATTTTCTACTGCTTAGGATGACCTTCCCAACCTGGTCAACATGTGAAAGTGCCAATGGGTTCAGCTACGGAGCTTCCAGGCTGTGACAAGAAGCGATTCAAGCTTCAGATGATGATGTCTACCTTGGTCTTGTAAGAGATGGTCTGAAAAGAGCAGGAGTAAAAATGTGGTCTCCATCGACACACCCACAAGGGAGGTGTACCACTAGTGGTGGGCTCAGGCTGGAGTTATGAGAATGACTCAGGCCTGATCCCTGCTTATTTTGAGAAGCACCTTGTACACGAGTGGAATGAGGGAAGAGAGCCATTTCACCCCCAACTTAGCCTATCCTCCAGCCTGCCATGGCTAGAGGAGGGATGGTCTGAAGCCAGTGCCTGTCCTCCAGACCAAACACAACCATGGGCTAGGCAGCTCAACCCAGAGCCCTCCTTCGCAACTGAACTGGCCTGCTCTAGAGCCTCCTGCCACAGCCTGGGCAGCCCAGGTGGCCCCCTTCCATGCTCCAGAGTCACCCTAATGTGGCCTGGACCCAGATCTACCACTGCAGACTAGGGAACCCAAGCCTGCAGCTCCCCTGCTGTAGGCCTTCCAACCTCACCACAGCCCAGCCTCCTAGACCACTTTCAGACTCTTGCATGCCAGCTTCTGTCCCATTCCTGAATTTCTCATCCACAGCCCTACCCCAAAGCCTACACCCCAGCCAGAGCCCTCACATCCCTGCACCCCAACACTCTGATCCAGGCATGAGCCTCCTCCCACACAGAACCACTTGGCCCAGCCCTATCACATGAATTTTGTTATGTGTGACACTTCACCTTCCTATTGGTACATATAACAAAATTCATTCTGCTCAGGGATGAATCTAAGGAAACAATGACTTAAGACAGCTTGGCCAAAGCAGACATCAGAGCTGGAGCTCTCTACCCAGGCGTAGCGTGGAAAGAAAATGTGACTTGAATTCCAGGCAGCCATTCAACAGATCACAGATACTGGAATGCCTCCTAGTGGAGCTGTTTGAGCTCTGATGGAATAAGCTACGTAAGTGAATCCAAACAGGCTGACATATAGCAATTTCCAATATAGAACAGAACCTATTTCAACTGTCTTTGTGGGAATATACGCTCACCCTTCCTCCTGTCACCAAAGGTCAGCAGGAGTCTAGAAGTCCCGAATGAACTTGCTGCCAGGAGAGAGTCCTGACAATATCAAAGGGGTGCAGGTTAGCTTTCCTCTGATTAGCATGAGGACAGGGAAAGAAAAATGTCAGGTGGACGACTTGATTCAGGTGCAAATCTGAGACAACTTTGGGCAGAACTTGGGGTGACGTTCAAAGTCACCTTTTTTCTAATGGAATGCTCTATGTGGTGACCCTATGAGGGACTGGAACGCTCCCTGCTCTTCTGGCTGAAGTTATAGCCACTAAGGGTATGCCTATACCATCTTTTAAAACCCATAGCAATAAGTCTCAGGCCCAAGTTTACAAACTCAGATTCATGCAACAGCACTAAAAACAGAAGTGTAAAAGTCCAGGATCAGGGTGGAGCTCAGGCACTGAAGTCTGTGTATGGGTTGGATTTCAACTGAAGGGCTGTGTTGACCAGCTCATCAGATCTATGAACCAATATTGCCTGGACAAGACTTGTCATCCTCATCAGAGCAGCATCCTGGTAGGGCTTTCTCAGAACACCAGTATCACTGTTATGGCAGGGTAGGCATCCATGAGTACTGATGCCCAAGACAAGAGGAAAGTATCAAACAGAGAAGCTAAGCTGGTTTCCCCACCCTGGAGCAGAATATGTGACTCTTCCTGTTCTGGTCCGTGGCAAACAGTTCTACCCTTGGGTGTGTCCATCTGCAGATGTCTTGTAGCATGGAGTTCCTGATCTATAAAATGCTTGCCTGTGTATTATTTCATAAGCTGATCACCTGTGAAGGGACACCAGTGTGACTTGATGGGTGATGTGCCATTCCCAAAGGACTGCTTCTTAGCAGAGAGATAATGTTTGCTGTAGCATTGTCCTTCAGTATTTGTACAGTGATTCCCGTACAGTGAAAGGAACTCTATGCAGCTATGCAAACAGCTCACAGATCCAGCAATTTTATGAAGAGATTCACTTCTTGTGGGACCAAAGACATTGGGTCTGATGCTGAACTAAATAAGCTCCCTATTCAAAAGAAGAAGTCTCTGTCACCAGCATCTTGGGGGGGAAAGTAACAAGAATGGACACTGCTATTGAAAAAAATTCTGCTTTTGAGTGCATGGGGCACAGGTGCACCAGAAAAGAAATAAATATAGACAATCACTTGATGAAGAATATCTTATAACTTGTAAAATAGGCACACTTTGTTACAAATGTGTAATGGATGGTCAGACCTAGTTGTCAGAAACGAAGTCCACAGTCACAAAACAGGAGTCAAGAATTAGCTGGGCCATCATACTGGGAGAGAAACCGGAGATGTGACCAACCAGACAGGAACACGAGTCGGACCAGGTCAAGACATCAAAGGCAGCAGATAAACTTGGAGAATGAAAACCACAACTCAGATGCCAGGAATCATGCTCAGTCAGAATGCCAGGAAATCAAGCTGGGGACAGGGACAGGAGAATGGGGCTGGAAGCCCAGTCCATAGCAAAGCCCAGCTGTTCAGACAGCTTCTTGCTCTTGCTGCTAGTTTAAGTAAAGCTATTTGGCTAATCAGACATTTTGGGACTCTGCCAATCAGTATTTAAAGGCAGAGCCTCACACTGGGGCTGGATTTTATGTCAGCTGTGGCTAGCTGGATGGAGGGCTGAAAGATGAATGCTCCAAGAACCTTGCAGGCCTGGACTCAAGTCCCATGGGTCATGACAAACACATATGCTACCAAATCATTGAGACAGTACATGGGACAACCCCAATTTCTTTTTTATGGTCACTTTTCAGAGGCTGGAAAGCATTAGGTTTATTTGTTTACAAATTATTAAAATTAAATGAACTAAAATTTCCAATTTTGGCATAAATTTTTCTCATTCAAACACACATTAAGCTCTTTCAACATCCACCCTCCTTCTCCCACCCCCACAAAAGGAACTTTTTTTGCAAGCACACTAGAAAATTGGAAGCATGACAAAAATTGACAAATCCTGTGGTTTCAGAACTTCTTGAGAGTCTTCAAATACTGTGCTTCCATTTAAAAAAATTAAGCACCTGCCCTTTCCACTGTGATCTTGTAAATCATGTGCTCTTGCTCCTCTTATCTAGCCTTGGTGAAAAGTATACTTAAGCGCTTCCAAAACAAAGTTCCACTGGTTTAACTAAAGGTGCTGTTTTGGAGGCTGTGGTGGATAATCAGCTGAACATGAGATTCTAGTGTGCCACTGTGGCCAAAACAGCAAATGCAATCCTCAGATGCATAAATTGAGGCATCTCAAGTAGGAGAGGTTATTTTACCTCTATATTTGGCACTGGTGCAACTGCTGCTGGAATACTGTGTCCAGTTCTGGTATCCATAATTCAAGAAGGATGTTGATAAAATGCAGAGGGTTCAGAGAAGAGTCACAAGAATGATTAAAGAATTAGAAAACCTGCGTTATAGTGATAAGACTCAAGGCACTCAATCAATTTATCTTAACAAAGAGAAGTTTACCGAGGGAGCTGATTGCAGGCAGCAAGTACATACATGAGGAACAAATATTTAATAATGGGCTTTTCAGCCTAGCAGAGAAAAATATAATACCATCTAATGGCTAGAAGCTGAAGCCAGTAAAATTCAGACAGAAAATAAGGCAAAAATATTTGACAGTGAGAGCGATTAACCCCTGGTAAAAAATTACCAAGGGACATGGTGGATTCACCATTGCTGACAATTTTTAAATCAAATTAGGATATTTTCCTCAAAGCTCTACTCTAGGAGATATTTTTGGAAAGCTCTATGGCCTATCATACAGTAGGTCACAATAGATTATTACAATGGTCCCTTCTGACCTTGGAATCTATGAATTTCAAATCTATTTAGTTAAGCCAGGGCAAAAGGCTGTGTGAATCCTTTTAAACTGATACAAGCCCGATTTGTATCAGTTTACAGTAAAGATATTATACGTAGGCTTAAGTTAAATTAACATAAACCACACTTAAACTGACATAAGAGGTCTACATAGGGGTCACCACCAGGTTACCTAAATCAGTTTAAAACCCACGTGATGAAAGCTCCCTACAACATTTTGGAGTTAATAAAAATTTTAAAATACATTTTATGCATTGTAAGACTTTTTGTCTTACCAATAACACAAATAGATAAACAAATAATTCAGGCATTTCTTAGTGTGAAATAAAACCTTTACTAGATTTGGGTAGAAGACGAGAAATTAAAATTTCTAAGCCATTGAATAGTTTCTAAAAAAGCTTAGTGAGCACCGTGTTTAATTTTCAGAAATTCTGTGGAAACCCTTTGGATGCCGCAACTACATGCTCTCTGTCTGGCAGAGTGATATGTTTCAAAAGAAAATTTGTATTTTTTCTTAACCTGTTATTTTGTCTATCACTGTATGGAACTCTGGATGAAATTTCTATGCCAGAGGTCAATTCAACTAGTTCAGCTAAGTACTTTGCGATCTTGATTAGTCTGAGCAGCAACAGATCTGCTCATCTTTTAGTACAGTACCTGCAGATTCTCATCTTCTCGGATCAGCTGCTTTCTGGGAAAGATCTGATTAGCCTGTATGCATTCAAGGCTATGCTGAGTCTCTTCATCCTAGAAACAAAACTTTACAGTTAATGTCAACACTGTTACCCATTCACAGCAGACTTCTCCTTTGACACAAGACATGAAGAGTTCCCAGTAATCAATGAAAGGTTTAGGCTTGACAAGTGATTAAGAAAATTTAATTACCATTGACTAACAGAAGTGACATAACAGTTACAATTTTACCTTACTAGTAGCTCGTGCATTTACCATGTAAAACATAGATATGGAAACTCTTTCTTCTGTTACACACAAAAAGATAAAGCAAAGTATTCCCTTTCAATTTTCAATGCAATTATTAGGAAATGAACTCACTCCTTATACTATATACATCTGTATTTTTCCTGCACAATAAAACAGATCCGCTCTACACAGTATATCAATAAAATTCAATGAGCAAAAGAAGTTCAAACAACCTTACAATAAATCTGTCTTAAATGTCATAAACAATATATGGCTAATTAATCTGAATTTGGATGGCAGAATAATGCCTTAGTTTATATTCCATTCTACTGGCAGATGGTACACATGGAATAATACAGACTATAATCAGAAAGTTAAAACACAAATGGTTCAAAGATAAATAAAAAGGCATCAAAACCTATCTTTTCAGTTCAAGGAGCAGCCTGCATAAACATGTCTAACTGGTACAGAAAACAGTATTTCTTACTATCACACAGTACCCACTGTCTTACCATTCTTGTCCTTCATTTGCCTTTTTTTGGTGAGTCCTGACAAAACTCTTATGCTTACCATGACAGGCCCCAGCTAGGAGGAGAAATCCTCTTCTTTGCTCACAATACTTTGAAGGTCTTCCTTCTGTAATAGTAAAAGCTAGAAAACAAAATGGCAAAGTGCAAATATGAAGACAAATTCATTTTATCTTCTGTTGAGAAACAAATTATTTTAAATACAAGTTAATTTTAAAGACCAAGATCCTAGCTAGAAGAAAATCCTAATTATACATCAATGAACAGATGAAGTCAATATAACATAATTTACCTTACAAACACTTGTCATTTAGGGATGTTATAGGTTAAATGGTTAACCACTAAGACTCCTTCTAAATGGATGAGGCTTACCAGTTCCAGTTAACCGGCAGGGGCTGGAGCAGCCTCCCACCCAGTGTGGACAAGGCATTGCTCCAGCTCCACTGGGCCCCCATCTGCTGCAGATGGGATGAGGGAGGAGGAGAAGGGGGTGTAGCACACTGGGGAGGCCTCCCTGTCCTTAATTGGTTAACATCCCTAATGTCATTATGAAATATTCCTGGCTGCTTCAATGCATTCTCAGTAATCATCAGTGAACAGACTGCCAGTAGAATAACAGTTAGAATATAACGATTAGACTAATCTGTCTATATCGTTTAAGTTAAACATATGGCTTTCCAGGCTGCCCTGAGAACATTCCTAAATCATCTCCATTAGGAAAAAGCAACCAACTGACCTCACTGGCGCCACATCTTCCATCAGGCAGTGGACCACTCAAGGAAAAGCACCTTGCCCTCACAGCTGAACAGAGAGAGAAAAGAAAGGAAAAATAAATAACTTTCTCACAACAGGCAGCTGACCCTCCAGAAAATATCTGCACCTACTGCAGACAAATCTGTGGTTCTGGGGTTGGACTCTTGAGTCCTCTCGGGACCTACATATAAATCTATGCTAGAGGACATCTTTGACTCTATGGGTCACCTATGATGATGATAATTTTCTAATACACAAGTCACACAAAGTCATTCATTTAGACCAGTAATCATGACCTCATTATATTCAATATGGGCAAGCAGAGAACAAACCTAACCAGTAATATACGTGTGACTGAGTGCACCCTGTATTCACATCATACGCACTTTTATACTACTTTTTATATAAATCATGCCTTGTGAAGTATCATCTGAAAATTAATAACTCACTGGTCAATAACTTCATGGTGAGACATATGTTGTAACAATATATGGAAAGCTATGAATCCTCCTGTACGATGTGGTGGCAAATGTTCAAACCCATGTAGCCCTGGTTAGGCACAGGTAGTTAAGTAGGTCTATCCTAAATGAAGGAATGTTTATCTCAATTTACATATAAATAATAGTAACAGAGAGGTAGCCGGGTTAATCTGTATCCTAAGAAAACACAAATGCAGTCAAGCAGCACCTAACAAATTATTTTGTTAGTCTTTAAAGTGTGACATGACGGCTGTTTTGTTATATAAATAGTAAAGAGGGTCTTTGAGACTGCAAGAGCAAATCTGCATTTCAGCATATATGGGGAAAAGAAAGAGGATGGGGACACCTTGGTGACGTCTACATGGGCAGCTTCTGTTGACAATACTAGTCTTTTGTCGACAAAACCTGCAGAGCATCTACATGGTTAAAGCACTCTGTCAAAACTTTGTTGACACAACCCAGCTGTTCAGCCCAAGGCATTATGCCTCTCCTCCATCAGGTATAATGCCTCTGTCAACAGTATTTTGTTGACAGAGTGCTCATATAGACACTTCTGTCAACAGAGAGGGCTTCCGGTTCCCCAGGCAGCCTTGTTTGCCAAGCTTCCAGTCAGCTGTTCCCTCGAGAGAGGGCAGGGCAGTCTGGCTGCTCTGTCGACAGACGAGATTGCTCTTTCGAGCCTCTTTTATGTGTAGACGCAATCTGTTGACAGAAGTACTGCTGAAGTTTCTCTGTCGACAGAAGTTGCCCATGTAAACGTAGCCCTTAACTCTAGGCTGGGTCTACGCTTACCTTGAATATCGACAGCTACTCTGCAATTTTAGGTATGCCAATAGCTTACCAAAAATGAATTTTGCAGATGTTGATATTCGTCCCTGTCCCCACTGCAGAATGCCAACAGATGCACTCCTCCCGTTGCCATTCCTTAATCCTTGTGGCTCACAGGGAGTTCTTGCTCAACACTGACCCTAGAATGTGCCGTTTTGCACATGGCAAAACAGCACCCTTGAAGACTGAACCTAAGCGTTCGATCTTCCGCAGCAAGTGTAGATCCAGTCCCAGACTCCACGCAGCCATTGTAACTGTTAATTAAACTATGCTTTGAGGGGTAATCCTAAGAAGAACACGCTTCAAAATGGGACAGGACTATAAAAGTTAGGGACAAAACCATGCCAGTCTATTTATCATCTCTCTCTTTCTCTCTCTTTCTCTTTTATCTACGATGACAAGGGGACAAGTCCTTTAGAGTTTGAGGGCAGATCATGACTTGACAATCTGGTCAGCTATATTGCTGGGAACATGTGGTAAGATTTTTACCTTGAACAACGTCTAGTTTGTCAAGATTTAGCTACTAGAAAGCACTTTATTTTTCTTATAAACGTTTCTGACTCATTACTTACACCTGTACTCACTTAAAATCTCTCTGTTCATAGTTCAGTAAATGTTTTATTTTTAATGAAAACTAAACCAGTGTTGTAAAACTAAATTGTTTAATAAATCTCATTAAAGAAGCAAACAACCAACTGAAGAGACATTTGTGCAGGAGCAACAGACTACTAAAGTCTGAACTGTCCAGAAAAGAACTGCACAGTACAGTTCTGGAGAAAAATTAGGGATGGAAATATGTAGGGTCGCCCTGCAAGTGGTTGCCAAGGCTGGCAGAAGCCAGAGCTGACTGGAGTGTTGCTGGAAGTTTGCAGCTACACAAAAGACAATTGGATTGTGACCTCATGCTTTTGGCTGTAAGGGTCCAAAGACATCAGCTACAACAGCCCACCTTTGTGAGTAGTAAAAATTACAGGGCAGGTGTTGATAAAACCCCTCAACAGTTTGGACCAAACCCCAGAACGTGATAACATAATTCAGACAGAAAATTGTGAATTCTTTAATGAAAGTTCATCATATGGGGAAAAATAAAACATGATTCCACGATCAAGAAAGGACAAATTTGGCCCATCCTATTTCAGTGGTGATGTGAAAGCAGTAATTAGAAATGAAAAAGCAATTTATAGCAAATAAAAAAATGGGAAGTACATAGCAACCAACATAAACTAGAAGTTAAGAAGCGTAGAAAGTGGATAAAGAAAGCTAAAGACATGAGTGAAAATTCATAACTGCCAGAGATAAGGACAATGAAAAGAAACAACAGAAATCTAGCAATCTTTACTATATGGAGAGGATAAAGCTGTTAATAACAATGCAGAAGTTACAGAAAAAAGTTACAGTAAACTCTGTTTTAACTGGTATTTGAATTCACAAGCCCAAGGCTAGGAGGTGTGGTCAGAGCTCTTCACTGATTGGAGCACTGCAGGTCCAAAGGCTGGGTCATTTATAAACTGCTGCATAACTGTGTAGTATACAGCAAAGGTATGTACTGAGGACCAGGTCACAGACCAGGTCACAGCCCTTCAAATTTCCTGGGTGGGGATCTGGGTGAGGGAAACTGAGGAAGAAGCCAGGCCCTGGTACCAAGTGACATGAGCAGGGGCAAAGGTATACCTGCAAGCCCATAGCATTTTTGGATACAGAAAACTATGCATGCAAAGATGCACTGAGATGATACAGCCCTAGTCCTCCATCCTGTCTGCCACCTCCATGAACAACTGGGATGACTTCCTGAATGGCGTTGTTCTGTCAATGTAAAAGGTCAGTGCTCTACACACGTCAAGGGAATGGAGACTCTGTTCTTTGGACTAGAGCATGGTTTGGGGTAAAACACTGGCAGAAAGCTGTTGTGATTCATGTGGCAACCGGAGACCACCCTTGGCAGGAAGGCCAGATGCTGGAAGAGATGCATATTGTCCTTGCAGATGATAGTATAAGGTGGCTCCAACATTAGGGCTCCGAGCTCAGCTCTCAGGCAGATACCATCCTAACATAGGGGTGTATTTTTTTCAATGAGTGACATAAATTTTGCCAACATAAACAGTAGCACAGACATGGCCTAACAGGCAGGTGAGATGGCTAATGTTGGACAGAGAATAGATCTCTTTTTCCCTGAGAGCAGAGTGGCTTGAGATTATTTTTGAGAGAAGCCTGAATTCTCAATTTCCCCTTCCAGCAACCCTTCACAATACAATAAAAGAATAAAAAAACAACAGTTGATCCTGCCCAGCGTCTCAGGACGGTGACGTTAGTTTGCTTCTTTTATTTCATGAACAGACTAACCAATCCAATCATAACTGTGGAAACCAGAGGTAACACTTGTCTAGACAACAAGATAAAGAGCCATAAACTTACCCAACAGTAACAGGCAACAAATGAGTCTTCTTTGTTCCTGCAAGTTTCAAATGTTTTTTTTTCTGACACTTCACATCGAAAGCTGAAAAATCAAAGATTGTATTTTTAAAATCTTCCATCAAAAAACATTTTTCAAAACAGGTTATTACTGCAACAAACTGGAGTTACCACACTAATATTCCCATTTAAAAAAAACAAATAAACCAACTGCTACCTACTGCACGAGAGCTCAAAACTAGCCAGACCTCAATATACCGGAAGGGAGCGAGATAATATATTTTACTGGACCAACTTTTATTGGCAAAAGTAACACAGTTAGAAAGGGTCATCAAGATACATGAAGCTCAAAGGAGTCCAGCTAAAGTCAGACTCTTGGAAGGGAATGAGTCAAAAAAGATGCCCATATGCTTTTCTCAATTGTTTTTCAATGCTTTTCCCAACAGGAAAGTGGTAGAAGATATTATTCAAAAATATCTTTCAATGCCAACCCCTATATAAGGATGAACAATCTAATCCCCCTCATTCCCACACAGTGATCTCACCTAGGATGCACAAGCATCATTCATCATCTCTGAATGATTAATCTGATGACTGAAATAACATCAGATTAAAAAAACTATATGCTAAATTGAATACCAAAACCCCAAAATTAAAACTCCAGTCTGAAACCAGACATTTCTAAAGTATGCAAGTAACCAAACAGATGGAATACCACTTCCAGGCAGCCACCAAACTACTTGTGTTGTTCTTTACAGTAACTTGCAAGCTGACTTAATGACATGCCAGGAACATATGAGCCAGAAAAAAAATCTAAATTAAACAATAATACCATTCTACAAAAGGTAACAGTCTGTCAATATGACATTTTATCAGTGGAAATATACCCCACATTCAGATTCTAGTTAAAAATCTCTATTTTCTTATGTAGGCACAGTCTAAATTAGCTAGTGGTTTGCAACAGGAAAGAACAAAAAAAGGAAATATTTTCCATACACAAAACGGGAATATCTAATGTTAGGTCTGAGGTGCTGCAAGGAGAGAATTCAAAATAAAAGAAGACAAACACAGGAGCAAAAACTATGAAGCACGAGGAGTTTAAAAACAGTTATGTTTTCCACTCCAATCATCTGAAGAAGTTGGTCTTACCCACAAAAGCTCACGACCTAACAAATTTCTTAGGGGCTACAAGACTGCTTGTTATTTAAAGAGAGAAACAATATTTTATTATGCCTTGTACAACTGAGCAAAACAGCAGGTTAGGTTCCAATGTGAGTCTTTATGAATAATGATGGTTAATAATGCCATATAAAGCAGAAGGAATATGGTCTGATTACTAGGTAGCAGGTCGAGCTTGCTGCACAATGCTCAGAGTTACAGTTGCTCAGCTGCACACAACTTGGTTTTACATGTAGATTGACCAAGTTTGTTACAGAAGTTATGGAGGCAGAAGAGAGAACACCAAGTTCACTTTTTAAAGAGCAACTTTTCTGCCCACGACCACATTTTTGAAAGGGTAAAGAACACACTTAAGGTGATGAGAAGCTGATTTATTTCCTGTGCTTTTACAACTTGATTCAAAGTCCCCTGAAATCAATGGGAGACTTTCCGCTGACTACAATGAATTCTGGATGAGGCTCCAGGTCTTTGGCAGTTTTGTAATAAAGACTGAAAAGAGCAGAGTTTTATTTCTCACAGTGCTTGGCAACTACTTCATAACCGACTCATTAGCATTCCTCTAAAAGGCTGCTGGTTATAGATAAGCAGCTGAAATGTTATCACTTCCTAAGTCAGCAACATGGGCCAAAAAACAGCCTATATACCAAGAGACGCAACTCTGAATGAAGATACCATTTTACTAATCCGAATCAGCAGAGAACAAAATGGTCTTCACTACTGATGTATGAGAGTGACTTGCTATATAATATTCTACAGCAGAAACTCTGTTTTTAACATAATAATGTTTATTTAAATAAAGTCGCATTTGAAATGAATACTGACAGATTCTCTCTTACATGAAAGTTTATGAAAGTGACAGAAAACTAGTTACAGTTTCCAAAGTCTGAAGGCCAGTCTGTGCCGGTCTCACAACTAAGTTACGTCACTAAGGACACTATAGTAGTGGAGAACAGGCACTATAATATGCCACTACAATGGAGCAAAGAACAGATGGATCAGGAGCCAGCTGGGCCCACTTCATGGCATCAAGCAAATTTTCTGCTGACCATTCATGTTTAGATCCTGTGTTTTTTGCCCCACCTGAGTGGCATAATGAAGCCACATCTCACTTGATATTCTTGTCCATAGAACTATGATAATGTAACTGCTATGGATTGGTATGTCTTAACCATGTTAAAAAATGGGGATGTGTTAATCTCCTATATGCACGCTGTAGCTAGGTGATGACATGCTTACAGATATATGATTAATTTATCATGAAGCTAAAATTTCAGACGTAATATCTTGTTATCTGCAATAGCTAGGCAACTGAGTATCGAAACAAAACATGATTGAACAAAACATTCCTCCTCTTTGGAAGCCCAGCTTCAACAAGTATTGTCACTGACTGCACTGGGATTGTTCCTACGAGTAAGAGTCTGTACAATTAAGCCCTAAAGATGACTTGGAAAGGAAAAGAAGTTTGCATCTCTTTTTGTTTTACTTCTTTCAGGTGTACAAAGAAGATAGAAAAGATTCACCCTCACTCATCTGCTAAACTGTTTTTATTTTACTTGGGGTTTACATTTAGCAATTAGTGTCTTGTTTACCCCCACTTTCTTGGAAGACTGTATAGATAAGGGAAGAAATACTAGAATTATGACATCACACATACCATGGCAGTGAAATATGAAGAGATGATCTTATGTCAGCTCTGTGGTTTTGTTAACATCTATTTAATTCAAATTCTGATAAGTGTTGGGAGAAAAGAAATCTCAACTAGATATTAAACACATAAGCCTTGTCAATCAAAGGCACAGGACGCTCCCAACCCACTTCTTGGAATCTCCAAAGAAGCCTCCAAGAAAAAATCAGAAAGCAAGATTTTACATTCCTAATTTTTACAAGGTAAGACAGAGTGAGGGGAAAAGAAACAACCCACACCTAAATCTTTGGAAGCCTTCAACGTGAGAAAGCAAAAAAGAAGATACACTTTTATTTGTTTCTTTGACAATCTTCTTTAAGAAAGTTTTGTTTTGCTTGCTTAAGTACAGAAATTCTGTTTTGATTGTGCCATGTATGTCACAACCTAACGTTATGTAATAGTGTTTCATAGAAGTTCCGTATTTTTAAGTACTTTAAAAGAGCCTCTCTCCCCCATGCACACACCTTTACAGTATGATAAATGGAACGCTCCCCTTTCTTTTTTACAACATAATGGCACACCTGCCGCTTTCTATCCTTTGTTCAGTTTTTCTTTACTCTCAACCTTCCTTCTTTTCTATTTATTTCTCTCCTGCTCCTGTTTATTTTTTACTCCTTTTCCTCTCACAGCTTCTTATTAGTAGTCCTCAAAACATCAAAAGGCTACATACTGCTTGGAGTTGTGAAAGCATGACCGTTGTTGACTCTCTGGGATTGGGCACCATATGGTCTTGTGGCTGAGCTGAAAACCACAGAAGCAGAAAAGAGACCCCTGAATCTGAAGGCCTATACTCAAGAGTTGCTCCTGCAACTGGATATATTGATGCTGTTATCTAAAGAAAACCCTAAAACACACAGTAAAGGAGAAAACAGGAGACTTGCCAGGAAAAACTTGGGCTATTGTTACACTACAGTGCTCTGTCAGCAGCAGCCATTGTCAGGAGATTTTTCCTATGGACAGAGTGCGGCCACACACAAAGGCCAATCGGGAGAGTGCTCCCTTTGTCGACAGAGCAAAGGGACTGCCTTGCTGTTCTTCGGATAAAAGAGGCAGCTGGAAGCACACCTGACAGGGCAGCCCACTGCTGTGGATGCCTTGTTTGTCGAGAGAAGGCCCCCCAGATAGGCCACACAGCTTTTTTGTTGACAGAATCTGTTGAGAGCAGCACTGTGCCTGAAAGCTTTGAGGCAGAAAGCTGCCAGAAAAAAGTGCTATGTTTCGTCCAGATACTGTCGACAAAACACATTTTGTGTGTGCATGCCTCACAAGTTTTGTCAACAAAACTGGGGTTTTGCCACCAGAATTTGCCAGTGTAACCATAGCCTTAATGTTTTATTCCAGCACTGTTTTATTCTATCTCTGTTCTTCCTGGTGACATACCTCCCTGGATTAGGTAAGGAATTGGTTTACCAGTTTAGAAATCTGTGTCTTGTGAGTCAATAGCTACACATATACAAGTGAACAAATGGGGTGACAGAATGATCAAAAAGCATTCAGCAAGACTGAATTTCCTCCAAACTTGGGTTTTAGGCAATTTCTGTAACTCAGATACTACCTGCAGGGCATTTACTTAGCTTGGATTACAGTCTTACTACAAAATTCCCTAGAAGCGCAGTTTCACAAGGAAAAAATACATTTTATGTCTATAAGTTCAAGAGCTTTTGAAGAGATTTGTTTTGGCAAAGCCTCTCTTAATAGTTAGTCAAAGCATTAGTGGTGACTGATTTGGCTCTCTTGGAACTTTGTGAAAATGGAATTGGTAGCTTCTTTCCCTCTCCTAATCCTTAGGTAGAGTTGTGTATTAATCCACATTCAAAAAAAAGTAATTTGATAAATCTGATTATCTTGATATATTTTTGACCTCCATCTGAAATTTTAGATTACCTCCCACATACCCTTAACAAATTGACATTAGAAGTAACTTCCAAAGGAGAAACTTTTCAAGTCTCAGGCAGCAAGCAGAGATTCAAGTGACAGAAGACTCAGACTAAAACTAAAACTCAGGCAGAGCCCAGACCACTATTGTCATGTTATCTAACAGCTAGAAGCATTTTGAACTTTATCATTGCAATGGAAAGGCAGAATCCCACATTAGAAAGGATCTATATTTTTTTTCAAACTGAGAATTTCCTACAAATAATCACATAATAAACAATCTTTCAACCTTAAATGGGATTACACTAAAATCTATTTTATATGATCCTTTAGACAAAAATCTCTATTTGTGGTTAAGAAACAATATATCACGATTTTCCTGCATTCTCCTCAGCACTGAAGAAAGCAGCCCAACAACTTCAAGCCTTCATTAGGGCAGAACAACAGAAGAATCTTTCACTTCCCCTGTGAAATTTTAGGTCCTCCCTCTTGATTTGCTCTTTCCATTTATTCAGCATTTTAGAAGCCAATAGATTATTGTACTGTAAAATTGAACAGTTGTGTAAAAGTGGGTTGTCATTTCCCTGACAGACACTACAGATCCACAGGGCATGGGGGTCTAATTTCCTCATTATGAATCCAAACTACTGCTTCTCTTTTCCCTCCTCCTCCACACTGTGTTTTTTCCTCCCAGCTCTTTTCACACTGTGCTGGCATTCTGAGCCTGGGGGTGTCAAGGTAGGACAGTTTCAGAGCTGTGTGGGTAGATCTAGAAGGGACAGAGGCTGCAAACAGGGGAGTTTCACTGACAGAACACACATTCTGCAGCCGGAGAAGCAGCAGGAGCACCTGGAGCTCCTTTTGAAAGGTAAAGTCCTGGGGTGGCGGGGGGCAGCTGTGGAAGGTTAAGCCTGGCAGTGGGTTGGGGCTGTGGGAGGGGGCGGGGGGGTTAAGCCTGGGGTGGGCTGGGGCTGCAGGGGGGTGGGGGTGGAATTGAGCCAGAGCCACATATGGGGGGATGGCTGAATGGGGGGGGGCGAGTTGAGCTAGTGCCACACACAGGGGTGGTGAAACAGAGCCATGCTCGGGTGGTGAGCTGTGCATGGGGGGGGACATTTGAACTGGGTTGGGGGGTTTGAACTTGGGCAGGGGGGTTGAACCAGAACTGCACGTGGGTGGTCAGCCAGCGGGGGGGGGGGGGGTGTTGAACCAGTGCCGGGGAGATTGGGGGTGGGAGGGTTTGAGCAGGAGCCGCCAGCGGGGGTGGTGAGCCAGGGCCATGAGTGGGTGGTGAACCAGGGACAGTTGAGCAGGAGCTGCATGTGAGGGGTGGTGAGTGGGGTTGGCAAGGGGCTGAACCAATGCCGCAGAGGGTTAAACTGGGGCCACGGGAGCAAGATTTTGAGTTGCACTTAACTCACTTTAATGTGAGTTAACAGTCTGTCAACAAAGCTTCAAGTTGTGCTTATCACTTTAAAGTTAGGTACGCGCAACCTGAAGCCGCGTATTCTGAGGACTTACTGTACCTGGACGCAGAGAGGCACAACACTGCCAGCAGATGTGCTGGGTTTTGTCAACAGTCTGTCAACAAAGCGCATTTTGCGTGTAGACACAAAGGCCCAGTTCTGTCAGAAAATTCCTCTCATGCAGATATAGCCAGTGAATTTAACTCCCTTCAATGTTTATGACCAACACTGCAAGAGAATGATATACTTATTTATTTTTAATTGAAACATTTCTATTGAATTTGTTCTTTTTTTTAAATCAAATTAAAAATCAAAGATAAATACTGGTCCAAATTCTAGCTGACTATGTACATCTTAAAAATTATAGTGGATCAATAAACACTGAGGTTTATTTTTCTGAGAAAATATTTTTCAAGTGTAGAATGTGGCTGCTTGTTATCCACGGACAGTATATTCCATGAATCTTCCACTCCTAAAACTAGATTCCTTTTCTTAATAAGTGGATTATTTTTCACTTATGGGTGCAAAGTGTTTATTTCATCTGCAAAACTATTGTTTAAGTCATGATTATTTGAGAAATGACCTCTCCACTTCATCACATCATTTATTACCACAGCAGCTAAGCTTAGTCTAGAGTAACTTTTAAATGCTTACATTTAAGTATCTGAGAATCAGGGAAAAACTTTCAAAGGGAAAGATCAACTATGGAATCAAATTCCCTCACTAGCACAACAGAGACTACGCCTTAAAGCACAATGTATAGCCTTGGCCTCCATTCTAACAGGTACTCATTCTTCTGGATTTCACAAGAGAAATAAAAATGAGAATTCTCTATATACTGATGTTACAGATTAAACATTTACAGATATCATGAAGCAAGCTGATTGCAACTGCAGAAATTATTCAGTTTTTTATAGAAGGGCAGTGTATGGAACTTTTAAGAATTGGTGTTACTATTAATGGTTTGCTGCTGGGGAAGACAGAAGCAAACTACTGACTTCACAGTACAAAGCAGTATTTGGTCTTGTTATGTTTTCTATGCATTTGCAATGTGAAATCTTGTTATATTTCACCCTGGTTACTGCATGATATAAACATGGCACTGGAAACTCCTGTCCCTATGAAATAATGAAGACAAAAAGTCCCCATTTAAAGATCATACAGTGAGACAATGCCACGGCCTTGCAGCAGGAGATGCAGTCCAACAAAATAGCACAGGTGTCCCTCCTCCCCAAAAGCTACCTTGCCCTTTTTTGAGAGAGATTTTAGTTTACAAAACAAGAACCTTTATTTCAAAGCGTGTGGTATATATTTTCCGGTGAAAATTGATTTAAACTGAAAACCAGACTCCTTTATTATTTTGACTATAGCAGTTTGTAGGATTGCATTTGGGCAACAAGCCATTAAAACCACCAACCTCCTCGCCTATAAATCTGCAGAAAAAGGAGAGATACAGAACTAGGATTTTCTAAGTGACCTCGTGAAGGTCTTACTTGACTTATAAGAAATCCTTCAAATTCCACTGAAACCAATGAATAACAAGTAAGAATAGGAACTCAGCAGGCCTACTCCAACAGCCTTTTATTTTGTTTGGTGTAAGAACTTGGAGACCCAGCTCCAAGTGTTAGTAATCAAGTAGGTTCTAGAAGTGTATTAGAATTTTTCATAAAAATTGCTTCTATTACCTATAAGCAAATTACTATTGGAGGCATATCATCAAACATCCAATGGCTCTGAAACTATGATACCTGTCAAAGAGCATTTTCTGCAACCTTGTCATTTTTCTCTTAAAGTACAACTCTTCAAAACATCTATATCAGAATACCTGTTTAAATTTCGAAGACCAGCACTTCTGCTACCAGCAAGTTCTATATTCAATCTCAATACAGCATTAAAATTAACACATTGAATTTATTCACTTTTTCCAGTTACCATTTCAGCACCAAGGATATCACATCTACTAGACCTTCAGCACCAAGGATAACAGATCTCCGAGGACAACAGACACCTGCTCACTGTCTGCAGATTTCACTTCCTTATACACAGCAACTCAACAAATCTGCTCACTAACTTGTAGAACCTGTAGCACAGGAAAGCCTCCTGGGTTGGGTAGACATGCTTTTGTGGTGCATTTCTGGACTACAAGTTGGTGTTGTTATGGGTACCGCCACAGTGGAAGCAAATATACACAGGAGGCACAATATGAGATCTGTGTATTCATGACACGGCAACAACTCTCACTATAATACACATTTACAAACATGATCACACAGTACTTTTTGCACAGGACCCCTGCCAAGGCTCAGTGCACTAAATGGACAGTGTTCAACTGAATGAGTAGCTATTTCTTTCTACCTTCATCATTCAATGTGTGAACCCATGCTTTAATTACTACACACCATTACTTCAAGCTCTTAACTGAACAAAAACATTTCCTTGTGGGCTTTATATAGTGCTCATCTCCTTAGCCCCACAGTGCTTCAAAAATGTTAACAAATTTATCTTTGCAACATATCTGTGAGGTAAAATGATGATACTATCTCCATTTGAAAGACAGGAAACTAAGACACAGCGTGTAACTGTCTCAACTGTGAATTGATTTTGGGTGCCCAAATCAAGTTTTTCAGCACACTTCATGCTTGTGTAGCAGTCTGTATATTCCAAGCACAACTCCAACAAATCTGATGGCTCAGCACTTCTGCAAATCAGACCCAGGCATCTCTAGCTGAGCCCCCAGAAAATGAGGAACACACAGTGGTCACCTGTGGAAAATTTTGTTTTATATGACTTGCCCAGCATCACATAGAAACTTTATGGCAGAGGCAACAGATTCCAGTTCTCCAGGGACTTTTCAATCTGGAAAAGAGGCGATTGAGGGGCGATATGAGAGAGGTATATAAAATCATGAATGGTGTGGAGAAAGTGAATATAGAAAAATTATTTACCTTTTCCCATAATACAAGAACTAGGGGACACCAAATGAAATTGATGGGTAGTAGGTTCAAAACTAATAAAAGGAAATTTTTCTTCACACAGCGCACAGTTAACCTGTGGAACTCCTTGCCGGAGGAGGCTGTGAAGGCCAGGACTCTATTAGGGTTTAAAAAAGAGCTCGATAAATTGTTGCAGGTTAGGTCCATAAATGGCTATTAGCCAGGGGTAAAGTATGGTGCCCTAGCCTTCAGTACAAGGGCAGCAGATGGATGGCAGGAGATAAATCACTTGATCATTGTCTTCTGTTCTCCTTCTCTGGGGCACCCGGCATTGGCCACTGTCGGCAGACGGGATACTGGGCTTGATGGACCTTTGGTCTGACCCAGTATGGCCATTCTTACGTAGGATGCCACTCACGTGCTTTCATGAGACCAACCCTCTCTCCCACTGCTTCTCCCAATCACCTCATACTTTTCTATTTCCACAAAATATACAGCAGTGTCCTACAGACAAAAACCCCATTCACTACCTGACTCTGTTCAAACCCCGACCACCACCCATCCTAGGTGCTCAAAGAGCTGTGCCAAAACAGAGGACCACTCCAAATTTCCCTGTTGCATCTTTTTTCTATAGGGTTAATTGAGAAGCAATCCTATTCCATGTTCATCCTATTTTTCTGGCTTATCTTGGTTCAGTCTCAACATTCACTCCGTTATGTCAATTTTGAGGCCTCTACTTGGTTTGGCGTTTGTCTCTTTTCTGTTTGGTGTTACGAGAACCAATCCCATTCAAGGCACATCCCATTTTCCTGGCATAACTCAACCATTACATTGTTTTAAGTTATAATAAGAGGAAGCTGTATAACAAAGTTGGTGATCCTAGTTCTCATTGTTTAGGATGAGTTCTTGATCACACAGACAAACTCTCTAAAATATATGGTAGATCGAGAGCAGGCGTCTCAAACTCACAGGCCATGTACAGCCTGAGCAGTTCCACAATCCAGCTCGCACAGCTGCGGGGAGGCGGTATCCATACCCTTCCCCCAAGTCCAGCCCCTGCTCTGTCCTTACTCTACCTCTTTCCTCCCCTGCTCCGCCCTCCCGTCACATTCCACCTGTTCCCCAAGCCGTTCCCCCAAGGGATGCAGCCTCCAGGATTACCGGCAGGCTTGGTGCAGAGCATCAAGAGGGGTCAGCCGCCCCTTTCCCCTGCATTCACCACGGCAGCAGGAGCAGCAGGGAAGCAGAGCAATGCAGCAGCCTGCTTCACTCCACCACTTCCCCGCAGGCCAGGAGCACAGCGGGCTGAGACTAAGGCAATCTGCTTCACTTCCTGTGTTGCTCCACTCTCCTGCAACTCCTGCCACCGCAATGAGTGTGCGACAGCTACATCCCTGCTGCTGGCCCTAGCCTACCCAGGGCTCCACGGGCTAATCTGAGGATAGGGGATCATCCCAGCCATAAGATAATCAGGGCAGCTGCTGTGAAGTCCCCCAAAGCCAGGGCCCAGTGCAGCTGTCCCAAACCATTCTACGGACAGGATGGCTCAGCACACACCTTCCCCCAGGGCCCAGAAACCTCCTGGCAATTATGTGGAGCTCACAGCTGGAAGCTGCTCTAGCTCTGCTGTGCTGCCTCTAGTGTTGGGAGCATCCAGGGCATTTTTAATTGCCCGAGTGCAGTAGGTGGGGCCAGGGGATGCATGGGGATCCAGGGAACATGGGGATGGCGGTGGAGCACAGCCCAGCAGGAAGGGCTGGATGACATGGGGGGCGTGGAGGGTGCACAGAGACTCCCATCCCTCCCTCCCTGGAGCTGCAGCCAGAAGAGGGTATCCACTTGCCTGCTAGAAGTATTTGGGACTGGCATTGGCCCTAAGGTAAATTGAGTTTTAGACCCCCAATCAAGGCTCGAGAGAGAGAAAGAGAGATCGGCCTGAGGCACCCATCCAACTTCAAAAATTTTAGCCTGAACAAGTGAAGTTTTAAAATGTCATAAGCAAATGAAAGCAGGGTCTTATAAGGGAAAACGTTAGGAAATCTTAACACTGTTTGTTGCTATCAAACAAACATACCTACAATATCAGTTTCATGTGAAAAGCCTGCTGAAAAAGATGTACATACTTCAAGTTTCTCACCTCATTAAAAATTGTCATGAGATAAAAATTCTTTTTGAGTACTGGTGAAAAATAGTGTATTTAGAGAGACTGTACTATCATGAAAAAGCTTAGACATTTTGAGGTTGGATTTGAGGGACTGCTTTTTATTGTTACCTCCTAACAGTGTAAAAATCATGATGGAATAACTACCAATTTTCAAAAGTGGCACTATTCTTGCTTGATCCATGTTAAATTTTTCACAGACATGACCTTTTGCTACAACCATCCCTGATCCACTAACGATGGCTACATTCCCTCTCTTTGATGCCATCCACTTCCTTCAAGCTTTTGAACAAAGCTTCTGTGCATTCCTCTTTAGCACTTCTGAAAACTGACAACAGAGCAGTTGTGTTCTAACACTCTGGCAGCCTCTTCTGAGCTGTCAATGAAGGCTGAGCAGCTTGCCCTGGGAATGCAACCAGAGGGGCAGCTGTTTGAGCACAGGAAGCATGAGTAAGTTTCTAACTGGCTGACTCTCAAGTCTGACATCACATCCAAGAACTAAATGGCTCTTTTTCTATCGTGGGGATAGTGAAACAATATCTATTGTGTTATTCATTAACTTGCATTTCATTCAGTAGCTTTGACACTTTGGGGAAATGAACAAAAAAAGATTTTTGACAGTAATTTAAGGAGGGTTTATCTTGTGGTACATTAAAACAGACTGGGAATGCACAACATTTTAGTGCACTTTGGAAATCAGATCCCTGTTGTACAGTGCCAGTGTATACACAAGTCTTAAAATAAATGAGGATTAAAATCCAGGGCAACTGTAGCAAACTACATTCATATTACTCTCCTGTGTCAACCAAAAATACAGGCATCAAAGCACATACAGCACTTCAACAATGAACATTTACTGAATTAAACATCAGGAGTTTTTTAAAGGATACCATCAAGGCCTTTCAAATTTCTCCATAACTAAAATTCATTTGTGGTACTAATGATGGGAAGGCACTTCATACTGACTATAAACCCTGTATGGGGACTATATGGGGGAGAAGCAGACTGCAGAGCTAAGAAAGCATGGTGTGCTAATGTGAAGAGTCACGGGGTCCTCATCTAACTAGATCACAGGGCCTGTAATCACTAAACCAGGCTGAACACCTGTCAGGGTCTTGTGGCGGACAGCTAATTATCTCAAACCATCCTCAGTTCCCACGGGTAGCCCAATTACTTAGTATTTACGACAGATTAAAGTGTTCGCAATGCAGTCTACTAAAGCATATTAATGGTTTTTTTCAAGTAATTTAATAGTTTATTTTCTTATTGACTTCCCCTACTCTCTCTCCCAAACTCATAAACACAAAGTTATTGTTCGCTTGAATGCCATGCTATAATCCTTTATTTCAAAAACAGAACAAAAGCTGCAGGAATTTTTAACAGGGGACACTGACTCCACTTAGGGATTACCAGTTACTTATTTTTATTGAGTTTCATTGCAGAACATTAAACCAAAGGCACATTCCAAAATTAGTGTATATGTCTTTAACTTTCAGGAAACTGACAGAGTTAGGTTCCCAAGTATCACTGAAATAAAGCACATTTAAAATCTCAGGCTAAAATCAAACTCTGTCGTCATCTTGCCCGAACATACAGAAAAATATAACAAAAGCACAGAGGTAAAATTAAGAAATTATGTAATACTGTAGTGCTGAGAATCTGAACCACTGGAAACTCAGTATGGTGTCACTCTTTTTGTAGTACTAAGGGTGTGTCTATACGTACCCGGCGTTTGATGTGTCACAATTGATCCTCGATCTCTCTGGGCTCAGCTGTTAACCCTGGCACTCCACGCTACTGCTACTGCATGGAGTAAGGGACATTGGCGCTAGCCCAAAGAACCCCAATCTTCACTCGGGAATAAAGTTGATCCTGATACATCGATTCTACCTATGTTAATGGCACAGCTAGAATTGTGTATCTGGGATCATCTTTGTTCCCTAGTGTAGACCAGACCTAAGAATCAGTTACCAGCCTAAGAACCTCTGATCTCCCCTGGCACTTTGAGAGCACTCTCCCCTCATTCTGATCCCAGGCCTCCAGCCACCACCTAGCTCTGGGTGTAATCATTTTATTTTCTCCAATTTCAGACCAGACTCTAGATCTGTGGTCCCTAAACTTTTTGTGTCAAGCCTCCCCTTATCTGTAACAGACTCCATCCATTCCCATTCCCTAGAAGCCAGCGCAGCACCAGGAGCTGCAGGGAACAGGCTGTGGTCAGAGCCAGGGGTCAAGACCTCAGTGGACCAGACCTGCAGCTGAGGCCATAACTAGGAGCACAGCAGGGCCAAAAGCTGAGGCCATGGCAGAAGCTGTACATGGGGCTAGAAGGGCAGCACGGGGGGCACAGCAGGGCTGAGTGGTGCTCCCTCCCCACACTCCTGAGGGGGTTATTCTGGGCCCTGCCACACCCACCCTAATCTTCTCTATGCCCCCCACACCCCCTCTTATTTGGGGATGACTGTTCTAGGTAGTAAACTCCTGATACAAACCTGTGATCTCCTTAGCAGGTCTGACCTGGGCTGACACCCTGAAATTTTATTCCATCTGGGGGCAAAGTGAGTGGTTTATAGAGTGACCAGCCTCCTTAAAGTACAGCATTTGTGTAGAACAAAAAGAGTTCATAGAATAAAATCTTAAAACATGGCCAGTGCCCCATCCTCTCACACAATTCCCACACTGGTTGCCTCTACCTGTCAATTCATCCCAAAACAATACCTTTAGAACTCTGTGCAAATACAAAATGTGGATCTCCATCAGATCCGCATCCACATCAGCCAGGCTCAACTCATTACCTGAGCCACAATCTGGATTTTACATGCATCCACACAGTAAAGCATCTGGAGGGGAACGGGAAACGAGAACAGATGAGCAAGGAGTGGGTAGGGTCGTACAGAGAGGAGAAAGGCAACACAAAAGCAAGAATGGGGGTCAGAGGCAGGAGGGACCAAGGGCTATGCAGGTCAATGCTCACCAGGTGTGGGAGGGGACAGGGAGGAGAGGCTGGGCCAACACTCTGTCCCTCCTGCAGGGAGATTTAGGATGGAGCTTGTTGCATCCTTTCCCTGCAGGTAGTGCGGGGGTCTTCCCCACCCCTGTCCCTTTGTGGCTGAGTGTGAGGGGAGGGGAAAGGGAAAGAACCCTATGTGTGGGTGTGTACTTCACTATATATCTACCTTTTCCACAAGACCATCACACTGCTGACTAATATTTAGGTAATGAGGTACTTGTTTTCAACAGTCAAAATCTTGTTTCATGATTATTTTGATGAAACAGTGGCATTACTTACATTGAGGTATATTTAGAACGTTTTGGGATTATTCTTTTAACTACCGTCTGCTTCCTAATTTCACTCTGCTGTTAGCATTTTGAACTGGTGATTAAATTTAACAATACTATTGTTTTATGTAATTTACACTGTTTGTTTGCTGTCTTGCATTTATTTCTGTTAATTTTAAATGTATTTCTGAAATACTATTATAGATTATACCCCCATATAGGCTTTAAAAAAATCTAACTAAAATGAATCAGTGCAGGCCTGTAGGGTTAACAGCCACTTAACAGAACATGGAAACAGATCAAAAACTATACAAGAAATCCTGTACCTTTTCTCACTGCTCTGGAATTAAATGAGCTCTAGGAATACTCCAAGTTAAGTGCAGCAATAAGGAAGAACAAATGCACACCCTTCATTAACAGCTTTCATAACTCAATAGGAAGGTTCTCTGATTGATACAAAAGAACACTGAGAAAACCTTTTTACAAGGAGTTGGCTGAATAATGGACTTTTCACAGGGCTGGCCCTCCGGTTGGGTGCCCTAGGCAGCACCCCAGGAGAGCCAGCCAAAAAGGGTACTGTTCATAGAGTTTGCCTGATGCCTACTTGACCTGCTGAGATCCAGCTGTGCTGGCAGAAATAGCAGGCAGCATCCAGAGAATAGGGGAGAGACCAAGCTGCAGGGGGCAGTTGGACTCTGGGAGCTAGATGACTTCTCAAGAGGAGTGCTCATCCCCCCCCAGGTTTCACTCTCATGTGCAGTGCTGTTGCTCCTATCCCATCTCCCTTCCCTGGCACTCTGGACTGGGAGCATCTTTCTCTCGGCTGGGGGAGGGGGCCACAGAGAGGCTGATGTCTGTGTCTGTCTCCCTGACACCCTTGTAGTTTCCACTGGGATGGCATGATGGAACAGAATAAATGTGTGTGTGCGCTGCTGCCTCTCTACGTCCTGAGCTGCCAGCAGCCGCTCACATCTGAACAAGCCTTTAGGATCCTGACACTGCACGCTTTCTGAAGAGACAGTGAGCTCCTATATGCACTCAGGCACACACAGCCCTTGACACACCAGTGCTGTCTTACACACACACAGTCTCCCCAAAACAGTACCCCCACCCCGCGCGCACACACCAGCGCTCCCTACATCCAGGTCACTTTCCCAGCCTCCACAGTGCTCCTCTCCTTCCCGTACAGCCCACATGGGGCATGACCTGGATGAAGGGAACCCTGATATCACCCTGGCTCCCTCTTCACAGCTCCCTAAGGCTGCACAAGGCAGGGGAGCAGGATTCCAGTAGGGGAACAAACAGCAATGCTGATGCATCCAGATCAGTTTTATATGGGCAGAGGGCGGCAGGGGTTAGAGACCCGGACACAGTGGAGGGACTGAACACAGGAGGGAGGTACCAGGGTTGGGGGGAAGGGGCACAGTGCAGGTGCTGGAATGCAGGGCGTAGAATGGGGGAATGAAAGGGGGTGCAAAGACTAGGAGCAAAGGAGGGCCAGGGGTTAGACACAGGAGGAGAGTGCACAGGTTGAGGTGAGGTGGGCACAGTGCAGGGGTTAGGGATGTAGGAGACACAGTGATATAAAAGATTTGATTTAAAAATTGCCATAGATGCATAATCCAACAGGCATGTCAGTAAACTGCTCTAGTGGTTAATCACTCTCACCATTAAAAATGTTCATATTTCCAATCTGAACGTGCCCAGCTTCAATGCCAGGGTTTGGATCATGTTACTCCTCTTGCTACTAGACCAAAGAGCCCACTGTTAGTTATTTGTTCCCCACTGAGGAGCACTTAAATACTGAGCACATCACCCTCTAAGCTTCTCTTTGTTAAGCTAAATAGTGATACATTTAGAGCTCAGTTTATAAGGCACAATTTCCAATGTTTTAGTCACTCTCATGATCTTCTCTTAACCTTCTCCAATGTATCAGACTCTGCTGCAAGGACACAGGCTAGAGGTAACCCTGAGCCTTGGGGGCTGGATCAAGTCAAACCATGGCTGACATCTATCTGGATGCAGACTCTGCTCAGCAGGAGGATGAAGCAGCTTTGACTCAGGAACTGCAGCACAGGGAAGCTCTGTCCCCTGTGCTGCTGGCAGGCTTCACCCCATCACTTTCATTGGCCAGGTTTCCAGCCAATGGGAGTAGAAAGGAGGACACATGCCTATGACCTCACTCTCAGGAGCTTCACCAGGTAGGTGCCCCTTCCCACAACCCCCCTCCCCAGCTTCCTGCCCCCTACCACCTGCCAACCCCCAGCAGCCCCTCCCACACACTGAAGTCCTCATTGTTGGCCTCACCACAGAGCCAAGTGGGTCTTACAAAATCTACTAGTGTCAAGCCCCCAGGAGAGTTAATCCAGCCCTGGGGGGAAGCCCTTAACCCCACCCCATGCCCCCAAAGGCCTGGAGCATGCCCAAAGTTGCATGAGTAACATGTTTCTTTTTCCTGCTTTTCAGCTGGGGGCCGTGTTCATGAGTTTTCTTTTTTTGCTTCTCACTCACATGTGGCAGCAGACATTTTTCTGTGGGTCAGTTGCCTCCATCCCAAAAAAGGTTCCTCACCCTAAGGCTTGTTTTTACTACAGCATCTTTCAAGTCATTTTAAAGGACTACTTAACATGAATGAATGTTTTAAAAACTGGATCTACAAGGTGTAATTTTATTCAAAACTTCACATACACAAGTTACAAAAAGGCGTTTAATTGCTGGCCTGCCATGGACAGTCCAACTATATCATCAGTTGTAGGTAATTCCTCTACAAATCCTACGTTAGCACTGAAAATTTCCTTAAAGTTTCAAATAAGCACAAATCTAAAAAATATCACATTTTATTCACTGTGTTAAGACATCAATGTCTATTTAATGGAATACAATACATAATTACAGTCCATAATAAAGGATGCTCTCAAGATTTTCACAATTAAAATCTAAGGAAAGCCAACTTTGTAACTTGATCTGTTTTACCTAGGAGTTGTAGTCATAAACTAGAACCCCATTGTAGCTTCTACTGTACAGAACAAAAACTGATGACCCCTGCAAACAGCTTACAATCTAAGTATCAATTCCCATTGAACTTCTAATCTCTGAATACTAAAGAATAAGAAAAGTTTTATTGAGATGGAATAAGCTGAAGTCGTGACTGACAGTACTTCTATAATCATACCCTCCTTTTCTCTAATAACACTTATTCACGCACCACCAAATACCTACTCATTTTTAAATATTTTATTGAAAATATTACTTGAAATATAGTGGGGGGCCTTCACTTGCAGTTGGAGTACTGTTTGGAGAAGCCCACTTTCAACAGAAATTTCTTGTACATCAAGAAGTGCTGATTCTTCTGTTTGGGTAGAAACTGGAACGTGTGATGCTCCTATACTGAACAATGATAAATTTTAAAAGCCACTTTCAGAACACTTATTATGTAATGACAGGGCAGAAGTCTGGGTACGCTGACTGAGGAGGAAGGAAAGGCAGGGAAATAGGAGTTTAAATCTGTTCCTGGGGCAGTCAGTGTGTGTCTGCTTCCACTCACTGGAAATGGATATCCAACCAGATATGCACCCACCTTATCGTTGATCCAACTAAGTTATATTTCCCTAGTTTGTTAATTTCAGTCTTAATGGCTCAGATATCTCCTGGGTCAGCTCCTTGAATATTTTAGGATGCATTTCATCAGCCCCTGGTGACTTGAAGACATCTAACTTGTCTAATTTTTAACTGATAATTCCCAGTTTAGCTTTTGACCCTATACCATTTTCACTGGACTTCACTATGTTAGGCATCCAATCATCACCAACTGTCATTAAGTATCTCTGTTCTTTCCACATTTTCTAATGTTGTTCTCTCTTCATGGAGAAAGCAGTACCACGTCCTTGGTCTTTCTCTTCTTTTAATGCATTTGTAGACTGTATTCTTGTTACCCATTATGCCTCAAACTAGCTTGAGCTTTTTTTGTGCCTTGACCTTTCTAAAATTCTGTCCCTATATATTTGTGCCATTTGTTCACACAGTATAGTTCCCACACTTTTAAACTCCAGGTGCACGAATTCAATTATTCGCCAGCCCGGGGCTCCACAGCAGGGAGCACCGGTGGCTGCCGCTTCCCTGGCACCCCAGGCAGGAGCACCAGCAGCTACCACTTCCCCGAGGCTCTGAGGCAGGGAGCGCCAGCGGCCGCTGCTTCCCTGGGGCCTCGGGCAGGAGTGCATGCGGCTGCCGCTTCCCCAGGGTCCTGAACAGGGAGCACAGACAGACAGGGCGCCAGGCAGGAAGCACCAGCAGCCACAGCCTCACCAGGGCTCCAGGTGGGGAGCACCGGCAGCTCCTGCCTCACTGGGACTCTGGACAGGAGCGCCCGCAGCCAGGGCTCAAGGCAGGGAGCACTGGTGGCTGCAGCTTCCTCATATTCATGAAATTCAACATTTGTGAGGGCTCGCAACACCAAACCCTTGCAAGTGTTGAGACCCTACTGTATTCACCTTTCCCAAAATGACCTAGATTCCAAGTCTTGTAGAGCACTCTTTCATTTTTAGGTCATTCAAGATTGCCTGGTTAAGCCAGGATGCTCTCTTGCCAGACTTCCTATCTTTCCTACATAGCGGAACACGCTGCATTTGTGCACTTCTCTCTGTAGAATAAACACGAACTGTCTTAAATTGTTTTTCCTCTGAGACGTGCTTCCCATGGGATCTTACTTACCAACTTTCTGAGTTTGCTAAAGTCTGCTTTCTTGAAATCCATTTTTTAATTTTTCTGTTCTCCTTTCCACCATTCCTTAGAATCATGAACTCCACTATTTCATGGTCACTTTCACCCACACTGCCTTTCACTGTTAGACTCTCAAACTCTTCCTCCTTGTTTGTCAAAATTAAACATAGAACAGTCTCTCCCCGGTAGCTTCCTCCACCTTCTGAAACTAAAAAAATAGTCTCCAATATATTCCAAGAACCTGTTGGATAATCTGAGCCCTTTATGTTATTTCCCCAACAGATTTCTGAGTACCCAAAGTCTCTCATCACCACCAATCCCTGTGCTTTGGCTGCTTTTGTTAGTTGTTTACAAAAGCCTCATCCACCTCTTTTTCCTGGTTAGGTGGTCTACCATGACACTACCCCTTACAGAAGCCAGGAAACTGACCAGAGCAGCAGCTGGATAGTTCCCCCACCAGTCAAAGTTGCATTAACCTGAGATGCACACAAATCGAGTGCAGGTATCTCAGGGTTCTACTGTATACATTTTAACAAATAAAACATCTTTTTTCCCCTGCCTGTTGTAACCTTTTATACTAGGCATGCATATTATACCACCAAGTCAGTCTGTGATGCCAACTATGTCACAATTGTGTTAGTTAAGTCTTCTGAATTCTTCCTGCTTATTCCCCACACTTCTTACATTAGTATACAGACATCTAAGATACGGATTTGATCCCCATCTCCTGTTCTGTTTTGTCATACCTTTATCCCTGCTAGTGCAGCCCATGGTTTATCCTGTTCACATGTGCTTATCATTTTATATTTAGAGTTATAAATATTTCCTCTGTACTTGTAATTTCAGTTTCTGCGAAACCACAGTAGTCGACATGGCAACCTCTTGTGAAATGGTTCCTAGTCAAAAGAACTAGTACCTGACAGAGAAAGAGCCTCATCAGATTCCAATCAACATTTGAGGAACTAGTCTGTGAACATGCAGTCCAACAAGCAGGACACGGCTGACTGCCTAAAAAGGATTTGGACAGGTGACTTGACCATGTGACAGGCTCTGTTTCAGAAGAATGGAATTCACCTTCACAGGGACCAGGGTACAAAGAGGACCCTGAAAGTGCCTCCATTTGTCTTCAGCTCATCACTTCAGGAGCATCTGGGCTATGAACTGAGCCCAAAAGAATGGCTGACCCATCCTACAAAGGAGGTATTCAAAGATTAGTGGAAGGGATGAGGAGACTGGCAAGATGCATCTGTCGGCACACTAGTGTGAGCATCCTTTCCATTTTTTGGGAGTGATCTGAGCTCTGCTATGTAATAACATTGTTTGAACAGGGTTCTGCATATTCTAGTTCCTAGGCAGAGAACCACTGAGATACCAACCTTTGAGAGGCAACATGTGATGCTTTGGTCAAAAACTCTTGTTTTCAGTACAAGCACTTGTAATGAGAGCTTTTACCCTTTGCCCCAGGTTAGGGGTGAGCAAACTTTTATATTAAACTCCACTTCTCATTCCCGCAATTAGCAGGGCCCCCCAGCCTGTCTAATCTAATCCAAACTGATGGAAATTTTGCTTATGTTTATATGAAAAAAAACCCTTTCTACACATAAGAAAATAAAAACGCAGAATGTAAAACTTTATTAATCAGTATGTAGATGTGAATACACATACATAAAAACAGTAAAATATTTCAACATTTTTAATGAGATTGATGAGCCTGAGACACAGTGGTCAATTTATGAAATCTCTCCCGCCCTCCATTTTGCACAACCCTGCCCTAGGTGACCCTGAGGTACCAAGGGAACACATGCCTCTGGGTATAAACGTGTTCATTATACTGCTATGCTGCGTACCACAGTGATGCTAGTAAATACCAGAGTAGCACAGGAAAATATCTTATCATGGAGGAAGAAATAAGTCCTCCCCAGAAACTTTCTGCAAAGGATTGCAGTGTACTTCCATGAAAGTTTCCTAGAGATTTCCACAGAGGATTCCTGAGCCATCCTTGTGCAGACAAAGTCTTTTCCAAAGGGAACACTCTGCACAGCTGGAACATTCACTGGGAAGCAGATAAAATTCACTCTTCCTTCAGATTAAACATAAAAGAAACTACTACAGATTAACTGAAACTACAAACTGAATAGAGGTGCCTTCCCCAGGTTCATGCTCTACCACCATGACATCCTGGGACCTGCTGAGGTCTGAGGTTAACAAACAGCTCTTGGCTCTCAGGGAGAATGAATCCACTATTTGCCTATCCCACATTCTCATCATCATCATCATCCAGAATGTCCTCCTTGTTGTTGCCTGCGGTGACCTGGGACATTCCTGGGCTGTATCTGTGGCGCATTTAGGGTGGAATGGTCAACAATAAGGCCTGGTCAACACTTAGAGACCTAAGTCAATCCCAGATATGCAATTCTAGGCACACCATTAGCACAGCTTGAGTTGACATATCAGGATCAACTTTGTTCCCTGCTGTAGATGAGGGGTCTTCGGGCGCACAACAATGTCCCTTATTCCATGTGTCAGTGTGGAGTACCAAGGTCAACAGCTGAGCCCAGAGAGATCTAATTTGCCACATCACATACATGGCAAAATCAACCCCCAAAGATCAATCGTGGCACACCAACACTTCAACCCCACTGTAGCTATAGACATACCCTTGGCTCATTGTAGAAGTGGCAAATCTGGGGTAGGGAACAACTATTCACCTCACTTTTCTGGTGCCCTTGCTGAAGTTCCTTGGCTTTTATGTTGCCACTGCTGCACACCGCTGCTGTAGCCTTTTGTCGCCTTGAGCAAACTTATTCTTCTACTGGGTGGGAGTTGTGTCTGCGGAGACTCTTCTCCCTACAAATCAGTAAGGTCCACCACTTCCTGCATACTCCAAGATGGAATACATTGGAGGTGTTTAATTGCAGGATCAAGTGGTCTGGTGAGCTCTTCCCCCAGATCAAACAGGAATGGTATTTCAAAAATCCCGGGGCTTTAACACAGGAGGGGCTGTCTCCCATGTAGCAGTTGAAAACCTACAGAAGAAGAGTCACAGTGAAGCACTGTGGGATTCCACACGCAACACTGCATCTACACTGAGTGTTGACTCATCAACATTGAAACAAGTGCTATACCTCTCATGGACACAGAATAATTAATGTAACAGGCAAGGTAGGTTGACAGAAGGGACCTGGCAGCATACATGTATGATTTGGCTGATGTAAGGCAGTTTGCATTCACCCATGTCCACAGTGTATACATGCTTAACTAACTTAAGTCACTTTGGGACATGTTAACTAAAGTCACTTTTCCAAAATGTATGTCCCAGATATGATTTTGCAATAGCCAAATGGTTCCAGTGGGAGGGGAAAAAATGAAGTTGGTGAAAAGTGTACTTATCTGAAGGGGAGAAAGTTAATTAGGCCCCTGTTACTTATGGGAGATGAACTGTGGCAATAGTTTTATTTCAGAATTGCAAGATTTTCATTCTGGAGCATATGTTCAGTCCAAAAGCTCCATGTAAAACCTCTTTCCAGGTGTTTCCACTTCACACCCAAAAAATTCACTATTTTTTCAGTTGGACAGGTAAATTTCACCATAAACCCTAGCTGAAAGCAAAACCACTTAAACTGAAGTCAAAGATACAGCTTGGAATTTAAACAGATATTTAAATAAAAATGATGAAGCAGTGTTCTAACTTTTTGTTGGAGATATATTTGGAGAAATTGCCTGGATTGTTCACAGATATCAATCCATCTGAAAAAAAAAGAGTAACTACCACCCCATGTCATAGGTGTCTCAAGAAGTCTGCAAAACAAATGGACAAAATGGCAGGGTGAGAAGAAAAGTAGTGAAGAGAGTGGAAGAAAGTATCATGATTAAAGCAAAGAGCAGAAACATCCTATTCTCAGATCTGCCACAAACTGACAGCCTTCAGAGAAAGTATCAGTGTACATTTGCTAATCTTAGAGCAAAGCTCTTACCTTCTACTCCGTATCTGTGGTGCTTCAAGATCCAGAGACAGAAATGCAAAAAAGCCAACTTTTTAAACAGTTACAAGCTTTGAGAAGGATCACAATTTATTGACTGTGTATTAAGAGGTGTAAAAATATTTTAAAAGATAAAGGACAGTTAAAGGGACAGTGTGAAGGAAGAGTTCCCATAAAGCCACAGATATTTACAATCCCCCGTTAAAACTGAAAGCTTTAAACATTTAGCTTACTTTTTGCTGCTTATGCCACACATACGTTCTTAGTTCCCCTCAGCTTGGATGAAAGGACTAGTAAATTTCACTTTCAGATACAGTAAACCCTCCAGATATGTTAACCTTAGACACGCACAGCTTGATTGCATGTGACTGCTGCCCCTGACAGAAGCAGGAAACCACTCCTATCGGGGCAGCAGCCAAGAGTCAGGCTGCCACCCCTGACAGGAGTGGCTTCCCGGTCCCCAGAGTGGTTGGAAGCTGGGAAGGAGGCTGCACCCTGGCTCCCCTGCACTTGTAGACCTGGGAAACTGACCAGGACAGCCCTGGTTAGTTTCCTAGCTCCAAGGAGTGGAGGAGAGCTGGAGCCAGGCTACCCCTTGTTCCCAGCTCCCCTCCACTGGCTGGAGACAGAAAACTGACCAAGGCTGCTTGCCTGCTCAATTTCCCCTCTCTGCAAGTGGAGGGGACCTGGGATCCAGGATGCTGCCTGCTTCCCAGCTCCTTGGCCCTGCCCGTTTGCAGGAGCCAGGAAACTGACCAACTGGTCAGCTTCCTGGGTCCCACAAGCAGTGGGGAGACAGGAACCAGGCTGCCCCTGGTTCCTAGTTCCCTACCATTCCAGGAACCAAGAAACCGACTAGCTCAGCTGGGCTGGCCAATTTTCCAGCTCCTGCAAGCACAGGGGTTCCAGGAGTGTGTCCGCGGCACACTTGATTACCTCTGGTGGTTTACCATCCTGACCAGGGGCCTTTCCTGCTGCAATGCTGTCGACGGCTCTCTTCAATTCATCCACTGTCGGTTCTTGATCCAGTTCGTCCATTACTGGTAGGAGCTCGACGGCATCGAGGGCTGCGTCAACCACAACGTTCTCGCGTGAGTACAGCTTGGAGTAGTGCTCAACCCAGCACTCCATCTGTTTGGCTTTGTCAGCGATGACTTCACCAGATTTGGATTTCAGAGGTGCCATCTTGTTCTGGGTGGGTCCTAATGCCTTCCTCATACCCTCATACATTCCTCTGAGATTACCAAAGTCAGCACAGGTCTGGATGCTGCTGCATAACTGGAGCCAGTGGTTGTTGGCACAGTGCCTGGCTGTCTGCTGTACTGTTCTTCTGGCCTCTCTAAGTGCTTGCTGGGTGCTTGTGCCTGTGCTGGAAAGAGGGTGAGGTTCCACAGGATATGCGTGACGCTAACATTGTAACGTTGTATAAGAACAAAGGAGACAGAAGCGACTGCAACAACTACCGTGGAATCTCCCTCCTAAGTGTCACTGGTAAACTGTTCGCTCGCGTCATCGTTGGCAGACTCCAGAAGATTGCTGAGAGGGTGTACCCCGAATCGCAGTGCGGATTCCGCGCAGAGAGGTCTACCGTTGACATGGTCTTCTCTCTAAGGCAGCTGCAGGAGAAGTGCAGGGAGCAGAGAAAGCCACTTTACATATCCTTCATCGACCTGACCAAGGCCTTTGACTTGGTCAGCAGGGGTGGTCTGTTCAAACTGCTCCACAAGATAGGCTGTCCTCCACGGTTACTCAAGATGATCCAGTCGTTCCACGAAGACATAAGAGGAACCATCCAATATGACGCTGCATTATCGGATGCTTTCAGAATCAGGAGCGGCGTCAAACAAGGATGCGTGCGTGCTCCGACACTGTTCGGGATCTTCTTCGCACTCCTCCTGAAGCACGCCTTTGGATCTTCAACAGAGGGCATCTTGCTGCACACAAGATCTGATGGGAAACTGTTTAACCTTGCAAGGCTGAAAGCTAAGTCTAAGGTGCGAGAAGTCCTCATCAGAGACATGCTGTTCGCAGACGATGCTGCTGTAGTGTCTCACACAGAAGACCAGCTTCAAAAACTACTGGATCAGTTCTCCAATGCATGCAAGGACTTTGGGCTTACCATCAGCCTAAAGAAGACAAACGTACTCGGTCAGGATGTTGCTGAATCCCCATCAATCAGCATTGACAACTATACGTTAGAGGTCATCCACGAGTTCGTTTACCTCAGGTCCACCATCACTGACACCCTGTCGCTGGACACTGGGCTCAATAGGAGGATTGGAAAACCAGCCACAACTCTGTCCAGACTCAGCAAGAGAGTGTGGAATAACAACAAGCTGTACACTCACACCAAAATGCAAGTCTACAGAGCCTGCATCCTCAGCACCCTCCTTTATGGCAGGAAGACTTGGACCCTGTATACCCGCCAGGAAAAGAGGCTGAACGTCTTCCACTTGCGCTGCCTCAGGCGCATCCTCGGAATATCATGGAAGGACAGAGTGACCAACACCACCGTCCTTGAGCAAGCTGGAATCCCATCCATGCACACCCTCCTCAGGCAGCGTCGACTCCACTGGCTTGGCCACATCCACAGGATGAACGATGGAAGGATTCCAAAAGACATCCTGCATGGTGAGCTAGCCTCTGGCAAAAGACCTCCCGGACGCCCCCAGTTGCGCTACAAAGATGTCTGCAAGAGAGACCTCAGAGAGGTAGACATCGAGCTGGACAACTGGGAAGAACTAGCAGATGACCGCGGCAGATGGAGGCAGGGGTTACACAAGGGCCTTCAGAAGGGCGAGATGAAGATCAGACAGCTAGCAGAGGAGAAGCAAGTGCACAGAAAGCACAATAAGCACTTGCCAGACACCCACTACATCTGCAAGAGATGCAGCAAGGACTGTCACTCTCGTGTGGGTCTTCATAGTCACAATAGACGCTGTAAATGAAGTCCTCAATTGAAACTTTAAAGGGCGCGATCCATAGTCTATGCAGACTGAAGGATGCCTACTACTGAGCACAGGGGAGCCCGGAACCAGGTGGCAGCCTGGTTCCTGTCTCCCCTCAACCTGAATGAAAAGTTGAGTTACGTGGGGGGTTGCAGAAATACAGTGTTTGGAAAGTAAACATTTAGCCTATGTCTACACTACAGTCTCCTTTTGAAAGAGGAATGCAAATGAGGCAAACCCGTAATGCAAATGAAGCACCAATTTACATATTTTGTGCTTCATTTGCATGATCACATTTTCAAAAGAACATCTTTTGAAAATGCAATCATGAAAATGAAGCACAATATATGTAAATTGGCACTTCATTTGCATTTCCAATTTGCCTCATTTGCATTTCCCTTTCCAAAGAGGACTGTCGTGTAGACATAGCCTTAATGTTTTACTTAAGCAATTATTTCACTATATTTAAATAGTAGCCTGATTAGATTTTGTAAGTTTGTTCACAAAGTTTATCTGGGGAACTTACATTACCTGAAAGCATTCCCTTAACTCACGATGTTCCTAGCGTGAAATCTATCCACCATACACCCTATTCTTGAAGCTGACACTTCCTATTTGTTAGGCTGGGTTAAGACATTCTTGCTCAAAACACACCTTTGTATTAATTAAAAAAAAAATGTTTTAGCTACTGCATGTTCTTGATTTTATGTTTGTTTCAACTCTGAAGACTAGCTTTTGCTAAGTCAGTGAAGAAGCTGAGTATTAACAGCAATAAGCACTCTTCCCCTTTAGGTTTTCTGATCTTCCTATCACTTTTGGAAGGTGGCCACATCCACCCTCACTGAATTAGCACTGATGTAATACACTACATCTCTCCATGTAGGTATGTATACATCTGTGCCATCAGATTCTTTCCAATCATGTATCCAATGAAGCGAGCTGAAACTCACAAAAAGCTTATGTTTTAATAGATATGTTAGTCCTAAAGGTGTCACTAGACTATTTGTTCAAAACAAAAAGCAGTCAAGTAGCACTTTAAAGACTAGCAAAATAGTTTATTAGGTGAGCTTTCGTGGGACAGACCCACTTCTTCAGACCAGACTAGTGTAGACACGGCCCTAGTCTTTCAGGCCAACTCCAGACACTACAAGTTCTGTGCTTTTTGATGGCTGGTTTTAAAAACTTGAAAATGACTATGCCTTTAGTAATAAGAGGAAAAGACTGTGATTCGCTTCTATTTTGACTGACCTTAGACGTACCCACTCCATCATTGTTGCCTACAAAAAGTGAGAAGTGTGATAGGGTAAATAGACAATAGACATCTCTTTTCACTGCATTACACAGTAAACTCTTTCATATCTGGCAACCCCAGGACAGGGAGGTTGCCAGGTATTCAAATATTCCAGTTAACAGAGCAGCTGGGGAATCACAGGCGGGGCTCCAGAGAGGCACAGGCAGCCGGAAAGAGACAAAGCTGGGGGAACGCTGGCAACTCCAGAATCGGGGGAGGACACCGGGGAGCCAGCCAGGATGTGGGGGAAAGTCAGAAGCTGTGGGGCCAGGGAGCCACCCTGGGGTGCAGAGTAACACTGGCCACCCAGGAGCTTGGAGTTACTACCATACTCACTTTTGCTCACTCTCAGAAAGGAAAGCGGTATGTTTGTGTTGGTTATTTGATAGTTCTGGCTCAACAATTACCAGATAAGAGTTTACTATACTGGGCAAAATAGCACAACTCCACAGATTCTGCCCTTGTAGAATGAGAAACCCCCAAAAAGAGGAGCATAGTAGGAAGGCAACAGCTAGGCATGACATTCCTGCTGTATGCGCTATGTCTCACAAAACAGGACCAACAATAGCAGAACTGTTACTGTCCGTACCAGAAGAAAAAGGAACAGTGCCAAGAGTCCCACAAGACTGGCTCAGACCAGATTTTCTTAGGCCTGGTGACTTTCCCCCACTGCTTAAGAAAACAAGTTTGTATTATCAACACTTTGCATTCATTGCCTATGCTTTGTTGCATGTTTCTGAACAGAGCCCAAAAATCATACTCGTATTTTCCAGGATATCAAGCGAACAGTGTGTGGATGAATAGACAGTATATAGTCTATTCTCAGATTAGTAGGCATTATATAAATTTTTAAAGGCAAAGACGGAGTACCCTAAATGGGAACAGCATCAACCTGAGGAAGGACGCAAGACCATTACTCAGTTCTGAATGAAAGCTCTCTGGTGATCCCATCTCAAGTATCACACTAAATCTATTAGGGAGGAGCACAGACTACGTCTTGCGACATATGCCAGCACCTTATTAAAAACCAATCCTGAAACAAAATGAAAATACGCTCCCAATGTCCTCATAGAGGAATATTAGTCTTAAATTGCAAAAAAAAAAAAGTGAACAGGCTCTTTTTCGCTCAGGCCATGACTTCAAATGCATGCATCCTAAAGTACATTCATTTCATGTGGAGGTTTCAATGCAATTCAGACCATAATTCTTGCAAATACATAATTCTTGCAAAGAATCCCAATCCTTTGTTTGTTTGTTCTTAAAAAAAAGAGATGATGGTTGTTACAATGCTTAGCAAATCTTACACACATAAAAAGATCTGAAATACTGTTCCCCTAAATGACTTCTCACTTTGTACTTTGAGCTGCCTAAGTCTCCAAACAATTGAAATAATAGTAGACATCCCCCAAGTGCACCTTATATCTTTAGACTATTTTCACATGACACCAAGACCATCAGGAAGTAAAACACGTAGTCATTTGAATTCAGAGATGTTTAGACACCAAAAATCACTGGCTGTGTCTACACTGGAGAGTTCTGTCAACAGAAGGAGCCTTCTCTACAGAACTCAGGGAGATTCTATGCTCATAAAGCCTTCTGTCAACAGTCTCAACAGAACCTTGCTTTTGCCTCGACAGAGTTATACCGCAAAAATTTGAGGCATAACACTTGTGACAGAGCTTCTGTTCACACAACTCTATCAACAGACATTACTGTCGACAGAGTGCTGTAGTGCAGACATAGCCATGGTGATTAGTGGCTATGACAACAGAGGACAAATGCCTTCATATAAGCTATGTCAAATGAGAAAGAACGGCCCTTGCAGCTCAAAATCCGGAGAGGCTTAACCCTACTGGACTGTTTAGCTCAAGGGTGGGGAACCTATGGCCCACAGTCCAGAACCAGCCCACAACTTGTGTTGCTGCAGCCTCTGAAGCCATCCCATGCATCCAGCCCATTGGCTGGAGTCAGGCAAGCTGGGGCTGCATCTGGCCCACCAGCTCTGCCAGATTGGGGGAGGGGGGAACTGCTCGACACGCTGCTCCCCCCCTACCCTGCCATGCAGGGAAGTGCTGCCTGGAGGCTTTTACCTCCACCATTCTAACTGACTGGAATTGTGGCCAATAGGGGGAGTAGGGAGGGACAATGTCAGGGAGTGCCAGGGGACATGGAGCCACATGTGCCCTAGGGAGCTGTGCCAGGTAAGTCCTCCCTGCCCCATCACCCAGACCCCTCTTCTCCAACCTGCTCCTACAACCCACCTCACCCAGACTTCCCACCCCAGCCTGCTCCTACACACACCCCAACTCAGAATCCCTACCTTCAGCTTGCTCCCACAGCCCCCGCTCCTTCCCAGCCCCAGCCTGCTCCTGCACCGCCTCCTACCCAGCCCACCTACCCCCAGACCGCTCTTGCACACCAGACCCCACACCTCAAGCCTACTTCCCAGCATCCCTCTCCCAATCTGAACCCCTCTTTTTGACCACAACCCAGAGCCTGAGGGAGCACACAAAATCTAGCAGCCCTGTCCGCCCCAGCTTCTGAGATCAGGGGAATGTCTTTTTTTCTGTTTCCAGTCAGGGACCCCATAAGTGAGGGTTTTGTGGTTTTTGTTTGGTTTTGGTTTTTATTTTTGTTTGTTTGTTTTTTGGGGTTTTTTGTTTGTTTGCACGCATGCATGTGTTTTGCTTCTTACTTCTGTCATCCCTGACTGATTTTTCTTAAGAGGCTCCCCACCCAAAAAAAGTTCCCCACCCCTGATTTGGCTCTTTATCTGGATCTCACATGAGCAGTTTTCACATAAGCATGTGAAGCAAAAGGCATCTGGAATGCTGTTAAGACATATTCACATGTCAAAACAAGTTCCTTTTTGTTCAAATTTGCTGTTAACATACCAGCATTTTAGGAGAGATGAATGTTAAGTGAACTGACCCACTAATTATGTATTCTTTGCTGTCCCATCTCCACCTTCTGTAATTGATATATTTTGGCACCTACCTCATGTAATATATTTCTAGTATTTCCAGTCCCATCCAGTTAATTTGTCTACATGACTGCTCTAGTTTTAGTTCTCGAGATGCACACACAGCACAATTTAATTATGCTAGTACAACACAATACTACCATCTTCCCAGCATAGATGCAGTTATCATTAAAAAAGGTGCTTTATACCACTATAGGTATTACTGTATAAGAAGGGAATATACTATAACAGTTTATGGTATTTTTATATCCATGTAAAAGCACGCTATTATATTTATATTGCTAGTTTATTTAAAAAGACGTACAATAGAAATAGTTGCATCGGTACAAAATTAGCGTGTAGATCGGATCTGGGCAGCGTCAGAATTCTACACAGCTCAGATAATGGTCTCCTTTAATCATAGCCAAGTACTTCTGATATGAGAAAGGTTTCATTCCTCTATAAAGCTGTAAAAGGTACAGGTTGGACCCCCCTGGCCTCTGTTGGAACCTACCAGTCCTGAAAAACGGAGTTTGCCTGACCAGAGGAGGTTAATGCTGGTACCTCTGCTGCAGGACTCCAGGCTACAGCCTCCCAGCCTCCCCCCCCGCAACCAGGGAGGCTCCACTGCTCTGCTCCCAGCCACTGTCCACCCAGTTCTCTGATCCAGCAACATCTGTGTCCCTGCTGCACCATTTTTAAACTCATGAGTGTACCAGGGGATCCTCAATGATGCCAAACCACAGATGTTATCAGACCAGGGAGGTCCAACCTGCAGAAACAAAGACAGGACATAATTACTGCAACGTAAGTGACAACTCTTCAAGGTTTACATGTATCAAATGCAAACAGACAACAAGCTGGTGCAAAAACACTACCAATATGTCCATCAATAATACATGGACTTAAATCTATCTGTGCAACATGAACAATACATATTAAATTGAGGTACAAGGTTATAAAACTCAGAAAATACTTGTCTATGCCAGAAAACCATGTTGTCATTAAAAATGGAGGGGGGTTCTCAAACTTAATTGCACTGTAGCCCCCTTCTGACAACAAAAATTACAAGGCCCTTGGATATGGACCAAAACCTGAGCCTACTTGAGCCTGGCTGCTCAGGAAGAGGAGCCAAACCTGAAGTGGGGAGCCTGTAAATTACACCCATCACCCAGGGCTTAAGCACTTGGGCTTCAGCTTTGGCTCCAGTGAGGCCCCAGCAAGTGTAAAGCCAACTCACATGACCCCCGTTAAAATGGGGTCGCAACAACCAGGTTTCCCTCTAATTTTGTTTTCTATGAGCAGAATGAATTTTTTTATGTGCACCAACCTGGAGATGCAAGGCACTGCTGCAAGAAGGAAGCCACCATGGCCAGGGGGGACACACACTCCTCCAGCCCTAGCAGAGAGCTGCCACGGCCAGCAGGAAAGGAGCCTCTGCCCCAACTTCAGCACCTCCATGCACTGCTGCCCCGAGCCCCTGCACGGAGCTTATTAGATAGCTACACAACTGTACAGCTTAAAAGGAAGCTTGGCAGCAACCCCAAGCCCCTGCATGGGGCTTCTTGGGCAGCTGTGCAACCATGAAGCTTAGCGGGAACTTTGTTATGATGTACTTTGAGGTCCTGACCCACAGTTTGGGGGGTGGGGGGGGACAGGCTGAGCCAAGCCAAAAATCTTTTACAACCAAAAATCTTGCTTTGCTGAATATGTACTCTTTTAAGAAAAAGATTCAGGAGTTTGGCGGTAAAAATTTGTATTCCATTTAAAATATTAACATGGGTATTTCCTTAAGCCAAGGATCAGAGAGGAAAGACAGCAACATAATGAGCCATGCTAATAGGAGTTTCAGGATCAGTTTGCTGGTACAAATATAGCATTATGACAGAGTACGCAAAGATCAGAGTTTAAAATGGTACGTTTTAAGGTATGAGGTGAATGTATGGAAGGATCCTCTGCAGTCTATCTATACGTTAGTCATGTGCTCGGAAGAGTTCTCTATTCTGAGCCTTCCCAACTGCTCACAGAAAAATTCCCCATACAATGATGCAAACACTTGGAGGTGCATAAAATGGCAGAATGGCTGGAAGCTAAACAACTGCACTTAAATGGCCCTGTAACCAGCAATTGGTTGGAAAAGCAAGAGATTCTCCAGTTGCCATCGTAAACAAGGTACAAAGCACAGTACCGACTACAGCTCTTTGGAGAGACTCCATTTACTTTAGTTTAACTGCCACTCAAATTACACTTTAAACTCACACAAAAATAGGAAAAGAACAGCCTCAATGTTCAGACATGTCTGGGGTGGGAGGAGGGGAGAGACATACTTCCACTAAGAACACCAAGTACACCAAGAAAAGTTACCCTATATGCACACTGCCATTTATGTCAGCAAAATATGTCATTCAAGGACTCAAAGAGTGGGGAACGGGGAGGAGGGAACCTGCACACACTCAGCAACACAAGTTTTGCCAGCATTAAGTGGTATGCATGCAGAGTTATGCCAGTGGGAGAGGCTGCTACCAATGCTCACTGCGGTGGCTTTATTACGATGGCCAGAGATCTCTCTCCCATCAGAGTGGCAACGTAAGCACTCTTACTACACAGAGCCGTGCTGCTGTACGTTTGCTGCTGCAGACAGGGCCTTAGGACTCCAGTGCCAACACAATTAAGTAAGAGCTGGCAAACAAGTATGATGCATAATAGAATAGAAGCCAAGTTTCACTCAATTACACCTCTGCAAACCTATTTATGGCAATAGGATTTTAAAGGCGTCACTGATACAACATATCACACCTATTTACTTTTTAAATGTTCCTTTCATCTGGCAGATCTGCTTCTTTTTCTGTAAAAGTGAAACTTTTTTGAACTGTGAAGTATTAGCAATATGTAGCATTATATTTCCAATCTAAGTCCAGTTCAGATATTTTTACTGGGGTGGCCCTCTCTAATTTTGCAATGCTCAGAAAATCAGCATCACAGAGAATTATACGAGATGCTGGTTTTTACAAACAGGAGAGATTTGAAACATGAGGGAACCTCAAAGCAATATGAACCTTGAGAAAACTTAATTCAACAGACATATTTCAATGACTGAAGATTCCCAGATTCGGTTTTTCCTCCAGTTCCGATATACTATATTGTTCGGAAAAATATGTTTTGAAGCACTGCATGAACTAAACAAACAGCCCCCAAATCATATGATGCTCGCATTGGAGTATGAAGGGATTACCCAAGATTCCAGTCCAAAGGAAAAAAAAACAGACCACACAAACAAACTACTGTACTCTATAATACAGCACCGTGTACTCAAACTATAATCCACAAACCAAAACCGACAAGGAATGTCAGTGGGCAGAACATAGGCATCAAAATGTTTACCTTGCCCCCGCCAAAGAGACACTATTAAGACTCTTTCCAAAATGAAAAGGTACATTATCTTCCTGTGAGAATCAGTCTAATAAAGAAGGTTCGCTGAATGTAGACAAAAAAGGATAATTATAATGGATATCCAACGAGAATATAATGACCCATTAGCTGGAATTTACTGTCACCAGCAGTATGAACAGCAATGCTGACAAAAAAATTCAGTACTTGAACTTTCCACAAATACACTATTTGCTTAGACACGACTAAAAGATCCACATTCCACCACGTAACTGAAAGACAAAAGCCCAACGTACTAAGAGATTTCAGAGAGCTGCCTCTCACATCATTACATGGACTACTCACTCATGTAGTGCAAACAAGCAGACCTTCAGCGCATTAAAAACTAACACATTTATTGGGTAATGAGCTTTTGTGGGTAAGATCCACATCTTCAGATTTTTGTGGCTCTTACCGATGAAAGCTCATTACCTAGTAAATAAAATTGTTAGTCTTTAAGGTGCTACAGGACTGCTTGGTATGTGTGTAGCTCAGAGACTAACACAGCTACCCCTCTGAGCTTATTAATCATATTGTGCAGTTAGATTTACCCTCTCCCAGAAATACAAAAAGGCTATTTAATATTTACATGGGAACACAGAAAAAAAAGTGATACAATTACAGACCCATAAGTTCATTTAACATAGAACCAGACACACAATTGTTTATCTTCACACATGGCAGCGGTATAAATCAAACCATTTTAAACACAACAGGTTTAACCAGTTTAGTCAAGTTAAATAACTTGCTTCAGTACAAGAGAGACCAGGTTTCAAGCAGTACAACATCCCTGCATAGACTATTTACATAGAAAACATAAAACAGAGAACAACATTGATCAGAGAAAAACCCCAGCTATTGCTGGGAGAATCTTTCCCTTTTGCTTCAGGTCACAAAAGAACTTTTTAGCAAAGCTACCTTTGGGACACAGCAGGTGCAGATGAACCCAGTAATCCCCACCTTTGGAGCAATGATTTCCATCAGCATCCCCTCCAGTGTTCCCTGTTAACTGAGTGCTTGGGCACTGCCCGTGACAGATTCAGGTGCCATCCATCTGATTAGCACAGCACTCATGGGCAGCATGCATTTCCATTGGTGGTGCATACCCACATATACCTGGGCACACATAAAATTTATTCTGCCATGGATGGAAAAAACAGAGGGGACACTAGTCACCTCTAGTCCTTATTTAACCCCGGATTGGTTTTCCTTGTTAGATACACCTAAGTAGGTTATTTTGAAGATTCACAGTTCATTAAGAGAGTAATGGCACTGAAAGTATTCAAACAAGAACAGCATGTGCTCTAGACATGCTATCCTGTAACTAATTTTATTAGCTGTAACCAAGCAGTGTTGACTGTGTGTGAATCAAGAGGTCTCAGTCATACACTTGACCAAATAAATGTTCTAAATAAATTTATAACCAGGCTGGCAGAGCTATATGGCACTGCGTATCTATGTTTGGTATAAATTTCATTGAGCAGCAACAGGTTTGCCAATTCAATGAACCCAGATGTCATAAGCACACTCTCCTTGATCCAGTGCTTCACAAAGGGTTAAAACAGTGGTCTCCAACCTTATTTATCCCCAGGATCCCTTTCTGAATTCAAGGGCAGCCCAAGATCTACCTGATCCCTTCCTCAAGGCCCTGCCCCACACCTAGGGCAGGGGGCTAAGATTCAGGAGGGGATGGGGGCTCTGGGCTGGACTGAGGGGTTTAAAGTGTGGGAGAAGACTCCAGATTAAGCCTGGGACAAGGAATTGGGTCTAAGTTTCCTGTAAACTGCACGCCCACTCTCCTAACAAGCCCCACACATTGGAGCTGCGCAGGTATCCAGAGAGCCACTTTTGACTCCTAGCCCCAGTGTGGAGTTGCCACTTCACCTCCAGGCCAATGGGGAGGGGATGCCTCCCCAATACCACAGCCACAGCCGGTCTGTGCCTGGACACTGCTTCTCTGTCCCGGCACCGAACCCGGAGCACCCCAGAGCTGCTGCTGCAGAGGCATACGTGTCCCTTTCATGCACCCTCACCCAGCTTAACCTGGGCATGCTCCACTGGGGGACAGGTGCCCCTCCCCTGACTGCCTCCTGGATCTGTGGCAGCCATGGAGAGGAACCTCTGTCCTGGCCCCAAACTGCTGTGATGAAAGGGCTGGAGGCCTCTCTCCCCAGCACCAACTGTACACAGAACCCCAAATCCTCAGCCCCACACCAAAGCTCACATCCCCAGCCAGGACCTTTGTACACCAACCCTCTGTCCTAGCCCTGAGCTTGTTATCCCTGGTCCAACCCAAACCCTCAGGCAGAGACCTCACACTCCAACCCTTGGCCCCAGGCCTGAGCCTCCTCCCACATTCAGAAGCTGTTGACCCCACCCTTGCAACATAAATTGTGTTATGTGCACCTATATGAAGGGGGGTTGCCACACAACCTCTGTATTGGGGCACATAATAAAGTTCATTCCACTCGGAGGTGAGAAAAATTAGAGGCAATGCTGACAGGGGTCTGGCAGAGGGCGATGGGCACAAGCTCAGGGAGGAAATTTGGGTGCAGGACAGGGCTCCAAGCTGGGGCAGAGTGTTGGAGCGCAGGAAGAAATGTGGAGAGCTGGCTCTGAGAAGGGGGTCAGGGCAGGGCACAGCACAAGAGGATGCGGTACAGGGTGCTGGCTTTAACGGGGGCCAAGGGCTATGGCTCAGAATGAACATGGGGTATTGGGTGTTAGCTCTGGAAGAGGGTTCTGGCCAGTGTTCACTTTAATCTTTTATGTCCATGTGCCCAATGGAATGACTTTTGTTATGTACACCAACATGGAGGTGATATGTCATGTAAGTCAGTCATTCTATGCACGGCTAGTCGGGGCTAGGGGTGGGACTCAGGTTGGGATTAGAGCCCCGCCACCCAGCTCCCATGGGCCAGGAACCAGTCAATGGATATAAAGAACTGGTGCTCAGGGACGCAGCAAGCAGAGCCCCATGCCCCACTGGCCTAGGAGACAGACCTGCTGTTGGCTGCTTCCCCACCAGCACAGAAAGGCGCTTCTCTGGCCATTTAATTATTGACATTGGGGGAGAGGCATTTCTCCTTGCTGCAGCCCTAAGCCCCATGCAGAGGTTAACAGCCCCTGCATAAAGCTTAATGGGAAGCTGTGCAGGCAATCAGCATACAGGGAACTTAGGCTGGAACAGGACCTCAGGGTGCAGGATGGGATTCGGTGTGCTGGCTCTGGGCTGAGACAGGCTCTAAGAGGAACATCAGGCTAGAGCAGTAGGCTGCGGTGTTGGCCTGAGGAGGGGGCTTGGGAGATTAGCACATAGCCTCCCCTTGGGTGGCATTTACCTTGATGAAGGCACAGACTGAGGAAGGCTTCCTTAGACCCACACTGGCCCTAGCTGGGGCCCAATGGGCCCCTGTAGATCCCAGGGAGACGGGCACATGGCTCTACGCACTGCCTCTCTGCTGGACTCACCGGGACTCCTGACCCATCCGTCCTTCCACACACACAAAGCCACACTGGCTGCTTCCAAGAACAAGTCAGTGGCATGGATCAGGACAGGCAAGGAGCCCGTTTATCAGGATCAACTGGGAGACTTCCCAGGACCAAGCAATCAATCGAACAGTTGGTGCCCCCATATTGTTATGGAAATGCTTTTCAATATAAATATGCGTAACTCAAATATGCTTTATTCACAACTGGGAAGAAAACTGTCATTCAAGAGCTAGTTATCCCCTGAATTCACATATTCTATTTGAATGCATGTATCATTCTTGTATGGGAATACAGAACTATTAAATGGAAACCTGTTTTATTATCTAGGACTTCTAGAGAAAGCCACTAGTGGTACTTAAACTCAATGGCCCCAGAAAAATTGTTCTGTTTTTTTCCCCTACAAGCCTAAACTGTGGTTGGCAGTACAAAGACAGTGACCGTGCCAGCTGACTCTACTTCTCTGAGAGGAGGGGATAAGGGGGAAAATTGTGAGGTAATTTTATTTAAGGAAGTGGGAGCAAACAAAGATGGTCTTCAGCTGGCTTTTGAAACCGCCTCCCCACTGTATAAGGATACACAAGAACACACAGGGCAGAGGGGCTGCATGGGGTGGCAAGAGACTAATGGGAGGGGTGAAGTAGTATTGCTGGGCCCAGGTCAGAGAAAAAGATCATCTCTGGCTCTTGAAGAGCAGCACCTGAAAGAAGAACTAGAGTGAGAAATATGACATGTAACAAACTTTACTTAATGTATTAATCTTAGCTGGCATATTTTATTTATTTTGATATATCTGTCACTACTTTGCAACCACTTAAATCCTAATTTATGCTTAATACATATTTTATTAGCACAATGAGTGTAAATTGTTACCAGGGTGGGTGGGTGTGACAGCTGTGCATCTGTCATTTACTGATAAAGAGAGTGAACTTTATTAGCTCTCTCTATATAAAACTTGTATACAGAGTAATACTGATTTATTGGCAGGATGGGGGTAGCTTGCTCCTGGGTGCTGTCAAATCCCAGTAACTGAGCCATCATCAGTGTCTGTATCATTCTGCTGGGGGGGCTGTTGCCCTAACTCTGAGCCTTTGGTTGGGTAAAGGGGTAAGGGGATACCCCAGCACGCAGGTAGGCACAGTGGCATGACCGACATTTGGGCATCTCTGTGATCCAACCCATCACACGCTGATTTAAAGGAAGTAATCAAGCTGCTGGGGACCTCTTCATGGAACCACTTCTGAAAGCGAGGTTCCTGGTCTCCACCTACTAGTACACCACAGAGAGGAAAACTAGCTACGTGTAGTGTCTGGGATCTGCCAGAACTGGACCCCAGTTCCACACAAGTTAAAGTGCTAAAAGGTGATTGTTACCCATCACACTGAGGTCATTTGGAGAAATGGTTCAACTGGTTAACAGAATTGTTTTACTCCCTCTTTACATTCAGAACTAAAATCCCACACACTGAGTTACTAAATTGACAGTAACTTCATAGGTTTCACTTTTATCTTGATCCCCCCGTCTCTGGATTGGACAGATGAACCTATTTTGATTTTAAAATACATTAAAGACCACATTAGGAACTGTAGTAAAAAGTTTGTTCCAAAAAAATAACCGGTGCACAAACTGCTCTTAAACTGACTTTGTGGGCTGTCCATTGTTCCTGTACTGTCAGTTCATAATGTTTTGTTCACATTACCCTTTGGAACAGGTTCATGTCAGCTACTTTAGAATTCTGACGAACACCGCAGCCATTAAATATTTTGATCTCTTTTCCTATTGGGGTTTTAAGTTGTGAGCACAGTTGTGGGAAAGTGACGTTTTGGAGCCCTGCTTGCCCTTGTACATACACCCCAAGAATAGAATTCTAGTTAATGGGAAGAGCAGACAAGGTTAAGCCAGCAGATGCCTGCTAGAAACAGAGCACTACCACTGCTCATCTCAACAATGCTACTGCTCAGAGCTCCTGGGAGTAAGTTAAGCATAAGTATTGGTCACCTCAGAGGGATTCCAAGGTGCTGCATGGTTACTTTGAGCTCTGTTCCACCCTCAAAGGACAGATGGAAAACTTAACACAGATCCTTAGTGTCCTTTTAAAACTCAGTATTACAGAGTCTTCAGTTTTGACCTCTGCCCACCACTTCTCTGCAAGGCACTTCTGTCCTCTCCATGTAGCTGCTCTGGCATAAGTACTTCTATGAAGAAAAGCCACAAGTAGCATTAGAGCTGTTTAACAGCCAAGGAAAAGAGAAGTACTTACAGGCCCAGGAGCCAATCTTCCTCACTATATATGGCAGAGGGAATATCTTCATTCCTTCCTAAAATTTTGCAATCCCACTTAAGTGTAGGCTATTCAACTTTGCATATGATCTTGGAGGGGGAGACCAGGAACTTAACCTCAATGGATGGCAGAAGCCTTTGAAAGGATTCAGACTGATGGTCTGGGGGAAAAAGAAAAAAGGGCGGGGGGGGCAAAGAAGCTTAGTAGTGGCATTTAAGATTGGCTATTTTGTGATCAGGACCTAACAATCCATGTTCCCTCTAATTTTTTCCATCCATGGGTGGAATAAGTTTTATTATGTACACCAAGACATATGCAGATGTGAGCCAATAGAAACAAATGCTGTTGGCTGTGGGCACTCTACTAATCAGCTGAGCAGCACCAGAACCTCTCCTTGGTGGCCACCTAAACACTCAGTTTACAGTGTACATTGCTGACAATCTTTGTTTTGTAAAGTATTTAGCACAGTAAGGGCTTAGTCTTGCTGGAATCCCTCAGTGATGACTTACTTGACTTAAATCCTAGTACTATGAGTGGAGCATAGGTTATCTACAAGTCTTCTCCACTTCACCCTGTTTCCACACAAAACTTCTAGTTGACTCCAGAAGTACCCCAGGTGTTGTCCTTTAATCTCAGGAGACCTTCTCCACATTGTCCGAGGTCTTCCTCTTTTGCGTTCTCCTTGTGGATTCCATGGGAGAGCTTGACAGACTGTGCTGGATAATGGTTTTCTGAGAGCATGGCCTAACAATCCCTACTATCTTCTCTTGATTTGAGCATCAGGTGGTTCTTGTCCTGCTCTTTTCCAAAGCTTCCCATTTGTGACAAAGTCTTACCATTTGATATGAAGGATATACCTCAGGCAACTGTTTATTAACGTCCATTGTTTGTGATTTGAAGACTTTTCAGTATGCCAGATCTCGCATCCATCCAATAGCACACTCTTCACATGTTGAAGAGCTGCGTTTTTGTCTTCAAAGATATTATTTGTGAACTCCATAGGGGATGAAGAGTCTTTAATGTAGCCATTGCTTTCCCTATCCTGGCACTGATATCCTTATCTGTTCCTCCATCTCTGCCCATCATGCTCCCCAGGTAGGTGACTTTCGGCTTTCCGTACCACGCTTCATACTCAATCCATGCAGACTGCCAGCTCCTCCCAAGACTTATGTAGTTGTAGGTTTCTTTGTAGATATTTCTGTAACTTTTTTTTTTTTTGCTGTAAATAAATGTATAGGGTCGTTGATCCTAAACCTAGCCCTTTTACCTCAGGAAGAGGTGAATCAAATTTATCCAGTCTCTATCCTTTGACCTGTTCAGTTTGGGTGACCCTTCCGGGAGCTGTAGCTCCCGCTGGCATAGCTCACGGGAGTCACTGAGACACATAAGTCACCTCACCTTTACAAAGAAATGGACCATGGGATGGATGGAGATACCGCAATACAAATAAAGCCAAAGACAGCAGGAGACAAAATTATACAGCAGGAAGAGAGAAAGTTGGGGACTGGTAACAATGCACATCAAGAAATGAAAATTTAAAACATCAATTTTAAAATTCCACACAGGATGACAATTAATGTAACAAAACATGGCCATACTGGGTCAAACCAAAGGTCCATCCAGCCCAGTATCCTGTCCGCTGATAGTGGCCAATGCCCGGTGCCCCAGAGGGAGTGAATCGAACAGGTAATGATCAAGTGATCTCTATCCTGCCATCCATCTCTCCAGCTTCTGACAGAGGCTAGCGACACCATTCCTTACCCATCCTGGCTAATAACCATTAATGGACCTAATCATGAATTTAACAGGGTTTAAAAAGGAGCTAGATATAGTCCTAGCCTTCACAGCCTGCTTGGGCAAGGAGTTCCAAAGGTTGACTGTGGGCTGTGTGAGGAAAAACGTCCTTTTATTTATTTTAAGCCTGTCCCCTAGTTCTTATATTATGGGAATAAGTAATTTTTTCTTATTCAATTTTTCCATGCACTCCTCATTAGTCACCTCTTTTCTAAAATGAAAAGTCCTAGTCTATAATCTCTATTCATAAGGGACCCATTCCAAACCCCTAGTCATTTTAGTTGCCCTTTTCTGAAACTTTTCTAATACCAATATATCTTTTGAGATGAGGGAACCACATCTGTATGCAGTATTCAAGATGTGGGTGTACTATGGTTTTATACAAGGACAATAAGATTCTCAGTCTTATTCTCTACACTTTTTTTAATTACTCTTAACATGCTGTTTGCTTCTTGAACTGCTTCTGCACACTGCATGGATGTTTTCAGAGAACTAGCCACAATGGGACTACAAGATCTTTTCTGATTAGTTGCAGCTAAATTAGCCCCCATCATATTGTATATACAGTTGGGGTTATTTTTTTCAGTGGATAAATGTAAAGTCATGTACTCATGAAACTAATTTGCCATTTTGTTGCCCAATCTCTCAATTTTGTGAGATTTTTCAAGTTTTCCACAGTCTGCTTTGGTCTTAACTATCTTGAGCCATTTAGTATCGTGCAAATTTTGCCACCTCACAGTTTATCCCTTTCTCTATATAATTTATGAATAGGACTGGTCCTAGGACTGACCTTTGGGGAACACCACTAGTTAACACTCTCCATTCTGAAAGTTTAGCATTTATTCCTACCCTTTGTTTCCTGTCTTTTACCCAAGTCTCAATCCATGAAAGGACCCTCCCTCTTATCCCATGACAACTTAATTTACGTAACATCCTTTGGTGAGGGACCTCATCAAAGACTTTCTGGAAATCTAAGTACACTATATTGTCTGGATCCCATTTTTCCAGGTCTGTTGACCCCTTCAAAGAACTAACAGATTAGTAAGACATGCTTTCCCTTTACAGAAACCATGTTGACTTTCATCCAACAAATTACATTTGTGCATGACAATTTTATTCTTCACTGTGGTTTTAACTAATCTGCCCAGTACTGACATTAGACTTATTGGTCTGTAATTGCCAGGATCACCTCTAGAGCCCTTTTTAATTATTAGTGTTATGTTAGCTATCTTCCAGTCATTGGGCACAGAAGCCGATTTAAAGGATAGGTTACAAACCACAGTTGTTAGCTCAATTTCACGTTTGACTTCTTTTAGAACTCTTGGGTGAATGCCTTCTGATCCCGCTGACTTGTTACTGTTAAGTTTATCAACAGTTCCAAAACTTCCTCTAATGACAACTCAGTCTTGGACAATTCCTCAGATTTGTCACTGCAACGGATGGCTCAGATTTGGGAATCTCCCAAACACCCTCAGCTACCAAGACTGAAGCAAAGAATTCATTTAGTTTCTCCACAATGACTACCATCTTTGAGTGCTCCTTTTGTACCTTGATCATCTAGGGGCCCCACTGGTTGTTTAGCTGGCTTCCTGCTTCTGATGTACTTCAACATTTAGTTATTGCTTTTTGAGTTTCTGGCTAGCTGTTCTTTAAACTCCTTATTGACTTTTCTTATTACATTTTTTACACTTAATTTGGCAGTGTTTATGCTCCTTTCTATTTTCCTCCCTAGGATCTGACTTCCACTTTTTAGAAGATGCCTTTTTATCTCTCACTGCTTCTTTTACATGGTTAGTAAGCCACAATGGCTTTTTTATTTTTTTGGGGGGAGGGGGTGTCTCTTACTGTGTTTTTTTTTAATTTGGGGTATACATTTAAGTTGGGCCTCTACTATGGTGTCTGAAGTTTCCATGCAGCTTGCAGGGATTTTACTTTAGTCCCTGTACCTTAATTTCTGTTCAGTCTCCTCATTTTTGCATAGCTCCCCTTTCTGAAATTAAATGCCATAGTGTTGGACTGCTACAATGTCCTTCCCACCACAGAAATGTTAATTATATTACGATAAGTATCAGAGAGGTAGCAGAGTTAGTCTGTATCTTCAAAAACAATGAGAAGTCCCATGGCACCTTACAGGCTAACAGATATTTTAGAGCATAACCTTTCATGGGCAAAGACCCGCTTCGTCAGATGCACTTATATTATGGTCGCTATTTCCAAGTGGTCCTGCTACAGCTACCTCTTGGACCAAATCCTGCACTTCACTCAGGACTAAATCAAGAATTGCCTCTTCCCTTGAGGGTTCCTGCACCAGCTGCTCCAAAAAGCACTCATTTAAGGTACAGAACTTTTACCTCCACATCTCATCCTGAGGTGACCTGTTCCCAATCAATATGGGGATAAGTGAAATGCCCTACTATTATTGAGTTTATTTTGATAGGCTTTCTAACCTCTCTTGGCATTTCACAGTCACTATTACTGTCTTGATCAGGTGGTAGATAATATATGGAATTATTATCCATAGAAATTCTATGGAACATTTTGATTCATGCAAGATTTTTACTTCCATTCGATTCTACATTTTCTTTCACATGTAGTACCACTCCCTCATTCACACAACCCGTTCTGCCTTCTGATATATTTTGTATCCTGGAATGATTGTGTTCCACTGATTATCCTCAATCCACCAGGTTGCTGTGATGCCTATTATATCAATATCCTGCTCTAATACAAGGCACTGTAGTACACCCATATTATTTAGACTTCCAGAATTTGTATAAAAGCACTTTAATAACTTGTCACTAATTGTCTGCCTTTTCCTGATGTGTTATATTTTGATTCATGTGATTGTTTTTCCATCTGATCAGGCCAATACTTTATCCTCTTTCATCCTCTCCTCCTGACTAAAACCTAGGAAATCTCTACCAAACTCTCCTCTATGAGATATCTGTTCAATCCACATGCTCCTGCGCACCAATCGGCTTTCCCTATTTCTTAATTTAAAAACTGCTCTATGATCTTTTTAAATCTAAGTGCCAACAGTCTGGTTCAACTCTGGTTTAGGCGGAGTCTATCCTTCCTGTACTGGCTCTCCTACCTCAAAAGATCCTCAATTCCTAATAAATCTAAACCCCCTCCTCCCTACACCATTGTCTCACCCACACATTGAGACTGAATTTCTGCTCACCTACCTGGCCCTGCACATGGAAGCATTTCTGAGAATGCCACCATAGAAGTCCTGGATTTCAGTCTTTCCTAGCACCGTTGTGGGGTATTTCTTGATGCATGTGCAGATGACGAGGTAGCAGCGCAACGGCTTTGTTTGAATTCAGTTAGCCACTAACTCTTAGTGCATTAGTTACAGTTTACTTCCACAGCAAAACTCCGCAACATTTCTGGGTCCAACTTGAGTATTTCTGTATCCCTACTGTCCTATTATTTGTAGTGAGTAATAAAACTATTTTACATATATTTAATATGCATTTAAGAGTGCACAGATGCCCCCCCATCTCCATTTTTTATTTTTGATAAGGGGTGCAAGAATGTATTTTTAGAACCAAAGGAGTGTAGGCTGCAGTGAAATTTAGGAACCACTGGTCTAGATGGTGCTCGGGTGTAAAGTGAGAGCAAAGGACTGGACTTGATGACCTCGAGGTCCCTTCCATTTCTAGCATTCTATGATACTCTACACCAGAATCTATTAGCCGTAAAAGGAAACAAGTCTGCTACTCTACGCTTCCTCCATTACCAAATACTGAGCTACTCAGCTTTCCTGAGCAGTTGAAGCACAAAAAATTATTCTTGACATTTTCCCAGCTACTACCCTCAACATTCTGAAGAGACATCTACTCTCACTTTACTGTTCTCTGCCAGAACGACAAGTAGCAGAGGCAGAGGCTTTCTGCAGTCCCAGGCAGATCACCATGCTAGTCTATGCTGTTTGCATTTGGAAGGGATGTTTTGCCACCCTAAGGTCAGGAAGTTTTCCACACCATTTCAAAGATGTGACTGCTAGAATTCTGATGTTTTCAAACCCATATTTCCCAGGAAAAGTATTTCATCCCAAGATAACCGAGTGTCTGAGTTAGCACAAAACAATGCTTCTGTATCTGTAGGCAACCACCCTCAACCTACCAGCAATTTTATTTACAGTTTTTTGGAGATCACTGGTCAAGCTATTTTTAAAGGGGTAAAACAACAGACGACGCTCTGAACAAAATACAGTTTTCTGAAGTCAGTACCTTCCAAACTGACACAAAAACAAAGCAGTTAAATCAATGTTTGGCACAAAAAGTCCAAATACTGAATTTTCATGACCTGACTTGTGTAAGTACACAGTTACAGCAAAGAACATGGTGTGGGAGTTATAAACATGAATACTCAAACAAAAGTTAGTTTGGTTCAAAAAGCAGTACTTAATTTTGTCCAATTAACTTCGATAATAAAGAAGGAATTGATGCACATCTGCCAGGACTCATAAGAGCCTTTAGCTTTAGCTTAAAATACCTGGATATAACCAGCAGTATTGTACAAGCTGGAGTCACAAACTGGAATATAGCTCTTTAAATTGTCAAGGGAAGAGGGGCCATGTCTCCTCATACTTGATTATGTGATCCCATAAGCCTAACTGTCTGCAACTCTGCTCTGAAAAAGACAATGGTATCAGATTTGCAACCCTCCTCATAACTCTAAGAAAACTTTTTGGCATGTTCCATCCTTTCCATCTCCCTAGTAACAGTATTACATTAAAGTACCAAATGAAATGTCAGCATGTACTGATTTCTCGTAACTTAGGTAGTCAGCAACAGAAGCCTCATGTCATGGCACTGCTTCTTTCACACCAAACACCTGGCTTAACACCATACACTGTTCCCTCCAATCTTCTTAGGACTAGTTGATACTGGAGAAGTAAGTCTATTTCAGGTAGGTAATTCTAGTTATGGCAACTGCGTAGCTAGAATCAACGTATCAGAAGTCAACTTACCTGAATGTCCTAAGAAAGGTCGAAGGGAGCATATCACAATAGTGTGGAGTACAGGGGCTGAGTGCCAACACCAGAGAGATCGATTCTGCATAACATAATTGAACTATAGAAAATCGACCCTGACCAGGTTGATCTTAATGAAAGTATAGACATGCCCGTAGAGTCATCTCTTGGAGAAGTGCCTCTCTCCACCAATCCATGATATGCAAAATGGATAAGATCTTTAGATATGGTGAGAGTCTGGCTTTCTACCTTTAACTTCAGCAACTTGGACACACCCATTTTTTCTATCTTCTGCAAGGAGGTACTGACAGACACTTTCAAACCAAACTGAGCACCTATGCTCAAGCTGCAAGAAGCAATACCACACCATCATTCACAGCCTACACACAATTCCCAGCATAAGAAAACACAAACAATAGCCTCTGAATCTTTAAAGCAGTGAAATAAAGGAGATGGACAGTGCTGAGGAATCCCAAGTTATGATCACACCACATTTGAGAGAGAGAAAAAATTAGGCTTCAGTTTACAGAAACAAGCAGCAAGCTAAGGATCTAAATCCCTTTCGTGAATGTCGGAGAGATAAATACATAGAGAAACACTAGAGAAATGCCATAACATGCTGAAATACTAAAGCTTTAAGTTAAAAAGCTAACCCAACATGACACAAATTATCATCCTTGACATGGCCTATTTTAGAGGTTCTCCCTGATCTAGCTGGGCTGAGAATAATCTGCAGGAGGCCCATGGTTTATAATGCAAAATTACCCAAAAAAATAAGGGGATCAGGTGAAATTCATCCCACTGAGATGCCACAGCTACCTCAAGTCTCAATCTGGAAGTGTGCTCCCAACCCCAAATCCACCCCACACAGGAAATAGAGCATCACTCCTGAGGCATGTGCTCTAGAACACTGTGATGTTTAGAAGAGCAATCAGTGGACCACAACTCTTGGCCACAAACTCTAGAATCATCTCCCTTTTCCACCCCAAACAGCCCCTCACAATAGCACCACAGACAATAGAGAACTGGAATGCAAGTGGAGAACTATGCTAACACTCTTCCCCATCCACTCCCAACATTCCCTCATCTACAACCATTAGCTGTGCCTCACAATCCCAGCACATCCACCATGTCTTGATCTGATTCAAGAAGGCAGGGGCCCCATTCCCTCTTCTGAACAAAACCTGCACCTCCAACACACAAGGAAAAATTATATCTTGTTGAAAAAAGACTCAAAGAGACAAAAAGGTGACGTGTCTGTCTTAAGAGATAGTGTTGATAAACCTCAGAGAGGTAGCCATGTTAGTCTGTAGCTTTCAGAACAAGAAGTCCTATGGCACCTTACAGACTAACATATTTTTGAGTATAAGCTTTCATGGGCAAAGACCTGTGCATCTCATGAAGCGGGTCTTTGCCCACGAAAGGTTATGCTCCAAAATATCTGTTAATCTACAAGGTGCTACAGGACTTCTTATTGTTGATAAACCTGACTCTCCCCTCACCTAAGAGGTATCTTCCATGTGATGAACTTGGACACTTAATGAAAAGCCTGGCAGGTCTTGAAAGGTGAGGAGAAGAGAAGGGATGCCAGGCCTTGGCTCCCTCAGGGAAGAGGTGGGAGAATGGTCATCTGACTGAGGGGAAGCTTGGGCTCCACTCATGGGAGGGGAGCCCAGCTCAGTCAGGTTCTGCACACAAAGCAGGGAGTGCCAGCTTAGATTTCCCTGATGCAACGGGGACAGGAGAACAATGACATCTGAGGGAGTGGTATAAGCAGGGAGGGCCAGCATTCCCTGTAAACTGAGCACCTGGGTGGACATCTAGAAGAGATTCAAATGCCCCCCAGCTGATCAGCAGAGTGCCCAGTCAGAGCCATGTGTTTCTAGTGATGGTGAACATCTGCACATGCCTTGGTGAATGTAAAGTTTATTCTGCACATGGATGGGAAAATTAGAGACAACACTGGCCAGGGCTCCACACAGACAGCAACAAAAACCTAAGCAACTGTCTCCCAACTGAGTCCAGATCCCCCTTTGCTTCCCCACTGCACCAAGGAAGATGGGAGAACACAGGCCCAATACAGGAACAGCTAGGGTGGGACATGCCAGTAATCCTCTACAGAAGCACTTTCAATGTAGGATCCGTGTACCCCCTGAGGTATGCAAACGTCTTCTGGGAATACACCAGCTCATCTAAATCTGCCTATTTTATACAAGAGGCTATATAAAAACACACTAGCAAAATCGGTGCAAACTCAAATCCACTCAATCACTCGTTTATATCGTGCTATACTATTCTATGCGCTGAACTACAGGCCCAACGCTCATATTCCAGTGGATTTCTATGGTCGGAATGAGAGAGTAAGCGGGGTTCCCGCAGTAACACGCTGTGACGCTAAAACGGACCTAAGGACTAGCTGGCTTCCTAAGCGAGGTGCAGCCTGGGGTGTGTCTGAGCGACACGGCTCCTGCAAGCGAGCCCTCCGCTCGGAGGGTGGAAAGGGTGCGAGCTACAGCTCCACGGGAGGCACAGGAGCGCCTGCCTGCCCGCCCCGTGGGAGAGAAGGAAGCCTGGAGGCCACGCACCTCGCCCGGCACACAGCACTGGGACCGTCCTCGCCAGGGAAGCCCGAGGGCTGCGGCCAGCGCGCACAGGGCGCTGCAAGTCCCGCAGCAGCCAGGGACCGCAGGCGGGTTGTCGGCCCGGCGGCAGAGTAGGGCGGGGGGCACCAGGCCCCCAACGCAGGGCCGTGCTCCGCCGCAGGAGGGAAGGCCGCCCCGGGGCGGGGCTGGGAGAGCCGGTGACCCCCGCGGGCAGAAGCCGGAGCCGAGGCGGAGGCAGGGACTTGCCCGGCCCCAGCCAGTAGCAGCCCGGGGCTGGGCTGAGCGGCGGCGGAGGACGAGACGAGGGCCCGAGCCAGGCCCGCAGCTCCCCGGCCCCGCGAGGCTCCCGCTCCGCCGCCGCTGGCGGCCCGGCCGGGCCCTGCCCCGCCGGCAGTCTCTTACCGTGCGCCGGGGCATGGCGCGCTGCGCCCCGAGGCGCGGCCTCCGGCCTGGGGGCGACGGTCGGGGCCGCTCGGCTCCGCTCCGCTACCGCCGCCACCGCCTCTTCACAACCACAACAACATGGCGGCCGCGGGGCGCGCGCGGCCAGCGAGGGGGCGGGGCCGGGCCGGGCCGGCAGCGGGGCGGGCGCGCGCCCGCGGGAAGAGGGAAGGGCGGGGCCGGCGGCGGCTCCTCCCCCGGAGCGGCCCCGAGCTGGCCACGCCCACGCCCGGGGCGGAGCTTTGCAGGGCTCGCCCCGAGGCGGAGCGGGCGGCGCTTTCTGCCCAGCCCGAGCGCCTGCGGGGGGGGGTCCAGCCTCGTCCGCGGGACACCCCACCCCAGGGGTCCGCAGCCCCTGCCCCTGCCCCATTTGTGACGCGCCGGCCGCAGCGGTGCGAGGCAAACCGGGGTGTCCGCCATGCCCGCAGGTGCAGCCTCCGCCGCCAGCCCCGCGCGCGAACCCGCCCGAGGCCCCTTTGCCGTGGCGCCTCCGGAGCCTCTGGCTGAGAGCGGCCAGCTGTGCGCTGCAGCCGCTATCCCGCATGCTGCTATCGGCGCCTCTTCCCGGTCCCGCCTGCTCTCGTCCACTGGAGCTGGGGGGTGGGAGTCTGACCTGTGTGCTCCCCCAGGAGCTGGAAACCCTTCCTGAGAGGGGCTCCAGGTTTCACCAGTTTCCCCAGCAGATTGCATAAAATCCTTGCTGCTGAAGAGCCCGCAAGACATGGCCGCGACTAGAAACGTAGTTACCCCGCGATGACCTCTCCAGCTTGCACAGGCTCAGCGGTTGTGGACTCACGTGTGGCTGAGGAGTCCAAGCTTTGATCGGCATGGGCGTTCACAGTGGGGACAAGGGAACTGTCCTGGCTCTGTTGGTGCGGCTGCAGCTGTTGCTTTCTTCCTCTCATGGGCATCAATGAGGCATACGCCTCGCTGCTCTTCAAAGTTGTCACATGCGTGTCGTAGGAGAGCACACCAGCCTGTTCCGTCTTTTGCATGCTGCTCTAGCTAATCTGGTTTTAAACCAACATGAGCAATGTTGGCCTTCACACAGTCTTTATACCTCTTGTGAGGCCTACCTTGATTCCTTTTGCCCTGGGAGAATTCACCATAGAGAAGTTGCTCAGGGATTCTTTACTCCTCCATTCGTATGATGTGCCCTGTCCAGCAAAGCTGGGCATTCAGAATCATGGTAGAGAACTTGAAAGTGGAAGGCAGCCTGGGTGAAAGTGATCATGAAATCATAGCGTTCACAATTCTAAGGAAGGGCAGAAGGGGAAACAGCAAAATAGAGATAATGGATTTCAGGAGGGCAGATTTTGGTAAACTCAGAGAGCTGGTGAGTAAGGTCCTATGGGAAGCAAAACTGAGGGGAAAAACAGCTGCAGAGAGTTGGCAGTTTTTCAAAGGGACATTATTAAGGGCCCAAAAGCAAGCTACCCCCCTACATAGGAAAGATAGAAAATATGGCAAAAGACTGCCGTGGCTTAAACAGGAGATCTTGAGTGATCTCAAAATAAAAAAGGGATCATATAAAAATGGAAACGAGGACAAATTACAAAGGATGAATATAGGCAAACAACACAAGAATGCAGGAGCAAGATTAAAGGTCTCGAGAATGTGACCTATGAAGAAAGGCTGAAAGAATTGGGCTTGTTTAGTTTGGAAAAGAGAAGATTGAAGGGCAACATGATAATGGTTTTCAGGTGTCTAAAAGAGTGTCATAAGGCGGAGGGAGAAAACTTGTTCTTTTTGGACTTTGAGGATAGAATAAGAGACAATGGACATAAACTGCAGCAAGGGAGGTTTAGGTTGGACATTAGGAAAAAGTTCTAACTGTCAGGGTGATCAAACAGTGGAATACACTGCCAAGGGAGGTTGTGGAATCTCCATCGCTGGAGATATTTAAGAACAGGTTAGATAGATGTCTGTCAGGGATGGTTCAGACAGTACTTGATCCTGCCATTGGGGCAGGGGACTGGACTCGATGGCTTCTCAAGGTCCCTTCCAGTTCTAGTATTCTATGATCTCCACCCCGAAGTATACTTTTACATAAAAAGAACAATGGAATTCCCAGCACAGGGAAAGGTTATAAAGAGGGCTCTGGGGTTCCTCCATCTTTGTCTTCAGCCTGTCTTGAAAATTGCCTGACATCCCCTGAGGAGAAATAGACATGCTTTACAATTTACTGGAAAGCCAGGTCAGAATAGGATAATTTCTCACTTGAAGCTTTCACCTCATATAAAGGCAGCTGTGCAGGGTAAGAACTCGCAAGTAACTAGATACTTAGTGGGACAGAACTAGCTGTGCATTTGCTTTTGTTTAATTTGGTAACTCACTTTGATCAGGCTGTTTTCTTATAGTCACTTAAATCCTACTGGTTTGGTCTGAAGAAGTGGGTCTGTCCCACGAAAGCTCACCTAATAAATTATTTTGCTAGGCTTTAAAGTGCTACTTGACTGCTTTTTGTTTTAAATCCTACTGTTTGCTTAATAAAATTTTTTGTTTATAATCAAGCCCACTGTAAATTGTTATTACTCGGGTAAATATTTTGTACAGAGAGATGGATTTATTTGGGGTTTTGGTCCCTTTTTGGGGTTGATTTCTCAGGTGCTGAGCCCTAGAACCGCACCTTCCCAGACCTGTGCTTAATCAGTATCTGCATTGCTCTGCAGAGGGAGGTAACCCCAACTCTGTACCTTGACTGAGGAGACCAGAGGATCCGGCTCAGCAAGACAGGGAGATGGGGAGTCCCAGAGAGCAAGAAGGTGGGTGTGAGCGGCCTAATTATCATGCAGGGAAACATCCCAAGGAGTTTTCTGTGACTGCGACCCATCACAAGTAGATTCCCCCAAGAAGCTCAGACTAGAGCTACACTACAGCCTATGGAGGCACAATTTATGTCTCATAGGAGTATAATTAAACCACCCCTCTAAGCAACATATGTTACACTGACATAAGCTCTTGTGTGCACAATGCTCTGTTAGCTTCTCTCCTAACAGCATAGAGCATCTGCAGTCAGACCCACTAAAGGGGGCAACAGCTCAGTGGTTCAAAAGGGCCCAGGTCTCCCAGCTGCTGCTACTGCAAGTAAAGATTCTTTTCTACCTTCAAGAGATTTCAACTGTTTAAAGTCAGCCCTGGTTTTCCATTGAAACTCTTGAGAAAGGTTAAATGATTGAGCCTTGCATTGCATTACTGAATAAACAGGGTGGGGTGACAACTTCCTCCTACCTGAATGGGCCAACAGCAAGACACATTATTGCCTGGTGACTAATCTTTACTCACAGCCCCTGTAGCCTACTTGTAATATATATATACAGTATCCCTTAAGTAGTACCTACACATATATCATGATTATAAATCTTGACAAATTATGAACTTTTTGTAGACACCTTACATGTTACTCTTAATAGATAGTTGTCCTGTAAGACATGTGTTTGGTGAATTAACATGAGTTAAGTGCAATTCAAAATCCTGCTCCCCCCAACCCCTCACTCAGCTCCAGCTCAAACCCCGCCCCCATGTCTACTGCATCTCTAACCCACGCAAGCCTTTACACCCCTGCCAGCCTCCCACAGCCCCAACCTACTGCCAGGCTTAACCCTCGTCAGCTGCCACCCCAACCTCAGGACTTATCTTTCAAAAGGAGCTCCATGTGCTCGCTGCTTCCCCAGCTGCGGAACATGCATTCCGCCAGGGAAGAAGCCACCCCCTGACTTATGCATGGGTACATGGGAATGTAACCCTCACGTAACTTGAGGGACTACTGTAGTGACTTTCTCAGGTCTGAGATGAGTTGTTTGCAAAGGACAGAAGCCCTTACCTAAATGCTACTGTGTCACAATGAGTCCTTTAATGTAACCGAGAAGTTGAAGCTGAAGAAATTCAGACAGAAAATAAGCTGTAACATTTTAACATTGTTCCAATGGTTAATCTACTATCAGTGATGAATTCTTGATCTACCCTCACCCCAATCATGTAGTAATTTTTTTGTGGTCAGAATGGGATCACAGCCCAATGACCAGATTGCAAGGATCCTTTCTGGCTTTGGACTCTATGAATGCAGATGCAAGACATACAGATAATGATTTTCTAGGTTTGCACCTTTCTCAGGGATAGTAAACATCTGAACAGAGGTTAATGGATATTTATCTTCCAATAGCCAAATACTGTCCAGAGCAGGGGTGTTCAAAGTGGTGGGTGGGCCCCCACGGGAGAAGGTTCTGAAATTTCCCAGACAATGGGAGTGGAGGGTGGGGGGTGCCTGCCCACGCATGATATTGTGGTGGCACCTGTGCCTCCCTGGGCACTGGACCAGGTAGGCACCCTGATCCCCTGTCTACTCCTGCACCCCCCACCCCACTCATGCACACTACTTCCTGTCCAGATGCAAACACCCACCTCCATCCCATTCCTGCACCTTCCCTCCCATCCAGACCTTGCACCCCAGCCAGCTTCTGTACCCTCCCTCCCAGTCTCTGCAGCCCCAGACCACAGCTCACAACCTGCACACCCAGGCTGCAGCCTTGCTCCTGCTCAGACCTTGCACATCTATATTTACTAATGTGACATCATGGCATCGTATCCCAGCAATGCACCTCTGCCGGGTTAGCCAGACTGGATTGTCTGTGTCAAAAAAATAAATGGACACAAATCAGACATCAAGAAAGATAACCTACACAAACAAGTAGGGGAACACTTACACATTCCTGGATACATAGTTACAGACATGCAAGTTGCCATTCTTAGGCCAAAAAATCCTTCAGAAACAGATTGCAATGTCAAACTGCTGAGCTGGAATTCATATGCAAATTTAACGCCATCAGAATGGGGCTGAACAGAGACTGGGAATGGCTCTCATTAGTATGAGTAATTTCCCCTTCAGGTACTCTCGTCTTCTCATTACTGTTGGAGGTGAGCCATATCCACCCTGATTTATTTAGCACTGATGTTACAGTGTATCCTTGCCTTTCTTTAACTTCAAACATCCAAGGAAGCGGGTTATATCTCACAAAAGCTTGTGCCCTAATCAACTTTAGTCTTTAAGGTGTCACCAGACTCCTAATTTTATGTTTGTGTGCATGGTGGTTGCCAAATAAAACTAATTATTAATAATTCATGGTTTTTAAATTAGCAATATAACAGACACTACAAAAGTGCTGCTAAGATTGCAGCTTTCCAAACAATCCATCATGTTATTTGAAGGGCTGAACATCCAGGATATGCACACCAAGGAAAACAACTCTCAGAGCTGTAGTGAAGGGACCTAACATTCTTAACTTGCTTAAGGGTACAAAGCAGATAGCATATTTCTTAAATCTTGTAGTATTGCCTAGTGATCTGGAGTTAGGAACTGGGAGTCAGGCCCTTTCAGTTCTAGTCTCAACCCTGCCACCGGTCGGCCAAGTGAATTTGGTCATGTCACTTAACTCCTCTGTGTCTGTCTTTTGCCTCATTTAACTGAGCAAGGCACCTGAGATCTGCTGGAATTACTTGTTTACCACCCCAATGTTCTATCTGTATCAGATCAGGGACATTACTGAGCAACATGGCCAAAGACCCTAGACACAGTAGCCTTTCCAATCCATAGATGACAACATGGTGATTGAGCCCTACGCCCCTCAATGTGACAGTGTGCCACACACTCTTACTCCTACCCCTCCATGCCAGGGGAGAATAGAGAGAACCACACCACCACCACCTTGGAACAGCTAACACATTAAGCAACATGCAGCATGTGCTACGTTTTGTACTATGAAAGAGACGCTGTCACTTAATATGCCACCCCGTATGTTTGTTTCCATTGTTTCTGTAAGTGTAAACACCAAAAGAGACCAGCACTGACAGCGAAGACAAAAAGAATCCAGAGTTTATATAGCAGTGAGGGACAGGAAAAAGCATTGCCTGTCACTAATAAGACCATTAATGAAGTAATTTAAATAGGATGTGTCCCATTCCTGCAAATATCAAAAGTGAAGAAATTGCCCTTGTGATCTATAAGATAGTTAGGGTCTCTGCTCAGGCCAAAGTTAAATGTGTCAAATGTGTAACTGAAGTCTAATTCAGATGTCTCCCTCTGTAATCTTGTGGTAAAATCCTTTTGTAGAAGAATGGCTTCTTGCAAATCGTTTACTGAATGTCCATAGAGATTCAAATGTTTCCCTATAGGTTGGTGTACTGCAGTTCCTTCTGTCATATTTATGTTCCTGCATCCCTGTTGTGACAGCGTTCCACTGTCATTCTAACATAGGACCCAGGGCAGTAAGTTTGCAGAAATTCTGAGGGTGAACAGCATGCCCAGAGCCCACACCCCTCTCTCAGCCAAATCCCCTGCACCTGCCTGTCTATACTCGAGGAATAAGTCGATTTCTGACACACAATTCCAGCTATACTATTTGCATACCTAGAATCGACATAGCCGAATTGACTCATTTCCCTAGTAAAGGCCTCACATCCATACTCCCCTGTCAGCCTCCCTCACACCACACCACAGAGAGAACAGGGGTCCACTACCGACCCCAGAGAAATCAGTTATGCTGTGTCTTCACCAGACACACAAAACCGAACTCCCGAAGACCAGCCCTCAGGCTGTCCCTCTTCCCAGGAGCACGGCCAGTCCCGACGGCTCTGGGAGGGGTTTTGGTGAGGAAGCCCTGCAGGCTCCAGGCGGGAGCGAGGGCGCTGAGGGCAAGTCCTGGAGTGGGGCAGGGGGCTGCGAGCTGCGGTGCGAGAGCAGTGAGGGGTCAGCAAGTGGAAAAACGCGCTCCCTGCACGGGGGTTACAGGCCTCTGAGGGAGCGGGGCTGTGCCCGCAGCGCCTTATGCGCCAGCGCAGCCGTGAGTCTAGGCGGCGCCGCAGGACTCCCCTTGTTCGTGGGGGTGGACGCGAGCCCGAGCCCGAGCCCGAGCCCGCCGAGCATCCGCCTTCGCGCCCTCAGCGGCGAGGTGAGGGGAAGCGGCGCTGGGCGGGATTGCGGCCCAGGCTGCGGTACCAGCCCGACCTACACCGGGGGCGGGGCCGGAGCCGGAAGGCGGCCGGAGCGCGGCGGACCGAGGGACAGACGTTTTCCGGGGCTGGAGCGGCCTGTGGCGGAAGCGCTCTTTGACCCCGGAAGTGCCTGCCGGGAGGCGGGACTGAGCTGTCAGCCGGACGCGTCAGTAACGGGCTGCGGGAGTCGGGTCAGCGCGCGGCTGGGGCAGGTGGGTGGTTTGGGGGGCGGTGCTGGCGGCGGGGTGAGTGTGACTGGGGCAGGTGGGTGGTTTGGGGGGCGGTGCTGGCGGGGGGGGTGAGTGTGACTGAGGCAGGTGGGTGGTTTGGGGGGCGGTGCTGGCGGGGGGGTGAGTGTGACTGGGGCAGGTGGGTGGTTTGGGGGGCGGTGCTGGCGGGGGGGTGAGTGTGACTGGGGCAGGTGGGTGGTTTGGGGGCGGTGGTGTGGGGGGGTGAGTGTGACTGGGGCAGGTGGGTGGTTTGGGGGGCGGTGCTGGGGGGCAGGTGGGCGTGACTGGGGCAGGTGGGTGGTTTGGGGGCGGTGGTGTGGGGGAGGTGAGCGTGACTGGGGCAGTTGGGTGGTTTGGGGGCGGTGGTGTGGGGGAGGTGAGCGTGACTGGGGCAGTTGGGTGGTTTGGGTCAGTGCTGGGGGGCAGGTGGGTGTGACTGGGGCAGGTGGGTGGTTTGGGGGGCGGTGCTGGGGGGCAGGTGGGTGTGACTGGGGCAGGTGGGTGGTTTGGGGGGCGGTGCTGGGGGGCAGGTGGGTGTGACTGGGGCAGGTGGGTGGTTTGGGGGCGGTGGTGTGGGGGAGGTGAGCGTGACTGGGGCAGGTGGGTGGTTTGGGGGCGGTGGTGTGGGGGAGGTGAGCGTGACTGGGGCAGTTGCGTGGTTTGGGGGCGGTGGTGTGGGGGAGGTGAGCGTGACTGGGGCAGTTGCGTGGTTTGGGGGTGGTGGTGTGGGGGAGGTGAGCGTGACTGGGGCAGTTGGGTGGTTTGGGGGCGGTGGTGTGGGGGAGGTGAGCGTGACTGGGGCAGTTGGGTGGTTTGGGTCAGTGCTGGGGGGCAGGTGGGTGTGACTGGGGCAGGTGGGTGGTTTGGGGGGCGGTGCTGGGGGGCAGGTGGGTGTGACTGGGGCAGGTGGGTGGTTTGGGGGGCGGTGCTGGGGGGCAGGTGGGTGTGACTGGGGCAGGTGGGTGGTTTGGGGGCGGTGGTGTGGGGGAGGTGAGCGTGACTGGGGCAGGTGGGTGGTTTGGGGGCGGTGGTGTGGGGGAGGTGAGCGTGACTGGGGCAGGTGGGTGGTATGGGGGCGGTGGTGTGGGGGAGGTGAGCGTGACTGGGGCAGTTGCGTGGTTTGGGGGCGGTGGTGTGGGGGAGGTGAGCGTGACTGGGGCAGTTGCGTGGTTTGGGGGCGGTGGTGTGGGGGAGGTGAGCGTGACTGGGGCAGTTGGGTGGTTTGGGGGTGGTGGTGTGGGGGAGGTGAGCGTGACTGGGGCAGTTGGGTGGTTTGGGGGCGGTGGTGTGGGGGAGGTGAGCGTGACTGGGGCAGTTGGGTGGTTTGGGTCAGTGCTGGGGGGGGTGGGCGTGACTGGGGCAGTTGGGTGGTTTGGGGGCAGTGGTGTGGGGGAGGTGAGCGTGACTGGGGCAGTTGGGTGGTTTGGGGGGCGGTGCTGTGGGGGGAGGAGGGCGTGACTGGGGGTAGTGGGGCAGTTGAGGGACAGCTGGGAAGTGAGAGGAATGGACATGTCTGGGATCCGTGGTGCATTTGAAGGAGTTGAGGGCAGTGCCCGTATGTGGAGTGGCCGACGGCTGGTGTTATGGGGGTGTTTCTTTAACAAAGTACGTGACCTGTGTTACATCACTGCAGATTTGCAGCCATTTTAACAAGGCACTGGAGTCATAGCACTAAGTCCTTCATTTTAATCAGCATTCTTGTGTTATTTGATGCACTATGTCATGGCCCATGTGACCAATTGTCCCCTCATTGTCTCCTTTCCTTTACCAGAGGGTATATCCCCTGGATCCCTCAGGAGATATGGGACAAATGGCTTCTTAGTGTGACAGGAATAAGCATCTCACTGGAGAGCAATTGTCTCCCCTTGGTAGAGTTGCCCCACTTTTACCCTAGTCCCAGAGGGAGTTGTACATTGGGAATTGTCTTCCAGGCTTAGACCAAAGCCCATAGGAAAGTGCCTGCTAGTAGTCTTGTATGATGCTTATGGACACTCCATGGTTCAAGATTATTTAGCCCTTTATTTCCAATTGTAGATGAACAATCTATTGGTTGGCAGCCTACTTTTCATAGGTACAGTGCATCCTTAACTCCTGTTGACTTGAGCTGGAGTTCTTGATGCTCAACACCTCGGAAAATCAGGTGCTGGTGTATTTTAAAGGTGCGTGTATGTTTGATTTTTAAGAACAGTTTTTAGAAATCTTTCTCCAAAACTGATTTTGTGTCAAAGATGGAAAAATGTTCTCTGTTTCACAAGAAAACCTATATTCTTATGGGTTTTCAGCCTTAGTGATTTTTCTCACAGGAGAGTGAAAACTCCTATGCAACTGTATTTTTAAAACTGGTGTAAAGGTTCTCCCCCCGCACCCAAGTACAGCAGTGTTAGTATATTGGGATTACATGATGAAATGTATTTGCTGTCATATGGATTTTGTAAGAACTCCATTGTCTTAAGGTCCATTTATCTACAATGTTAAACATTAACGGTAATGTTACGTGACATTTCAGACAAGTGGATGTTACGCAGAAAGGCTCATGCTATGTCTACGCTGCACCTGGGAGCAAGTCTCCCAACATGGGTACGCAGACTCACCCGAGCCAACTTCAAGCTTGCATGTTAAAAATAGCAATGTGGATTTTTCTGGCATACATGGAGCCCTGGACTCTCTAGCCCCTCTGACCCTCCAAGGCTTCTAAGCCTGAGCTAGAATGTCCAGTTTGCTATTTTAGTGTGCTGTCTTGAGCCTGCCAGTGGAAGTCTGTCTGCCTGAGCTGAAGGTTGCTGCCAGATATACCCACAGATTCTGTCATTTCCAGTTTGTTTAGATGCTGCATTTGGATCCGTGTGAGTGAACCCAAGCAGATTGTGGTTCTGCCTGGGGATAAGGGTCCACAAGTGCCCATCTAGCTTCAGGATCAGGGTCTTAAAAAGCTATATTCAAGCTGAAGTTTAACAGCATTTGAAATAAATTATCACACTTTTATACACCTGCAGAAATTAAATAACAAAAGCTTTGTTGAGCGTGTGGGTTCCAAGCTTTTGGAGACTTTTAAGTATATTTATAATGATATATATTTTCTCAAGAATTACCTCAGCCAGGTCTTTAATAGAACTAATTTTCTAATAACCGTGTCTAAGAGGATAGAGTGTCGAACAGACAGTGAACATAGGTGAAAGCAAAAACTTCTTTTCTAGCTTAATCTTATGTCCTTAAAATATATATATTCTGTATATACAATCATTTAATAAACTTGCTTTATAAGAACACAGAATCTTCTTTTGATAACATGTTAGTAGGATGTCTTATGACTGCCCTTAGACCTTCTGACACCTGGAAACAAACTATTGCTACAGGGCTCTACAAAGTGCTGGACAAGGAGATGTCTTAATAGGACTTTTCAGTAACAACGTGAGAATTCAAGCATTTACACAAAAGAAACTACACCAGACAAACATTGTTTTTGGTGCTACTGATGATATCTTTGTGACCACTTGGTAAACACTCTCAAAAAAAGATGTCAGTACTTGATAAGTCGAGGGAACTGTGCTTTTTCTGTGACCTTTGGAGCTAATCCTTGGATGACTTCTAAGGTCTGCTGTTTGGTGGTGTAAAGGTTTCCTTTGTACTGAGGAGGTTCCAGTCTCTCGGGTCTATAAATTGTCTTGTTAGGCTGTTAGTTAATTGTTTGTGTGAATAGCTTCTCATGTTGCTTTTATATTGGTGTTTATGAAAGACCGAAAGATTCTAGCACAATGCCAGTATTACCACTGGATGAACTGCAGCTGACAGAGGCAGATCCAAAGACGGGGAAACTGAGGACTTTACCAGCATTGGTGAGCTATATTGTTTTTTAAATTAAAACATTCAACAAATTAATTCTCTCATTTCAAGACATGATTTTAGCCAAACTGGTTCTAAGAGCAAAATATAGTGAAATCCAAACAGCTTCCCAATAGGAGGAATCTTTTTTCAAATGTTGCACTGAAACTGTTTGGAGCTTTTGTTCTATGGTGTATCCAAGCTTATTGTAAAGAGATTCTTTGTTCCTGGAATTGCTTGAAGGGTAGTGTTGATATTCCTGTAGTGGAGAGGAAACTTACTGTTATTTGAAACTCAGTTTGGCAGTTTAACTCTGAGGTGTAGCATCAATATTTGTTCCTCTGTGCCACTGCATTCTGTGCCCTCACCTTTGTGGATTTGCAACCACATACTGAAGTCAGATGTCAGTGCAATGCAAGCTTTGCTAAAGAACAAAAACTTGTTTGATTTCTTTATTTCATAGTCTAATAAGTTTCTCTGTTAGGTGCTTGAGTAGCAGCAGGCAAGATATGGCCTGTGGGCTGGATACAGCCCTACAAGCCATTTAATCTGGCCTGTGGCTGGCCTCTACAGGTGTGGAGGAGGGAGAGCTTCAAGTGTCCTCCCTACCTCTGAAAAATCTCTCAGCTGCCATTGGCTGGTGTCCATCCAATAGGAGCTGAGAGATTTTGCTGGAGGTGGGAGCAGCATGGGAATCTAGCCAATAGGAGCTGAGAGATTTTGCTGGGCATAGGAGCACGGCATCAGAATTTCTCAGATCCGATTGGCCAGTTTTTAGCTAATAGGAGCTGAGCTATAACTGTAGGATGGGGGCAGTGAGAGAAGTCCACCACCACCCTAGTGCAGAGATCCATATGGAACAGTCAATGGGCTGGGGCTGCTGGCAAACAGGGAAGCCTGCCTGAGAGTGCTGCTGGCCAGGAGTTGCTTAGATAAGTGCCTCCTGGCCAGAGGCTGCCTCTAGTATCCCAGCCCCTCATGCATCCCAACTCCCACACAGACCCTGCAACTCCTCCTATATTCCTTCCCTCAGGCCAGAATCTTCTCCTGCACACAACCTCCATCCCCTCATCAAAAATTATTGCCCAGCCCTGTGCTTGTTCATTAGTGTTGTAAGAGCAATATTTCAAAGAATGACTTTGAGCTGCTGATGTTTGAGTTGGAGGAACAGGAGGGTTGTTTTTCAGTTATTTATCTAAATGGGACACAAGAAACAACATGTACTGAACCAAGCAGGATTCTAAAAATATTATTGAAAAATAAGGACAATGCAGAAGCACTGATCTGCAGTATTTTCAATGAGGGGGGAGAACATCTGGTGAACATAAGAAGATGCTTCTTGATTATCACACACCTGTTTTCTAAAAATGAGAGCTGTCCCTAGCTGCATAAATAGTCAAGAGGGATTCTTGTTGGTGATCCATTTTGTTAACACATTGTCTTTTTGCTTTCTGTAGCATCCAGAAATGAAAGCTGATCGGTCTTTTGTGCTCTATAGACCACCCCCTAAAGTCAGAGAAGCTGCTCTAGTGGAGGAGTTCTTGGAACGAGCAAAGTTCATTGCAGATGATCTAAACTGGCTTCTGTCTTTGCCTCATGACAAATTTTGGTGCCAGGTAGCGTTACTCTGAATAGTCAATAAACAAAAACCTGTAACTTATATGAATACTTGGTAAAATAAGTATATTTAAAGTGTCTGATAAAGACTCAAATTTGCCTCTTGCTGTTAGTTGCCAAACATCTTAACACTGGATCATGTAACATTAGGATTATAATATTTCCCTAAACAGTTTTGTTAATGAATTTTAAAACTGCTAGTTTGGAATCAGTGGACTATGGACTACTCTGAACACTTTTGATGTCTTTAGCTCACTGTTGCATGTAACTACCACTGGCTTAATATGTGTCGTCTGATGTGATGTGCCACTGTGCATGCTTCACCTTTCCCTCTGCCCATTTGGCTTTGTTTTGTGTATTAGGTCATATTTGATGAGACACTGCAGAAATGCCTGGACTCGTACCTGGCCTATGCTCCTCGCAAGTATGATGCATCATTGGACCTCCCTCTGGAGGTGAATGACATGCAGAAATGCCTTCATCGGCGTGTCTTCCTAACTTTCCTCAGAATGTCCACTCACAAGGAGTCCAAAGTAAATATCTCTTCTCCTTACACTCTCCGCATGCTGTATGGCTCATGAAATTGATAGATGTTTTGGGAAACAGATTGTTTCAATCCAAAAGACAGAACTAGTTAAAATGTGTAAGGATTGCATTGATCTATTTCGGAAAGGAAAATGCTGCTCTTCATAATAGGTTAGTGATATATGACACTATAACTGGATAGTGTCAGATAACCTAAAGTAAGTTAGGGGCTGCATAAAAGGTGAGAGAGGCCATCAGAGTCTCTTGTTGTCATATGTTAATAACCTCTTTCATACTACCTGCTACCATGGCTGAGTCATGAAGTCATGTAGGCTGGACTGAGACTTGTCTCATTAATCTTTCTCCAGATTTCTGCCTCCCCGTATGGTTGAGGTGCAATTGCATTCATTTACAGTTTTGTTTGCATCTTGGTGAAGAGTGTGCTCTCAGTGAGTACAGTGCTTGTTAGCAGAAGTGGATGTTTTCACAAGGGCCATAAGGAGTTTCATTTTGTCCTTGGGTTTCAATAAATACTGAACTGAATCCTCCTTGGTTTATTTTAAGGCTATGCATTGTCATGATGGTTAATTTCGGTCTGTTTTGGGAGAAGATCTCAGTGTGGGTGTTGGAGGAGTGGGGAGAGAGGCAAAGAAGCGCTGTATCCTGTAGTTAGCAACATTTCAACAAAAGTACTCCACACTTCTGCAGAGCCTTTCACCTGAGCCAGAATACTGTACATGTATTAATCAACTAAGCCACCCAGCTCCAATGAGCTAGCCATGTATTTGGGTCAGTTGAAGTCAATAGTTTGCTGATTGCCACATAGGGAATTAGCGTGAGTGTTAAAAAGAGAACGCAGGAATCCTAATGCTCTATGACATCTATATTAAGTGGGAGAACCCTTGCAATGTGCCCGCTATTATTCACTTCAGAAGAATAATGTTTCCGTCAAAAGCAAATCTTTCCTTTCTTAGTCATTACTTCCACTCTTATTCTTTAAGTTGGATAGTTCTCCAGTTCAGAAGCAATGACAACTTTAGTTTGAACACCTTTGTCATTTAGAGTTTTAAAAGCACATCTAGCCTGTTGTTTTACTTCTCTGTGTTACATCTGCAAGGTGGAGTTTATGGGGTGTAGAGAACAGAGATATAAATCAGGAGCTCTGGGTTCTGTTCCTTCCTGTGCTATTGATTTGGTAATCTTAGGCTAGAAACTTAATTTCCTCAGTGTCTTGCCTGCAAATCTGTAAGATGAGGATTCTTGCCTACTTTATAGCAATGTTGGTCTAGGTGGGTTTGAAATGCTCAGACCTGCTTGGGTGACAAATGTTGTAGAATGTATTAGTATTATTAGTGTCAACATTGCAATCCTTGCAAAGTGCGGGTTACCGCACATCTGGATATTTTCTCCTCTTTGATCCTCTTCCCTCTGGGCAGATTTTTCAGATAAGAGGCAGTGCCCAGATTTTATAAGGAGAGCTGACCAGCTGATGGGGAGCTCAGCTTTTGGAAACTGACAAGCTGATGTTGCAGCTGAGGAAGAGCTGCAGCCATGTCATGATTGGTCCTGCAGGCCTAGCGAGGGGGAGAGACCCAAAAGATGCTTTGTCCTGGGCCTACACCAGTCACCCTGGCATCGTGCTAGGGGAGTGACACTGCTCCTTCCCTGCAGAGTGAATCCTAAGCCCACAGGAAACCCCTCCTGCATTCCCCTTGTCCAGTATACCACACCCGTCTGGCATCCCCCAGATACTTCCTAGCAGCACGCATGCACACACACGGTCCCCTAAACACCCCCTTCCCATCTTCCTTCTCACCCCTATGGTGTCTTCTTTTGGCGAACCTGAAATGTGATAACCCTTTGCAGCGCACAATATGGACTCCCTTCACAGTCCTTAGTTTATTTTATGGGTTGTTTTTTTTTTTTGTTTTAATACGTGTTTTCTTTTGTGTAGGAACACTTCATCACACCCTCTGTTTTTGGAGAAATTCTTTACAATAACTTCCTGTTTGACATCCCTAAGATTCTGGATCTGTGTGTGCTCTTTGGGAAAGGAAATGGCACCCTACTTCAGAAGATGACTGGTAAGTCAAAGCTGGGGCCAGCTGGTTGCTTGAGGCTTTCCAGTTGTTCTCTGAAAGGCAGGCATTGCAGGGGGTGGGGTTGCTGTTGAGTAAAACAACCTCCAGATTAACCCCTCCTTATAAAAGTTCTAATTTCTGATTCAGCTGTTTTTGACACCTGGTTCTCCAACAGTCACCGTTGCCATCGAATTAGGGTTTCTTGTTTATTTCAAAATCCAGATTGTGCTGTTCATGGGGAGTGGGGGGGCGCTGTGCCTCTCTCTCTTCATGTTGAGGGAGAGGGAGAATTCTGATGAGCTTGCACTGTGCTGCTCTCTGTACAGTGCAAGACAATGTTATTTTGGTCTCACGCTCCAGATGGTGTGTGCACCGGTGGACTGGGTAAATCCCTCACTTAAACCCTCCCACACAGTTCCCACTGCACTCTGGGTCTGCAGCTGTGTGTGTGCTGGAAAGGGGCTTGGTGTAGAAACCCAGTCTGGTAGGGCCAGCAGGACCCCAACACATCTGTGACACCCCAAAAAGTGGGGTCCAAACTGTGACAAGGTTTAACTTTCATGTTAATGGTCTGTCTGTCTGGGTGATGTCGGGAGGGGATTACATTCTAGTCTGTTGTTGGGGAGAACCAAGTTCCTTTCATAGTCCTCTCTCCCAGCACTTTTGGAGTGCCGCAGATCACCTGAGTTGCATTCTGTCTCTGTTTTTCCCCTTCCCTCCCTCCCAGAGCTGGAATGGGAATCAGCTGTTCACGGCTGTTCCAGTTCTGGGAGGGAGAGAGGAGCAGCTGAATCAGGCAATTCGTGGTACTCTGAAAGTGCTGGAAGGGAGGGAAGAGTAGGGAGGGAAGAGCCCCAGCATCCCAGTGCATGAGAAGTGGTGTGTGGGAGCAGAGCAGACAAGGGGTTGGCAGTTCATAGTGGAACCCCAGCGAGCTGTGGGCTACTGCAACCCACTAAGTTGGAGGGCTAATTATGTGGCCCACTCGCTATTCTTGGTTGCCCATTTCTGGTCTGAACACTGCAGTTATTGCTGTTCTTTCCTCAAGGGACCATCTGCCATCCGTAACTTCCCCCTGAACAGCACTGTCAGAGCATGCAGATTTGGGTGCAATAAGATCTAGAATCCTTCATCTGAAATTCAAACCAAGACTGTTCTGCAGTTTGAATAACTAACTTTTTCCCTTCCGTTGAAAGATGGTTATTATTGGCTTTCTAATCCAAGCCATGATAAAATGGGAACTATGATAAATTTTGTGATGCAGGCTGTTCAGACAAGATTTTTTTCTGCATTTCTAGACCTAAGTACTTTAACAGAGGACTTCCATTTTTGAAATCTGATCCTCCCTCTCTCCCCAGGTTTTGTTTTTGTGTTGTATTTTTTGACTTTTCAGGCTCTCTTGCCATAAGTTTGCCGCACAGCTCAAATGCAGGTGCCTTTTAGATGAGTTGTCAATTTTTTTTTTAAATCTAATTTTCAAAAATGTAGTCTAAATGGTACATGGTACATTGGTACATTACCATGATTGTGAGAGTCACAATAGTAATTGTGCACACAGATGTCCTGAGACATGTCTGTTTATGCATGCAGTCAGGGTATCTGTGGGTACAAATGCATAAAATCAGATTTTTCCTGTCCTCATTTTTCTCTGTGAAAAATGCTCAATTGTACAGGAACAAGCTCTGTATGGGTCAGTAGTTCTCCCTTGGGTAACTGCAAGTCTTATTTTAGAGACTGTGCTGTGCACAATACAGCAGGATCTTGCTTGGTGTGAGGCCGCTTGTTGGGTTAGATACATGAATTAATTTGGAATTCCTTTTTTCCCCCCTCTTGTTTCAGAAAACATCTTCACTCAGCAACCAAGTTACTTCAGTGACTTAAATGAAACGGTGCCCACAATCCTCCAGGTACAACCTGCTAATCTGTCTTGGGGTGGTTTTCTGAGCCCCCGGGGAGGCTGTGGCACAGCCTCGGGAGGCATAGTTGCAGGGTGACAACTGTTTGTGTTCCTTCATATTTGATCCCCTTAGTTCTGCCAACTTATGTTGGGTGGCTTTTCAACTTTTATGTACAATGGTCACTCACCTCTCATCCCCCTGAGGCTCCTACCTGCCTATGACATTCCTTGCTGTGAGTAGTGGGGACATTCTTTGCTAGATAATGCGTATCGGAAGTGCCCATTTTCCCTCCCCAGATCAAGAGCAGAAAACACGCTGGTGATAGCAGTCAGTAAGCTCATGGGAGACAGTGGAAACATCTCTGGAACCAAGCTAAATACATTGCTCCTATGCCGATATTAGGCAGGTCCAGCATTCTGAGCTTTTGGGAAGAATTTTCCTAGGCTGACTGGGCTATGCTTATATTTAATTTGAATATGAATCAAGCTGTCTTGGCATCGTTGCTACTGGAAAAACTGTGTTTTTATTCTCAAACAAATACTTTTTATAAAGTAATTTTGTCTAGACTGCTGGAGAGGTGTTTTGTTCTCTTTGGACCCCAGTGTCCAACTTCATTGTGCTTTGCGGGTGTTAAACTCAGCTATCCTGAGCGTTCTTTTGAGAGATGGCAGCATGTGTTGAAGTGCTCTGTGATGGTAGGTTATCTAGTCAAAATAGTTATGTTAAAGGCCTTGACAATTCTGCCCATTGTTTGTGGTATATGTCTTGAAGCAGTTACTGTGGGTTTATAGAGCTCTGCTTTGCATACTGAATATTAAATGTTTTGTCAGTTCACACTGTCATACAAAGAGCATCAGTTTATGTACATGCACGCATATATCAGTCCAAAAAAAAACGCTTGGTGGTTATAAGGAACAGCAGTATAAACCCAAGTATTCAACTTCAGAAATACCTGTACCCCCTGAGGTCATTTATCATCTGAAATGGGAAAGAGGATGGCAACTCTCTAAAGATGCAAATGTAATAAAGTTGTTTCCTAAGTTTTAGGCTGTAAGGGAAAGATCCAGGTAAATTTATCCTGCCTTCAGGTTAAGTAGTTCTCCACTGTGTGTAAGCAGCAGTGTTTTCTGTTCAGTTCAGCTGACTATCATGAAAGGACTACTGACAGGACAGAACACAGCCAGATGCATTTGCTGGTCTGATGTAATTATGCACTGCTCTTTGTGATCCAGGTATTCAGCAAGATTCTGCAGGAGTGTGGCTTGCAATGTGATGGGGCCTCAGCTAAGCCCCAGAAGCTGGAAGACAGAGTCAAAGTGACGCCTAGTTCCATGCCTCTCCAGGTGGAGTTATTGCTGTAACCTTTTCCTCTGTATACAGCTCTTCTTGCTAAACTAACCCTGCCTTGAATCAGACTGTTCCCAGATCCTGGGCTCTCCTTCAGCACATCTCCTAGTCTTTGTGTCAGTGCTTATTCTGGGTTGTCTTTCCGCCCCATAAATGCTTGTGTGTCCTTTATCTCATTTCCTTCCAACCACTGCTAAGCAATGTGAAAAGGGCATATTATGAAATTAAGCAATATCAAGGATCTAAATAGCTGCAGAATAGCTTTGTGATGATGATCTTGCATTTATAAAGCACCTCCCTTCAGAATTATTACTTGTACAGAAGTGGGGCTGGGAAGGGCCAATTGTGCGTGGTACTAAACAAGCACATTAAATGACACAGTCCGTGCCTCAGAGCGTTTATAGTCTAATGTATATCTCCATACACCTTAACTATACAAACCTTACACAGGATCAGTTTTTGCTCACGTGGCCCAGGTGACTGGAAGAGGGTTATGCCCTGGAATAGGGAGGGTGAGGAGCCCTGGAATGATCTGCACCATGACACCATGGTCTCCTTTGGGGATGAAGCCAGCCATGTCCTGCTGCCCCCTGAGTGTGAGCTGTTTGCTCCCCTCAGCCACTTCCTGCTCTGGATGGGTATGCATTGGGGTGGGGCCTACCATGGGATGCCCATGGAGAAGCATGGAGTGCAGCAAAAGAATTTGGAAACGTCTGATATAGAGAAATCACTTCCCCTGCCACTGGTAATGGATTATGTCCAGTCTTTAAGTGCCAACACTGATGCTGTGCAACCATTCAGGACAGATGGGGAAGAATGCGATATCTAGCTGCAATTACAGAGGGACTTGCGGAGGTAAATTGTCATTACAGAAAATGAGATTTGGTCATGAGCATGGGATTTGTAATGAACATAGCTAACCAGGCCCTTTGGTTAGGCCTTCTGAGATAGAAAAGGTGTAGCATAGACATGGCCCTAAATTTTTGTGGACTGTTTGATTTGTGCTGTGAAGTCAGACTTGCTGCTTCTGCTTGAAAGAGCAGCTTTTCCCTGTAGCCAGCACATTATCAGTAGCTCAGAGTAGGCTGTCAAGATGACTTGATGTGACTTTTTCTTCTCTTTGGCTAATGAATGGCTCTTCCTGTACTAGGCATTGAGGGATATTGTGCTGTACTTGTGTGACACTTGCACCACTCTTTGGGCCTTTCTCGATGCCTTTCCCCTGGCCTGTCAGACCTTCCAGAAGCATGACTTCTGTTACAGGTATGTGTCTAGTTCCCAACAGAGCTTGGCTTAGTGATGTATGTTTTGTCCTTTCCCTGTACGTTTATCATTACAGGTAAGCTGCTCAGTTGATTCCAATGGTAGAGTAGTCTCTGGGTGAATAAAACAGCCCACTAAGGGGATGCCCAGAATTCCCCAACCGAGGATTACCATTGCAATTTTCCAGGCAGTTGGGTCGCATATAGTTTCCATAAAACAGACTAGATTGTAGCTGCTTCCTCAGTGATATTGCAGTATGTCCTAGAAGGGCAACAGGTTTTAGCATGCCAGCTTGATTTGGGTGGAGGCCACACTGTGTGTGGGGTGTGTTGACCTTCTCTGCAGGCTGCCCCTTTAATAAGGTTGTGGGTAGTCACACACTTGGGCCACAAACCGCCTTGACTGTGGGCATTAATGATTATATAGACTTATTACCTTTGGTGAGGTGAGCAGCAGAGGTTTTAAGCTCTAGGAGGTTCAGGTTGCTGTGGGGTATCCCATTGCATGTGTTCGTGCTATTGACAGAGCAGTCAGATTATTTACCTAGTGGTGAATGTTTGGGTGGGCCAAATAGCTGCAATGTGGTGCTGGTTAAGCCCAAGCGAAAAAGCAATTGTGTTTAGTTCATATAACAGCAACAGAAATGCACTAACATGGCCCTGCCTTCTTTGTAGGGGGTACAGCTGCATTTTATTAATTCACTGACAACCTGGAGTAATTACTGTTTTTTGACAGGGGAGATATGGTAGGCGAGTACTGATTTGCATATGTCCCTTTCTGAGAACATACAAGGCTTCTGAGTCAATTTCTGTCACTCTGGCTGATCTCCTACCTCCTGATGTAGATGTATGAACTGATTTCTGCTATATTGTTAAATTGATGTCCTTTAGGCATGCTGACATCGTGATATTACACCCATTAGGAGCAGTACGTGTGTATCCTTTATGCACCATTTTGCAGCTTTAGTCTCTGTGCAAAACTATGAAGCATCAGTTGTGAACACCTAGCAAATCATGAAGCAAACCTTGTTGTTTGTCAGTGTGGGCCAGTATATCTGCATCCCAGAAGTCTTTAGGTAAAAATGGCATGGGTCTAGCTCTCAGAACCTGCTCCTAGGCCAGAGTGGTGCCTTTGTTCCCTCCCTCCCTCCCTGAGATTGAATGGAGCATGTGTGCTCTCTCCCTGCAAAAGGGATCAACCCTTTCTGCCATCAATCTAATCCTCTGCGTCTAGCACCCTGATCTCTACAGTATTGGAAAGAGGAGATCTCAGAACAGTAAAAAAGGAGTTGGGTCTGAGTGCATCAGTCTGTCAACTCTTCATGGGCTGCAGGTATGTGTTCAGGATGCTCTAGAGCAGTACAGATTGCCTAGGCAGCAGCAGCATGCTTTGAAACGATCTTCTTTGGTTGCAGCTCTAACAAAGTGCTGAACAGATCCATAGGGAGCTGCTGTTTGCTATTTACTTGTTTTTCTGGGAATAAGCTGTAGTGAAACAAGGGTCAGAGCTGGAACTGCAGTAATACGAGCCTGGAGGAACTAAACCCAAGATTCCCATTTGAGTTCTCTTGTAATGATGCATTTTAAAAACATCTATTGACAGTTCTTGTTTTATTACATGTTTTTGCAGACTGGCTTCATTTTATGAACTGGCAATTCCTGAGCTGGAATCTGCACTTAAGAGGAGGACATCTGAGGATAAGAGGTAAAAAGTGGCAGAAAAGTATTGCCAGTTATTTTCACTGAGAAACACCCCTGAAATAAATAAATCAAATGCTCTTCTCCATCCATCCCCCCGTCTGTGTCTACTCTTGCACTTGCTCAATAAAACTGATGTCATTCACAGGTACTTGACTCCCCTTCCCCTTTGCCCCCAAGTTTCTGCCTTGGCAGGTGCATGTGTGAATGTTACTGACTGCCGACAAAGCAAAATTTGCTTCTTGGGGGAGGAAGTGTCTTGTTTGCAAAAGTGCTGAGGGGGTTGCAGCAGCGATTGGGCTGCCCCAGTAAGCCCTGAGGTTGTGACCTTTGGGGGATGGAATGCAATGGGGGAGAGAGGAAGGGACAGGGCTTGGACGATGGGAACAGGCACCTTTCCCCTGACCTGCCCGTACTGTGTTGGAATGAGAAGTTGCTTCGGCTGAGGATTGCCTGTGGGCTGTGGGTTTGAGCCCCTGGGCTAATTGTTCTTGTAGACAGGCCTAAGCATTTGAAATGGCTCAGCTAACATAGCCTCTTCTCTAAAGTGGGCAGGGCCCAAGCCACAGAGAGGGTTTTTTTTGTTTCTTGTGTTGAGACTAACTCCATGCTCTCTGCTTCTTTGAAGTTTACTGGCTGACATGTGGAGAAGGATTTCTCATTCCAGGAAGAAGGTGGTGGAAATCTTTCATATTTTCATTAACCAGCTATGCCTCCAGCCCATCTTAGAAAACAGGTACAGGTACTTTCTCTGTGAGGCTTAGACTGCAGGGTCTACTGATAGGGTGCTTTCCTTGGGAGAAGCCCCCTTATTCAGTTGCTCCAGTGAAGATTCCTGAGATTCCCAGCCTTACTGGTGAATTATTATTTGTAATTTATATTGGGTAGTGTCCAGAAGCCCCACTAGGATTAGAGCCTGTTGTGCTGGATGTATTAAAGAGAATGAAGAAGAAACATCCTTGTTCTAAATAATTTACTAAATGAACTTTGTTTTGACCCCTCCAGAGCAGGGTAGGGGTATTTCCCAGTAGAATCATAAAATCATAGGGTTGGAAGAAACCTCAGGAGGTCATTGAGTCCAGCCCCCTGCCTAAAGCAGGACCAACCCCAGCTAAATCATCCCAGCCAGGACTTTGTCAAGTAAGGACTTAAAAACCTCTAGGGATGGAGATTCTGTCACCTCCCTAGGTGTAATGCATTCCAGTGCTTCACCACCCTCCTGGTGAAATAGTTTCTCCTAGTATCAAACCTAGACCTCCCATGCTGCAACTTGAGACCATTGCTCCTTGTTCTGTCATCACTGAAAACAGCCTCTCTCCATCCTCCTTGGAACACCCCTTCAGTTAGTTGTCGGCTGCTATCAAATCCCCTGCCCCCCACTCTTCTGTAGACTAAATAAGTCCAAATCCTTCAGCCTGTCCTCATAAGTCATATCCTCCAGCCCCATCATAATTTTTGTTGGCCTCTTCAGGACTCTCTTCAATGTGTTCACATCCTTTCTGTTATGGACAGACCAGAACTGGATGCAGTACTCCTGGTGTGGCCTCACCAGTGTTAAAGGAGAATAATCATTTCCCTAGATCTGCTGAAAATGCTCCTACTAATGCACCCCATTATGCCATAAGTCTGTTTGGCTACAGGGGCACACTGTTGGCTCATACCATCTTTTCCTCTAGTGTACTCCCCAGGCCCTTTTTTGCAGAACTGCTTCTTAGGTAGTTGATCTGCAGTCTGCAGCAGTGCTTGGAATTCTCCAGTCCCAAGTAAAGGATTCTGCATTTGTCCTTGTTGAACAACCTCAGATTCCTTTGGGCCCAATCCTCCAATTTGTCTAGGTCATTCTGGACCCTACCCTCCAGTATATCTAGTTCTCCCCCAGCTTAGCATGTTCATATTGGATAAGGGATATGTTGTGATTTGTAGGCTAGTGCTTAGATACCAGGAGGCTAAGTGCCTGAGGAAAACCTAAAAGGCCTACGACACCACACACTATTGTAGCTCATTGAAAAGAATGGTTTTAAATCTAGATATGGACCTTTCTGTCCTCATTCCATTTTTTGCCCCAGTGCTCACACAAGTTAGCATGTAATGGTCCTCTCCCCTTGATCTCCAGGTGTTGTCCAAAAGAGGTTGGGTAGCCCCATTTAACAGAGGGGTAAATTGAGGTACAGAGAGGCAAAGTGACTTACTCAGAGCCACACATGCTGCATCATGAGAAGGAGCCAGACCCTGAGACTTCTAGCCTAGTGTCTTTTCCAGAGGACCATGCTGCCTCTGAACTGTTGGAATTAATGTTTGTAGACAACCTGTACTGAGCTCTTGATATTGCTGCAGCTCCCAAGTTACTTGAATATTGACCCCGAGTTATCATTGGTACAGTCTGTTCAAGGAGATGTTGATCCAATGATTGCAGTGAAGCTGGATTTACAGCTCCCTGTGTGACCCTGGGCAAGTCACTTAGCTTCTCTGTGCCTCAGTTGCCCTCTGGAGAAGGGACGATAATAGTCCTGCCTTTCCTTAGAGCATAAGGGCAGTGAAGATTTGTTAGTGCTCAGGTATACTGCTGTGGTAATGCTTAGGGTAATGCATTAGATAGATGGCAGCATCAGTAAATGACAGAGTAGTCTGGGCTGTTCTGGAGGTGACATTCTGCTTCTACAGGAGTATCTGTATGTCCTCAATCCAGTGGCAGGAGCATTCTGTGAAAGGCTGGCTCTGAGCTGTCATGTCAGTTTGGCTTCCTTTGTGATGTTTAATGTACTGGAACCAATGGGAGGTTGAAATTGTACAATAAAGTGGACTTATCTGGCATATTCCCCCACACCACTGAGCAAAAGAGAGATCACACCCTGTCGGGGAGGGTCTGTGCTATCACTTCATGTGGAAGGGTCAGTCATGCAGGAATGTCAGTACCTGCGCCTCTCTTCTCCACTCTGTTTTCACTTCTTGTTGGGCCACGCATTGCAATCTCACTTACCTTCCAGTATGGTTTCGATCCTATCAAATTCTGTTTCCCTAAGATCAGGCTCAGCTTGCTGAGATGTTCACTGAAGCCTCATGAGCAGGCTGGGTAAGTTTCACTATTGGCTGCTCTTTAAAACTTAACGTTTCAAAAAATCCCATTAGAAGGAAGTTTGTTGGACAAGTGGGATTTCCTGTGATGTGCATGTAATCGTCACATGTAGCAACTGTGGCTGGCAAGGCAGATCATGGAGGCTCAGAAGGAGGAGTGTGGTGCCCTCAAAAGTACAGCTCTGAACTCAATTTCTGGTTGCATCATCTCTTACAGCTACGAGAACATCCAGCCACTTATTGAAGAGTTTCTGCAGATCTTCACCTCAGTGCTCCAGGAGAAACGGTAATCCACCAGAATGGGGTGCTGAGGAGGAATGATCGTTCTCCCACATCTTTCCCAGCTCTAAATGTGCAGAAGGCATCGGTCTGTGAGGGAGTTGGAAATATTTCAGTCTAGCTTGGGAACATGCTGTGAGAGAGAGAAACAGGCTTTGCTGTCATGTGTCAGAGAATGCTTTGTGGTGCCAGAGACTCTTAGAATGCTTTGCTCTTCTTTAGCACCTCTTGCTGTGGGCTCTCAAAGTGCTGTGTTTATATCTGTTAATGAATGAACCATCACAGCTGCCTTGTCAGGCTAGGAAATGATTTATCCCCAGTCTCAAGATGGGGGAACAGAACCACAAGATTAAATGACTTGTCCAGGGGAGAGACAGAGTCAGTAGCAGAGATGGGGCTCAAACCCAGTGTTCCTGACTCCCCTGGGTCAGGTGTTTTGATTACAAAAGCATGCTCCTCTCCACCTGGGCATTGGAGGGCCACAGCATCTCACTGTTGTGAGGAGTGCAAAAGTAGGCCAGGAGTTTGTTAGGCTGCTTCTACACCTGCCAGAGGTAGTATGGTCATGAGGCAATTTGAAATTTGTGTGGCCGCCATTATGCTAATGAGACATTGAATGTGCACGTCAGCGCCTCACTAGCCTACTTTGAATTGCCTCATTACCATGTCATCTCTGATGGGAGTAGGCTAGTGTAGAAGCAGCTTCCCTGAGTATGAGAGCGAGGGTCTGCAGGGTCTTGGGGTTCATGGCTGCGTGCTGCTGATGTTAGAGCTGTGCATGAAGGATTGCAGCCAGGAAGCACTGCAGGTCGTTCTCTCCTCAGTTAGACTGATAAACCTGCTTTTGTGTTTCCAGGTTTCTCCATGACTATGATGAACTGTTTCCTGTTGCAGACGATGTGAGCCTGCTTCAGCAGGCATCCTCTGCCTTGTATCCTTTGCTCTCAGCAGCTGCTCTTTGTTTCACAAAGCTGGTGGCAGCCCTGTCTACACTAGTACTCTCATACTTCCTACCTCTAGTTAAGCTGCACCAGTACAACAATGGTTAGAATGGTTCGAATAGGAGAGGCAGACCCCACAGAGAATGGATAGATGATGTAGTAGATTGGTGCGGAGCCAGTCTGCAGAAGCTAAGCTGCTCCGTACTAGACAGCGAAAGATGGAAGGAACTAGTGAGGGAGACATCAAACACCAACAGGGGCTGAGCCCATGGTTGTTGATGATGACGATGATGAATACAGCAATGGTGGAGAAGCAGTTAGAAAAAAGCCTACTAAAGGCACAGCTTTGGAGTCATCAGAAAGCACATAACTACCACCAGTTGTGTCTGGAATGGCTCATCAAAACTACCTCACAGTGAAATGCCCTTAATGCAGTCTTGTAGGGATGACACCCGCACAGCATACATCCTTCACGCAGTAGAAAGCGCCTGGGAAGGTGTGGAGAGGAGAAAAACACCAGTCATTAAAAGCCCACCTTCACCACCACCTCCTGCTGGAGCTTCAGCAAGGGTGGAAAATGCTCCAAAGGACTCAGAAGGGCTTGATGGGGCATCTAGCTTCGCGTATGATGTGAGTATGGAGCTGCATGGGTGGAATGGGTGACTGTTCTCTCCCACCATCTCCACATCACTGAATGTGCCCTGGTCGGGGGAGGAATCTGGTTCCTTGGTTCTTAGGTTGTGGCTGCATTCCAAGTCCAAATGGAGGAATCAAAGCTGAGTTGCTGCCATGTGTCCAGTGCGGTATGGGAAATGAGACATACTGCGTTCTGCTCATGGTCCTGCCCCAATTTAAGCAGTTGGGCAAACTGCTTAATTCCCTTTTGTTTTGGGTTTCCAATCAATGTGTGCTCAGCTGGCTCCTGTCACTGACTTCACTGAGCCCTTGGGTTGTTTGTAAAGCAGTTTGAAGCTATAATGCGCCCTATGATGCTGGTTAAATATTGTTTGAGGAAAAGCTGCTGTCCAGTACCCTAGTGCTGTCCGGTGCTAAGAGCTGCAAACCCGACTCTGTTCTTGGTGGACTCTGTATACTGCCCCACTTGGGGCCTGTCCTCAGAACCCTTCCTGCTCTCTCTCATGGTTTTCCTGCACACGTCCCCTCTCTGTGTCTGTGTTTCGTTTGGACAGTGTGCTGGAGCAGCTGCAGCACCTGCTGCCAAGGTCTCGGGGGTGGAGTTGGATTCTTTGATCTCCCAAGTGAAAGATCTGCTGCCTGACCTAGGGGAGGGCTTCATCTTGGCCTGCCTGGAGGAGCACAACTACAATGCAGAGCAGGTGATCCACAACATCCTGGAGGACAGGCTGGTGCCGTCCCTGGAGAAACTGGAGCGAACAATGTCAAGGTGGGGATGAGGTTTTCGTATGTTTTGGACCCAGCTGTGGGTTGTTAAAAGGGCTGTTCTGCATGATGGTTACTAACCATGCTGTGCCTGGGGAACTGAATCAGCTTTTGTCTCCCTCAGCAGGCAGCTGCCCAGTTCTGCCATTAAGCCTCAGTCCTGCCTCTTCCCTCAGTGTCCTTCAGACGCCAGAGATTTTTCCATCCTGAGTTTTTGTACAAAAGAGGTCGGGTCATTGGACCAGGTTTGCTGATGGCGGGGGGCAGGCAAAGGGGTCAGTAGCCCTGGGGCCAGCATTTGAAAGGGGACAGAGCTCCAGGCCCCTTTGAAATGCCACAGTAGTGCTGCTCTGCATGGCTCTAAGGGCAGGGGGCAGTGCCCAGTGCTGCAGTCTGAGCAGGCTAAGGAAGTGCTGAGTCTTTGGCCCTGCCCCGTTTGCCTTTGGCCCCATCCTTCCCACAGGGATGTTACACTGGTTCCCCCTCCCAGCTTGCCGTGAGGCCCACAGTGGCTGTTAGCCCTGCTACATGGGACACTAAAATGAGAACTATCAAAATTCCATCATGGAGGACAACAGGGTAACCCTGGGCTGGGCAATAGTTCACCACTCTTATACTGCAAGCCCCAAATCTACCTCCTGAAAAAGTGAGTAGCTGGGTGCAGGTAGCTGTGGTTCTTCAGGATTGAAATCCTGCACGAAAGGAATATCTGCTTCAAAGATGTTTACTCAAGTGGAATTTACCCTGCAGGGCAGAGTAGTGCAGTCGTAAGGTACCAGAATTGTACTCACTGCAGAAATTGAATGTTAACCGAGGAGAAATGAGAAATCGCCATTCAAATCTGCTTTTATCCGAGTCCACAGAGCTGTCTTGCCTCTGCAGCCTTCTGTGCGCTGTGTACGGGGACTTAGGAATCATAATCAGCAATAGAAGCTGCTAGGTTTCAGCTGTCTTTGCAGCAGTAAGATGTGCGTGTACTACAGCAGCAGTTTCTGACTCTGTTCGCAAGGTGACTCGTATGTTCTTGCCTAGTCCAGGGTCTGCAACCTGCAGCTCAGGAGCTGCGTTCAGCTCTTTAAGGACTTCTGTGTGGCTCCCGACTTTAATTGCGAAGTTAAAACAACCTCCTGGTTATTTTTGATAAATGGAGATATACCTGTCTTCTAGAACTAGAAGGGACCTTCAGAGGTCATCGAGTCCAGTCCCTTGCCCTCACAGCGGGACATATCACCATACCTAACAGATTATTGAAAAGTTGGATAACGCCCTCTAGCGTACTCCAGGAAGAGAGAAGTTTTGGGAGTGAAGGTCAGGAATACAGTGGTACAAACACACATGAAAAGCATAAGGCTATAGAGTATGTGAGAGGTTTGTGAACATCCTGCAGTAACCAGGTATCACATTGCAAATCATTGTGCACGGTTCTTAAAGCAGGGGTTACAGAAAGTCTGACTGGACGTTATTTATTAAGGACCATCTCGTATTCACATGCACTGCAGTTCTTGAATTATTTTTTTACCAAATTGGGTAAAATGGCTCTTCTTGCTATTTTGGTTGCCAAGCCTTGACCTAGTCAGACTCCAGAAAGGCTTTAACTGACTGTGTCTGGTATGTGATTAACTTTTTTAAAAATGCAGTCTTTTTCAGAATAGTGACTATATCAGATGGTGATTTTGTTCATAAAAGTCTGCTTTTTATTCTGGGATAAGCAGATCTGCTGACTTTGCTGGCACAAACTGCTTTGCGTCTCTGTTAGCGCTGCAGAGTCAACACTTATGGGAGACTGGGTGGATTCTGTTTTGTCTTGTGCATCATCAATAAAATTGTCAGCTGGGTGGCAAAGGCAGAACTGTACTTCCTGGTGATCTTAGAACAGGGCACAACTGACTTTTTTCACATTCCTGACTGGGTGTACAGCACCAGAAGAAATAAGGAACCAAAGGGAGGCAAATCCTGAAACCATCTGAAACAGATTATTGGGATTTTCCAATATGTACATACAGTGTTGGCTTTATCAAGTTGCTTTGCTGAGCATAAGCATGCTTCAGTGTTGAATACTCCTAGTTTTGTCCATTCTTAAAAGAAGGGTTTTCTCCTAAGTAGGTTTGAGCTGCCCTGTGGAGATTAGCCACCTGGTATGAGACCTCTAGTCCAGACCTGCAAAGTGTTGGATCTTTCTCTGGGGCTACGAAACAGAAAATGATGGGAGATGTTGCAATTCGATGCTGTTCAGTTTTGGACTTGGTGCTGCTGAGTACGGTTAAGGGATTGGCCAGCTTATGGAGATCATAGCATGAATGCGTGTCAGCTGAGAGAATGTGTCCCTTCTTAGCTTTATCTCAGCGGCTTCTGTTCTGTTTCCTTTCCAACAGGCAGGTAAAGCCAGAACCAACCCCTCTGGTAGCTTCTCGAAACAACATCTTCCAGGATGATGAGTTTGATGTATTTAGTAGGGACTCAGTAGATCTGTCCCGGGTACAAAAAGGCAAGAGGTGAGTATCACAGCTTTAATCAGCCCTTTTGGATAGGGTGGATTAAATCTCCACACACTGTCTTAGAGCAACAAATTCAATTAAGAAAATCCTATTGAAATCCTCTGGCAATATATTTGTATGTCTGAGGCCAGCTGATTGTTATTTTCCTGATCACCTGCCTCCAAATAGCTAAGGCTAGGGATTTGGTCGGATTTGACAGGAAAACATAATTGTTGCACTTTTGGGGCCATGATCTCATTATCACTAGGAAATTCAAACGAAAGTCTTGTGGCCTTTCTTTTTATTCAGCTTGTACTGTTGATGATGCTGCCTTGGACTCAATTTAACATCTGACTCCGGTCTGAGATTTGTTTGAGATAGCCGAGTTAGTTTTATTTAAATAATATGTAATAGTGTGGGCACAATTCTTAGCCAGTCACTAGCGGTGATCCCAGCTCTCCCCCAGTTCAGCTGTAGTAACTGGAGTTCACCTGGAACTGGAGTTCAAGTGCATTATCTCCATTGTGTTCTTGAAATCAATTGGATAGAAAGAACAATCCCAAAGTCCCTCTAGAATTGGTGGCTAAGGCCTGGTCTGCACTACAGAGTTAGGTCAACATAAGAAAGCTTATGTCAACTTTACTAAGTCTCTGTCTACACTATGGGCTTGCTCTGGCTGATCTAAGTGCCCTTCTATTTCACCATAATAACTCCAGTGCCATGAGAGGCTTATGGTGGTGTAGTTAGGGTGTTGCAGCAGCTTACTTATATGAGCTGTCAGCTGTTGTGCTTTTTAACTTCATGGCTCTCTGGAGCTGTGAAACTGACAGGAAAGCTGCTAGTAGCTCAGGCTGTCAGCCTGGGATGGGAAAGAGCTTCTAGCTACAGCCCAGCTGCCCGTAACTCCCTGTTTCCAGATGTGCGGCACCTGCCTAGCTCTCTGCTCTCCCCTGGGAACCTGGCAGCCCTCTAGGCTCCAGGTGCCGTGCTCCCTGGCAGTAGCCCTGGTGACTGCCTTGTTCCTGAAGGGGAGCAACGAGTCCAGGGGGAGCAGCTGGGCTCCTGGCTCAGTCCCCCATGCTCCCTTTCTGAAGTCAGTGGAAGTATTCCTTGTAAGGATAGGAGGAGGGCAGTTTGGACATGACCCCCTCTACCAGTTACTGTAGTGGTTGTTAGTTGATTTAGGTGAAGCATGAGCTACACTTAAGTTAGGTCAGCACCGCTATCCTGGTCAGGGTTGTGACCACCAGAGTTAAGCTGGTCTAACCCACCAGATAGAGGCAGCTATGTTGGTGGAAGAATGGGTATGCTGAAGTAGTGAACGACGTCGGCGGAGGTAGCACTCTAGTATAGAGACACTGACGTAGCTATGCCAGTAAAGTACATGGCCTTGTGTGCCCCAGTGAAGCTTTGTTGCAAACTCATCAGGCCAGATCAACACGAAACAATTATCAAATACTTAGTTGGCTTCTTTGCTGAATACCAGCAGGAGCTCTTAGCCCAGCCTGGGCAGACACACGGGAGGAAAGCAAAATATTTGAAAGTAGTTGCAACTAAATTCAAGCACAGCACTAGAAATCACAGAAGCAGTGACTCGTGGAGGAAGGAGAAGCAGATTCGTCTCTCATCTGATTTAGAGGTTTTGAATAGGAATGGAATCGATGGTCAGGCTGGAAAAATTTTCCCCTACATTTGCAAGAATGTTTCAGAAACCTGGCAGTACTGTTCACCAGACAGGTTCTGCAGGCTGTCCTGGCTAGGCCCAGAAAGGGATTTTCCTGTAAGTCTACAATAAGTTCTCGTATGTGGTTTACAACTTCATCACAAGGTCTTGGTCACTGTACAGAACCAGTGGGTACTCATAATGTCTGAAAACTCAGTAAGAGGTATCAGGCCCTCATGCGACTGAGTGATGCTAAGTCACGGCCTTATCTTGATATTGGCAGTACCTCCGTGTCTTGATTGCCCTCTCTATAATATTACTTTGCTCACAGTATTTCAATGAGGCCTAGTAGATGGGCATTAAGTGCTTTGTGATATTTCGGTAAAGTTCAACAGGACTGCAAAGAGCTGGAACTGTGGGGCTCGGATTTCCTGGCTGAGGCAGATCTCACTGCACCGTGTTTTGTCCTGCTGTTTTTCCCCTCTGAGTTCTGCTTTCCTAACCTCTGCTTACTGCAGTGTGCATACCTGTCTCACTGTTAGCTGGTGCTCTGCTCATGTGTTTGTCTCTCCCATTAGACCCTGGGGTTGGAAGCTCTCTGGCTTGGAGGGAGGTGCACAACATGTAATATGTGCAGCATGGAACCTTAATTTGAGTCTTTTAGTGCTACTGTTTAGCCACTGTGAACCAATAGTGCAGCCTGGTATTAAATGGTTGAACCTGAACAGGCTGCCTCTGAGCTCAGGCAAGTTCCAGGCCATGCCCACTTGTGGGCATTCACAGCCCATGGTACCTTCAGAGACATTTGGTCCTGGTCAAATTCCAGCGGAAGTTTGCATTGGCCGTTCTTGAACTCTCCCCTGCAGTCTCTGCTAGAAGTGGCAGTCTCCATCCCTGTTCTGACTAGTTGCTGGTGTTAAACGATGGCCATGTTCCAAACCAGAAGTGGGGGCTGCTTTCATTAATGGGGCAAATGCTCCTTTTGCATCTCCATGACTGACTTCAGGAAGGGAAGCCGCAAGGCTTATGTGCATGAGCTGCTTTGAGATGAAAGGTTCTGCAGCAGGCTTAATGATGTCAGCAGCCAGTGCTTTAATTCCCATTTATTCAAAAACTCCAGCTGGAAAGAGCAGCTCTGACTGCCATTACTTCTTTCTGCCCCCTCCAGGAAGGACAAGGACACAACAAAGAGTTTGCTGAATGACAAGCGCCTGATAGCTGAGCAGAAGGAGCGCTACAGCCAGTACAGCGTGGTCACAGAGGAGGTCCCTGAGCAGGAGGGGGAACCCCAGTTCTACAGGGTTGACTACGAGGATGAATACGATGACACCTACGACGGCAACCAGGTGGGGGCGAACGACGCTGACTCTGATGATGAGCTGATCAGCAGGAGGTGGGTACAGCCGCTCTGGCCAGCAGGAAGAGGGGGGTTGGTGTTTCCTGTAAGTCACCGGTGTGCATGCTAGGTGTGAGGAAAGATTGTCCTGCACACAGATCTCCACTGCCTCCAGGAGGGGCTCTGGCTGTCCCATTTCTGCAGCTGGCCAGGGAGCTTCTCCAGCCATGGGAACCGGGAGGTGTTGTGCTCCCCCCTTCCTCCTGCATCTCCCTCCCTTCCTCTGCTTGTGGGACTGAAGAGGGCGGCTTTGCTCAGAGGTGAAGCTTGCACCGAGGCAGCCCTTCCGTCTGCACGCAGCAGGGTGCTCTGGTGACTGGGGAAGGTATGCATTGGCCTCTTACGCTTGTTTCTCCCACTGCCCCAAGACAGAAAAGCTGCTGGGCAAACAGTAAGAAAAAGCTGACCTCAGTTCTGGCATGTTTGGCAGCTCCCCCCATCCCCGGAGGCTGTTTCTGTGATCCAGTAATGAGAGCAGGGATGGGGAGCCTGCAACCCACAGGGTGGATCTGACCCTGACTTGCCTTGATCCAGCTCAGGAGCCCTGGGGCTCTTCCTCCCTCTACCCACTCAGTGGCGCACAGGCGAAGGGTCCTGTGTGGCTGGCTCTCCCTGGCATGGGGGAGGAAGCAGCTCTGCATGCTGCCGTTTCCCCTCCTGCCGGGCTAGGGGACTGGCAGTGCAGGGTCGATAGCACTTGTCTGCAGGCTTTTCCCCCACTGCTTCCTTCAGCTGGGAATCAGCAGCTGATGGGAACAGTCGGGGGCAATGACTGCAAGTGCAGGGCCAGCCCACTCCTGCATCCTACCTCCCACCCAGACCCTGCACCCCACCCCCTGCCCGAACTCCACAGCCCCACCCAATGCCCTGAAAGCTCCCTCCCACACACTGAACCCCTCGTTTTTGGCCCCACAAAAAGTACTAGCCCCAGTCCCCAAGAAGAATTAATCTGGCCCTGAGCTCCCCTCCCTGTGGGATTGGAGCACCAGAGAACTCTGGTGCCTGAGTTGCATGAGTGAAGTGAGGGTTTCTTCTGTTTTCCAGTTGGGGGCTGGGTCAGCGAGGGGTTTGTTTTGCTTCTCACTTGTGTGTGGCCCCCAACTGACCTTTCTGTGGGTTAGTGGCCCTCAAGCCAAAAAAGCTTCCCTGTTCCTGCATTAGAGCATGTGACTCAGAGAGCTCTGGGCTCCACTCCAGTCTGAGAACATGACCATCACCTCTCTGTGCCTCAGTCTCACCATCTGCAAAATAGGGCTAATACTAAGCTGGCTCCAGGTGTTGGGAGGGTTAGCTGAAGATTGCAACTTCAAAGCATTCATTCCAAGAGCGTAGTTAGAGGCCCATTAGGAAATGGAATGAGACTTTGACAATTACACACATTTTTCTTTCTTTCTATTTCTCCATCTCTTGGGAGCTGTAAGCATAATATTTCTCATGTGATTTGCAGAGTCATTTTTAATCCATAAGAGCACTTTTAGGCAGCAGCAGTTCTACCATATTAACAGACAGCGTTAATCCCATTCCAAACAAAATATTGAAATATTGCCCTTGTTGTCTTTTGGATTCTTTCTAGAGTTCTGCAAACTTGGTTGAAAACAGCTCACCTGTAACACCCTGGGGCTTGACCTTCAGAAATGATGAGCTCTCATCTTTCTCACGGGCTTTTCTGGGAGGGTCGAGGGTGCTCAGCACTTCTGAACGTGAGGCTTCAAGGTCTGATGTGAAAGGCTGTGCGCTTTTGCCTTTGAAGTCTTCATTTTCGTGCTGACACAAGCACAGATTTAAAATTAAATGGAATCCTTGTGAAGAATGACAGTAGAATCAGAAATAGAGAGGTATTTTTCTCCTCTTAGCTTCAGCTTTTGTACTGCTCGAGGTATACAAAGGGCCCTTAAAGCCAACGGATTTTCTCCTGTGTGAAGGACTCCATAGCTGGTGCAAAGCTGGCATAATGGGGGCAGCACAGTCAGTGGGACAACCTCTGACCAATCACAGCAGTTTTAAAGTGGGTGACTATTTTGAGCAAGTAAGTGATTTTAATATGGTGAGCGTGTAAGGTGAGCTGATCTGCCTACATGCCACTCCCAACCCTACCGCTGTGTGCTGAGGTCTAGAGAGAGTGAACCATCAAATGCCTTGCTGTTTGCACAATGCTTTCTGGGTAGTCTCTGAATGTGCTTGTGTTAGAGGAAGGCATGTTTTTTTTGTGCAGCTCTGTGGTCCCTCGGAGTCTCAAGTCTTTTCTCTTGCAATCTGCACTATGCATGAAATGCCATCCTCTTCGTGCCTTGAGGTGGCCCTGTCCCTTTTTAATCTAAACTTAATAGATGTGAAAAAAACATTGCATGGGGCACTGAAGATGTGCATGGATCAAAAGGGAGAACTTAACCAAATATAAACTCCCAAATCAGCCTGGAGTAGTGTTGCTGCCTGTCCAGGTTTTCACAGGGTCATCCCTTTTCTGAGGCAGCAGTCCCAGGAAATCTGTATGGCCAGCTAGCCAGTTGTTGTGGGCTCAGGATCATGCTGGATGTCTGGATATATATTGTACATCTGAGGTGGATCACTGTGTGGGAATGGTCTGGAGAGGGATTCCCACTGACCCCTATAAAGCTACATTGGGGATGCACTTGACTTCCAGTGTATATTGTGACAGGATTGGTCACAGAGATCCCCTGAAACTGTCACCCAATGGGCTGAAAATACCACTGAGCCCACCAACCCACCCTCTGGGGCACAGCACCACCCTGTTCTGCTGGGCCAGAACCTCTGGTTTCCCTCAGCTATGGTGCAGAGTTGGGGTCACAGCCATTGGGAACAGCTCAGTTACACAGATTGACCCTGCACCCAGATGCACAGCCCCAGAGGGAGCAGAGTCCCAGAGAAATGCATCTGACACTGCATAAAGGTTTATACTGAGCAAGCTGGTAACTTGTTCTCCCCTTTATCAACGAATGAGAGATGTACAGCTGTTCTACTCTCACCCTCCTCCCTGCTGCAGTAACCATTGTTTTCACTGCTTTTAATAATAAACAAGTTATTTGATTCCGTGTTAGTTAATATTCACCAATTGTGGACCTCTTAGCAGACATTGGAATATGGAAGACTTGTCATTAGTTGCTCTTTCCTTCAAGATTTGCTAATTCAGTCACTTGCTTTACAAACTAGGCAGGTCCCTAAGTGCTGTGGGTTTTCCTTCTTGAAAGAATTGTCCTTTTGTAATTCAGAAGTGCCTTAGAAGACTGGTGGACTGGCTATAGCACCAGAATTGCCGGATGAAATAGTGCTGAATCTTTCACCTTTCTCTCTCCAATTCCAAGGCCATTTACCATCCCCCAAGTCCTGAGACCCAAAGGACAGGAGGAAGGACAAGAAGAGGAGGAGGAGGAGGAGGAAGCAGAGGAGCCTGAAAAGGAAACAACAAAGGTGACGAGCTTAGTGTGCAGGCTGGTGGGAATAGGCATTATCCTCAGTTCTGCTGAGTGCCTGGTTATCCTCACCCATTGAAGCCCTGGTCAGTAACTGGGGAAGGGGCCACCCTTTGCCCCAGCACAGCTCTCTGCGTGTTAGCACTGAGGCTGCAGCAGGTGGAGCTGTGAAGTGTCCTCAGAGTGCCGTTGGCGACAAAGTCCCCGCCTAGGCCTGTCACCTGACGCTTAGCCCTTGGAGGGGTGAGCGTGGCCTCTCCGTAGGAGAGGAGGTGACGCCAGTAGAGCGTGTGAGGGCAGATGGGAGGCTCATTAACGCTCTAATGGTTTCATGGTTGTCATGGATTTAATGGAAATTGGCTGTGATGGGTAGGGGAGCCCTGAAATCTCAGAGAAAACATTTGCAAGTCAAGATTTCTGATGCTTTTCATTTTGAGCCCCTTGGAATCTCACATCAGTCACTCTCGGTCACTGATCCACTAGGACTGCTTGGCTGTAATTAATCACTGTGGCAGAGGGATGTGGGGGACTCTCCCCACATCATGGAGTCAGAAGAAGTCAGGCTTCCATAGCTCACAGAGATATGCTGAATATTGATAAGGAGATAATGATATTAAAGACTTTATTCCCATTCCCCACAGGACCATTTTGTGCAGGACCCAGCAGTGCTGAGGGAGAGAGCTGAAGCCAGACGAATGACTTACCTTGCAAGGAAGGGGTAAGATGGAGCTGCTCTCTAGGGGTGCAGCATGGCCCCACGGAAGTCAGTGGCAAAACACTCCTTGACTTCAGTGGGCCAGGATTTCCTGCTTGGTGGTTCCTGTCTCTTCAGGGTGCCAACCCCAGTGGTAAGCTGCACCTTGAGTTGATTAGAAGGTCCAGGTCTTAGACAACGTCTACACAGCACTTTTGTCACTCAGGAGTGTGGAGGAAACAACCACTCCCAAATGACACAAGTTTTCCTGAAAAAAGCACCAGTGTGGAGAGTGCTGTGCTGGGAGGAGCTGCTCTCACAGTGACAAAGCTGCTGTCCCTCGTGGGGGTGGTTTTATTCTCTGTTCAGGAGAGCTCTACATTGTAAGGTGTGTGGTGTAGGCACAGCCTCAGCTTGGCATTCAGGAATGCCAGTCCATCTGCTGAAAGACTGATTGGCAGGGTCTCCATTCCCAGACTCTTACTCAGCTTCCATTTCACTGCCTAGTGTGGCTACGGTTACCTGGCAAATCCCATCACTACTGTAGCTATATGGGTAAGGGACAGCAGGAACCTAGGTAAGAGGAGTAGGATTTTGGGGTCCAGGAACATCCCAGGTCCTAAATAATTACCACGCGGGATGCTGGGACAGCCCAGTGCAATATCTGACTGGCTGCAGGCATGCTACAAGCAGGACAAGTGAGCTATCACAGCGTGGCTGGTGGATAGAAGTTCTGCACGGCTCACTGGTCGTCGGGGAGGGGACTGTGCGGACCGATGCCTCTCAGCTTTGCTCTCACCGTATTAGAGCTTTCTTAGGATCCTTTGTTTTAGAAGGAGAAATTAGATTTATGCCCCTCAGTGTGCCTAGTGCAGAACTTGTGGTGATTCCCATTTGTATCGACACTCCAGGTACAAGCATGACAACTCCATGGCCGTTGTAGGGAACGCCAAGGGGCACGGACAGAGCCGGGATGTGGTCCAGGAGCGACGGAAGAAGGAAGCCAACAAAGGGGCAAGAGCTAATCATAACCGCCGAGTCATGGCTGACAGGAAGCGGAACAAAGGCATGATCCCTTCCTGAAGGACTCGTTCCCCAAGGCACTGCATTGGAGCCAGGCTTTCACTGCTGAGGTCTGACGGTTATGGTGCAATACCCAGCCATTGGGAGAGCTAGCCGTGTATGAACAGGAACTAGCCATCCTCCAGGCTTGCTGCTGTGTTTTGTTGTCAGTACAGTAATCAGCAGCAGGTCTCTGATGCACCAGACAGGCTGCAGCAGCCATTCCGTTTTGTCAGTTTTTTAACTGTTCGTAAAGATTCTGCAAGAACTTTGTTTGCATATTAGAAACCTCCCCCAACTCCACAACTGCCCAAGGCATCCAGTCAGCACAGTTAAGAGCACTTAGAACGAGCACTACCACTGGCAGTGATAAATTTACCTGATTGTACCACCAGTAACAGCTGCCCACTCCTCACCTGGTGCCTTGTGCTGCTACAGGCTCATGCAGGGTGTCCAAAAACGCATGCACAACAGGCCATTCCCATAGCTGACGGTCTAGGAGTTCTGCTCAAAAGCGACGTGATGGAAATTCTTCTCCCTCGAGTGAGAAGTGTGTATGGAAACATACAGATAAAGGCTTTAAATCTTTTGGCTTGGTATTTTCTTCTGCAGCTTTTATCAAAGAATCCAGCTTAATTTAATCTGTATCTGTTGGCAGTGAACTATCATATGGCTGCAGTTATGAACTTGTTTAATGAAGTGAGGTCTGCAGTGGATAGAAATGAACCAAAGCCTCTTTGAAATACATTCACTATCAAGGCATCTAAAGTAAGATGATTGTTGTATGCAGATTAGGTAAGAGGAAGGCATGCAGTGGCTTGTCTCTGCTGTCACAGTCCCTAGAGTTGCTTTCCCAATAGCCGCTTGTCACTACTCATTAAGCAGAACAGCTCAGATCAAACCCGTCATGGGGAATGCACTGAGCTAATAGTACATAACAATCTCTGCCTGCTGACACAGGTCACAAGAGCAACAGTCCTGGCATACAAAATGTCACTTCTACACAATGAGACTGTTCCTGAGCTCACTGTGATCTATTCCTAAAGCGCTCAGATACCTCGACTACCTTACAAGAATGTAGACAGACAATGGAGATGGCACTACCTGTCTGACACAAATTGGGGCTGTTACACAATCTAAAAAATTAACGGTGGTTAATTGACTGTTTAATGGAATGCCATTTATTGAAATATTTGTAGATTTTTTCATTTTCAAATTTTGATTTCAAGTATATCTTTCAATTCCAACACACACTGAAGTGTGCTGTGCTCACTTTATATTTTTATTACAGATATTTGAACTGTAAAAAAACCACAGTATTTCTCACTTCACCTCCTACAAGTCCTTGCTGAGCATTAACGTGAGAACATAAGACTGGCCATTACTGGGTCAGACCAAAGGTCCATCTAGCCCATCATCCCATATGCCAACAGAGGCCAGAGCCAGGTGCCCCAGAGGGGCTAGACTGAAGACAATGATCAAGCGACTTGTCTCGTGCTATCCATCTCCAGTCTCTGACAAACAGGCCAGGGACATCATTCCTACCCTTGGCTACCAGCCTTTTATGGATCTAACCTTCATGAATTTATCTAGCTCTTCTTTGAACTGTTACACTCCTAGCCTTCACAGCCTCCTCTGGCAAGGAGTTCCACAGGTTGACTGTGTGCTGTGTGAAAAAAGAACTGTTTTTTTTAGTTTTAAACCTGCTACCCATTGATTTAATTTGCTGTCTTCTAGTGCTTATATTATGGGAACAAATATATAACTTCTCTCTATTCACCCTCTTCACACTGCTCATGATTTTATATACCTCTGTCATATCCTCCCTCAGTCGCCTCTTTTCTAAACTGAAAAGTCACAGTCTCTTTAACCTCTCCTCATGTGGGACCTGTTCCAAACCCCTAAGCATTTTAGTTGCCCTTTGCTGAACCCTTTCTAATGCCAAAATATCTTTTTTGAGATGAGGAGACCACATCTGTATGCAGTATTCAAGCTGTGGGGGTACCATAGTTTTATAAAGGGGCAGTAAAATATTGTTTCTTATTTTGTGTCCCTTTTTTAATAATTCCTAACATCCTATTTGCTTTTTTGACTGCGGCTGAACACGGTGTGGATGTTTTTCAGAGAACTATCCACAATAACCCCAAGATCTCTTTCCTGATTCGTTGTAACTAAATTAGCCCCCATCATATTGTATGCATACTTGGGGTTATTTTTTCCAATGTGCATTACTTTACACTTATCCACATTAAATTTCATTTGCCATGTCGTAGCCCAATCCTTTTTGGAGTTCTTCAGTCTTTCATCTTGACTATTTTGAACACTTTAGTATCGTCCACAACTTTACCACCTCACTACTTACTCCTCTCTCTAGATCGTGTATGAATAAGTTGAATAGGATTGGTCCTAGGACTGACCCTTGGGGGACACCTTTCATTACCCTTCTCCATTCAGAAAATTTACTGTTCATTCTTACCCTTCATTTCCTGTCTTTTAGCCGGTTCTCAATCATGAAAGGATCTTTCCTCTTATCCCATGACAACCTAATTAACACAAGAGCCTTTGGTGAGGGACTTTGACAAAGGCTTTCTGGAAATCTAAGTATACTATATCTACTGGATCGCCCTCATCTGAATTTTGTTAACCCCTTCAAAGAATTCCAGTGCATCAGTGAGACGTGATTTCCCTTTACAGAAACCATGTTGACTTTGGCTCAACACATTATGTTCTTCTCCACGTCTGACAACTTTATTCTTTACTATTGTTTTGATTAATTTGCTGGGTATGACATTAGACTTACTGGTCTGTAATTGCCAGGGTTGCGAGCCCCTTTTTAAATATCAGCATCTGAAGAAGTGAGTCTGTGCTCACGAAAGCTCATGCTCAAAACTTTTCTGTTAGTCTATAAGGTGCCACAGGACCCTTCATTGCTGTTACAGATCCAGACTAACACGGCTACCCCTCCAATACTTTTTAAATATTGGCATTGTTAGCTGTCTTCCAGTCTTTGGGTACAGAAGCTGATTTAAAGGTTAGGTTACAAATCACAATTAATAATTCTGCAATTTCACATTCAAGTTCTTTCAGAACCCTTGGGTGAATGCCATCCAGTCCCGATGATTTGTTACTGTTAAGTTTTTCTGTTTGTTCCAAAACCACCTCTAATGACACTTCAGTCTGGGACAGTTCCTCAGATTCATCACCCACAAAGGACAGTGCAGGTTTGGGAATCTGGAGTTTGGCTGATGGAATGGGGCTTACTATTATACAGCAGTAGCATTAAGAGGAGTAATCTCCCTAACATCCTCACCTGTGAAGACTGAACCATAGAAATCATTTAGTCTCTCTGCAATGGCTTTATCATCCTTGATTGCGTTATAGTTGTATTCCTAAAAATGCTACTTTAAGCGAAACAATGTTAAGTGAATCCAATTTCTCCATAAGAATTAATGCGTATGAGGGGCTAGGTTCCAGGGAATTTTTTTTCAGCAGAGAAAAGGCAGTATAGAAGTATATGGTGGAAGTTGTAAACCATCTGGTACTGTACCTAGCAATGATGATTGGGAAACTTGATTTAGGTGATGGAGTCAGGGAGTAGAGTATATCCTAGGGAATGTCTTGCTACTAAATGAGGAGTCAGCATACAACTGAGTCCTCCAGAGTTAACATATTAATGTAGCCTCATTCGAGAGGCCAAGCAGTAGTTGGGAACCATAATAGACGCAGGGCAGTAAATGCAAATGGCTCCCGGCAGAAACTGAACGTGAACCTATGCTGTCCTGCTGCAGTACACCTCTCTCCTCCCAAAGGTGCATACGGAGCTGCACAGTGCTGAGGGCTGTGTGGGAGAGAGAGAGACACTGGGCGGGTGGGTGCTTGAGAGAAGTGGACAGTACACTGCCTTTATAAGTAGACTAGGAAGTCCAGACACAAGACTGTGGCTGTGCTCTGGAGGTGGGGCACAGAGTGGGGAGCTTTATTGGGCATAGAGGAACATCCTGATACCAGCACCCCCTCTCACCTCCTTGCACAGCTAGCAGAAGGATCATGGGAGGAGCTCCAAGGCAGAAGCAGTAGGGCAATGAGGGGGAGAGTCAGGTGAAATGCAGTGGTTGAGCTGTATACCTTTTGGGAAATTTAGAGGAGCTGATGGTGTGGGAGGGATGCCTCTATTAAAGCCATCTAAGGCTGCCTGGAGTCTACATTAGCCATTTACAGTAACAGGTAAAATATTGTTAGTTCTCCATGCCCCCTAGCCACCATGGCTGCTGCTCACACTATTTTCAGTGCCATAAAGGTTTCCTCCTCTTAATGCTACTGGTGTATAATAGTAAGCCCCATTCCATCAGCAGAACTCCACTTGTACACCATTAGCAGAAATGCAACCACTAAGATAATTCAAGTGCAATATTCAGCACTGGCAGCCACCCTGGTTTGTACAATATGGGGCAGGCAGAAGGTAGTTATAGCTAGTTCCTGTCACCCCATGTACAAAACACTTGATTGGATTGCTTTTAAAGGAACAGGGTAGTTACTGCTTTTACATGCACTACTTCATCATACTCCTAATGTAAGCAGAAGAGGGTTAGCATACTAATGCAGAACTCCAGCCCAATAAATTTAAAACAAATGTCTCACTTTTCAAGAGCCATAGGGCTCACAGATGTGATAACACTCCAGGCACATGTGCTACTTACAACCCCTTAGTTCTAACCTTTACTCCCTGGTTAGGCCTGATTTAAATGCAGCTCATGCCACCTGTCTGAAAGGAAAACAGTGCTTCTCACTATACAGAAGGGCATTTGAAAATTAATATTAATTAAAACCAATGCTGCTGAGGTAGTCATCCTGAACAAGTGCATATCTGTCCTCAAGCAAAGGTTTGTCTAAGATGTAACAAATATACAGCCCCAGAGCCAAAACTGGGTAATTCAGTACTCTAATTACACAGCAAAAATGAGGTTTCCTTTAAATAAGGTTAAAGCATTGAGTACAATCCAGGGGAAGTGAAACATGGGTTTGATAGTTGGAGGAATAACTAACTAAAATGCTGTTACAAACATTGGAGATGGTTTTTGCTTAGAAATGTCAGCAAGCTATTTTCTATTTATGGCTACTGCTCCCCTGTGTACTTTGGGGGTAGGTCTACACAGCAGTTATTTTGAAATAACTAACCTAGCATCTATACAAAAGAACTGCTATTTTGAAATTATTTCAAAATAGGTAAACTTCAGTCTATGTGGAACAGTATGCAATAACTCTTACAGAACAGCTAATTTTGAAGTAGGGTAGTTGTGTAGATATAACCTTGGTTTCCAAGTGGAGCCCTATGTGGATTCAAAATTGGTATCAGTCTTTGCAAAAGTGATCTGCAGATACATCCCCATTTGCAGGATTCTAGATAAAAAAAAGTGTATGTATCCCCATCCACAAAAGTGAGCTGCAGCTGTAAATAAGCATGGCCCTAAAGCAGAGTTGCAGGGCTCCATTTCTGAGTTATAAAAAGAACATTAGCAGGCAGAAGCAAAACACTGACCAAGGCCTTCAGCTGTATAAATGCTTCCACTTCTTTTGGGCTACACTAAAAAACTTATTACTTCCCAAACTAGTGCTCCAGGAGTAAGGCTTTGTATGCCACACTAAACACCTACACATCTTGTAGTCAAGAAAAGGCCCTTGTTTACAGACTGACCCTGGGTGGGGATGAACTGGACATACACATACAAGAGGTATGGATGAATGAGTTTATTAGTTTAACAAAGCATTGACACAACAGGGATAGATCCTTAAGTCCATCATGGTTTATGCCACAGCTAGAGGTGATGGTCTCTGGCTCAGATTGGTTCAGTCAGAAGCCCCCTTTCATTCTTGGTATCTTGCAGCTGAAGAGTTTGCCCAGGAGGATACAGGTATGCAGCACAGCTACTGCAGCTGTCCCTTTACTTTTCCTGTATCTCATAATTGTGCTTGATGTGTTTCCACAGTTTCTGCAGGTGGGGGGGAAAAAAAAAAAAATCTTATGCATGTCTCCCCCAGATCCTGGGCTGGAGTTTTTCTTTAAAGGAAATACTAAGTGAGGGTAGATACACGGACATTTCCTGTCACTTCTGCCCTGTTTGTCTAGCCTTTGACAAGCATATCCTATGCATTGGCACTGGTTTAGGTGACCGCTTTGGCACATCCACACAATACCTTACTCTGAAGCAAGTTCTGGGACAATGTCAAGAGAAGGACATGCACTGCAACATGGAGGTTAGGATAACTGATTCACACCTCCCATGAAGATGCCTCTTGCAGGGGACTGGCAGAATGACACAATACCCCTTTTGTCTCTCAAGTCACAGCACACCTGCTATTTTTTCCTTCTATTAATATCCCTTTTTGCATTTAGAGGGATATTTGATGTCTCTCCGCCACATCTTTTCTCCCAAGTGAGTGCCTCATGAGCAGCCAGGAGCTATGGACCACTGCCTCAGCTTGGTCCCCCTACTTGAGATCTACATTAAGTAAGCCACCGGAGTAAAGAGAATAGAGATCGTTTTCAGGGGTGTTTTTTTAACCACACACACAGGGGAGCAGTCGAGGGTCATACCACTTTGCAGGTTCCTCCCACTACCCTATTCTGTAACCTTGCAGGTTAAGAAACACCAAACTGTTGCAGCATCTGGGTCCCCATTCATACTGAGGAAAAGCCACTTGAGTCAATTCAAGCAGGACTCAAAGTAAGATCTCTGGGCCTAGTAGCACAATCAATTGGTACAATACATACTTGATGCCCGTTTGTGAGCAGAAAGAGTCGTGTTATTCCTAACGTCCACGCTAGACAAGCCAGTTTACTGTTTAACGTGACTTCTCCTCGAGGAGATGGGCAGCAGCAACGCTGGATTTAAGGAGTATCTACACCGCTGCACTGCTCACGTGAGAGTAGGCAAAAACAAAGACACCCTAATTCCAGCTGGGCTTTAGAGGTCTCCCTGGGCGCCAGGCTCCCAGGGCGGCCGCGGAGACACGCGCCTGACGCTGGGCACGCTCGGTGCTCCTGCAGTTAACACACACGTTGAACCTCCCTCATCCGCAGGAAGTTCCCGGATCCGGGCGAGCGGGGCGCGCGCCCAGGCCCCAGCCCGGGCTCTCGGGGTTTACCCCACAGCCCGCTGAGCGGCGGGAGTGCCGGGGACGGGCCAGGCAGCACCGACCGCCGCCCTGCGGCTCAAGGGCGGTCACCCGCCTCCCGCTGCAGGCGCTGGGAGCCGCGCGGTCACCGGGACCCCGGGCAGCCGGGGACGCCGCCGCTGGCGCTCCGCTGCCGAGGAGGGCCCCGGCCCCGGCCGCACTCGGCGGCGGCTCAGCCCGCACGGAGCTGCGCCCCTTGCCCGCGGCCTGAGGCGCGGCCCCGAGGAGCGGAGCGGAGCGGAGCGGGCCCGGCCCGGCCCTCAGGCTCACCCCGCGGTTGAGGCGCGCGTAGAAGGCGTCGGCGGCCTGGTCGAAGGCGCGCTCGAAGAGCACCGCGCCCAGCACGATGGTGAGGGCGAAGGTGGAGGTGCGGCGGAAGAACACCGCGTACAGCCGCGAGCCCAGCGGCATCTTGTCCTCCGCGGCCTCGGGCGCAGCGCACAGAGCAGCGGCCTCCGCCCGGAAGTTAAAACGGCGCGTCCTGCCGCGAGGCACCCTGGGACTTGCAGTGCGGCCTCGCGCCGCCCTCCGCGCGGGAGGGGCCGCCCCGAACTGCATTTCCCAGCGTGCGCAGCGCTCCGCCTCCGCGGACACTTCCGGCGGGGTTGCGAATCCTCCGGCCCGGCGGGGGGCGCTGCAGAGCGGCGGGGACGCGTACAGCTGGTGAGTGCTCTCGGCGGGGCCGGGCAGGGCCGGGCCGGGCCGCTCGCGCCCGTGGTGCCGGTGCCGCTGCTCGGGATGTGGTGTCGCCCCCCGCCCGGTGCGATCGCCCGTTGCCGCCGCCCCAGTACAGCGCGGGGCTCATTGTAGTAGGGGAGCGATCGCCCATTGTTCCCCCCCTGCCCCAGTACAGCGCGGGGCTCATTGTAGTAGGGGAGCGATCGCCCATTGTTCCCCCCCCGCCCCAGTACAGCGCGGGGCTCATTGTAGTAGGGGAGCGATCGCCCATTGTTCCCCCCCTGCCCCAGTACAGCGCGGGGCTCATTGTAGTAGGGGAGCGATCGCCCATTGTTCCCCCCCCGCCCCAGTACAGCGCGGGGCTCATTGTAGTAGGGGAGCGATCGCCCATTGTTCCCCCCCTGCCCCAGTACAGCGCGGGGCTCATTGTAGTAGGGGAGCGATCGCCCATTGTTCCCCCCCTGCCCCAGTACAGCGCGGGGCTCATTGTAGTAGGGGAGCGATCGCCCATTGTTCCCCCCCTGCCCCAGTACAGCGCGGGGCTCATTGTAGTAGGGGAGCGATCGCCCATTGTTCCCCCCCTGCCCCAGTACAGCGCGGGGCTCATTGTAGTAGGGGAGCGATCGCCCATTGTTCCCCCCCCGCCCCAGTACAGCGCGGGGCTCATTGTAGTAGGGGAGCGATCGCCCATTGTTCCCCCCCTACCCCAGTACAGCGCGGGGCTCATTGTAGTAGGGGAGCGATCGCCCATTGTTCCCCCCACCCCATTACAGTGAGCTTGTAATCCTGTAATTAAACTGGTTAGGTCCAATGATGATATCTCCAGAATAAATGTGTGGACAAAGTTGGCAATGGGGTTTGTTGCATGGAAA